>NC_088109.1:5230195-6490195 GCF_036370855.1 Dromaius novaehollandiae
GACGTCCTGCAGGTGCCCGGCGGGGGAGGCTCAGGGCTTCCCCTTCCTTCTCCTGCAGACCACCAGCCTGGGAGGAGACGGGGCAGTACGAGGAGCTCTACGAGAGGCACAGCCAGTGTGATGCCGGCCAGTGCCTCTATCGGGAGGGCAGGCAGCAGGCGCAGGAAAGCGGGTACGTCACCAAAGCTGCACTCCGGCAGCTGCCGCTGTGGCAGCAGATGCCGTCGTGCCGGGAGCAGGCGCTTAGCGCAAGAGCTCTGCCAGGCGCTGCCTTGCTCCGCTCCCGTTGCCTCGGTTGCCTTCGCGGCACCACTGCCAGCCCCGGCTGCCACAAGCACCAACCCGTTTGCTTCCCCAGGCCGTGGGAGCTGCTCTTATGCTCCTCGTGTGCATCCAGAGGGACGCATCGACACTGCTCGGCGGTGGGAGCAGCGGTGGAGGCCTGGGAATGCGATGGCTGTGCCGGCATAGGCCCCGGTAAGAGGCAAAGCACCCAGGCGCCCCCAGGCTCGGGCCAGGGCCAGGCAAGGGCTCGGGGCCGTGCTGCTGACTTTCCCACCTCCCCTTATAGCCCCCAGCGCACCGCCAGAGCCGTCCGCTCCCAGCACCAGCAGCAAGCCAGGAGCAGAGGCGTCCTCCAGCCCTGCTGCCCCTGCCAGCGCAGAGCCGGACCTGGCCAGCTCCAGCACCAGCAGCAAGCCAGGAGCAGAGGCGTCCTCCAGCTCTGCTGCCCCTGCCAGCTCAAAGCCCGACCTGGCCGGCTCCATCACCAGCACCAGCAGCCAGGATGAATCCGAGGCATCCTCCAGCTCGGCTACACCCGCGACCTCGGAGTCAGACCTGGTCAGCTCCCGAGCCGGCAGCCAGGAGGAATCAGGGTCGTCATCTGGCTCCCCGGCTCCCGAGAGCAGCCCCCAGGCAGGACGGCCAGGGCCAGAGTGAAGGCCAGGACGCTCCCGTCTGTTCCGCCGGCCGCAGCATCCTTACAGGCGGCCCTGAACACCCCGCAGGACGAGCCGTGTGCCAGCCCCAAGCAGTGGCACCCCTACCCTACCCCTTGCAGAATAAAATTGCTACCTAACCTCAACCGTGCTGGGAGATGAGACTTTTCTTCCTTGGCTTCCTCCCCCGCGGCCTCTCTGGGGGGCTGGTTTGGGGGAGGGGACCAGTGGGGCTGTTCTCCCTCCGGCTGTTGGCAAGACCTTCCCCAGAGCTGGCGAGCGGCTTGGCCACGTGCCTCTGGCCTTGCTGGCCTCAGGAGGCCGGGTGGGTTGAGACGGAGCCAAGGGTGGCTGTGGGGAGCTGAGGAGCCAGGGAAATCATGGGCTTCCTTTGCGTGACAAGAACAGTTCAGATCGCTGGTCACCTGTGCAGCACCCTGGCCTTTCGGCCATGCAGCCTGGGCTCTCCTGGCCACAGGTGCTTGGATGGAGCCTCTTGGGCACCTCGGGCACATCAGTCCGCTCTCAGGGTGGCCCACAGCCCCAGAGCCCAGGGCGAACAGGCGTCCCAGACACAGCCCTTCGCGGTGGAGCACAGGAGAATCTATGAGCGTTAAGGATGAATTATTGAAAGGAAAAATAACGACACCAAAAACATTTCTGGAGGCTACAGGGGACTTTTTACCTCTGCCACACACCACAGAAACCCAAGTCTCTATACAGCAGACGCAAAGAAAGGGGAAGGTTTGTACACGAAGTTGGAGATATCTGTTCCAAAACAGGGGGATACCAGAACACGGTGAAATTCAGGCACTGTGTTAATCTTAGCGCTGGTCTTTGGGCAACAGTCTTACAGGCTAAGCAGTCACTGCTTATTTGGCTCGCTGGCTGCCCGGGAAGCGGGACATGAGCACGTCTGCGCAGCTGTGCGACGGGGCAGATCTCCCACCGCCCCGTTTCCACGCGAGGCTCTTCACCTGGGGATACACGTTCCCGTGCGCAATCCTGACTCCCTGGGGAACTAGTTAACTTAAAAAACCAGCAAAGAGACGGTGTGTCAACATGAAAGCTTCCTTTCGCCCAGCAGCTGTCGCGGAGGACAACCCGCGCCGCCTCTGAGCGCGGCCACCGGCACAGCCACCCTGCACCTGGTCATGCCGCGTGCGGCCGCCTCGGCACACAGGTGCTGCTGGCCGGGTGGGCCGGGCCAGGCTGGGCCGAGCCGAGCTGAGCCAGGCCGGGTTGGGCCAAGCCGAGCTGAGCCGAGCCGAGCTGGGCCGGACCGAGCTGAGCTGAGCTGGATCGGGTTGGGCCAAGCCGAGCTGAGCCGAGCCGAGCTGGGCCGGACCGAGCTGAGCTGAGCTGGATCGGGTTGGGCCAAGCCGAGCTGAGCCGAGCCGAGCTGGGCCGGACCGAGCTGAGCTGAGCTGGATCGGGTTGGGCCAAGCCGAGCTGAACCGAACCAAGCTGGCCCGGGCTGGGCCGAGCCGAGGTGGGCTGGGCTGGGCTGGGCTGGGCCGGGCCGGGTTGGGCCGAACTGAGCTGAGCCGAACTGAGCTGAGCTGAGCTGAACGGAGCTGAGCCGAGCCGAACTGAGCTGAGCCGAACTGAGCTGAGCCGAACTGAGCTGAGCCGAGCCGAACTGAGCTGAGCCGAACTGAGCTGAGCTGAGCTGAACTGAGCTGAGCCGAGCCGAACTGAGCCGAGCTGAGCCGAACTGAGCCGAGCTGAGCCGAACTGAGCTGAACTGAGCCGAACTGAGCTGAGCCGAGCCGAACTGAGCTGAGCCGAACTGAGCTGAACCGAGCTGAGCTGAACTGAGCCGAACTGAGCTGAACCGAGCTGAGCTGAACTGAGCCGAACTGAGCTGAGCCGAGCCGAACTGAGCTGAGCCGAGCCGAACTGAGCTGAGCCGAACTGAGCTGAACCGAGCTGAGCTGGGCTGAGCCGAACTGAGCTGAGCCGAGCCGAACTGAGCTGAGCCGAGCTAAGCCGAGCCGAACTGAGCTGAGCTGAGCTGAGCCGAGCCGAACTGAGCTGAGCCGAACTGAGCTGAACCGAGCTGAGCTGAACTGAGCCGAACTGAGCTGAGCCGAGCTGAGCTGAACTGAGCCGAACTGAGCTGGGCTGAGCCGAACTGAGCTGAGCCGAGCTGAGCTGAACTGAGCCGAACTGAGCTGGGCTGAGCCGAACTGAGCTGAGCCGAACTGAGCCGAGCCGAGCCGAACTGAGCCGAGCCGAGCCGAACTGAGCCGAGCTGAGCTAAGCCGAGCCGAACTGAGCCGAGCCGAACTGAGCTGAACTGAGCCGAACTGAGCCGAGCCGAGCCGAACTGAGCCGAGCCGAACTGAGCCGAGCCGAGCCGAACTGAGCCGAGCCGAGCCGAACTGAGCTGAGCCGAACTGAGCTGAGCCGAGCTGAACTGGGCGGAGCCGAACTGAGCTGAGCCGAGCCGAACTGAGCCGAGCCGAACTGAGCTGAACCGAGCTGAGCTGGGCTGAGCCGAACTGAGCTGAGCCGAACTGAGCTGAGCCGAGCCGAACTGAGCTGAGCCGAACTGAGCTGAACTGAGCCGAACTGAGCTGAGCTGAGCCGTGCCGAGCCGAACTGAGCTGAGCCGAACTGAGCTGAACCGAGCTGAGCTGAACTGAGCCGAACTGAGCTGAGCCGAGCCGAACTGAGCCGAGCCGAGCCGAACTGAGCCGAGCCGAGCTAAGCCGAGCCGAACTGAGCTGAGCCGAACTGAGCCGAGCCGAGCCGAACTGAGCCGAGCCGAACTGAGCCGAGCCGAGCCGAACTGAGCTGAGCCGAGCCGAACTGAGCTGAGCTGAACTGAGCTGAACCGAGCTGAGCTGGGCTGAGCCGAGCCGAACTGAGCTGAGCCGAACTGAGCTGAGCCGAGCCGAACTGAGCTGAGCCGAGCTAAGCCGAGCCGAACTGAGCCGAGCCGAGCCGAACTGAGCCGAGCCGAGCCGAACTGAGCCGAGCCGAACTGAGCCGAGCCGAGCCGAACTGAGCTGAGCCGAGCTGAACTGAGCTGAGCCGAACTGAGCTGAACCGAGCTGAGCTGGGCTGAGCCGAACTGAGCTGAGCCGAACTGAGCTGAGCCGAGCCAAACTGAGCTGAGCCGAGCCGAGCCGAGCCGAACTGAGCTGAGCCGAACTGAGCTGAACCGAGCTGAGCTGAACTGAGCTGAGCCGAGCCGAACTGAGCTGAGCCGAGCTAAGCCGAGCCGAACTGAGCTGAGCTGAGCCGAGCCGAGCCGAACTGAGCTGAGCCGAACTGAGCTGAACCGAGCTGAGCTGAACTGAGCCGAACTGAGCTGAGCCGAGCTGAGCTGAACTGAGCCGAACTGAGCTGGGCTGAGCCGAACTGAGCTGAGCCGAGCTGAGCTGAACTGAGCCGAACTGAGCTGGGCTGAGCCGTACTGAGCTGAGCCGAATTGAGCTGAACTGAGCCGAACTGAGCTGAGCCGAGCCTAACTGAGCCGAGCCGAGCCGAACTGAGCCGAGCCGAGCCGAACTGAGCCGAGCTGAGCTAAGCCGAGCTGAACTGAGCCGAGCCGAACTGAGCTGAACTGAGCCGAACTGAGCCGAGCCGAGCCGAACTGAGACGAGCCGAACTGAGCCGAGCCGAGCCGAACTGAGCTGAGCCGAGTCGAACTGAGCTGAGCCGAACTGAGCTGAACCGAGCTGAACTGGGCGGAGCCGAACTGAGCTGAGCCGAGCCGAACTGAGCTGAGCCGAACTGAGCTGAACCGAGCTGAGCTGGGCTGAGCCGAACTGAGCTGAGCCGAACTGAGCTGAGCCGAGCCGAACTGAGCTGAGCTGAGCCGTGCCGAGCCGAACTGAGCTGAGCCGAACTGAGCTGAACCGAGCTGAGCTGAACTGAGCCGAACTGAGCTGAGCCGAGCCGAACTGAGCCGAGCCGAGCCGAACTGAGCCGAGCCGAGCTAAGCCGAGCCGAACTGAGCTGAGCCGAACTGAGCTGAACCGAGCTGAGCTGGGCTGAGCCGAACTGAGCTGAGCCGAGCCGAACTGAGCCGAGCCGAACTGAGCCGAGCTGAGCCGAACTGAGCCGAACTGAGCTGAACTGAGCCGAACTGAGCTGAGCCGAGCCGAACTGAGCTGAGCCGAACTGAGCTGAACTGAGCTGAGCTGGGCTGAGCCGAACTGAGCTGAGCCGAACTGAGCCGAGCCGAACTGAGCCGAGCCGAGCCGAGCCGAGCCGAACTGAGCTGAGCCGAGCTAAGCCGAGCCGAACTGAGCCGAGCCGGGCCGCCGCTGCCCTCCCGCGGCCGCGCGGTGGCGCCGTCCTGCCGGGCCGGGCCGGGCCGGGCCGGGCCGCCCCCGCTGCCGCCGCGGCCTCCCGCGGGACGCGGCCGGGCTCATGGCGGCGCAGCGCGGCGCCCGCCGGCTCGGCGCGCTCGGGCTGCTCTGCCTGCTGCTGCCCGCCGGTGAGCGCGGGGCCCCGGGCGGCCGCTGCGGCGCCTGGCTCGCGGGCGCGGGGAGGCCGGGCCTGGCGGCGGGAGCCGCGGCGGCCCCGGGAGGGTCTCCCCGCCGGGCCCGGGCAGCTCCCGCCGGCGAGGCCGCGTCGCGCCCGGGCTGGGGGCGCCCGAGCGGCGGCGGGGGCTGAGCGCGGCGCGGCCCGGCCGGGGCTCGCCGGGGGGAAAGGCCGGCGGGAAGCGCCGCGCCGCGGGGCCCCCGAGTCGGCTGCCGAGCAGCGGCGCCGGGGAGCGGTGCCGCGGGCTGCGCAGCCCGGGCCGGGCCGGGCCGGGCCCGAGGAGGAAAGGCAGAGGCGCCCGCAGGCTTTGCCGAGCGAGGTCTCCCCGGAGGAGAAGCGTTCCTGGCGCCGAGTGCACCGGTGGCTTCACCTTCTCCGGTGTAGCAAATTCTGCGCCCACGCGTGCGAGAAGGATGAATGGGATCCCGTGTGGATGTGCGAGAGGCCGTTTAGCTTGATGGTATTTAATTTTAGGACCTAAAGGATTACACTTGCTCTGAGGGTTGAGCTAAACGACGCCTGAGACGATCAGTCTTCTGTGTAAGGCTTTGCCCGGCGAACACCAGAAGAAGAGCTCTCTAAGCTAAATCGCAGCGATGGCGCTAGAGCAATAAATACACGCAAGCCGTCCTTGAACAAGCGTAGGTTGGAAATTAGAGGACGTTTTCTTCTTGGAGCAGTGGAGTTTCAAGGGGAATAGCTTAGCAGCTCTGCTCCTGAGGTGGAGCCTGACGAGCTTGTCGGAGGGTTTTGGAGGCGCCGATTATCGGCAGGACAGGGTGGGCCGCTCAGTGACGGCTCTGCCAAAGCAGGAGGCCACTTCTGCCTTCCTCCACCTTAGCACTTGCTCCGTGCTGGGCTGCGGTGGCTGTTGGGCCCCTTCGGAGCTGATTCAAATCATTAGCCTGGCGGAAAAACAACTAGCAAAAACCAAAGGCACGCAAGGCGCCGGAGAGGCTGCGATGGGTAAGTGAATTGAATCGGCTCAGGAGGGCTCCTGTGAGGAGCAGAGTTGGAGGAGGAAGAGAGGGACAGAGCAGAGGAGCCGAATCCCTCTCCTTTGGCAGTGCTCAGCCGTTAGATCGGCTCGGCTGGTCCGAGGCTACGCTCTGAGAAGCGCTCTACACCTTTTGTTTCCACCGTTCTTTTACTGCGCTGCAGTAGCCCCGTTGTGAGAGGGAGGGAGTAATTTTGTTGGTCGCCTTGTTTTGTTTGTGCGCGAGTTCGCAGCGTATTTTAGAATTAGCTTGGCTACCTGTTACTGCCGTACTGGTGATGCAGGAAGGAGATTGTTGTCGGATGACGTTACGCGTCTGCCGAGAAAAAGTTGTGTGAGCCAGGCATGAGAGTGCGTAAACATATCTGCAGAAGTACTGTGGTGTTGCTGGAGAAGTTCCTGTTTGCTTGTATTTGATGAACCTTCACCTTTAGCTCCTTACAGCAGTGATTTTTTTTTTTTCTGGTGTTGGCTGGAACGTTCAGATATATCTGGGCGCTGAAGGGTCAAGACTGTAGTCAAAGGCAAACTCAGTTTCTGCACTCGAGGACGTATCCCTGACTTTTCTTCCGAAGGAATAGGATTTGTCACCTTCTTGTCTGGATTCTCTGAACAACTACGCCTGAAGGAGCTGGAGGTTCCTGGTGGAGAGTGGTTTAGGAGCAAAACACCGGGTCTGTGCACACAACGTAGGCGTGAAGGGGCAGGTTAGAGGGTGGGAAGTTTTCCTGCCCAGGTTCTGTTAAAGTCCTGGCTTAGTTACTCCCCTCGCAAGTATATTCCAAGTGTTTGAACCTCAGGTGTCTCCCAGAGAGCGATAAACCCCAAGCCATCAAACTGAATGGACCATGTGAGAGTGGCACAGGCTCAACTGTCTTGCTTATTTCCGTATTCTCCTTTTTTATGTTCTGCCAGTGATAGTTGTCTCAAGTAAAGTTTTTTTTGCTTTCTTGCTGACTCCTCCCTGCTGCCGCGGGCAGGCTGGCCCTATTTTAACTCCATACTGGCCTGTCCCACTTCTGCTGGGTACCCAGAGCATTGCAGTTGCGATGCTGCTAGGGAAATCCTAAAGCTTAAGCTTTGAGAAGCATTTCCATGTGACTGTTGGAGGTTTTTGATTCAGATGTGTCATTCTTACCTTGCAGTCGTTCAGGCTCGAAAGGGCAAAGATAGGGAGGGAGAAACCAGCCTGCACATTAATGAGTACCTCAGCCCAGTGCGATGGTTTTCAGCGCTGCTGGAAAGCGTGGGATATCCTGCCATGAGTCTGTCCCCGTATGCAGACACTTCTGCTTCCTCACCGCTGCAGCTGCGCCGGCTGAGGCTGGCAGTGGGAGCACGCCGCTTGACCAGTGCTGCTCCTAGGGATCTCTGTCTGTGACGTCCCGTTGCATGTCGTGAAGACGTGCCCTGAATCGAGCCAGATTAGGAATGTCTGTGAAGTAAAGAAAACAACAGGCAGAAGCAGCCAATTCATAGGGAAATCTGCATCTGTAGGGAATGTGGCTGTGATGCATCTTTTGCATCCAGTCAGATATCTAGGAAAATTTGATGTTTCTTCCGGCTGATCTTTTCAAAGACCTGGCTGGTCACGTTGGTGTTTGAGTCTTTAGAGTGACTGGCTGGCCACTAGCAGATGCAGTGATGGGAACACCACCAGACAGAGCATCTCGTAAGTGTATTTGCATGCAGTTTAATCCCTTATGTATGTGTGAACACTTGCGAAGAGCTACTCGATGAAGACAAGATACCATGAGTTCCTGTGTCAGGAGTACGTATTTGCCTTTGCTATACTCTGAAGGAACTAATTGATTTGGAAGACCTAAGGGAAATACCTGAAACCTATTTAGATATGAACCTAGGTGAGCTGATCAGTATGTGTGCGATACTTGGTATGATGAGTATTTCTTTAGGTACGAACTCTTGGATTTTAACTTTTTTCAGTTTTGGGTGAGGACTGTGAGGCATATGCTGATCATCATGGCAAGGCGCAACCTGCAGAATCCTGTCCCAACTTCTGCTGTGGAGATTGCATGCGTCGATACTGTTGCTCTAATGTGCTACTGAAATTTGATGAAGGACAACAATTTAAATGTAATCTGCTTGATGGAAGGTAGGAGGCAAACCGAATATATACAGCAGGCATTTCTTTGAATCGCCAGATAACAAAGATGTATAGTTTAATGGTTAAAACACACAGTGGTACTTTTCAGCTCTATTTCTGGCTCCGTCAGGGATCTACGTTAATGCATGTAACCTACCTGCAGAAGGGGAATAATGCGATGGACAAATTGGCGTATGAACTGATATGTATTTAAGTAAGTCTTAAATTCCATTTTTGAGATTAATTCTCTCATTACAGGACCTCTGGCTCAGGCAATGTGAATTACCTGCAGTTCCGTGCAGACTTTGATGATTACATAGACTCTGGCCCCAGGTAAGTCATGGCTAATCTTAGCTTTTCAAATGTTAGTTATTTGAAGGCTCTTTATTACATAATCAATACATGCCAGTATAAAATGAAAATAGAAGTACTCACTTGTGTGTTAAGAATGCTGAGCACTCAAGCATTTCAGAGTATTTGAAGAAGTAAAGACATAGGAAGAGGTTAGATGATGCTGTTTAGACCATAATGATCATCATATGTAATATTCCATATTCTCATTATTGAATGGGAGTTTGTCCTCTAAAGCCTTAGCACACTTACTCTCTGCTTTTAAATACTGGCAGATGAAGTCTATAGCGGCTATATTAAAGAAGCTGCTTTTGTATGAAGAATCTCCTTTTTTTAGCATTTTTTGCACTTAGAGCAAGAAATATTGATAAAATCTGTTTCAGTCTGTGAAAATAAAAATATTTTCAGTGCCTGCATTATGTTAATGGTTGTTCACAGAAAACCAGAGTTCTTGCTCTAAGCCATTCCTATTTTTAGTTGTGACCTGGAAAAATATAAAGAAACCACGCCAGTTACTATGAATATGAGCTATGAATGTTTGCTATACCTGCGTATGTTTGAATAATTACAAACCTTTAGGCTCTGCCTTGGGGTTTTTTGCTCAGAGCGCCTCTTCATACCTGAGCCATGCTTCATTTTTTGAATTCATGAGGTCTTAGCAGATTAAAAGTAAATAAAGGCAAAGGTCCACATGAAGTGCCAGCAAAGTCTCTATTTTTAAAAACAAGCTACAGATCTTACAGAGGCCTTTTTTGAGAAACGCCTGTACTTCAATCTCTTTGCTCTAGACATGTCTTCCAGAGGTTGGAATGCTCTTGAATCTTGACTCAAGACCGAGCAAGCACAACCGCAAAACCTGTAGCCAACAGTATGCTTGATGCAAAGCCTAACTAAATCCCCCAACTGAAGTGGGTTCTGGATCATGCTGTATGCTGCTCACATACTCTGGGACCTAGTCTGGCCTGTGTCAGAAATAATAGGATTTTTTCTCTCAGCTTGAGTGATAGTAAATCTGGAGTTGTCAACATCCTACATCAACTAGATCTGGTTTTCTCCCTTTAGAGCTATCATGACAATAATTTCCACAAAGAACAATTGTGAAAGGCCAATCTGAAAATTGTGTTCCATAGTGGAAGTGTGAACTCATCTTCACTTATATTGTACTTTTCCTCTGTGATTAAACACCATCACTGCCCTCTAAGATCCCTCCCTCTTTAAAAAAATAAAAAAAGAAATCCTGTACTCAACCACACTGGAGTAAAAGCATCTTAAACACAGAACTCACTAATGTTGTAGATGTCGCAGAGCAGTAAGGGCAGCTGCCCCCTAAGGGACAGAGGGCCAGGAGCCCTCCAACGTCAGGCTGGGAAGTCCGTGCACCGGTCAGGGTCCTGATAACAGGATCCATGCCAGACACAGCTGGAGACAGGCACACCTACAGCTTAGCTGAGGAAGGGACTGCAGGCCCAGGCCTGAGCTTAAATGGAGCTCCTGGGCCCTGGGCAGAGGGTGTGGGGGGAGACCCCAGGTAAGGCTGGTAAGGGCCATTAAGGCCTGTCAGTGCTCTCAGGGTCCTGACAGTAGCTGGTTGTTTTGAACACAGGAACAGTCACTGCTAACAGCTCACTCAGTGCTGTAGTCAAGTAAGATTTTAGCCATAATCTAGTATTAATTTTATGGTGCCTTAGTGTTGAGAATGTCTGCCAGTTTTGTTGGTATGTCTGTTCTTGTAGTCCTCAGAGATAAGTATGTCTTCCAGAGTGTTTTTGTTTCTGAGAACAAACTTAGGCTGATGTTATGTGAACTCTAATATATATATAAAAGAGTCAGATAGTTGCTGAGAGCTACTGTGTTTGCTTTTTATTTAGTGCTGCTTGTACGTAGTTGACTACCAGAGAAAGTGGCACATCAGGTTAAATATACCTAAAGCAAAAACAGGGGAACAACTCTTCTGTAACAGAGTATTGCTATTAAAATATTTCAGTTTCATGTTTGATCTGTTCATATAAATTTAAATGTTTATCATCAGTGAATGACTAGTATGCTTTTCTTTGGTAGTTTGTGAACTATAAACAATAGAAAGTATAGGCAATCCTTAATAAAATGCAGTATTTCTACTACTCATCTCAGTAGAGCTATACTACAGATGACAATACTCTTTTCTTCTGTATGGTTATGTTTCTAATCTAGCAATCCAATTGATTTCCCTTGGGACATGAATAATTTGAAAGTGGTTAAGAAACTGGCAGGTTGTATTTCATCAATCAAAAATACCTGTTCATTACTGCGTCTTCCTGTTTTCTTTCTCACATGCAGATGATTGTAAATTGAACAGTGCATTTTTGTTTATTTGCCTGTGTATTCAATATAAGCAGCCTGACAATATTTATAATCATAGCTGTGGAATGACAATGTCAGTCATTGACAGTGAAGCACGATATCATTCATGTTTTTTTTAATCCTTAAGATGATCAACTGCTTGAAAAAAGACAAACAGTTTTAAAGAACATTAAGACAAGTAATGATTTAATTGAGTGAATTTAAACGCAGAGTAAATTTGGCCCAATGGTCTTCTACAGGTTTCACATCAGTCCTTCCTGTGGTCAATTCTGCACAGAATTATTAGAATGGCAATGGTATTGTATATCTTTACTGGTTTCTGTCACCCCGTGTTGCTGTTTTGTCCTTCATCTTGCCATGAGTTGCCAGATGTGAAAATGAAATGTATAACTAATGATCCTTCTACCACCTTGGAGCTGACATTCATAAAGTAAGAGAGAGTAATAAAAAGAAATGAACACAGCACACGTTTAATGGTTCAAGAACGCGTTTGACTCACAAAGGGAGTGAATCTGCCCAAAGATAGGTCGTAATGATATTGCATTGCCTACTGTGAAACTATTACAACATTAATATGAAAATGAAAACAGGTATTTACTCTGAATGCTTGTCTTTTGCTTACTAGTGATTTTTAGATTAAGGGATAATAGGATAATTCTGGTAAGAATATGAACAGAATCCCCAAAACATATAACGTAGAGGCAGATCCTCAGCTAGTCTAAATCAGGCTAACGCTGTTGGACTCAGTAAAGTAGGTTTGAAGTACGCAAGTCACCATAGCCTGTAGCTGTTTGAGTCAGTCCAGAGACTTAATTACTATCAGTATAGAAGGAACGTATTTGGTCAGTATGCAGTGGTTTCTGCAAGTCAAGCGTCCAACTGATCTGTATCTGCAGAATCTTTAACCTGTTCAAAAACTGTTTCTGACTTTACAGGAAAGTATCTTCTGTTGCCTTATCCCTCTGACTGTGTGATGTCTGAAAAGGAAGAGAAGATTTTTATGAATTCTAAAACTTGGAGTTAATTAACAACCAGTTAAGTTTATCACTGGTACAAGATTTTAATTCATTATCATTCCTGCTTTTTTAATAATAATTTTAAAAATTGTATTTCCTTACTAATTGTCTATGAAGTTTAAGAAGCATGTGCCTGCTGCTTTGCTGTGGCACTGTTGCTCTGGAGCAGCCCAGGGTACACAGCCCAGGTCTCTGTTTACTGCTGACAGTAAATACAGGAATTTTCATGACACTAATAGCTAGAATCAGTTCCATCTGAATCAAAGCAGCAGCCTATTTCTGACCATTCCTGTCTGGCTTTGTTCCACGGTTCAGTCATTTTAAGGCAGGAGCTGACTGTGTGCTAACTGACCCCAGCAGAAACCAGTCCTGTTTGGACCCAAATAGAAACAAATGAGAGTGACTGGAGAAAGGCAGAGGATGAACAGGCAAAGACAGGGTTGGAAAAGTTGATCAGCATTGAGGAATTGCAGAGAGCTCATTTTAACAAGGCTTTCCACTTTCTAGCCTCTCTTCCTGGAGAGATTTATTACTAAAGGATGGACAATATGTGTTCTCTTGCATGCACATTGGCTCTGGGGACATCAAGCCAACGCTGTAGTGATGTGACAATACCCCAAAAACTAATTAATGTGTTCCAGCCCCTCTGCCCTGAACCACAAGGTGTTTGGAGGTTCTGTCAAAGGACTGGCTCTTGTTCAATCCATTTCCCATGCTGGCTGGAGAATGGGATGTCTGTTGGGTGGTAGACAGCTTGGATAAGCTATAGCACAAGCTAATGGGAACTTTCTTTAATGGGAACTTCAGCTTTCTGAGGTGGCAATATTTCAACTTCATTGAAGCTATATGATTTTATTAGCTGCAGGAGGGCGAGAAATTGGAGGAGGAAAACAAAACCTAAGCTCTTGTTTTGTTTCCACCTGAGAGGATGGCTTTTAATGCAGAAATTTTCCTGCCATGTGCTTGGCAGCATTTTCAGCCTGCTTTTCCCAGTATAAATCATGAGGCAATGCAGTATAGTATTTATACAATGTGCCAAAAACAACGAAAAAAGTTGTTTCAGTGGAAAACTTTTCCAAACAAGATCCCTGAGCATTGACCCATAGACCCTATGTAGAAGTAGGCTTAAGCTTTTAGATAATGCATCAGGCCAGACATTCCATAACCACAGGGCGAGTATATAGAATAAGAAGTAACAAGATAACAAGATACTGGAGACAGTAGGACAAGTTTAGTGAGAATCATTGAGGAGGGATGTAGGGCTAGAAGTATTGGCGGGAAGTGCTGACAGAAAGATGGAAAGGTTTTTGTGAGAAGTGCTGAGACGGGCTTTGGTAGGAAGCACTGAGGGGGAAGACAGCAACAGGTATTGGTAGAAAATGCTAAGAGAAGAACTGAGGACAGCTGTAGGAGAAATTGCTGGGGGGAGACAGGGGGACAGAGATTTTGGTGAGAAGTGCTGAGGGTAGAAATTGAGAGAGGGTTTTGTGGAAACATCGAGGGTCTCCCGCAATGGCAGTGAGAGGTTATGGTGAGAAGAGCTGAGGGGACACGGTGGGCAGGTTTTGGCGGCAAATGCTTAGGTAAGAAAAGGGGAAGATTTTGTCAGGAAGCACCGAGGTGAGAGCAGGGGAAGATTTTGGCAGGCACTGCCTAGGTGAGAGACAAGGGAAGAGTTTTCTTCAGGAGCACAGAGTGAGAGGGTGAAAGGTTTTGGCTGGAAGTGCTGAGGGTGAGAAAGAGGAAAACATTTTGTCCGGAAGCACTGAGGTGGTGGGGGAAGGTTTTGCAGAGAACTGCTGAGGTGAGGAGGGAAAGATTTATCAAGAAGTGCTGAGGTTTGAGTGGATAAAGTTTTTTTGAGATGCCCTGAGGTGAGAAAGGGGGCAAAAGGTTTTGGCGGGAAGTCCTGAAGTGAGAGGGAGGAGGAAGTATTGTCAGGAAGTGCTGAGGTGAGAGGGGGGGAAGGTTTTGGTAGAAAGCACTATGGTGAGAGGGGGGAAAGGTTTTATCAGGAAATGCTAAGGTGAGAAAGGGGGAAAGGTATTGTCTGGAAATGTTGAGGTGAGAGAAAGGGAGGAAGGTTTTTTGGGGAAATGTTGAGGTGAGAGAAAGGGAGGAAGGTTTTTTGGGGAAATGTTGAGGTGGGAGAAAGAGGGAAAGGTTTTGTCCAGAAACGTTGAGGTGGGAGAAAAGGAGGACGGTTTTGTCTGGAAATGTTGAGGTGGGAGAAAAGGAGGACGGTTTTTAGTGGAAGTGCCAAGGTGTGAGGGGAAAGGTTTTGTGGAGAAGCGCTGAGGTGAGGACACAGGGAGAAAGTTTTTCTCAGGAAAAGCTGGTGAGAGAAAGTGGGGAAGTGTTGTTAGGGAGCACTGAGGCACGATAGAAAAGTTTTGTCAGGAAGCGCAGAGGTGAGAGAGGGAGAAGCTTTTGGAGATGTTATGGAAGTTAGGCCTGTCGGCCTCCATAACAGGGCTCGACCCTAGGTTCCCGCAGAAAAGTTCAGAGTCAAATCAAAACAAATCAGATAATTTTAATCATGCGCGTGCCGTAATTACAGCTCGAGCTGGGTGCCTCCAAAGAGGGACCCTAACATAAACAAATTCTGGGTAATTATAGTCTTTTCGACTTACATTTCCCACCCCTCACGCGATAGTTAGACCAATAATAATTTTTTGGTCTGGGGTCTCCTGCTCCTCATTGGGTCTCATCGTCATTCTGAGGCAAGCTGTTTTTCTCCTTATTCTTGTTTTTTGCAGTCTCTGATGACGGTCGTACCTCTGTTTTTGTTGGGTCTGGCGGTTGTCTCCCAAGGTCTTATTTTTCCCCATTGTTTTGGCATCTTCCCTCTCGGAGTCGGTGACACAGGTGCGCAGACTGCGTGTGTCTCCCTTATTTTCCCAGCCTGAACGAGCTCTGAGGCACTATTTTTTATTAAACTAAGTAAAGATTCGTTACTTTTCCCACGCTCGGCCTAAGGCTTCAGCAAATCTAGCCACTCATGCTAAGCAAGTTTTATATAAGTTGTGCTAAGCAGCCATTTCTAGACAGTTTCAATTCACTATTCTTTAACAGGAGAGAAGTACTGAGATGAGGCTTTGGTGAAAAGCACTGGTGGGTGACACAGTGATAAGTATTAAGCAAGAAATGCAGAGGTGAGAGATGATGTCAGAAACTGACTGGGAATTGTTGAGGAGAGACATTGGTACCGCTACAACAGGAATTGCTGGAGGGACACACGGGGAAAGAGGTTGTAGTGCTGATAGGAGAGCTGGGGAGAGGTTTTGGTAAGAAGGACAGAGGGGAGAGCTGGGGAGAGGTTCTGGTGGGAAGTGAAAATCTCCTCAATCACTAATTCCCCTTTCCCATGGTAATGAACACAGTGTTCTGACTTACCTGTACAATTCAGACGTTTAGGAAGTCTTTGAAAAAAATTGTGACCTCAGCATCTCCTGTTTGATCTAGCTAAAGAATTACAAAAAGACTAAGATTTAAAAAATATTTCTTTTTAGATTTGTGGACTACACCAAATAGTAAATGATTTCTTGTGAATGGCATCACTCTAGGAAGCTGTCCATGAGTACTCCAGTTACAAGTAACATGCTGTGATAAAGTGAAAAAATTCTTACTTCTGAAAAAAAACTACAGACAACATTGTGAAAGATGGAAAACATAAGAAAAAAAGACACTGTGAAGAAAACAATGAGCACGAACAACAACAAAGCTGCAAGTCACCCAAGAGGGAGGAAAAGGCAAGGGACCCTGGATGCTGGCACCTCTCTGCAGGTAGGGCCCACGATGCAGATAAGTATTCCCTGCGGCTCCTGAGCACCGATATTGCCTAGAGCAGCATGGCCTCCCTGGAACAAGAGCCATGGTCTGTGCTCACTTGGCCTTTTGCCATGCTGTACCTTTCTGTGTCCCCTGCAAGTGACAGCCCTGTAAGGGTGGAAGTCACCATGCTCCATCTTCTTGGGGAGAGGGAGCTCTTTAGAGGCCTGAGGCATGGGACCGTCCAGTAAGTGTGGCCCTGGTGCCTGCACCATTATCACGGTGCCACGCAGTGGCAGCCTGTGTAGTGCGGCTCCCCTGGCACCAGGGTGGAAGCGCCATGCTAACTGTTTCTGGGCCCCTGGGGCCTTAAAGGGAGTCCCCACTGCATTTAGGGTCAAGGTCACGGCCATGGGGCTTCATGACCAAGCGGACGTTATTTCTGCAGGGCTCTCCTTTAGTTCAGGTGCACAGCCTGAGGCTTTGCCATCTTGGTGCATGCTGTGTCCTGTTCAGACTCCAGTTACCACATATCGCTGACGGGGGCTGCTGCTCGCCAGGTCCAACTCTGAGCTCACAGGTGTAGCTGAGCTGGAGGATGCCTCGGATTCATCCTGGCTGCTGGTGCTGGTGCTGGAGCTGGCCAGGTCCGCCTCTGAGCTGGCAGGGGCAGCGGAGCTGGAGGACGCCTCTGCTCCTGGCTTGCTGCTGGTGCTGGGAGCGGACGGCTCTGGCAGTGCGCTAGAGGCTGTACGGGGAGTTGTGAAAGTCAGCAGCACGGCCCCAAGCCCTTGCCTGGCCCTGGCCCGAGCCTGGGGGCGCCTGGGTGCTTTGCCTCTTACCGGGGCCTATGCCGGCACAGCCATCACATTCCCAGGCCTCCACCGCTGCTCCTACCGCCGAGCAGCATCGATGCGTCCCTCTGGATGCACACGAGGAGCACAAGAGCAGCTCCCACGGCCTGGGGAAGCAAACGGGTTGGTGCTTGTGGCAGCCGGGGCTGGCAGTGGTGCCGCGAAGGCAACCGAGGCAACGGGAGCGGAGCAAGGCAGCGCCCGGCAGAGCGCTCGCGCTCCCCTCGCCGGGGTCAGGCGCCTTCCTCTTCATCCTGACGCCGGGGTGTCCATGGAGCGCTCTGGAGAGCCCTGGCCACAGACGGGACGCGGTTCCTCTTCCAGACGCTGCTCTGATGACCCTGCGGGAGAAGCGGGTCCCGGCTGAGTTTGGGGCGCGGGAGCCGGAGGCTCCCTGCCTCGACCGCCCTGGTGAGGCGGCGGCCGTGTCACAGCAGCAGCCGCTGATGCGGGGCAGCTCGCGGGCCAAATACGGGCACGAAAGCCCTGGGCTGCCCACTGTGACATGGCCACCGCCTCACAGGGCCGTGTCACCGCGTGCTGCTGTGACACGGCCGCCCCGGGCAGCGTATAAAGAGCCGCGCGGCGCTGGCAGGCCCAGGTTCGGAGGCATCACCTCCGAACGAGCTGGGGAGGTGGGGGGAGCGGGGGGGAGGGCAGGGGAGGACGAGAGGGGAGGGGAGGCGCGGGCTGGCGGGGCTCCCGGGGGGCAGCGGGTTCCCCTGCCTCGCGGCTCCGGGCTCCGGCAGGTAGCCCAGGGCTGTGCCGCCCCCCGGTCTCACCCGGGACCCGCTTCTCCCGCAGAGCTGTCAGAGCAGTGTCTGGAGGAGAAACCCCGTCACGTCTGTGGCCAGGGCTCTCCAGAGCGCTTCACTGACCGCCCCGCATCCAGGATGAAGAGGAAGGCGCCTGACTCCAGCGAGAAGGGTGAGGGCGTCGTGCCCGTCGCCATGGCTCCCTGTGTCCCGCTGCCTGGCGCGGTCACCCGGAAAGGCCGGGACCGAGCCAGGGCCTCGGGGGAATCTTGCGGAGATGCTTCCCCGGCCTGGCGGGGTGCTCACCGGTGGGCGCGTCTGCTCTCGCCCCTCCAGCGTGCATGCTGTGCCGCCGGGCAGATGTCAGCGCTGAGGTCTGCGGGCCGACGCACAGGGAGCAGGGGCTGTGCGTCCACGAGTTCTGCCTGGTGAGCTGCCCCAGGGGCTCCCCCTGCTCTCCCCAGCAACGGTCCCTCCGAGCTCCCTGCCGAGCTCCGGGACCTTCCTGCTTTGCAGTATCTCGCCAGCGGGCTGGAGCAGCGCAGGACCGAGCGGGAAGGGATCTGCGGATTCCTTCCTGCAGACATCAAAAAAACAATAAAGAAGGCAGCCCGGAAGGTGAGGACCCGGTAGGGACGGGCAGCTTTGTGCCCAGACCCCTGGGCCTTTCCCGGGGTGTGGGGCTGGCCGTGGAGGCCCAGCGCACGTCACCCACGGGGGCTGCTGTGCTCTTTGCAGAGCTGCTTTGCTTGCGGCGAGCATGGCGCTGCGATCGACTGCCAGGGGAAGGATTGCAGCCGCAGCTTCCACCTCCCCTGCGCCTCCAGCAACGGCTGCGTCACGCAGTTTTTCAAGGCCTACAGGTGAGGGGTGCCGGCCCTCGCGCCGGAGCCTCCCTGCCTCGACGCCCATGGTGCCGGCGCTGGCCAAGCAGCCGGGGAAGTTGCCTGTCCGCCCCGCAGCGACGCCTGCGAGCGGGAGCCGGAGCCAGGCCGCGGAGGGCTCCCTTGTGCCCCCGTTGCCCTCCTCTCCGCACCGTGGGAGGCCTCAGCGCTTCCTGACCTTGCCCCTCTCCTCCATGTTCTGCCCAGGTCCTTCTGCTCGGAGCACCGCCCGGAGCAGGCGGTGCCGGTACGCCCAGACGAAGAAACCACCTGCATCATTTGCATGGAGCGGGTGGACGAGAAGCTATCGTTCGGCACTATGGTGTGCCCAGCGTGCCGAGGGGCCTGGTTTCACCGGGGCTGCATCCAGGTAGGAGGGCTTCCCTCTCCCGTGGGCACAGCCGGGGCCCAGCAGCAGCAGCGCCCCGCTAACGCCGCTTGTGTCTCTCCCGCAGGGGCAGGCTAGCCGCGCTGGCCGGGAGTGCTTCCGGTGCCCCCAGTGCAAGAATAAGAGAAAATTCCTGCCGGAAATGTTAAAAATGGGGATCTACGTCCTATTCAGGTTGGTTTTCTGCCACCCTCGTGCCGGGCTCCCGAGACAGACGGCACAAGGGCTGTGCCAGGCCAAGGGCTCCCGCGGCAGTCCTGGCCTGCAGGGCTCCTGCTCGTCTGGGCTCCCGCTTCCCCGCGGAGTTGGAAGTGGGGCGGGAGGCCAGGAGAGCAGGGACGTCCTGCAGGTGCCCGGCGGGGGAGGCTCAGGGCTTCCCCTTCCTTCTCCTGCAGACCACCAGCCTGGGAGGAGACGGGGCAGTACGAGGAGCTCTACGAGAGGCACAGCCAGTGTGATGCCGGCCAGTGCCTCTATCGGGAGGGCAGGCAGCAGGCGCAGGAAAGCGGGTACGTCACCAAAGCTGCACTCCGGCAGCTGCCGCTTGTGGCAGCAGATGCCGTCGTGCCGGGAGCAGGCGCTTAGCGCAAGAGCTCTGCCAGGCGCTGCCTTGCTCCGCTCCCGTTGCCTCGGTTGCCTTCGCGGCACCACTGCCAGCCCCGGCTGCCACAAGCACCAACCCGTTTGCTTCCCCAGGCCGTGGGAGCTGCTCTTATGCTCCTCGTGTGCATCCAGAGGGACGCATCGACACTGCTCGGCGGTGGGAGCAGCGGTGGAGGCCTGGGAATGCGATGGCTGTGCCGGCATAGGCCCCGGTAAGAGGCAAAGCACCCAGGCGCCCCCAGGCTCGGGCCAGGGCCAGGCAAGGGCTCGGGGCCGTGCTGCTGACTTTCCCACCTCCCCTTATAGCCCCCAGCGCACCGCCAGAGCCATCCGCTCCCAGCACCAGCAGCAAGCCAGGAGCAGAGACGTCCTCCAGCCCTGCTGCCCCTGCCAGCGCAGAGCCGGACCTGGCCAGCTCCAGCACCAGCAGCAAGCCAGGAGCAGAGGCGTCCTCCAGCTCTGCTGCCCCTGCCAGCTCAAAGCCCGACCTGGCCGGCTCCATCACCAGCACCAGCAGCCAGGATGAATCCGAGGCATCCTCCAGCTCGGCTACACCCGCGACCTCGGAGTCAGACCTGGTCAGCTCCCGAGCCGGCAGCCAGGAGGAATCAGGGTCGTCATCTGGCTCCCCGGCTCCCGAGAGCAGCCCCCAGGCAGGACGGCCAGGGCCAGAGTGAAGGCCAGGACGCTCCCGTCTGTTCCGCCGGCCGCAGCATCCTTACAGGCGGCCCTGAACACCCCGCAGGACGAGCCGTGTGCCAGCCCCAAGCAGTGGCACCCCTACCCTACCCCTTGCAGAATAAAATTGCTACCTAACCTCAACCGTGCTGGGAGATGAGACTTTTCTTCCTTGGCTTCCTCCCCCGCGGCCTCTCTGGGGGGCTGGTTTGGGGGAGGGGACCAGTGGGGCTGTTCTCCCTCCGGCTGTTGGCAAGACCTTCCCCAGAGCTGGCGAGCGGCTTGGCCACGTGCCTCTGGCCTTGCTGGCCTCAGGAGGCCGGGTGGGTTGAGACGGAGCCAAGGGTGGCTGTGGGGAGCTGAGGAGCCAGGGAAATCATGGGCTTCCTTTGCGTGACAAGAACAGTTCAGATCGCTGGTCACCTGTGCAGCACCCTGGCCTTTCGGCCATGCAGCCTGGGCTCTCCTGGCCACAGGTGCTTGGATGGAGCCTCTTGGGCACCTCGGGCACATCAGTCCGCTCTCAGGGTGGCCCACAGCCCCAGAGCCCAGGGCGAACAGGCGTCCCAGACACAGCCCTTCGCGGTGGAGCACAGGAGAATCTATGAGCATTAAGGATGAATTATTGAAAGGAAAAATAACGACACCAAAAACATTTCTGGAGGCTACAGGGGACTTTTTACCTCTGCCACACACCACAGAAACCCAAGTCTCTATACAGCAGACGCAAAGAAAGGGGAAGGTTTGTACACGAAGTTGGAGATATCTGTTCCAAAACAGGGGGATACCAGAACACGGTGAAATTCAGGCACTGTGTTAATCTTAGCGCTGGTCTTTGGGCAACAGTCTTACAGGCTAAGCAGTCACTGCTTATTTGGCTCGCTGGCTGCCCGGGAAGCGGGACACGAGCACGTCTGCGCAGCTGTGCGACGGGGCAGATCTCCCACCGCCCCGTTTCCACGCGAGGCTCTTCACCTGGGGATACACGTTCCCGTGCGCAATCCTGACTCCCTGGGGAACTAGTTAACTTAAAAAACCAGCAAAGAGACGGTGTGTCAACATGAAAGCTTCCTTTCGCCCAGCAGCTGTCGCGGAGGACAACCCGCGCCGCCTCTGAGCGCGGCCACCGGCACAGCCACCCTGCACCTGGTCATGCCGCGTGCGGCCGCCTCGGCACACAGGTGCTGCTGGCCGGGTGGGCCGGGCCAGGCTGGGCCGAGCCGAGCTGAGCCAGGCCGGGTTGGGCCAAGCCGAGCTGAGCCGAGCCGAGCTGGGCCGGACCGAGCTGAGCTGAGCTGGATCGGGTTGGGCCAAGCCGAGCTGAGCCGAGCCGAGCTGGGCCGGACCGAGCTGAGCTGAGCTGGATCGGGTTGGGCCAAGCCGAGCTGAGCCGAGCCGAGCTGGGCCGGACCGAGCTGAGCTGAGCTGGATCGGGTTGGGCCAAGCCGAGCTGAACCGAACCAAGCTGGCCCGGGCTGGGCCGAGCCGAGGTGGGCTGGGCTGGGCTGGGCTGGGCCGGGCCGGGTTGGGCCGAACTGAGCTGAGCCGAACTGAGCTGAGCTGAGCTGAACGGAGCTGAGCCGAGCCGAACTGAGCTGAGCCGAACTGAGCTGAGCCGAACTGAGCTGAGCCGAACTGAGCTGAGCCGAGCCGAACTGAGCTGAGCCGAACTGAGCTGAGCTGAGCTGAACTGAGCTGAGCCGAGCCGAACTGAGCCGAGCTGAGCCGAACTGAGCCGAGCTGAGCCGAACTGAGCTGAGCCGAGCCGAACTGAGCTGAGCCGAACTGAGCTGAACCGAGCTGAGCTGAACTGAGCCGAACTGAGCTGAGCCGAGCCGAACTGAGCTGAGCCGAACTGAGCTGAACCGAGCTGAGCTGGGCTGAGCCGAACTGAGCTGAGCCGAGCCGAACTGAGCTGAGCCGAGCTAAGCCGAGCCGAACTGAGCTGAGCTGAGCTGAGCCGAGCCGAACTGAGCTGAGCCGAACTGAGCTGAACCGAGCTGAGCTGAACTGAGCCGAACTGAGCTGAGCCGAGCTGAGCTGAACTGAGCCGAACTGAGCTGGGCTGAGCCGAACTGAGCTGAGCCGAGCTGAGCTGAACTGAGCCGAACTGAGCTGGGCTGAGCCGAACTGAGCTGAGCCGAACTGAGCTGAACTGAGCCGAACTGAGCCGAGCCGAGCCGAACTGAGCCGAGCCGAGCCGAACTGAGCCGAGCTGAGCTAAGCCGAGCCGAACTGAGCCGAGCCGAACTGAGCTGAACTGAGCCGAACTGAGCCGAGCCGAGCCGAACTGAGCCGAGCCGAACTGAGCCGAGCCGAGCCGAACTGAGCCGAGCCGAGCCGAACTGAGCTGAGCCGAACTGAGCTGAACCGAGCTGAACTGGGCGGAGCCGAACTGAGCTGAGCCGAGCCGAACTGAGCCGAGCCGAACTGAGCTGAACCGAGCTGAGCTGGGCCGAGCCGAACTGAGCTGAGCCGAACTGAGCTGAGCCGAGCCGAACTGAGCTGAGCCGAACTGAGCTGAACCGAGCTGAGCTGAACTGAGCCGAACTGAGCTGAGCCGAGCCGAACTGAGCCGAGCCGAGCCGAACTGAGCTGAGCCGAGCCGAACTGAGCCGAGCCGAGCTAAGCCGAGCCGAACTGAGCTGAGCCGAACTGAGCCGAGCCGAGCCGAACTGAGCCGAGCCGAACTGAGCCGAGCCGAGCCGAACTGAGCTGAGCCGAGCCGAACTGAGCTGAGCCGAGCCGAACTGAGCTGAGCTGAACTGAGCTGAACCGAGCTGAGCTGGGCTGAGCCGAGCCGAACTGAGCTGAGCCGAACTGAGCTGAGCCGAGCCGAACTGAGCTGAGCCGAGCTAAGCCGAGCCGAACTGAGCCGAGCCGAGCCGAACTGAGCCGAGCCGAACTGAGCCGAGCCGAGCCGAACTGAGCTGAGCCGAGCTGAACTGAGCTGAGCCGAACTGAGCTGAACCGAGCTGAGCTGGGCTGAGCCGAACTGAGCTGAGCCGAACTGAGCTGAGCCGAGCCGAACTGAGCTGAGCCGAGCTAAGCCGAGCCGAACTGACCTGAGCCGAGCCGAACTGAGCCGAGCTGAGCCGAACTGAGCTGAACTGAGCCGTGCCGAGCCGAACTGAGCTGAGCCGAACTGAGCTGAACCGAGCTGAGCTGAACTGAGCCGAACTGAGCCGAGCCGAGCCGAACTGAGCCGAGCCGAGCCGAACTGAGCCGAGCCGAGCTAAGCCGAGCCGAACTGAGCTGAGCCGAACTGAGCCGAGCCGAACTGAGCCGAGCCGAACTGAGCTGAACCGAGCTGAGCTGAACTGAGCCGAACTGAGCTGAGCCGAGCCGAACTGAGCCGAGCCGAGCCGAACTGAGCCGAGCCGAGCTAAGCCGAGCCGAACTGAGCCGAGCCGAACTGAGCCGAGCCGAGCCGAACTGAGCTGAGCCGAGCTGAACTGAGCTGAGCCGAACTGAGCTGAACCGAGCTGAGCTGGGCTGAGCCGAACTGAGCTGAGCCGAACTGAGCTGAGCCGAGCCAAACTGAGCTGAGCCGAGCCGAGCCGAGCCGAACTGAGCTGAGCCGAACTGAGCCGAGCCGAGCCGAACTGAGCCGAGCCGAGCTAAGCCGAGCCGAACTGAGCCGAGCCGAACTGAGCCGAGCCGAGCCGAACTGAGCCGAGCCGAGCCGAACTGAGCTGAGCCGAGCTGAACTGAGCTGAGCCGAACTGAGCTGAGCCGAGCCAAACTGAGCTGAGCCGAGCCGAGCCGAGCCGAACTGAGCTGAGCCGAACTGAGCTGAACCGAGCTGAGCTGAACTGAGCTGAGCTGAGCCGAACTGAGCTGAACCGAGCTGAACTGGGCGGAGCTGAGCTGAGCTGAGCCGAGCCGAACTGAGCTGAGCCGAACTGAGCTGAACCGAGCTGAGCTGGGCTGAGCCGAACTGAGCTGAGCCGAACTGAGCTGAACCGAGCTGAGCTGGGCTGAGCCGAACTGAGCTGAGCCGAACTGAGCTGAGCCGAGCCGAACTGAGCTGAGCCGAACTGAGCTGAGCCGAGCCGAACTGAGCTGAGCCGAGCTGAGCCGAGCCGAACTGAGCTGAGCCGAACTGAGCTGAACTGAGCCGAACTGAGCTGAGCTGAGCTGAACTGAGCTGAGCCGAGCCGAACTGAGCCGAGCTGAGCCGAACTGAGCTGAACTGAGCCGAACTGAGCTGAGCCGAGCCGAACTGAGCTGAGCCGAACTGAGCTGAACCGAGCTGAGCTGAACTGAGCCGAACTGAGCTGAGCCGAGCCGAACTGAGCTGAGCCGAACTGAGCTGAACCGAGCTGAGCTGGGCTGAGCCGAACTGAGCTGAGCCGAGCCGAACTGAGCTGAGCCGAGCTAAGCCGAGCCGAACTGAGCTGAGCTGAGCTGAGCCGAGCCGAACTGAGCTGAGCCGAACTGAGCTGAACCGAGCTGAGCTGAACTGAGCCGAACTGAGCTGAGCCGAGCTGAGCTGAACTGAGCCGAACTGAGCTGGGCTGAGCCGAACTGAGCTGAGCCGAGCTGAGCTGAACTGAGCCGAACTGAGCTGGGCTGAGCCGAACTGAGCTGAGCCGAACTGAGCTGAACTGAGCCGAACTGAGCCGAGCCGAGCCGAACTGAGCCGAGCCGAGCCGAACTGAGCCGAGCTGAGCTAAGCCGAGCCGAACTGAGCCGAGCCGAACTGAGCTGAACTGAGCCGAACTGAGCCGAGCCGAGCCGAACTGAGCCGAGCCGAACTGAGCCGAGCCGAGCCGAACTGAGCCGAGCCGAGCCGAACTGAGCTGAGCCGAACTGAGCTGAACCGAGCTGAACTGGGCGGAGCCGAACTGAGCTGAGCCGAGCCGAACTGAGCCGAGCCGAACTGAGCTGAACCGAGCTGAGCTGGGCTGAGCCGAACTGAGCTGAGCCGAACTGAGCTGAGCCGAGCCGAACTGAGCTGAGCCGAACTGAGCTGAACTGAGCCGTGCCGAGCCGAACTGAGCTGAGCCGAACTGAGCTGAACCGAGCTGAGCTGAACTGAGCCGAACTGAGCCGAGCCGAGCCGAACTGAGCCGAGCCGAGCCGAACTGAGCCGAGCCGAGCTAAGCCGAGCCGAACTGAGCTGAGCCGAACTGAGCCGAGCCGAGCCGAACTGAGCCGAGCCGAACTGAGCCGAGCCGAGCCGAACTGAGCTGAGCCGAGCCGAACTGAGCTGAGCCGAGCCGAACTGAGCTGAGCTGAACTGAGCTGAACCGAGCTGAGCTGGGCTGAGCCGAGCCGAACTGAGCTGAGCCGAACTGAGCTGAGCCGAGCCGAACTGAGCTGAGCCGAGCTAAGCCGAGCCGAACTGAGCCGAGCCGAGCCGAACTGAGCCGAGCCGAACTGAGCCGAGCCGAGCCGAACTGAGCTGAGCCGAGCTGAACTGAGCTGAGCCGAACTGAGCTGAACCGAGCTGAGCTGGGCTGAGCCGAACTGAGCTGAGCCGAACTGAGCTGAGCCGAGCCGAACTGAGCTGAGCCGAGCTAAGCCGAGCCGAACTGAGCTGAGCCGAGCCGAACTGAGCCGAGCTGAGCCGAACTGAGCTGAACTGAGCCGTGCCGAGCCGAACTGAGCTGAGCCGAACTGAGCTGAACCGAGCTGAGCTGAACTGAGCCGAACTGAGCCGAGCCGAGCTGAACTGAGCCGAGCCGAGCCGAACTGAGCCGAGCCGAGCTAAGCCGAGCCGAACTGAGCTGAGCCGAACTGAGCCGAGCCGAGCCGAACTGAGCCGAGCCGAACTGAGCTGAACCGAGCTGAGCTGAACTGAGCCGAACTGAGCTGAGCCGAGCCGAACTGAGCCGAGCCGAGCCGAACTGAGCCGAGCCGAGCTAAGCCGAGCCGAACTGAGCCGAGCCGAACTGAGCCGAGCCGAGCCGAACTGAGCTAAGCCGAGCTGAACTGAGCTGAGCCGAACTGAGCTGAACCGAGCTGAGCTGGGCTGAGCCGAACTGAGCTGAGCCGAACTGAGCTGAGCCGAGCCAAACTGAGCTGAGCCGAGCCGAGCCGAGCCGAACTGAGCTGAGCCGAACTGAGCCGAGCCGAGCCGAACTGAGCCGAGCCGAGCCGAGCCGAACTGAGCCGAGCCGAGCTAAGCCGAGCCGAACTGAGCCGAGCCGAACTGAGCCGAGCCGAGCCGAACTGAGCCGAGCCGAGCCGATCTGAGCTGAGCCGAGCTGAACTGAGCTGAGCCGAACTGAGCTGAACCGAGCTGAGCTGGGCTGAGCCGAACTGAGCTGAGCCGAACTGAGCTGAGCCGAGCCAAACTGAGCTGAGCCGAGCCGAGCCGAGCCGAACTGAGCTGAGCCGAACTGAGCTGAACCGAGCTGAGCTGAACTGAGCTGAGCTGAGCCGAACTGAGCTGAACCGAGCTGAACTGGGCGGAGCTGAGCTGAGCTGAGCCGAGCCGAACTGAGCTGAGCCGAACTGAGCTGAACCGAGCTGAGCTGGGCTGAGCCGAACTGAGCTGAGCCGAACTGAGCTGAACCGAGCTGAGCTGGGCTGAGCCGAACTGAGCTGAGCCGAACTGAGCTGAGCCGAGCCGAACTGAGCTGAGCCGAGCTGAGCCGAGCCGAACTGAGCTGAGCCGAGCCGAACTGAGCTGAGCCGAACTGAGCTGAACTGAGCCGTGCCGAGCCGAACTGAGCTGAGCCGAACTGAGCTGAACCGAGCTGAGCTGAACTGAGCCGAACTGAGCTGAGCCGAGCCGAACTGAGCCGAGCCGAGCCGAACTGAGCCGAGCCGAGCTAAGCCGAGCCGAACTGAGGTGAGCCGAACTGAGCCGAGCCGAGCCGAACTGAGCCAAGCCGAACTGAGCTGAACCGAGCTGAGCTGAACTGAGCCGAACTGAGCTGAGCCGAGCCGAACTGAGCCGAGCCGAGCCGAACTGAGCCGAGCCGAGCTAAGCCGAGCCGAACTGAGCTGAGCCGAACTGAGCCGAGCCGAGCCGAACTGAGCCGAGCCGAACTGAGCCGAGCCGAGCCGAACTGAGCTGAGCCGAGCCGAACTGAGCTGAGCCGAACTGAGCTGAACCGAGCTGAGCTGGGCTGAGCCGAACTGAGCTGAGCCGAACTGAGCTGAGCCGAACTGAGCTGAGCTGAGCTGAACGGAGCTGAGCCGAGCCGAACTGAGCTGAGCCGAACTGAGCTGAGCCGAGCTGAGCTGAACTGAGCCGAACTGAGCTGAGCCGAGCCGAACTGAGCTGAGCCGAACTGAGCTGAACCGAGCTGAGCTGGGCTGAGCCGAACTGAGCTGAGCCGAGCCGAACTGAGCCGAGCCGAACTGAGCCGAGCTGAGCTGAACTGAGCCGAACTGAGCCGAGCCGAGCCGAACTGAGCCGAGCCGAACTGAGCCGAGCCGAGCCGAACTGAGCTGAGCCGAGCCGAACTGAGCTGAGCCGAACTGAGCTGAACCGAGCTGAGCTGAACTGAGCCGAACTGAGCTGAGCCGAGCCGAACTGAGCTGAGCCGAGCTAAGCCGAGCCGAACTGAGCTGAGCCGAACTGAGCCGAGCCGAGCCAAACTGAGCCGAGCCGAACTGAGCCGAACTGAGCTGAGCCGAGCCGAACTGAGCTGAGCCGAACTGAGCTGGGCTGAGCCGAACTGAGCTGAGCCGAACTGAGCTGAGCCGAACTGAGCTGAGCCGAGCTGAGCTGAACTGAGCCGAACTGAGCCGAGCCGAGCCGAACTGAGCCGAGCCGAGCTAAGCCGAGCCGAACTGAGCTGAGCCGAACTGAGCCGAGCCGAGCCGAACTGAGCCGAGCCGAACTGAGCCGAGCCGAGCCGAACTGAGCTGAGCCGAGCTGAACTGAGCTGAGCCGAACTGAGCTGAACCGAGCTGAGCTGGGCTGAGCCGAACTGAGCTGAGCCGAACTGAGCTGAGCCGAGCCAAACTGAGCTGAGCCGAGCCGAGCCGAGCCGAACTGAGCTGAGCCGAACTGAGCTGAACCGAGCTGAGCTGAACCGAGCTGAGCTGAACTGAGCTGAGCTGAGCCGAACTGAGCTGAACCGAGCTGAACTGGGCGTAGCTGAGCTGAGCTGAGCCGAGCCGAACTGAGCTGAGCCGAACTGAGCTGAACCGAGCTGAGCTGGGCTGAGCCGAACTGAGCTGAACCGAGCTGAGCTGGGCTGAGCAGAACTGAGCTGAGCCGAACTGAGCTGAACCGAGCTGAGCTGGGCTGAGCCGAACTGAGCTGAGCCGAACTGAGCTGAGCCGAGCCGAACTGAGCTGAGCCGAGCTGAGCCGAGCCGAACTGAGCTGAGCCGAACTGAGCTGAACTGAGCCGAACTGAGCTGAGCTGAGACATGCCGAGCCGAACTGAGCTGAGCCGAACTGAGCTGAACCGAGCTGAGCTGAACTGAGCCGAACTGAGCTGAGCCGAGCCGAACTGAGCCGAGCCGAGCCGAACTGAGCCGAGCCGAGCCGAACTGAGCCGAGCCGAGCTAAGCCGAGCCGAACTGAGCTGAGCCGAACTGAGCCGAGCCGAGCCGAACTGAGCCGAGCCGAACTGAGCTGAACCGAGCTGAGCTGAACTGAGCCGAACTGAGCTGAACCGAGCTGAACTGGGCGGAGCTGAGCTGAGCTGGGCTGAGCCGAACTGAGCTGAGCCGAACTGAGCTGAACCGAGCTGAGCTGGGCTGAGCCGAACTGAGCTGAGCCGAACTGAGCTGAACCGAGCTGAGCTGGGCTGAGCCGAACTGAGCTGAGCCGAACTGAGCTGAGCCGAGCCGAACTGAGCTGAGCCGAACTGAGCTGAGCCGAGCCGAACTGAGCTGAGCCGAGCTGAGCCGAGCCGAACTGAGCTGAGCCGAACTGAGCTGAACTGAGCCGAACTGAGCTGAGCTGAGCCGTGCCGAGCCGAACTGAGCTGAGCCGAACTGAGCTGAACCGAGCTGAGCTGAACTGAGCCGAACTGAGCCGAGCCGAGCCGAACTGAGCCGAGCCGAGCCGAACTGAGCCGAGCCGAGCTAAGCCGAGCCGAACTGAGCTGAGCCGAACTGAGCCGAGCCGAGCCGAACTGAGCCGAGCCGAACTGAGCTGAACCGAGCTGAGCTGAACTGAGCCGAACTGAGCTGAGCCGAGCCGAACTGAGCCGAGCCGAGCCGAACTGAGCCGAGCCGAGCTAAGCCGAGCCGAACTGAGCTGAGCCGAACTGAGCCGAGCCGAGCCGAGCCGAACTGAGCCGAGCCGAGCCGAACTGAGCTGAGCCGAGCCGAACTGAGCTGAGCCGAACTGAGCTGAACCGAGCTGAGCTGGGCTGAGCCGAACTGAGCTGAGCCGAGCCGAACTGAGCTGAGCCGAGCTAAGCCGAGCCGAGCTGAGCCGAGCCGAGCCGAACTGAGCCGAGCCGAACTGAGCCGAGCCGAGCCGAACTGAGCTGAGCCGAGCCGAACTGAGCTGAGCCGAACTGAGCTGAACCGAGCTGAGCTGGGCTGAGCCGAACTGAGCTGAGCCGAACTGAGCTGAGCCGAACTGAGCTGAGCTGAGCTGAACGGAGCTGAGCCGAGCCGAACTGAGCTGAGCCGAACTGAGCTGAGCCGAGCTGAGCTGAACTGAGCCGAACTGAGCTGAGCCGAGCCGAACTGAGCTGAGCCGAACTGAGCTGAACCGAGCTGAGCTGGGCTGAGCCGAACTGAGCTGAGCCGAACTGAGCCGAGCCGAGCCGAACTGAGCCGAGCCGAACTGAGCCGAGCCGAGCCGAACTGAGCTGAGCCGAGCCGAACTGAGCTGAGCTGAACTGAGCTGAACCGAGCTGAGCTGGGCTGAGCCGAACTGAGCTGAGCCGAACTGAGCTGAGCCGAGCCGAACTGAGCTGAGCCGAGCTAAGCCGAGCCGAACTGAGCCGAGCCGAGCCGAACTGAGCCGAGCCGAACTGAGCCGAGCCGAGCCGAACTGAGCTGAGCCGAGCTGAACTGAGCTGAGCCGAACTGAGCCGAGCCGAGCTGAGCTGGGCTGAGCCGAACTGAGCTGAGCCGAACTGAGCTGAGCCGGGCCAAACTGAGCTGAGCCGAGCCGAGCCGAGCCGAACTGAGCTGAGCCGAACTGAGCTGAACCGAGCTGAGCTGAACTGAGCTGAGCCGAGCCGAACTGAGCTGAACCGAGCTGAACTGGGCGGAGCTGAGCTGAGCTGAGCCGAGCCGAACTGAGCTGAGCCGAACTGAGCTGAACCGAGCTGAGCTGGGCTGAGCCGAACTGAGCTGAGCCGAACTGAGCTGAACCGAGCTGAGCTGAACTGAGCCGAACTGAGCTGAGCCGAACTGAGCTGACCCGAGCCGAACTGAGCTGAGCCGAGCTGAGCCGAGCCGAACTGAGCTGAGCCGAGCCGAACTGAGCTGAGCCGAACTGAGCTGAACTGAGCCGTGCCGAGCCGAACTGAGCTGAGCCGAACTGAGCTGAACCGAGCTGAGCTGAACTGAGCCGAACTGAGCCGAGCCGAGCCGAACTGAGCCGAGCCGAGCCGAACTGAGCCGAGCCGAGCTAAGCCGAGCCGAACTGAGCTGAGCCGAACTGAGCCGAGCCGAGCCGAACTGAGCTGAACCGAGCTGAGCTGAACTGAGCCGAACTGAGCTGAGCCGAGCCGAACTGAGCCGAGCCGAGCCGAACTGAGCCGAGCCGAACTGAGCCGAGCCGAGCCGAACTGAGCTGAGCCGAGCTGAACTGAGCTGAGCCGAACTGAGCTGAACCGAGCTGAGCTGGGCTGAGCCGAACTGAGCTGAGCCGAACTGAGCTGAGCCGAGCCAAACTGAGCTGAGCCGAGCCGAGCCGAGCCGAACTGAGCTGAGCCGAACTGAGCTGAACCGAGCTGAGCTGAACTGAGCTGAGCTGAGCCGAACTGAGCTGAACCGAGCTGAACTGGGCGGAGCTGAGCTGAGCTGAGCCGAGCCGAACTGAGCTGAGCCGAACTGAGCTGAACCGAGCTGAGCTGGGCTGAGCCGAACTGAGCTGAGCCGAACTGAGCTGAACCGAGCTGAGCTGGGCTGAGCCGAACTGAGCTGAGCCGAACTGAGCTGAGCCGAGCCGAACTGAGCTGAGCCGAGCTGAGCCGAGCCGAACTGAGCTGAGCCGAACTGAGCTGAACTGAGCCGAACTGAGCTGAGCTGAGACATGCTGAGCCGAACTGAGCTGAGCCGAACTGAGCTGAACCGAGCTGAGCTGAACTGAGCCGAACTGAGCTGAGCCGAGCCGAACTGAGCCGAGCCGAGCCGAACTGAGCCGAGCCGAGCCGAACTGAGCCGAGCCGAGCTAAGCCGAGCCGAACTGAGCTGAGCCGAACTGAGCCGAGCCGAGCCGAACTGAGCCGAGCCGAACTGAGCTGAACCGAGCTGAGCTGAACTGAGCCGAACTGAGCTGAACCGAGCTGAACTGGGCGGAGCTGAGCTGAGCTGGGCTGAGCCGAACTGAGCTGAGCCGAACTGAGCTGAACCGAGCTGAGCTGGGCTGAGCCGAACTGAGCTGAGCCGAACTGAGCTGAACCGAGCTGAGCTGGGCTGAGCCGAACTGAGCTGAGCCGAACTGAGCTGAGCCGAGCCGAACTGAGCTGAGCCGAACTGAGCTGAGCCGAGCCGAACTGAGCTGAGCCGAGCCGAACTGAGCTGAGCCGAACTGAGCTGAACTGAGCCGAACTGAGCTGAGCTGAGCCGTGCCGAGCCGAACTGAGCTGAGCCGAACTGAGCTGAACCGAGCTGAGCTGAACTGAGCCGAACTGAGCCGAGCCGAGCCGAACTGAGCCGAGCCGAGCCGAACTGAGCCGAGCCGAGCTAAGCCGAGCCGAACTGAGCTGAGCCGAACTGAGCCGAGCCGAGCCGAACTGAGCCGAGCCGAACTGAGCTGAACCGAGCTGAGCTGAACTGAGCCGAACTGAGCTGAGCCGAGCCGAACTGAGCCGAGCCGAGCCGAACTGAGCCGAGCCGAGCTAAGCCGAGCCGAACTGAGCTGAGCCGAACTGAGCCGAGCCGAGCCGAGCCGAACTGAGCCGAGCCGAGCCGAACTGAGCTGAGCCGAGCCGAACTGAGCTGAGCCGAACTGAGCTGAACCGAGCTGAGCTGGGCTGAGCCGAACTGAGCTGAGCCGAGCCGAACTGAGCTGAGCCGAGCTAAGCCGAGCCGAGCTGAGCCGAGCCGAGCCGAACTGAGCCGAGCCGAACTGAGCCGAGCCGAGCCGAACTGAGCCGAGCCGAGCCGAACTGAGCTGAGCCGAGCCGAACTGAGCTGAGCCGAACTGAGCTGAACCGAGCTGAGCTGGGCTGAGCCGAACTGAGCTGAGCCGAACTGAGCTGAGCCGAACTGAGCTGAGCTGAGCTGAACGGAGCTGAGCCGAGCCGAACTGAGCTGAGCCGAACTGAGCTGAGCCGAGCTGAGCTGAACTGAGCCGAACTGAGCTGAGCCGAGCCGAACTGAGCTGAACTGAACTGAGCTGAACCGAGCTGAGCTGGGCTGAGCCGAACTGAGCTGAGCCGAACTGAGCCGAGCCGAGCCGAACTGAGCCGAGCCGAACTGAGCCGAGCCGAGCCGAACTGAGCTGAGCCGAGCCGAACTGAGCTGAGCTGAACTGAGCTGAACCGAGCTGAGCTGGGCTGAGCCGAACTGAGCTGAGCCGAACTGAGCTGAGCCGAGCCGAACTGAGCTGAGCCGAGCTAAGCCGAGCCGAACTGAGCCGAGCCGAGCCGAACTGAGCCGAGCCGAACTGAGCCGAGCCGAGCCGAACTGAGCCGAGCCGAGCCGAACTGAGCTGAGCCGAGCTGAACTGAGCTGAGCCGAACTGAGCCGAGCCGAGCTGAGCTGGGCTGAGCCGAACTGAGCTGAGCCGAACTGAGCTGAGCCGGGCCAAACTGAGCTGAGCCGAGCCGAGCCGAGCCGAACTGAGCTGAGCCGAACTGAGCTGAACCGAGCTGAGCTGAACTGAGCTGAGCCGAGCCGAACTGAGCTGAACCGAGCTGAACTGGGCGGAGCTGAGCTGAGCTGAGCCGAGCCGAACTGAGCTGAGCCGAACTGAGCTGAACCGAGCTGAGCTGGGCTGAGCCGAACTGAGCTGAGCCGAACTGAGCTGAACCGAGCTGAGCTGGGCTGAGCCGAACTGAGCTGAGCCGAACTGAGCTGAGCCGAGCCGAACTGAGCTGAGCCGAGCTGAGCCGAGCCGAACTGAGCTGAGCCGAGCCGAACTGAGCTGAGCCGAACTGAGCTGAACTGAGCCGTGCCGAGCCGAACTGAGCTGAGCCGAACTGAGCTGAACCGAGCTGAGCTGAACTGAGCCGAACTGAGCCGAGCCGAGCCGAACTGAGCCGAGCCGAGCCGAACTGAGCCGAGCCGAGCTAAGCCGAGCCGAACTGAGCTGAGCCGAACTGAGCCGAGCCGAGCCGAACTGAGCCGAGCCGAACTGAGCTGAACCGAGCTGAGCTGAACTGAGCCGAACTGAGCTGAGCCGAGCCGAACTGAGCCGAGCCGAGCCGAACTGAGCCGAGCCGAGCTAAGCCGAGCCGAACTGAGCTGAGCCGAACTGAGCCGAGCCGAGCCGAACTGAGCCGAGCCGAACTGAGCCGAGCCGAGCCGAACTGAGCTGAGCCGAGCCGAACTGAGCTGAGCCGAACTGAGCTGAACCGAGCTGAGCTGGGCTGAGCCGAACTGAGCTGAGCCGAACTGAGCTGAGCCGAACTGAGCTGAGCTGAGCTGAACGGAGCTGAGCCGAGCCGAACTGAGCTGAGCCGAACTGAGCTGAGCCGAGCTGAGCTGAACTGAGCCGAACTGAGCTGAGCCGAGCCGAACTGAGCTGAGCCGAACTGAGCTGAACCGAGCTTAGCTGGGCTGAGCCGAACTGAGCTGAGCCGAGCCGAACTGAGCCGAGCCGAACTGAGCCGAGCTGAGCTGAACTGAGCCGAACTGAGCCGAGCCGAGCCGAACTGAGCCGAGCCGAACTCAGCCGAGCCGAGCCGAACTGAGCTGAGCCGAGCCGAACTGAGCTGAGCCGAACTGAGCTGAACCGAGCTGAGCTGAACTGAGCCGAACTGAGCTGAGCCGAGCCGAACTGAGCTGAGCCGAGCTAAGCCGAGCCGAACTGAGCTGAGCCGAGCCGAACTGAGCTGAGCCGAACTGAGCCGAGCCGAACTGAGCCGAACTGAGCTGAGCCGAGCCGAACTGAGCTGAGCCGAACTGAGCTGAACCGAGCTGAGCTGGGCTGAGCCGAACTGAGCTGAGCCGAACTGAGCTGAGCCGAACTGAGCTGAGCCGAGCTGAGCTGAACTGAGCCGAACTGAGCCGAGCCGAGCCGAACTGAGCCGAGCCGAGCTAAGCCGAGCCGAACTGAGCTGAGCCGAACTGAGCCGAGCCGAGCCGAACTGAGCCGAACCGAACTGAGCCGAGCCGAGCCGAACTGAGCTGAGCCGAGCTGAACTGAGCTGAGCCGAACTGAGCTGAACCGAGCTGAGCTGGGCTGAGCCGAACTGAGCTGAGCCGAACTGAGCTGAGCCAAGCCAAACTGAGCTGAGCCGAGCCGAGCCGAGCCGAACTGAGCTGAGCCGAACTGAGCTGAACCGAGCTGAGCTGAACTGAGCTGAGCTGAGCCGAACTGAGCTGAACCGAGCTGAACTGGGCGGAGCTGAGCTGAGCTGAGCCGAGCCGAACTGAGCTGAGCCGAACTGAGCTGAACCGAGCTGAGCTGGGCTGAGCCGAACTGAGCTGAGCCGAACTGAGCTGAACCGAGCTGAGCTGGGCTGAGCCGAACTGAGCTGAGCCGAACTGAGCTGAGCCGAGCCGAACTGAGCTGAGCCGAGCTGAGCCGAGCCGAACTGAGCTGAGCCGAACTGAGCTGAACTGAGCCGAACTGAGCTGAGCTGAGACATGCCGAGCCGAACTGAGCTGAGCCGAACTGAGCTGAACCGAGCTGAGCTGAACTGAGCCGAACTGAGCTGAGCCGAGCCGAACTGAGCTGAGCCGAGCCGAACTGAGCCGAGCCGAGCCGAACTGAGCCGAGCCGAGCCGAACTGAGCCGAGCCGAGCCGAACTGAGCCGAGCCGAGCTAAGCCGAGCCGAACTGAGCTGAGCCGAACTGAGCCGAGCCGAGCCGAACTGAGCCGAGCCGAACTGAGCTGAACCGAGCTGAGCTGAACTGAGCCGAACTGAGCTGAACCGAGCTGAACTGGGCGGAGCTGAGCTGAGCTGAGCCGAGCCGAACTGAGCTGAGCCGAACTGAGCTGAACCGAGCTGAGCTGGGCTGAGCCGAACTGAGCTGAGCCGAACTGAGCTGAACCGAGCTGAGCTGGGCTGAGCCGAACTGAGCTGAGCCGAACTGAGCTGAGCCGAGCCGAACTGAGCTGAGCCGAACTGAGCTGAGCCGAGCCGAACTGAGCTGAGCCGAGCTGAGCCGAGCCGAACTGAGCTGAGCCGAACTGAGCTGAACTGAGCCGAACTGAGCTGAGCTGAGCCGTGCCGAGCCGAACTGAGCTGAGCCGAACTGAGCTGAACCGAGCTGAGCTGAACTGAGCCGAACTGAGCCGAGCCGAGCCGAACTGAGCCGAGCCGAGCCGAACTGAGCCGAGCCGAGCTAAGCCGAGCCGAACTGAGCTGAGCCGAACTGAGCCGAGCCGAGCCGAACTGAGCCGAGCCGAACTGAGCTGAACCGAGCTGAGCTGAACTGAGCCGAACTGAGCTGAGCCGAGCCGAACTGAGCCGAGCCGAGCCGAACTGAGCCGAGCCGAGCTAAGCCGAGCCGAACTGAGCTGAGCCGAACTGAGCCGAGCCGAGCCGAGCCGAACTGAGCCGAGCCGAGCCGAACTGAGCTGAGCCGAGCCGAACTGAGCTGAGCCGAACTGAGCTGAACCGAGCTGAGCTGGGCTGAGCCGAACTGAGCTGAGCCGAGCCGAACTGAGCTGAGCCGAGCTAAGCCGAGCCGAACTGAGCCGAGCCGAGCCGAACTGAGCCGAGCCGAACTGAGCCGAGCCGAGCCGAACTGAGCTGAGCCGAACTGAGCTGAGCCGAGCTGAGCTGGGCTGAGCCGAACTGAGCCGAGCCGAACTGAGCTGAGCCGAGCTAAGCCGAGCCGAACTGAGCTGAGCCGAGCCGAACTGAGCTCAGCCGAACTGAGCCGAGCCGAGCCGAACTGAGCTCAGCCGAACTGAGCCGAGCCGAGCCGAACTGAGCTCAGCCGAACTGAGCCGAGCCGAGCCGAACTGAGCCGAGCCGAACTGAGCCGAGCCGAACTGAGCCGAACTGAGCTGAGCCGAGCCGAACTGAGCTGAGCCGAACTGAGCTGAACCGAGCTGAGCTGGGCTGAGCCGAACTGAGCTGAGCCGAACTGAGCTGAGCTGAGCTGAACGGAGCTGAGCCGAGCCGAACTGAGCCGAGCCGAACTGAGCTGAGCCGAGCTGAGCTGAACTGATCCGAACTGAGCTGAGCCGAGCCGAACTGAGCTGAGCCGAACTGAGCTGAACTGAGCTGAGCTGGGCTGAGCCGAACTGAGCTGAGCCGAACTGAGCTGAGCCGAACTGAGCCGAGCCGAGCCGAACTGAGCCGAGCCGAACTGAGCCGAGCCGAGCCGAACTGAGCTGAGCCGAGCCGAACTGAGCTGAGCTGAACTGAGCCGAGCCGAGCCGAACTGAGCTGAGCCGAACTGAGCTGAACCGAGCTGAGCTGAACTGAGCTGAGCCGAGCCGAACTGAGCTGAACCGAGCTGAACTGGGCGGAGCTGAGCTGAGCTGAGCCGAGCCGAACTGAGCTGAGCCGAACTGAGCTGAACCGAGCTGAGCTGGGCTGAGCCGAACTGAGCTGAGCCGAACTGAGCTGAACCGAGCTGAGCTGGGCTGAGCCGAACTGAGCTGAGCCGAACTGAGCTGAGCCGAGCCGAACTGAGCTGAGCCGAGCTGAGCCGAGCCGAACTGAGCTGAGCCGAGCGGAACTGAGCTGAGCCGAACTGAGCTGAACTGAGCCGTGCCGAGCCGAACTGAGCTGAGCCGAACTGAGCTGAACCGAGCTGAGCTGAACTGAGCCGAACTGAGCCGAGCCGAGCCGAACTGAGCCGAGCCGAGCCGAACTGAGCCGAGCCGAGCTAAGCCGAGCCGAACTGAGCTGAGCCGAACTGAGCCGAGCCGAGCCGAACTGAGCCGAGCCGAACTGAGCTGAACCGAGCTGAGCTGAACTGAGCCGAACTGAGCTGAGCCGAGCCGAACTGAGCCGAGCCGAGCCGAACTGAGCCGAGCCGAGCTAAGCCGAGCCGAACTGAGCTGAGCCGAACTGAGCCGAGCCGAGCCGAACTGAGCCGAGCCGAACTGAGCCGAGCCGAGCCGAACTGAGCTGAGCCGAGCCGAACTGAGCTGAGCCGAACTGAGCTGAACCGAGCTGAGCTGGGCTGAGCCGAACTGAGCTGAGCCGAACTGAGCTGAGCCGAACTGAGCTGAGCTGAGCTGAACGGAGCTGAGCCGAGCCGAACTGAGCTGAGCCGAACTGAGCTGAGCCGAGCTGAGCTGAACTGAGCCGAACTGAGCTGAGCCGAGCCGAACTGAGCTGAGCCGAACTGAGCTGAACCGAGCTGAGCTGGGCTGAGCCGAACTGAGCTGAGCCGAGCCGAACTGAGCCGAGCCGAACTGAGCCGAGCTGAGCTGAACTGAGCCGAACTGAGCCGAGCCGAGCCGAACTGAGCCGAGCCGAACTGAGCCGAGCCGAACTGAGCCGAGCCGAGCCGAACTGAGCTGAGCCGAGCCGAACTGAGCTGAGCCGAACTGAGCTGAACCGAGCTGAGCTGAACTGAGCCGAACTGAGCTGAGCCGAGCCGAACTGAGCCGAACTGAGCTGAGCCGAGCCGAACTGAGCTGAGCCGAACTGAGCCGAGCCGAGCCGAACTGAGCTGAGCCGAACTGAGCCGAGCCGAACTGAGCCGAACTGAGCTGAGCCGAGCCGAACTGAGCTGAGCCGAACTGAGCTGAACCGAGCTGAGCTGGGCTGAGCCGAACTGAGCTGAGCCGAACTGAGCTGAGCCGAACTGAGCTGAGCCGAGCTGAGCTGAACTGAGCCGAACTGAGCCGAGCCGAGCCGAACTGAGCCGAGCCGAGCTAAGCCGAGCCGAACTGAGCTGAGCCGAACTGAGCCGAGCCGAGCCGAACTGAGCCGAGCCGAACTGAGCCGAGCCGAACTGAGCCGAGCCGAGCCGAACTGAGCTGAGCCGAGCCGAACTGAGCTGAGCCGAGCTAAGCCGAGCCGAGCTGAGCTGGGCTGAGCCGAACTGAGCTGAGCCGAACTGAGCTGAGCCGAGCCAAACTGAGCTGAGCCGAGCCGAGCTGAGCCGAACTGAGCTGAGCCGAACTGAGCTGAACCGAGCTGAGCTGAACTGAGCTGAGCCGAGCCGAACTGAGCTGAACCGAGCTGAACTGGGCGGAGCTGAGCTGAGCTGAGCCGAGCCGAACTGAGCTGAGCCGAACTGAGCTGAACCGAGCTGAGCTGGGCTGAGCCGAACTGAGCTGAGCCGAACTGAGCTGAACCGAGCTGAGCTGGGCTGAGCCGAACTGAGCTGAGCCGAACTGAGCTGAGCCGAGCCGAACTGAGCTGAGCCGAGCTGAGCCGAGCCGAACTGAGCTGAGCCGAACTGAGCTGAACTGAGCCGAACTGAGCTGAGCTGAGACATGCCGAGCCGAACTGAGCTGAGCCGAACTGAGCTGAACCGAGCTGAGCTGAACTGAGCCGAACTGAGCTGAGCCGAGCCGAACTGAGCTGAGCCGAGCCGAACTGAGCCGAGCCGAGCCGAACTGAGCCGAGCCGAGCTAAGCCGAGCCGAACTGAGCTGAGCCGAACTGAGCCGAGCCGAGCCGAACTGAGCCGAGCCGAACTGAGCTGAACCGAGCTGAGCTGAACTGAGCCGAACTGAGCTGAGCCGAGCCGAACTGAGCCGAGCCGAGCCGAACTGAGCCGAGCCGAGCTAAGCCGAGCCGAACTGAGCTGAGCCGAACTGAGCCGAGCCGAGCCGAACTGAGCCGAGCCGAACTGAGCCGAGCCGAGCCGAACTGAGCTGAGCCGAGCCGAACTGAGCTGAGCCGAGCCGAACTGAGCTGAGCCGAACTGAGCTGAACCGAGCTGAGCTGGGCTGAGCCGAACTGAGCTGAGCCGAACTGAGCTGAGCCGAACTGAGCTGAGCTGAGCTGAACGGAGCTGAGCCGAGCCGAACTGAGCTGAGCCGAACTGAGCTGAGCCGAGCTGAGCTGAACTGAGCCGAACTGAGCTGAGCCGAGCCGAACTGAGCTGAGCCGAACTGAGCTGAACCGAGCTGAGCTGGGCTGAGCCGAACTGAGCTGAGCCGAGCCGAACTGAGCTGAGCCGAGCTAAGCCGAGCCGAACTGAGCTGAGCCGAGCCGAACTGAGCTGAGCCGAACTGAGCCGAGCCGAGCCGAACTGAGCCGAGCCGAACTGAGCCGAGCCGAACTGAGCCGAACTGAGCTGAGCCGAGCCGAACTGAGCTGAGCCGAACTGAGCTGAACCGAGCTGAGCTGGGCTGAGCCGAACTGAGCTGAGCCGAACTGAGCTGAGCTGAGCTGAACGGAGCTGAGCCGAGCCGAACTGAGCTGAGCCGAACTGAGCTGAGCCGAGCTGAGCTGAACTGAGCCGAACTGAGCTGAGCCGAGCCGAACTGAGCTGAGCCGAACTGAGCTGAACCGAGCTGAGCTGGGCTGAGCCGAACTGAGCTGAGCCGAGCCGAACTGAGCCGAGCCGAACTGAGCCGAGCCGAACTGAGCTGAACCGAGCTGAGCTGGGCTGAGCCGAACTGAGCTGAGCCGAACTGAGCTGAGCCGAACTGAGCCGAGCCGAACTGAGCCGAGCCGAGCTGAGCTGGGCTGAGCCGAACTGAGCCGAGCCGAGCTGAGCCGAGCCGGGCCGCCGCTGCCCTCCCGCGGCCGCGCGGTGGCGCCGTCCTGCCGGGCCGGGCCGGGCCGGGCCGGGCCGCCCCCGCTGCCGCCGCGGCCTCCCGCGGGACGCGGCCGGGCTCATGGCGGCGCAGCGCGGCGCCCGCCGGCTCGGCGCGCTCGGGCTGCTCTGCCTGCTGCTGCCCGCCGGTGAGCGCGGGGCCCCGGGCGGCCGCTGCGGCGCCTGGCTCGCGGGCGCGGGGAGGCCGGGCCTGGCGGCGGGAGCCGCGGCGGCCCCGGGAGGGTCTCCCCGCCGGGCCCGGGCAGCTCCCGCCGGCGAGGCCGCGTCGCGCCCGGGCTGGGGGCGCCCGAGCGGCGGCGGGGGCTGAGCGCGGCGCGGCCCGGCCGGGGCTCGCCGGGGGGAAAGGCCGGCGGGAAGCGCCGCGCCGCGGGGCCCCCGAGTCGGCTGCCGAGCAGCGGCGCCGGGGAGCGGTGCCGCGGGCTGCGCAGCCCGGGCCGGGCCGGGCCGGGCCCGAGGAGGAAAGGCAGAGGCGCCCGCAGGCTTTGCCGAGCGAGGTCTCCCCGGAGGAGAAGCGTTCCTGGCGCCGAGTGCACCGGTGGCTTCACCTTCTCCGGTGTAGCAAATTCTGCGCCCACGCGTGCGAGAAGGATGAATGGGATCCCGTGTGGATGTGCGAGAGGCCGTTTAGCTTGATGGTATTTAATTTTAGGACCTAAAGGATTACACTTGCTCTGAGGGTTGAGCTAAACGACGCCTGAGACGATCAGTCTTCTGTGTAAGGCTTTGCCCGGCGAACACCAGAAGAAGAGCTCTCTAAGCTAAATCGCAGCGATGGCGCTAGAGCAATAAATACACGCAAGCCGTCCTTGAACAAGCGTAGGTTGGAAATTAGAGGACGTTTTCTTCTTGGAGCAGTGGAGTTTCAAGGGGAATAGCTTAGCAGCTCTGCTCCTGAGGTGGAGCCTGACGAGCTTGTCGGAGGGTTTTGGAGGCGCCGATTATCGGCAGGACAGGGTGGGCCGCTCAGTGACGGCTCTGCCAAAGCAGGAGGCCACTTCTGCCTTCCTCCACCTTAGCACTTGCTCCGTGCTGGGCTGCGGTGGCTGTTGGGCCCCTTCGGAGCTGATTCAAATCATTAGCCTGGCAGAAAAACAACTAGCAAAAACCAAAGGCACGCAAGGCGCCGGAGAGGCTGCGATGGGTAAGTGAATTGAATCGGCTCAGGAGGGCTCCTGTGAGGAGCAGAGTTGGAGGAGGAAGAGAGGGACAGAGCAGAGGAGCCGAATCCCTCTCCTTTGGCAGTGCTCAGCCGTTAGATCGGCTCGGCTGGTCCGAGGCTACGCTCTGAGAAGCGCTCTACACCTTTTGTTTCCACCGTTCTTTTACTGCGCTGCAGTAGCCCCGTTGTGAGAGGGAGGGAGTAATTTTGTTGGTCGCCTTGTTTTGTTTGTGCGTGAGTTCGCAGCGTATTTTAGAATTAGCTTGGCTACCTGTTACTGCCGTACTGGTGATGCAGGAAGGAGATTGTTGTCGGATGACGTTACGCGTCTGCCGAGAAAAAGTTGTGTGAGCCAGGCATGAGAGTGCGTAAACATATCTGCAGAAGTACTGTGGTGTTGCTGGAGAAGTTCCTGTTTGCTTGTATTTGATGAACCTTCACCTTTAGCTCCTTACAGCAGTGATTTTTTTTTTTTTCTGGTGTTGGCTGGAACGTTCAGATATATCTGGGCGCTGAAGGGTCAAGACTGTAGTCAAAGGCAAACTCAGTTTCTGCACTCGAGGACGTATCCCTGACTTTTCTTCCGAAGGAATAGGATTTGTCACCTTCTTGTCTGGATTCTCTGAACAACTACGCCTGAAGGAGCTGGAGGTTCCTGGTGGAGAGTGGTTTAGGAGCAAAACACCGGGTCTGTGCACACAACGTAGGCGTGAAGGGGCAGGTTAGAGGGCGGGAAGTTTTCCTGCCCAGGTTCTGTTAAAGTCCTGGCTTAGTTACTCCCCTCGCAAGTATATTCCAAGTGTTTGAACCTCAGGTGTCTCCCAGAGAGCGATAAACCCCAAGCCATCAAACTGAATGGACCATGTGAGAGTGGCACAGGCTCAACTGTCTTGCTTATTTCCGTATTCTCCTTTTTTATGTTCTGCCAGTGATAGTTGTCTCAAGTAAAGTTTTTTTTGCTTTCTTGCTGACTCCTCCCTGCTGCCGCGGGCAGGCTGGCCCTATTTTAACTCCATACTGGCCTGTCCCACTTCTGCTGGGTACCCAGAGCATTGCAGTTGCGATGCTGCTAGGGAAATCCTAAAGCTTAAGCTTTGAGAAGCATTTCCATGTGACTGTTGGAGGTTTTTGATTCAGATGTGTCATTCTTACCTTGCAGTCGTTCAGGCTCGAAAGGGCAAAGATAGGGAGGGAGAAACCAGCCTGCACATTAATGAGTACCTCAGCCCAGTGCGATGGTTTTCAGCGCTGCTGGAAAGCGTGGGATATCCTGCCATGAGTCTGTCCCCGTATGCAGACACTTCTGCTTCCTCACCGCTGCAGCTGCGCCGGCTGAGGCTGGCAGTGGGAGCACGCCGCTTGACCAGTGCTGCTCCTAGGGATCTCTGTCTGTGACGTCCCGTTGCATGTCGTGAAGACGTGCCCTGAATCGAGCCAGATTAGGAATGTCTGTGAAGTAAAGAAAACAACAGGCAGAAGCAGCCAATTCATAGGGAAATCTGCATCTGTAGGGAATGTGGCTGTGATGCATCTTTTGCATCCAGTCAGATATCTAGGAAAATTTGATGTTTCTTCCGGCTGATCTTTTCAAAGACCTGGCTGGTCACGTTGGTGTTTGAGTCTTTAGAGTGACTGGGTGGCCACTAGCAGATGCAGTGATGGGAACACCACCAGACAGAGCATCTCGTAAGTGTATTTGCATGCAGTTTAATCCCTTATGTATGTGTGAACACTTGCGAAGAGCTACTCGATGAAGACAAGATACCATGAGTTCCTGTGTCAGGAGTACGTATTTGCCTTTGCTATACTCTGAAGGAACTAATTGATTTGGAAGACCTAAGGGAAATACCTGAAACCTATTTAGATATGAACCTAGGTGAGCTGATCAGTATGCGTGCGATACTTGGTATGATGAGTATTTCTTTAGGTACGAACTCTTGGATTTTAACTTTTTTCAGTTTTGGGTGAGGACTGTGAGGCATATGCTGATCATCATGGCAAGGCGCAACCTGCAGAATCCTGTCCCAACTTCTGCTGTGGAGATTGCATGCGTCGATACTGTTGCTCTAATGTGCTACTGAAATTTGATGAAGGACAACAATTTAAATGTAATCTGCTTGATGGAAGGTAGGAGGCAAACCGAATATATACAGCAGGCATTTCTTTGAATCGCCAGATAACAAAGATGTATAGTTTAATGGTTAAAACACACAGTGGTACTTTTCAGCTCTATTTCTGGCTCCGTCAGGGATCTACGTTAATGCATGTAACCTACCTGCAGAAGGGGAATAATGCGATGGACAAATTGGCGTATGAACTGATATGTATTTAAGTAAGTCTTAAATTCCATTTTTGAGATTAATTCTCTCATTACAGGACCTCTGGCTCAGGCAATGTGAATTACCTGCAGTTTTAATCCTTAAGATGATCAACTGCTTGAAAAAAGACAAACAGTTTTAAAGAACATTAAGACAAGTAATGATTTAATTGAGTGAATTTAAACGCAGAGTAAATTTGGCCCAATGGTCTTCTACAGGTTTCACATCAGTCCTTCCTGTGGTCAATTCTGCACAGAATTATTAGAATGGCAATGGTATTGTATATCTTTACTGGTTTCTGTCACCCCGTGTTGCTGTTTTGTCCTTCATCTTGCCATGAGTTGCCAGATGTGAAAATGAAATGTATAACTAATGATCCTTCTACCACCTTGGAGCTGACATTCATAAAGTAAGAGAGAGTAATAGAAAGAAATGAACACAGCACACGTTTAATGGTTCAAGAACGCGTTTGACTCACAAAGGGAGTGAATCTGCCCAAAGATAGGTCGTAATGATATTGCATTGCCTACTGTGAAACTATTACAACATTAATATGAAAATGAAAACAGGTATTTACTCTGAATGCTTGTCTTTTGCTTACTAGTGATTTTTAGATTAAGGGATAATAGGATAATTCTGGTAAGAATATGAACAGAATCCCCAAAACATATAACGTAGAGGCAGATCCTCAGCTAGTCTAAATCAGGCTAACACTGTTGGACTCAGTAAAGTAGGTTTGAAGTACGCAAGTCACCATAGCCTGTAGCTGTTTGAGTCAGTCCAGAGACTTAATTACTATCAGTATAGAAGGAACGTATTTGGTCAGTATGCAGTGGTTTCTGCAAGTCAAGCGTCCAACTGATCTGTATCTGCAGAATCTTTAACCTGTTCAAAAACTGTTTCTGACTTTACAGGAAAGTATCTTCTGTTGCCTTATCCCTCTGACTGTGTGATGTCTGAAAAGGAAGAGAAGATTTTTATGAATTCTAAAACTTGGAGTTAATTAACAACCAGTTAAGTTTATCACTGGTGCAAGATTTTAATTCATTATCGTTCCTGCTTTTTTAATAATAATTTTAAAAATTGTATTTCCTTACTAATTGTCTATGAAGTTTAAGAAGCATGTGCCTGCTGCTTTGCTGTGGCACTGTTGCTCTGGAGCAGCCCAGGGTACACAGCCCAGGTCTCTGTTTACTGCTGACAGTAAATACAGGAATTTTCATGACACTAATAGCTAGAATCAGTTCCATCTGAATCAAAGCAGCAGCCTATTTCTGACCATTCCTGTCTGGCTTTGTTCCACGGTTCAGTCATTTTAAGGCAGGAGCTGACTGTGTGCTAACTGACCCCAGCAGAAACCAGTCCTGTTTGGACCCAAATAGAAACAAATGAGAGTGACTGGAGAAAGGCAGAGGATGAACAGGCAAAGACAGGGTTGGAAAAGTTGATCAGCATTGAGGAATTGCAGAGAGCTCATTTTAACAAGGCTTTCCACTTTCTAGCCTCTCTTCCTGGAGAGATTTATTACTAAAGGATGGACAATATGTGTTCTCTTGCATGCACATTGGCTCTGGGGACATCAAGCCAACGCTGTAGTGATGTGACAATACCCCAAAAACTAATTAATGTGTTCCAGCCCCTCTGCCCTGAACCACAAGGTGTTTGGAGGTTCTGTCAAAGGACTGGCTCTTGTTCAATCCATTTCCCATGCTGGCTGGAGAATGGGATGTCTGTTGGGTGGTAGACAGCTTGGATAAGCTATAGCACAAGCTAATGGGAACTTTCTTTAATGGGAACTTCAGCTTTCTGAGGTGGCAATATTTCAACTTCATTGAAGCTATATGATTTTATTAGCTGCAGGAGGGCGAGAAATTGGAGGAGGAAAACAAAACCAAAGCTCTTGTTTTGTTTCCACCTGAGAGGATGGCTTTTAATGCAGAAATTTTCCTGCCATGTGCTTGGCAGCATTTTCAGCCTGCTTTTCCCAGTATAAATCATGAGGCAATGCAGTATAGTATTTATACAATGTGCCAAAAACAACGAAAAAAGTTGTTTCAGTGGAAAACTTTTCCAAACAAGATCCCTGAGCATTGACCCATAGACCCTATGTAGAAGTAGGCTTAAGCTTTTAGATAATGCATCAGGCCAGACATTCCATAACCACAGGGCGAGTATATAGAATAAGAAGTAACAAGATAACAAGATACTGGAGACAGTAGGACAAGTTTAGTGAGAATCATTGAGGAGGGATGTAGGGCTAGAAGTATTGGCGGGAAGTGCTGACAGAAAGATGGAAAGGTTTTTGTGAGAAGTGCTGAGACGGGCTTTGGTAGGAAGCACTGAGGGGGAAGACAGCAACAGGTATTGGTAGAAAATGCTAAGAGAAGAACTGAGGACAGCTGTAGGAGAAATTGCTGGGGGGAGACAGGGGGACAGAGATTTTGGTGAGAAGTGCTGAGGGTAGAAATTGAGAGAGGGTTTTGTGGAAACATCGAGGGTCTCCCGCAATGGCAGTGAGAGGTTATGGTGAGAAGAGCTGAGGGGACACGGTGGGCAGGTTTTGGCGGCAAATGCTTAGGTAAGAAAAGGGGAAGATTTTGTCAGGAAGCACCGAGGTGAGAGCAGGGGAAGATTTTGGCAGGCACTGCCTAGGTGAGAGACAAGGGAAGAGTTTTCTTCAGGAGCACAGAGTGAGAGGGTGAAAGGTTTTGGCTGGAAGTGCTGAGGGTGAGAAAGAGGAAAACATTTTGTCCGGAAGCACTGAGGTGGTGGGGGAAGGTTTTGCAGAGAACTGCTGAGGTGAGGAGGGAAAGATTTATCAAGAAGTGCTGAGGTTTGAGTGGATAAAGTTTTTTTGAGATGCCCTGAGGTGAGAAAGGGGGCAAAAGGTTTTGGCGGGAAGTCCTGAAGTGAGAGGGAGGAGGAAGTATTGTCAGGAAGTGCTGAGGTGAGAGGGGGGGAAGGTTTTGGTAGAAAGCACTATGGTGAGAGGGAGGAAAGGTTTTATCAGGAAATGCTAAGGTGAGAAAGGGGGAAAGGTATTGTCTGGAAATGTTGAGGTGAGAGAAAGGGAGGAAGGTTTTTTGGGGAAATGTTGAGGTGGGAGAAAGAGGGAAAGGTTTTGTCCAGAAACGTTGAGGTGGGAGAAAAGGAGGACGGTTTTGTCTGGAAATGTTGAGGTGGGAGAAAAGGAGGACGGTTTTTAGTGGAAGTGCCAAGGTGTGAGGGGAAAGGTTTTGTGGAGAAGCGCTGAGGTGAGGACACAGGGAGAAAGTTTTTCTCAGGAAAAGCTGGTGAGAGAAGGTGGGGAAGTGTTGTTAGGGAGCACTGAGGCAAGATAGAAAAGTTTTGTCAGGAAGCGCAGAGGTGAGAGAGGGAGAAGCTTTTGGAGATGTTATGGAAGTTAGGCCTGTCGGCCTCCATAACAGGGCTCGACCCTAGGTTCCCGCAGAAAAGTTCAGAGTCAAATCAAAACAAATCAGATAATTTTAATCATGCGCGTGCCGTAATTACAGCTCGAGCTGGGTGCCTCCAAAGAGGGACCCTAACATAAACAAATTCTGGGTAATTATAGTCTTTTCGACTTACATTTCCCACCTCTCACGCGATAGTTAGACCAATAATAATTTTTTGGTCTGGGGTCTCCTGCTCCTCATTGGGTCTCATCGTCATTCTGAGGCAAGCTGTTTTTCTCCTTATTCTTGTTTTTTGCAGTCTCTGATGACGGTCGTACCTCTGTTTTTGTTGGGTCTGGCGGTTGTCTCCCGAGGTCTTATTTTTCCCCATTGTTTTGGCATCTTCCCTCTCGGAGTCGGTGACACAGGTGCGCAGACTGCGTGTGTCTCCCTTATTTTCCCAGCCTGAACGAGCTCTGAGGCACTATTTTTTATTAAACTAAGTAAAGATTCGTTACTTTTCCCACGCTCGGCCTAAGGCTTCAGCAAATCTAGCCACTCATGCTAAGCAAGTTTTATATAAGTTGTGCTAAGCAGCCATTTCTAGACAGTTTCAATTCACTATTCTTTAACAGGAGAGAAGTACTGAGATGAGGCTTTGGTGAAAAGCACTGGTGGGTGACACAGTGATAAGTATTAAGCAAGAAATGCAGAGGTGAGAGATGATGTCGGAAACTGACTGGGAATTGTTGAGGAGAGACATTGGTACCGCTACAACAGGAATTGCTGGAGGGACACACGGGGAAAGAGGTTGTAGTGCTGATAGGAGAGCTGGGGAGAGGTTTTGGTAAGAAGGACAGAGGGGAGAGCTGGGGAGAGGTTCTGGTGGGAAGTGAAAATCTCCTCAATCACTAATTCCCCTTTCCCATGGTAATGAACACAGTGTTCTGACTTACCTGTACAATTCAGACGTTTAGGAAGTCTTTGAAAAAAATTGTGACCTCAGCATCTCCTGTTTGATCTAGCTAAAGAATTACAAAAAGACTAAGATTTAAAAAATATTTCTTTTTAGGTTTGTGGACTACACCAAATAGTAAATGATTTCTTGTGAATGGCATCACTCTAGGAAGCTGTCCATGAGTACTCCAGTTACAAGTAACATGCTGTGATAAAGTGAAAAAATTCTTACTTCTGAAAAAAAACTACAGACAACATTGTGAAAGATGGAAAACATAAGAAAAAAAGACACTGTGAAGAAAACAATGAGCACGAACAACAACAAAGCTGCAAGTCACCCAAGAGGGAGGAAAAGGCAAGGGACCCTGGATGCTGGCACCTCTCTGCAGGTAGGGCCCACAATGCAGATAAGTATTCCCTGCGGCTCCTGAGCACCGATATTGCCTAGAGCAGCATGGCCTCCCTGGAACAAGAGCCATGGTCTGTGCCCACTTGGCCTTTTGCCATGCTGTACCTTTCTGTGTCCCCTGCAAGTGACAGCCCTGTAAGGGTGGAAGTCACCATGCTCCATCTTCTTGGGGAGAGGGAGCTCTTTAGAGGCCTGAGGCATGGGACCGTCCAGTAAGTGTGGCCCTGGTGCCTGCACCATTATCACGGTGCCACGCAGTGGCAGCCTGTGTAGTGCGGCTCCCCTGGCACCAGGGTGGAAGCGCCATGCTAACTGTTTCTGGGCCCCTGGGGCCTTAAAGGGAGTCCCCACTGCATTTAGGGTCAAGGTCACGGCCATGGGGCTTCATGACCAAGCGGACGTTATTTCTGCAGGGCTCTCCTTTAGTTCAGGTGCACAGCCTGAGGCTTTGCCATCTTGGTGCATGCTGTGTGCTGTCCAGACTCCAGTTACCACATATCGCTGACGGGGGCTGCTGCTCGCCAGGTCCGACTCTGAGCTCCGACGAGGAGCATAAGAGCAGCTCCCACGGCCTGGGGAAGCAAACGGGTTGGTGCTTGTGGCAGCCGGGGCTGGCAGTGGTGCCGCGAAGGCAACCGAGGCAACGGGAGCGGAGCAAGGCAGCGCCCGGCAGAGCTCTCGCGCTCCCCTCGCCGGGGTCAGGCGCCTTCCTCTTCATCCTGATGCCGGGGTGTCCATGGAGCGCTCTGGAGAGCCCTGGCCACAGACGGGACGCGGTTCCTCTTCCAGACGCTGCTCTGATGACCCTGCGGGAGAAGCGGGTCCCGGCTGAGTTTGGGGCGCGGGAGCCGGAGGCTCCCTGCCTCGACCGCCCTGGTGAGGCGGCGGCCGTGTCACAGCGGCAGCCGCTGATGCGGGGCAGCTCGCGGGCCAAATACGGGCACGAAAGCCCTGGGCTGCCCACTGTGACATGGCCACCGCCTCACAGGGCCGTGTCACCGCGTGCTGCTGTGACACGGCCGCCCCGGGCAGCGTATAAAGAGCCGCGCGGCGCTGGCAGGCCCAGGTTCGGAGGCATCACCTCCGAACGAGCTGGGGAGGTGGGGGGAGCGGGGGGGAGGGCAGGGGAGGACGAGAGGGGAGGGGAGGCGCGGGCTGGCGGGGCTCCCGGGGGGCAGCGGGTTCCCCTGCCTCGCGGCTCCGGGCTCCGGCAGGTAGCCCAGGGCTGTGCCGCCCCCCTGGTCTCACCCGGGACCCGCTTCTCCCGCAGAGCTGTCAGAGCAGTGTCTGGAGGAGAAACCCCGTCACGTCTGTGGCCAGGGCTCTCCAGAGCGCTTCACTGACCGCCCCGCATCCAGGATGAAGAGGAAGGCGCCTGACTCCAGCGAGAAGGGTGAGGGCGTCGTGCCCGTCGCCACGGCTCCCTGTGTCCCGCTGCCTGGCGCGGTCACCCGGAAAGGCCGGGACCGAGCCAGGGCCTCAGGGGAATCTTGCGGAGATGCTTCCCCGGCCTGGCGGGGTGCTCACCGGTGGGCGCGTCTGCTCTCGCCCCTCCAGCGTGCATGCTGTGCCGCCGGGCAGATGTCAGCGCTGAGGTCTGCGGGCCGACGCACAGGGAGCAGGGGCTGTGCGTCCACGAGTTCTGCTTGGTGAGCTGCCCCAGGGGCTCCCCCTGCTCTCCCCAGCAACGGTCCCTCCGAGCTCCCTGCCGAGCTCCGGGACCTTCCTGCTTTGCAGTATCTCGCCAGCGGGCTGGAGCAGCGCAGGACCGAGCGGGAAGGGATCTGCGGATTCCTTCCTGCAGACATCAAAAAAACAATAAAGAAGGCAGCCCGGAAGGTGAGGACCCGGCAGGGACGGGCAGCTTTGTGCCCAGACCCCTGGGCCTTTCCCGGGGTGTGGGGCTGGCCGTGGAGGCCCAGTGCACGTCACCCACGGGGGCTGCTGTGCTCTTTGCAGAGCTGCTTTGCTTGCGGCGAGCATGGCGCTGCGATCGACTGCCAGGGGAAGGATTGCAGCCGCAGCTTCCACCTCCCCTGCGCCTCCAGCAACGGCTGCGTCACGCAGTTTTTCAAGGCCTACAGGTGAGGGCTGCCGGCCCTCGCGCCGGAGCCTCCCTGCCTCGACGCCCCTGGTGCCGGCGCTGGCCAAGCAGCCGGGGAAGTTGCCTGTCCGCCCCGCAGCGACGCCTGCGAGCGGGAGCCGGAGCCAGGCCGCGGAGGGCTCCCTTGTGCCCCCGTTGCCCTCCTCTCCGCACCGTGGGAGGCCTCAGCGCTTCCTGACCTTGCCCCTCTCCTCCATGTTCTGCCCAGGTCCTTCTGCTCGGAGCACCGCCCGGAGCAGGCGGTGCCGGTACGCCCAGACGAAGAAACCACCTGCATCATTTGCATGGAGCGGGTGGACGAGAAGCTATCGTTCGGCACTCTGGTGTGCCCAGCGTGCCGAGGGGCCTGGTTTCACCGGGGCTGCATCCAGGTAGGAGGGCTTCCCTCTCCCGTGGGCACAGCCGGGGCCCAGCAGCAGCAGCGCCCCGCTAACGCCGCTTGTGTCTCTCCCGCAGGGGCAGGCTAGCCGCGCTGGCCGGGAGTGCTTCCGGTGCCCCCAGTGCAAGAATAAGAGAAAATTCCTGCCGGAAATGTTAAAAATGGGGATCTACGTCCTATTCAGGTTGGTTTTCTGCCACCCTCGTGCCGGGCTCCCGAGACAGACGGCACAAGGGCTGTGCCAGGCCAAGGGCTCCCGCGGCAGTCCTGGCCTGCAGGGCTCCTGCTCGTCTGGGCTCCCGCTTCCCCGCGGAGTTGGAAGTGGGGCGGGAGGCCAGGAGAGCAGGGACGTCCTGCAGGTGCCCGGCGGGGGAGGCTCAGGGCTTCCCCTTCCTTCTCCTGCAGACCACCAGCCTGGGAGGAGACGGGGCAGTACGAGGAGCTCTACGAGAGGCACAGCCAGTGTGATGCCGGCCAGTGCCTCTATCGGGAGGGCAGGCAGCAGGCGCAGGAAAGCGGGTACGTCACCAAAGCTGCACTCCGGCAGCTGCCGCTGTGGCAGCAGATGCCGTCGTGCCGGGAGCAGGCGCTTAGCGCAAGAGCTCTGCCAGGCGCTGCCTTGCTCCGCTCCCGTTGCCTCGGTTGCCTTCGCGGCACCACTGCCAGCCCCGGCTGCCACAAGCACCAACCCGTTTGCTTCCCCAGGCCGTGGGAGCTGCTCTTATGCTCCTCGTGTGCATCCAGAGGGACGCATCGACACTGCTCGGCGGTGGGAGCAGCGGTGGAGGCCTGGGAATGCGATGGCTGTGCCGGCATAGGCCCCGGTAAGAGGCAAAGCACCCAGGCGCCCCCAGGCTCGGGCCAGGGCCAGGCAAGGGCTTGGGGCCGTGCTGCTGACTTTCCCACCTCCCCTTATAGCCCCCAGCGCACCGCCAGAGCCGTCCGCTCCCAGCACCAGCAGCAAGCCAGGAGCAGAGACGTCCTCCAGCCCTGCTGCCCCTGCCAGCGCAGAGCCGGACCTGGCCAGCTCCAGCACCAGCAGCAAGCCAGGAGCAGAGGCGTCCTCCAGCTCTGCTGCCCCTGCCAGCTCAAAGCCCGACCTGGCCGGCTCCATCACCAGCACCAGCAGCCAGGATGAATCCGAGGCATCCTCCAGCTCGGCTACACCCGCGACCTCGGAGTCAGACCTGGTCAGCTCCCGAGCCGGCAGCCAGGAGGAATCAGGGTCATCTCCTGGCTCCCCGGCTCCCGAGAGCAGCCCCCAGGCAGGACGGCCAGGGCCAGAGTGAAGGCCAGGACGCTCCCGTCTGTTCCGCCGGCCGCAGCATCCTTACAGGCGGCCCTGAACACCCCGCAGGACGAGCCGTGTGCCAGCCCCAAGCAGTGGCACCCCTACCCTACCCCTTGCAGAATAAAATTGCTACCTAACCTCAACCGTGCTGGGAGATGAGACTTTTCTTCCTTGGCTTCCTCCCCCGCGGCCTCTCTGGGGGGCTGGTTTGGGGGAGGGGACCAGTGGGGCTGTTCTCCCTCCGGCTGTTGGCAAGACCTTCCCCAGAGCTGGCGAGCGGCTTGGCCACGTGCCTCTGGCCTTGCTGGCCTCAGGAGGCCGGGTGGGTTGAGACGGAGCCAAGGGTGGCTGTGGGGAGCTGAGGAGCCAGGGAAATCATGGGCTTCCTTTGCGTGACAAGAACAGTTCAGATCGCTGGTCACCTGTGCAGCACCCTGGCCTTTCGGCCATGCAGCCTGGGCTCTCCTGGCCACAGGTGCTTGGATGGAGCCTCTTGGGCACCTCGGGCACATCAGTCCGCTCTCAGGGTGGCCCACAGCCCCAGAGCCCAGGGCGAACAGGCGTCCCAGACACAGCCCTTCGCGGTGGAGCACAGGAGAATCTATGAGCGTTAAGGATGAATTATTGAAAGGAAAAATAACGACACCAAAAACATTTCTGGAGGCTACAGGGGACTTTTTACCTCTGCCACACACCACAGAAACCCAAGTCTCTATACAGCAGACGCAAAGAAAGGGGAAGGTTTGTACACGAAGTTGGAGATATCTGTTCCAAAACAGGGGGATACCAGAACACGGTGAAATTCAGGCACTGTGTTAATCTTAGCGCTGGTCTTTGGGCAACAGTCTTACAGGCTAAGCAGTCACTGCTTATTTGGCTCGCTGGCTGCCCGGGAAGCGGGACACGAGCACGTCTGCGCAGCTGTGCGACGGGGCAGATCTCCCACCGCCCCGTTTCCACGCGAGGCTCTTCACCTGGGGATACACGTTCCCGTGCGCAATCCTGACTCCCTGGGGAACTAGTTAACTTAAAAAACCAGCAAAGAGACGGTGTGTCAACATGAAAGCTTCCTTTCGCCCAGCAGCTGTCGCGGAGGACAACCCGCGCTGCCTCTGAGCGCGGCCACCGGCACAGCCACCCTGCACCTGGTCATGCCGCGTGCGGCCGCCTCGGCACACAGGTGCTGCTGGCCGGGTGGGCCGGGCCAGGCTGGGCCGGGCCGAGCCGAGCTGAGCCAGGCCGGGTTGGGCCAAGCCGAGCTGAGCCGAGCCGAGCTGGGCCGGACCGAGCTGAGCTGAGCTGGATCGGGTTGGGCCAAGCCGAGCTGAGCCGAGCCGAGCTGGGCCGGACCGAGCTGAGCTGAGCTGGATCGGGTTGGGCCAAGCCGAGCTGAACCGAACCAAGCTGGCCCGGGCTGGGCCGAGCCGAGGTGGGCTGGGCTGGGCTGGGCTGGGCCGGGCCGGGTTGGGCCGAACTGAGCTGAGCCGAACTGAGCTGAGCTGAGCTGAACTGAGCTGAGCCGAGCCGAACTGAGCCGAGCCGAACTGAGCCGAGCCGAACTGAGCTGAGCCGAACTGAGCTGAGCCGAGCCGAACTGAGCTGAGCCGAACTGAGCTGAGCTGAGCTGAACTGAGCTGAGCCGAGACGAACTGAGCCGAGCTGAACTGAGCTGAGCTGAGCTGAACTGAGCTGAACTGAGACGAACTGAGCTGAACTGAGCCGAACTGAGCTGAGCCGAGCCGAACTGAGCTGAACCGAGCTGAGCTGAACTGAGCCGAACTGAGCTGAGCCGAGCCGAACTGAGCTGAGCCGAACTGAGCTGAACCGAGCTGAGCTGGGCTGAGCCGAACTGAGCTGAGCCGAGCCGAACTGAGCTGAGCCGAGCTAAGCCGAGCCGAACTGAGCTGAGCTGAGCCGAGCCGAGCCGAACTGAGCTGAGCCGAACTGAGCTGAACCGAGCTGAGCTGAACTGAGCCGAACTGAGCTGAGCCGAGCTGAGCTGAACTGAGCCGAACTGAGCTGGGCTGAGCCGAACTGAGCTGAGCCGAGCTGAGCTGAACTGAGCCGAACTGAGCTGGGCTGAGCCGTACTGAGCTGAGCCGAACTGAGCTGAACTGAGCCGAACTGAGCTGAGCCGAGCCTAACTGAGCCGAGCCGAGCCGAACTGAGCCGAGCCGAGCCGAACTGAGCCGAGCTGAGCTAAGCCGAGCTGAACTGAGCCGAGCCGAACTGAGCTGAACTGAGCCGAACTGAGCCGAGCCGAGCCGAACTGAGCCGAGCCGAACTGAGCCGAGCCGAGCCGAACTGAGCCGAGCCGAGCCGAACTGAGCTGAGCCGAGTCGAACTGAGCTGAGCCGAACTGAGCTGAACCGAGCTGAACTGGGCGGAGCCGAACTGAGCTGAGCCGAGCCGAACTGAGCTGAGCCGAACTGAGCTGAACCGAGCTGAGCTGGGCTGAGCCGAACTGAGCTGAGCCGAACTGAGCTGAGCCGAGCCGAACTGAGCTGAGCTGAGCCGTGCCGAGCCGAACTGAGCTGAGCCGAACTGAGCTGAACCGAGCTGAGCTGAACTGAGCCGAACTGAGCTGAGCCGAGCCGAACTGAGCCGAGCCGAGCCGAACTGAGCTGAGCCGAGCTAAGCCGAGCCGAACTGAGCTGAGCCGAACTGAGACGAGCCGAGCCGAACTGAGCCGAGCCGAACTGAGCTGAACCGAGCTGAGCTGAACTGAGCCGAACTGAGCTGAGCCGAGCCGAACTGAGCCGAGCCGAGCCTAACTGAGCCGAGCCGAACTGAGCTGAGCCGAACTGAGCCGAGCCGAGCCGAACTGAGCCGAGCCGAGCCGAACTGAGCCAAGCCGAACTGAGCCGAGCCGAGCCGAACTGAGCTGAGCCGAGCCGAACTGAGCTGAGCCGAACTGAGCTGAACCGAGCTGAGCTGGGCTGAGCCGAACTGAGCTGAGCCGAACTGAGCTGAGCCGAGCCGAACTGAGCTGAGCCGAGCTAAGCCGAGCCGAACTGAGCTGAGCCGAGCCGAACTGAGCCGAGCCGAGCCGAGCCGAACTGAGCCGAGCCGAGCCGAACTGAGCTGAGCCGAGCCGAACTGAGCTGAGCCGAACTGAGCTGAACCGAGCTGAGCTGGGCTGAGCCGAACTGAGCTGAGCCGAACTGAGCTGAGCCGAGCCGAACTGAGCTGAGCCGAGCCGAGCCGAGCCGAACTGAGCTGAGCCGAACTGAGCTGAACCGAGCTGAGCTGGGCTGAGCCGAACTGAGCTGAGCCGAGCCGAACTGAGCCGAGCCGAACTGAGCCGAGCTGAGCCGAACTGAGCCGAACTGAGCTGAACTGAGCCGAACTGAGCTGAGCCGAGCCGAACTGAGCTGAGCCGAACTGAGCTGAACTGAGCTGAGCTGGGCTGAGCCGAACTGAGCCGAGCCGAACTGAGCTGAGCCGAGCCGAACTGAGCTGAGCCGAACTGAGCCGAGCCGAGCTAAGCCGAGCCGGGCCGCCGCTGCCCTCCCGCGGCCGCGCGGTGGCGCCGTCCTGCCGGGCCGGGCCGGGCCGGGCCGGGCCGCCCCCGCTGCCGCCGCGGCCTCCCGCGGGACGCGGCCGGGCTCATGGCGGCGCAGCGCGGCGCCCGCCGGCTCGGCGCGCTCGGGCTGCTCTGCCTGCTGCTGCCCGCCGGTGAGCGCGGGGCCCCGGGCGGCCGCTGCGGCGCCTGGCTCGCGGGCGCGGGGAGGCCGGGCCTGGCGGCGGGAGCCGCGGCGGCCCCGGGAGGGTCTCCCCGCCGGGCCCGGGCAGCTCCCGCCGGCGAGGCCGCGTCGCGCCCGGGCTGGGGGCGCCCGAGCGGCGGCGGGGGCTGAGCGCGGCGCGGCCCGGCCGGGGCTCGCCGGGGGGAAAGGCCGGCGGGAAGCGCCGCGCCGCGGGGCCCCCGAGTCGGCTGCCGAGCAGCGGCGCCGGGGAGCGGTGCCGCGGGCTGCGCAGCCCGGGCCGGGCCGGGCCGGGCCCGAGGAGGAAAGGCAGAGGCGCCCGCAGGCTTTGCCGAGCGAGGTCTCCCCGGAGGAGAAGCGTTCCTGGCGCCGAGTGCACCGGTGGCTTCACCTTCTCCGGTGTAGCAAATTCTGCGCCCACGCGTGCGAGAAGGATGAATGGGATCCCGTGCGGATGTGCGAGAGGCCGTTTAGCTTGATGGTATTTAATTTTAGGACCTAAAGGATTACACTTGCTCTGAGGGTTGAGCTAAACGACGCCTGAGACGATCAGTCTTCTGTGTAAGGCTTTGCCCGGCGAACACCAGAAGAAGAGCTCTCTAAGCTAAATCGCAGCGATGGCGCTAGAGCAATAAATACACGCAAGCCGTCCTTGAACAAGCGTAGGTTGGAAATTAGAGGACGTTTTCTTCTTGGAGCAGTGGAGTTTCAAGGGGAATAGCTTAGCAGCTCTGCTCCTGAGGTGGAGCCTGACGAGCTTGTCGGAGGGTTTTGGAGGCGCCGATTATCGGCAGGACAGGGTGGGCCGCTCAGTGACGGCTCTGCCAAAGCAGGAGGCCACTTCTGCCTTCCTCCACCTTAGCACTTGCTCCGTGCTGGGCTGCGGTGGCTGTTGGGCCCCTTCGGAGCTGATTCAAATCATTAGCCTGGCGGAAAAACAACTAGCAAAAACCAAAGGCACGCAAGGCGCCGGAGAGGCTGCGATGGGTAAGTGAATTGAATCGGCTCAGGAGGGCTCCTGTGAGGAGCAGAGTTGGAGGAGGAAGAGAGGGACAGAGCAGAGGAGCCGAATCCCTCTCCTTTGGCAGTGCTCAGCCGTTAGATCGGCTCGGCTGGTCCGAGGCTACGCTCTGAGAAGCGCTCTACACCTTTTGTTTCCACCATTCTTTTACTGCGCTGCAGTAGCCCCGTTGTGAGAGGGAGGGAGTAATTTTGTTGGTCGCCTTGTTTTGTTTGTGCGTGAGTTCGCAGCGTATTTTAGAATTAGCTTGGCTACCTGTTACTGCCGTACTGGTGATGCAGGAAGGAGATTGTTGTCGGATGACGTTACGCGTCTGCCGAGAAAAAGTTGTGTGAGCCAGGCATGAGAGTGCGTAAACATATCTGCAGAAGTACTGTGGTGTTGCTGGAGAAGTTCCTGTTTGCTTGTATTTGATGAACCTTCACCTTTAGCTCCTTACAGCAGTGATTTTTTTTTTTTCCTGGTGTTGGCTGGAACGTTCAGATATATCTGGGCGCTGAAGGGTCAAGACTGTAGTCAAAGGCAAACTCAGTTTCTGCACTCGAGGACGTATCCCTGACTTTTCTTCCGAAGGAATAGGATTTGTCACCTTCTTGTCTGGATTCTCTGAACAACTACGCCTGAAGGAACTGGAGGTTCCTGGTGGAGAGTGGTTTAGGAGCAAAACACCGGGTCTGTGCACACAACGTAGGCGTGAAGGGGCAGGTTAGAGGTCGGGAAGTTTTCCTGCCCAGGTTCTGTTAAAGTCCTGGCTTAGTTACTCCCCTCGCAAGTATATTCCAAGTGTTTGAACCTCAGGTGTCTCCCAGAGAGCGATAAACCCCAAGCCATCAAACTGAATGGACCATGTGAGAGTGGCACAGGCTCAACTGTCTTGCGTATTTCCGTATTCTCCTTTTTTATGTTCTGCCAGTGATAGTTGTCTCAAGTAAAGTTTTTTTTTGCTTTCTTGCTGACTCCTCCCTGCTGCCGCGGGCAGGCTGGCCCTATTTTAACTCCATACTGGCCTGTCCCACTTCTGCTGGGTACCCAGAGCATTGCAGTTGCGATGCTGCTAGGGAAATCCTAAAGCTTAAGCTTTGAGAAGCATTTCCATGTGACTGTTGGAGGTTTTTGATTCAGATGTGTCATTCTTACCTTGCAGTCGTTCAGGCTCGAAAGGGCAAAGATAGGGAGGGAGAAACCAGCCTGCACATTAATGAGTACCTCAGCCCAGTGCGATGGTTTTCAGCGCTGCTGGAAAGCGTGGGATATCCTGCCATGAGTCTGTCCCCGTATGCAGACACTTCTGCTTCCTCACCGCTGCAGCTGCGCCGGCTGAGGCTGGCAGTGGGAGCACGCCGCTTGACCAGTGCTGCTCCTAGGGATCTCTGTCTGTGACGTCCCGTTGCATGTCGTGAAGACGTGCCCTGAATCGAGCCAGATTAGGAATGTCTGTGAAGTAAAGAAAACAACAGGCAGAAGCAGCCAATTCATAGGGAAATCTGCATCTGTAGGGAATGTGGCTGTGATGCATCTTTTGCATCCAGTCAGATATCTAGGAAAATTTGATGTTTCTTCCGGCTGATCTTTTCAAAGACCTGGCTGGTCACGTTGGTGTTTGAGTCTTTAGAGTGACTGGGTGGCCACTAGCAGATGCAGTGATGGGAACACCACCAGACAGAGCATCTCGTAAGTGTATTTGCATGCAGTTTAATCCCTTATGTATGTGTGAACACTTGCGAAGAGCTACTCGATGAAGACAAGATACCATGAGTTCCTGTGTCAGGAGTACGTATTTGCCTTTGCTATACTCTGAAGGAACTAATTGATTTGGAAGACCTAAGGGAAATACCTGAAACCTATTTAGATATGAACCTAGGTGAGCTGATCAGTATGTGTGCGATACTTGGTATGATGAGTATTTCTTTAGGTACGAACTCTTGGATTTTAACTTTTTTCAGTTTTGGGTGAGGACTGTGAGGCATATGCTGATCATCATGGCAAGGCGCAACCTGCAGAATCCTGTCCCAACTTCTGCTGTGGAGATTGCATGCGTCGATACTGTTGCTCTAATGTGCTACTGAAATTTGATGAAGGACAACAATTTAAATGTAATCTGCTTGATGGAAGGTAGGAGGCAAACCGAATATATACAGCAGGCATTTCTTTGAATCGCCAGATAACAAAGATGTATAGTTTAATGGTTAAAACACACAGTGGTACTTTTCAGCTCTATTTCTGGCTCCGTCAGGGATCTACGTTAATGCATGTAACCTACCTGCAGAAGGGGAATAATGCGATGGACAAATTGGCGTATGAACTGATATGTATTTAAGTAAGTCTTAAATTCCATTTTTGAGATTAATTCTCTCATTACAGGACCTCTGGCTCAGGCAATGTGAATTACCTGCAGTTCCGTGCAGACTTTGATGATTACATAGACTCTGGCCCCAGGTAAGTCATGGCTAGTCTTAGCTTTTCAAATGTTAGTTATTTGAAGGCTCTTTATTACATAATCAATACATGCCAGTATAAAATGAAAATAGAAGTACTCACTTGTGTGTTAAGAATGCTGAGCACTCAAGCATTTCAGAGTATTTGAAGAAGTAAAGACATAGGAATAGGTTAGATGATGCTGTTTAGACCATAATGATCATCATATGTAATATTCCATATTCTCATTATTGAATGGGAGTTTGTCCTCTAAAGCCTTAGCACACTTACTCTCTGCTTTTAAATACTGGCAGATGAAGTCTATAGCGGCTATATTAAAGAAGCTGCTTTTGTATGAAGAATCTCCTTTTTTTAGCATTTTTTGCACTTAGAGCAAGAAATATTGATAAAATCTGTTTCAGTCTGTGAAAATAAAAATATTTTCAGTGCCTGCATTATGTTAATGGTTGTTCACAGAAAACCAGAGTTCTTGCTCTAAGCCATTCCTATTTTTAGTTGTGACCTGGAAAAATATAAAGAAACCACGCCAGTTACTATGAATATGAGCTATGAATGTTTGCTATACCTGCGTATGTTTGAATAATTACAAACCTTTAGGCTCTGCCTTGGGGTTTTTTGCTCAGAGCGCCTCTTCATACCTGAGCCATGCTTCATTTTTTGAATTCATGAGGTCTTAGCAGATTAAAAGTAAATAAAGGCAAAGGTCCACATGAAGTGCCAGCAAAGTCTCTATTTTTAAAAACAAGCTACAGATCTTACAGAGGCCTTTTTTGAGAAACGCCTGTACTTCAGTCTCTTTGCTCTAGACATGTGCTTGAATGTCTTCCAGAGGTTGGAATGCTCTTGAATCTTGACTCAAGACCGAGCAAGCACAACCGCAAAACCTGTAGCCAGCAGTATGCTTGATGCAAAGCCTAACTAAATCCCCCAACTGAAGTGGGTTCTGGATCATGCTGTATGCTGCTCACATACTCTGGGACCTAGTCTGGCCTGTGTCAGAAATAATAGGATTTTTTCTCTCAGCTTGAGTGATAGTAAATCTGGAGTTGTCAACATCCTACATCAACTAGATCTGGTTTTCTCCCTTTAGAGCTATCATGACAATAATTTCCACAAAGAACAATTGTGAAAGGCCAATCTGAAAATTGTGTTCCATAGTGGAAGTGTGAACTCATCTTCACTTATATTGTACTTTTCCTCTGTGATTAAACACCATCACTGCCCTCTAAGATCCCTCCCTCTTTAAAAAAATAAAAAAAGAAATCCTGTACTCAACCACACTGGAGTAAAAGCATCTTAAACACAGAACTCACTAATGTTGTAGATGTCGCAGAGCAGTAAGGGCAGCTGCCCCCTAAGGGACAGAGGGCCAGGAGCCCTCCAACGTCAGGCTGGGAAGTCCGTGCACCGGTCAGGGTCCTGATAACAGGATCCATGCCAGACACAGCTGGAGACAGGCACACCTACAGCTTAGCTGAGGAAGGGACTGCAGGCCCAGGCCTGAGCTTAAATGGAGCTCCTGGGCCCTGGGCAGAGGGTGTGGGGGGAGACCCCAGGTAAGGCTGGTAAGGGCCATTAAGGCCTGTCAGTGCTCTCAGGGTCCTGACAGTAGCTGGTTGTTTTGAACACAGGAACAGTCACTGCTAACAGCTCACTCAGTGCTGTAGTCAAGTAAGATTTTAGCCATAATCTAGTATTAATTTTATGGTGCCTTAGTGTTGAGAATGTCTGCCAGTTTTGTTGGTATGTCTGTTCTTGTAGTCCTCAGAGATAAGTATGTCTTCCAGAGTGTTTTTGTTTCTGAGAACAAACTTAGGCTGATGTTATGTGAACTCTAATATATATATAAAAGAGTCAGATAGTTGCTGAGAGCTACTGTGTTTGCTTTTTATTTAGTGCTGCTTGTACGTAGTTGACTACCAGAGAAAGTGGCACATCAGGTTAAATATACCTAAAGCAAAAACAGGGGAACAACTCTTCTGTAACAGAGTATTGCTATTAAAATATTTCAGTTTCATGTTTGATCTGTTCATATAAATTTAAATGTTTATCATCAGTGAATGACTAGTATGCTTTTCTTTGGTAGTTTGTGAACTATAAACAATAGAAAGTATAGGCAATCCTTAATAAAATGCAGCATTTCTACTACTCATCTCAGTAGAGCTATACTACAGATGACAATACTCTTTTCTTCTGTATGGTTATGTTTCTAATCTAGCAATCCAATTGATTTCCCTTGGGACATGAATAATTTGAAAGTGGTTAAGAAACTGGCAGGTTGTATTTCATCAATCAAAAATACCTGTTCATTACTGTGTCTTCCTGTTTTCTTTCTCACATGCAGATGATTGTAAATTGAACAGTGCATTTTTGTTTATTTGCCTGTGTATTCAATATAAGCAGCCTGACAATATTTATAATCATAGCTGTGGAATGACAATGTCAGTCATTGACAGTGAAGCACGATATCATTCATGTTTTTTTTAATCCTTAAGATGCTCAACTGCTTGAAAAAAGACAAACAGTTTTAAAGAACATTAAGACAAGTAATGATTTAATTGAGTGAATTTAAACGCAGAGTAAATTTGGCCCAATGGTCTTCTACAGGTTTCACATCAGTCCTTCCTGTGGTCAATTCTGCACAGAATTATTAGAATGGCAATGGTATTGTATATCTTTACTGGTTTCTGTCACCCCGTGTTGCTGTTTTGTCCTTCATCTTGCCATGAGTTGCCAGATGTGAAAATGAAATGTATAACTAATGATCCTTCTACCACCTTGGAGCTGACATTCATAAAGTAAGAGAGAGTAATAAAAAGAAATGAACACAGCACACGTTTAATGGTTCAAGAACTCGTTTGACTCACAAAGGGAGTGAATCTGCCCAAAGATAGGTCGTAATGATATTGCATTGCCTACTGTGAAACTATTACAACATTAATATGAAAATGAAAACAGGTATTTACTCTGAATGCTTGTCTTTTGCTTACTAGTGATTTTTAGATTAAGGGATAATAGGATAATTCTGGTAAGAATATGAACAGAATCCCCAAAACATATAACGTAGAGGCAGATCCTCAGCTAGTCTAAATCAGGCTAACGCTGTTGGACTCAGTAAAGTAGGTTTGAAGTACGCAAGTCACCATAGCCTGTAGCTGTTTGAGTCAGTCCAGAGACTTAATTACTATCAGTATAGAAGGAACGTATTTGGTCAGTATGCAGTGGTTTCTGCAAGTCAAGCGTCCAACTGATCTGTATCTGCAGAATCTTTAACCTGTTCAAAAACTGTTTCTGACTTTACAGGAAAGTATCTTCTGTTGCCTTATCCCTCTGACTGTGTGATGTCTGAAAAGGAAGAGAAGATTTTTATGAATTCTAAAACTTGGAGTTAATTAACAACCAGTTAAGTTTATCACTGGTACAAGATTTTAATTCATTATCGTTCCTGCTTTTTTAATAATAATTTTAAAAATTGTATTTCCTTACTAATTGTCTATGAAGTTTAAGAAGCATGTGCCTGCTGCTTTGCTGTGGCACTGTTGCTCTGGAGCAGCCCAGGGTACACAGCCCAGGTCTCTGTTTACTGCTGACAGTAAATACAGGAATTTTCATGACACTAATAGCTAGAATCAGTTCCATCTGAATCAAAGCAGCAGCCTATTTCTGACCATTCCTGTCTGGCTTTGTTCCACGGTTCAGTCATTTTAAGGCAGGAGCTGACTGTGTGCTAACTGACCCCAGCAGAAACCAGTCCTGTTTGGACCCAAATAGAAACAAATGAGAGTGACTGGAGAAAGGCAGAGGATGAACAGGCAAAGACAGGGTTGGAAAAGTTGATCAGCATTGAGGAATTGCAGAGAGCTCATTTTAACAAGGCTTTCCACTTTCTAGCCTCTCTTCCTGGAGAGATTTATTACTAAAGGATGGACAATATGTGTTCTCTTGCATGCACATTGGCTCTGGGGACATCAAGCCAACGCTGTAGTGATGTGACAATACCCCAAAAACTAATTAATGTGTTCCAGCCCCTCTGCCCTGAACCACAAGGTGTTTGGAGGTTCTGTCAAAGGACTGGCTCTTGTTCAATCCATTTCCCATGCTGGCTGGAGAATGGGATGTCTGTTGGGTGGTAGACAGCTTGGATAAGCTATAGCACAAGCTAATGGGAACTTTCTTTAATGGGAACTTCAGCTTTCTGAGGTGGCAATATTTCAACTTCATTGAAGCTATATGATTTTATTAGCTGCAGGAGGGCGAGAAATTGGAGGAGGAAAACAAAACCTAAGCTCTTGTTTTGTTTCCACCTGAGAGGATGGCTTTTAATGCAGAAATTTTCCTGCCATGTGCTTGGCAGCATTTTCAGCCTGCTTTTCCCAGTATAAATCATGAGGCAATGCAGTATAGTATTTATACAATGTGCCAAAAACAATGAAAAAAGTTGTTTCAGTGGAAAACTTTTCCAAACAAGATCCCTGAGCATTGACCCATAGACCCTATGTAGAAGTAGGCTTAAGCTTTTAGATAATGCATCAGGCCAGACATTCCATAACCACAGGGCGAGTATATAGAATAAGAAGTAACAAGATAACAAGATACTGGAGACAGTAGGACAAGTTTAGTGAGAATCATTGAGGAGGGATGTAGGGCTAGAAGTATTGGCGGGAAGTGCTGACAGAAAGATGGAAAGGTTTTTGTGAGAAGTGCTGAGACAGGCTTTGGTAGGAAGCACTGAGGGGGAAGACAGCAACAGGTATTGGTAGAAAATGCTAAGAGAAGAACTGAGGACAGCTGTAGGAGAAATTGCTGAGGGGAGACAGGGGGACAGAGATTTTGGTGAGAAGTGCTGAGGGTAGAAATTGAGAGAGGGTTTTGTGGAAACATCGAGGGTCTCCCGCAATGGCAGTGAGAGGTTATGGTGAGAAGAGCTGAGGGGACACGGTGGGCAGGTTTTGGCGGCAAATGCTTAGGTAAGAAAAGGGGAAGATTTTTGTCAGGAAGCACCGAGGTGAGAGCAGGGGAAGATTTTGGCAGGCACTGCCTAGGTGAGAGACAAGGGAAGAGTTTTCTTCAGGAGCACAGAGTGAGAGGGTGAAAGGTTTTGGCTGGAAGTGCTGAGGGTGAGAAAGAGGAAAACATTTTGTCCGGAAGCACTGAGGTGGTGGGGGAAGGTTTTGCAGAGAACTGCTGAGGTGAGGAGGGAAAGATTTATCAAGAAGTGCTGAGGTTTGAGTGGATAAAGTTTTTTTGAGATGCCCTGAGGTGAGAAAGGGGGCAAAAGGTTTTGGCGGGAAGTCCTGAAGTGAGAGGGAGGAGGAAGTATTGTCAGGAAGTGCTGAGGTGAGAGGGGGGGAAGGTTTTGGTAGAAAGCACTATGGTGAGAGGGAGGAAAGGTTTTATCAGGAAATGCTAAGGTGAGAAAGGGGGAAAGGTATTGTCTGGAAATGTTGAGGTGAGAGAAAGGGAGGAAGGTTTTTTGGGGAAATGTTGAGGTGAGAGAAAGGGAGGAAGGTTTTTTGGGGAAATGTTGAGGTGGGAGAAAGAGGGAAAGGTTTTGTCCAGAAACGTTGAGGTGGGAGAAAAGGAGGACGGTTTTGTCTGGAAATGTTGAGGTGGGAGAAAAGGAGGACGGTTTTTAGTGGAAGTGCCAAGGTGTGAGGGGAAAGGTTTTGTGGAGAAGCGCTGAGGTGAGGACACAGGGAGAAAGTTTTTCTCAGGAAAAGCTGGTGAGAGAAAGTGGGGAAGTGTTGTTAGGGAGCACTGAGGCAAGATAGAAAAGTTTTGTCAGGAAGCGCAGAGGTGAGAGAGGGAGAAGCTTTTGGAGATGTTATGGAAGTTAGGCCTGTCGGCCTCCATAACAGGGCTCGACCCTAGGTTCCCGCAGAAAAGTTCAGAGTCAAATCAAAACAAATCAGATAATTTTAATCATGCGCGTGCCGTAATTACAGCTCGAGCTGGGTGCCTCCAAAGAGGGACCCTAACATAAACAAATTCTGGGTAATTATAGTCTTTTCGACTTACATTTCCCACCCCTCACGCGATAGTTAGACCAATAATAATTTTTTGGTCTGGGGTCTCCTGCTCCTCATTGGGTCTCATCGTCATTCTGAGGCAAGCTGTTTTTCTCCTTATTCTTGTTTTTTGCAGTCTCTGATGACGGTCGTACCTCTGTTTTTGTTGGGTCTGGCGGTTGTCTCCCGAGGTCTTATTTTTCCCCATTGTTTTGGCATCTTCCCTCTCGGAGTCGGTGACACAGGTGCGCAGACTGCGTGTGTCTCCCTTATTTTCCCAGCCTGAACGAGCTCTGAGGCACTATTTTTTATTAAACTAAGTAAAGATTCGTTACTTTTCCCACGCTCGGCCTAAGGCTTCAGCAAATCTAGCCACTCATGCTAAGCAAGTTTTATATAAGTTGTGCTAAGCAGCCATTTCTAGACAGTTTCAATTCACTATTCTTTAACAGGAGAGAAGTACTGAGATGAGGCTTTGGTGAAAAGCACTGGTGGGTGACACAGTGATAAGTATTAAGCAAGAAATGCAGAGGTGAGAGATGATGTCAGAAACTGACTGGGAATTGTTGAGGAGAGACATTGGTACCGCTACAACAGGAATTGCTGGAGGGACACACGGGGAAAGAGGTTGTAGTGCTGATAGGAGAGCTGGGGAGAGGTTTTGGTAAGAAGGACAGAGGGGAGAGCTGGGGAGAGGTTCTGGTGGGAAGTGAAAATCTCCTCAATCACTAATTCCCCTTTCCCATGGTAATGAACACAGTGTTCTGACTTACCTGTACAATTCAGACGTTTAGGAAGTCTTTGAAAAAAATTGTGACCTCAGCATCTCCTGTTTGATCTAGCTAAAGAATTACAAAAAGACTAAGATTTAAAAAATATTTCTTTTTAGATTTGTGGACTACACCAAATAGTAAATGATTTCTTGTGAATGGCATCACTCTAGGAAGCTGTCCATGAGTACTCCAGTTACAAGTAACATGCTGTGATAAAGTGAAAAAATTCTTACTTCTGAAAAAAAACTACAGACAACATTGTGAAAGATGGAAAACATAAGAAAAAAAGACACTGTGAAGAAAACAATGAGCACGAACAACAACAAAGCCGCAAGTCACCCAAGAGGGAGGAAAAGGCAAGGGACCCTGGATGCTGGCACCTCTCTGCAGGTAGGGCCCACGATGCAGATAAGTATTCCCTGCGGCTCCTGAGCACCGATATTGCCTAGAGCAGCATGGCCTCCCTGGAACAAGAGCCATGGTCTGTGCTCACTTGGCCTTTTGCCATGCTGTACCTTTCTGTGTCCCCTGCAAGTGACAGCCCTGTAAGGGTGGAAGTCACCATGCTCCATCTTCTTGGGGAGAGGGAGCTCTTTAGAGGCCTGAGGCATGGGACCGTCCAGTAAGTGTGGCCCTGGTGCCTGCACCATTATCACGGTGCCACGCAGTGGCAGCCTGTGTAGTGCGGCTCCCCTGGCACCAGGGTGGAAGCGCCATGCTAACTGTTTCTGGGCCCCTGGGGCCTTAAAGGGAGTCCCCACTGCATTTAGGGTCAAGGTCACGGCCATGGGGCTTCATGACCAAGCGGACGTTATTTCTGCAGGGCTCTCCTTTAGTTCAGGTGCACAGCCTGAGGCTTTGCCATCTTGGTGCATGCTGTGTCCTGTTCAGACTCCAGTTACCACATATCGCTGACGGGGGCTGCTGCTCGCCAGGTCCGACTCTGAGCTCACAGGTGTAGCTGAGCTGGAGGATGCCTCGGATTCATCCTGGCTGCTGGTGCTGGTGCTGGAGCTGGCCAGGTCCGCCTCTGAGCTGGCAGGGGCAGCGGAGCTGGAGGACGTCTCTGCTCCTGGCTTGCTGCTGGTGCTGGGAGCGGACGGCTCTGGCAGTGCGCTAGAGGCTGTACGGGGAGTTGTGAAAGTCAGCAGCACGGCCCCAAGCCCTTGCCTGGCCCTGGCCCGAGCCTGGGGGCGCCTGGGTGCTTTGCCTCTTACCGGGGCCTATGCCGGCACAGCCATCACATTCCCAGGCCTCCACCGCTGCTCCTACCGCCGAGCAGCATCGATGCGTCCCTCTGGACGCACACGAGGAGCACAAGAGCAGCTCCCACGGCCTGGGGAAGCAAACGGGTTGGTGCTTGTGGCAGCCGGGGCTGGCAGTGGTGCCGCGAAGGCAACCGAGGCAACGGGAGCGGAGCAAGGCAGCGCCCGGCAGAGCTCTCGCGCTCCCCTCGCCGGGGTCAGGCGCCTTCCTCTTCATCCTGACGCCGGGGTGTCCATGGAGCGCTCTGGAGAGCCCTGGCCACAGACGGGACGCGGTTCCTCTTCCAGACGCTGCTCTGATGACCCTGCGGGAGAAGCGGGTCCCGGCTGAGTTTGGGGCGCGGGAGCCGGAGGCTCCCTGCCTCGACCGCCCTGGTGAGGCGGCGGCCGTGTCACAGCGGCAGCCGCTGATGCGGGGCAGCTCGCGGGCCAAATACGGGCACGAAAGCCCTGGGCTGCCCACTGTGACATGGCCACCGCCTCACAGGGCCGTGTCACCGCGTGCTGCTGTGACACGGCCGCCCCGGGCAGCGTATAAAGAGCCGCGCGGCGCTGGCAGGCCCAGGTTCGGAGGCATCACCTCCGAACGAGCTGGGGAGGTGGGGGGAGCGGGGGGGAGGGCAGGGGAGGACGAGAGGGGAGGGGAGGCGCGGGCTGGCGGGGCTCCCGGGGGGCAGCGGGTTCCCCTGCCTCGCGGCTCCGGGCTCCGGCAGGTAGCCCAGGGCTGTGCCGCCCCCCGGTCTCACCCGGGACCCGCTTCTCCCGCAGAGCTGTCAGAGCAGTGTCTGGAGGAGAAACCCCGTCACGTCTGTGGCCAGGGCTCTCCAGAGCGCTTCACTGACCGCCCCGCATCCAGGATGAAGAGGAAGGCGCCTGACTCCAGCGAGAAGGGTGAGGGCGTCGTGCCCGTCGCCACGGCTCCCTGTGTCCCGCTGCCTGGCGCGGTCACCCGGAAAGGCCGGGACCGAGCCAGGGCCTCAGGGGAATCTTGCGGAGATGCTTCCCCGGCCTGGCGGGGTGCTCACCGGTGGGCGCGTCTGCTCTCGCCCCTCCAGCGTGCATGCTGTGCCGCCGGGCAGATGTCAGCGCTGAGGTCTGCGGGCCGACGCACAGGGAGCAGGGGCTGTGCGTCCACGAGTTCTGCCTGGTGAGCTGCCCCAGGGGCTCCCCCTGCTCTCCCCAGCAACGGTCCCTCCGAGCTCCCTGCCGAGCTCCGGGACCTTCCTGCTTTGCAGTATCTCGCCAGCGGGCTGGAGCAGCGCAGGACCGAGCGGGAAGGGATCTGCGGATTCCTTCCTGCAGACATCAAAAAAACAATAAAGGCGGCAGCCCGGAAGGTGAGGACCCGGCAGGGACGGGCAGCTTTGTGCCCAGACCCCTGGGCCTTTCCCGGGGTGTGGGGCTGGCCGTGGAGGCCCAGTGCACGTCACCCACGGGGGCTGCTGTGCTCTTTGCAGAGCTGCTTTGCTTGCGGCGAGCATGGCGCTGCGATCGACTGCCAGGGGAAGGATTGCAGCCGCAGCTTCCACCTCCCCTGCGCCTCCAGCAACGGCTGCGTCACGCAGTTTTTCAAGGCCTACAGGTGAGGGCTGCCGGCCCTCGCGCCGGAGCCTCCCTGCCTCGACGCCCCTGGTGCCGGCGCTGGCCAAGCAGCCGGGGAAGTTGCCTGTCCGCCCCGCAGCGACGCCTGCGAGCGGGAGCCGGAGCCAGGCCGCGGAGGGCTCCCTTGTGCCCCCGTTGCCCTCCTCTCCGCACCGTGGGAGGCCTCAGCGCTTCCTGACCTTGCCCCTCTCCTCCATGTTCTGCCCAGGTCCTTCTGCTCGGAGCACCGCCCGGAGCAGGCGGTGCCGGTACGCCCAGACGAAGAAACCACCTGCATCATTTGCATGGAGCGGGTGGACGAGAAGCTATCGTTCGGCACTATGGTGTGCCCAGCGTGCCGAGGGGCCTGGTTTCACCGGGGCTGCATCCAGGTAGGAGGGCTTCCCTCTCCCGTGGGCACAGCCGGGGCCCAGCAGCAGCAGCGCCCCGCTAACACCGCTTGTGTCTCTCCCGCAGGGGCAGGCTAGCCGCGCTGGCCGGGAGTGCTTCCGGTGCCCCCAGTGCAAGAATAAGAGAAAATTCCTGCCGGAAATGTTAAAAATGGGGATCTACGTCCTATTCAGGTTGGTTTTCTGCCACCCTCGTGCCGGGCTCCCGAGACAGACGGCACAAGGGCTGTGCCAGGCCAAGGGCTCCCGCGGCAGTCCTGGCCTGCAGGGCTCCTGCTCGTCTGGGCTCCTGCTTCCCCGCGGAGTTGGAAGCGGGGCGGGAGGCCAGGAGAGCAGGGACGTCCTGCAGGTGCCCGGCGGGGGAGGCTCAGGGCTTCCCCTTCCTTCTCCTGCAGACCACCAGCCTGGGAGGAGACGGGGCAGTACGAGGAGCTCTACGAGAGGCACAGCCAGTGTGATGCCGGCCAGTGCCTCTATCGGGAGGGCAGGCAGCAGGCGCAGGAAAGCGGGTACGTCACCAAAGCTGCACTCCGGCAGCTGCCGCTGTGGCAGCAGATGCCGTCGTGCCGGGAGCAGGCGCTTAGCGCAAGAGCTCTGCCGGGCGCTGCCTTGCTCCGCTCCCGTTGCCTCGGTTGCCTTCGCGGCACCACTGCCAGCCCCGGCTGCCACAAGCACCAACCCGTTTGCTTCCCCAGGCCGTGGGAGCTGCTCTTATGCTGCTCGTGTGCGTCCAGAGGGACGCATCGACACTGCTCGGCGGTGGGAGCAGCGGTGGAGGCCTGGGAATGCGATGGCTGTGCCGGCATAGGCCCCGGTAAGAGGCAAAGCACCCAGGCGCCCCCAGGCTCGGGCCAGGGCCAGGCAAGGGCTCGGGGCCGTGCTGCTGACTTTCCCACCTCCCCTTATAGCCCCCAGCGCACCGCCAGAGCCGTCCGCTCCCAGCACCAGCAGCAAGCCAGGAGCAGAGGCGTCCTCCAGCTCTGCTGCCCCTGCCAGCTCAAAGCCCGACCTGGCCGGCTCCATCACCAGCACCAGCAGCCAGGATGAATCCGAGGCATCCTCCAGCTCGGCTACACCCGCGACCTCGGAGTCGGACCTGGTCAGCTCCCGAGCCGGCAGCCAGGAGGAATCAGGGTCGTCTCCTGGCTCCCCGGCTCCCGAGAGCAGCCCCCAGGCAGGACGGCCAGGGCCAGAGTGAAGGCCAGGACGCTCCCGTCTGTTCCGCCGGCCGCAGCATCCTTACAGGCGGCCCTGAACACCCCGCAGGACGAGCCGTGTGCCAGCCCCAAGCAGTGGCACCCCTACCCTACCCCTTGCAGAATAAAATTGCTACCTAACCTCAACCGTGCTGGGAGATGAGACTTTTCTTCCTTGGCTTCCTCCCCCGCGGCCTCTCTGGGGGGCTGGTTTGGGGGAGGGGACCAGTGGGGCTGTTCTCCCTCCGGCTGTTGGCAAGACCTTCCCCAGAGCTGGCGAGCGGCTTGGCCACGTGCCTCTGGCCTTGCTGGCCTCAGGAGGCCGGGTGGGTTGAGACGGAGCCAAGGGTGGCTGTGGGGAGCTGAGGAGCCAGGGAAATCATGGGCTTCCTTTGCGTGACAAGAACAGTTCAGATCGCTGGTCACCTGTGCAGCACCCTGGCCTTTCGGCCATGCAGCCTGGGCTCTCCTGGCCACAGGTGCTTGGATGGAGCCTCTTGGGCACCTCGGGCACATCAGTCCGCTCTCAGGGTGGCCCACAGCCCCAGAGCCCAGGGCGAACAGGCGTCCCAGACACAGCCCTTCGCGGTGGAGCACAGGAGAATCTATGAGCGTTAAGGATGAATTATTGAAAGGAAAAATAACGACACCAAAAACATTTCTGGAGGCTACAGGGGACTTTTTACCTCTGCCACACACCACAGAAACCCAAGTCTCTATACAGCAGACGCAAAGAAAGGGGAAGGTTTGTACACGAAGTTGGAGATATCTGTTCCAAAACAGGGGGATACCAGAACACGGTGAAATTCAGGCACTGTGTTAATCTTAGCGCTGGTCTTTGGGCAACAGTCTTACAGGCTAAGCAGTCACTGCTTATTTGGCTCGCTGGCTGCCCGGAAAGCAGGACACGAGCACGTCTGCGCAGCTGTGCGACGGGGCAGATCTCCCACCGCCCCGTTTCCACGCGAGGCTCTTCACCTGGGGATACACGTTCCCGTGCGCAATCCTGACTCCCTGGGGAACTAGTTAACTTAAAAAACCAGCAAAGAGACGGTGTGTCAACGTGAAAGCTTCCTTTCGCCCAGCAGCTGTCGCGGAGGACAACCCGCGCCGCCTCTGAGCGCGGCCACCGGCACAGCCACCCTGCACCTGGTCATGCCGCGTGCGGCCGCCTCGGCGCACAGGTGCTGCTGGCCGGGTGGGCCGGGCCAGGCTGGGCCGAGCCGAGCTGAGCCAGGCCGGGTTGGGCCAAGCCGAGCTGAGCCGAGCCGAGCTGGGCCGGACCGAGCTGAGCTGAGCTGGATCGGGTTGGGCCAAGCCGAGCTGAACCGAACCAAGCTGGCCCGGGCTGGGCCGAGCCGAGGTGGGCTGGGCTGGGCTGGGCTGGGCTGGGCCGGGCCGAACTGAGCCGAGCCGAACTGAGCCGAGCTGAGCTGAACTGAGCTGAGCCGAGCCAAACTGAGCTGAGCCGAGCCGAACTGAGCTGAGCCGAACTGAGCCGAGCCGAACTGAGCTGAGCCGAGCCGAACTGAGCTGAGCCGAACTGAGCTGAGCCGAACTGAGCTGAGCTGAGCCGAACTGAGCTGAGCCGAGCCGAACTGAGCCGAGCCGAACTGAGCTGGGCTGAGCCGAACTGAGCTGAGCCGAGCCAAACTGAGCCGAGCCGAGCTAAGCCGAGCCGAACTGAGCCGAGCCGAACTGAGCTGAACCGAGCTGAGCTGGGCTGAGCCGAACTGAGCCGAGCCGAACTGAGCTGAACCGAGCTGAGCTGGGCTGAGCCGAACTGAGCCGAGCCGAGCCGAACTGAGCCGAGCCGAGCTAAGCCGAGCCGAACTGAGCCGAGCCGAACTGAGCCGAGCTGAGCCGAACTGAGCTGAGCCGAGCCGAACTGAGCCGAGCCGAGCTAAGCCGAGCCGAGCTGAGCCGAGCCGAACTGAGCTGAACCGAGCTGAGCTGGGCTGAGCCGAACTGAGCTGAGCCGAACTGAGCCGAGCCGAACTGAGCCGAGCCGAACTGAGCTGAGCCGAGCTAAGCCGAGCCGAACTGAGCCGAGCCGAGCCGAGCTGAGCCGAGCCGGGCCGCCGCTGCCCTCCCGCGGCCGCGCGGTGGCGCCGTCCTGCCGGGCCGGGCCGGGCCGGGCCGGGCCGCCCCCGCTGCCGCCGCGGCCTCCCGCGGGACGCGGCCGGGCTCATGGCGGCGCAGCGCGGCGCCCGCCGGCTCGGCGCGCTCGGGCTGCTCTGCCTGCTGCTGCCCGCCGGTGAGCGCGGGGCCCCGGGCGGCCGCTGCGGCGCCTGGCTCGCGGGCGCGGGGAGGCCGGGCCTGGCGGCGGGAGCCGCGGCGGCCCCGGGAGGGTCTCCCCGCCGGGCCCGGGCAGCTCCCGCCGGCGAGGCCGCGTCGCGCCCGGGCTGGGGGCGCCCGAGCGGCGGCGGGGGCTGAGCGCGGCGCGGCCCGGCCGGGGCTCGCCGGGGGGAAAGGCCGGCGGGAAGCGCCGCGCCGCGGGGCCCCCGAGTCGGCTGCCGAGCAGCGGCGCCGGGGAGCGGTGCCGCGGGCTGCGCAGCCCGGGCCGGGCCGGGCCGGGCCCGAGGAGGAAAGGCAGAGGCGCCCGCAGGCTTTGCCGAGCGAGGTCTCCCCGGAGGAGAAGCGTTCCTGGCGCCGAGTGCACCGGTGGCTTCACCTTCTCCGGTGTAGCAAATTCTGCGCCCACGCGTGCGAGAAGGATGAATGGGATCCCGTGTGGATGTGCGAGAGGCCGTTTAGCTTGATGGTATTTAATTTTAGGACCTAAAGGATTACACTTGCTCTGAGGGTTGAGCTAAACGACGCCTGAGACGATCAGTCTTCTGTGTAAGGCTTTGCCCGGCGAACACCAGAAGAAGAGCTCTCTAAGCTAAATCGCAGCGATGGCGCTAGAGCAATAAATACACGCAAGCCGTCCTTGAACAAGCGTAGGTTGGAAATTAGAGGACGTTTTCTTCTTGGAGCAGTGGAGTTTCAAGGGGAATAGCTTAGCAGCTCTGCTCCTGAGGTGGAGCCTGACGAGCTTGTCGGAGGGTTTTGGAGGCGCCGATTATCGGCAGGACAGGGTGGGCCGCTCAGTGACGGCTCTGCCAAAGCAGGAGGCCACTTCTGCCTTCCTCCACCTTAGCACTTGCTCCGTGCTGGGCTGCGGTGGCTGTTGGGCCCCTTCGGAGCTGATTCAAATCATTAGCCTGGCGGAAAAACAACTAGCAAAAACCAAAGGCACGCAAGGCGCCGGAGAGGCTGCGATGGGTAAGTGAATTGAATCGGCTCAGGAGGGCTCCTGTGAGGAGCAGAGTTGGAGGAGGAAGAGAGGGACAGAGCAGAGGAGCCGAATCCCTCTCCTTTGGCAGTGCTCAGCCGTTAGATCGGCTCGGCTGGTCCGAGGCTACGCTCTGAGAAGCGCTCTACACCTTTTGTTTCCACTGTTCTTTTACTGCGCTGCAGTAGCCCCGTTGTGAGAGGGAGGGAGTAATTTTGTTGGTCGCCTTGTTTTGTTTGTGCGTGAGTTCGCAGCGTATTTTAGAATTAGCTTGGCTACCTGTTACTGCCGTACTGGTGATGCAGGAAGGAGATTGTTGTCGGATGACGTTACGCGTCTGCCGAGAAAAAGTTGTGTGAGCCAGGCATGAGAGTGCGTAAACATATCTGCAGAAGTACTGTGGTGTTGCTGGAGAAGTTCCTGTTTGCTTGTATTTGATGAACCTTCACCTTTAGCTCCTTACAGCAGTGATTTTTTTTTTTCCTGGTGTTGGCTGGAACGTTCAGATATATCTGGGCGCTGAAGGGTCAAGACTGTAGTCAAAGGCAAACTCAGTTTCTGCACTCGAGGACGTATCCCTGACTTTTCTTCCGAAGGAATAGGATTTGTCACCTTCTTGTCTGGATTCTCTGAACAACTACGCCTGAAGGAATTGGAGGTTCCTGGTGGAGAGTGGTTTAGGAGCAAAACACCGGGGCTGCTCTTGGCACTTGGTGAAGCAGCATTAGCACTTGCTTTAGAGCTGGAACAACCGGGGTGTGCCCGGAGAGTTGTCTGTGCACACAACGTAGGCGTGAAGGGGCAGGTTAGAGGGCGGGAAGTTTTCCTGCCCAGGTTCTGTTAAAGTCCTGGCTTAGTTACTCCCCTCGCAAGTATATTCCAAGTGTTTGAACCTCAGGTGTCTCCCAGAGAGTGATAAACCCCAAGCCATCAAACTGAATGGACCATGTGAGAGTGGCACAGGCTCAACTGTCTTGCTTATTTCCGTATTCTCCTTTTTTATGTTCTGCCAGTGATAGTTGTCTCAAGTAAAGTTTTTTTTGCTTTCTTGCTGACTCCTCCCTGCTGCCGCGGGCAGGCTGGCCCTATTTTAACTCCATACTGGCCTGTCCCACTTCTGCTGGGTACCCAGAGCATTGCAGTTGCGATGCTGCTAGGGAAATCCTAAAGCTTAAGCTTTGAGAAGCATTTCCATGTGACTGTTGGAGGTTTTTGATTCAGATGTGTCATTCTTACCTTGCAGTCGTTCAGGCTCGAAAGGGCAAAGATAGGGAGGGAGAAACCAGCCTGCACATTAATGAGTACCTCAGCCCAGTGCGATGGTTTTCAGCGCTGCTGGAAAGCGTGGGATATCCTGCCATGAGTCTGTCCCCGTATGCAGACACTTCTGCTTCCTCACCGCTGCAGCTGCGCCGGCTGAGGCTGGCAGTGGGAGCACGCCGCTTGACCAGTGCTGCTCCTAGGGATCTCTGTCTGTGACGTCCCGTTGCATGTCGTGAAGACGTGCCCTGAATCGAGCCAGATTAGGAATGTCTGTGAAGTAAAGAAAACAACAGGCAGAAGCAGCCAATTCATAGGGAAATCTGCATCTGTAGGGAATGTGGCTGTGATGCATCTTTTGCATCCAGTCAGATATCTAGGAAAATTTGATGTTTCTTCCGGCTGATCTTTTCAAAGACCTGGCTGGTCACGTTGGTGTTTGAGTCTTTAGAGTGACTGGGTGGCCACTAGCAGATGCAGTGATGGGAACACCACCAGACAGAGCATCTCGTAAGTGTATTTGCATGCAGTTTAATCCCTTATGTATGTGTGAACACTTGCGAAGAGCTACTCGATGAAGACAAGATACCATGAGTTCCTGTGTCAGGAGTACGTATTTGCCTTTGCTATACTCTGAAGGAACTAATTGATTTGGAAGACCTAAGGGAAATACCTGAAACCTATTTAGATATGAACCTAGGTGAGCTGATCAGTATGTGTGCGATACTTGGTATGATGAGTATTTCTTTAGGTACGAACTCTTGGATTTTAACTTTTTTCAGTTTTGGGTGAGGACTGTGAGGCATATGCTGATCATCATGGCAAGGCGCAACCTGCAGAATCCTGTCCCAACTTCTGCTGTGGAGATTGCATGCGTCGATACTGTTGCTCTAATGTGCTACTGAAATTTGATGAAGGACAACAATTTAAATGTAATCTGCTTGATGGAAGGTAGGAGGCAAACCGAATATATACAGCAGGCATTTCTTTGAATCGCCAGATAACAAAGATGTATAGTTTAATGGTTAAAACACACAGTGGTACTTTTCAGCTCTATTTCTGGCTCCGTCAGGGATCTACGTTAATGCATGTAACCTACCTGCAGAAGGGGAATAATGCGATGGACAAATTGGCGTATGAACTGATATGTATTTAAGTAAGTCTTAAATTCCATTTTTGAGATTAATTCTCTCATTACAGGACCTCTGGCTCAGGCAATGTGAATTACCTGCAGTTCCGTGCAGACTTTGATGATTACATAGACTCTGGCCCCAGGTAAGTCATGGCTAGTCTTAGCTTTTCAAATGTTAGTTATTTGAAGGCTCTTTATTACATAATCAATACATGCCAGTATAAAATGAAAATAGAAGTACTCACTTGTGTGTTAAGAATGCTGAGCACTCAAGCATTTCAGAGTATTTGAAGAAGTAAAGACATAGGAATAGGTTAGATGATGCTGTTTAGACCATAATGATCATCATATGTAATATTCCATATTCTCATTATTGAATGGGAGTTTGTCCTCTAAAGCCTTAGCACACTTACTCTCTGCTTTTAAATACTGGCAGATGAAGTCTATAGCGGCTATATTAAAGAAGCTGCTTTTGTATGAAGAATCTCCTTTTTTTAGCATTTTTTGCACTTAGAGCAAGAAATATTGATAAAATCTGTTTCAGTCTGTGAAAATAAAAATATTTTCAGTGCCTGCATTATGTTAATGGTTGTTCACAGAAAACCAGAGTTCTTGCTCTAAGCCATTCCTATTTTTAGTTGTGACCTGGAAAAATATAAAGAAACCACGCCAGTTACTATGAATATGAGCTATGAATGTTTGCTATACCTGCGTATGTTTGAATAATTACAAACCTTTAGGCTCTGCCTTGGGGGTTTTTGCTCAGAGCGCCTCTTCATACCTGAGCCATGCTTCATTTTTTGAATTCATGAGGTCTTAGCAGATTAAAAGTAAATAAAGGCAAAGGTCCACATGAAGTGCCAGCAAAGTCTCTATTTTTAAAAACAAGCTACAGATCTTACAGAGGCCTTTTTTGAGAAAAGCCTGTACTTCAGTCTCTTTGCTCTAGACATGTGCTTGAATGTCTTCCAGAGGTTGGAATGCTCTTGAATCTTGACTCAAGACCGAGCAAGCACAACCGCAAAACCTGTAGCCAGCAGTATGCTTGATGCAAAGCCTAACTAAATCCCCCAACTGAAGTGGGTTCTGGATCATGCTGTATGCTGCTCACATACTCTGGGACCTAGTCTGGCCTGTGTCAGAAATAATAGGATTTTTTCTCTCAGCTTGAGTGATAGTAAATCTGGAGTTGTCAACATCCTACATCAACTAGATCTGGTTTTCTCCCTTTAGAGCTATCATGACAATAATTTCCACAAAGAACAATTGTGAAAGGCCAATCTGAAAATTGTGTTCCATAGTGGAAGTGTGAACTCATCTTCACTTATATTGTACTTTTCCTCTGTGATTAAACACCATCACTGCCCTCTAAGATCCCTCCCTCTTTAAAAAAATAAAAAAAGAAATCCTGTACTCAACCACACTGGAGTAAAAGCATCTTAAACACAGAACTCACTAATGTTGTAGATGTCGCAGAGCAGTAAGGGCAGCTGCCCCCTAAGGGACAGAGGGCCAGGAGCCCTCCAACGTCAGGCTGGGAAGTCCGTGCACCGGTCAGGGTCCTGATAACAGGATCCATGCCAGACACAGCTGGAGACAGGCACACCTACAGCTTAGCTGAGGAAGGGACTGCAGGCCCAGGCCTGAGCTTAAATGGAGCTCCTGGGCCCTGGGCAGAGGGTGTGGGGGGAGACCCCAGGTAAGGCTGGTAAGGGCCATTAAGGCCTGTCAGTGCTCTCAGGGTCCTGACAGTAGCTGGTTGTTTTGAACACAGGAACAGTCACTGCTAACAGCTCACTCAGTGCTGTAGTCAAGTAAGATTTTAGCCATAATCTAGTATTAATTTTATGGTGCCTTAGTGTTGAGAATGTCTGCCAGTTTTGTTGGTATGTCTGTTCTTGTAGTCCTCAGAGATAAGTATGTCTTCCAGAGTGTTTTTGTTTCTGAGAACAAACTTAGGCTGATGTTATGTGAACTCTAATATATATATAAAAGAGTCAGATAGTTGCTGAGAGCTACTGTGTTTGCTTTTTATTTAGTGCTGCTTGTACGTAGTTGACTACCAGAGAAAGTGGCACATCAGGTTAAATATACCTAAAGCAAAAACAGGGGAACAACTCTTCTGTAACAGAGTATTGCTATTAAAATATTTCAGTTTCATGTTTGATCTGTTCATATAAATTTAAATGTTTATCATCAGTGAATGACTAGTATGCTTTTCTTTGGTAGTTTGTGAACTATAAACAATAGAAAGTATAGGCAATCCTTAATAAAATGCAGCATTTCTACTACTCATCTCAGTAGAGCTATACTACAGATGACAATACTCTTTTCTTCTGTATGGTTATGTTTCTAATCTAGCAATCCAATTGATTTCCCTTGGGACATGAATAATTTGAAAGTGGTTAAGAAACTGGCAGGTTGTATTTCATCAATCAAAAATACCTGTTCATTACTGTGTCTTCCTGTTTTCTTTCTCACATGCAGATGATTGTAAATTGAACAGTGCATTTTTGTTTATTTGCCTGTGTATTCAATATAAGCAGCCTGACAATATTTATAATCATAGCTGTGGAATGACAATGTCAGTCATTGACAGTGAAGCACGATATCATTCATGTTTTTTTTAATCCTTAAGATGCTCAACTGCTTGAAAAAAGACAAACAGTTTTAAAGAACATTAAGACAAGTAATGATTTAATTGAGTGAATTTAAACGCAGAGTAAATTTGGCCCAATGGTCTTCTACAGGTTTCACATCAGTCCTTCCTGTGGTCAATTCTGCACAGAATTATTAGAATGGCAATGGTATTGTATATCTTTACTGGTTTCTGTCACCCCGTGTTGCTGTTTTGTCCTTCATCTTGCCATGAGTTGCCAGATGTGAAAATGAAATGTATAACTAATGACCCTTCTACCACCTTGGAGCTGACATTCATAAAGTAAGAGAGAGTAATAAAAAGAAATGAACACATCACACGTTTAATGGTTCAAGAACTCGTTTGACTCACAAAGGGAGTGAATCTGCCCAAAGATAGGTCGTAATGATATTGCATTGCCTACTGTGAAACTATTACAACATTAATATGAAAATGAAAACAGGTATTTACTCTGAATGCTTGTCTTTTGCTTACTAGTGATTTTTAGATTAAGGGATAATAGGATAATTCTGGTAAGAATATGAACAGAATCCCCAAAACATATAACGTAGAGGCAGATCCTCAGCTAGTCTAAATCAGGCTAACGCTGTTGGACTCAGTAAAGTAGGTTTGAAGTACGCAAGTCACCATAGCCTGTAGCTGTTTGAGTCAGTCCAGAGACTTAATTACTATCAGTATAGAAGGAACGTATTTGGTCAGTATGCAGTGGTTTCTGCAAGTCAAGCGTCCAACTGATCTGTATCTGCAGAATCTTTAACCTGTTCAAAAACTGTTTCTGACTTTACAGGAAAGTATCTTCTGTTGCCTTATCCCTCTGACTGTGTGATGTCTGAAAAGGAAGAGAAGATTTTTATGAATTCTAAAACTTGGAGTTAATTAACAACCAGTTAAGTTTATCACTGGTACAAGATTTTAATTCATTATCGTTCCTGCTTTTTTAATAATAATTTTAAAAATTGTATTTCCTTACTAATTGTCTATGAAGTTTAAGAAGCATGTGCCTGCTGCTTTGCTGTGGCACTGTTGCTCTGGAGCAGCCCAGGGTACACAGCCCAGGTCTCTGTTTACTGCTGACAGTAAATACAGGAATTTTCATGACACTAATAGCTAGAATCAGTTCCATCTGAATCAAAGCAGCAGCCTATTTCTGACCATTCCTGTCTGGCTTTGTTCCACGGTTCAGTCATTTTAAGGCAGGAGCTGACTGTGTGCTAACTGACCCCAGCAGAAACCAGTCCTGTTTGGACCCAAATAGAAACAAATGAGAGTGACTGGAGAAAGGCAGAGGATGAACAGGCAAAGACAGGGTTGGAAAAGTTGATCAGCATTGAGGAATTGCAGAGAGCTCATTTTAACAAGGCTTTCCACTTTCTAGCCTCTCTTCCTGGAGAGATTTATTACTAAAGGATGGACAATATGTGTTCTCTTGCATGCACATTGGCTCTGGGGACATCAAGCCAACGCTGTAGTGATGTGACAATACCCCAAAAACTAATTAATGTGTTCCAGCCCCTCTGCCCTGAACCACAAGGTGTTTGGAGGTTCTGTCAAAGGACTGGCTCTTGTTCAATCCATTTCCCATGCTGGCTGGAGAATGGGATGTCTGTTGGGTGGTAGACAGCTTGGATAAGCTATAGCACAAGCTAATGGGAACTTTCTTTAATGGGAACTTCAGCTTTCTGAGGTGGCAATATTTCAACTTCATTGAAGCTATATGATTTTATTAGCTGCAGGAGGGCGAGAAATTGGAGGAGGAAAACAAAACCTAAGCTCTTGTTTTGTTTCCACCTGAGAGGATGGCTTTTAATGCAGAAATTTTCCTGCCATGTGCTTGGCAGCATTTTCAGCCTGCTTTTCCCAGTATAAATCATGAGGCAATGCAGTATAGTATTTATACAATGTGCCAAAAACAATGAAAAAAGTTGTTTCAGTGGAAAACTTTTCCAAACAAGATCCCTGAGCATTGACCCATAGACCCTATGTAGAAGTAGGCTTAAGCTTTTAGATAATGCATCAGGCCAGACATTCCATAACCACAGGGCGAGTATATAGAATAAGAAGTAACAAGATAACAAGATACTGGAGACAGTAGGACAAGTTTAGTGAGAATCATTGAGGAGGGATGTAGGGCTAGAAGTATTGGCGGGAAGTGCTGACAGAAAGATGGAAAGGTTTTTGTGAGAAGTGCTGAGACAGGCTTTGGTAGGAAGCACTGAGGGGGAAGACAGCAACAGGTATTGGTAGAAAATGCTAAGAGAAGAACTGAGGACAGCTGTAGGAGAAATTGCTGAGGGGAGACAGGGGGACAGAGATTTTGGTGAGAAGTGCTGAGGGTAGAAATTGAGAGAGGGTTTTGTGGAAACATCGAGGGTCTCCCGCAATGGCAGTGAGAGGTTATGGTGAGAAGAGCTGAGGGGACACGGTGGGCAGGTTTTGGCGGCAAATGCTTAGGTAAGAAAAGGGGAAGATTTTTGTCAGGAAGCACCGAGGTGAGAGCAGGGGAAGATTTTGGCAGGCACTGCCTAGGTGAGAGACAAGGGAAGAGTTTTCTTCAGGAGCACAGAGTGAGAGGGTGAAAGGTTTTGGCTGGAAGTGCTGAGGGTGAGAAAGAGGAAAACATTTTGTCCGGAAGCACTGAGGTGGTGGGGGAAGGTTTTGCAGAGAACTGCTGAGGTGAGGAGGGAAAGATTTATCAAGAAGTGCTGAGGTTTGAGTGGATAAAGTTTTTTTGAGATGCCCTGAGGTGAGAAAGGGGGCAAAAGGTTTTGGCGGGAAGTCCTGAAGTGAGAGGGAGGAGGAAGTATTGTCAGGAAGTGCTGAGGTGAGAGGGGGGGAAGGTTTTGGTAGAAAGCACTATGGTGAGAGGGGGGAAAGGTTTTATCAGGAAATGCTAAGGTGAGAAAGGGGGAAAGGTATTGTCTGGAAATGTTGAGGTGAGAGAAAGGGAGGAAGGTTTTTTGGGGAAATGTTGAGGTGAGAGAAAGGGAGGAAGGTTTTTTGGGGAAATGTTGAGGTGGGAGAAAGAGGGAAAGGTTTTGTCCAGAAACGTTGAGGTGGGAGAAAAGGAGGACGGTTTTGTCTGGAAATGTTGAGGTGGGAGAAAAGGAGGACGGTTTTTAGTGGAAGTGCCAAGGTGTGAGGGGAAAGGTTTTGTGGAGAAGCGCTGAGGTGAGGACACAGGGAGAAAGTTTTTCTCAGGAAAAGCTGGTGAGAGAAAGTGGGGAAGTGTTGTTAGGGAGCACTGAGGCAAGATAGAAAAGTTTTGTCAGGAAGCGCAGAGGTGAGAGAGGGAGAAGCTTTTGGAGATGTTATGGAAGTTAGGCCTGTCGGCCTCCATAACAGGGCTCGACCCTAGGTTCCCGCAGAAAAGTTCAGAGTCAAATCAAAACAAATCAGATAATTTTAATCATGCGCGTGCCGTAATTACAGCTCGAGCTGGGTGCCTCCAAAGAGGGACCCTAACATAAACAAATTCTGGGTAATTATAGTCTTTTCGACTTACATTTCCCACCCCTCACGCGATAGTTAGACCAATAATAATTTTTTGGTCTGGGGTCTCCTGCTCCTCATTGGGTCTCATCGTCATTCTGAGGCAAGCTGTTTTTCTCCTTATTCTTGTTTTTTGCAGTCTCTGATGACGGTCGTACCTCTGTTTTTGTTGGGTCTGGCGGTTGTCTCCCGAGGTCTTATTTTTCCCCATTGTTTTGGCATCTTCCCTCTCGGAGTCGGTGACACAGGTGCGCAGACTGCGTGTGTCTCCCTTATTTTCCCAGCCTGAACGAGCTCTGAGGCACTATTTTTTATTAAACTAAGTAAAGATTCGTTACTTTTCCCACGCTCGGCCTAAGGCTTCAGCAAATCTAGCCACTCATGCTAAGCAAGTTTTATATAAGTTGTGCTAAGCAGCCATTTCTAGACAGTTTCAATTCACTATTCTTTAACAGGAGAGAAGTACTGAGATGAGGCTTTGGTGAAAAGCACTGGTGGGTGACACAGTGATAAGTATTAAGCAAGAAATGCAGAGGTGAGAGATGATGTCAGAAACTGACTGGGAATTGTTGAGGAGAGACATTGGTACCGCTACAACAGGAATTGCTGGAGGGACACACGGGGAAAGAGGTTGTAGTGCTGATAGGAGAGCTGGGGAGAGGTTTTGGTAAGAAGGACAGAGGGGAGAGCTGGGGAGAGGTTCTGGTGGGAAGTGAAAATCTCCTCAATCACTAATTCCCCTTTCCCATGGTAATGAACACAGTGTTCTGACTTACCTGTACAATTCAGACGTTTAGGAAGTCTTTGAAAAAAATTGTGACCTCAGCATCTCCTGTTTGATCTAGCTAAAGAATTACAAAAAGACTAAGATTTAAAAAATATTTCTTTTTAGATTTGTGGACTACACCAAATAGTAAATGATTTCTTGTGAATGGCATCACTCTAGGAAGCTGTCCATGAGTACTCCAGTTACAAGTAACATGCTGTGATAAAGTGAAAAAATTCTTACTTCTGAAAAAAAACTACAGACAACATTGTGAAAGATGGAAAACATAAGAAAAAAAGACACTGTGAAGAAAACAATGAGCACGAACAACAACAAAGCCGCAAGTCACCCAAGAGGGAGGAAAAGGCAAGGGACCCTGGATGCTGGCACCTCTCTGCAGGTAGGGCCCACGATGCAGATAAGTATTCCCTGCGGCTCCTGAGCACCGATATTGCCTAGAGCAGCATGGCCTCCCTGGAACAAGAGCCATGGTCTGTGCTCACTTGGCCTTTTGCCATGCTGTACCTTTCTGTGTCCCCTGCAAGTGACAGCCCTGTAAGGGTGGAAGTCACCATGCTCCATCTTCTTGGGGAGAGGGAGCTCTTTAGAGGCCTGAGGCATGGGACCGTCCAGTAAGTGTGGCCCTGGTGCCTGCACCATTATCACGGTGCCACGCAGTGGCAGCCTGTGTAGTGCGGCTCCCCTGGCACCAGGGTGGAAGCGCCATGCTAACTGTTTCTGGGCCCCTGGGGCCTTAAAGGGAGTCCCCACTGCATTTAGGGTCAAGGTCACGGCCATGGGGCTTCATGACCAAGCGGACGTTATTTCTGCAGGGCTCTCCTTTAGTTCAGGTGCACAGCCTGAGGCTTTGCCATCTTGGTGCATGCTGTGTCCTGTTCAGACTCCAGTTACCACATATCGCTGACGGGGGCTGCTGCTCGCCAGGTCCGACTCTGAGCTCACAGGTGTAGCTGAGCTGGAGGATGCCTCGGATTCATCCTGGCTGCTGGTGCTGGTGCTGGAGCTGGCCAGGTCCGCCTCTGAGCTGGCAGGGGCAGCGGAGCTGGAGGACGTCTCTGCTCCTGGCTTGCTGCTGGTGCTGGGAGCGGACGGCTCTGGCAGTGCGCTAGAGGCTGTACGGGGAGTTGTGAAAGTCAGCAGCACGGCCCCAAGCCCTTGCCTGGCCCTGGCCCGAGCCTGGGGGCGCCTGGGTGCTTTGCCTCTTACCGGGGCCTATGCCGGCACAGCCATCACATTCCCAGGCCTCCACCGCTGCTCCTACCGCCGAGCAGCATCGATGCGTCCCTCTGGACGCACACGAGGAGCACAAGAGCAGCTCCCACGGCCTGGGGAAGCAAACGGGTTGGTGCTTGTGGCAGCCGGGGCTGGCAGTGGTGCCGCGAAGGCAACCGAGGCAACGGGAGCGGAGCAAGGCAGCGCCCGGCAGAGCTCTCGCGCTCCCCTCGCCGGGGTCAGGCGCCTTCCTCTTCATCCTGACGCCGGGGTGTCCATGGAGCGCTCTGGAGAGCCCTGGCCACAGACGGGACGCGGTTCCTCTTCCAGACGCTGCTCTGATGACCCTGCGGGAGAAGCGGGTCCCGGCTGAGTTTGGGGCGCGGGAGCCCGAGGCTCCCTGCCTCGACCGCCCTGGTGAGGCGGCGGCCGTGTCACAGCGGCAGCCGCTGATGCGGGGCAGCTCGCGGGCCAAATACGGGCACGAAAGCCCTGGGCTGCCCACTGTGACATGGCCACCGCCTCACAGGGCCGTGTCACCGCGTGCTGCTGTGACACGGCCGCCCCGGGCAGCGTATAAAGAGCCGCGCGGCGCTGGCAGGCCCAGGTTCGGAGGCATCACCTCCGAACGAGCTGGGGAGGTGGGGGGAGCGGGGGGGAGGGCAGGGGAGGACGAGAGGGGAGGGGAGGCGCGGGCTGGCGGGGCTCCCGGGGGGCAGCGGGTTCCCCTGCCTCGCGGCTCCGGGCTCCGGCAGGTAGCCCAGGGCTGTGCCGCCCCCCGGTCTCACCCGGGACCCGCTTCTCCCGCAGAGCTGTCAGAGCAGTGTCTGGAGGAGAAACCCCGTCACGTCTGTGGCCAGGGCTCTCCAGAGCGCTTCACTGACCGCCCCGCATCCAGGATGAAGAGGAAGGCGCCTGACTCCAGCGAGAAGGGTGAGGGCGTCGTGCCCGTCGCCACGGCTCCCTGTGTCCCGCTGCCTGGCGCGGTCACCCGGAAAGGCCGGGACCGAGCCAGGGCCTCAGGGGAATCTTGCGGAGATGCTTCCCCGGCCTGGCGGGGTGCTCACCGGTGGGCGCGTCTGCTCTCGCCCCTCCAGCGTGCATGCTGTGCCGCCGGGCAGATGTCAGCGCTGAGGTCTGCGGGCCGACGCACAGGGAGCAGGGGCTGTGCGTCCACGAGTTCTGCTTGGTGAGCTGCCCCAGGGGCTCCCCCTGCTCTCCCCAGCAACGGTCCCTCCGAGCTCCCTGCCGAGCTCCGGGACCTTCCTGCTTTGCAGTATCTCGCCAGCGGGCTGGAGCAGCGCAGGACCGAGCGGGAAGGGATCTGCGGATTCCTTCCTGCAGACATCAAAAAAACAATAAAGGCGGCAGCCCGGAAGGTGAGGACCCGGCAGGGACGGGCAGCTTTGTGCCCAGACCCCTGGGCCTTTCCCGGGGTGTGGGGCTGGCCGTGGAGGCCCAGTGCACGTCACCCACGGGGGCTGCTGTGCTCTTTGCAGAGCTGCTTTGCTTGCGGCGAGCATGGCGCTGCGATCGACTGCCAGGGGAAGGATTGCAGCCGCAGCTTCCACCTCCCCTGCGCCTCCAGCAACGGCTGCGTCACGCAGTTTTTCAAGGCCTACAGGTGAGGGCTGCCGGCCCTCGCGCCGGAGCCTCCCTGCCTCGACGCCCCTGGTGCCGGCGCTGGCCAAGCAGCCGGGGAAGTTGCCTGTCCGCCCCGCAGCGACGCCTGCGAGCGGGAGCCGGAGCCAGGCCGCGGAGGGCTCCCTTGTGCCCCCGTTGCCCTCCTCTCCGCACCGTGGGAGGCCTCAGCGCTTCCTGACCTTGCCCCTCTCCTCCATGTTCTGCCCAGGTCCTTCTGCTCGGAGCACCGCCCGGAGCAGGCGGTGCCGGTACGCCCAGACGAAGAAACCACCTGCATCATTTGCATGGAGCGGGTGGACGAGAAGCTATCGTTCGGCACTATGGTGTGCCCAGCGTGCCGAGGGGCCTGGTTTCACCGGGGCTGCATCCAGGTAGGAGGGCTTCCCTCTCCCGTGGGCACAGCCGGGGCCCAGCAGCAGCAGCGCCCCGCTAACACCGCTTGTGTCTCTCCCGCAGGGGCAGGCTAGCCGCGCTGGCCGGGAGTGCTTCCGGTGCCCCCAGTGCAAGAATAAGAGAAAATTCCTGCCGGAAATGTTAAAAATGGGGATCTACGTCCTATTCAGGTTGGTTTTCTGCCACCCTCGTGCCGGGCTCCCGAGACAGACGGCACAAGGGCTGTGCCAGGCCAAGGGCTCCCGCGGCAGTCCTGGCCTGCAGGGCTCCTGCTCGTCTGGGCTCCTGCTTCCCCGCGGAGTTGGAAGCGGGGCGGGAGGCCAGGAGAGCAGGGACGTCCTGCAGGTGCCCGGCGGGGGAGGCTCAGGGCTTCCCCTTCCTTCTCCTGCAGACCACCAGCCTGGGAGGAGACGGGGCAGTACGAGGAGCTCTACGAGAGGCACAGCCAGTGTGATGCCGGCCAGTGCCTCTATCGGGAGGGCAGGCAGCAGGCGCAGGAAAGCGGGTACGTCACCAAAGCTGCACTCCGGCAGCTGCCGCTGTGGCAGCAGATGCCGTCGTGCCGGGAGCAGGCGCTTAGCGCAAGAGCTCTGCCGGGCGCTGCCTTGCTCCGCTCCCGTTGCCTCGGTTGCCTTCGCGGCACCACTGCCAGCCCCGGCTGCCACAAGCACCAACCCGTTTGCTTCCCCAGGCCGTGGGAGCTGCTCTTATGCTGCTCGTGTGCGTCCAGAGGGACGCATCGACACTGCTCGGCGGTGGGAGCAGCGGTGGAGGCCTGGGAATGCGATGGCTGTGCCGGCATAGGCCCCGGTAAGAGGCAAAGCACCCAGGCGCCCCCAGGCTCGGGCCAGGGCCAGGCAAGGGCTCGGGGCCGTGCTGCTGACTTTCCCACCTCCCCTTATAGCCCCCAGCGCACCGCCAGAGCCGTCCGCTCCCAGCACCAGCAGCAAGCCAGGAGCAGAGGCGTCCTCCAGCTCTGCTGCCCCTGCCAGCTCAAAGCCCGACCTGGCCGGCTCCATCACCAGCACCAGCAGCCAGGATGAATCCGAGGCATCCTCCAGCTCGGCTACACCCGCGACCTCGGAGTCGGACCTGGTCAGCTCCCGAGCCGGCAGCCAGGAGGAATCAGGGTCGTCTCCTGGCTCCCCGGCTCCCGAGAGCAGCCCCCAGGCAGGACGGCCAGGGCCAGAGTGAAGGCCAGGACGCTCCCGTCTGTTCCGCCGGCCGCAGCATCCTTACAGGCGGCCCTGAACACCCCGCAGGACGAGCCGTGTGCCAGCCCCAAGCAGTGGCACCCCTACCCTACCCCTTGCAGAATAAAATTGCTACCTAACCTCAACCGTGCTGGGAGATGAGACTTTTCTTCCTTGGCTTCCTCCCCCGCGGCCTCTCTGGGGGGCTGGTTTGGGGGAGGGGACCAGTGGGGCTGTTCTCCCTCCGGCTGTTGGCAAGACCTTCCCCAGAGCTGGCGAGCGGCTTGGCCACGTGCCTCTGGCCTTGCTGGCCTCAGGAGGCCGGGTGGGTTGAGACGGAGCCAAGGGTGGCTGTGGGGAGCTGAGGAGCCAGGGAAATCATGGGCTTCCTTTGCGTGACAAGAACAGTTCAGATCGCTGGTCACCTGTGCAGCACCCTGGCCTTTCGGCCATGCAGCCTGGGCTCTCCTGGCCACAGGTGCTTGGATGGAGCCTCTTGGGCACCTCGGGCACATCAGTCCGCTCTCAGGGTGGCCCACAGCCCCAGAGCCCAGGGCGAACAGGCGTCCCAGACACAGCCCTTCGCGGTGGAGCACAGGAGAATCTATGAGCGTTAAGGATGAATTATTGAAAGGAAAAATAACGACACCAAAAACATTTCTGGAGGCTACAGGGGACTTTTTACCTCTGCCACACACCACAGAAACCCAAGTCTCTATACAGCAGACGCAAAGAAAGGGGAAGGTTTGTACACGAAGTTGGAGATATCTGTTCCAAAACAGGGGGATACCAGAACACGGTGAAATTCAGGCACTGTGTTAATCTTAGCGCTGGTCTTTGGGCAACAGTCTTACAGGCTAAGCAGTCACTGCTTATTTGGCTCGCTGGCTGCCCGGAAAGCAGGACACGAGCACGTCTGCGCAGCTGTGCGACGGGGCAGATCTCCCACCGCCCCGTTTCCACGCGAGGCTCTTCACCTGGGGATACACGTTCCCGTGCGCAATCCTGACTCCCTGGGGAACTAGTTAACTTAAAAAACCAGCAAAGAGACGGTGTGTCAACGTGAAAGCTTCCTTTCGCCCAGCAGCTGTCGCGGAGGACAACCCGCGCCGCCTCTGAGCGCGGCCACCGGCACAGCCACCCTGCACCTGGTCATGCCGCGTGCGGCCGCCTCGGCGCACAGGTGCTGCTGGCCGGGTGGGCCGGGCCAGGCTGGGCCGAGCCGAGCTGAGCCAGGCCGGGTTGGGCCAAGCCGAGCTGAGCCGAGCCGAGCTGGGCCGGACCGAGCTGAGCTGAGCTGGATCGGGTTGGGCCAAGCCGAGCTGAACCGAACCAAGCTGGCCCGGGCTGGGCCGAGCCGAGGTGGGCTGGGCTGGGCTGGGCTGGGCTGGGCCGGGCCGAACTGAGCCGAGCCGAACTGAGCCGAGCTGAGCTGAACTGAGCTGAGCCGAGCCAAACTGAGCTGAGCCGAGCCGAACTGAGCTGAGCCGAACTGAGCCGAGCCGAACTGAGCTGAGCCGAGCCGAACTGAGCTGAGCCGAACTGAGCTGAGCCGAACTGAGCTGAACTGAGCCGAACTGAGCTGAGCCGAGCCGAACTGAGCCGAGCCGAACTGAGCTGGGCTGAGCCGAACTGAGCTGAGCCGAGCCAAACTGAGCCGAGCCGAGCTAAGCCGAGCCGAACTGAGCCGAGCCGAACTGAGCTGAACCGAGCTGAGCTGGGCTGAGCCGAACTGAGCCGAGCCGAACTGAGCTGAACCGAGCTGAGCTGGGCTGAGCCGAACTGAGCCGAGCCGAGCCGAACTGAGCCGAGCCGAGCTAAGCCGAGCCGAACTGAGCCGAGCCGAACTGAGCCGAGCTGAGCCGAACTGAGCTGAGCCGAGCCGAACTGAGCCGAGCCGAGCTAAGCCGAGCCGAGCTGAGCCGAGCCGAACTGAGCTGAACCGAGCTGAGCTGGGCTGAGCCGAACTGAGCTGAGCCGAACTGAGCCGAGCCGAACTGAGCCGAGCCGAACTGAGCTGAGCCGAGCTAAGCCGAGCCGAACTGAGCCGAGCCGAGCCGAGCTGAGCCGAGCCGGGCCGCCGCTGCCCTCCCGCGGCCGCGCGGTGGCGCCGTCCTGCCGGGCCGGGCCGGGCCGGGCCGGGCCGCCCCCGCTGCCGCCGCGGCCTCCCGCGGGACGCGGCCGGGCTCATGGCGGCGCAGCGCGGCGCCCGCCGGCTCGGCGCGCTCGGGCTGCTCTGCCTGCTGCTGCCCGCCGGTGAGCGCGGGGCCCCGGGCGGCCGCTGCGGCGCCTGGCTCGCGGGCGCGGGGAGGCCGGGCCTGGCGGCGGGAGCCGCGGCGGCCCCGGGAGGGTCTCCCCGCCGGGCCCGGGCAGCTCCCGCCGGCGAGGCCGCGTCGCGCCCGGGCTGGGGGCGCCCGAGCGGCGGCGGGGGCTGAGCGCGGCGCGGCCCGGCCGGGGCTCGCCGGGGGGAAAGGCCGGCGGGAAGCGCCGCGCCGCGGGGCCCCCGAGTCGGCTGCCGAGCAGCGGCGCCGGGGAGCGGTGCCGCGGGCTGCGCAGCCCGGGCCGGGCCGGGCCGGGCCCGAGGAGGAAAGGCAGAGGCGCCCGCAGGCTTTGCCGAGCGAGGTCTCCCCGGAGGAGAAGCGTTCCTGGCGCCGAGTGCACCGGTGGCTTCACCTTCTCCGGTGTAGCAAATTCTGCGCCCACGCGTGCGAGAAGGATGAATGGGATCCCGTGTGGATGTGCGAGAGGCCGTTTAGCTTGATGGTATTTAATTTTAGGACCTAAAGGATTACACTTGCTCTGAGGGTTGAGCTAAACGACGCCTGAGACGATCAGTCTTCTGTGTAAGGCTTTGCCCGGCGAACACCAGAAGAAGAGCTCTCTAAGCTAAATCGCAGCGATGGCGCTAGAGCAATAAATACACGCAAGCCGTCCTTGAACAAGCGTAGGTTGGAAATTAGAGGACGTTTTCTTCTTGGAGCAGTGGAGTTTCAAGGGGAATAGCTTAGCAGCTCTGCTCCTGAGGTGGAGCCTGACGAGCTTGTCGGAGGGTTTTGGAGGCGCCGATTATCGGCAGGACAGGGTGGGCCGCTCAGTGACGGCTCTGCCAAAGCAGGAGGCCACTTCTGCCTTCCTCCACCTTAGCACTTGCTCCGTGCTGGGCTGCGGTGGCTGTTGGGCCCCTTCGGAGCTGATTCAAATCATTAGCCTGGCGGAAAAACAACTAGCAAAAACCAAAGGCACGCAAGGCGCCGGAGAGGCTGCGATGGGTAAGTGAATTGAATCGGCTCAGGAGGGCTCCTGTGAGGAGCAGAGTTGGAGGAGGAAGAGAGGGACAGAGCAGAGGAGCCGAATCCCTCTCCTTTGGCAGTGCTCAGCCGTTAGATCGGCTCGGCTGGTCCGAGGCTACGCTCTGAGAAGCGCTCTACACCTTTTGTTTCCACTGTTCTTTTACTGCGCTGCAGTAGCCCCGTTGTGAGAGGGAGGGAGTAATTTTGTTGGTCGCCTTGTTTTGTTTGTGCGTGAGTTCGCAGCGTATTTTAGAATTAGCTTGGCTACCTGTTACTGCCGTACTGGTGATGCAGGAAGGAGATTGTTGTCGGATGACGTTACGCGTCTGCCGAGAAAAAGTTGTGTGAGCCAGGCATGAGAGTGCGTAAACATATCTGCAGAAGTACTGTGGTGTTGCTGGAGAAGTTCCTGTTTGCTTGTATTTGATGAACCTTCACCTTTAGCTCCTTACAGCAGTGATTTTTTTTTTTCCTGGTGTTGGCTGGAACGTTCAGATATATCTGGGCGCTGAAGGGTCAAGACTGTAGTCAAAGGCAAACTCAGTTTCTGCACTCGAGGACGTATCCCTGACTTTTCTTCCGAAGGAATAGGATTTGTCACCTTCTTGTCTGGATTCTCTGAACAACTACGCCTGAAGGAATTGGAGGTTCCTGGTGGAGAGTGGTTTAGGAGCAAAACACCGGGGCTGCTCTTGGCACTTGGTGAAGCAGCATTAGCACTTGCTTTAGAGCTGGAACAACCGGGGTGTGCCCGGAGAGTTGTCTGTGCACACAACGTAGGCGTGAAGGGGCAGGTTAGAGGGCGGGAAGTTTTCCTGCCCAGGTTCTGTTAAAGTCCTGGCTTAGTTACTCCCCTCGCAAGTATATTCCAAGTGTTTGAACCTCAGGTGTCTCCCAGAGAGTGATAAACCCCAAGCCATCAAACTGAATGGACCATGTGAGAGTGGCACAGGCTCAACTGTCTTGCTTATTTCCGTATTCTCCTTTTTTATGTTCTGCCAGTGATAGTTGTCTCAAGTAAAGTTTTTTTTGCTTTCTTGCTGACTCCTCCCTGCTGCCGCGGGCAGGCTGGCCCTATTTTAACTCCATACTGGCCTGTCCCACTTCTGCTGGGTACCCAGAGCATTGCAGTTGCGATGCTGCTAGGGAAATCCTAAAGCTTAAGCTTTGAGAAGCATTTCCATGTGACTGTTGGAGGTTTTTGATTCAGATGTGTCATTCTTACCTTGCAGTCGTTCAGGCTCGAAAGGGCAAAGATAGGGAGGGAGAAACCAGCCTGCACATTAATGAGTACCTCAGCCCAGTGCGATGGTTTTCAGCGCTGCTGGAAAGCGTGGGATATCCTGCCATGAGTCTGTCCCCGTATGCAGACACTTCTGCTTCCTCACCGCTGCAGCTGCGCCGGCTGAGGCTGGCAGTGGGAGCACGCCGCTTGACCAGTGCTGCTCCTAGGGATCTCTGTCTGTGACGTCCCGTTGCATGTCGTGAAGACGTGCCCTGAATCGAGCCAGATTAGGAATGTCTGTGAAGTAAAGAAAACAACAGGCAGAAGCAGCCAATTCATAGGGAAATCTGCATCTGTAGGGAATGTGGCTGTGATGCATCTTTTGCATCCAGTCAGATATCTAGGAAAATTTGATGTTTCTTCCGGCTGATCTTTTCAAAGACCTGGCTGGTCACGTTGGTGTTTGAGTCTTTAGAGTGACTGGGTGGCCACTAGCAGATGCAGTGATGGGAACACCACCAGACAGAGCATCTCGTAAGTGTATTTGCATGCAGTTTAATCCCTTATGTATGTGTGAACACTTGCGAAGAGCTACTCGATGAAGACAAGATACCATGAGTTCCTGTGTCAGGAGTACGTATTTGCCTTTGCTATACTCTGAAGGAACTAATTGATTTGGAAGACCTAAGGGAAATACCTGAAACCTATTTAGATATGAACCTAGGTGAGCTGATCAGTATGTGTGCGATACTTGGTATGATGAGTATTTCTTTAGGTACGAACTCTTGGATTTTAACTTTTTTCAGTTTTGGGTGAGGACTGTGAGGCATATGCTGATCATCATGGCAAGGCGCAACCTGCAGAATCCTGTCCCAACTTCTGCTGTGGAGATTGCATGCGTCGATACTGTTGCTCTAATGTGCTACTGAAATTTGATGAAGGACAACAATTTAAATGTAATCTGCTTGATGGAAGGTAGGAGGCAAACCGAATATATACAGCAGGCATTTCTTTGAATCGCCAGATAACAAAGATGTATAGTTTAATGGTTAAAACACACAGTGGTACTTTTCAGCTCTATTTCTGGCTCCGTCAGGGATCTACGTTAATGCATGTAACCTACCTGCAGAAGGGGAATAATGCGATGGACAAATTGGCGTATGAACTGATATGTATTTAAGTAAGTCTTAAATTCCATTTTTGAGATTAATTCTCTCATTACAGGACCTCTGGCTCAGGCAATGTGAATTACCTGCAGTTCCGTGCAGACTTTGATGATTACATAGACTCTGGCCCCAGGTAAGTCATGGCTAGTCTTAGCTTTTCAAATGTTAGTTATTTGAAGGCTCTTTATTACATAATCAATACATGCCAGTATAAAATGAAAATAGAAGTACTCACTTGTGTGTTAAGAATGCTGAGCACTCAAGCATTTCAGAGTATTTGAAGAAGTAAAGACATAGGAATAGGTTAGATGATGCTGTTTAGACCATAATGATCATCATATGTAATATTCCATATTCTCATTATTGAATGGGAGTTTGTCCTCTAAAGCCTTAGCACACTTACTCTCTGCTTTTAAATACTGGCAGATGAAGTCTATAGCGGCTATATTAAAGAAGCTGCTTTTGTATGAAGAATCTCCTTTTTTTAGCATTTTTTGCACTTAGAGCAAGAAATATTGATAAAATCTGTTTCAGTCTGTGAAAATAAAAATATTTTCAGTGCCTGCATTATGTTAATGGTTGTTCACAGAAAACCAGAGTTCTTGCTCTAAGCCATTCCTATTTTTAGTTGTGACCTGGAAAAATATAAAGAAACCACGCCAGTTACTATGAATATGAGCTATGAATGTTTGCTATACCTGCGTATGTTTGAATAATTACAAACCTTTAGGCTCTGCCTTGGGGGTTTTTGCTCAGAGCGCCTCTTCATACCTGAGCCATGCTTCATTTTTTGAATTCATGAGGTCTTAGCAGATTAAAAGTAAATAAAGGCAAAGGTCCACATGAAGTGCCAGCAAAGTCTCTATTTTTAAAAACAAGCTACAGATCTTACAGAGGCCTTTTTTGAGAAAAGCCTGTACTTCAGTCTCTTTGCTCTAGACATGTGCTTGAATGTCTTCCAGAGGTTGGAATGCTCTTGAATCTTGACTCAAGACCGAGCAAGCACAACCGCAAAACCTGTAGCCAGCAGTATGCTTGATGCAAAGCCTAACTAAATCCCCCAACTGAAGTGGGTTCTGGATCATGCTGTATGCTGCTCACATACTCTGGGACCTAGTCTGGCCTGTGTCAGAAATAATAGGATTTTTTCTCTCAGCTTGAGTGATAGTAAATCTGGAGTTGTCAACATCCTACATCAACTAGATCTGGTTTTCTCCCTTTAGAGCTATCATGACAATAATTTCCACAAAGAACAATTGTGAAAGGCCAATCTGAAAATTGTGTTCCATAGTGGAAGTGTGAACTCATCTTCACTTATATTGTACTTTTCCTCTGTGATTAAACACCATCACTGCCCTCTAAGATCCCTCCCTCTTTAAAAAAATAAAAAAAGAAATCCTGTACTCAACCACACTGGAGTAAAAGCATCTTAAACACAGAACTCACTAATGTTGTAGATGTCGCAGAGCAGTAAGGGCAGCTGCCCCCTAAGGGACAGAGGGCCAGGAGCCCTCCAACGTCAGGCTGGGAAGTCCGTGCACCGGTCAGGGTCCTGATAACAGGATCCATGCCAGACACAGCTGGAGACAGGCACACCTACAGCTTAGCTGAGGAAGGGACTGCAGGCCCAGGCCTGAGCTTAAATGGAGCTCCTGGGCCCTGGGCAGAGGGTGTGGGGGGAGACCCCAGGTAAGGCTGGTAAGGGCCATTAAGGCCTGTCAGTGCTCTCAGGGTCCTGACAGTAGCTGGTTGTTTTGAACACAGGAACAGTCACTGCTAACAGCTCACTCAGTGCTGTAGTCAAGTAAGATTTTAGCCATAATCTAGTATTAATTTTATGGTGCCTTAGTGTTGAGAATGTCTGCCAGTTTTGTTGGTATGTCTGTTCTTGTAGTCCTCAGAGATAAGTATGTCTTCCAGAGTGTTTTTGTTTCTGAGAACAAACTTAGGCTGATGTTATGTGAACTCTAATATATATATAAAAGAGTCAGATAGTTGCTGAGAGCTACTGTGTTTGCTTTTTATTTAGTGCTGCTTGTACGTAGTTGACTACCAGAGAAAGTGGCACATCAGGTTAAATATACCTAAAGCAAAAACAGGGGAACAACTCTTCTGTAACAGAGTATTGCTATTAAAATATTTCAGTTTCATGTTTGATCTGTTCATATAAATTTAAATGTTTATCATCAGTGAATGACTAGTATGCTTTTCTTTGGTAGTTTGTGAACTATAAACAATAGAAAGTATAGGCAATCCTTAATAAAATGCAGCATTTCTACTACTCATCTCAGTAGAGCTATACTACAGATGACAATACTCTTTTCTTCTGTATGGTTATGTTTCTAATCTAGCAATCCAATTGATTTCCCTTGGGACATGAATAATTTGAAAGTGGTTAAGAAACTGGCAGGTTGTATTTCATCAATCAAAAATACCTGTTCATTACTGTGTCTTCCTGTTTTCTTTCTCACATGCAGATGATTGTAAATTGAACAGTGCATTTTTGTTTATTTGCCTGTGTATTCAATATAAGCAGCCTGACAATATTTATAATCATAGCTGTGGAATGACAATGTCAGTCATTGACAGTGAAGCACGATATCATTCATGTTTTTTTTAATCCTTAAGATGCTCAACTGCTTGAAAAAAGACAAACAGTTTTAAAGAACATTAAGACAAGTAATGATTTAATTGAGTGAATTTAAACGCAGAGTAAATTTGGCCCAATGGTCTTCTACAGGTTTCACATCAGTCCTTCCTGTGGTCAATTCTGCACAGAATTATTAGAATGGCAATGGTATTGTATATCTTTACTGGTTTCTGTCACCCCGTGTTGCTGTTTTGTCCTTCATCTTGCCATGAGTTGCCAGATGTGAAAATGAAATGTATAACTAATGACCCTTCTACCACCTTGGAGCTGACATTCATAAAGTAAGAGAGAGTAATAAAAAGAAATGAACACATCACACGTTTAATGGTTCAAGAACTCGTTTGACTCACAAAGGGAGTGAATCTGCCCAAAGATAGGTCGTAATGATATTGCATTGCCTACTGTGAAACTATTACAACATTAATATGAAAATGAAAACAGGTATTTACTCTGAATGCTTGTCTTTTGCTTACTAGTGATTTTTAGATTAAGGGATAATAGGATAATTCTGGTAAGAATATGAACAGAATCCCCAAAACATATAACGTAGAGGCAGATCCTCAGCTAGTCTAAATCAGGCTAACGCTGTTGGACTCAGTAAAGTAGGTTTGAAGTACGCAAGTCACCATAGCCTGTAGCTGTTTGAGTCAGTCCAGAGACTTAATTACTATCAGTATAGAAGGAACGTATTTGGTCAGTATGCAGTGGTTTCTGCAAGTCAAGCGTCCAACTGATCTGTATCTGCAGAATCTTTAACCTGTTCAAAAACTGTTTCTGACTTTACAGGAAAGTATCTTCTGTTGCCTTATCCCTCTGACTGTGTGATGTCTGAAAAGGAAGAGAAGATTTTTATGAATTCTAAAACTTGGAGTTAATTAACAACCAGTTAAGTTTATCACTGGTACAAGATTTTAATTCATTATCGTTCCTGCTTTTTTAATAATAATTTTAAAAATTGTATTTCCTTACTAATTGTCTATGAAGTTTAAGAAGCATGTGCCTGCTGCTTTGCTGTGGCACTGTTGCTCTGGAGCAGCCCAGGGTACACAGCCCAGGTCTCTGTTTACTGCTGACAGTAAATACAGGAATTTTCATGACACTAATAGCTAGAATCAGTTCCATCTGAATCAAAGCAGCAGCCTATTTCTGACCATTCCTGTCTGGCTTTGTTCCACGGTTCAGTCATTTTAAGGCAGGAGCTGACTGTGTGCTAACTGACCCCAGCAGAAACCAGTCCTGTTTGGACCCAAATAGAAACAAATGAGAGTGACTGGAGAAAGGCAGAGGATGAACAGGCAAAGACAGGGTTGGAAAAGTTGATCAGCATTGAGGAATTGCAGAGAGCTCATTTTAACAAGGCTTTCCACTTTCTAGCCTCTCTTCCTGGAGAGATTTATTACTAAAGGATGGACAATATGTGTTCTCTTGCATGCACATTGGCTCTGGGGACATCAAGCCAACGCTGTAGTGATGTGACAATACCCCAAAAACTAATTAATGTGTTCCAGCCCCTCTGCCCTGAACCACAAGGTGTTTGGAGGTTCTGTCAAAGGACTGGCTCTTGTTCAATCCATTTCCCATGCTGGCTGGAGAATGGGATGTCTGTTGGGTGGTAGACAGCTTGGATAAGCTATAGCACAAGCTAATGGGAACTTTCTTTAATGGGAACTTCAGCTTTCTGAGGTGGCAATATTTCAACTTCATTGAAGCTATATGATTTTATTAGCTGCAGGAGGGCGAGAAATTGGAGGAGGAAAACAAAACCTAAGCTCTTGTTTTGTTTCCACCTGAGAGGATGGCTTTTAATGCAGAAATTTTCCTGCCATGTGCTTGGCAGCATTTTCAGCCTGCTTTTCCCAGTATAAATCATGAGGCAATGCAGTATAGTATTTATACAATGTGCCAAAAACAATGAAAAAAGTTGTTTCAGTGGAAAACTTTTCCAAACAAGATCCCTGAGCATTGACCCATAGACCCTATGTAGAAGTAGGCTTAAGCTTTTAGATAATGCATCAGGCCAGACATTCCATAACCACAGGGCGAGTATATAGAATAAGAAGTAACAAGATAACAAGATACTGGAGACAGTAGGACAAGTTTAGTGAGAATCATTGAGGAGGGATGTAGGGCTAGAAGTATTGGCGGGAAGTGCTGACAGAAAGATGGAAAGGTTTTTGTGAGAAGTGCTGAGACAGGCTTTGGTAGGAAGCACTGAGGGGGAAGACAGCAACAGGTATTGGTAGAAAATGCTAAGAGAAGAACTGAGGACAGCTGTAGGAGAAATTGCTGAGGGGAGACAGGGGGACAGAGATTTTGGTGAGAAGTGCTGAGGGTAGAAATTGAGAGAGGGTTTTGTGGAAACATCGAGGGTCTCCCGCAATGGCAGTGAGAGGTTATGGTGAGAAGAGCTGAGGGGACACGGTGGGCAGGTTTTGGCGGCAAATGCTTAGGTAAGAAAAGGGGAAGATTTTTGTCAGGAAGCACCGAGGTGAGAGCAGGGGAAGATTTTGGCAGGCACTGCCTAGGTGAGAGACAAGGGAAGAGTTTTCTTCAGGAGCACAGAGTGAGAGGGTGAAAGGTTTTGGCTGGAAGTGCTGAGGGTGAGAAAGAGGAAAACATTTTGTCCGGAAGCACTGAGGTGGTGGGGGAAGGTTTTGCAGAGAACTGCTGAGGTGAGGAGGGAAAGATTTATCAAGAAGTGCTGAGGTTTGAGTGGATAAAGTTTTTTTGAGATGCCCTGAGGTGAGAAAGGGGGCAAAAGGTTTTGGCGGGAAGTCCTGAAGTGAGAGGGAGGAGGAAGTATTGTCAGGAAGTGCTGAGGTGAGAGGGGGGGAAGGTTTTGGTAGAAAGCACTATGGTGAGAGGGGGGAAAGGTTTTATCAGGAAATGCTAAGGTGAGAAAGGGGGAAAGGTATTGTCTGGAAATGTTGAGGTGAGAGAAAGGGAGGAAGGTTTTTTGGGGAAATGTTGAGGTGAGAGAAAGGGAGGAAGGTTTTTTGGGGAAATGTTGAGGTGGGAGAAAGAGGGAAAGGTTTTGTCCAGAAACGTTGAGGTGGGAGAAAAGGAGGACGGTTTTGTCTGGAAATGTTGAGGTGGGAGAAAAGGAGGACGGTTTTTAGTGGAAGTGCCAAGGTGTGAGGGGAAAGGTTTTGTGGAGAAGCGCTGAGGTGAGGACACAGGGAGAAAGTTTTTCTCAGGAAAAGCTGGTGAGAGAAAGTGGGGAAGTGTTGTTAGGGAGCACTGAGGCAAGATAGAAAAGTTTTGTCAGGAAGCGCAGAGGTGAGAGAGGGAGAAGCTTTTGGAGATGTTATGGAAGTTAGGCCTGTCGGCCTCCATAACAGGGCTCGACCCTAGGTTCCCGCAGAAAAGTTCAGAGTCAAATCAAAACAAATCAGATAATTTTAATCATGCGCGTGCCGTAATTACAGCTCGAGCTGGGTGCCTCCAAAGAGGGACCCTAACATAAACAAATTCTGGGTAATTATAGTCTTTTCGACTTACATTTCCCACCCCTCACGCGATAGTTAGACCAATAATAATTTTTTGGTCTGGGGTCTCCTGCTCCTCATTGGGTCTCATCGTCATTCTGAGGCAAGCTGTTTTTCTCCTTATTCTTGTTTTTTGCAGTCTCTGATGACGGTCGTACCTCTGTTTTTGTTGGGTCTGGCGGTTGTCTCCCGAGGTCTTATTTTTCCCCATTGTTTTGGCATCTTCCCTCTCGGAGTCGGTGACACAGGTGCGCAGACTGCGTGTGTCTCCCTTATTTTCCCAGCCTGAACGAGCTCTGAGGCACTATTTTTTATTAAACTAAGTAAAGATTCGTTACTTTTCCCACGCTCGGCCTAAGGCTTCAGCAAATCTAGCCACTCATGCTAAGCAAGTTTTATATAAGTTGTGCTAAGCAGCCATTTCTAGACAGTTTCAATTCACTATTCTTTAACAGGAGAGAAGTACTGAGATGAGGCTTTGGTGAAAAGCACTGGTGGGTGACACAGTGATAAGTATTAAGCAAGAAATGCAGAGGTGAGAGATGATGTCGGAAACTGACTGGGAATTGTTGAGGAGAGACATTGGTACCGCTACAACAGGAATTGCTGGAGGGACACACGGGGAAAGAGGTTGTAGTGCTGATAGGAGAGCTGGGGAGAGGTTTTGGTAAGAAGGACAGAGGGGAGAGCTGGGGAGAGGTTCTGGTGGGAAGTGAAAATCTCCTCAATCACTAATTCCCCTTTCCCATGGTAATGAACACAGTGTTCTGACTTACCTGTACAATTCAGACGTTTAGGAAGTCTTTGAAAAAAATTGTGACCTCAGCATCTCCTGTTTGATCTAGCTAAAGAATTACAAAAAGACTAAGATTTAAAAAATATTTCTTTTTAGATTTGTGGACTACACCAAATAGTAAATGATTTCTTGTGAATGGCATCACTCTAGGAAGCTGTCCATGAGTACTCCAGTTACAAGTAACATGCTGTGATAAAGTGAAAAAATTCTTACTTCTGAAAAAAAGCTACAGACAACATTGTGAAAGATGGAAAACATAAGAAAAAAAGACACTGTGAAGAAAACAATGAGCACGAACAACAACAAAGCCGCAAGTCACCCAAGAGGGAGGAAAAGGCAAGGGACCCTGGATGCTGGCACCTCTCTGCAGGTAGGGCCCACGATGCAGATAAGTATTCCCTGCGGCTCCTGAGCACCGATATTGCCTAGAGCAGCATGGCCTCCCTGGAACAAGAGCCATGGTCTGTGCTCACTTGGCCTTTTGCCATGCTGTACCTTTCTGTGTCCCCTGCAAGTGACAGCCCTGTAAGGGTGGAAGTCACCATGCTCCATCTTCTTGGGGAGAGGGAGCTCTTTAGAGGCCTGAGGCATGGGACCGTCCAGTAAGTGTGGCCCTGGTGCCTGCACCATTATCACGGTGCCACGCAGTGGCAGCCTGTGTAGTGCGGCTCCCCTGGCACCAGGGTGGAAGCGCCATGCTAACTGTTTCTGGGCCCCTGGGGCCTTAAAGGGAGTCCCCACTGCATTTAGGGTCAAGGTCACGGCCATGGGGCTTCATGACCAAGCGGACGTTATTTCTGCAGGGCTCTCCTTTAGTTCAGGTGCACAGCCTGAGGCTTTGCCATCTTGGTGCATGCTGTGTCCTGTTCAGACTCCAGTTACCACATATCGCTGACGGGGGCTGCTGCTCGCCAGGTCCGACTCTGAGCTCACAGGTGTAGCTGAGCTGGAGGATGCCTCGGATTCATCCTGGCTGCTGGTGCTGGTGCTGGAGCTGGCCAGGTCCGCCTCTGAGCTGGCAGGGGCAGCGGAGCTGGAGGACGTCTCTGCTCCTGGCTTGCTGCTGGTGCTGGGAGCGGACGGCTCTGGCAGTGCGCTAGAGGCTGTACGGGGAGTTGTGAAAGTCAGCAGCACGGCCCCAAGCCCTTGCCTGGCCCTGGCCCGAGCCTGGGGGCGCCTGGGTGCTTTGCCTCTTACCGGGGCCTATGCCGGCACAGCCATCACATTCCCAGGCCTCCACCGCTGCTCCTACCGCCGAGCAGCATCGATGCGTCCCTCTGGACGCACACGAGGAGCACAAGAGCAGCTCCCACGGCCTGGGGAAGCAAACGGGTTGGTGCTTGTGGCAGCCGGGGCTGGCAGTGGTGCCGCGAAGGCAACCGAGGCAACGGGAGCGGAGCAAGGCAGCGCCCGGCAGAGCTCTCGCGCTCCCCTCGCCGGGGTCAGGCGCCTTCCTCTTCATCCTGACGCCGGGGTGTCCATGGAGCGCTCTGGAGAGCCCTGGCCACAGACGGGACGCGGTTCCTCTTCCAGACGCTGCTCTGATGACCCTGCGGGAGAAGCGGGTCCCGGCTGAGTTTGGGGCGCGGGAGCCGGAGGCTCCCTGCCTCGACCGCCCTGGTGAGGCGGCGGCCGTGTCACAGCGGCAGCCGCTGATGCGGGGCAGCTCGCGGGCCAAATACGGGCACGAAAGCCCTGGGCTGCCCACTGTGACATGGCCACCGCCTCACAGGGCCGTGTCACCGCGTGCTGCTGTGACACGGCCGCCCCGGGCAGCGTATAAAGAGCCGCGCGGCGCTGGCAGGCCCAGGTTCGGAGGCATCACCTCCGAACGAGCTGGGGAGGTGGGGGGAGCGGGGGGGAGGGCAGGGGAGGACGAGAGGGGAGGGGAGGCGCGGGCTGGCGGGGCTCCCGGGGGGCAGCGGGTTCCCCTGCCTCGCGGCTCCGGGCTCCGGCAGGTAGCCCAGGGCTGTGCCGCCCCCCTGGTCTCACCCGGGACCCGCTTCTCCCGCAGAGCTGTCAGAGCAGTGTCTGGAGGAGAAACCCCGTCACGTCTGTGGCCAGGGCTCTCCAGAGCGCTTCACTGACCGCCCCGCATCCAGGATGAAGAGGAAGGCGCCTGACTCCAGCGAGAAGGGTGAGGGCGTCGTGCCCGTCGCCACGGCTCCCTGTGTCCCGCTGCCTGGCGCGGTCACCCGGAAAGGCCGGGACCGAGCCAGGGCCTCAGGGGAATCTTGCGGAGATGCTTCCCCGGCCTGGCGGGGTGCTCACCGGTGGGCGCGTCTGCTCTCGCCCCTCCAGCGTGCATGCTGTGCCGCCGGGCAGATGTCAGCGCTGAGGTCTGCGGGCCGACGCACAGGGAGCAGGGGCTGTGCGTCCACGAGTTCTGCTTGGTGAGCTGCCCCAGGGGCTCCCCCTGCTCTCCCCAGCAACGGTCCCTCCGAGCTCCCTGCCGAGCTCCGGGACCTTCCTGCTTTGCAGTATCTCGCCAGCGGGCTGGAGCAGCGCAGGACCGAGCGGGAAGGGATCTGCGGATTCCTTCCTGCAGACATCAAAAAAACAATAAAGAAGGCAGCCCGGAAGGTGAGGACCCGGCAGGGACGGGCAGCTTTGTGCCCAGACCCCTGGGCCTTTCCCGGGGTGTGGGGCTGGCCGTGGAGGCCCAGTGCACGTCACCCACGGGGGCTGCTGTGCTCTTTGCAGAGCTGCTTTGCTTGCGGCGAGCATGGCGCTGCGATCGACTGCCAGGGGAAGGATTGCAGCCGCAGCTTCCACCTCCCCTGCGCCTCCAGCAACGGCTGCGTCACGCAGTTTTTCAAGGCCTACAGGTGAGGGCTGCCGGCCCTCGCGCCGGAGCCTCCCTGCCTCGACGCCCCTGGTGCCGGCGCTGGCCAAGCAGCCGGGGAAGTTGCCTGTCCGCCCCGCAGCGACGCCTGCGAGCGGGAGCCGGAGCCAGGCCGCGGAGGGCTCCCTTGTGCCCCCGTTGCCCTCCTCTCCGCACCGTGGGAGGCCTCAGCGCTTCCTGACCTTGCCCCTCTCCTCCATGTTCTGCCCAGGTCCTTCTGCTCGGAGCACCGCCCGGAGCAGGCGGTGCCGGTACGCCCAGACGAAGAAACCACCTGCATCATTTGCATGGAGCGGGTGGACGAGAAGCTATCGTTCGGCACTATGGTGTGCCCAGCGTGCCGAGGGGCCTGGTTTCACCGGGGCTGCATCCAGGTAGGAGGGCTTCCCTCTCCCGTGGGCACAGCCGGGGCCCAGCAGCAGCAGCGCCCCGCTAACGCCGCTTGTGTCTCTCCCGCAGGGGCAGGCTAGCCGCGCTGGCCGGGAGTGCTTCCGGTGCCCCCAGTGCAAGAATAAGAGAAAATTCCTGCCGGAAATGTTAAAAATGGGGATCTACGTCCTATTCAGGTTGGTTTTCTGCCACCCTCGTGCCGGGCTCCCGAGACAGACGGCACAAGGGCTGTGCCAGGCCAAGGGCTCCCGCGGCAGTCCTGGCCTGCAGGGCTCCTGCTCGTCTGGGCTCCCGCTTCCCCGCGGAGTTGGAAGCGGGGCGGGAGGCCAGGAGAGCAGGGACGTCCTGCAGGTGCCCGGCGGGGGAGGCTCAGGGCTTCCCCTTCCTTCTCCTGCAGACCACCAGCCTGGGAGGAGACGGGGCAGTACGAGGAGCTCTACGAGAGGCACAGCCAGTGTGATGCCGGCCAGTGCCTCTATCGAGAGGGCAGGCAGCAGGCGCAGGAAAGCGGGTACGTCACCAAAGCTGCACTCCGGCAGCTGCCGCTGTGGCAGCAGATGCCGTCGTGCCGGGAGCAGGCGCTTAGCGCAAGAGCTCTGCCAGGCGCTGCCTAGCTCCGCTCCCGTTGCCTCGGTTGCCTTCGCGGCACCACTGCCAGCCCCGGCTGCCACAAGCACCAACCCGTTTGCTTCCCCAGGCCGTGGGAGCTGCTCTTATGCTCCTCGTGTGCATCCAGAGGGACGCATCGACACTGCTCGGCGGTGGGAGCAGCGGTGGAGGCCTGGGAATGCGATGGCTGTGCCGGCATAGGCCCCGGTAAGAGGCAAAGCACCCAGGCGCCCCCAGGCTCGGGCCAGGGCCAGGCAAGGGCTTGGGGCCGTGCTGCTGACTTTCCCACCTCCCCTTATAGCCCCCAGCGCACCGCCAGAGCCGTCCGCTCCCAGCACCAGCAGCAAGCCAGGAGCAGAGGCGTCCTCCAGCCCTGCTGCCCCCGCCAGCGCAGAGCCGGACCTGGCCAGCTCCAGCACCAGCAGCAAGCCAGGAGCAGAGGCGTCCTCCAGCTCTGCTGCCCCTGCCAGCTCAAAGCCCGACCTGGCCGGCTCCATCACCAGCACCAGCAGCCAGGATGAATCCGAGGCATCCTCCAGCTCGGCTACACCCGCGACCTCGGAGTCAGACCTGGTCAGCTCCCAAGCCGGCAGCCAGGAGGAATCAGGAGCTGAGGAGCCAGGGAAATCATGGGCTTCCTTTGCGTGACAAGAACAGTTCAGATCGCTGGTCACCTGTGCAGCACCCTGGCCTTTCGGCCATGCAGCCTGGGCTCTCCTGGCCACAGGTGCTTGGATGGAGCCTCTTGGGCACCTCGGGCACATCAGTCCGCTCTCAGGGTGGCCCACAGCCCCAGAGCCCAGGGCGAACAGGCGTCCCAGACACAGCCCTTCGCGGTGGAGCACAGGAGAATCTATGAGCGTTAAGGATGAATTATTGAAAGGAAAAATAACGACACCAAAAACATTTCTGGAGGCTACAGGGGACTTTTTACCTCTGCCACACACCACAGAAACCCAAGTCTCTATACAGCAGACGCAAAGAAAGGGGAAGGTTTGTACACGAAGTTGGAGATATCTGTTCCAAAACAGGGGGATACCAGAACACGGTGAAATTCAGGCACTGTGTTAATCTTAGCGCTGGTCTTTGGGCAACAGTCTTACAGGCTAAGCAGTCACTGCTTATTTGGCTCGCTGGCTGCCCGGGAAGCGGGACACGAGCACGTCTGCGCAGCTGTGCGACGGGGCAGATCTCCCACCGCCCCGTTTCCACGCGAGGCTCTTCACCTGGGGATACACGTTCCCGTGCGCAATCCTGACTCCCTGGGGAACTAGTTAACTTAAAAAACCAGCAAAGAGACGGTGTGTCAACGTGAAAGCTTCCTTTCGCCCAGCAGCTGTCGCGGAGGACAACCCGCGCCGCCTCTGAGCGCGGCCACCGGCACAGCCACCCTGCACCTGGTCATGCCGCGTGCGGCCGCCTCGGCGCACAGGTGCTGCTGGCCGGGTGGGCCGGGCCAGGCTGGGCCGAGCCGAGCTGAGCCAGGCCGGGTTGGGCCGAGCCGAGCTGAGCCGAGCCGAGCCGAGATGGGCCGGACCGAGCTGAGCTGAGCTGGATCGGGTTGGGCCAAGCCGAGCTGAGCCGAGCCGAGCTGGGCCGGACCGAGCTGAGCTGAGCTGGATCGGGTTGGACCAAGCGAGCTGAGCCGAGCCGAGCTGGGCCGAGCCGAACTGAGCTGAACTGAGCCGAACTGAGCTGAGCTGAGCCGAGCCGAACTGAGCCGAGCCGAACGGAGCCGAGCCGAACGGAGCTGAGCCGAGCCGAACTGAGCTGAGCCGAGCCGAACTGAGCTGAGCCGAACTGAGCTGAACCGAGCCGAACTGAGCTGAGCCGAACTGAGTCGAGCCGAGCTAAGCCGAGCCGAACCGAGCCGAGCCGAACTGAGCCGAGCCGAGCTGAACTGAGCCGAGCCGAGCTGAACTGCGCTGAGCTGAGCTGAACTGAGCCGAGCCGAGCCGAACAGAGCTGAGCCGAGCTAAGCCGAGCCGAACTGAGCCGAGCCGAGCTGAACTGAGCCGAGCTGAGCTGAACTGAGCCGAACTGAGCTGAGCCGAGCCGAACTGAGCCGAGCCGAGCCGAGCCGAACTGAGCTGAGCCGAGCTGAGCTGGGCTGAGCCGAACTGAGCCGAGCCGAACTGAGCCGAGCCGAACTGAGCCGAGCCGAGCCGAGCCGAACTGAGCTGAGCCGAGCTAAGCCGAGCCGAACTGAGCCGAGCCGAACTGAGCTGAGCCGAACTGAGCTGAACCGAGCTGAGCTGGGCTGAGCCGAACTGAGCCGAGCCGAGCTAAGCCGAGCCGGGCCGCCGCTGCCCTCCCGCGGCCGCGCGGTGGCGCCGTCCTGCCGGGCCGGGCCGGGCCGGGCCGGGCCGCCCCCGCTGCCGCCGCGGCCTCCCGCGGGACGCGGCCGGGCTCATGGCGGCGCAGCGCGGCGCCCGCCGGCTCGGCGCGCTCGGGCTGCTCTGCCTGCTGCTGCCCGCCGGTGAGCGCGGGGCCCCGGGCGGCCGCTGCGGCGCCTGGCTCGCGGGCGCGGGGAGGCCGGGCCTGGCGGCGGGAGCCGCGGCGGCCCCGGGAGGGTCTCCCCGCCGGGCCCGGGCAGCTCCCGCCGGCGAGGCCGCGTCGCGCCCGGGCTGGGGGCGCCCGAGCGGCGGCGGGGGCTGAGCGCGGCGCGGCCCGGCCGGGGCTCGCCGGGGGGAAAGGCCGGCGGGAAGCGCCGCGCCGCGGGGCCCCCGAGTCGGCTGCCGAGCAGCGGCGCCGGGGAGCGGTGCCGCGGGCTGCGCAGCCCGGGCCGGGCCGGGCCGGGCCGGGCCCGAGGAGGAAAGGCAGAGGCGCCCGCAGGCTTTGCCGAGCGAGGTCTCCCCGGAGGAGAAGCGTTCCTGGCGCCGAGTGCACCGGTGGCTTCACCTTCTCCGGTGTAGCAAATTCTGCGCCCACGCGTGCGAGAAGGATGAATGGGATCCCGTGTGGATGTGCGAGAGGCCGTTTAGCTTGATGGTATTTAATTTTAGGACCTAAAGGATTACACTTGCTCTGAGGGTTGAGCTAAACGACGCCTGAGACGATCAGTCTTCTGTGTAAGGCTTTGCCCGGCGAACACCAGAAGAAGAGCTCTCTAAGCTAAATCGCAGCAATGGCGCTAGAGCAATAAATACACGCAAGCCGTCCTTGAACAAGCGTAGGTTGGAAATTAGAGGACGTTTTCTTCTTGGAGCAGTGGAGTTTCAAGGGGAATAGCTTAGCAGCTCTGCTCCTGAGGTGGAGCCTGACGAGCTTGTCGGAGGGTTTTGGAGGCGCCGATTATCGGCAGGACAGGGTGGGCCGCTCAGTGACGGCTCTGCCAAAGCAGGAGGCCACTTCTGCCTTCCTCCACCTTAGCACTTGCTCCGTGCTGGGCTGCGGTGGCTGTTGGGCCCCTTCGGAGCTGATTCAAATCATTAGCCTGGCGGAAAAACAACTAGCAAAAACCAAAGGCACGCAAGGCGCCGGAGAGGCTGCGATGGGTAAGTGAATTGAATCGGCTCAGGAGGGCTCCTGTGAGGAGCAGAGTTGGAGGAGGAAGAGAGGGACAGAGCAGAGGAGCCGAATCCCTCTCCTTTGGCAGTGCTCAGCCGTTAGATCGGCTCGGCTGGTCCGAGGCTACGCTCTGAGAAGCGCTCTACACCTTTTGTTTCCACCGTTCTTTTACTGCGCTGCAGTAGCCCCGTTGTGAGAGGGAGGGAGTAATTTTGTTGGTCGCCTTGTTTTGTTTGTGCGTGAGTTCGCAGCGTATTTTAGAATTAGCTTGGCTACCTGTTACTGCCGTACTGGTGATGCAGGAAGGAGATTGTTGTCGGATGACGTTACGCGTCTGCCGAGAAAAAGTTGTGTGAGCCAGGCATGAGAGTGCGTAAACATATCTGCAGAAGTACTGTGGTGTTGCTGGAGAAGTTCCTGTTTGCTTGTATTTGATGAACCTTCACCTTTAGCTCCTTACAGCAGTGATTTTTTTTTTTTCTGGTGTTGGCTGGAACGTTCAGATATATCTGGGCGCTGAAGGGTCAAGACTGTAGTCAAAGGCAAACTCAGTTTCTGCACTCGAGGACGTATCCCTGACTTTTCTTCCGAAGGAATAGGATTTGTCACCTTCTTGTCTGGATTCTCTGAACAACTACGCCTGAAGGAACTGGAGGTTCCTGGTGGAGAGTGGTTTAGGAGCAAAACACCGGGGCTGCTCTTGGCACTTGGTGAAGCAGCATTAGCACTTGCTTTAGAGCTGGAACAACCGGGGTGTGCCCGGAGAGTTGTCTGTGCACACAACGTAGGCGTGCAGGGGCAGGTTAGAGGTCGGGAAGTTTTCCTGCCCAGGTTCTGTTAAAGTCCTGGCTTAGTTACTCCCCTCGCAAGTATATTCCAAGTGTTTGAACCTCAGGTGTCTCCCAGAGAGTGATAAACCCCAAGCCATCAAACTGAATGGACCATGTGAGAGTGGCACAGGCTCAACTGTCTTGCTTATTTCCGTATTCTCCTTTTTTATGTTCTGCCAGTGATAGTTGTCTCAAGTAAAGTTTTTTTTGCTTTCTTGCTGACTCCTCCCTGCTGCTGCGGGCAGGCTGGCCCTATTTTAACTCCATACTGGCCTGTCCCACTTCTGCTGGGTACCCAGAGCATTGCAGTTGCGATGCTGCTAGGGAAATCCTAAAGCTTAAGCTTTGAGAAGCATTTCCATGTGACTGTTGGAGGTTTTTGATTCAGATGTGTCATTCTTACCTTGCAGTCGTTCAGGCTCGAAAGGGCAAAGATAGGGAGGGAGAAACCAGCCTGCACATTAATGAGTACCTCAGCCCAGTGCGATGGTTTTCAGCGCTGCTGGAAAGCGTGGGATATCCTGCCATGAGTCTGTCCCCGTATGCAGACACTTCTGCTTCCTCACCGCTGCAGCTGCGCCGGCTGAGGCTGGCAGTGGGAGCACGCCGCTTGACCAGTGCTGCTCCTAGGGATCTCTGTCTGTGACGTCCCGTTGCATGTCGTGAAGACGTGCCCTGAATCGAGCCAGATTAGGAATGTCTGTGAAGTAAAGAAAACAACAGGCAGAAGCAGCCAATTCATAGGGAAATCTGCATCTGTAGGGAATGTGGCTGTGATGCATCTTTTGCATCCAGTCAGATATCTAGGAAAATTTGATGTTTCTTCCGGCTGATCTTTTCAAAGACCTGGCTGGTCACGTTGGTGTTTGAGTCTTTAGAGTGACTGGGTGGCCACTAGCAGATGCAGTGATGGGAACACCACCAGACAGAGCATCTCGTAAGTGTATTTGCATGCAGTTTAATCCCTTATGTATGTGTGAACACTTGCGAAGAGCTACTCGATGAAGACAAGATACCATGAGTTCCTGTGTCAGGAGTACGTATTTGCCTTTGCTATACTCTGAAGGAACTAATTGATTTGGAAGACCTAAGGGAAATACCTGAAACCTATTTAGATATGAACCTAGGTGAGCTGATCAGTATGTGTGCGATACTTGGTATGATGAGTATTTCTTTAGGTACGAACTCTTGGATTTTAACTTTTTTCAGTTTTGGGTGAGGACTGTGAGGCATATGCTGATCATCATGGCAAGGCGCAACCTGCAGAATCCTGTCCCAACTTCTGCTGTGGAGATTGCATGCGTCGATACTGTTGCTCTAATGTGCTACTGAAATTTGATGAAGGACAACAATTTAAATGTAATCTGCTTGATGGAAGGTAGGAGGCAAACCGAATATATACAGCAGGCATTTCTTTGAATCGCCAGATAACAAAGATGTATAGTTTAATGGTTAAAACACACAGTGGTACTTTTCAGCTCTATTTCTGGCTCCGTCAGGGATCTACGTTAATGCATGTAACCTACCTGCAGAAGGGGAATAATGCGATGGACAAATTGGCGTATGAACTGATATGTATTTAAGTAAGTCTTAAATTCCATTTTTGAGATTAATTCTCTCATTACAGGACCTCTGGCTCAGGCAATGTGAATTACCTGCAGTTCCGTGCAGACTTTGATGATTACATAGACTCTGGCCCCAGGTAAGTCATGGCTAGTCTTAGCTTTTCAAATGTTAGTTATTTGAAGGCTCTTTATTACATAATCAATACATGCCAGTATAAAATGAAAATAGAAGTACTCACTTGTGTGTTAAGAATGCTGAGCACTCAAGCATTTCAGAGTATTTGAAGAAGTAAAGACATAGGAATAGGTTAGATGATGCTGTTTAGACCATAATGATCATCATATGTAATATTCCATATTCTCATTATTGAATGGGAGTTTGTCCTCTAAAGCCTTAGCACACTTACTCTCTGCTTTTAAATACTGGCAGATGAAGTCTATAGCGGCTATATTAAAGCAGCTGCTTTTGTATGAAGAATCTCCTTTTTTTAGCATTTTTTGCACTTAGAGCAAGAAATATTGATAAAATCTGTTTCAGTCTGTGAAAATAAAAATATTTTCAGTGCCTGCATTATGTTAATGGTTGTTCACAGAAAACCAGAGTTCTTGCTCTAAGCCATTCCTATTTTTAGTTGTGACCTGGAAAAATATAAAGAAACCGCGCCAGTTACTATGAATAAGAGATGGAGCTCCCTCAGTGCCCGCGGGGTGCGCGGCGGAGCAGACGCCGTGCCGCTGCCGTGGGGACGCGCCCGGGGCGCGGGAAGGGGCGGGCGGCTCCGCGCTGGCGGGGGCGGCGCGGCGGCAGGGGCCGGGCCGGGCCGGGCCGGGCGGCGGCGGCGCGCAGAGCAGCGGAGCGGAGCGGAGCATGGGGTGAGCGCGGCGGCGCGGAGCCCCCGGCGGCTGCGGGGGGCGCGGCGGGCGGGCAGGGCTGCCCCGGCCCCCCGGTCTTGCTGTGCTGCGGGGAGCCCGGCCGGGGCTGCGGTGCGGGCCTGCAGCGGTGCTGGCCGTGCCGCAGGGAGAGGCAGCGCGTGCGGGACTGCAGCAGCGTGCGGCTGTGCGGTTGGGGGTTTTTCGTGCCCAGCAGCGTAGCTGTTAAAGAGCGCGGAATGGGAAAGAAAAGCCCTTTGGTTTTGCTTTAGCTGCTGCTTAAGCAAGGCCTGCAGTCCACGAAGATGCATTTTCAATGACAGAAAGCTTTTAGGAAATAGCAGCTAAGTTGCACTGATTACCTTTTTTTTTTTTTCCCCCCCGGCTGTGGAATGTCTGGAAAGGACATGTTGGAAACATCACGGAGGCTTCACCTTGAGAAAATGGATCATTAGTGGCTCTCAGGCTTCTCTGCTCTTCTTCCCCTCAATTACATTATAGCTTTGAAAAATTAACGTGTTGTGCAAAGCCCTGGACTTGCATCAGACTTGTTTTCCGGTTAGGCAATGTTCATAGAAAGAATGTTGTTATTCACAGAGATATCTCCCTGGAAAAGCTACCTAGATGTGACTTTAGATGAAAACCCCATCCCAAAACTTTCCGAGGTGACTAATGGCTTAGGGTGTTTCAACATCAGGAGTTAAAGTGAGCCGGACTTCCTGTGACTCTTTCTCTGCCAGCTCTCAGGCACCGAGTCCCTAGGAGGTTTGTGTTTAGTTACAGACTTTACCCAGTACGTACATATATTTATTTTCAAGAGCAGAAAGCTATATTCCTTTTGGAATAGCTGTGGCCGGGTTCTGCCTGCAAGGCGTCCTCCACCCCTCAGCTCCGTGCCAGTTTCTGCCAAAAAGATGGTTTTGACATGTGTGGAGGGAAGGGCTGATGTCAGCTGAGACACCCCTTTGCATCCCCAGCAAGATGTGTGTGGGGTTGGTTCGTCCTTAAGCAGTCTGTAGCAGGAGGAGGGACAACAGAGAGCTGCTTCCTTTTGCGTCCTGTTGTTTCTGCTGCATTACAAATACTGCCTTTGATGCTGCCACTCGAAGAGGGAGGGGTGACGGTTTCCTACCACTGCAAGCGTCGAGGGTCCGAGACTATTTAGTTCCTCATTCTTGCATCCGACTTGGAGTTGTCCGCTCTGGCACACTGCTCATAAATCATTAGCTTTTAGGGGAATTTCACCTTTCTGAGGGCTTGGCACAAACTATAACGTGGACCTGCCATGAGGCCAAATGAGCTCTTCCCTCTGCTTGGAAAACCTGCCACAATTAAGCTGTAATTTTATGAGACTGTGTTAGGGAAGGGCTCGGTCTGGCAGTATGTACGCTCTTCCTTATCTTGTCTAACTGCAGAGGTTTTACTTTGCTTGTGCTCTTGATTCTTGTGCTGTGTTTGCTCCGGGATCTTCAGCAGAAGTGCGAGTAAGGCATCAGGTTTTCACTAGGTTTTTTTTTTTTTAGTATCCTTATATTTGGGTATCGGGTGCTGTTGAGGCAGGGAACATTGAGGCACTCTGAGCAACACTATTAGAGGTTCACAGTGCAGACTGTTACTACCACCTGCTTTTGGACACATTTTAAGACAATAAATAGCATTCCTTTGGAGTGTTTTAATAAGGTAGTTTCAGGTGCTTGAAAGCATTGTGCTTTCCAGAACATTGAATTTAGAAGCAAATGGAAGCATTTTAGGAAAAGTAGAAAGTCGTGGTATTAACTCAGATTCAGACTTTTCTCTACTGTTGATTCCTCCTTGAAGATCGCCTGGGGCTTTTCAGGATGGTTTTATACCACTGAACTTGCTGTATTTCCCACCATTTTTTTCCATGCCTATAAGATGACCATATACAATTTCAGCAACTTTTGCTGTGAAGGCATGCATTGTGGCAGGGATTCACTACTTGCAGATGTTTTCACTTTCTTTTTTTAATTGGATTAGCAAATACTGAAATTTCCTCTGTGGGTGCTCTAGTTTTGAAGATGGATTGCAAGCAGTTAGGTTAATTTAGTTGTTTTTCTCGCTCATTTTGCAGTACTTGGTATTACTTCTTTGCAAAACTGTGCAAAAGCAGAGCTCTTGTCCACTGGAACCAAAAATCTCATGTCAAAATTTGCTTTGGGTAATGGTTTGGTTAACATTTGGTTAATGTTAATACGGTTGTTTAGCCTTGGTATGCCAGCTTTCTAGCAGTGACCCTTGCTGGAAAAGGAAATTAGGTGATTCACATACACAATTGAACTAATCATGAAGTATTTCTGAGTGCTTAAGGAGGTGAGGCAAATCAGAACTTCTGTATTGGAGCTACAAAAGAAAATAATGTCGTTTGAGCGGTAATATCAGTCTCTTTAAGCTGGAACAAAAGTTTAAGTTGTCTTTTTGTGCGGTTCATAGAACTCAGTCTCTGAATTAATTTTCCTCAGAGTTACAGCTGATTGTAACAGATAGAGTTAGACTTGAAAAAAAGCTGTTCATCGTTATGTAATGAGCAGAGGGAGGCAGAACTACAGTCTTCCTGGGAAGTCTCAGCAAGCAGAGAACATGCGGATCATAATTCGGATCATTTTGTTGTCTTGTGACTTGGGTCTCCGTTTGTGAAATGGAGGAAATCGTCCCTTTCTGTCCTCCTTTGTTTGAAATGCAGAGTCTGCAATAGTCTGCTACATGCCTAAGGCGGCAAAAACTCACCTTCCCTCTACCTACAGAAGATATGATGATCCTAGTTTATTGTCTCTCAGTTAGATGTTTTTAAAGCATATACTTTCTCCATAGACAGGATAAAAATCTCTGTGATGTTGAACTATACCCTGTTTCTCCTCCTCCATCTCCTATCACTGTCAGGGACTTCAATTCACGTTTTTACTGTGTATTTGGATGCTGCAACATCTGTAATGGTTTGCCAATAATAAAAGAATGAGTTGGAAAAATCTTTCATTGGAAAAGAGCTTCTAGAACCATAAGCAGCCTCTGTTTCATGTGCGGAGAATTTATTTTTGAGTACTTGCCCTGGATATTTTATGTGATAAATGGGCTAAACTGCATACAGACCCCTTTCTGTAAGGCTTGCATTCACACACAGCTAATCTCCCCAAGAAATGTAGTCTTCTTATCTAGAAACAATTCAGATTTGGATTTTAAGTTGTTTAAAAATTGTTCTGTGCTTTATATTAGGCTGAACAGTGAAGGTAAACTTGCGTCATTTGTGATTGTAAACTGCATCGTGCAGCATTTGTTTTCATCTTCACCGTGTTCACCATGAAGGAGCTAGTCAAAGCTGACAGAGCAGTTGCTGGTTGCTGTTGATGATTTCTCTCCTGCCCGCTTCAGGCAGCGGGCTGATGCTGTGCGGGTTCCTTTGACTCTGGAACCAAGAGAGAAAGAGAGATGGAAAAACGCTGCTCTAGCGCAAGAGGCAGATGGGCACGGTGAGGTGCAGCAGCACGCTCTTCCAACGACACACGGCTGCTCCGTGGCAAAGAGCAAGCCAACCTGGCGTAAACGTGCAGAGGCGCTGCGAGATTCATCCCTGGGGTTACGTTCGGGGTGTGCTTCATCTGCTGTATGTACCTATAAGAGTAGGATGTTTCCTTTTCCAGCTCTGTGTGCTTTGCTGTACTGCCCTTCTTTGTACCTCTGCAGAATTTAACTATGAAAGCACTAAGTTTTTATGCCCAGGTTGACTTTTGAGGGAGTCAAAAGCAACTGTAGGCAGGGGAGCCCTTAGTGGAGGGTCCTACAAACCACTGGAAGAGTCCGTAAACATGTGCTTAAAAGACCCCGGGTTTGTTATTCGCTGAGATCTATGAGAGTCGAGGGCATGGGTTCCATAGCTACATCCAACTCAACAGTTTTTCGAACACTTAAATAAAACAGCCTTTGCCCAGGATGTAGCCAGATGTGTTTGCAATAAATTATGTGATAGATGTGTTGTAGGAGGATGTTGACAAAATCAAAATATTTTGTAGCGTTTTTAATGCGATATTTCTCTCCATGCTTGCTAACTTTACTAGTTTGTGCTAGCCTCTTGGTTTTTAAGTTATGAAAAGTACCAGTCATCAGTCACTTTTATGAATTCTTTTTATTAAGGTCTGTTTATAATGAATATCATTTGAAAAGAAAAGTATTGGTCAGCCAAATGTGGACTCTACTACAGAGACTTGTTCTTATTTGCGTAAGATATTTCTCGTCAGCCTTGATGTTTCTCGTCAGGTTGGATGATGATTAATACTGTTCTTGCTGAGGAGAGTGGAGAAGCACGTCAGTTCATTGTAGTACAGGATAATTAACTTACTTACCTTATTTAAACTTGATTCTTGCCTGAACACTGTTGCTGACTTTTATATACTTAATGACGTATGAGTAAAGAAAAAGGTCCTTTTCATATAGAAGAGTTGCATATGTGGTAAGCAAAGGTGGTGGGTGTAGCCTCGTTTGAACTTCCTTTGATTGCTGTTTCAGGGTGTTTGGCAAGTCATGCACCACATTGCAATTTACCAGAATAATTTCTTTTGTATTTGAGACTTTAACTCTTTAGCCAAGCTAGTTCCTAAAGAGTTGCTTAAATCATAAAAGTGTTTAAAACACTTTCTGAGTTAGTATGGTATTGATTGTAGTAAACTCATATTACTGCAATTATTGTTTATGTAGGGAAGATTTTTCTGCAATACTTAATGGATTTTTTTCAGTTGAACTTGTTCTATTAATTCAGTTAACCATTTCAGACAAATCCTTCCCATTGCCTTTGTGTTACTTTCAAATTTTCACAAAAAAAGAAAAGGGGACATCCAGTATTGATTGCTCAACTGGGATTCTGACAGTAGAAGAGGAACTGACTCACTTTGTTTGCTTTAAAAATCTACGCGTGTAGTTAATTTACATTCTCTTTTGCCACTAAAGGAGCATTTTAGATTTATTTATGATCTGTGGAAGTGAGTACTCTGTACTGAGTTTAGGGGCAGTTTTTATGCTGAGGGACTAATGGACTGGCAGTATCTCTCTGTAACTGTTTTGTGAGCTGCATGAAGTCATAGTGTTAATTCTTGAACTGCTGACGAAAGACTTCTTAGTCCCCCGAATGCAGTTATTTTTTCCCCTTTTTGTTACTTGCATGTTTTTAATATTTTAACTACCTGGAACAATTATTCTGAGCTGTCTACGGAAGTGTGCAGTAGCAATTTTCCTGGGAAACTTCCTTGAGAAACTGTATTTTTAGTATGCCCTATAAAGGAATTTATGTAAACAGGTATATTTAGTACAAGCAAACTGTATATAGACGAAGAAGAGGTCCTTGTATACGCTTTCTGTAATAACCTGTTGGATCTGGATGTCAGATCTCTGAGTAAAACCAAAAACTCCAGGAAGTTCCCTCCCCGACACTTTCTCGTATAGGATGTTTAAGAACTTGTTGTGCTAAACATGTCACGTGTTACTTGAAAACATTGAGAAGTTAGCGTAGCTTTCAAAAATAGTAATCAGCTCTAGTTTCACTAGGTCTTTTCCTGTAAGAAATTAAAGTTTATTATTTTGGGCTCAAAGCCATATAAAGTAACTCCCATCAGCCTCCTATTTGAACGAGTAGAAAAAGGGCCCGTTTGGTACACAGTAAGTTCCTCTCAGAAGAAGACTTTTGCGTTCTCCTCGTCTCTAGCACTTCTGCCCTGGCAGGGTCTCTTGGCTGGCCGTGGCGTTATCCTTGCTTTGGGAACGCCGGTTCCCCTGCCGGAGCTGGTGCCGAGGGTCCCTGTCCCGTGCTCTGTGCTGGGGTGGTTTGCCCCGACTCCTGGGGACGTAGCTCGTGGTTGTTTAGGCTGCAAGTAGACTGAGGTGTCCAGGGTTTCCTTTGGGGGGCTTCTGGTGAGAATTTTCCATCTTTTGGGGGTATCCAGAAAGAACCGTAAGAAGTCGTGGGAAGTTTTTGCTGGTTTCAGTAGGAGTTAAATCTCTGTTAGGGCTGGAGTAGCTGAGCAGCTTACAGTTCGTGCTCACCTGAGCGTGCATCTGCACCGCTGACGGGCTAGCCGGAGTGGGATGGAGAGACTTTGGGTTTGTTAAGGAGCTGTGGGCAGGCAGGACCCGGGAGGAATACTCTCAAGCAGGAACATGAGTTAACATTTTACTTGAAAGGCAAATCTAGATGTGACAGTTCAGGTAAGCAGAGTGCACTTCTCTGCATCACAGTTTATAAAATGAATTTTGAAACGACGCTACTCAGCCCCTGAATCTTTGCTCGGCTGTCATCCGCCGGAGGAATCGCTGGGCCCCGGTTTCCTCGAAGCCTCCAGGTCGTGTAGAGATCGCGCTCCAGGGGAGGTGGCCCCTGCGACGGCCCACGGTCAGCAGCAGCGGTCACCGCGGCTGCGGCCGCACAGGCTGTGCGACTGCTCTCCAGAGCCCGTTTGGGTTGTCGGCGTGTGTCAGAGCTCCTGCGAGCCCAAGACAAGCTGGACTAAAATAGCGTTAGTCACGCTGACACTTTTCTGTGTATGTTACTCCTCACGGGAGCTTGCTTTTTCTATCATAGTAAATGGTTTTTGAGCATCTAGCAAAGTGGTCCTTCTGCACCGAATCTTCGTGCTGAAATGTTAAACCGAGAAAGCACGTCGTTTGTAAAGCTGTAAAAATTAATCCCTTTGAAAGGCCCTTGGGAAGTCCTGTAGTTTCTAAGAAAAAAATAAATTGCTCCATATTTCCCCACTAGGCTTTTGCGGCATGTGCCTGGCATTGCGTGGCTGGGACGGAAATGCGGGACGTAGGAAAGCAGCTCAGTTTGGGGACTTGCCTGGTCACGTCCTGTGTCTGAGCGAAGGTGCGTCTGGACATGCACCACTCGATCACGTTTCTGGGAACTATGTCCTTTTCTGGAGCAGTAAAGGATGATATGCACATACTTAATTTTGCTTTAGACTTTTTGGAATAGCCTAAATTGTTTTCTGAGGTCTTTCCAGACCACCCTGTGTTACAGCCGTAACTCGGTATTTGGAAATACTTGTTTTAAAAGCAACATGGCCTTTTAAGGGGACCCTGCCAACATGTTTCTTATAACATGACACAAATCTTGGAACAGATTAAAACTTGAGGAATAAATAGTCTGCCTAAACTGATTTTTCAGAACTAGGTCATCTTGTTGTTTATTTGGGTGTTTGTTTTTAAAATAAGCGTGTATGCTGTTGTCATGAATGCGTATGTATACGCTGACTTTGTTTACAACAGGACTTGCAAAATGTCAACAACTTAAAAGTGAATCAAGCTACTAAGGAAGTTTAAGGATGTTACTGGAATTGAAACGTGAATATTCCAGAAGGCCTTAGGAGCTGCGCTCAAAGCATTTTGTAGTTTTTCCCACATGGCTGTTTAAAATTGAGATCTGCAGTATGGAATAAAACTGCCTTGAGAATTAACTTCTATCCAATAGTGCATTTTAAATATTGGATTTGAGTCTCCCGTTTTAATGTGTCTGTTGTGTCTCATTCAGTACCAAAGAGGGGTAAAACAGGCACCAAACACATAACTCCCTTTATGTAAACTCATATGTGTTTTGAATAATTAGTGTGCCTTAAATGCAAGAGGAGTCTGTGAGTTAAGCTCTTTACGTGCACAATTTAGTGCTTTCTAAATGTGTGAAAAATAGGGGTATATGTAGGGTAGAAGAAGGGAAGAGACACTGTGGTGGTAGGAGAGGGTAGGGACTCCCCTCCTGATATTTACTTTTCCATCAATTTTATGAGAAGTTGCATTTTATCATTGCTACGGTAAAATTACTATTGGCTTTTAATTTTGTTTTCATTTAAGTTACTGGCAGAACTGAGCTTTTATTATGTGAAGAGAAGGAAACAGGAAATGGCAGTGAGTGAGCTGGGGCTGTGTGTAGCAGTGGGTGGCTCCTTCAGAGACCGTGGTGTATAGCGCGGGAGCCTGAAAACCTGTGCTCAGACTGTGACACTAGCAGGGCGGTCTGTAGCTCTGCGCTGTGGCCACCCTGATTTCTGCATTTTGACTCTTGTTTGCAGAATTCACTGGGGATGGTTTTTTTTTCCTTGCTTGGTTAACCATACAGTGGAAGTAACTTTAAGCTACAATCCCCCATGGTTTTTTTTTCCCCTGTATTATGCAAGCTAACAGTAATTAAAATATTATTTAATATGAATATTTTTTTCCAAATAATTTTGGAGTCCTTTCAGACAAATTCACCAAGCGAAAGCAACTAAATGGAGAAGTAGTCTCAGTCAGGAAAGGCGTATAGACTTTCTGGAGTTAGCACACCGCAACAGAGTCTGTGTTTACCTCCTGGTGCCTCACTGAGTCTGAAAAGCGTGCCGAGCAGCGAGCACCGTTCGTGTAGCTGGGCCCCACTTGGGTACCATCTTCTGTTACTGGTTGTCTCCCTGCCCCTTCTTTAGGAGTGTTCCTGGCAGACTTCTAGGGCACTAGAATCACTAATTGCTCTACATCAGTGTTACTAAATGCTTGGAAAAAGTGCTCAGGGCAGGAATCCTTGGGCAGTAAAAGGGCAGATATTATTAATACAGCGCGGTAGTGCCTGACCGTGCGGGTATCCCAGAAGAGTTCTCAAAACCAGCACTGGAAATCATTAGAAACAAAATGCTTTGAAGAGCGCCAGTGTTGAAAGAGGGTGTTGTCACGACGGGTTGCACGCGCGTAGCACGTCCCGTGCTGTTTTCCCTGAATGTCACGTCACCTTCTGCTGTTTCAAGACGTTAGTCCGCATGAGCCCAAACACCAGCAGGAGAGCTATGCTTCTGGTGTAAAGCGGATGGTAAAAATGCCTGCAGTGACCTACGCATGTCTTCTCCTTAGAAAACTCTGGGAAGAACTCACACATCCGCTGTTTTGCCCAGTGATTGGTTGCTCAAGACTTATAATTTTGGTCTGTAGTAATCACACAGGATGTCAGTGTGTAGAGTTGGATCACAGTGTTTACACACACAAACACAAAACTGCCTTCTAAAGGGTATATGTACTTCACACTTGCACTTTAAATATGTCTCCATCTAGCTGTTTTTTAAGATGTGTGCAAAATTGCATCTTGCTGTAGTCATGTTGTTTTAAAGAAGATGCAGCCAAAAATATATACATATTTCTTTTTCCTGAGCTTTGCTATTGTCACCTTTCTTATGAGAGATAGTTAATGAAAAGCAATGAGAGATGTGCTTCAAAGAGGAGAAAGCTTGAGGAGGGAATGTAATCCCATTAAAAAGAAGCAAATGGAGCCTGTGCTTCAGACAGACCAGTGTTTCTCTGTTGGTGGCCAGCTCAGCTGCAGATGGGTTTATGCTGTTTCTCTCTTCTCTTGGCATATGAAAACTGAATTTGGCCTGAATGATAAGGGCTCTGCCAGTTTCCTAGCGTTAGTTCTCCATTTCGTCCTGTTCCTCCATTTCTTAGGATTAATTGTTTGTTGAGGTTTCTGCCCAGCCTTTGCTAAAGTTCACAGGGGTTCATTGGCTCTAGAGGTGAAGCACTGTAGTTGTCTTCGCCAGGCCTAATCTCTTCCCTTGACCCAGAGACCATCCTCCACTAGCAGAAAAGGCCCTTCCTCCTTTGCTGAGAAAAGGCTGAGGAAGAGCCTCTAAAACTGTTTTCTGTTGTTTCTGCTAATTCTGCTTGGTAATGATTGTGTGTAATAGTAATGGCCACTTCCCTCCTGAGAAAGCTTTCCCAGGGTTGATGTAGAAATGAGAGCAAGAGCAAGAGAGAAAATTGTTGGCGTTGCACACCTGACAGTAACTGTAATTAACTGTTGTTATCATGCAAGTTCTAGCTCTCTGGGTGGTTTGTCATAGGTGTTCGTGCCATAGCTTGCTAACGGTGCAGTCAAGATGGTTAAGTCTGTGTGAATCTTGTGCACACCTCTTTCTCTCTCCCCCCCGCCGTGTATGTTTGAATGTATATTCTGAGTACCTGATGGGGGTCCAGCATAGGATTCCACAGATCACACTAATCTAATCCCTTGCTGCATGCACAAAATTCAACTTGGGTTTTCAAATTAATTTGATGTATGTTTGCAGGGGCTTCTTAGGCCACGGGCGTGAGGTAGCGTGTATTTCAGGATGCCGTGTCGTGCATATGTTTGTCTTTCATTTTCTTGAACCTGCATTTGTATCTTTCTTTTTATGCCTGGCTTGAAAGAAATGGCATTTGGGATGAAAATGAGATGGCTGCTAACTTACTGTGCTGAAGGGGAACTAATGCTCGTCAGGCAAGGGGGAGGACTTGAGAAGCGGTAGGAATGCCTTTACAGTGTTAACGCTTCTGTCTTAGTGAAGTCTTTTATGTTTATGTTTCTTGTAGTGGGTTTTGCACTTTCATTTTCACTTTGACAGAATGCTCTTCTCCGGCCGATCTGCACGTGTGCCCCTGCTCTTCTCCAGGCTGAACAGTCCCAGCTCTCAGCCTTTCCTCATATGAGAGATGCTGCAGTCCCTTAATCACCTTAGTAGCCCTTTGCTGCACTCACTCCAGTAGCTCTATGTCTCTCTCATACTGGGGAGCCCAGCACTGGACCCAGCACTCCAGCTGTGGCCTCACCAGGGCTGAGTAGAGGGGGAGGATCACCTCCCTCGAGCTGCTGGCAGTGCTCCTCCTAATGCAGCCCAGGATGCCATTGGCCTTCTGGGCCACAAGGGCACATTGCTGGCTCACGGTCACCTTGTGCACCAGGACCCCCAGCCCTTCTCTGCAGAGCTGCTTCCCGGCAGGTCAGGCCCAGCCTGTACTGGTGCCTGGGGTTATTCCCCCCCCCCCCCGCCCCGGGACAAGACTCTGGGCTTCCCCTTGTTGGACTCCATGAGGTTCCCCTCTGCCCACCTCTCCGGCCTGTGCAGGTCCCTCTGAATGGTGCCGGGAATTTTCTACAGGAGAATCGCTTGTTTTCACAAGGCTGAGTTAAAGTCTTATGAATTTGAGGCAGAAACAGAGAACTTCTTGTTTTTTAAAAGTCAGTAAGTTAACCTTTCAGTGTCATCGATACTCAGAAATAACTCTCACATTTGACGGCTGTTTGGTAGCCAAGTGAAAACTGGGGGTTTAGACGTGTGTCATTTTGTTAAACGCTGTTAACAGGAAGCTGAGCAGGAAGAAAACCAGAAAGTTCTGTAGCCAAAATCTCTATGAAGAAGCAAAAACAGGATGGATATAAAAACGGCTCTCTACTCGTTATTGTAGGGCTTGTTTTTCATTAAGACTAACTTCCTGTGATTGTTTCCAAAACTGATGCATGAAGTTAATAAGAAGTAAAAATGCCAGAGACTTTGGCTTCATGGAAGAAGAGCTTCTCTGGATTTCAGATAAATCACGTAACTTAATGTTTGAAGTAAATATAATTAACACTTCAGAGGGTCTTAGATTCCAGTGCTCTGCTTTCTCATCCAAATAATCATAAAAAGACAAAACATTGTCTAGCTGTTGACCTTCTAAAAAGGGACCTTTCAGAAAACTATGTAACCTTTCCTGTGACAGAGACATGAGATAGTTGCTGAGCGTTTAAGCTTTACAGAGTTACTTTTTTTTTCCCTGTATGGTAAGCAGAAGTTACAAACAGGGGTCTATGGAAGTTTTATGTCTGCTTCCATCGTTTGGTACTCATTACTGAGTTTTAGGCTGTTGTAATCTCTGGCCTCTCTGTACTAGGCGTTGGTGTTGGTAGGCAGTGTTCTGTCTTCTCTAACCTAGTGTAACATGTCCCTTTGTTGCAGTAAACTTGGCTGAAGTTCAGATTTTTCAAATCATGTGAAATATGGCTTCTAAAACAATTATTTACAAACGCCAAGAAATCTGCAGCGTGGGGAGGTCTGCTAAATTCGGAGGTTCTCACCGGGCTGGGTTTAGGCAGTTCTCAGGGGAATCATTGTCTTAATGATGTGAGAAGAAGCCACTGTCACCTGGAAATCTGAGGCGCTTCATTTCAGGAATGCCTACCTACATATTCAGAGAAGTCAATAAATACTTTGAAAATTAACTAGTTGACTAATGAGTTTAAAACCTTATCTCTGTAATCTGTTTGGAATATATAAAGGGACACACAGTCACACTAAAATGAGAAGGATTAAATAGCCATGTGAAGTCCTCTTCACAGACAAACGCGAGTGCTGCTGTGTAGGTGTTGATCTGCTTCCCCTGGTTTAGCAGAGCTGAGCTTAATGTAGGAAGGCACTTGAAGTTGTTCCCTACTCAAACGCATGATGCAGTAGGAGAGTAACAGACTGGAGGAAGAGCAGTGTGTTGGCTGTAGAATGCAAGGTTAAGTAGTAATACACTGGCGTGCGGCACTTTTCTTACTTCTGGTGCTGTCTTTCTTGCAGTTTTGGAACCTTTGTTGCGATTGGGGTTACCCTCTTTGCAGTGATCGTAGTCACTATTATCCTGTGCCTCACCTGCTCGTGTTGCTGTTTGTATAAAGCATGTCGAAGACCACGGCGTGAGTACCCCTATATTTACTTTCTTATCCTTTATCTCTTTGAATAAGACCTTTTTTCTAGAAAACTGTGTGAAAAAGATGCAAATAACCTTTTTCTACCCCTCTGATACAGAAGTTCCAATACTTAAAAAAATGCTTGGAAATAAGCATTTAGGCTGCTTCAAATGTGAAGTGGGCCACCAAAGGCCCACTACTGCAGCAATAATTGCAAAGGAATTACTTAAGATTTATCTTTCGGCATTGAATGTATTTATCTTTGAAGAATGAGAAGCTTTTCCACACCGCTGTGTTACACGTAAAATATATGAAGTACTGTTTCCTTGATTAACCCTGCAAAGTGATGATTCAGATTGTCTCACAAGATATGTTGTTCTTTGCTCCGTCACTGCTAAGGAAAATCACATATTTCCATAGCAACATTATGGTGGTACAAACACTGCAACTTTATTGCAAATTCTCTTAACATATAGAAAGCTTTCTTATTTTAAGATTGTACTTTAACTTAACAGGGAATCACTGTACCATATGAATTAGGTGAGCATTTTTGGAGATGAAGCTGTGTTTTATTGACCAGATTGATGCATAAAGTTTACAGTGGCTGTTCATAGGTTTCTGTTCTTGGTGTTGTACTTGAATAATTTTGAAATATATTTTAATGTTTTTTCTTTATTCTAAATCTTTGACAGTTAAAATGATATTAAATCAAAATAAAGATTGAAGTGCTGATTTATATGGACAAATCTTATGCCATTTAAAATTCCATAATCCAATGCTGTATGTGCTCCTCTGAGATCATTTTTTAAAAATGATAATTTTAAAGGGAAACATTAATGAAAAGTCTTATAGCTTGATTAAAATATTAAAATGACTACAAATGTTCAAATGTTAGCTGACTTTAGCCTGGATACAGTCATAGCAGCAGTAAATGCATGTTTATAACAAGATTTAAATAAGAGTAAAGTAAAAGTCTGCTTTTACCATTCCCTATTCTTTAAAAGTGGAATCTTGAGAAATACACACAGCTGTAGCACAAGGAGAAAGGAGATCTGGAAAACAAATTATTGCAGTTTATTAGAAAGTGTTAATGCTCCCTTATTTCAAAAGAGACATGAACCAATAATCCAGCATCAGCTCCTGCCAAACCGGATTACCTATGCATATTTACTTTTCTGACTTATTTAGAGAAAGATATACTCACACATAGATATGCTAGTACATAAACATCATACATAAGGAAACTCATTTGGGCAGTGGGTCACCATAGGAAGCTAGAGGAATATTGTGCAAACTAACTACCCTCCTTGCCTGACAAAGGAGAACTTTATCACTTTTATCCTTAAAATTGATAACATCTTTAGAAATGAGCAGCTCGTCCTAGAACGATTTGGCTGCAGAGAGGAGTTCCTACTTTGTGAAGAGTCCAAGAAAAAAATTCTTGGGTGAGAAACAAGGAGATAAATTGGCTGCTGTCCTGGTACGTGAAGGCTCTGTTACCGTTAAGATCAGTGGAAGGGTAATCTGAGGTACGGATTTCTAAATCTCTCATGGAAGTTCAAAAATGAAATTGCCCAGGATTTGGATGGAGGAAGTGATCTGAAGAGGGTGGTTTTACCTTGCTGCTGTTGGCTGTCTCCTAGGACCACCAGCCCTAACCACATTCCTTTCGGTTGTTTGTAGCTGTTGTGACTACCACGACTGCCACCACGGTGGTTCACGCTCCCTATCCCCAGCAACCAGCCGCGCCGGTGGGCTACCCAGCAGCGCCGTACCAAGGCTACCAGCCCGTGGCTATCCAGCCACAGCCTGGAATGCCGATAGCGCCGTACCCTACGCAGTATCCTCCCCCTTACCCCACGCAGCCATCGGGACCCCCAGCTTATCATGAAACAGTGGCAGGTAAGGAAAGAACACAGCGTTTCTTCTCTTCTTAAATAGCTAAAAAGACGCTTGCATTAGAACAAATCCTCTATTATTTACTGTTGTTATTTTCCATGACTATTAATGCAAGTGTAAGCAAATTACGTAAAACTCTAGTTATGGTGGATGTTTTAATTTGCCCTTGTTGAAATTTCCCCATTGCTATTTCTACAGTAATCATTACAAGAGGAGATTGAGCTGTATTGGCAAAGTTTGGTGGCATATGAGTGGATCCAGTAGAATGCCTTACTCGTTCAGCTGCAATTTCATGTTAAAATCAAAGTACAATTAACATATGTATAGTAGTTCAAGGGTGTTTCTATATAGACCTCCTAATCAAATATTTACTAAATGTTTAAATCCATACACAGAAATGGCATTTGCTAGTAGTTGGTCGCTAGGCTGATAGAATAACCAGTCCCTGGTCAACTTCATGCAGGTCCGTGACTGGCAGTTAGCATTAGTTGATTTCTTGCTTTCCTTCTTTCACAGCATGGCTTTCACAGTTTCACATAGCTTTACTATTGATGTTACTAATTCCCTATTGTGCTGGAAATGGCTGGTTGAACAGTTGGTTCTTGGCTGTTCAGAGGTGCCAAAACTAGGCTGTTATCTAGCCTAGGATCTTAAAACCCCCTTATATACTACACTGTTCACCCTTCTACATAACAAGCAAAATATGGTCTTGAATAGTAAATACTGCCCTTAGAAAGTAACTTTTTCATAACAAGTCAAACATAAAATGGCTCTTTGTGGTCTTAAGCAAGACCTTCATCTTAACATTGCAAACCAGTTAAGAATTGCACTTTAACAATGTGCAAACTGGCTCAGCCTCTAAAAACATTTTGCCTCCCACTGTCTTTGCAGGCACGGTGACTTTATTTTTCCTTGATAAACTGAAGAAGCTGTGGGTTTTATGGGATCTCCGTCAGCTACTTTGGCTTCCTTCTAGTGTGAGGGAGCCAAGGAACCGCTCGTTTCGTTTCCTCTGCTCCCTGGTTTCTCCAGCTGTTCCTCAGCTAAGTTGCTAGTTTGTTAATTTTTAGATTTTTTTTCTGGGAAAATTGTGCAACACTTTCCATGTTCCTAGCTGAGAACACCTGAAAATGGGAGCTTTTTCCTTTCTTATTTCCGTTGTCTATTAGCCAGGGGACAGTCTCTTAATTAGGTCACACGCAATGGAGAGAATACCCGCTCTGTCACACAGGAGCCAAACCCACTCGCCTTACAAGGTCAGTGAGAGAGAGCCACTTGGTATGTTCTAGGGATCTCGTCAAGCGCTGCATTATTTCAACTAACTTGTGCCTTTTGACACACCTGAAAGCGAATGTGGCACCTGAGAATAGCTTGTTGCAGAGTACTAAAAAAGAAGAGTACAGTTTGAGCGGTACATCTGGTGTGCACGTCAGGCTAGTTCATGGGCTTGGTAGCAGTGGGCCACAATTTTTTTTTTTTTAATTAACTCCGTGATACTTACCAGGAGAGTTCTGCCCTGAAGGAATCCTAAGGCACTTTCTCCAGTCCTTTTTCTTTGGCCCAGTGGTTTATTCTAACTTCTCCACATACTACCAGATATGTCCTGTTGTATTTGCACCACTGACTTCTACTGGCTGCGTATTGGACCAGATTGCTTTTTTTTTTTTTTTTTTTAATTTTTCTCTTTTTTTTTTTCAAACTGTGTCCTGCTTTGAGGGTTCACCATATGCTTGTGGGTACCCTGATACACGTATACACTCAAAAACACCAAAACCTTTGTTATTTAACTTGTGAAATGCAAACGCTTTATGAATTACACAGAATTTCCTCCCAGTTTAGATGCTAGATAAGTTGAACTTTTCAAATGCATACTCAAAATGGAAGTTGTCATTACAGATGTAGAATTCAGAATGTGAATTGTATAAATCTGTTTTTTCTTGTGTTTTGCTTTTGCAGTTGGTGCTGGAGCACCTTACCCCGTCAGCCAGCCCCCGTACAACCCTGCTTATGTGGATCCTCAGAGGCCTGTGTATTGAACAGATCTGCTACTACGCTTCTGTATACAAAACTTTTTAAAAATATAATTTGTGCTGTTTACACCATGTAGTATATTTTCCTGGAAGACAACAATATTTTGTCCAAGTAAAGCGAAAGCGAATTCAGTATCTTTTTTTAATGTTTTGAGTACACGGAAGGAGTATTTTCTTGCAGAAATTATTCACTTATACCTCAAGCAAATACAAAAAGAGATTTTGTTCAAAATGCAGTGCAAAAAGTATGAAGGAGTACTTCAGAAATAAGGATGATCATAACATTTACTGTGCAATAATTTTGAAGTGTGATAGAAAGGAATGATTTAATATGAGCATTTTCAAACACCCAAAGCTGTAGCAATCTTTTGCACAGTGCTAAAACATAAGAACTTAATCTCTAAGAGAAGCAACGATATATGTTCTGCCTGTGTTGAAGTTACTATCATTATGTAAGCTACATTGTAATATGCTTCCTTTACGGTTTAAAAGGGAATTTTTCTTTTTTGAAACATATTTGCATTCTGTAAGGGATAGTGAACCATGTTTAATTGTCTTTATGCTAGTTGCATTTTTCTCTGCTAAATAGCATGGGTTGGTTATCTCCTTGTTTTCTTTTCCAATTTTAAGGCTTAAAAGCTGTAACTTTATTGGCTGTCTTTTCAGGTTATTTTAATTCATGGCTAGAAATCAGTAACAGAAACAAACCCTCTGCGACCCACTACAACAAACAGATCAAAAGCTGAAAACCTGAGAATTCTGTATAAAAATTATTGGATGAGTACTTGGTTTGTGTAAATAGCTGTATGTTATTGACTAGTTTCAAAAAACAAATCACCACCTTAGTCATATGTTAAGTGGACGTGACTGCCAGTATTCAGTCCTGGCTCATCACAGGGGAGGTAACTGGCTTTATAGGAGATACGCAATGTCAAAAATAGTTTGTGTTTTTTTAAATTTTTAGGGTTTGTCACTGCCTGTAGCAGGAACCTTGTAGGGATGTTGTATCTTTATAAACTAAGCCTGTATTTGAGAAATAATATTGGAGGGGAATAAGAAATACCAACCTGACATGCAGTAGAGATTAAATCTCCCTTCTGTCTTCAACATTCGCATTAAACTGAGTAGAGAACGAGAAGTCAGGATAAGGAGGGGTGGAAGGATTTGGTCACAGAGAGATAATGCATTTCCAACATCACGCTTGCAGTCATGAAAACATCTTAAGACACCTTCATGACTATTACTAATATTTGCAAGGCTTTTGGCTCTGTACAACTTATATTTATCAAGCGACTCTTGACTTTTTTAGTATACTCTATAATTTCATCTTTTCTAGCATTGAAATACAATTCCTCAGAAGAGCTATCTGTTGACTGTTGTATCAACCACTGTGACATAATTTGCGGAATAATTTTGACACATCTCGTATACTGATATTACTTGCTGAGAGGCTGCTAAGCCACCTGTCCTGGGATTCCACATTTGCCATATATTACTGCTTGAAAAACATTGATCTTGTAACTGATGGTATTGTTTTACCTCGTATACCTGTGCAGAATGATGGATGTCCAAGGCAGCCTTATTTGTTTCTCACCTCGGTTTTTGAGCCCATTTCTATGTTATTCCAGGTCTTGTTTAAGAAAATCTTAAGGGTATTTCAGAAAAAAAAAAACATGTAGAATTTCTTTAGCATTGTGATTCATGACAACCTATGCACCTCTGTTAAGCCTCTCTGAGCGGAGTGTTTAAGTTAACAGCATGAAATGGTGCCCAGAGGCACTCCCAAAGCAGGAATGGACTATACCTTTGTGATCCTCCTCTTCCCTGTCTTGCAGCCCAGGAATTGGGCAATGCTTCATTACACTGTTAGGAGTTGTGTGGCAGCAACCAAAAATGGACAGTGTCCGCTGTTGAAGCGTTTCCCTAGAAGTCCTGAATATTTGTGTTGGAGGTCATTAAAGTAGTGCAGAAGTCATCCTTTTTGTGTAGATCCTACCTGTGTGTGTTACGCACGTAGAAGGAGGGCAAAGACTATTCCAGCAATTTTGTTCGCCAGTGCCCAGGTGGAATCTGGCCAGCGAGGCGCAGCCAGCAAGCGCAGGTACCAGGCAGTCCTCGGAGCACAGGTACGATTTTCTAGTTTTTGTGTTTATGAGGTGGTTTCTCTGCGCCTCCGTTTCCTTCCGACATCTTAGGTGATAAAACGTACAGTTCGTGGTGGTGTCAGTAGGGTTGTATTTTTGGATATAAAAGGAAAGTCTGCAATTTCATGAGGAGAAGTTGGCTCTATCATCTGCCATCTGTTATCCCTAAGAAAAAAGCCCACGTACAGCAGGTAGTAGGAAAGTAAAGTGGTGGCAACAACAGAAGCCCCAAATCTGAAGTTTTAGGGTCAATATAGTAGAGACCAGATAGTACACAGAGATGTTCAGGGTGATTTAGGAGAGGTGGGAGATGTGGTATCCTGAAAGAGGGGTAGGGTTAAGGAGCCTGTTAATTTACACCTTTCCTTCAATAAGTATATGATAATGATAGCTATATTCAAGTGAAGAGTTGAATCATTAATACATGAAGAATGCATTAACTACTTCAGTTACAAAATTGGTTGAAAGAAGAGAAAATGGTCCACTTTCCTCACTTCTTAATTGGAGCCCTTAGCCAGATCTTTTCTTGCTGTTAGTGTATTAACCATCATCAAGAATAAGACATGGGACCAAATTTTGTTCAGTTATTCCCATGCAAACCCATTGAAACCTGTTTTCATATAGTTAAGTGAATGGGATGGTTATAGAAAAGAAGTTGGTCCATGAAGTTTTAGTTGAATCATTACTGATGTGTCATTCCAAACAGCTAATTCCTTCATTTCAAACTAGTTACCCACAGTGCCGTAGGGGAGGGGGAATGGAGTTCAGATTTTAAATGTTGAAAGAGTATATGTTCTTTCCTTTTTTTTTTTTTTTTTTTTTTAATTCTGTAAGTGCCTTTGTTTCAGAAATGTCTTTGGAAATTAGATATCATAGAATATTCTGTTGTACTGAATTTACTAGGTAATAATTGTTGACTTTATTATGTATTGTAACCTAGCTTTGTATGTTGTTTCTAGTTCAAAACGTAAGTACTCAGAAGAAATGGCATAAACTCTATGCACCTTTGTAATAAATGCTGTGTTTGAAGTATATTCTCTCAATTTTGCTTTCTTAGCCTGAATCTGAATATCATTTAAGAACGTATCTGCAAAGCTACATTTGCACCACTGTGTTTGACAGCTAGCGTTACCAAGTGTATTTTAAGTCGCCTTGTGTGGTGAATGCCACTTCCAGGAGTGGAGACTGAAGTCTAATCAAAATCACAAGGCACAACAAAAAGCAAGGACAATATAAGCTCCTGGATGGATTTTCTGACAGTACGCTTTAAAGCTAATCTGAGAGGATTGCTTCTAAGACCTTGTCTAGACTAAGGAGTGAATTAAATCTATGAAGTTTGAATTCATTAATTAACAAATTTCAAAACGCTTGAAAAATCTAACATAGACAAAACAGTAGATGTCAAGAAATGCTAAACTGTGTGATTAATGTCCAGTATCCTCCTCCCAACACATCCTTTGACTTGTGCGTTGAATATCATGCCTCACTTTTCAATGTGACTAATTCCATGAATGATGAAAGTGGTGCTTTCTAGTCTGTGTGAAAACGTTTTAGCTGATGTTTTCACAAACTTTTAAGTTAATGAAAATGACTTTGAAACATTGTCTTCATGCCGCCGACTCATTGGTCCTTCACCTGAGAATATTTGTTGTTGGGCAGGTCAAGGCTGCTATTTTATGGCTGCATTTTAGATAAATCACCAAGTAGTGCTAAATTGGTTGAGGATATTCTGTATATATTCATTTTTACCTTTAATTGTCAGCCAAGATTCCAACTTGCCCCGAAAGAGGTTTTTTGTCGTGGAATAACCAGGTAACTTGGTTACATTACTTCTTGAATTTATCCGTTCCAGTTGTACATTGATAATGAGTTGTAGCTGAAATGCAGATCATTTTATTTCCCAATTTTATGTCTCATTTTCTCAACAAAATTTCTATGAGTTAACTGGTGACAGCAGACAAAATGTATGTTCCAATTCTAAAAATCTGAGTATAAAAAATGAAGTAGAATTAATGTTTTTGCTAGAAATTACACCAGGAAATTGCAGAGATATGCCTGAAGTTTTTGTTGCCACTGTTTTTTATTTTGCCTGTCCCATGACTTTTTAGTAGCTGTATCTTTGCAGTATGGCTAAATTTGAAAAGCGCGGTGCAGACAGGCCTCCTCTGTTCACAAAAGAAGCTGTGTGTCTTCAGTTCTGTCTGTGCACGGGCCTGAGAAGCAGCAGCTAATCTTTTATTTAAAACCCTCAGATTTCCTCTAACAACCATCGAGTGTTCCCAAGTTCCTTCACCTTCTAGGACAGGAGCAGAATGCTGTAGAGGAGAGCAAAACACTGAACTAGAAAGCTGAGAACCTGCAGTTGGGTGAGGAATCCTGCTGTTTGTGTTTTCATAATGTTTGATCAGCAATTACTTATGCCAGAGCATGAATTTTTCCAGGACAGAACTTGGCATCCATCTTAAAATCCATGAGCAGGCTTGAACGGAGGAGTTGGACACCAGGGGAAAAACTTGAGCGATTATTGCCAAAAAAGTAATTCTCTCCTGTTTTTCCAAGCATGGAAACTTAGTATCAAATCTGGGCATGTATGATAACTTGCCAGGTTTGCTTTAGTCAGTGGTTCCAGGCCTATTTTTTTTCCCCCTCGGGTAACTATTTGAACGAATCTACTTGTAAATTAGTACTGCCTGCATCACAGGGACCCTGTAAGATTTACTGCTCACAAGCAAGCCTTATGGGGGGGAGAAGGGACCTGAGTTAAACCTATTAGAGATAAGATAAAGCTGAAGAAAATAAGGAATTTTCCCTTTCAAGAGCTCAGGCACCTCTGTGACGGAGCAGGCTGCTCTGCTGCACCGCTTTGCGGCAGTCCCCGCTAAGGGGGAGTTAGCCGTGTTACTAATCATGTCCTCCTGGTGTGACGTGGCTTTCAGGTCCAAGACACAGCTGACTACTTTTGTCACTTCTGGGTAGCGAGGAGCCTGCGCCTAGAGACTTGAGAGGAGAGGTCAAGTGTCTCCGGGATCCATTTAATCCAGTAAGGACACCTGGTTTTGGTGTCAGTAAATACCGCTCGCCTGTCCCTTCCCCTCTGCGCAGACTTGTCTTCCCTGCATTTTTGTCTTAATTCCCAAGAACTGTTGCCCAGTCTGGGGGCAAAGTAAATCTCTCTCTGCTGGCGGTTGTTCCTCGGGTATGTTTTGGTGTGACAGGGTTTTATGGGTAGAAATTTTGTTTCTTCTTTAGAGCTGCTCTTTCCTACTATCTTGCACTTGACGAAGGGCTCTCCCTTCCTTGGCGCTTTCCCTCTGCTCTCCTGTAGGGTCTGAAGCTTTCTGGGCACAGCATGCTCCTCATCTTCCCTCCACAAGTCCTCTTCCATTGCGATAGCATAGACGTAGCTCTTGCTCCTCGTTTCACAGTGTTGATAGACAGTTCCTGAGGAGATTGGGAAGGTGTTTAATGGAGAAAGCGAAAAAGTACCTTTCAAATTGTTGCTTGGGTAACTGATTCAGATTTTGCTTCTTGAGAAAACAAAGCCATCCCACTGGTTGTGAAATGGCAGGAGTTTGCAACACTGAACCAGAAGTCCAAAAGGTCATACTAAGCTTTCTTGCACCTTCCTTCTCATTTCCGACTGTCATGAAAGCTCTGACTGACTGAGGATCAAATGAGGAATCTGAGTCAAATGCTTGAGAAGGCTTCTGTGAGGCAAATAAATGATGCTGCCTCTCTACAGATTTTCTTTTTTGTTCCAGAAATGGTACATGCAAACAAGGAGCCTCTGGTTGTCTTCCTATCTTCTGTTGTGTGGCGTGAAAGGAAAGGGGGGCGGCGGGAGGATAGTCCTGTGATGGGCCTCTGTACCTCGTTTTTTGAACAATGGTAGCTTCTCCCACTAGTTGCCGGCCATGTTAAACACCAAGCCTGAGGCCCCCAGTAATTTCCTTGGACCATCAGCTGATACACTTTTGGCTCATGCCACATCACAGTCACGATGAATTGTGATTTTTTTTTTTTTTTTGTCTGGCATCCGGTTGCTGGGAGTTTGCTGTTACTTCATTTTAAATATTTCACTAGAGTGGAGAACAGTTCAAGATATGTATAGATTAACTTCTGGTACCCCATTTCTCTTATTGCAGTTAAAATAACTTTTAAATCAGTTACTTGAGACTTTTCGTTCTACCCCCTTCTTACTCCTAAATGCAGCTACCGGTGGTTTCCCTGCCTCACTCTCCGATGTCGCTTTGCCCCTACAATCAGGTAGGATCTGTTTTACAGACTCACTGAGCAGCTGTGGTGCAAAGGAGGTCTTTAACACAAGCAGTTGGGCAACTACACCCCCAGATATACCAGCCTACAATATGGCAAATGTATAGACAAAAACAAACAAAAAAAAAAACTGTTCTGTGATATCTATGTTAAGAAACTATGCAGTTATCTGGCTGGAATATATTAGCTGTTTCCTCTAAATATTTTCAAAAGCAGGTTATCACTCGAGCAGCTGCTCAGAGCACTGTTTCACTTGCAAGCTTTAGTACTAAAACTTTTAAGAATAGTCCTGGTTGAACCACACGTACCTGCTGCAGAGACAAAGGTGTTAAGCGCATCGCTGGCCGTTTGCAATTGAACTTCATACGGCAAGTGTTGTCCCTCACTCTTGCACGCATTTTGATAAACTTCAGCCTCAGTGTGTTTGCAGGTCTTTGAAAAGGTTACAGCCCACCTTTTCATACCAGTCTGCTAAATTATAATCTATGATGTATAGTTTTTACGTTTACAGTGTAAATTAACTTGTTAAAAATAAGTTGACCTTTGTTACTACATTCACAGCAAATAATACAGTCTTTATACAGGCAAATCAGAAGTGCTGCACTTGACCTTAATTAATATAACCATAACTAACATAACTGACCATTCTCCAGTTGAGATAGTTCACTGTTACAGTAGCCTAGCACAGGCTGAATTATTCCTGAGCAGCAATGCACGCTAGGGAGATTAATACGGAAAGGACAGTATGTTCCACAACCTAGGTCAAATGGCACGAATCAGGATGTTTAAATCTGCTGCATGGTAAGATATTTTGTATTTGCCTCCCTCACCTGTTACAGCTGAGTTTTTTAAGATGTGTTTTGAGGCTCACATGATGCAAAATAGGATGCTGCTTCGTTTAGCCTGTGGAAATCTGCTTTGAGAAGGGGGGGCTAGACTGCACAACATAGAGAGGTCCCTTCTGACTTCAACTATTCTATGATTCTGTGACTTGTAGAAAATAAGGTGGTACCTGTGCAGTTTCCCTAAATGTTTAGGCAATGTGGCGCTAGTTACTTTATCTCTGTGTGTAGCTCTACTCCAGTGCATCAGGTTCCTTTATCAGCACAGGACGACGCTTATCAAAGCAATATCTCCTCCTGCACTGTGACTGTTCAAAGGGCGTAGTGTCAGTAGATGTTAAAATACATGTCAGCAAGGCTGTCCTTCTCCCTTTTGCCTAAAGCGCCTGAGTAATGGGTAAACTGATAGAAGTGGTTGCTTTCTTTATCCAGCTCTCACATAGTTTTAGTGCTGTCTGCACAGAACCCTTCACTGAGGAGGGAGAAGCCAATTATACTTAGCTCAACTTTCAGCAAAGGGAGAACATGATCATGGGCAACTAAACAGATGGGTGGCTGCTGCCAACGGAGGAATGCAGTAATCATGTACAGAACATGACCTCTGAGGGCTTGGGTTTTTGTTGTTGCTCAATACTTCATTATTCAGGCCTGTGACAGTACTTGTGGCTGGAGTAAATTCCTTTCCTGGGTTAATACAGAGGCACAGTTTATCTATGATATGAGGGAGAATAGGAACTGGCCTTGAAAACGTTGCAATGCTGTGAATTCTTCAGGCAGTATGTAGTGAGAGCAGTCAGGGTTCCGTGATACTAGGTCGTGAGAGTAGTAAGCCAGTGCCTCCTGAACTCATAAAAACAAATGTTTCAATTGTTTTCAGGGTTTGATCAGCTGTTGCATACATGATTGGATCTCTTAAATTTATAGAAAAAAAAACATCCCAAGACCTAAGAAGGAAGTGTTTTTTTTAATAGCCTCCAGAATAGTCTGGGCCATAGCACTTCACAGTCAGGAGTGGGAGGAAAACAATCACAGTGTGTAGATGCACACATCAGGGTGCTGGTCTGTTCCAGTGGGCATGGGGAGGGAGGGGTGGCTGCTGACAGACGGAACAGTTAAAGGTATTGCCCTAAGTATTTTTTTCCTCAGAGGCACTTCTGTTTATATGTTTAGCAGTAACACAGTTCTCCCTTTTACCAAATTCCCATACACACATGTTCTTGAGATGAGGCCAGGAATTTTTTTACAGTTTTTGTTCTGTAATTTTGGATTGCTTTAACAATTTGAGCATCTTTAACTGGTCTTAGTCCAAACTCTTCTAACAGTTCATTTGGTCTGTTTTTCCAAAGATATTGTTTAAATGCAAAAAAGTGTTTTGCGTCTTCTCTCTATATACACAAATTATGTTTGCAGAAATTAGGGTGTGAGAATAGCAGAGAGCAGCTGAAAGCTGATGGCAGGTGACTGCACTTAGGGATTGCCTGACAATCATCTTTGTTAGGACAGCTCTAAATTTGCCACTTAGAGCAGGCTAAGTGCTAGATACTGCTCTACCACTGCTAACCCTCTTAAGACTATTGTTAAAGAGTTATCTTAAATGTTTCTTTCAGTTCTGAATAAGGCAGGGGCTTTAGACACATTCTCATGCTCTTCTCGAATTCTGAAGGCCAGGAACGGCTTGCTTTTTTTTTTTTTTTTTCTTCTTTTTTTAATTTTGAAAGTCAGTAAGTCAAATGGCTTCCTGTCATGATACCAAATTGTAAGATGAAATTTTTGTAGCAGGTCTTGCCCAGTGCTATGGTTGCAGTTCTAAGGTAGTTATTACACAAACACACATGGCCTCAAAAGGAAGGCTTTTGCCTTTATGTGCCCATGTGCCCTACCTTGTTTCATTTTAGCAGGAAAATGGCAGTCCTCCTTCAGCTGCTGCAAGGGAACTGAAACCTTTTGGTGCAAGGTGCTGTCAGTGGCTTACAGATAGCCTGTGTTACAGCAGCGAACAGCCCAGGCTTAGAAGAGCATTGCCAGCTGTAGGACAAAGCAAAGGACAATCTGTAGGACGAAAGGAAGAGGCTTATCGCAAGGCTGCATTGTGGATGGGAGGAGTGATGCTTTGCACCTAGCAACCTTGGCCCCAAGGAGATGCTGGGTTATTACACTGTTTTGGGGTAAGTTCTCTTTGAAAGTGAGAGCCAAGGCAAGAGCATGCTCAGCACCCTGGAGTGTGGCTGTTTGCCCAGGCACACTGGGGTGGGCTGCAGCTTCTTTGGGAACCATCCAGCCCTCTGCCCCCAGGCCCCCTTTCCAAGGGCTTCCCTCCCCCTGCAGTGCTCTCTCCCCTCCTCCTTTTGGCCTCTGGGAGTGAGACTCATTTCTAGTACTAATGCAGGGAAGGCATCTTGTGCACCAGCATTGCAGAAGGTGATGCATTTTGCTCCTTCAGCACGTAATAGGCCCACTTTGATGCATCAGTACAGTGCACAGAAGCTTCCTCTGCTCACTTCTGTTCTGCAACCTGTAGGAAGCTCCTATGGCTGTTGCAGACTGCTGCGAAGGGGAGGACACGGGAATGCCCAGCCTCCGTGCTGTCCCATCACCAAGAGAAGCTGCCAGTCATATTTGCTGACTGCAGAGGGGAGGAAGGCTCTACCTGGAAGGGTCCTTTCTACAGCTCAGTCTCTGCTCCAGCTCTCATGACGAGCTTTGAACAGATTTTATTCCCTTGGTGCAGCTGAAATTCTGGGACATGTTTTTCCTCAAGTCCAAGCCTGCTGCAAGAAAGAGATGCCCCAGGCAGATGAAGGGGAAGGAGATCAGCCAGAGCGCCATACAATCCACACCTGCACTCCTGCATGGTGCAACAGTTTCCAAACTCCTCGCCTTCACCCTGGCAAAACAAACCACCTATCCAGCCCCAGGGACATGCACTGAAAAGGGAGGACCTTTACTCCATGGCCTGGTCTGGCCAGAGGCAGTCTTTAATTTGCCTCCTACACTCTGAAGAAGGATAGACTGCTTAGTTATACAACAGACAGATATAAATTAAAAACAACCTAAGATGATAAAACAATAGTGAAAGGCCAATTAATATTGGGCTCTAAATTAAGAGCACTGCAAACAGTGGTCTTTGCCCTTCTTTAATCTTTAAAGTAGACATTGCTACAGCATCCTGATAAACATTAAAAAAGCATTACTTATGTATCCCCCTCTTTGCAGTTAAGCACTTCAGTTTTTAACTTAGTTTACCATCTGCATAATCTCATTTCTTCCCCTCCTCTGTTATAGACACTATATAAAAGCAACTTTGGCCCAAAGAAAGGTTTGTTCCTTCTTCCAAGAAGCAGCCTAGTTACATCTTTCACTTAAAGCACTTGGAGAAAATTGTGACAGTTGCTGCAAGGAGTTGTAAGCCTGCATTTACGTGTAATTAGAATCAAGTATCTGCCTCCCCCCCAAAAACCCTTTCAGAACTAGTTAAAAGACAAGCCTGTGCACCTATTTTAGTAGCATTTACACTTCCCTTTTTAGGATCTAAGGTTCAGCTGATACCTGCAACTGAGTACGAGCTGATAAACATACAGATCCGAAAGGGTAAAGCAACAGGTCTTCCTTCAGTCATTAGCAGAAAGAACTCATCTTTACCTCAAAGCAGATTCTGATACTACAACCAAAAATGGTTATTCTGCACAGACTTAAACATTCTCCTCTTACACAGTAAGAGGCTTATCTTCAACATTTACCATCTCATTCTTCTAAGGTAACTTAAAAAAACTAGAGCTTGGCACCCCAATAGTTGTACTTTCAACAGAAATATGAAATTGAGAAAAATGAGTGACTGAGGTAATCACTAGAGGGTTTTGAGGAACTGTAAACTGTAAGTTATTTCTACAAAACCATTTAAAATCACAGTGAACTATTTACTAATGTCAGCATGAGAATTCTTGAAATCAAGCAAGAAAGTTACACCTGCAAGAGATACAGAACAGAGAAAATATTTTCAAAACACTTCTGTTATCAACTCAGTGATCCCAAACATCTATCACATTCAGCATCATAAGGCTGTAATCACAGTAAAATGGAGAACACAATAGTGAAGTTTCCATTCATCCACAGCAATTTCATAAAGGATGAAATTCATAAGGAAAACTATTCATAAGCCAATGAGTGGTTTTGCACAGCAAAACAGTACATTTCAGTATAATTGTTTCTTACATCAAAGTTTTTCTTTATCAGTTACATTTAGATGGCTCTTGAATAAAATGATCATAACAAATTTCTATTACTTAAAAAATAACTGATTTAAATTTCAGATTTACATTGACAATGATTAATATGATTTAGGTAGGGAAGGACAGAGATCTTTGCTAGATGTTAGCTAGCTGGAGTCCGTTCCTTGATCTTCTGCTTCTGGCTCAGGAGGATACAATTCATCCAAAATCAGCTCTGCAACAACAAGAAAAAAAAAAAATCATATTTCAGAGTCACTTTATATTCAATATACTTTAAATATAGCCAAGATTTCTCTGTACTTTTAAAAGAGATACTGCCTGTAAAAGGCTACAGCAAATATCCTTTTTCACAGGTCAGTGCTTTCTACTATCTTCTAAAACAACTTTCCAAAAGCTTATTAATATTGTGGGGAAAGCCTGTTCAGTGCAAAGAGGTATTATGTGTGCTTTGTCATACAAATGTCTCCTCTCCATCTCATCCTCCCTTTTGAAGGCCTGCCTAAAGCAAGAAGAGAACTATCCTTGACAGTCACTTAAATTTAGCGATGAGTGGAAAACCAGTAAAGACCACTTATTTTAGACCTAGTTTTGACTACAGAAGAAGTTTAAAACTTCATGTCTGTAAACTAATTTTAAAGAGCTGCTAGGACAAAAGCATAGTATTTTGTGTTTTAATGCAGGAGCCTGAATGTTAAATGCAGGTTTGCAAAAACATGCATGCACCACCACCGCACCATCACATCAGATGCTGTTACACTATTTTGGCCTATTCCCAAGCATAGCTAGGCAGGGTGTTAGGTGAAGTTCTAGAAAACCTCAGGGCACTCACTCTACATGTTCAGTGCAGAACAAATACATGGCACACTGTTTAGCATCTCCAGAAGAGTCACTGTAATCAGTATTGGCACGCTTGCACTGGTGTTGCCTTTCTGATGCAATGCTTATACCAACACTGGAAGATTTATCACTCTGGCTCTAAATAAAGCCAGATATATTGGCTGATATCTAGTAGCAAAGTACATACTGACACCAGAGCATAGTCCTCAAACTAGCTTTAAGACATGTATGTAAATAACAGCATGACTCAATGAAGAACTAACGTGAGCTACGAGGAGGAGAGGCAATTTCACCAGAGGAGATGGCTGTAGGAAGCAGATACAGGAAATGTGCAAAACAAGGGGCAAATCCTGACAGTGCCTTTGCTAGAAAAGCTTTGGGGGAAATGGAGGAAGGGCAGGGGAAGGAAGAGGAAGAAAGCTAGACTCTAGTTCAGGATGCAGGGAATAAAACAGGGGTAATGCTAGTTGGAGATATGGAATAATGATTTTTATCAAGAGAGAACATTTAATGCAGATTGTTTAAAGAGAGTTGGAGCACAGGGTTTTGTTTGATCAGATGGTAGGGGCATATTTGTGTGGAGAAAAGAGAAAAAAATAAAGAGCAGCAGTGGTTCAGTGTAATGAAGTATGAGGAACACTACACTACAGATTGACCTCTCGGTCTGAGCAACAGCTATCCACAGTATTTGGTACATGGTACTTGCTAAGTGAGGAAAGGGGCACAAATGGAATTTCCATTTCCCCAATATTAAAGAGAGAAAAAAAAAACCTCCCACCCACCCACACAATGTATAATTTCACTAATTTTTACCTTCACAGGCACTCAATTTTTGAGTTTTTTTGAGAATGGCTCTTACACTAGGCATGGCTTGGTCATATTGATGGAGAACTTCCAAACAGCGTTCATGGAACAGTTTATCTTTCTGAGATAGGCTGTGTAAGAGTAAAACAGCATCCCGTAAAAACTGGAGAATGTGTTCCTTATATGCACACGAGGTGCTCTCAGACCTTCTAATCTTCATCCACTGTCTATGTAACATTATAATTAGTGCCTTAACCACCTGAAAGAGAAAAATGACTCAGTACACAAAATAAAATTACAACAGTGGAAAACTTATCTCACTATGATCTTTACTCATCAATCTTTTCAAACATCCAAGTTTTAGAATATTTTCTAATGAGGAAAAGGAAGCCTTCCTGGAGAAGGCAGCTTTTAAAACACAGTACAGTTCTGTTCCAGGGCAACTAAAAAAAGGCATAAAGGTACTTTAACATTGTTAGGTGTATCTTGAAGTTTTCAGCAGGTTAAATTCAACAACTGTGGTGACATACCTCAAGATTACATTGGCAATCAGTACCAAGTAGTGAAACTGCTGGACTGGAACACCGCATACACCTTGTCAGGAGTCTAAGTGTCTATTACAAAAACATGCAGATTGCGTTACAGTGAGTACTAGGGTTCTGCAGAATTATCAAATAATTATGCTGCAAATAAAGGGAAGTAAAAATGACATTTCAGTACTAGTTTCAAACATTTCTGTTCTTTTTGTTAACAGTTGATCCTCTTCCCCCCTCCAAATTGTTAACAATTTTTCCTATAAAACTTTACAAACACGTAATTTGCCTTACACAGAAACCTTTCCAGCTTTCTGATGAGAAAGGCTGGCAAGGTGTGATGGGACTTAATTCAGTGCACACAAATCATATTTTACACTTTCCAAATAGAACAATGCAGGCAGGCAAATAGTAAAAGTAGTTTTAGAAAATGGCTCAAGATTCTTTCAAACAAGTAAAAGTGGAGCAAATGATAGAACCCCACAGAGCAAGTTGCCACTGTCAGTACAAACTAAAGACAAAAGCTGTTCCTCCTATATTTAATAATGACTGCTATACAGCAAGCTAGTATTTGACTAAATGCAGTGAATATAACCATCAGTTGCCACAGACTGCCATTGATGCATAATAACTCATTAGATCAGTTCACAAGTAAACAGTACAATCAAAATGAAACACAGATCTTGCTTTCTTTTACTCTTCTAACAGTGTAAAAGCAGAATAAAGTTTTGAACATTTGACCATGAAGGTCTTGAACATTTCCAACTATCCTAAGATGTTTCTTGCTTTTTCAGTGACTTCACTATGACTGCTATGTCATTGCATATGATAATATTTTTGAAGACATTATCCTCATCAATAGTTCCCAATTCTTTCAACAGCTGCTCTTAAAAGCAAATATAATCTCTCACTACAGAAGCCAACAGAAGCCTTTGAAATGTTCGGTTTCAGCTGGAAAGAGAACTTGTTTTTTTAGTCAATTTGGACATTCCCTTGGCTCCCTCACCAGCCCAAACAGGAAATAGCAGGAAGAAGCACTTGTACAAAAAGCTGTGCTTACCTCTTGTTCTAACTGAAGCCAAAGCATTTCAGATGCAGATTTATCTGGTCTTGATGTAATATACATGTACAGTGCAAGAAGAAGGCAGGTGTCTGAAATAAAGATAGCTTTGTTCTTTTCCCAAGTAGTCAATTGTTTATCGCAGAGAAAAACATTACAGAAAATATGTAGAGTGCAGACTTTTTAAGCAGTGCTAAAGAAATCACTTAGTATCTCTAAACTTCACATATGCATTTGTGATAATATTCCCCTCTTTCATTCGTAAGAAACTGGACGAGGACCATTTGTCACACAGAGTACTGAAATCTGCAAACTCACGATGTCATGAAGTGCAGATACCCTACAGGATGAAATTAGCTTTTACCTCCTCAAAAGCCCTTTTTTCCTTATCAACTTTTAATACAATAAACATGAATCTTGAAAGTGTTTTTAAAAATCCACATGGGTGGGTGTCAAAAGCACTGTAGACAGATATTGGAAGACAAAATACTCTTCAAACAGTAACTGAAACTGAGCATTAGAAAGCAAGTTTTTACATAACACACTAGGGTTTACCTTTTCAGGTTTATAATACCTTGGAGCAAGGCTTATTTGTACTACCTTTAGTCATGCTAACTAACATTCAACTGATAAAAATTCTCTGTGTTAGGCAATCTTTTACCTGAATGAGAACAAAGTCGGGCAACCAATATGTGGTGTTGAGCAAATATAGACAAGAGTCTCACGGTCAAAAGGACAGCATGCAAAGGGGTCTCTGGACACAGACAACGGAACAGTATCTGGCTATTTAATAAGTCCTGAAAACTTTGAAAGAAAATCAGAATTAGAAATGGGAAATGTACTGACAAGTTGAGAGTAATTCACCATTTCTTGTACACAGCATCATAATTTGGGCCTTCTTAGCCATTCAGAATATACCTGATCTCAAATTACATGTCAAAAAGAAAGAAGTACACTGAAAAACATTTTCCATTACATTTTGCTGTTCACTCTGTGGCTGCATGTTAGACCATCAGCAGGCAAAAATTACTTGCCAGAATGAAAGCCAAGTGTATCCGTTCCTTACGCATCCATCAGCAATTGCAAAAAACCCAGAATTAATGTTATGGATATTCTGATCAACTACATATGGCCTTAAAGTTTTCTTACTTTCAAGTTACAACTATGCAATGAAGCAACAGCAACTGCTTAATATAAACTTATAACCAAATTATGTCATTGACGTAGGGCAGTTATCAAATTCATGAGGAGCAAAGCACTGGAAAGATCCTCAGCTGCCGTTCAAAGAACTAAGAAATATGATATTCTCTGATACGTCACAACTTTTACGATCATCTGCACAAATCAGAGTTTAAATAGAGACTAAAAAATACTAATCAATAAAGGGCCTGAAATAATTTTAATGCTATTACTGACTTACTTTATTAGCAAGTCCATTGTTGAATTTTCAGCTATTTTCACCAAAACTTTTAGGCTTTGGTTCAGTATACTGCCAGTCTGGGAGCCTGTTGTAGCAGAAAAAGCTAAAACCTGAAGCAGCTTTTTGAACAAAGAATGTTGAGCTCTATCATTATTGGGTTCATCCTGTGGAGCTCCATGTAGTCCTCCTTGTGTCCTGGTATCTTCTTTATTACCACACTGATTATCACACAACATATTTTTGTCCATCTTGGAAACCTGTTCATCTCCAACAGCAGAGTCTCTTTCCACTTCAGAAGATAGCAATGTGTGAACAACATCCCAGCTATAAAATGCCAAATAATAAAGAATGCCCAGAGAGACAACTGTAGTTTCTTCAAGAGACGATCTGAAGTCCTCCTTACTTGATACCACATTTGCGTTAGTTCTGGAAGAAACAACTGAATGGTTTCCACAAGAACCGTTTACTGACTTGTCCACCAACTGTACTACTTGACAGAATGCACCAATATAGTGTTCTACCAAGGGCAAGAGATGCACAGCGCCTCGGATCTTGCAACGTTTGAGGTGCAAAAACTCTCCTCCACTTTCTGCTAGATTTCTTTCAGATGACCCTTCATCCATAGCAATCAAGTTCAGTCCTGTTATTGCAAGTTTTTGAGCTTCCCTCAGGGATACAAGAGAAGCAATTTCTTCTCGAGTTGTCCTGATGCTGGGTATTCCTGTAGACTTCCTAATCCAATAAATTTAAAAGAAGGGAAATACTTCAACAAAAGAAAAACAGAGAACATAACAAGTGTTCTTATACAAACACTTGAAATGTTAATTATCTGTATTCTGAATCAAGTATAGAAAGGCTACAAGAGTAAGAGATGGCCTCAAAATAGAATGTAAATTTAAAAAATCCTACTCCTTAATACCTGCATGGAAGAGCAATTTCAAAGCACTCTTAAGTGTTGTGCAATTACTTACAGCAGGCAGTTGAGTAACTTCAGCAGCTCATTAAAAAACAGACAAAAAAAATGATTACCTTGACCAGGGACTTTCATTATGCATTTTCTATGTAATGCATTGGGGGGAAGGGGAAACACTTCAATGATAAACCTGTCAAACTCCAGCTACAAAGGCCAAGTGCATACCATAAAGCACATGCAGAAGCATTAAAAAAAGAAAAGACTGAATAGTAAGTAATTTTAGAAGATTGTATTGCAAACCTTTATTCAAAGGTCTCTTGCACCAATAGTTACTTAACGAAAACATTTAGAAGGTATCATCCGGTAAACTTTCCCTTAAACTACAGGGCAAGATCTAGACTTTGTGAGCAAATAATTCCTCTCTAAACTGTCATCTTGAATTTAACAATCAACTCTGCCTAAATGTTCAAGTAAACTTAAAAAAAATTCTCAACAAAAGACCGATGGAGTGGATAAAAATCTTGTGAACAAATCCTGTTTTTTAATAGCATATTTAACCAATTATTTTTATATCCAATATTTATATTTAAAAAGCTTAAAAAGTTCACTATAAATATATTTCTAGAGAAAAATTAAATCGCACATAATTTAGACAAAACATATAGACTCTACTGTTCTTTTCTGATCAGCTTTTCAATATTTTTCCTATTTTGTTATGAACTCATGATCAAGATGCAAATTTCATGCTCTCAAATCATTACTGATAGTAGCTGCTAACTCAAGTTTTTCAAAACATGTTTCTATGTCTTCTCCTAATACAACATTAAAATAGTTTTAGTGTTGTTCAAATGTTTAATACCTACAATAATCAAAGATTGTTAATAATCAAAGATGCAGAATGGTGTTCCAATTTTTGCATCAAATGGTCTAACCAAAACAGCATTTAACATGAGTAATGAGGTTTCTTACATGAGTAACTCCTTCTTAGTATAGAGTAGGCCACTGTACTAAGAACATATCAGATACAGTTTAAAAAGAAAAACAAAAATAAAACTTACGAATCCAAAAACTTAGGCTGCACGATAGCTCCTGGTAGAGCCTCAGAGTTACTGCTAAGAAGATGACAGAGCCCTAGTAAAGACCCAGGGACAATAGGCTGCTTCATCAGTGCATTTAGTAAGATAGAACCTGAAAGGACACATAATTGTCTTTGGAATACCTTTACCATCAACTGTAACATCGACATTAAAAAAGAAAAATCATATTCCAAAAGATTAACCTTTTTTAACAGTACATGTGATCACAAAATCTTTTTTTTTTAATTACAAGTCTCCCATCTTTCTCTACTTCTGATTAGAGAATGATTTTCAGAAATATTAAGATATGATGTAAATAATATTTCTAAATCTAATTTGTTTACATTACATTACAGTTTCATATTTGTAAAATATCTCAAGCCAAATGATTGCATAAACCAATTATCTGATCACTTGCCCTACATGTTCTGGTCCAAACATTAAAAATATGTGATACGACTTTGTTCTGAAATCAAAATAAAATAGTACACTGAAGACTTCCTGGTGTTGACTGTTGTAAATGTTTACTTCTACAAAAATATGTACATTTTTCCTGTTTTACATCTATTTACAATAAAAAGCAAACATAACATATTCGTATTGAAAGAGTAATAACCAAATGTGTAATAACCAAATATCTTTTGATCTGTACTCTTCTATAAAACAAAAACCTGGCCAACAATATTTTTTTCCATATAATAACAATGTAACAATGTTATTAGGATACAAGATAATAACACAATCTGAAATGTTTTACTGTAAAATCACAACATTCAAACCCTTGAAGAGACTAGCTCAACACCACCATTCTGTGTAGTCATGTTGTACATAGCAGGCTCCTCAGCATCACACTGCTTAATAATGGCATTTCAGTTGTTCCTCAGAAATGTTCACTACTTCCGTATTAAGAGATTAAGTTACCTTGAGTGTTTTGTTTATGTACAGAGTTGTAGGAACTGTTTTTTCCCATTGCTTCTTGCTTCACAGATAAAACTTCAGGATGTGGTATCTTGCTCTCTAAAACAAATAGTAATGATAACTCTAATATTAGAACTAGATTGTTTAGAAATCTGTATCCATGCTTTATACACATCCAACTAACCATTGTTGTGATATAGCAAGTAAATAGATAGCAGACCACTGAAAACATTTATCTTGTAAAACTCAGTGATGGCAAACTAATACTATAGTTAAGAGCTGTGTGACAAACAGAAGTAATTACTTGGCAAAATAAATTAGAAAGCTGACTAAAATTTCACCTTTACCATTGAATATTCTACAGATTCTTCAGTACCACTGCTCTCTACTTTTATTCTAGGAAAAAAACCCCTAAAGTTGACTTCCCACAACTAGCAGAGATTTACATGATTATATTAGTTAAAAATAAACATTTTTAAAATTAACATTAATTTAAAATTAACATTAGTTAAAAATAAACATACAAAACCTCAGTATGTTTGAGGATTTCATAGTCTTTCAGTCAGCTACCTCTATCACACTTACCACCCAAAACTGAGGCCCAAAGCCTTGCATGGTTCAGAAGACAAATAATCAGTGTGTTTTTCAAACAAATAGGCATACTGAGTGTTGGTAGCAGGGGTTCATCCCTGTTGAAGCAGGGGTCTGAAGTGAATAGCAACAGTTATGCTTCAAGGCTACTGGTTTTTTTTTTGGTTGGTTGGTTTTGTTTTGAAGAGTTGATGCTGCCCACACAGTTTAAGACTGAATACTGGAACTGAGAGCATTGTCTCAGTTTCTCAGATTTGTTATGATTCTTCCTACAAGGATCATATCCAAATTTCTTCCATTTATTATTTCCTGTGGGCGATGCACCATATTCAACGCATTAGCTGGCTGCTGTAAGAAACCATTTTTGTTTCATATTCTAGCAATCTCCAAATACATGCATATCTTCATTTTGTAAGTCTCTCTCAATTAATTTCAAGATATAATTTTGAGAAGTACATGTAAAAGAGGAAATGAATAAACTGTTTCAGTTCTTTCTTTCGACATAGCTATATATATACACCACTTACAATAAACTGCCAAAAAAGGTCTGCTTATTAAAGCCAAAACATGGTAACAAACAAATCCATAAGTTGATTAGCAGTCCTATTCAAGGAATACACAAATTATTTCCTGTTCTTTCTTCAGTGAGAAAGGCAGGCATCAATTGGGATATTTAAGTTCATCACCTAATAAAGGAAAGTTGCTCACTACAACCAACATGGCTGACATCTTGGCATCTGGTATATTGGTGTTTACCAAGGCATGAAGTAAGAGTACATTGATGCAACTTTCAGTCACAGCTGTTTAACATGAATTGCTATAGAACAAAAAGAAATTTAAGCAAAGACAAAACAAAACAAAACTTTCTTTTTTCTACAATGAAGTTATTGAAACTGTTTAGTCACATTGTATAAAAACAACAACAACAATCCTTATCTAAGGCAGAATTTTGTATACGTAGCTAAAAATGTTGCGAGTTATATATCAGTTTACCTTCCTTGATCAAAGAATTCTGGACAAACAGATTTCCTGAAGAACAGGATGGTCTAGTGGACATTTCAGCATTGAAAGATTCCCTTGTAGGAAAAGATCTTTTTCCAGGCTGTGGAGAACATCCTTCTGATTTCACAGGGATTGCAAGATTTTTTTTAGGACTAAAATAAAAATCAAATGTTCTGATGAAACTATTTTTAAAAATTATTTTATTAGACAACAAGCAATGATCTGTTTAATAGCCTTTGCAATACTAATATTTTAAAGGTACTTCACTATATATTCAAGAAGAAAGCTGAAAATATGAACTATTTTAAAAGATTTTTTAATAGCTTATAATCCACAAAACCAGATTCCTCACAAGAAAAAGAACCATTTCAGCTGTACAAACAATGAATATCTTAACTGAATTAATATGTTTAGGGAAAGATCAGCTTACTGAGAAAAGCTTCATCTTTTGTATTGCAAGATGTTCAATTCAGAGTACACAACAGGGATTGTAATGTACTAGAACATTCCAGCTGCTTTAGAATTATTCCAGAAAGGAAAACCTGGGGTCCTAGACCACTAAGTCTAGCTCTCACATTTTAAGAATACATCTGTCAAATTTCCTAAGACCTATGAATTACAAGGAAAGAAGAAATTATTATCTTGGACTAATTTGTATGGACAGGGAGGATGTTGGATGTTCTTTCTGTTCCCTCAGGGAACAGAATGGGCCTCAAACACTTTAAGAACTAGCTCAGTGAAACAACAGAAGAATTCAAAACAAATCAGTTCACAAAACAACCAAAAAAAATAAACAAATATACTTTGCACAATTCATGACTAATCAGATGAGCAGAGAGATATACTCAGCACTTCTCTATATTTTCTTCCTCCATTCACACAAAGCCCTAGAGGTTAGTAGTCAGAGAAGAACAGTCCAGCTGCAATACTAGAAGAAAGAACTCAGAAGTTTACATTCTAGCAAAGTTTTCTGTGTTTTGGAAAACAGTAACTGTTCTCCATTTTATTGAAAGAGCCTGGTAAAATGGAACAGCTTTCAAGCAAAACACTTAGTACTACAGCAAAGTATTAGTTTCTTTGAATAAAATGAACAAGAACTAAAGGACTAATCTGGATAGAGTTTTATGTTTTTCAGGCTTCAGACATGTTGAAGCACACATCTGATGAACATATGTTAGAGTCATAAGCCTGTGTAGCAAGTGACAAGCTTTCTTCCTCTGCGTTTGTGCCATAGACAAATGGAAGGCTCTCTGTGAGCGAACTCCATGGAGGTCAAAAGACTTTTTTATTGTATTCTTTTCAAGAAAACAGAACTAAGAGTTACATGAAGAAAGAAAATATCTGTAACACTTTAAGCCCACATATTGTAAAAATGCGCACAAATTCCATTTTCCAAAATTGATACCTTGGCGTTAAAACTGTTTGAGTTACAAGCCTATTTCTTTCACAGTTCTGAAGTCGTGTTCTTAACTCATTCATTTCTGCATCTTTGAACTGCAACTCTGACTGTAATGACATTAGCTGAAAGATGAAATAAAAAACATGGTTTTACTGTTACAGAATCAGTTGGTGGTGTCACAACAAGTAGAATTACCATAAATTTTCAAGATTACCATCTACTTACTGTAATCTCTGCATAGGATCTCCAATTGTATGTATGCTAATTAATACTATCTTAGAACCAAGTGTCAAAGTTAAGGCAAGAAGTACATGACCTGTTAGGGTATATCAAGTAATATGCAGAGCATGATTACAATGAGGCCATTAACAGCAGAGTAAACGGCACATTAGCAGCCACTGTCCTCTTCAGAGCTTTGAGAAAGATGACTGCAACAGGAACAGCAATCAGATGATCAGATCAGAGATCACAGAGTGTATGCTGTCCAATTTTTCTATTTTAAAATATGTTCTAATTGTAATGTTCTGGGAATTGCGCAAAAAAAAAAAGCAAACAAAAAGCTGTCACTTTAACTTTATTCTTTTATTTTGGTAGAAGAAAACCCTCAGAAAGTTCTTATGTTTTCTTCTACATAACAAAATTAAAGTATATACATTTCTGAAATTTCATACAAATGCCCTTCCTTTGACTAAATGGCCTGTGACATCATTAAAGTCATAAAACTACCTTCTGCATCTGATATACAGGTAATTAATACAGTTACAAACCTTTTTGGAGAACTCTTTTTCTTTTTCACTTAGGGTCTGAGATTTTTCCTGTTCCAATAGCATATATGATTTTTTCTGTTCCTCTATAGCATACTCCATCTGCTGCATTGAGTCTCGTAAAATTTTAATTTCGCCATTTTTAGTAAGAATTTCATCTTGCATTGCTTTCAGCTGCAAACAGATGAACTTCATTAGATCATGTCTTTAACCAGAAGTATGGATTTGCATCATTATCTCTGTGGTTGAAAGTTAAGTGTATTTATACTTTCTACAGAGAAAATGCTTCTATAACCCAGTTCAAACAGTCTGCAGTGTTGCTTGTCATCTGTTTCTGATTAAATCAGGCTCACTGTTTTCTCTAGCAGAATTATAAAATGACAGCAGAAGTATATGTGTCTGTATCATCCCGATAGGTGTCAGAGAGCATTCTCCTCCTCTTCCACAATTAAACTCCTTCCTTGAAAAGCCCTCTAGTCACACAACAACAATGTATTTACTGTTTGGATGATAACGATGATAAACTAACTATAATATCTCATCTAAAATGGCACCCAACAAGCACATTGTCCTAAGGCAAACTACCACCCCCTGACAGTATCTTCATGACATATATACTCTCCAATACTCTCTGAACAGACATCATCGCTCACAAACAGGTTATGTTTAAGTATAACCTTCTCAAATCTTTAAGTTTCACAAAACAACTTTTGCTGACTAGCTCAATGGACAAATAAGAATAGATTTGATAGAAAAAAAAAATAGGACTGACAAATCAGCATTTGCTTATCTGAAATGACCAAGAAATAAAATATTGCTCTCACTCTTAACATTACTAGATCTGGTTTCAGAACAATGCTTTTTATATATCAATGCATCACTTCAAAGATTACAAAACAACTTAATTAGAAAGACATACTTGCAACCAAACTCATCCTGCCTTTCAATTAGCCATATCAGAAAGATGCGATATGCAACTTTATAGCAAGGAATCTAAAAGGGAAGGGAAGATATTGCTAACCTTTTGTTTAATTTCTTCATGCTGTGTTTGTAATACTTCAAACTGGAATGCATCTTTCATTAGACCATCTTCTGTACTGCTTCCTGTTACAGAAAGAACAGAAGCATGAATGGGGTACACTAGTGATGATTTAACATCTCAAAATGTTGTTGTCCACCATCACACACTTTTTAATATTTTGTCACTAGAAACAGTTAAGTTGCATACATCTAATCATGACAGTAACTTATTACTGCTTGTGCATGAATCTTTAAAACAGAAAGAAGGAAATCCTTCCCCCACAACCATTTCTAGTATCTTAATACATAAGAATATATACAAAATTACTACCTGATCCACAGTAACTGCAAGTATTTCCTCCAAGGTAACTTAGTTATCGTAGCCTGCATGAATAAGGGTTAACCAAGAACTTTTTGATCTGGAGAGATTATAAGTATTAGCAATGCTAACACTTAGAGGATTTAAGTTCCCTGTGCTGTATTTATGAACAACACACTACCCTTTTTAAGGAGTAAGTAAATCTGAAAATCAGCTGTTAATATGAGACACAGTAGGCATTTTCCAGTGGAAGTTAATGGTTAGGAATAAAAAAAATCTGGTAGCCAACATGCACAGCACTGTAAGTGATACTTAAAGCATGTTAAAGGCTTACAAAATGCATTTAACATGGCATATCAACATTATAGGTAAGCATTATCACACACCTTACCACTACCAGAGAACAAGTTCCTAGTACATTTTTCTTAATGTTATCTTACTGCTTAGACGGTATTTGTTCAAGTCTTAACTAGTTCCTTACACGCGTGCTATACCATCGTGAAGCTTTGATACCCAAGTTCTCTTTTGTAATAATCAGAAGCAATACGTAAATAGATGAGAAACAATTTTTGCAAAGTTTTAATAGCGGCTTCAGGAATCCAAGCGCAGGCAACGACTGAATCACCTTCGGCCCAAGGTTAAACTATCAAGGCGAAGACGAACAACTGACAGGGAGGAGAAACATCAGGGCCCTAACTACTAAATCTCGGCGGTTAAGTGTCACGGCCGCCCTCCCGCGCAGACCGACCTTTCTTTCTCCCGCCGGTGGCGGCGTCGCCGGCCCAGGGCTTCCCCGCCGCCGGCTGCCGGCTGCCGGCACCCAAGGCGAAGGAGGCCCTGGTCCCCCAGGCGGGTTTCTGGGCCCCTGCGCCGGGGGCCGCGCCGGCGGGGCCGCCCTGGGATAGCGCCTGCGAAGCGATGATGTCTATTTCCTCCAGGTCGTCGGCTGTGAAGTCGTCGTGGTCCCCGAACGGGTCGGTCCCGGCGGGCGCGGCCGCCTCACCGCTCTTGGGGCGCTTGTGGGGCGGCAGGCCGTTGTCCAGGCCGCCGCCGCGGCCCGCGGGCCCGGGGCAGGGGGCGGCCCGCGCCGGCGCCGCGCCCCACAGCGCCGAGCTGCTCCTCTTCTTGCTCCCGAGCGCCGCCATGGCGGGGGCGCGCGGCCCGCGGCGCCCCGGCGCCTCACGGAGGGCTCCGCCGCGCCGCCGTCCCGCCCCCCACGCACCGGCAGCCCCGCGCGTCCCGCGCCGCGCCGCCCACCAATCACCGGCGGGCACGGCCCGCCCGAGGCCAATGGCAGCACGCTAACGGCACCACCGGCCCTACCGCGGCCCCCGAGGGTCAAACCGCGCCCAACCTCGCAGCAGCTTGGGTGTGACCCCACCAGCGATTGGTCGCGACGGCGGGCACTGTAAGCGCTCCGCTGATTGGCCGCGCCGCGAGCGGCCGCGTGAGGCGGGCGGTGCTGCCTCTCCGCGGCGGCGGGTGAAGGCTGCTGACGTCAGGCCGCGAGCAGGTGATGTCAGGGCACATGGCGGGGGGCGGGGGCTGGCCTCGTGACGTCATACCAGGCGCTACGCTGCGGCGCCGGGGCCGTGAGGTCCCGCCAGGCGGTGGGGCCTCGGCTGGTGCAGCCCGGGTAGGCCGCAGCGGTACCGTGAGCCGCACCTGGTGACGTCACGGCGTGGCCTGCCCGCGGGAGCCGGTGGCCCTGTCGGGCGCGCCTCGGGGCGGCGGCGAGGCCCCCTGCGGGCCCGGCCCCCCCCTCCCCCCGGCTGCGTTAGTGGGGCCAGCGGAAGGCCAGAGCGAGGCTCAGCTGCGCGCGGAGCGGCCCGTGACGAGCCCTAAGGCTCCGCACTGCGGCGGAGGTAACCGCGGGACGGCTTTGCACCCTCCCCCCCCGAGTCACAGGCAACCGTGTTGCTTAACGGTCAGCTGCTTAGTCGCTCTGCAGTGAAAATGGGATCAGGAAGGGGTTATTTTCATGGTTTTGCAGAAATTCTGTCCTGAAAACCTGCCATTAATATACTGGCAGTGATGTGCTTTTGCTGTCCTACCTGAGTCTGTTTGGGAAAACTATATAAAAGGATTTGAAAAATGCACTTTTCTGCCGATGCAGAATTTAGGTTGGTGTGAGGTCACAGCTGTGCTGCGAAATTTTTAAGTGTAGGTTAGAGCATAGTCTTGCAGCACAGCTGTGAAGCAGGGTTAGTAATGCTTTCCGGTGTTAGAGATCGGTTTACAAATCACTCGGTGGTCCCTAAGTGAAAAGCACTGTGCTGGTAGCATTAGGTTTTTCTGTTTCTGCAGGAAAATTCTGATTTCTCATTTTGATTTCCCTAGTGTTTCTTTTTCTTTGCAGCAAACTGAAATCATCATCAGATTATAATTCCTTTTATTTGTGTGTTATTTTTGCTTCAGTGTGTGTTTAGGCAGCTTTTGATAACTCGTTAAGATGAAAAGAAAGCCCTTAGGAGCAGGGTTCTCAGCTGTCCTCTTTCATCCCAACCTCTCTGCTACAGCGATAGCGAAGAAGGCAGGACCCAGAGGTGATCCCTCTGAACTTGAGAGGGCAGGACAGCTGCGTCTCGTTTGCAGAAAATACAGAGAAAAGGGGCAGTCTAAGAGGAAAATGGTTGTTGTAAGGATAACTCCTGTCCGTTTTATTTCTGAGGTATTGATTTAAGGCCCCCTTTTTGTTTCTGTAAAGAGTTGTGTTTTAGTAAGCTGTTTACCGAACTGGGGATATTATGGAGAGATTTGATTTAAAAATCATTAAGGGTACTGCTATTTATATTTGGAAACTTTCTTGTTCTTCTTGTACTAGGAATGTTTGCATAATGCTTGGCTTTGTAGTCTAGCAATGAAGAAAGGTAGTTGCTGCTTTTAGGACAGGTTTTATTTGTTTTTGTTTAGCGAGAGACAATTGTCATAGAAAAAAGGGAGTAAACCCAAAACTGCTTGCTTTATTTAAAACCTTTTCTTGCTGGGGCCAGTGACTATTTCAGTCATATACGATTATGGAGACTTGTGTTAAAGACTTAAACTTAATACTCTGAAAGGAGCTCAATTTAGACTTTACTTGGTCTTACTGCTGTTCTTCATTTAGGTTTTCTTTGTGTAACTGAATAGACTTGTACTATTATTATCATTTTTACTTTTCAATAACAATATATTATATTACTGATGTAGCTATGGTTTTACTTGCTCCTTTTTCCTCTAGCTGAAGTTGAGGAAAAGTGGAACTGTAGAATACTTGCACACAATTTCTTTTTAAGAGGAGAAACAAGATAATGACTTTACTTTTTTTCCATTCCAGGTTTTTTTGCTAAAGCTAAATGACACTGCAGGTGAACAGAATAACCAGAAAGGTAAGTCTGAGTTGACAGGCTTAAAAAAAAAAAAAAAAAAAAAAAGTCTTTGTGAAGGAAGGCTGTATATATGGTAATGGTAATTCATCTACTTCTGCTGTCTGTGTGACTTGGCTTTTCAACTTTCAAAGCCATAGAAATCTTCCAGAAAACTGAAAATACTGCATACTTTGTTTTGTGTGTGGGTGCTATTTAGAAGTTTTTTCTGACAGAAAAGTAACATATTTATGTGGCTACTACTAAATAGTGCTGATGCAGTGTTTCCAAATTGTGGTTTAATTCACAACTCCAGTTCTGTGTTATTGCAGCCCCCAGTACTCTCTAAAACTGCCTATTTATACAAATGGTTGTCAGTTTAATAACTAGCAAATAACTTTTTCTTTTTTGTGAGCCCTTTCCAGAAATTGTTTTAAATACTACTGCATATAGAACCATTTTCTGGCAGGGAGGTGGAAGTCGAATACTTGCATAGCTATCGTTTTCTTTTGTTTTCTTTCTGTGGAATGCTTGGCTTAAGCCTTAAATGTGAGACTCTAAAGAAGTAAGGTGTGACTTTACAGCTGTGGCATTTTTTTTCTTTGTTACAACAAGACCTTCCTTCCTTCTTGTTTCACTTGGGACTAGTGAATCACAATGCCAGACTTCAGGCTAGTGAGCATGAATCTGTTTTAGCAGTGTTACAACATTAATTTTTCACTCTCTTGCTGTATTTTCAGCTACCTTTCACTAGCTAGCTTAGAAGGCTTTTCTACTCTGATCTTTACTTAACTTTCCTGTTAGTCAAAGTTAGTCTAGTTAACTTTCTAGTTAACTCTGTTTGTCTAGTTAGACCAACTTAGTTTAGCTAACTTTCCAGTTAGTCAAAATCAAATCTTGTACCATCCATCCTAGCTTTAGTGGAACCATGGGTGGCTGACTGACTTCAGTAAAATCAGGCAGTGTATGATTTGGGAACTCTGTGTTTGTATTTATAATGCATATACACAGCTTGGAAAGGGAAAGCAGTTTAGTATAATTAATCATGAAGAAAGATAACTTATGTGTGGATTTGTACAGTTCTTATTGCTGTTAATAGTATAGAAAAAAAAGTTATGTTTAGTGTGAACACCAGTAAGAATTTCATAACTGTATTTCAATGCAAGGGTATTGACATGATTCATTAGAATCGTGGACAAAGAAACTTGAAATAAGTCACTGTCATCTTATGTTTACCGGAATGCTATCAAAGTATTGGAGGTTTTGGAGTCGTGCTTGTTACTTTGCAGTGTAGATGTGGTATGGAAAGTCCACATTTCCCTAATGAAAGGGAAGAGATGTGCCTAAGTTGGGAAAGTGTTTGAAATGAGTACCTTATAGAACATGCAAAATAAATGTAGTCCCAGAGCTGGTCTTACAAAATTGTGATAAAATTGTTTGTTGTGCTGGAATAATTTTCTATTAATATTGATTTGTGTAGACCAAGTAATGTCTAAAATAAGGCAGGCTTGCGCTCACTTTCTTCTTATTGCCTTCCTGTAATTTAACTAACAAGTCATGATCTTGTCTGCGCATATGTACTGTGATATATTCCAGCTGTACCAGGATAGCCTTACTAGTGAAGTCTCCAAATGGAGAAGTGGATTGTTGTGTTCTGATTCTCAAAATGCCGACTAAAGTAAGAGTGAAGTAGTTGGATGAGTGGTCATCTAGCAGAGATTAATTTCTAATGTTTGAGTCACTGAAACTCAAACTGGACAGCAGTGAAAATGTGTTCCAGTTAACACTTTTGTTCCAGATCTTACACTTGATCAGGAGAAGAAGCGATCTAGGGCTAACAGCTGTGAGTGAGGGGAAAAGCAGCACAGAAATCAGCTGTCTTTCTGGAAGAGGAGGTGAAATCTGAGTTTCTTTTTGCATTTTTTCTTGTGGGATGAACATCTCTTCTTTTAGGCTATAAAGTGGCATACAGAATTATATTCCAGCATTTATGAACTTGAAATATGATGGTTAGATTTGTCAACAACAGCTTTAAAATGCTAAGCTGTTAAATGGGCCTGTCAAACTAGATGGTAGTATATGAGCTTTGGACAAATCTGTAGCTTTGTCACTTGGTACTCTCAATCCTTCAGTCTTGGTCCTGCTGCTTGCTGTTACAGTAATATAGGTAGAGGAGAGGTAGAACAGGAAGCCTTAATCATCTTAGTTGAGTAATGCCAAGAAAGGAGTAATACTACATGAATTCTCTTGCTGTCATACTGTTACAAATAGTTTTGTCACATCAAATAGGAATTTGCTTTCTTGAGACACATTTTCCACACACAATGAGTGTGAAGAAGCTTTAATTGCAAATATAAAGAAACTTTTATTTGATTGCTTCAACATGTCAGGTGGCAGAACCTAGCAAAAATGAACTAGTGAATGTTACAAGCTGTTCTTCTGTATGCCTTTTCTCTAGTGTTCCAGCTAGATAGAGTTGTGATTCTAACTATAGGCTGGAAGACTTCTGACCCATGGATTAAGGGAATAGATGTTCACGGAGTAGAGGAAACTTGCTGTAAATATGTGCTGTAAGTTCTAAACTTGTGTTAAACTGGTTGCCAGTAACAACTAAAGCAATGGCCCGGAGTGAATTTTTGTAGCATTTTTGCTGACCAATAAACATTCTCTGGCAAACTCTTAAGTAGCAGTAAAAGTGGATCTAATTTTTTAAATGTCTACAGATGAGGCTTTCTTTTTTCCTCCCCTTAACTCCCTGGGTATGGCTTTTGCAACTACTGAACTAGATGTGCTGTCAAGTTCTTAAGCTGATGGGTGAAAAGTGGTGAAAAGGATCACGATTGTGCAGTTGGGGAAACGATTCTGCTCAGTAGTTTCTCAAAGGTGAGATACCTCTGCGGAGGTGATCCTCTGGCTCTCCATGTGCTGGATGGCAGGCCTTGGAGCAGAATAAAGGAGCCAGTTAGCTCTGTTACAAAGCAGAATATAAAGTCTTAGAACCACAGAACCTAACCAACACCATAAAGAAGTTGGTACACTTTTTTCCAAAGTGGGTTTAAGATAAAAAGCCAGTAAAGGGAGACGTTGTGTTCAAATAAGACCAAGAGAAAAATGGTCAGGGGCTGCATAAGTCTTTGGGAAGAAAACCTCTGCTTTCTGAGAAGTGCATTCAGTTACAATGGAAGGCAGTCCTGGTGATAAGGTCAGGATCTTAGCGTTCTTAAAAACAGTAGTTGGAGGGATCATTTGTAAACAAAACTGTAATGCTGCCAAAAAAGTCTTAGTTTGTGTTTACTCTCTGGACTGCAAAGAGCACTTCTTATTAACTGTGTGAATCTTGACTATACCTAATGCAGCCACTTCTCAAAAGCCTTTTTATATTAAGAAACAAACAAACTTCCAGCCTGTTAAGTAGCATGTTTTTAAAAGATATAATACAATGATCTAAATACAGGCCAAAGATGTTCCCTCACACTGTAATATATTTGACAACAAGTTTAAATATGTAGTTAATACAGTAAACAAGCTTAACTCTTGTTAGTCTGTAAACTGTCAGTTTAGTTAGCTCTTGAATATATCTTCTAGCACGCCAAATGCCTAATCACTTGCAGGCATACAGGCTTGTGGAAGGAACGTCATGCTCTCTAGACCGCCTCTTTTCCTGAAAATAACCTGTGGCTTCTTGTATCATGTCGACTGAAAGCTTTCTTGTGCTTAGGCAAGTAAGGAGGGGACGTCTGAAACCTCCGCTGCTCTGCCATACCGAGCGCCTGGCTCTCGGTGTTGCGTGGCTGAGGAGAGGTGCGGAGATGGTTTTAGGAGGGGCGGGACGGCCGTGGCTGGGGCGGGGCTCGGCTGCCCCCGTCGGCGCTGACGGGCCCGCGGCGGCGCTCGGGCTTCGCGTGTGACACAGTCAAAAGAGCAAACGGCGGGGCGGGCGGGCGAGCGAGCCCTGCCCCCTCCCGCCGTCCCGGCCAATCGCCTGCGAGGCCCCGCCCCCGCGGCCAACAAAACAAACAGTGTGTGTCACGCTGCGGGCCGGCCCCCTTCCGCCCCCTGGGCGCTGCGGCCAATCGCCGCGCGGAGCCGCCGCTCCCGCCCCGCCCCCTCGCCAGCTGCCGCCAATGGGGCCGCGGGGCTGGCGCTGCGGGGGGCGGGCGGGAGGGGGTGTGTGCCTGTGACGCAGGGGCTTGGGGCGTCGCCATTGGCGGCGGCGGCGCGGGGCCGCGGGGGGCGTTGCCGGCGGGCGGCCATGAGGACGGAGACGGCGGCGGCGGCGGGGTTCGTCACTTGCCTCCTGCGCGCCGCCGGCGGCGTCGGCGAGGAGCAGCTGCAGCGCTTCCAGGAGTGCCTGCAGGAGACGCTGCGCGGTGAGCCGGGCGGCGGGCGCCCCTCGGCGGCCGGGGCCGGGCAGGCCCCGCCGGGCCGCGGTAACGCTGCTCTTTGTTCCCTCCGGCAGAGCACTACCGGCACCACTGGTTCCCCCTGCAGCCCTCCAAGGGCTCCGGGTACCGGTGCGTTAGGATCAACCATAAGATGGACCCGCTGATAGGGAAGGCGGCGGCGATGATCGGACTGAGCCACGAGAGACTCTTCCAGCTCCTGCCCAGCGAGCTGACCCTCTGGGTCGACCCCTTCGAGGTGTCCTACCGCATAGGCGAGGACGGGTCCATCTGCGTCCTTTACGAAAGCCCCTGGCGCCACCACTGCCAAAGCTCTGGAGCGTAGGAGCGGCTGTAAGGAGGAGTGGAGAACTGGCAGATCCAGCCCTTCCAAGAGTTACAGCATGATGACAGTTTCTAGCTAAAAATCCCTGTTCCTTGTACGCTGATGTATCTACCCCGAGTTCATGATGAGCGTAGATGTGACTGAGATGTTGATTTTTCACTCTACAGCCATTAAAGTTGTAGTAGTACTGCCAAGTTCTTTGTGGCCAAGGGCTAATGTATAAAGTGGTTCTTTAAACTCTGTCATTTTCTGGGTTGCGTACTGTAAATGCACTGTACAGTTGACTGATTGTTTTACACGTTTATATTTTTCAAAGAAGTTTTGGCTACTTGTAATAAAAAGCAACACTGTAGCACTCTTTATGATGGATTTTAGTCGAGATTAACCCTTGCTCGAAAATTCCTTGGTTTACAGAGCAATAACTCAAAGAGAAGTTGGGGGAAGGACAGCTCTAACATGCTGCAGTTACTAAATCTTCCCGGTGACTTGTCTGCACAGCCTTTTCTCAGGGTCTTTCAGGTTTGGCTGCAAGGCACAAATCACAAACCTAACTTCTCCCCCCCCCCCCCCCCCCCCCCAAAGCATGCATTTATTTCAGGGCTGGGTTGCATCGTGTCCCAACACTTCGAAGAAAGGAATTGTTTTCTCTTTTTTTTTTTTTTTTTTTTTCCCTGATATTACTGGAGCAGAAAAATAAAGAGTTGCTCAAACTGTTTTTGATTCGTTTTTACAAACTTTTTGCATTGTTGTCAAAGCTTACAGCAGGTTTTTTTAATCATCACAGGCAGTATTCTTTAGAAAGGTGAAGTATCGAGCATTCGTTGTTATTTAAAATCAACACAACATCCTTAGTTTCAGTAAAGCTTGCTAGCAATGTGTCTGAACAGAGGAAGAGCTGTGTGGGTTTTTTTTCAGTGCATGCTGTATCAAGCTGAATGGAAACAACTCTTCTAACATTTGATATACTGTAAAAATCTTTTTGAGCTCCTTGGAAAACTTGAGTTTGTACTTACGACTTCAACTTAAAACTGTGGAAGAAGCTAGAGGGAAATGCTAAACCTGAGTTTCATCTATCTCTTTTTTTTTTTTTTCTGGAAGGTAGGAAACTAATTTTCTATCATTGTGTTAGATTCCTTTTCCTTTTATCACCTTTTCTAATACCAGTGGCAGCTGGATACAAGTGTAATAAAAGTATCAAATAAAGGAGATTTGATGCAGTAATAAAACTGTATGTTGCTGGTTTATGTGGAGAATCTTGGTGTTTATATTTTACTAAAAGATTTGGTTAACAGGCATTGTGGATCCCTGTTTTAAGTCAGAAGCTGTGGATTTTCATGAAGCTGTAGAAGACTGTATAGTGTCTACCATCCATGTTTTTAGTTGCCTGGTACGTGATTGGGGTTGAATGCTTGATGAAAGAGAGCTTTGTCTATTGTTAGTATGTCAGTAAAAAATCTGGCAGTATGTCTACAACCTGATAAAGCATATAGCGAAGGGGCAAGTCTGGGCAAACTAGAAATGGTGAAACTCTAGTTCACATGAAGAGATTTTTTTTTTTTTTTGCGTTAGAAAAAGCCATGGTTTATTAATTGCTGTTTGATTAGGTCTTTTAGAGGCTGTCTAAAAGTATTTGTTTAATCAGAACAAAATGGATAGTGCCGGATTTTTTATAATCAAAACTTTGTAGAATTGATTCTGTGCTTTTATTCTAATTCCAAAAAAGGCTTTCTAGGTTTATTTTAAGCAAGGTCTTGTTAAAAGAAGGTGTTAAAGGTCTTGTAAGAGAATGGCAAATCAACTTTTTATTACACAAGATTGAAAACCAGTTCTGAAGGATATGATAGTTATTTCTGCCTTCTGATTTTAAAAGTAAAAAACATATAAAGTTTTGTTATCTTGGGAAGATTGTAATACCCACATTTTCTCTGACAGAATTACCTGCATTGAATATTTGTTTCCTTAGGACCAGTATGAAACAGGTTTAAATCTGCCAGGGGAGGTGCCCTCTTTGGTTGAATTTCATCTGAAGGATAATTAGCCTTACTGCATGTTGTATTAATGTACTCTGTCTGAAAGGACATAGCATGAGGTTTTTAGCTTAGCAGTGGATTCTATGTAGCAGTAAACTTCTAAAGAAATTAAAGCTGAGTTAAGGCACTGAGTATGGTTTCCAGACTGGGATGTGGTTTGACGCATGGACAAGATGCAGGATATGGCAGGTCTTTCAGATGTTCTCGTCTTGCCTACTGTCTATTCTGTAAGGGGGAGCGGAGAAGAGCCCAGATGAATCCAGCTGTGGTGTATTCTGTTTGCTTATTATTTATTAATCCCCTGGTATTCAGTAGGCTATTTCATACTTTTTATAAATATCTTGTCTCAAGTATCCTATGCTCTTTGCAAGTGTGATAATGATTAATCATTAAGAGTGACATTTTTGTCACTATTTCAAGTTGTTTCATACACTTAAGTTACAAGCAGAGATCTCAACTTCTATGGATGGACAGGTGGAAGAGACTGGGGAGCCTGAAGAAAATACAGCAAAGCAAATACTTGAGTTGCAAGTAAATACACTGAAATATGTCTGGGCATTCAAGACTACTTTCCATCGCTTTAAAAAATATAAAGGACCTACTAACCGCACAAAGGTATTTCTGACAGAACTCTTAGTAGCATGCTAGGGAGGCTGGTACTTGGAGGGAGTACATAAAATCAAGTTTCTGTTTTCCCTAAAAGTTATTGAGAGTTTGGCTAGTTTATTCTAATGGCAGAATGCAAAAATGGTTGTATTTAAAATGATGCCGTGCACTTTTGACCACTTCTGATCAGCCGTGGTTATTTAGAAAAGAACGGTTAGGATTCTGTAGGAAGATTTATTGCATGCCAGCCTTGTTGAAGCAGTAAAAATATATTGAGGAAAGGTATATTTGTTTATACTCATGCCTGTTTATATGAGGAAGAGTTAACTGTTGGAAAAGTAAAGCTGCAGGAAGAAACATTTATAGGGAAGAAAGCATACGCTGGTGTGTTTCTCCAAAACATTGTCTTGGTGTGAAGACAGTTAAACAACCTTTCGTCTTTGTTGTGAGCTGTGAAATCCAAATGGTCCCAGCAGCTTATATAGCCTGACCACTTATGTACTGCAGTTCCTGCATTCCAACCCCACACCCCAATTTGTGCTGCTTACAATTAACAAATACTTCAGAGATTAGTTTTGATTTGAAAACGTCAAGAGGCAGGGGTAGCGTCTGCACTTTCCGTACTTGTTTCAGTTGCCCGTTACTTTCAGTGTTTGATAAACTCAAATGGGAAATAAGGTACGTCTTAAAATTTTGTGTCTAGATATTGATGCCTGTATTCGTTTATCCTCAAGATGAAAGAGCCTTTCAGTATGGCCTTTTACATACTTTATACTGTAAAGCCTGTTCAGCCTGTTTTTTATCTAAAGGATTGAAAAGATTGAGTCTTTAAAGTTTTATCGTAAACCATTTTGTTTTAACTCGTAACTACATATGTTTTTTGTAAACACTCATTCAATGTTTTTTGATACGTGCATGAAAATGTGCTCTCAAGAAGTGAGTGCAGTGAACCAGCTGATTCAGCTCACGTAAGTTCCCCCCGTTATTTGCCACTCCACTAGCACCGATGGGTTTAGGGTTATTTCCTGTGACTTTGCTGTCATGGAGAACAATGTAAGATTATTTCAGATCTAGTGCTGACATAATTACTAAATATGAGATCTTTCATTTAATCCACTTGTAATCCACTTAATGTATTCTTCACTGTGTATTTTTATTTTATTTAGAATGCCACATGTTTCAGATTAAGTACCTTATAAAAGTCTAAATAGTTTATTGCAATTATTCACACAAAGAATAAAACTCAAGGTTGTTTGACAGGATATTTTTTCAATAAAATCACGTTGGCTGGCATTGATGATTTTGCTCTGCTCTTAATACTTACATTTCTTAGGATGAAGTGAATGAAAATTTTATTAATTAAATCCCTTTTCTATTTGAGCTGTGATTAAAAGTGAGCAAACTTTCCTGCAATTATCAGTTTGTTACTTTTCTATATTGGTGCACCTTCTACTGTTGAGAAATTTTCTCGTTAATCCAATATGCACTAGAAACAGACATCAGGGCCCCATAATCTCCTAAGTCACTTGGCATTTTTCTGGACTCAGTGGTTAAATTTTTCCATATGAACTTCTAAAAATGCATATCTTGACAATATCTGTTTTAATCAAAAATATGTTGAAAGTATTTTATCCTCATTTTCAAATACAGATGGGCAATATTTATTGAACCCGTATACCTTTTTTCCCTCATTTTAACAATGTTACTGTCTTCATCTTCTTAGCAATAAGATTAATTGCTGATGTATCTTAAAAACTCATTGCTTTTGTCTAGCCGTTTTTCTTACCTGTTTTAACTATCTATTTTCCTTTCATATTTTTACCTCCATTCAAATTTTTTGATTCATAATTTTCCATTTACTTTTTTTTTTTTTGCTGTTGTCTTTTGCTTCACTTCTCCTGTTTGTTCTTTTTTTTCCTCATTTGTATGTTGAGGGATGTTACCCAGGGCTTCGAACTTCTCTTCTCTTCTGCCTTATGGGGTATCAGCGTGGGTGGCTGAACCGTAACTCGTTCCCTCGCAAATGTGAAGGTCTAGAGAGTACCGGGGAGAGAGGACTCTCAAGGGCGCGAGGGACTCCTCCTTTTCCAGGCTCAGTGTTCAAACCTCGCGTGTGTCGGTGGTGACTGAAACCTGGACCTGCCTCTTAGCTGTTTAGGGAGGGTTTGTGAAACGCGCTCGTGGTTTTACAGCAGCATGTGTCTGTATCGCTTCGCCTGCCCTTACCACTAGCTTCCTTTCCCCATTCCCCACCAGAGAAAAGCGAGTGTGTGTGGGGGACCCTTATGTTTACAGATATTGGCACATTTATTGGCTTTTTCCTTGCAACAGTCACAAGTCTAGCTTTGTGTGATTCCTGCAGGCTACAGCTGCTGCATATCCCGTATATCTACCCGTAGATGGGTAAATAAAGGCAGTCAGGTTTTGGAGTAGTAGTGTTGCCACCTTTTACTATCACCATGTTTACTTTTTATGATTTACTTATTTTTTCTCATGGCACCAGACTGACTGTTCATCACTTCTTATGCTGTAAGAGTAATAGACCCATCTATTTTCATTGTCTTCTTGCTGGGGCCTGAAGTTATTCCAGTAATAACAAGTGAATATGTTTCGCAGTATAAAGCTATGTAGAATATTCATTGAGACATAAACTGCCAGTTTACCTTGTAAGTTTGGTTTTTTCTGTAGGAAGCAATATGTTTTATTTAAAATGGCATTTCCTGGAAGAATCCTTCATCTGGTCGCTGGAGTAGCTTCGCACTTCTGTGAGATTGAGCTGCCTCTCATGTTTGCAGTCCCTATGACTGAATAAGTTTCTATTAAAAAATAGCGTTAGGAAGCATTAAGAATGCAAATTACGTCATGATTTGTGATAAGCTTAGTTTTATCACTAGATTAAATTATTGGCCCTAGATTTACTGACAGTAATTTTTTCATGGCCTCATTAGCAGAAGAAACTATGCGGTGTCAGTTGTTCTCCACAGGGGTCCTTTAAAGAGAAAGAAAAAAAACTGTAAGAAAAGATAGATGACCCTTCAGTTAAATTAAACAGCAAACCAATCCTGAGTCACTGAAAGACAGAGCTTTTAAAATATATCCTGATTAAAGTAATTTTGTCATGCTTTGGTAGGAAGAAGAAAAGTTACATCGCAAAATGGTTCTATAATTTTTCAAACAAACTGCTCACACTAAATAAATACCTGGCTTAGAAAAATAAGTTTGTAATTCTGGAGATATGCCCAGTGTGCAAGTTCATCTGTGCAACGGAACACATATTTCCTGAAAGAAAAAAGCATTTATAAAAATACAGGCTTTATATAAAGACAGTCATGCAAACTGTCATTACACTACTCATCTTTACTCACTAAACTGACACTAATGATTTTGGCCTTAGACTACTGCTGTGAAGTATTACCCTCTATATCCATTTGCAGGATTGTCTGCTACATGAAAGAAGAATGAATAAACAAACAAGAAAACAGAAGAGAAAGGTTGGTTTTACCACAAAATACTTAGTAAACTACGGTCTGAAGACTTGGCCTGATTGTTCCACTAGTTCCAGGTAGTCAAAGGATGCTGCACAACAGCAAGTTCATTGTATCCTCAAGCAACTAAACTTACTTCAGTTTGCTCTGTGTGCTAACTTGGAAGCCGCTTTCTTCCACTGGGGCTTTAAGGGGGAAATGAACTTGCCCATTATTTATTACTGTATACACATATTGACCAATATTTACAAATTACTTACATTTTTTGCAAGAGTGAAGCTTTGTTTTGCATGCTACATATGGGTACAGATAATACTAATAAGTGCTCCTAGTATACATCATCTTTAATGCAAATTTATTTTGATAAACTTTAAATATGAAATGAATATTTACTTGACACTTCATACAGTAGTCCATTAGCTATTATTTATATAATGTCACAAGCATCAAAACAATGTTATGTGATTTGTTTTCTGTTGCAAATGTGCAGCTTGACGGTTACATTTGCATAAAGGCACAAGTAGGAGTAACAAAAAAGGATATAAACTGTAGTGATTTACACCTTTTGTCGCTTTAGAATTGGATACACCAAAAGCTGAGTGCTTAGCCTTACCTTCTCTTTGCAAACTTGGGTTGCCATGTATTGCTGGGAAGACAATGTATTCTATAGGTTACAGAAGCGTAACTGAGAGCAGAGTGGTTGTAACATATATCATGAGATAACATTTCATTTGGTGCTCAAAATAACATATCCCTCATCTAGAGCCTTTCTTCCGAGAAATGTGGTGTCTTTTCTGGATACACCGAAGGTTATCTGGTGCGTGGCCCGCTTGAGTGCCTGTTGGAGGCCGATAGGCTGACAGGAGGGTTTTGACAAAGGGTTTTGCTAGTGTTTCGTGGGGGAAGACGTACCGATACGTTGGGAGGGGCTGTCTGGTGCTTTTTTGTCCCTAGTGTGCTGAGACACTGGAATGGGCAGATACTGAAACAGCATGTATTTTGATGTGGATTGTCAGCTATTTTTCATGTGTTTGAAGTACACATGATAAGATCTCAAATGAGAGTAATTAAATAAGTGCTTGAATTTAGTAGTAGTGATGCGCATTTAATTTGGACCTAGGTGTTTTACTGGATAGGGGTTTGGCTAAACAAAAATCACTCAGAATCATGAATGCAGTGTTTATGGAACATTGAGTTTTATCATTAGTCTTTTTGCTAAATTATGTTTGGCTAGTATTTCTGACAGCCCTCACATTTTTTTTAATGACTCAGTGCCATGAATTTTAAGCAAGTGAAAATTCATGAGAATTACTCTCATGTTTAATGTTAAAAGCCTTTTGGATCAGGCCTACATGAGCAGAGCAGTTTCAGCATCTGCACTGCTTAACTGAGTCCTGTGTGTTTGCTTGATGGACCTTTTAATTTCTAAAGTATCGATTTAAGGTTTAACTGAAGTTGAAACCTCAGCTATTCTATCTGTGAGTCATTTCACCAGAAAAGAACAATAAAAGAGTTTGTGTTAAGCTTTGTCACAACTGTATCTGTCGTGCTATCATAACAATATATTCAGGAAGAGCTGGGTGTATTTTCTAAAATAAACAGTTTTTTTTTTTCCCCACAGGCCTGTAACATTGATTCTTTTTCTAAATGCAGTCTAAAACAGTGATAGTTCTCTTTATGGAATAAAAAATGAAATAAAAAAGTCTGAGAACAGGACTTTGCTGAAGTTAAGGGGCTTCTTTTTAGCTGTGATGCAGAGTAGACTGTATATTTATTTAAGTTTGAGTAGGGATCCTAAGAAAAGCACAAGCACAGAAGACATCCTCTTACTGCTCTCTGTTCATCCTGTGCTATCTTTCTGTGGTTTCTCTGTCCTTACTTCACATGATCTTTTCTCATGAAATTTGCTAAGCTTTTGTATCAGTGTGAAATGAAGAGATTAGTGCTGGTTTATTGGAAGATGCTATGTTTCAACAATTAACATAAAATAAGAATTAGAAGAGTAACTAGCACTGGATTGAGAAAGCTTCATCCACAGATTTTTGAGGCATTTTTTTCTAGCCTCTTACAGCTCTTTCATTTTCATATCACATTGCAGCATGTAACACTACACCTCAATGTACCTTTTGTGTTCTTAACTGCAAGTAGTTTTTTAAATGAGCTGAAAGTTACTTTTACAAAGAGAATTATATCCCTTCTGTTACCACTTCACAAGGATCCATAATTTAGAATATGCAATCTGGTTTCTACTTAGCTAATTAAGCAGAGCCTTCAGTAGGCAGAAACAATTGTTTTTGAAAGGAGTTGCCCAATAACTTATGAGATGTGTACATTTACTCCTATTTTTCCATATCTTCTGCTAATACATCTTAGGATACTTGCACTTTTTACTGTATTTTTTTCCCTTAGAAATTACTTCAGTGATTCTGAAGATTTATTTATTTCAAGCTTTTGAGGGAGAGGGTAGCAGTGCTGGATTATAGTTCTTCTTGGAACATATTTCCTGATGTGGTTCATTGGCCATAAACTAATTATTTTAACATGTGGCTGAGATGAACTACATCTCGTTTCGAGTGCTTCAGACACATAGCTAAGTAAGTTAAAGCTGGAATCCCATTTTCAGCAACAGAATCTGAATCTTATGCTTCTATCTACGGCTATTCTTATAGCCTCTAATGAATTAGTAGCCCTAGAATACATTATTTGGCCTTTTTCTCATTCTGAAAAATATTTGTATCTCATCTCCTATGTTGACTTTGAGCTCAGTTTCCAGTTTTTATCGCTTTTCACAAGTACGTCTAAGTCTTTAATCTTCAGGGTTTTTTTGTTTGAAATGTTTTGAGTTTCTCTTCTCGCTTCATTTACCCAAAAAAGCAGTAGGAGTTCAGTTAGTTGTTATTTTCCTATCTGAATTCGTGTGGCTGTAATCAAACTTTTTCTGGTTTTCTAATATTTTCCTTCCTGTCTGTTTTAGTATGTCGCACCAGTGATATTTTCTATCTTGTTCCACCGGCATTTTTCAGCAATTGTTGAATGTTTTCACTATTTCAGAGGAATGGGAGGCCTATCACCTAGAGAGATTATGCTCCAAATATAGAACATGTAAAGAGTTACCATTTATAGAGTACAATTCTTCTTTGTTCTGTCCAACTGTTCTTACTATGCAGTAGAGAAATGGAGGAGCTGAAAAACCCATATGCCAAATCTAAAAGTGGTTGCCTGTTTTATAGGAAGACAAGGTAGAGTTTACTTTTTAACGATAAAGCAAACTAGCCAACTTTTCTTCCTTGCAATTAACAGTCTTAAGAGGTGGTTGTTGGTTTTTTTTTTTTTTTTTTTTTGGTGCTTTGTTATGGAGATATTGTAAGCATCTTTGTGTATATTTTTTGGAACAAACTATTATTTTAAGTATTTTTACATGATATAGTTGATGCCTTTGTGTGCTTCTAAATATAAAAAAAGACTAAAGCAATATGTTAATGTTCTTTCACATAATTACATAAACTCCTCATTCTATAACAGGGTTCCTGTGTATTTGTTTTCATTTGAATGATTCATCATTAATACTTTTTTTCTTTCTTTCCAGTACTTTAGAAGTCACATTTGAAATGAATGCCTGAGGAGGTCATCAGTAGAAGAATGGTTGCTTTTGGTAAAGGTAATATTTGTTAGAACTAAAGATTTTAGTCCTGCGTTTCCGCTAGAATTGAAATACTTGTGAAATCAAATGGGTATTTTAAGTTGGCAGTAATGCAAGTATGGGCCTGAAAACCTGATAGCGAGAAAGGACAGTTAACTAATGTTCTATCCCCGTGTAACTATCATGCATCATGACATAAAAGAACAGTGTCATACTCATGAAAGTTTGCTGTCATTTCACATTTTTCCTAATGCATAAATGCACATCTGTCTTGTGAAGAACTTGTGAATATCTTCAGCATCTTGTAAAGTTTATCTATAAACACAAAAAGTATATTTTGAGTGAGTTTAAAGATGTAGTTTTATAGGATTGGTAGTTAAGTGACCTTTTCTATCAATAATTTTTCAAATAATTTCAGAGAACTTCTTGTTTTGGCAATCAATGCCATATCTATTTCTCTTTCTATGATGCAGATTGGAGAAAACATTCAAACCATAGGCAGGAAATGAAGCTTTTGAAATAAACATTCGGAATAGGGAATCATCCCTTCTCTTTATCCATGGTTGCTTGGCTAGAGAAAGAATGGAAGTATATTGCAGTGAGATGGATTTAAATTAGACATCAGCTACAGATAGTTAGGTGCTGGAATGTGTTCCCTAGAATTTCCATCAGTGAGTATTTTTAGGAACAGATTAGACCAATACCTGTCAAAAAGGACAGAAGTGATCGTAGCTAGAGACAGAAAAATCTCCCTTCTATTTTCTCTGTTTTCTGTTGCAGATTCAGGTGTTTGTGCATGATTCTGCTTCCCGCTGAAATATCTAAGATTGATTTGGTGGGCTCAGAAAGGAAGGGACACAGCAATGTCTCTTTCTTGACTGTCTCTATGTGTGTGCCTTTATATGGATGTCAGATGATAACCTAGACAACACTGCAGCTATGTAAAACAATTTAACTTCCACCTGAAGTAAAATACTATTTTGTCTGTTTGTTTTGGTTTGAAGAACAGCAGACTCAGATGACTGCACTTAAATGTAGTGAATACCTCGCAAGGGAACTAAAAAGATGTATGGATAGAGCAAAGGGATATAAAAGGTTGGTTTGTTTTGTTGTAATCAGAAGAGAAAGGAAGAGTGGCAATAAAGAGCAGAAGAGTATTACATCTCTATATAAGGTCTTAGCTTTTAGCAATTAACTAGCCTGTTTTCCACAATTAATTGTTGCCTTACAGAAGAAACTGTCCTTCCTGTCAACGCTATTTGGACAGAAGTTAGGAAATCAAAGGGCAGTAAAATTAATAGTGAGTGGTTTGGGTGCTGTGTTGTGGTAGGCTTTGTCCCTAGAGCCACAGCCTAACAACAGAAAAAAGCAAAGCTCAGTTTTCTTGGAAGCTGGGAATAACTGCCATTTAAATTGCTTTCCATGAAGAGTGACTCTTTCATCCGTGGTGTATCATTAGGATAAATTGAATGAGCTCATTTTGCCAATAACTCTGTTTTACTGACAGAAAAGTCATTTAAAATGGAGAAGACAGATGGATAGTCTCTTTCCTTGGCTTCTGTGGCATGTTTATTAGGCCATTTTCTGTAAAAGCCCTGAGAAATACCTGTGGTGTTATTAGAGACTTATGTGGTACCATTTAAGCATGATTTTGGAAACCTCCTTCAATTTTATTTCTGTGGCTTAGATTTCCGTATTTTGATAAGTTATTACCTAATGAATTATATAGAAAATACTTTGTCCAATAATGTACGGCAGCAGTCACAGAGGAAAGGATGGAAGTTATTTTTTCTTTAAGGAAATTATTATTTTGATATGCACATAAATAGATACCAATGAATAAATTATAGAACATGTGCCACGAACAACATGCATTCACAATCCCCCCCCTTCCCCACAGTCACACTGTACTGCCCTTCTCAAGGACAGCACACCAAGGAGAATATTCCAACAGAAAGGAAAATAATTATATCTCATTGCTTATTAAGTAAGGCATCTTTGGTTATGCAATGAAGTATCACTTTTGAAATCCTGTGTTAGTAAGATAAAATTCTTGATTTTTTTCTGTCATTTTTTCTCCTTTTTTACAGTCTGCTCTTTGCTCTGTCATTGTCTTCAGTGATCTCTCATTTCTGTAAAATTATAATGTATAAGCAGAATTACTTGATATCTAACTGAAACATGGTGTTGCCGATCTTGCAAAATATCTCCTAGAGAAAGAGCCATATGTGGCAAAATGATGCTCGTAGGCAGAAAGAAAAGAAATTAGAGGTAGTGGGAATAAAATTGACCAGGAAATTCTGACTCCTATCAAAATTTGAAAGTACCCTTGGGAAATGTTTGTGAACTGGAAGGAATCCATGGCAAGGCTAAAAGCTTACAGGTTAAGGCGTAAACGTAAGTTTGTCCTTTTACTTTGCCTGATCCTTACACAAAGTGAATGATCTCTATACAAAGATCTAATAAATCATTTTTACACCTCTTGGAGATCTTGAGTTGTCCAGGAAGGATATTATATGTGTAGCTCCTGTAACTATACAGAGTAGACAACAGTACTGGCTTTGTCCATGTTTTGTTTTTTGAGTAATTGTTGCGAGCCAGATTTTGGCTGGTAATACTGGTTATTTCTGAAGTGGCATTTTCTGCTTTCAGTCAAGATGAATCTAGTCTCCTGATAGAAACAAAGCCTCTTTGAATGTGTGTGAGTGTAGTGCCCTTGATAAAGAATGATTAGTTATGATATGATTTTCACACCATAATAAATGACATTCTAGGACTAAAAATACAATTTGCAATTCATGTGCAAAAATACCAGTTCAGGTTTGTGGCCTTTGATATTCTGCACATTTCTTGTTTGCCTTTATTTGCTTCTGTTTTCCTTTCTTCCACTTTTTAAGTGCATCTTTAAAACTCCCATCTCTTCATTCCTGTTTAAGTTTCTTCTTTAGTTTGTCTTCATCTACTTTTAACCTCTTTCTGTGCCTAGTTATTTTTTCCCGTTTTATGTATCCTCCTAGTTCATTTTTTCCCACTTGCCTTACTTTTCTAAACCTTCTGTTTTTCTTGGATTTCCATACCCCCGACTTTCTCTGTGAGATTGTCAGATTTTAGCAATAAAAAGACTTACCACTGGATTCCGCAGTATTCACGCTCTACATCTACATATATTAGACGCACCACATCTCTCTTTGCTAGCTCCGCCTAAGATTCAGGGGCCAAATTATCACGCTGTTTTTTGAGCATGCATCTTTCTTTAACGGAAATGCAATTATTTTGTGATGCAGATGGTCTGCATTGGAGTTATACCAGTACAGGAAGCCAGAAGTGTGAAAGCTTATTATACAGTTTGTTATGGAAATTAGGCTTGTCGGCCTCCATAACAGGGCTTGACCCTAGGTTCCCACAGAAAAGTTCAGAGTCAAATCAAAACAAATCAGATAATTTTAATCATGCGCGTGCCGTAATTACAGCTCGAGCTGGGTGCCTCCAAAGAGGGACCCTAACATAAACAAATTCTGGGTAATTATAGTCTTTTCGACTTACATTTCCCACCCCTCACGCGATAGTTAGACCAATAATAATTTTTTGGTCTGGGGTCTCCTGCTCCTCATTGGGTCTCATCGTCATTCTGAGGCAAGCTGTTTTTCTCCTTATTCTTGTTTTTTGCAGTCTCTGATGACGGTCGTACCTCTGTTTTTGTTGGGTCTGGCGGTTGTCTCCCAAGGTCTTATTTTTCCCCATTGTTTTGGCATCTTCCCTCTCGGAGTCGGTGACACAGGTGCGCAGACTGCGTGTGGCTCCCTTATTTTCCCAGCCTGAACGAGCTCTGAGGCACTATTTTTTATTAAACTAAGTAAAGATTCGTTACTTTTCCCACGCTCGGCCTAAGGCTTCAGCAAATCTAGCCACTCATGCTAAGCAAGTTTTATGTAAGTTGTGCTAAGCAGGCATTTCTAGACAGTTTCAATTCACTATTCTTTAACATAGTTGTTTCTTTTATTTATTTTTTTTTTTTTGTGTCTCTCTTGGCCAGTAAATCTTGCTTGTGGTTCATGAGCAGTTCTGAGATACAGTCCACAAGAGAAGAGGTGCATGTTCAAACACTCCTGCTGGTACTGCCAACAGCACTCCATAAACTTGTTTGTTTCCGGTACTTCTGCTTTGGAAATGTCACAGGGCATAGAAATCTGCACTCCCAAATTACGGCTCAACTGAGCTAATGCTGAGTATAAAGGTGTCTACGTCATGTTTGTAGATGTTGCAGCAAAATGTTGATAAAAGTAGGATATGAGTCTAAGTAGGAAATTTACAATTCATTTTTTCCCTTTATATATAAACCAGTAAGCATACCTCCTATTACTGTTCTTACTGTTGTCCATTGCACGTGCTCCTCGGCTCCCTGCCTCCAGGCTCTCACATCTGGTGCAGGTGTTGAACAGCGGTGACTGCCTGGCCGAGCCGTCCGGTGCCCGCAGAGCCTTCTGCCCTCAGTGGGAACTGGGACTGATCAGTCCCTTGAAAATCCGACCAGTCCTCTTTAAAGCAGGTACAGAATTAGGAAGCCAAGGTAGTTTAAGTAACTTCCTCCACTGCCCTCCGTTCTTCAAAATACTTTCTGCGATCAAAATAATGAAATAATGACTGAGTCATTAAAGCTTTAACTCTGGCAAAACCAAATGGTTTGTTTGGAAATTATGTTAACTTCAGACCGGTGTCCCGAGGGAATATGAAGTCTAACAGACCACACCAGGGTGAGGGAAATACTTATGTCTGTAAAATGAACTACGTGTGGTATCCCCTGGCCTCGGTGAGTAAGGACCCCCATGCGTAAGAGACATAACAGCAGCAAGGGTGACGGCCGCTTGCTCGGAAGCGCAGGCAGGGCATGCTCTGCAGGAGGGAGCAGCGCGGAGGCGGCGGCTGGGCTCAGCCGTCAGTGCGTGCGCCCGGCCTCGTGCCTTGCCGACCCTGGCCGTGCCTTGCCGACCCGGCTTCCTCGCGCGGCCCCAGACTGCGCCGTCGCTGCCAGCTTGCCCGGTGATCGCTGCTGTGGGGCTGACCCTGCTCGCTGGCTCCAGGCCTGCTCCGGGGTCGCCAGGGCCCTGCGCGCGCACTTTATCTGGGAGACACGATAAGGAGAAGGGAACATTTTAGCAGTACACATAATTATCGGTATTTTTTAAATATCGTAAGAACACTGAGACTGCAAAGTCAGTCACTCAGAAATTAGCAAATGTCAGCTCTGACATTGCCTGCATATTTTAGCAGAAGGTTAGATTTTAATCTCCTTGAGATTAAAAAAAGCAGCAAAAGATAGTCCTTAACTTCAGGGTGACCTGTTATCCCGTACAATTTCCCTGTAAATTTCCCATGATTTTTTTCAACGCATGGATATGCTGTTGCTTCTTAATAAAGCAGCACAACTTTCAAAGTAATAAAATAGCATTTTTCAATTATCTTTTTTTCCAGAAATTTTTGAAATTACGCTTTTACACAAAAACAGCCAAAAAATTCCATCAAAAATTTCAGTTTGATGCAAATAGTGCAATCTTACCTTTTGATATGTCTGTCTAGAATAATGAATGGGAGATAAAAAATAGATTCAGAGCTTATCCTTTTAATTAATTATCTAAGAGCTCTCTAATTATGAGAGGATATGTGTGCAAATGTTTTTGCTGCTGCTACATAACATAATGCAACAGTGGAAAAAAAAAAACGTAAGAGGGCAGGGAGGTCTTGTTGATTTTCCTTTAGGAGCTACGGCGGGTGGAAGTAAAATAAAACCAACCAGCGAGCATTAAACAATGTAGACACGTCACTGTATCTCCTCAAACCAGTAGATGAGGCTGTTTCCCATTACATTTGTTTTGCAATACTCTAAAACACTATAAACCTGTAACTCTGTGTAGTAGACAAAATATTTTATTCATAAGTTGGGTCCTTAGAGAAGAGCAATTAGGAGTATTTGACTATTACCTGTGCTGCTGCTCTTCGGACACATCCAGAGGTAACGTAGGTCAAGCAGAGAAGTGAACGGCATTTCACTGCCTGCCTTTTGCAATACCGTGCCGAGTAGGAAAATGGAAGTGCAGTAGTGCACTTTGTTAATCAAAAATATATCCACCTTGATATCAGGAGTTCTGAGATTTACTAATCTCTCTCTCGCTCACTCTCTCTTCCTCTCTGTGGCTTTGATGGATTTGCTTTGTAAAACATACTGATCCTGGATCCTCAAGAACCAAATTGCAATTTTTTTAAATTGTCTGCCTCTATTACTTTTCCTGCTTTTGTCAGGTTATCTCCTCTTTCCAAGTACTTGTTTCTCGCTAGAGGGCAAATATTATCAGTTAAGTAATTTTTGTTCTGTCCGCTGCTTTTGTTTTCTGTTGGGTAGCAGGATCAGTCTAGCTGATTTTACAGTACATTTCTAGTAACTACAAATATATATTTTTTCGTTGATCTTGCCACGTTAATTGTAATGAAATGTCTAGCTCCAGATCTGGTTTTGTAAATATCTTTCGTGTGCACCTCTAACTTAATGTTGCAGAGTCATAATTAAAATTGGTTTAAAAGCAACCATTAAATATCCAATTGATTTCCCCTTAATCAAGAGAATTGTAGATTGTTACTTTGGAGATAGCCATCTTCAAACGGTAAGGCAGTATCTGGTAGTATCGTATGGGGTATCACTCATGTTCTGGTAACACCGGTCATTTCAGCTCTCTTTTAATGTAAGTACAGCCATCAGTAAAGCGATGGCAGAGATGTAATGCTTTGTGGGGAGGAGGCAGGGACAACATTTCGTCGATAGGCTCCTTACTGATTTTCAGAGCACACCAGAAATACTTGTTCGTGGTCTGTGCCCTTTCGTCCCCCTTTGAAGGGTCCCCCGCGCGTTCCGCGTGTAAGAAAGTTCTGCGGTGTTGATAAAAGTACAATTTTATAATTGGCTTAATCTGATCTGAACCCGAGTGAGTGACAAAATGCGCAGTCCTGCACTCCCCACCAGTGCTGACTGTGTTCCCATTCCTTCTTTAACGATAGCTGGAGGACTCGCGTGACCTTGCAATGACTCATGCTGGTTTGCTGATTCAACTAAAAACTAATCATATCCAAAAAATACAGATATTATCAGTCAGATGAATAAACTGCTCTAACTTGCTGCCTGAGTGTAAGTGTGCTAAAGACAATGCAAGAGAGGGGACAGGAACATATGGCCGGATTTGAAGAGGGGAACAGGACTGCCCTTTTGAGATAGCCTCGTGCTATGTTAGTGTCTGCGCCTGTGAAACTGCGTTATATGCAAGTTTACATACGGGAGATGGGAGATAATCTGAGATTAAAATTTGGAGAAGATGTCTCTTGAAGTTATGGTTTCTATTTATTGTATTTCAATCATGATGGTTCCAGCAAACTAGGTTCTTGAAGGGAGTTGGTTGAAGAAATGCATTCATTTCACATGCTGCTGTCAGGATCCGGAGCTCACTTCGAAGTCGTTAGCACTGCAGTCAGCAAAATGGGGTGTCTATGATCTGAAGGAATTATGTTTTAAAAAAGTATTTGATACCTGTGTCAGGGAACATAAATCAGAATGTATCAGTAATTTTGCAGAAGAAACGCAGTCCTTCTGTACCATCTCCTGATATTACTGCACAATCTGGTGTTTCTGTTCACAAACTGAAATGTAATGTGTGATCACTTTATGTCAGTTTGTAATTTATCTTCTGGAGACCTTGTACTCAGTGAACCACTGGGTTTAACTGAGAAGGTTTCAAGGTTTTTCACAGAAGTGCGTTGACAAACAATGGCAGTTCAGCTAAAAGAAACAGTTTAATATATGTATTCTCTTTTCTATTTGAAGATGGTCACAGTGGGCTTGTGTCAGAAAGAGAAATTTGTTTTAAGATGTCCTCTGCTTTAACCATTAACAGCTCGAAGGACTAAACATGAGATTAGATATGTTTTTGATAACAGACAATGAGGTATTTTCCCAAGGGCAGACATGTTGCAAGAGGGTGTATTTGATCATGAGCTAGTAGTACAACATTAACAGCAAAGCGTCTGCAATATGAATAGCTACTCTGTCCCCAAAGCAGCAAAAATAGTACCTCAGTGACTTCTGAGCAGGCTATTGAGTCTGCTCTGGCCACTTGCTGTCAACTCCTTCTGTAAAAAGTATATTTTTTTCCTCCATCACTGGTATGTCACTTAAAGTTTTTAGGTCTTGTCTTGTATTATCTCTTCATCTTCTCCTTCCTTGCCTTGATGAAGTGCTGTAAGAACAGATTTTCAGGAGGTGCTTAAGGTGGTGGTGGGTCTTTTTTCATTCTGATTTCATGCCCTGTCAAAGCTACTAGGATTTCATCACAAAGTTCTACTTTTTAAACCTCCTAATTAGATCTTCTTTTCCACATATTTTCCCTTACTGGCCCCCAAAATTCACATCAATGCTTTATTTTCCAGGGTAATTAGTTGTATTTTTCCCTCAGTAAATGTTCAGGATTCCTGACCATAGAAGACAGTAGCTAATGATCTTGTCTATGTATAAAAAAAATTGCGTTTCTTGGCAGTTCTTTGGAGTTACATATACTGTACTGGGAAGAGGTTATTTACATTCTGTATTGGTAACTTAATTTCCTCCCTCATCAGACTATGTAGCAATTGAACCTCTTAATAATTAAAATGACTGTTTATTCACATCTATGATTATTGATGGCTAGTTAAGTTTATGCAAGCTCTTGTCAGTTAACAACATATACATGGCGTTAGCTTCACTGACCTGAAGTCACATTTTTCTTGCCACTTGCAGTCCTATTCTTTGGACCATATTTTTGTTTCTTTGATAACATTCATGTAGTCAGCATATTCTAAAAGTTGGTGCAGGCCAATTAAATTCATTCCCATCTTGAGAATTCTTCAGTGACCATTAAAGCTTTTCCACACTGTAATTTCTAAGGATAGACTTACTTGCCTTAAACCAATACTCATGGAACTTGGGGAAGAGATTTCACTTTTTGCTCATGTTCTGTTTTTGTTTGCAAAACTATGAGTTACCCTAACCTATTGACTTTCTTAGAGTTCCTGAAATATTTTATTGTAGTTCAAAGTGCCACATGTGCTTTCTAAAAAGCTATCGAACTAGATGTACACTCCAGTCATATTCTCATCTTTTTCCTTTGGTGATCAGTGTTGCTCATTTTAGATGGTGAAATGACAGTTTGAGGATGAAGTTTTCTGGGTTTCTAGCAAGTGTATGAAATAAGGCAAGCAAACTGTGGATTCGAGAAGAACTGAGGCATGGAGCAATGCTATCATCTTGATAATAGAAGGGCAAAGCTTTTAAATTTTGGTGAAGTGCAAGTTACATAAGTATACTCCATTGTTGATGGGTCAGGCTATAATAAAAATATAAAACTGTCGGATAATCTTCTCTAATTATATGTTTTGAAAACTCAAAATGATGCAGTAGATTAAAACCTAATAACAGCATTTTGTAGCACAATTTCATTTTAATATTTTCATGCCCAATATTATTGGACTCATTGTCTTGAATTGGTGATTTTGAAACAAAAATTTCTGTGGGGGAGACATTTATAGGTCCTGGAACTTAGATCCTTTTTGTCATTTTTACTCTTTTTAATAAAGAATAAATTATTCCTGGTTTTACAGGATCCTTTCATTATGGGAAACTGAAGATGTATCACTAAAATCTTCCTCATGAACTTACTGTCATTTGCATTACTCTCACCCACTTTTATTGAGCTTCATGTAATGTTATTTTTTTTCTCAGATCTGGATTTCATAAACTTTTTTTAGCTGCTAGGAAGAAACACTTCCCTGAATTTTTGCCTCAGAGTAAATAAGACAAGTGAATTTTTTAGCCGTGTCATTCTCATTCCTTGGTGAAATGACTAGGTATGAAAGATTGTGTGTGTCAGAGTCCAGTGTTGATAGTTCCTGGGGGGTATGGCTGGGAAAAAGACGTAAAAGTTTAGAGTTGAAGCCCACTGAAATTACCAAAAAAAATTTACTTATGTTTCAGTGGCTTTGGTTCAGTAAAGATCTGTATTCCAGAAGTCACCCAGGAGTGCTGAGATGAATAAACTGAAAATGTGAGGTCTGTGCCATAGCTTAAATCCCATTAAACGCTGTTGTGGATGTTCTACTTCAGGTATAAAATGAGTTAGAAAATTAGCCTACAAACATGGGATGATAGAAGATGGGGGGGGAAGAAGTTTTATATTATTTAATGTATTGTTGTTTAACTTTTTCATGTAAAGAGCCAGGAGGACTATTTTCTCTTAGTTTTAAGTCTGTCTGACAGTGGGTTTAGGTAGGCAATACTTCATTAGCTTATTCATAAGGATGTGATATGATTTGTGATCTCAGGCCACCTTATCTTGTCTTGAGACTATCTGCACAGTTGTTAAATACAGTGTGCCCACTGATTTAATGCCTTGAGATTATTTACCTTGATTTTTTTGGCATTCTCAACACGGAAGAGCCCTAAGAAACAGGAATTGTGACATAAAACTTAACACAGCATAGTGCAGCCACAGGACCCAGTAAAATGGAAAGGCATTTTAGGCCTATGGTGCTCTCTGCTCTCCTTCAAATTACATCAAAAAGAAAATGGTGATGGCATTAAGTGGGAGCTGTAGAACTGAAGGTGTGATTACCCTAGACATACCTGAGATGGTTTTAAACTAGCTTATTTACATACAGAATTACCAGAAAACACCTGGCTGTCTACTGAGATCCTCTGGCAGATTTTGAAGCTCACTGAGCTCTGTGCTAGCAGTCCTGGAGATAGCTAATTAAAACTAACCCAGGTATGTCTGTGCAAGCTGTACTTATGCCACGAGACACAACCGGAGCTTCTCCAGCATGGCTAAGCAACACCTTAATGTCATTAACAGCACAGAAACTTAAGATACTTCAGTCCAAGCAAATTTGTACTGAAACAAATACTATATAAAAAGTAATGACAAACAGAAAATAGCATGCAATAATTTTTGTCTCTCCATTTTCAGACTTCTACTTGGTTGCATTTTCACAACTCCCCTGTAATGTAACATAGTAGTAGTTCTACATGGCAGAATGGAGGAGAAAAAGATGAAGAAGTGAAGGGAGTTGCTGGAGACAATGACTCTATTAAAACTCGGTTCTGAATTTTTACTCTGGCACTCAGAACTTCCACTTTATTTTTCTGTGTAGATGTACATTTTGTAGAATTATGAAAGAATAGAAAATGAATCAATTTTAAAGAGAACTATAGTATAGCAAGTTAAGACAAATTAGTTCTGCCATTGCAAGAAAATAAATAGAGAATATTACTTGACTTTGTATTTCTTAATGTAAACCTACTTAGTGTCCATGTATTATTTCTCTAAAGTACAAGTAATTTTAATGAAAGTATTGTAGTTACCACAGTCATACTTAGTCTAGTCTGAAATTTCTTTATAACACTCTTTTTGATAAAGCCAGGATGACATGGTAAGTTTTGGTATGTTTCATATGTTCATTCCTTATTACATAATAAACTTGGCAGAAAGGGAAGATAACAGGTACTTTAAACAGCCCATTGACAGTATTTTTTCTTTATTAAATGGCCAGAGGAGCAGGGATTCATATTTTCCTTTTTCATATTGGAGCCTGTAAGATATTGTTAAATAAAAAGTTAAGTGCTCATCATTCCATATTTTGGCAAAAAAAAGCATAAATTGTTGTAACCACAATTACCTTTCACAATTCTAGTGCAATTAGGTTATAAACCATTAAGTTACAGCACCACACTCAAAACAGGAGCAAGGACTCACGACAAAATAATGCAGGTTTAATTTTCAGCATTCTAGGTGCATCTTCACTTTCTGTTAAGAATAAAAAGGTTTCCTAATGCTTTTTCTTCTTTGACTTGTTTTAAAAGAATGCATAGAAGTCAAAATTGGCTACTGTTCAAATTATACTAATGTTCATTACACACAGAAAAACTTGCAAGTTTATGTTCCCTTATGATGCGTCAGCTTGGCTACTCATGCGTTACCTTCTGAGGAAAAACAACACAAGGGAGGACTTCAGAGTGCACTTTGTGATAATTCTAAAATTGTAATTCAAGGGTAAATTTCGATGTTCGTAGCCAAAACTCATACTGATTTCCTGTTGGCTTCAGTTAAAAAGGAAAAAAAAAAGAGAAAAGATGACTGGATTAAGATTCTAATTAAGATTCTAGATCCATATTCTGGAATTCTAGAGAATTTGGCCCTATCTTTGTGATAGGTAATTTATGCACGTTATTTGTCTTAAATGTACTGCCCATGTTGTATGTGAATATACTTACATGTATCTATTCATATCTATAGGGATGTTTGCATGTGTGTGATGAGGTACTATGTGAAACTGTATTCAAGTTATGGATACTGATAAGGAAAAAAGGATATTTATACTTGCAACACCTCTACTAGGTATTTGAAAGATTGGTGTATTGCAGCACAGAAAATGATTCAAAGATACCCAAGTGCAAAGTGAGCTGCAGCTCAGTTCTGTAACCTTAAAAACAGCATTAGCTCTAAGAAACAAGACTCCAAAGATAAACTGCAGTTCTTGAGCATTTGATAATCTGAATAACCTCTGTGTTAATGCTGCAAGCGTAAAGTCATTTTCTGTAATCTAGTACTCGAATATATCATCTTGGCAACAAAAAGGTGCATGCAAAATATTCCGTTTATTATGTTTATTATTCCATTATCAGTTAGCTCGAGATCACCGTTCCCGGTTTTGTTTTTGTTTTCCAGTTCTGCTGAATGGCCTCCGAAACCTGAGCGCCGAGAGCGAGGTACCGCGATGCTCCTCCACGCTCCCGGCGTCCCGTGACTCTGAAGTGACCGCGGCCGCCTCGGCCGGGCCGCTCGGCAGCCCCCCGCCGCGCCCGGGGAGGGGGCAGCGCCAGCGCTGCGGGCCCGCAGCTGCGCCGGGTAACGGCTCCGCACGGCCGGCGAGGCGGCAGCTTCGCTTCCGTCGCTGAAGGGCGCGCCCCGAGCCGCCGCCGTGTCGCTCCGGCCGCTCCGGGCCGGCCCCCCGCCAGCCCGGGGAGAGCCGCCTCCCGGCAGCGTCGCCGTTCCCAGCCGCCCGCTCCTGCCCCCGTCAATGATGGCGGCCGGAGGAGCTGCCCCGCTCTAAGATGGCCGCCAGCCGTGCGCGCGCCGGGCCGGGCCGGCGCCCTGCGGGCGCCCTGCGACCTCGCCGCGGAGGGCGGGACTTCCTGCGCCGCGGGGGAGGGGCGGCGCGGCGCGCAGCGCCGGTGGCGGAGGCGTGAGCGCGAGCGCGGCGGGCTGGCGGCGGGCACCGTCCGCACAGGGCGCGGCGGCGGCGCGGGCCGGGCCGGGCATGGAAGTGGAGAAGATGGATGAGAATGAATGGAAGTACCACGGGGAGGGCAACCAGAGCCTCGTCGTCTCGCACTGCCAGGTAGGGCGGCTGCGGTGGCTAACGGCCGGCGCGCGAGCGCCTCCCCCCAACCGCCGCGGCGCGCGGGGGGCGCCGAGCGGCAGCGCCCCGGGGCCGGCGGCTCCCCGGAGGCCGCGGCCCGGATCGCGGCGCGGGCGGGCGGCGGGGCCGGGCCCGACCCGACCGCACCACAGGGCAGCGCAGCCCCCGCGCAGCGCGGCCGCGGGCGCCGTGCCGTCAGCGCCGGGGAGTCTCGTTCATCCCCTTCAGGATTAAGGGGAGAGGAGACCCGGCCGCTTTGGTTTTCTTGTTTTTTCCCCCTCCAAGCACGTCATTTTCCATTCCGGTCACTTAGCGAAGAGCTTTTTATTGCGTTATTTCCGTGCTTACGGGGGTGAGTAGAGAAACGTCGCTGCTCTTTTGGAAGAGGTTGGCAGCAGTTCTGCCTGATCGTGATCCTCAAGACTTCTTAGAGATCGGCCAGCAGAGCTGGCGGGGAGGAAGGCAGCTGGTGACTAGAGGAGCGTCGTCTTGGGACAGAGTTGTGATGAAAAGCACAGGAAACGTTCCCTTTTTGGTCACAACGCAAGTGCATGTGGAAGCGTGTCAAATCTGCAAAATTTACGGAATCAGATGAAAGCGTCAGGAATATTTTTCCTTTTGCCCCTGGCTCTTTCTCCATAAAAGAGTGTCAACATTTGCTGCAGTCCTGGATCAGGACTCCGGAGTCTGATTTCAGTTTGTGGCCTGGCCATAGATTTCAATGTGAATGAGCAAGTCACTTCATCTCTGTGCTTCAGTTTACCATTTGTTTAAAAAAAATCTTACTAGGTAAAATAAGTTCAGTATTGGTTTTGATGAGCAGCAAAAATTAAATTAATCTAAGTCCAGTCAGGCAGATTCCATATCAGTGTAAAAGCATGTGGTTTGTGACTGCTGTCACTGTGTTCTTGCCCCTCTTGTGTGTGTCCTATTTACTTAGTACATTGGGTTCAGGATTTTAATTGTACATGACCCTCGGAGAAGTTTACTATTTCTCTAAAAAGGTCTTTGGGCTATTTTTTTTGTCTTATATTTGTATTCCAATTCTAGTATGGATTTGCTAGTGGTATTTTCCAAAATGTGCTTGATATTCCATAGATCTGGAACTGTCCAGTAAAACAGAAATGACAACCTACAGGCTTTTATATGAGAAGATTGCAGTATGAGTTGAATCTTAAAATCTGAGTTTTTTTAGAACATTAGATGAATATATGTGAGAATATTAGATTCTTCTGGTTTCTCTTTTCCGGGTTATAACTGTAAGCTGGATGTAAAAAATGCTAACAAATATCAAGTCTGAGAAAATGCTGGAAGTCTTTGCTCTTCTTTAGGAGGGGCACTTCTGTGGCTCTTGTTTATTTCTTCTCTTTCTTTATACCAAATATTAAAAAAAATGTTACAAGAAGAGCATATAATTTTGTTTCCTATCTAAATTTTAGCTTTCTGAATATCTGTTGAAAAAGGCAACAAAAAATCTTCAGTCACTGAATGATAGGGATCAGAATATGTAATGGATTACTAATAATGTGACTGCGATGTGTTTAAAGATGTGGAAAGTGAGGAAGTCTGCCAGAAATTTAGAATAGTTGCTGAGTATGTCAGTTTTCTTTTTAATAAGATGCTAAAACTTGAAGATACAGTGGAAGTAAAATAGATGTGATTTTTTTTTCTCTGTATAGACAGCATTGAGCTGATAAAAGCTTACCTGCTAGAGCTTTGTGTCTACTGGTGATGAAATCTTTTAAAATTGCACCATATAAAATACTATTTAGATGCTAACTTTTACTTTGTTCCTTTTATAAACAGGACATACTTGCATGATTAATCATCGTTCTTGTGATCTGATGTCTCAGGTTTGTGAGAACAGAATAGCAGCGTAACTAAGATAATGAATTTGATTTTACTGTTTTTGCTTCATTCTTTAAAGTTCACAATTTTGTGTTTAAATGCTAATGGGAGGGATAGCAGTTTGGTTGTGGCAAGGGGGATGTGAATGGACACTCAGATGTTGGTGCTGGGCTTGAAAGCGAGAGGCCAGGGTGGAACTGTGTCCGACAGTGCTTGTTATTTCTATGTTGTCATTTTCATGCATAGAGATATTTTGGTACCTGGGGAAGGCAGTGGTCCCTACCTTTGTGGGTCTGACCTCTCTTCCTTGCTTCTTCCATGTGATCTGGGAAGTGGAAAAAAACCTGTCCTTTTGAAGAAGAGGACATTAGCTTCTTTGTCCTTTGTGAGCTAAGATCTAGGGAGTTTGGCTTCATTTAATCTCCTCTTGACCCCTCCTTGGAGCACCAAGAACAAATACTGTGCAAGTCTATGCATCAAACACAGTGTTTAGATTGGCATGAGTAGGCAGGCTGAATACCCAGCTCTTGTTCTTGACTGTGCAGAGGTGTGGCCAGAGTGGGGATGAAGAGCAAGGCATGCATCAGTTCATGCTGCTCTGGTCTGTTTAAGGCTATGTTTGATTCTTTGGCTTCTTCTGTTCCCTGTTTCTTTCTGTTTAAGACATGAACGTAACACACTGTTAATCCCGATCTAGTACAGTACCAAAGTTAATGCCTGAAAACTTGGTTGTAGAAGAGTGACACGTGTGACAAACAGCTCTGCTAGTGATGAGCTGATAAGCCCGAGATGCAAACAATGTGCAATCCTTTGTTCTAATGCCTTTGAATGGTGGCATATGGACAAAGATTTACGTCTGACAGTCGTACGCTGGCATCATCTTTCTGTGGAACATGCTCGATTGTTCAGGAATGTTAAAAAGTACTGCTCGACAGGCTGTTTCCACTTACCAGTTATTAATCCTCCAGAATGCAATAATGACAAAATTATCCCTGTGTTCCTGCACTCCTACAACCTGTGGAATGCAGTACTGAAATGAAGCATCTGAAATCACTGCAAGAGCATCTCTGTTCCTTATTAATGCAGTTGAGAGAGGACTTAGGCAGGGCATGGTCTAGTCAGCATGTTTCTTTTTACAGTGACAGCTTTACAGAGTTGCTCTAATTAGTTCTCCAGCATTTAGAAAGTGATCTGATGAATAAAGATGGAATGCCCGCAATGAATTCCCAGTTACTGTTGTCATCTGCAGAGCTGCATGCTTGCTTGATGTACACTCTAACTTCTGCTTTTGTGGCTTTTTGAAGTTTAAGTGCTGATGAATCTAAAATTCTGGAAGACGGTCAATGTTATGGGACAAGTTTCTCTGATGATAAAGCTTTTCCTGGTGGTTTTTATTGTGGCTGTGATTAAGCTAATCCAAACTGAAACTGAGCTGTGGTCAAAAAGCCTTTGTATAGTCTTGCAGCCTGCTGAAATGCTTCTCCTAGAAAATGAACAAAAACAACTTTTCTACCTCATTGGTTTCAGTGAGAGATATAACTGGTAACTCTGTTCTGGTTTCTGAAAACAGTGCTTGAGGCATTCATTCAGAAAGATCACTCTGAAGTACACACAAATTTGCCTAGCTGTTAATTCGGATGACAGCTGTGTGATGCGTGTCCATACATTGCCATTTTCTATATTTGATTGAAGCATAATATCCTCTTCAAATAGTTGATTTGCCACATTTAATCAAACAGTGAATTATCTGGGCTACTTGTTCTTGTTACTGTCTCAGGGATGCATAAGGTGCTGTGGCACAGATATAGCCATTAAAGCAAAACTATTACAAGCAGCCAGGCAGGTTAGAAAGGATGCTTCACACTCCCTATGTTTTTATTGGAGTTTTGTTTCATCTGCATCAAATTTGGCTTCTGGTTTAAGAAAGTGGCCCAAGCCACTCCTCCTCTCCTCTGCCCTGTGCTTGAGCAGTGGTGAGGCTTCTGAGGAACTGCTGTAGGGTAGTCACCATCTTGTCAGCTGTTGGCTCTTTCTAAGGTGGAGGTGTCTAGTTTTTTCAGACGTGAGCTGCAAATCCTCTTTGGTAGTTCTGCATTTTAATCAGTTGTTTACTCTTACAGAGACACTAACACTTCATTTCATAAAGGTTTCAGGAAATTGTTGTTCCTTGTAGTGTAAGTAACTCTAGAAATAATGACTTGTATTTTCTTTCACTGCTGAAACATGCTTGAAATGCCTAGGTTTTGCTTCACTAGATAAATTATGTGCGTTCTTTCTCTGTTTCACTGCAATTAGTTTGTATTAATTTTTATTTTTTGCACATTGAGACATTATGGTAACCTAATATTTCATTTTTAAAATAGGTTTGAACACTAAGCTTGTGTTTCAGAGTGACTACTTGGAGGTGGTACAAGAAAAGAGAAGGGTTTTTTCTAATTTTTTTTTTTGTTCAGTGAAATGGTCTAGAGGAAACTTTTGTGTGTGTTTGTGAAAGGTTGTGGTTTGGATCTTGATATGCCTTGATTGTTGTTTAGTACTAATCTAATCCTTTTCTAGGAGAGGTTGCAGCTCTAACAGGTATCTTTGGTGTTTGGTAAGGGACATAATTTGTTAGGAAGTATGTAAACCGTTTCCAGAGTGCATGTGAGCTTGCTAAATAGAAAAGGGGGAGAGGATAGATGGAGAAGGTAAATGAAGCTGAGGCAAGGGGACTGAGGAGGGAGCTGAGTCAGAGAATCATACCTGCAGAAGGTTCCCAAAGGTGTTGCTTATAGTCGAATATAGCTGAATAATGTCTGGCTCTTCTCTGTGTTTTTTCCTTCAGGACAGATGGGTATACCCAAGAATCATGTCAGTGTTACCAGTGCTTCTTTCACAGACATCCTTCTCCATCTTTGTTCTGGATTTGTGGAGGACTGTAGAGATTTGAAGTGTGCTAAGGGAGAGGGGTGTCTTGCATTTTTAACATAAGTCTTTGATTTCACTACATCTGCAATATCTGCAGCTGCTCCTGCTGACAGTCGCATTATGATAGCTGTATAGTGTCTGCAGAAAGACTGTTTCATTATGGGGGAGATCAACTTGGTTTCATGTTTCCTACAAATTCTGCAGGAGGTGCCTTGTGTCATATCAGACTTGATAATTGTTTTTAACACTGCTTTCCAAGTATGAAACAGTTTTCCTTTTTTAAAAAAATTAAAAATTAATCTTACTGGGTAAATTTGGCATTTTGTACAGTAAACTTCTGTTGAGAAGGTTATTTACTGGTGTTGGAGACAGGGCCATGGACAAGATTGTATGCTTAAACAAGTGGGGGATTTTTGCTCTAATAGCAAAAAGCTTATGGTTAGAATTACTGGCCAGCTGCAGCTTTGCTGTTTAGTCTTGTCTGACAAGAAGAGAGCAGTTCTGTTCGCTAACTGCTGTCTTGCTGAGTGGATCTTCTTGAGGTGCGTTTTATGATGGTCCCATTTTGTACAAGTTCAAGAACCTGAATGTCCTGTTCTTCCCTTTGTGAGCTTCATTGTTTCTCTATGATGTGGAATTTGCAGTTTTGTCATCTTGAAATTAGTGCAAGTAAAGTATCACCCCCAAAATTTGAAAGTCATTCCTCGGAAACTACAGATCCTTGACGATGAACACGTCTTCTTCAGCTGTGTTTTGAGCTTCTTCTTAATGTCTGTGGATCAGTGAATTAGTATCTATGGTTCTCTTGATTTCAAAGAAATATAGAACAGACCGCTGATTCTTGGCATTAAGCCTTCAGGTAGGGGAAAAAAAACTGAAATAGCTTGTGCTATTTGGAGTGGCTCTTCCTTGAACATATGCGTGGTAGAAATACTCTCCTGTTTTTGGCTGGTGCTGCTTATTAACGACAGCCTTCTCTGAATATTGTACTGGTTGAAATATGGCCAGCTTAGGGTGTCTTTGCTTTTTCATGCCAAGAAATTACCCAGAAAAGGTAAGGTGCAACTTGCATTCATTGAATTTTATTTCAACTAATAGGAAAAGCGCAGTTTTGTTAAGATTTGAACTTAAAATACTTAATCTTGAAACTGGTAATTTTTATTTTTAATTTATTCCATGGGCTGGATGTAGGCAAAAGATTCACCGAGGCTGTGTGATTGAGTGTAGGCAGGAGTTTTTGCATCTGGTTCTGCAGAATTTTCTGGGGAAAGCAAAACTTGTGAGTGAGTTGGACCAGGACTCCATCATGAACCTTAATAAGGATTAAGGACCATTAAAACCTTTCTTTTTTTTTTTTTTTTTCTGGATCATAGAGCATTTCTTTGACCTAATTTCTCTAACATTGTGTGTTCTTTTGGGTGTATGCGTGTATAAACATAGATCGTCTAGAAAGAAAGAAGAAAAAACCCCCCAGCAACTGCACACCCTTTGCCTGCCTAGAAAAAAAGGCAAAAAAACAGATACATGACAAATGTAATATATTGCTTTCTGTTCCATCTTTCCTAGTTGTGATTGGTTTTTTTGTAAGTGAGTAGAGGAGCTTCTGTCTAAATTTACCAAACCAAGCAGCTATGAAAACAAGTTGGAAAGCCAAGGCGTATGCGATCAGGGTGTGTCATCAGTGGAAAAGAGATGAAGAGATGAGTGTCTTGCTGTAAACAACAACTAAATTTTTAGGAATAGGAAGCAATTACTAGCTGGAGTTGGGATTCAGGACCCTTTGTGGCATTCTAACCTGAATGAAACTATGTATTTGCCTGTGTTAACTTAGTATGTTGGTTAACTGACATTTAAGTACACACCTGTTGTCACTGGCAAACAGGAAGATGTATTCTTATTTGCTTATAGTTATTTCTTAGACTAAACTGTTAAAACAGCGGTTTTAGGTGTCATAACTAATCACACTAACTCTACTTGAGTACAATCACAAAAGGCTTTTATTACAAAAGAAATATTAGAAGTTGGAAGCACTTCTGCTTCAATGGATTAGCTGCAAAGATTACTTGACCCAAAGCAGCTATTTGAGTCAATGTGCATATGGAATTTTAATTTTATGTAGCACCAATGTATTGCAGTTAAATTTACTTTTCTTTGCCTTTACCCGTTTTCTGTGCTGAAAGGGTGCTCTAAATGTAACACAGGTTAATAGTATCTTTTGTAAAGTGGCAGGGAAAGCAGCAGAGCACAAACTCTAGTTTGTGTCTTTTTTGTTTTATTTTCTATTTTGGGTGACTTCTGAGAATGCTGGATATAATACAAAGAGAAATATAAAGCAAATCCCAGTTTTGCAGAGAAGCTTGGGAGGTAGTTAGGCTTCATTAAAAATGGTCTTGTTTCTGTTTGGGTTATGTGCTAGTTCAAGCTTGAAACAGGGCAGGTTTCTTGTTGAAGGTGATGAAATCAGCCTCTATTTAAAAAGCACTTTTTTCTTGTTTTATCAGTGGGTGACAAATGTAGTAAGGGTGGAGTTCATAACACTAAACTTTGCCTTTTCTTTTCCATACACTTATCCTTCCTCCAATCAACAACAGTAGTGGGCTGGAGATACTTAAGGGTGGTTGCTTTTCAGTGGCAGTAACTTAACTGGCCTGTGAACTGTGTAGGAGATACCAGTGTAATAGCTTATTGTATTTGCTCCCACAGTTCTTTCCACTGTTCCAGCCTTTCAGTGGGATGTTGTCTTCACCTCAGTGTGTTATTTCTGTGGTATGTGATGATCACTTTCTGACCTTCTCTGTGTTTTTTTTTTTTTTTTTTTTTTTTTTTTTTTGCTCAGGAAGGAGCAGGGATGCTGTATTAAGTTAAGCTGTTGCTCAGGAATTGCTCAGGCTTCTTTTAGCTGAGGTATGGATGTGTGTTTAGGATGCTTGGAATTATTAACTTGTTTTTAACTTTCCATTTTATAACTTAACATAATTCAAATTCCTCTGTTTTTATTTTTTTATTTCCTCCCCTCACTATTAATATTGTCTTGAAGAATCTTGTGTGCCCAATGTAAGAAGGTGGCTAGGCAGCTGGTTATAGCCCTCACCATTGGGAAGTGTATGATCCAGATACATGCGGGCTTGCAGCAGTTTAAAGGAAGGAAGCTTAGTACCTGTTACACACTCCTATTTGTGTAACTCAGCCGTTTGACAGATGAGGAATTTGATACACTGTTAAACCTTAAGAACCATTTTTTTTCTCCCTTGTTTTTAACAGCTGGCCTCTCAGGGACATCTACTGTGTTATCCAGGCTGTGGTACTGTATGCTGAGGGCCAGGAATCAATAGGTTTATTCATTCTGCTCTAGCTCTCTGGTGTGTGTTTTCACCTAGTACCAGTGGATGTATCACTTGATACCATTCTGAGTATTGTGTGGCTTAGCTGAACAGTAAACATACCTTCTTATTCATTGCTAGTACAGAATCATAAAATTGTTTTTAAATTGGTACCATCTGCATATTGTAAGGTTATGTAAAACTTATCTATAATGTGAAACCTGAGTGAATGCTCCACTATCATGGGGATGTAGATCATAACTGAACAGGGGAAAGAAAAAAATGAATGAATACCTGAAGTCTGATGCAAACTGTGAGTTCTTTGCAGAAGAAAACAAGTATCACGGTGTCATTTGCTTCCAGATATGGTTTAAAATATTGAATGGTGTCATGCGAGGTGCTATGCTCAAAATTCTTTATTTGTATAAAGAAATCAAAAGATTGTTCTTAAGGGGTTCCTAAGCCAAATAGGAGGGTGTTGTTCTGATTTTGAATACTTCCTTACACTTTGTGTGAGCAATTGCTAAACTTCCTCCATACTGGCAGGAAACACAGCTTTCCTCACTTTGTTTTGTATGGTCTTATCCACCTTATAGAGAACAAAACTGAGCTGGAAAACAATGCTTGTATACCATATTGCCATGTATATTTCATTCAAAAGCTACAAAATTTTCCATGCTTCTGTTGTTTTAATCTTCCAAATCCCTCCCTATTGCCCAGCATATTGAGACCCTGGATGAGGACACATGTAGAATATCATGTATTGAACATAGACATCACATCGTAAAGATGAGCTTTGATTGAAGTGCCTGGGCAGTGTGGTGGACATGTTCTTACTGAGTTCAGTTAGTGCTCAGAGGAAAGGACTTTCCTCCCTGCAACTGTCTTTTCTGAGATAACATGAAGATGACACCTTTTTATCCATCTGCCTCCCCCTTTTGGTGGGTTCTCTGAACATAAAAGCGTCATATTCTGTTTAAATCCTTCAAACCAGAGTTAGAATTGAAGAGGCTGTGGAGTGGAAACTTGGAATAAAAATGTCCACATAACTTTTAGCTAGTGTAAACTGCACACAGCTAAAGCTTCTGCTGCAAAAATAGCTCAATATCAGCAAAATAGGCAGATATTTCATTTTCAGGACCATTAAAACTGTCATTAATTAGTATTTGCGTATCAGTAACTTCACAAACAGGGCTTGAGTAGCAGCTTTGTGTAATTTAACCTCTCTCCCTCCTTCTGATTGAAGTTTAGATAGAATGCAGTTGTTCATGGATGTTATGCTGTATACTATCCTAAATTTGCAATGATTGAGTTGTGCGGAACAACTGCAACGGTGGTAAAAGGTTTGGCACACTTAGAACTATGCTCCCTACCTTCCTGTTTGCTTTTTAGGCTCAGGGAAAGGAACTGAAATTAACATCCATTTTTTACTATGCAGAGGAATTCAGGAGCCTTTTCAGACACCATTCATTCTAAGAACAGAGGCCACTTAACCTCCTCATCTGCTTAAGAAGTAGGTGGTGGTGATGGGTGTAATTAGTTGCAAGAAATAGTATAGTAATAATGGTAAGGCAAGATTTGTTACCAGTCTTTGAGAGTTTTTTCCCTATGTTGTTTACATGATAACTGGAAGCTCATGACTTTTATACAGATAATTTTAAATCTGAGGTTTGTTGTTCTGCTTGTATATCATGTGTTTTTTTAAAATAAATGTATTACAATGGAGTATAGTAAGCAAAGGTAGATGACTTTGTGATATGCGTAAAATTGCATATAGTGTTCGTGAAAAATACTGTAGAGTTTTCAGATCCCACAGTTTATGAGACTGCGTGGAGTGAAGGGAAGTAGAGGGGGAGCTGAAAAGAGCCATGGATTTCCTTCTGGGGGTTAGAGGGTTGCTTCCCAAAGTGCTTCAGTATCTGAAAGAAGATCTTGCATAGGTGAACACAAGTTGGTAATCAACTAAGTAAGATTCTTCTCTAGTTATACTGGGGAGTTGCGGAAGTATACATTAGAGTAATGTTGTGCTTCTACACAAAAACATTTAAATGCTCTGTTTATAATAATAAATTAATAACAAATTATATGTACCTGCTTATTTCAAAAAGTAGAAGCTGAAGTGACATTTCCCAAGCTTTGTGTTGGGATAGGCTAATTCCACATAGTTTTATACTGAAGCTTATTTTAAAACCATGTGAGCCGAAGTGGTAACAGGAGAAAGAAAATATTCTTCTTTCTATACATCTGAACAATTTTACTAGCATTTGAACTTATTTTTATAGAAATTCCCCTACTACTTTCACTGACACCAACTCTTACCACAGATTGTGTTAATAATGTAACAAGTGACTGAAACATGAAAAAACCTCAGTGGTGCAGAGTAGATTTTTGTCTAATGTGGAAATGTCAGGTTTATAGATTTGCCTATAGATTTGCCCTAACTGTGTTTAACTAGTGAAAACTGTACAGTTCAGGAGGCCTGCATGGTGGCTTTACCTTATGAAAATGAGGTTTAGGACATATTTAGAAAAATATTAGGCCAATATTAAATATCAAGCAGCAAAGAAATAAAATCAAAGTTTTTCTCCTGGTTTCACAATGCCTACTGTCTAATCTAAGGTATCTGTATTGATGCCAGTCAGATCCTGTTATTCTGGTCTAACTTTCAAGGATCACCTGGTGTTCTTGAATTTCTGTAAGTAAAATTAAAATAATAGCTATAGTTACAGCTTTGGAGAAGAAAGATTCTTGCAGGTAACCATCTGATTTCTTGGAGACGAAGACCAGTGACCCCCTCCCCCCCCCCCCCAAAGATATATAAGACACCAGGAGTCGTGCGTGTATGCACACTGTGAAGCCAGTGACTTCTTTGAGCACATCCAGCAGCCCTTTCCATAGCTTCTCGTCCCTTTATTGTAAGTATTAACTTTTAGTTGTGATTTAAAAAAAAATTTTATCATGATATGGTGCTTAAGAAGTATGTGTCTTTCTCAGTGGGATGTTAAATTTACAGCTAGAGTCTCAAAAGTGTGTGTATTGACCCCATGCTTTTCTAGAACAAAGGCTCTTGATTATATCTCAGTAGTACAGCAATTGTTAAATCTTAATGTATTCTGTGAGAAATAAGTTTCTTTATGCTAGTTGCCATCCCTCTGTTGTTGTTTTTTGCTTTCTGTAGCAATTGGAAATGGTTTTCGTTGTAGCCGTGGTACTGTTATGGACTGCATTAGGAATGTTGTTTGTTACCAAGCTGCTGTATTTTCACGTGGGAGTCGCGCTTAAATTCTTTATTCAGAGAATAAGGACAGTCATGTTAGATATTCTGATGACTTTTTTTTCCCCCTCTTTCCTCACTAATTGAATACTAAGCATACTTGCAGAAAAAGGACTGCAGAATTTATCAAAACAAAAAGTAGTAGACAGTCGGAACTCTTCGTTGGAGTTCACTGCTGTTCTAGCTCATGTTGCTTCTTTCAAAAAATATGAAGCCTCTTAATGTTTAATACATTAAATTTTCATACCTCCATGCACTGTTTCTTTTTTTCTCTGCTTGATTTTGTAGCCTGTATTTTTCCATCTTTTTGGCTGTATGGGATTATGATTCAATTAACTAAACACTTTGGCAATAGCGCATTGACTGAAGCGTTATTAAGCAGTGGAAGGGCTTAGGGAGATGCCTGTAGAGAATGAAGTTTGGGAGAACATTAGGGTCTAGTTGATCTGATCTTTGGAGTGCTAAAGGGTAGTGACATCTCAAGAAATCTGTTCTCTTCTGGATTTAGGACATTCTTCTACATGCAGATAAGCATGTTATGTCTTTGATTTTCAAATTGCAAACATAAAAAATAAATCTGAGGCAGTTAAGATAACTGAAGGAAAAATGCCATGACAACAACAACTCACAGTACTTCTAGGTGAAGAATCAGTCAATACCTCAATAGCATGTGAAAAATACGGACAGGTATTTCAGTGGTAATAATTCTTAAGCAGTTGGCATCTTTGGCCACTCACGGGTCGACCTCTGTACTGTGCCCATATGCTTGTGCAACTGTGTAATGAATTGCAAAGGCAGGGACCTAGCTGAAAAATTCCTCAACAAAAATAAGTTTGTGGTTCTTAAATCTGGATCAGTTACTCTGGATCACCATAATGGCCTTACTAAGACACAGTGCGGGAGGAAGTTGGTAAGTAGTGACTAGTTAAATAAATTGCATCTGCAACTGAAAAGTTTCATTTGAGCTTTGCTCTACTCCCTTTTGACATCTGCATCCAATCTTTAGAAAAGCAGTATGTTGTTCTTTTGCCATATATAGTTTTTATCCTTTTATCCTTATGCCTGTTTAGAAATGATTTGTTAATGAACAAATACTGTAATGAGTTTTGTTACAGATAACTGTAATAGCAATTGAATTTTCCAGAGGGGGTGGTTGGAGGAAATCTACTGGTTGGGAATTGATGAATGGATAAATACATAACACATATTTAACACACTTTTTTTTACCATGTTGAGGATGATTTATATTACTTTTCTTACAAGTTAATCCATTTTCAAAACTGAACTGGAAAACGATTATAAAGGATAAGAAATCGTTCTAACAGATTTCACTAGGAACATTACATTACAGTGTACTTCATCTCTGCCATCTAGCATACGTTTTTATTCTGAAAGCTGTTGCATCGCTAAATTACAAATCTCTGTTGAAAAATCAGATGCATCTTTTAGTTTTGTTCTGTGGTGTGTTTACTTAAGTGTTCGGTTGTCACTAAAATGAGCATGCTTGAAATACTTTGTAATTCAGGTTTTTGAACAGATCAGAAATGATGATCAGATCACTCAATCACTGATCTACCTGTTCAGGAATATTTAAAATGAAGGATTCAAACTGCTGAAACACTGTAAAGATAACAACGTATTTTTACTGTGTACACAAAATATACAGGCTTATCAGACCTGAGCTCTGTTATCAACATCTCAGCCATAATGGAAGACAAAGAGGAGGTGCCACCCAGCAATCATATCAATGGAGTAGTCAAATCCAGAATATTGTATTTAGTATTCCATTTATTTGTGTTTTATTTTTGTTGTGTAACCTGCATGTTATTTAGATCCTGCAGGACAAGTTTAATCAAAATTCAGAGAGATATACTTTCACCTGAGAGTGTTGTACAGATACAGATGAACAAGGGTTTATAATAGTTATGCTAACTTGAGACATTTTAGATATTGAAGGGGCTCTGTCTGGGTTTAGCTAACGTCTATGTCCAGACCTTCTTTTGTTAGGATTTTGGAGTAGACGCTGTCATCTGTTTTGCTTTTCTCATGGTGCCCTTTCTCTACACATTAGTAATTAAAGATAACTGTTGCTCTCTCCCACTCAGCACTGTCTAGAGACAGTATTCAGCCTTGACCTACAAAGTACTTGTTATATTTGGTGCTGTCCTACTATGGAAATTTTTTTTTAATTGCCTGTCTTTTGGTAGGGGTAAAAATATGCAAATTGCATAAACCTGAGGTATTACTCTAAGGTTTATCTGCATATCTTTGTTAGCTAATCTGATTGTTACTGCTGTGCCCCCCCCCCAAGTGCTTTAAGTAGAATGTAATCCTTTTTGGATCGTCTAGGAAAGGTCCAAATGGACCAATGAGACAAGGAATTGTTCAGAGAGAACCCAAGAAAACACCTGTTACTTTTTTTTTTACCTACCGTGGTACCCAACTGTTACTGCCCACATCTTACCTGAATAGGCTTAAATATATACGTGGAAGTAAATTTCTTGGTTTAATCTGAGACAGGGCTGCCTGTTACCTAACCTAGTGGGGCTTCAGGTCCCTTAATACTATGTCAAAATTTGGTTTTAATATAAAAAGTGACTAATAAGTATAATGGTTAATTTCATCAAACTTTTGTGGGCAGAGAGATTCTTTAGATCTGCTCTGTGAGGAAAGGCATCCTATTTTAATAGGCTTATGGATAAAGGCCTAATTTACTTAATACATCTCTGAGATATCTTTGAAGTCTTAAAAACTCTGTAAAGCTCACTTTTGTTTAGAGTATGCCTAAGCCTACCATGTACACTAAAAAGGTTTTTGAATTGCGTGAATCGCACAAAAATGTGTGTTTTGTAAGGTGAAACATTTGGAAACCTGCTGCATTTAGCCCAGTGCATTACGTGTTTTTTAAACATGTAACTTGGTAGGTGCTTCCCTTAAAACTGAGTTTGGAAGTAACAGGTTTTAGTATTTTTAAGTATTTTAATGTGCAGCTTTTGCTGGTAACTAATAAGCAAGTATCTCCTTAATATTTTGTAACACTTTGCTGATTTTATAAGCAAATGATATTTTAGTGGATCTTACGACTTTTTCCACAGACCTTTGGGGCAAAAGTAAGTTTTTTGTCGTTGTTGTTGTTTTGTTTGTTTTTAATACTGAGCTTTTAGTGGCAGTCAAAACTGAAAGATCAGACTTGCAGAACACTGCTGTAAGCGAAGGCAGTATTTCCCCTTTTACAATTGGTGACTGAAAGCACAGAGTGACTGACTTGTTAAAGTCAACAGGTCACGGCATATCTGAAAACAGCAATTGATCTATTTGATTTCAAGTTGAGTGAAACAACCATTGAAAATACTTATTTTGCTTTTCTTTAGTTTTTCTAAAACACTTAATTTCTTGGATGAGCTAGAGTGGGGAATCGGACATTAGTGCTGTTCAGATGAAATTAACTTTTGAAATTATGATGATGTACTTATATGCTAATGAAATCGTATTCTTTCCTGTCCTTCTTTAGCGCTGTGTGGTGCTGCGTTTTTTGAAGTTCCCCCCAAACCAGAATAAGGTAAGACACAATGAGTACTAGCGATAACAGCTGACAGGTAAGCTAATGAAAGCCAGTCTGAGGAGAGATCTGAAGCCTGCAAAAGAACTATAAGTAAGAAAAAGAGGATGTTTTCCAATGTGCCTGTGTTTCAGGAGTTTTGGCAACAGGAGGAAATTTCAGGTCATCTTTTATAGCTAAAATTATGTAATTACTGATTTCAAGACCTTTGTGTGGGACAAACTGTACGACTGAAATACATATGTAGAACGTACAACTTTCTGTAAGGATAGCTGTAGCAAGGGGAAAGAGCTAATCCTACATATCAATGTAGGTGACTGCAGTGATGCTCAGGAAGAAATCAGAGAGTTTTATTGACCGTTGCTAGGCAAGACAAGAGGAGGAGGAACACAGAAGTGACATCACGGTAAAGGTCTCCTGTTGACACCTATTCAGCAGCTAGAAAGCTGTGGAATTTGGGGCAAAGATATGAAGTGTTCAGAGAATAGTTTGGTGTCAGTGGATGACGAGTATCTTATCTGTTACGAAAAGAATATGCAGGACATGGTCTCAGTTTCTTGGGCTGTGGCAGAGGAGTTTTCTGCTTGGGGAGGAAGTGAAACCTTAGACTCTTAGTCTTAGTTGCCTTAGACTGTTTTAACGGGGGAAAAATGATTGAGAATCGAAGATGGAGGGTAAAAGGGATTGTGAAGTGTCAGCACACTGCTAACTACTAACAGCACTCTAAGGAGAAAAAAAATCCAAGAGAGCAAAAGGAGGAGGAGGTTCATATTCTACAATTTCCTTAAGCTAATGAGTAGTCTTTAGGGCATGTTACCTGAGAGATGCAGAAATGGTCTGAGTTGTGACAGCTACTAAAACATGGCTTTGTAAGGGTTCAGTGGCATACTGTTCTGGTGAGAAGCAAATATAAAAAGCACTGTGGCTGTATTGAGAACTGGAGAGGAGGGAGGTGATTTCAGAAAAGATAAACCAGGATGCTTGTAAAGTAAACATATGGAGTGAAACATATGGGATGGGATTTTTGCATTAAATGAGGAAGATTAATACAAAATGCACTGCGTTTAACAAGGGAAATAAAAGCAAAAGGAGAAGGTTCTAAAACAGAGCAGAGGAAAGCAAAGGGAGGTAAAAAGCATGCACACAGTGTAGCTGTGAGTTATTTTGTGGTCTTTCTGCCACTGTTTTACTTGGAAAAAAATTGAAGCAAAACTCAAGAGTGGCTCAAGTTGAAGTTTTAGATCTGCTTATCGTGGCAGGATTTGAAAAATGTATCTTGTGCTTCTGTAGTAGTCTAAGATAATATTGTTTAGAGTTCTTATGAGAACAGGGAAGGACTGAGTGGACTGGAAGAAAGGAAAACAGTGCCTACCTCAGTTTTTAATACAGTGTAGGAGAATTAGACCACATGGTCTAACTAAAATTAAAAAAAGGAGTAAATTATTAGCCTGTAAGTATACAGCAAATGACACCAAGTCAACTCAAAGTAGTCTGAGTGAGGTCATCATACCTTTTGGCAAGGCATTTAGCTTAGCAGAGAAAGGAGAAGATAACAGATATGATATGTTTAAACTTTAATAGGACTTTGGTATTGTTCAAAGTGGTGTTCACGTAAACAAGCTAAGTAATACAGCATTGATGTAATCTCCATCAGGTGGACGTGCATCTGACTTTGAAAAGCCTTGAGAGGCTAACAAAGATGGACTGTGAAATTCGAAGGTCATTTTGTGTTAAATCTCCAAAGTTGTCTGTCCTCTAGAAGACTTTATTCTGTTGATGTTAGTAATTGGGTCACAGAATAAAGCAAGTGACGCTAAGCTGGAGAAGGGAGGACTGCACACAGATCGCTCAGTCTGCAAGATGGAGTGAATAACTGAAACCTTGATCTGAGATCAATTAGGCAAAATCCTGTGAAGCAAAGTAGAAAGTGTTGATCAGTTGGTGAGCTGTCAATTACTTGATGTGAAATGAAGAAGGGGAAAACAAATATCTATAAACAAAATAGGAAATGACTGGCTTGCAAGTAAACAACTTGAAGGATTTGAGAGTTATGGTGAACCACAAAACATTTGACAAAGGGGAAGGCAAAAAAGATGCAAATATTATTTTGGGGATGAATTGGTGGAATTGTAAAGTATTAGCAAGAATGAGTGGTTTCACACTGAATGTTGTGTTAAGTTTTGGTTAATCCACTGTAAGTAGGAGAGGGATAAATGGAAAACAGTCTAGAGGAAAACAGTAATAATGAAGAGATTTAAGAAACAGAAAGAAGTGTTTAAAGAATTAAGTTGTTTAATCTTGGAAGAGAAAAACATGGGACACACATCTTGTAATAGTATATAGAAACTTGTTACTGTGAGGGTTTTAAGTGTTTGTCCCTCAAATTCACTGAAGGAAAAGGTTTCATTTCCTCCTTAGAATATTTTTGGTTGGATATTAGCAAAAACTGTAATGGTTCCATGGTAAAACAATGGAATAGATTATCTGTAAAAATTATAACATTTTATTTGTTAAAGACTTTCAGAGCACGTGAAAGAAACATCCTGTTGGGACGTGCTGTTTTATTCTAAAAGTTCTCACTTCAAAATATTCTTTTGCAAGTGCCCTCATAACATGCAGGCATAACTTAGCCATTCCTCCACAGAAACAGTAGAGCTAGTACATCTTTAAAAAAAGATTTCAGTAGGGAATCATAACGAATAAAATGCTAATCGTTTGCAACCAACTATTTTGTCATTTGGAAATGCATTTGGTTTAAAAACTGAACCACAGGGAAGATTCAGTTGATGTAAAGTTGACTTCTGAGTTGCTGTGTGAGTTAACATAAGCTTATCTCTATGTTTTCCTGGAAAGATGTGTTTTTAATTACTGATCTGCACAGAATGCTTTCCAAGCTTGAGAGTTTCTTAAGCAGAGTAGTGATATGCTGAATAAAGTACTATTTTCCAGCTTTCAAACATCTTTCTGGTAGAGCAATTACTAAGTTACCACTTCTTTTGGTAGGCAGGGTTTATTGTAACAGTAGGCAATAACTGATGCTGAGACGTGTCTAACACAAGTGTCTAGTAATGCATGATCACTTCTCTCTTTCCTGATAAATGTTTCCTGGTGAGTATCCATTTAACATTTAAATAAAGATGAAAGCAATAATGGCTGCAGTGATTGTGACTTACGTTTCCTACTTTTTGAATCCACAAATTCTGGCATCTTTGAAATGTGGAAGACAGTCTGCTGTCAGGATTTTGTGAAGGAAGGTAATGCACTTAGCTATTTCTGTCCCTTCCGAATAAATTTACCCTAATTAATACAACACAGTATTCATCTTCATTGGACTTAAAAAGGACTTTTTTAGATGTAACATATTAATGTTTCATAGCTAAATTGTTTTTCTTGTTCTGTTTCATAAAGATGCCTTTAAATTCAACTTTATTCCAGTTATAGACTAATTATTGAGCAAGTAAAGCTTAGTCCTTGTTCTAAATAGCTGCTGTTTTTCCCTGCCTTTCTAAATAAAGAAGGGTAGTCCTGTATTTTGATTCTCCATCACCACCACTATTGTTATATTGTTACATGAGGCTTTCCTTTGATATTCTGGTCTGAAGGTCCATTCCTCCATCAAATTAACAAATAATTCTGCTGTGGTATGGAAGTACTTAAATGCTGTTATTATCCTGATCAACTGAGGAGTGGGATGGTATCTTTGTCAGCCATGTGCGTATGTTCGGAGTACATGAAGGCAACCTGTTAGGTTGTTGGCAGAACGTATTGGGAAATACGTGGCTTTTCTAGAATAACATTTGAAGCTGCTTAAGTGGTGGTGTTGGCATAGAATTTTTGCCTAGATGTCTTACTTTTCCAAAGCTATCAGAAGGCATAGGCAAGGTGCCCTAGTTTAAATTAACTTGTCAATTTAGATGAAGTATATAATGTCTTTGGCATAGTCTGACTTCTAATTATGTTAGAGGATGTTGGTTGCTATAATGTAGTCAGTTTTCCAAAGTTATTTTTGCAGCTCTCTGTGATGGTCCTTGCAATTTTGTAACAATGAAAAAATCACCTTTTGACCAGCATTTTGATTCTGCAAATAAGAGTTTAATTTCTTACATTAGTAGGAAAGGCTAGTAGTAATAATAATTTAATTCAGTTTTGAATTTTTTTTTCAAGCGGAGGGGAGTAATTTGATTGTTGTGTATATGAAGTATTGCTAGTATTATTCCTACCTTTACTGGAGCAAAGCTGATGAGATACACAGATCTCTCGAATTTCTTTGATAAAGGAAAATAGTGGGTATTAATACTTCCAGTATATTCAGGATCTGTTTGCAGCCTCACAGGATGTGAGACGTAATTGTTCTAAAAAATGCTAAAAGCATGAATTTCTTTAAACAGTTTTTCTTGCTTTCCCCCATTTCTGCAGCAAAGCCTCCTAGTCACTGAAACTTTTAAAACATTTCTGAATGTGTAAGTCTTAAGTATTTTGACTTTGGCAAGCATTTTGCAGTTTCGAATAGCTGTTTCATTTTAGTTCCTCCATATACACCCAGTTTATTTGCATGCCTAAGTCTTTTCCAGGCAGCCACTGGCATTCTCATTTCTCTGTCTCACTGGCAGGTTTCAGCGCTTCCACTCCGCTCTGCACGCTTGCCCTCTTCCCCCAAATGCAGAACCCTTATAAGGGTGGAGAAAGCATTCATCATACTTCCTGCATGTTACAGTATTGTTATGCACTAGTTGGGTTGTTTTCTGGAAGTTAGTTCAAAAGGCTTAAATTCCTCCCCTTCCATAGTACCAGTAGTGAACAGACTAGTAGCTGTCTGTTGAATGGATGTTGATGAGCACGCCATGCTTAGGCAGTGACTTGATGTTTAATGAAAACAATTACTAAAAAAATTCAGGACTGACAGGAAGACTGCAGCTTTACAGCTTGATTGTAGACCTTAAAATATGATCATCTTACACCTTCATTGCTCATTCTGGAAACAGACATCATGATTTTCTTGTTCCACTCTTTATCTGTAGTAGAGATTGTTGCTTATGCTGAATTGTTTTATCAGTGGTGTAAGAGAGAGTGCGTTTTCATCATCTTAGTACTGTGATAAAATGAACTCGGAGAATATCAGAGTAGAGAATTCAAATTTAGTTGACTATACCTAAGGAGCTCTTGAAATGACCAGGCAGTGGAACATCTGAAAGATTTTTGTCAAGACAGCAAACACTTACCTGTTTTTCACGTTTTAGTTTTGGCATAGAATGAAATTTAACATCTCATGTCTTAGTGTACTTAGAAATTTAATTTCTAGTTAAGCGCTACTGGTCATTTTCAAGTTTAAATAAAAATCAATTTATTGCTCTTTAAAAAACAAAACAAAACACTGGGTACTAGCTTTTTTTCTTTTTTTGGTCTGAAATCATGTTGCATAATAATCCTTATACAAAATGGCATAATATAAAGAAGTCGCAAAGGAAGACAGGAAGTAATTTTTTGCTATTAGCTATAATAGAGTTCAAGCTGATAATACTTCAGTAAACTTCTTTGGTGTGAATATAATTTTTTTGGATTGGGTAGTGAAACACAAGAAAAATGTCCTGGGCGTGGTGATCTAGTACTAAATGAACACTGCTCAGATTCTTGAATGTTTTTTTTTTCCTCTGCGTAATCAGATGAGTAAAATCACTCAGAATCCTAGCAAGCACAGGAATACGACATGGTAGGTATTCCCATAGGCTGTATCTGATTAAACATCAGACGTTTGGTTTTTAGAAGATGTTAGCGACACTCCCATTCAAACTTCCCCCCGGACAGACGTGCTTTTCTTCTTACCACTGTAACCACAAAATGGTAATTTGTGGATGTACGCAATTATGTAATGTAGCTCTGAAAGTGTTTAAACTGTGACTGTAAGTTCATGCTACGAAAGCTGGATTGATAAATGTACACTACTGCAGGAAACGTTGCTGTTGCATGCAAGTGTTACATTTTAGACAGAACTGACTTGCAGCTGGCTTCATAACTCTTTATTTGCTGAGTACTGTGATTATCTGGACTTTGTGACTTACACATCCTTTTATCATTGCTTTTTACATAGGAGGTTGTATGATTTGAATATTCTGCTGATTGCAATTTTTAAATTTATATTTATTTATTTATTTTAGAAGATCAGTGTTTCTTTGAGCAGAACTGAAGAGCAAATAATTTATCTTTGGATCTGTAAACAGCTCCTGGAGAATCAGAGTTTTGACCAAACTTGGATATAGCAATTAGACAGCTATAGAGACAATGTTTTTTAGGTGTAATCTGTATTCCTAACTAGTGCAAGATGAGTTGGGGTGTAAAGTGTCATATTTCTAGGTACAAAATTGTGGTTTTACCCAATGTAAGTGACTCTGAAAGAAGCAGTTCAAGAAAAATACTTTCTAGAAAGAGGCATACTAAAATTCCTGTGTGGACAGGTGTGTCTCAGTCTTTTAAAATCGCTTCTGCTTAACTCTTTTGGAAAAGGGAGGAAAGCCCAGATGTGGCCTTGCATTGATTTCTGGTAATATTAATATATACTGATTGGTTATGAATTTGGGACTAGATATTCTAGTAGAATAAACATGGCAGTGTCATCAAAAACTGTTATTCTATTCTTACAATGAAGTATTTTTAACAAAAAAATTGCTGGTAATAAAATGAGTGCAACTCTGAGACTTGCATTTCTTGAGTGAATATCAATGTCAGGATTGTGGAATGATTGCCTGTCGCTAATTTTGGTATATATGAGCCTTCTGCATGAATGAGTTCTTTGCCTTTTTCATTAGATAGAACCTATTTGATGTGTTTGGTGTTTCACTAATTGAGCTGGCAGTAGTGAGGGGTCCTTCAAAAGCTTTTTATCTTTGTTTTTAATGTTAAAAGGTGATGCTCCAGTAGTCTGTTAATGTTGTTCATTGTTCAGAGTATTGAAGGTACTTGCTCTTAGAAGGAGGTCAGCAAGTGTCATAAGCTTGATCTGCAACCTGAAAGTGGTACTGATCTTTTTAATTGGTGAGTCTTTCCTTGTAGTAGTGAGTGCCCCAGTTTTCAGAGATGCTCATTTAATTCCCAGTATGAAAAAAGAAAAAAAAGAAAGAAAAAGTCTATAAGTACTGCGTGCATCAGCAAATGGGGTCAGAGTAGTCCGTAAGTGGGAAGTAGCTGAGAATTCTGTTACTCTGCAAGATAAAGTAATATTCCTGCTCACTGTTCGGAATTTGTATACACTAAAGAAAGGGTTGTGTTGCCATAAAAAGGGAGGAAATCTGTATGTAAACTGAAGTTTTTGCTGTAATATTTACTTAGAATAATAGTTCCTCACTTCATAAGATGAGGAAGATATTTATGATAATTATAGACATTTTAAATTGCTGCCTTTTTTTCTTTCCCCCTCTGCAAAGGAACTATTTGTTCCCCAGACTGGGATAAATTAAATGTAAGGGAAGATTGCTATAGTGTCTTTGTGGTCTGCACAGGGTGAGAGTAGAGGGGACAGGAAGAGGTGATCTCCCCAGTGGTGGTCTCCTCTGCCTTTTGGTGGGGAGGAGTGAAGGAACCCGGACTTGACAGCAGGCCTCTGTGGTGGATAGAGGTGTGTTCAGCACTGCTGATGGGAGCACTGGCCTTCCTGCAAAGCACAGGCTGAACAAATTGAACAACGCTGCTTAAAAATATCCTGCTTTGTGCCCATTTGGGTCACCTTGTTGCCTGTTAATTCTATAGGCAATAATAGAATTGCCCATTAAATACCCTTTTTCATAATTGCAGTCATTTGGTCTAAAGTTATTCCAGGATCATAGCTTGTATTTTCTTCGAAGACTCAAGCAATGGAAGATTGCTTTTCTGAAGAGATCCCAAACTTATTTTGGCTCTCTCAAAAAGATGCAGGGAGCGCTATTCTGAAAAACAACTCCACCTACCATGTGCCAAATATTTTGAAGAATAAGTGCTGTTCTGGCCTTTATAGAATGGTAGAAGTGCTGTGTAAGTGCTTCAGAAAATTTGTATTTTTCCTACTAGCTGCAAAGGTTTGGGTGTGTTGGTGAGTGTACAGCATACTGAACCAATAGAGTAATAACTTCTTTTTCTGTAAAGCATTATTGCATTTTGCTGTTTCAGTCTGGAAAATGAATCTAAGTAGATGAAGGATATTAAATGTAGTATGTAGCCTTGAAAGATCTGCCTTACAGTAACCAAATAATCTGTTTGTAGTCCTACACAACTTGTGTAAGTTTGATAGGTAACCCTTCTGGGTGAGAAATGTCTACCTATTACAAAAAGAACCAAAACATGTTGTTATAAAATTGCCTAGTTAGTGACAATCTCCTTTTACCTCTTAACGCATTTAAGTTTTTGGTGTGGTCTTTTCTTCTGTTTTCACTCTTAATCATTATCTGCGTATTTTCCTCCTGGCATTTTATTTTCTCTCGCTCTGTTCTGCAGTGTTACTTACTTTCTTATTTTCTCTCCTGCTCATGCTTTTTCCTCTCTAATTTTCTAACTTGGACATCAATATTATGCTTTCTCTTCCTCCACTGTTACTTAATCCCAAGAGTAAACCTCACTTGGTTTGGTGCTATATTGTACAGGGGTATGTGGAATAGCGTTTTTCTGGAAAAGCTTTGTGTCGCAAAAGGACACAGGAAAGGAACTTGGAGATTGACTATAGTAACAATAAAACTGTGCAGAGAACCAGAGTATGCTGGAGTACTGGGAACAGCACAATATTATTGTAAAGCTTTTCCTATGTGGGCACTCTAATATTTCTTTAATAAGCATAAGTCTGTCAGAGTGACACTGCACTACTGTGGCTGTCCTGCCTCTAGTACTCATTTAGCTTCATAGCTGTCTAGCTTGGTGTTTTTTTCTTGTAGAAGAACTTCGGTGTTTCTTTATATGCATGTAACGCACAAAAAAACTAACAGAAGACCACATTGTAATGAAAGTTTTTATCATCTGGGGCAACATTCAGGACAGATGGCAAATTCTGTACCTGTTCATGCAGAGGTCCATGATACGGCTTGGTCTTTTTGACCTTTGGCAGGACTGTGTTCTCTTTCTCCAGGTGAAATGCTTCATAACATTCAAAGCATCTCCTGCGCTTAACCTGTTGGTAAGGAGGCAGGAGGCATGCAGTGTATCTACTTTGATCATTATAGATCTCTTACCTATTTTAAGAATAATGGTTGGAGACAGAAAAAATCTTGGCTAATCTTGCCCACTTCCACTTTTTTGCTATCTCTGTTCTTGCCTTTTTTGCCTTTTTCTTTTTTTCCCCCCTAAAAATCAAGAATAAAAATAATCTCTTCTGACTGCTGTCCTGGTCATCTGAACCTCTCTGACAGCCATAGGGAAGTGTATATATACCACAAGTTTAGTGTGTCCTTTTAATTTCAACATGTACTTACTTACCAAACTCTGTATAGCAATTAGGGTACTTTGCTAAATCATTGATAAGGATGTATATGTATTCCCAAGTGTTGTGTATGATTATGTCATAGCTAAATTACCATGTTGTTTTTTTCTTTCAGACATCAGAAGAAATACTACACCATCTTCAAAACATTGTAGATTTTGGAAAACATGTCATGAAGCAGTTCTTTGGGGAGAATTACGTTCATCATGGGGTAAATGTTTTATCCTTAAAGTAAATGGCACTCTAAACATTGTAAATGTTGTGTTTTGAGGAACACTGGATGCCAGGCAAAAGCAATTAGTAGGGTTTGCAGATCTTCCTGAGCGAGCTACACAAACAAGAAGCATTCAGTTCAGAACAAAGATCCTGCTCTGTGCTGATGAGGTGATTGGATTGTACTGTGTGGTTTGAGCTATTTGAAGCTACTGATGAAAAAAAGTGGCAATTTCGTTTCTCTGTATGAAGTGAGAGGTGGGAGAGAGATGTTTTGAGACTGATTTTGCAAAAGAAGGGGAGAAGCCTGGTTGCATTGAATTGTCCAAATTTCTGTGCGGTTGGAGGATAACTTTTTCCTTGTCACTCACTCTGTTCTTCAGGAGGGCTACATCTAGTTAATTGAACATCAGATGTTGAGTGAAAAAGTGATGACAACTTTTGGAACTTGAATCATAAAAATCTACCTCGAGGCAGTGGGGGAAAACTATTCTCGTTTTTGAAAAAGACAAAATGATGCAAGTTTTTTTAATGCACATTAAACTCATACTGAAAATGCTCCTTTTTTTTTGCTTTAATTTAATTTAAATGGTTTAAATCTAATGGTTAATTAGAGAGAAGCTGCTGAACATGTAACTTCGTATACTGCTGTTAATAGCTGCTGAACTGTGGTATTCCATCTTAAGACCACCAAACTGGCTGTTAAGCTTTTTGCTGAAAAAAAATTTTTTTCTTACTTTCTTTCTTTTTTTTTTTAAGGAAATTGTTCAACTGCCTTTAGACTTCATAAGACAGCTGTGTTTAAAGATTCAGCCAGAGAGGCCAGGTAAGTTCCAGTGACAGCATTAAAAAGGTGGCCTTCCTCAAGCTGTAAACGTTCTGCTAAATTATAAAGTAAAAAAAAGAATCATATCTCAAAATTTGAGGAAACTTCTTTCAATATGAAGCCAATAATAACTTGAAAATGGCTTTGTTGTAGAAAAATGGGTGTGTTATAGAATTAAAAGTTGTATCCACTATTAGTTTCATCAAACTGGGGAAAGGGAACCTCTCCAAGCCTTCATTAGTTAATTCTTTATCGGGCTTTTTACCTGCTGTAAAGTCCTTTACAAACATCAGTGAGGGAAGTGGAAGATGTGCCTTAAAATACTCTGCCTGTTTTGTCCAGGACAAATTCTGATGGAATCAAATTAGTAGCACTTTGGAAGGAAGATAGCTGCAGAAACACCAAACTAAATTCTAAGCCGTGTTTTCATTGTTAGTCCCTCACTTGGGGCTAAGCATTTCTTGTCTGACCAGTGGGAATATTAGTCACAGCACTGAACTGCATGCAGCTTGCATTCCAGCTTTTCGTGTCTCTTTCCCTGATGCCTGGTGTATCTCGTTGCAAGGGGTTGCAGTGTTATAGGCTCTAGTGTACGGCCTTTATAGCTTCATGGGCACCTTTGGGGTGTGGGGCTCTGCTTGATTTCTCCAGACTGTTCAATGGTGCTCTGGGGTCCCTAGCCAGCAGTAACATGCAAGCACTCCTTTCTAGTTCCCTCGGACAGGGCGTGGGGATTGAAAGGGATGAGGGTAAAAGAGGTATGGTTGTGTTGGCTTTTTAAGTCTTTGGGAACATGCTGCCAAGACTCAGTAGTCTGGAAACCTTTGACACATTCAGTGTAAAATAAAGTGGTATAGAAATTGGTGTAGTCAGTCAGCTCTTTCAGAAACTCAGGTTTTAGTCTTGTATGTTCCCTTTAAAAGTCTAAGAGTCATGTACTTGATCAGCAGTTCTGTTTCCAAAATGGAAAAAGGCAACACTTGAGTACATCTTTTTTTGTATACGGCTAAAAGTACATCAAGGTGTAAGCTTTAAAATGGGAAAACAAAAGATCTCCCTCTCATATGTTCTTCTTATGTTGTTAAATGTTCCTGAGAAGATTCAGAAACTTTTGCTTTAGCAGAGTTCCTTGAAAAATAAGGTGGTATTAAATTCTTTGGTTAAGTGCAGCCAGTACTTTGATGCCTTTGATTCAGGAAAAATCAGAATTAACTTACATACGGTAAGAGCAGTAGACTCTCTGCTCTATTGCTGACTTGTCCACACCTCTTCGAGAAACAGTTTCACAGTGCCAGAAACTGGCAAGGAAAGTAAATAGTGTCCAGTAAGAATTACAAAAAGAATGGTAAACTGGTAGAAGTGAATGACAGAATTTGGTTTTATTTCTTAAAGCTGAATTTTATGTATCTCCATCTCCTGGGCATTTCTTTTGCGGAAAAAATGAAGTTGTGAGGAGCTGTCTGAGTGGTATTTCTTGCTTTACAACAGCAAATCTCCATGTTCATTTTTAATGGGAATCTTTTTAAGGAAATTCTTTCCTTGAGATTTTAATAGAGTAACCTTTCACAAAGCCTGTCTAACTTAAGAAGGAGCTTATAATACTTCAGATTTATGGCTCCATCTTATTTGGCATATGTGGCTTTCCACTGATGGATGTACTTTTGATTAAGTGTAAAAAAACAAACAAAAAACCAGTTTTTTTTGTTGTTATTCCAAATTGTGGGCTTGTGAGTGGGGGGTAGGCTAACTTCTGTTCCTTTTCTGTCCCTTTTCAGCTATTTAGTATTTTAATGTAAACACTGGAATACCTGTGAAGAGCCTAGTTCTTGTTGAGGGGTGGTTATGCAGCTGATTGTTTCTTATCAGTGTTCTTTTTAGTGCAGTTCATCTTGATCTTGGACCTTTGGCAAACATTTTAAACCTTGAAGAAGTGCTATAAGCAGACTAAGGACTAGAGCTAAGCCACTTGCAGATTCTGCTTATTTTCACAGTTCCTTCTAAACTTCTAGATCTCAATATTGCGAGACCAATTTATGATATTCTGGCCCTTTTCATGGACTTCTGGTGACTAGGCTGATGGATCATAGTCACTACATGCAATTTTAGTAAGCAAGCAAGAGATGACTTCTCTGCATATGGTAATAAATCTCTTTACCTATTCTTGACTCATTGAATACGCTCCTTTGCTGTTTCAGACCTCTCACTGATATCTTTTTTAGGATGAGCTGGAAATTGTGGCCATTAAAGCAGCTCTTGAAGCACTCTATATGCTTGAGAGCGCTGTGAGGAAAACTGAAAACCAGTGTTGCTAATGGGGGGGGAAATCATTTGGTGAAGCTTCTTAAACTATGTCCTGCCTTTCTTAGGACTTTCTTTTCCAGTTAGAGAATAAGATAACTACAGAGTAAAATGAACATGGACATGCTCCCCTCCCACCCTTTTTTTGTTTTTTCTCTCCCTCCAGAGTCTCGCTGTGATAAAGACATGGACACTCTTAGTGGTTATGCAATGTGCCTTCCTAATCTTACCAGGCTGCAGACCTATCGTTTTGTGGAACATCGGCCAATCCTCTGCATAGAGATTAAGGTATCAAACAGAAGAAGATCCTTCTGTTTTTTTTGTTTAGAAATTTTTAAGTATAGACTAACCAAAGCAGTTTCAAATAAATGCAGCAATGGGATAAAGCAGAGCTCATCATTTTCACTGTTACCTGTAGGATGAAATCCACCCCTCTCCCCCCGCCATTGCTAACCTTTACAAGTTTGGGAAATTCCCAAGTATTAGTAGGCTTTCTTGCAAGCCACAGCAGTGCTGTGTATCCTTATTTTTTTTAAAGGAGGACTCTAACATAACTGGGAATAATATACAATGAGATAATATGAAGCTTTTTGAGTATTGGATGTTCACTGATAATCTTTTTTCAGTTTAACTGGAAACTGGAAAGATTTGCATATTGTGTGCCCTTACATTTATATTTCCTTTTTTTTTTTTTGTAGCCAAAGTGTGGCTTCATTCCTTTTTCCAGCCATGTTTCGCAGGAGATAAAGCACAAGGTGTGTCGTTATTGTATGCATCAGCATTTAAAGGTAACTTTTTTTGTAGTCAGCCTGCTTTCCTTTGACTGCATTGTGTTTTATTTGTTACTAAAGTCTTGCTTTCCTGTTGAAACTTGCATATTGTTGCTTAAATCTCTGATATGACTAAAGAGAGTGAGTGGTTACACACCTGAGTTGCTGGGTGTGTAGTGAGAAACGGAAGAAGTTCTGTGGGAAGTTGGAAGCAAACAAATGCAATATTAGTCTTTGAGGAGCTAGCTGGTTGGGTAAACATCTGTGCCATATTTCCTTTTAAGTACAGCTCACCAAGTGCACGGTGGCATTGCACAACTTACCAGAGCATGTAACACCCATGGAATTCATTTGATTTTTTTTGATATACACTAATAATGTTGATTATGTTCCTGAAATCATAATGGGTCTGGAAGTAGAAGCTAAATGTACCTCGTTATAACTTAATGTGACCTTTTTCCATGCTTTCCATTCATGTATTTTATGCAATCTGAATGATCTCAATTTAAATATGAATAGGAAGTCCCCTAGTAGTCATGAATAGTAAGTTCAAAGAGTTTTAAATGTTGTGGGACTTCTGAAGAAAAATGTTAGTGCTAGCACCTGACTATTAAAATAATTGGGAGCAGTTATTCCAGAAAGTGATTAACAGTGGTGTTGATTTTCAACAGGTAGCAAATGGAAAATGGAAGCGACCGAGTAAATATTGTCCGTTAGATCTCTTCTCAGGGTAAGAAAAAGTGTGACTTGATTCTCTGTGTTGCCGAAAAGACCCCTGTGTTTTAGTTTTATTTCTCAGATTATTTAGACTTCAGCTGTAGGATGAAGAAGCAATGTCTGCTTGTCTTACTTTTACAGCAAATATTTCTGGTGCTATGTACTTATTTACATCTATTTCAGGAATCGGAATTGTCTATTACGGCTACAGTGCCTTGTGCTACTTAACATGAAATGTAGGAAGTGTTTGTTTACTACTCAGATTTGAATTTACAGTAGTCATTTTGTCTTTGCAATGGCTTCAGCGTGACTAACGTGCTTTAAGGGATGTGTTCACTTCAGGTGCCCTGTTCTGATTCCATAGAATCCTGCAGACGTAGCTGTAAACATCTAAAGGCTGTGATAATACCTTCTTCTTTTTTTTCCTAGAAATAAACAGAGAATGCACTTTGCTTTGAAGAACTTACTACAGGAGGCACAGAACAACTTGAAAATATTTAAGGTAAACAATCAAAACTGCTTGCTTTTTTGTATTGGCTCATAAACGATTTGACTTTAATGTCTGAAGAGTCAAGATTCTACTTCAAATGTACATAATCAGCACCTTCACTATTGGGCTCCACCATTAATTAAAAGAAAACAGGAAAATTCTTAGATTTCAAGTTACGATAGGTAAATAATACTCTCTGTAGCTATACCTAGAAACCTCTCCCAGAGCTAATCAGTCTGAATGAATAGTTGGAACAGCCAACAGAAAAAGACTTTTAAAGATGACCAAACTTTTAAAACTTTTTAAGTGCTCATTCAGGGGAAGAAGATAAGAGAACTTTGTGCGTTGCTGCAAATATTGCTGGAAATTTCTGTTACAATATTCATACAAGTCAAATGCACAGCATGCTTCATTGACAAAGTAAAAGGGTTACCTTTTTGTATAGAAGTAATGTAGGAAAAAATAAAGCACTAACTGATGGATTGTGCAGATTTGTCAGATTAGTTTTAGAAAATAACTCTTTTGAATTCATTTGCAGTATTAAAGCAACTACTGGAGTTACTTACACTTGTATGAACTGTTTGTTTTTTCTATTAGAGTGCAGATAATTGTCATACCTTTTCTGTCCCTTTTTTCCACCTTCCATTTTACAAATTGGCTTTCAAAAGGGGTAGTTTTACATGGCTTGCTTTTTCACTATTGACCCTATTTAGACAGAAGTGATGAGAAACTGTGCTGAGTATCAGTTCACTTTTGTTGTTCTGATTATTTAAAGTTGATTAAGTTGGGAAAGTATCTTTTGACTTAAATGGGCTTTTTGGTCCTAATCCAAAAGTCTCATGGAGTTTAGGATGACAACTTTGTAAGAGATCATGCCTGCATTTGTTTGTAGACTTTTATACCAAGTCACTCTCTTCTGCACCATGTGTTTTAAAATATTTGGTTAGCTGAGTATGAATAACTGGATTTGATGGAGTGTTTAAATCTTTCTTTTCTATTTACAGAATGGTGAACTAATTTATGGCTGTAAAGATGATCAGGATTCTGTCTCTGACTGGAACGAGCTTGCTCGTCACTTAAAACCTTTCTTTTTTCCTTCAAATGGGTTGGTCAGTGGACCACACTGTACAAGGACAATTGTTAAAGAACTAATCCACGTTATAACTATGGCGCTACTAAGTAGTACTGATGCCTGCAGGGCAGGTGATATGAGGACAGTTCCCATTTCACAAGGAAGAAGCTACTGTGAAGCAAGCGCTTTTAATAAGGAGCTAGTAAGAAATGGTAAGAACTAATTTCTTGAGCACTGACAGTAATTAACTGTTACCACATAATGATTCATATTTTTGCCTCTTGTTTGCTATTTAATACTGGTGTGAGAACTGAATTATGAGAAAATGAACTATGAGTTGCACAGCTGCTAGATAACTTTTTAATGTGACTTCATAATGAACACTTTCAGCACTGCATCTCATGATGGGGCTAAAAGTCAGTTCAGAAGGTAATAGGGTAAGAATTAAAGAAAATACCTGTTCAAGCTGATAACCATGATTTGTACTTTAAATGACTGGGTAAGTTTATTTTCTATGTGATGAAATCTAGCTGCTTTCATTGGTTACATGACACCTGTTTCTTGCCTTCCCTGGTCCCCAACTATGGTATAGCCTTCTTTCTGTTCTTTTCCTACTCCACTTCTGGTAAAGCAAAAGAACAAATATGGAACAGAAAAGAAATGGAAAATGAGGACTGGAAAACTGAAGATCATGTTAATTCCTCAGTGCTTAAGTTTTGTAAAGCTTGAATTGTTCAAGATGCTGCTTTTTACTCTAATTATACAAATAGCATGTTTCTTAAATACACTTTTGAGGAGAATTTTTTTCATTGCCGATTGATTTTTGCTGTATTGTGTGGAGAAAGAGCTATCTTTTAAAAAAGACTGCAAATGCAAAAAGAGATTTGTTTATACTATGTTAAAAAAGACCCAATATCTGAAATACTAAATTAGTTTTGTCGACAGTTCATACTGTTGAAACTTAATTTATGGTGGTTTCAGACTTATCTGAGAAACTTGTCTTTTAGACTCACAGTAGAGTGCAGTGGAGATTTTTTTTTCTTCTGAGTAGTTTGAAGAGCTGTATACTGTGTGTTGTATTCTGCAGTGAAATAAGTGGTGTTTAAATATGCAGGTAAGCACACAGCATATTATTGTTCAAAAACTGAAGCTTTTTCTTCTTTGACCAATCTGAAGAATATTTGGGTTTGTTTTGTGAAAAAGCGCATGTAATGGCAAGTGAAGCAAAGCAAAGACTCTCATGCCTGCCTTATTTGAATATACTTTTTCTTATAGGGAAACATAAATTGGAAAGCTCTGGCTTACCGAGGGGTTGTCTCCTTTATAAAACCCTTCAGGCTCAGATGCTTGACATGCTGGATATTGAAGGACTCTATCCTTTGTACAATAGAGTCGAACAGTACTTAGAGGAATTTCCTGAAGAGAGGTAAGATTTGATGGCTGTTTTTGGTTCTGATTAAGTAGGTATGCAGACAAGATTGGCTCCATGCAAATACAACCATTTTTTAATCTTGTCATGTCTTATACAACCTTCCTTATGGTATGGTGTATTCTGAATTTTCAACTTGAAATACAACATGACATAAAAGATGAGTTTTAGTGTCAAAAGTTTTGATGTCAGTCACTTGAGATTGATGATGTGGGGATTTTTAAGTGATGATTATGCCAAGTTCACAACAGGGAATGGGAGAAAATGCATCGTTCCTTAATAGTGAAGGCCTGGGGGACATATCTTGGAGGAAGACACAGTAAAATGGAAAGCAGTTTTCCCCCGCCTTTAGTACCTGCAGAACTAGGACTATGTCTGCAGTAATAATGATGTTTTTACAGTCATTCTCAAGTCTTTATTGGCCTACTACCTGCCCTTTAAAAACCTGAATTTGATATTCAGCAGGAATTCAGCCTGTACCTTCAAGATCTTAAAGAATGTTTGACTGGATAATGGGCTCAATATCTCCTTTTGTCTAGCTGACCTTTGCTATGTGGTGAGGTGGAGTTTACATAGATGAAAGTCTGTCAGGGCTGAGTGAAAGCTCCTGGTCTTGACTTAAGTCTTTTCTGTCTTTCCTTTTCAATTCCCCAAAGTAGAGAGGAGTTGACCAGTTGAGACTGGTTAGCTGGTTGACTTCTAGACTGGTTTCACAAGCTACAGGGAAGCCTGAGTACACTCCAGAAATAGGTAACAGAATGTGGAGGGCCCCTGAGCATGCTCTTAGTTAAGGTGTTCTGAGATTTGGGCTCAATATGCACAAAATACGTCTACCTAAGTTGCTGCTAGAAGGATTCTGAGATTTGGGCTCAATATGCACAAAATACGTCTACCTAAGTTGCTGCTAGAAGGAGAATGTCTTCAGTCTGCTGTTGCCTCATCCTATAGCAAATTAAAGTATTCATAATCAAAAGTAATGACCTTACGGGAATTGCTTTTTCCTAAACTGGCAGTGGAGAAAGATAACATACCTTTCCTTTGAAAGTGGTGGTAGACCCTGTGGCGCACAGGGTCTTTGGTTCCTTTGTCTCACCAGGCTTTCAGCCTGAGATGGTCTCTCAAAACATTCAGCCAAATTATCCAACTTCCAAGTGAGTTTTCCAGCTTATGTCGTTTGTGGTGGTATTTGCCACCAGTTTATAATTTTGTATCTTAGCTTCTGGCATTTGTTTTAACTGTAGTAAAATACATAATTTATTAGCATTGCCTGGCCTGCCTTAAAGGGAGCAGACTTCTGGTTATCTCTTCTGTTGCTCGAACAAGGAGTTTGTGTTCCATCTTAAGGTGATGAGATGGGTGTTTTGGTCACAATTTGGCATCTAAAGGGGGAAAAAAATAATTAATCAAATATGGGTAAACTTGACCAGAATGTTGGTTTTGTAGAGGAGATGATATTGTTAGGTTGCTTGTCTCAGGGTGTTTCTTTCCTTAATGTGAGTGTGATATGCTCGGACTAGCTCAGATGTGGGAGCAATCAGCTAGCAAAAGAAGAAAAGCAGAGCACTAGGGCTCTGTGTCAGTGGTTCCCAAAGCTTCGTGGGCCGTTGTATCATATCATTGCCACACCTCAGAGTATCTTATGCATTACCAAGTGCCTTCACAGTGCTTTACGCTCAAAATACTTTTTGAGTGATGTTTAATGTGTCTGTGGACGAGTGGTGGAATCAAGTTAGGAACCATTGGTCTACAGAATAATATGATGTGTAGTGGCTTTCAACCCCCCAAAATGCAACTGATCATCTGCCAGAGAAGCAGAAATCAAATAGCCTACTAAAACTGAATAGGATTGAGGAAATCCTGATTTGCAATTGTAGAAAATTACTACTTGTATAAAGCTGCAATGACAAATTGTTCAGTTGCTTTAAGTTACACTTCTGCAGTAAAACAGGTGAAGTCTCCTAGCTGTACTGCTCATGTAAACCTATTCTGATAAGCTGTCTCTTCTACAGAAAATGACTGAAGTGGTGTACAGGGGTAGCTTACAGAGGGGGTAGTTTAAAATGCCAGCTTGCAATCCACATCATAAATGAGCAAATCAAACTTGAGAAGCAAGAATCTTTTGGTTACTGTTTCTCTTGCCTGATGAAGAAATACTGAGTATTGCCAGGTGCTACATTTGTTCTCAGATAGAGCCTATTAGTTGGAATAATAATAACAATGACTGTAAAAAGCCTCAATTTTTATACTTATATTCTCAAGATGTAATTTGCCTGTAATTCTGCCGTTGCTCACAAGAGGGCATGCTGGCCTCACTTGTAAGAGATGGCTGTTGTGCTCCTTCAGCTCTTGTGGAGTCCTCAGCTGAAGGATTGTTTTGTAGTAGGCAATATGATAGCCTTAAGTTCTGCTTAAGTCACATGCAGTATAACTTTGTGCTTTTATATTTTTACAATAAACAATTCACTTGCAAGTTTATTCTTTCATGCATGTGGTGTTTGTATGCTGTGCACTGGCATATAATGAGAAATTACGGGTTTGTGCTGCAAATTGCATTTTTTTATGGGTTCAGCTTTTCGGGAGTTGAAGTATTTAGCATGGGAAAGAAGGCGGCCATATCAGCTGTCCCATTATTAGTACGTCAAGTACAGTGGGCACACTATCAAGTTGGTTGGTGAGTGGGGCCTTATCAGATGTGTGTGTACTCTCAACAGTTTCAGGCAGACTTTCTAAGGGATGCTGCAAACTGTTACAAATTTTGAATCTTTCCCACTTTTGCTAAAAATGCATTTTTTTCCCATAAAAATTGCTGTTCTGTTCTTGTGGTGATAAACAGGTAGGCAGGGATTAAGATTGATTTATCTTTTTTAAAAAAAGTATTAAACTGCAGCAAATGGTAAGTGGCTGTGCTTGTATGAAATGAAGATAGGGACTGTCCAGGGTTTTAGCTCTTTGAATAGTAATTTGTTGCCATGTTTATCAGTGGTTTTGTTGGTATGTTCTCATCTGAATATCTGGGCTACTGAAGAAAGATCTCACTGGAAATCAGCAAATATCCTTGACTGTGTGTAAATCTTCTTTTTATTTAGAAGTACATTGCAGATAGACGGACCTTATAATGAAGCATTTTATGAGAAGCTGCTAGATCTTTCAAATGAAGATGATGGAACAGTAGCATTTGCGCTAACAAAGGTACCTTTCCTGGGCATATTGTTGAAGCTTATTCAGTCTGACAATTTTAATAACCACCCGTCTAACTGAAATTGATGGGTAGTGTGTGAACGTCACCACTGGCTTGTCAAAGTAAGTGTTCTGTACAGTTAAAGTTCTTAATTTTGTTAGGGTGCCAGTGTGTACCTTTATAGCAGAAGCACTTAAAACCCAACGTATTCAGCCCCTGTTCTTAAAAGGAAAATAAAGCTCGCTATTGCCTTTCTAGACTGAGGAGGCATTCACAGGAACTGGTGCTTTGTTGGCCTTTAAGAAAAGTATCTGCAGGAAATGAACATGATCCCTACACAGGGTGTGGTAAAACCACTTGCTCCTGCTACCTACCTGTTATAATGTTGAGATCTTAAAATGAATATACTAATACCCTTGAAAAAGAACAGTATGTTTTCTATAAAGGCAAATACAAATATAATGGAAAATTCATGTCACTCTTATTTTGTATAGGTGCAGCAGTACAGAATAGCAATGACTGCAAAAGACTGCTCCATCATGATTGCCCTTTCACCTTGTCTACAAGATGAATGGTAAGAGTTATTTAATTTTGAATGACTTCTGTTCATTTAGAAATCAGATGCACTTGCGCAGTTAATTCATGTAACTGTTAAGAAGGGTTTTTTTTCGGATTCCAAATGTTCATTATGGGCATGCAGGTAGAGTTCTGATTTCAGACATATAGGACAGTTTCTGAAGACCTAAAGTGTCAAAGTTTTGTGTCTACCCTCTTCTTGAAATTGGAATTAATTGCACACAGCTAGATACACATGGTTTTAACAAGGTAGGATTTTTCTGCCTTGATCCCTGATACGAGAGGGTTTTCAAAATGATTTGCCTTCAACCACCGGACTGGAAAACAGAAGTCTTTTGTGTCTAGTTTTTATTGACCTGATTAATAATCATGAGGTGACAACTTCCTCTTCTCTCAGTCAGGCAAGAAGCTTTGCCACAATATTACTTGTTTTGAATTTGATTAACAGTAACAGTTGCTTTTAGAGAGGGGAGCTTGCTTAACCAAAGCTTTGTTATGTGTAGAGAAGATAGTCTTCTGCATTTGTCCTGGAATTCTTGAATACAGTGTTGACAAGAGAGGGGAGTTTTGCAACAGTTCACTCATTATTCAGTTGACTCCATCCTTCAAAATGCTTGGACAGTAGTTCTGATACAAAATTTCATCACCTTGAACCTATGGAGAAGTTGCAGTAATTCTTATTGGTTCTGCCAGGTAAGATGGTGGTTGCATTCTATGCAATAACACCTAGAAATATATTGCATTAACTAAATGCAAAGATACATTAATTGACCTAACAAGATAATGTTTTGACTTAATCTGTGTGAAGCTGAAAGGGCAATGACTGGGAGAAGTGCCGCAAATTCACTTTCAGACTGGTTAAGCTGGAGCCATAGTTCCCTAAACACTACATTAGCTGAAGTTTCTTTTCTCAGGCTCTTGGGATGGTTATAAAATAAACATTAGTCACTTTTGCACAAGGACTCAGGACCCACAAATGAAAAATAGGTTTACTCTAATGAATCCCTTGTGCAATGTTTTTGTCTTCCAGCTCTGAGCAAAGACCTGTGGTACTAGCATCCAAATCAAGATTCACCTTTTCTGTTTCTGTCCTGGACCTCGATCTTAAACCATATGAAAGCATTCCTCATCAGTACAAACTTGATGGCAAGATAGTAAACTATTATTTGAAGAATGTACAGGCCAAAGATGACCCAGTTATGTCCAGCCTCTTCAAGGAGAGTGAAGACTGCACATTAGTTCTCCATAAAGTGTAACTGTTTCCCTAAGGTTATTTTTATTTGAACACATTAGAAAGTGAAAGGTTAATGAAATAATTATGGTGATTTTTTTCTATTGTGTTCAGTGCATTTTTCAGCTGTGAATGTTTTTGCTTTAAGAAATGATTTCTAATTGGTATGCCTTTTCAAAGACATGGGATAGCACTAAAACATGCGTTTGCTATATAACCTTAATGAATGTATTAAATATGGCAGAACAGATAACGTGCCATACCTTGGAACTAAAGGACAGAGCAACTTAATTCTAAAAGTCCACTTCCTTAGAATTGAAATAACACAGAATTAGAGGTTTCCTGAAGTATTGCACTAATATAGAAAGCCTAATTACTAATAAGAGAATTGCCTTGGAGCTTGTGCTTTTTGAGTCTCACACATAGCTACTAGGAAGAGAGAATGCTCTTACAAAAACCTAATATAAAATCTAAGCATTAAGTCCACTGAAGATACAGCTGAAGTGGAAATTAAAGTGTTACTGATCTATGGAACTACCATGTTACTGCAGAACACTTTAAGTCCTAATGCATGGGATTAAAGACTCCAGACTGCCTCCAGAAGTTTTGTGATCACTTTGTATCTCCTAAAGCTTCTGAAACTAAGTGAAAAGAGTTAAAGGTAAGCATCTTTGAATTTTATACAATAGCTGAACTTAACTAGTCTGACACATTGGTCTTTTACTTTCTCTACATGATATGCTGCTATTGGAGGTGAAACCACAGCTTGCTCTTTCCTAAGTTAAATTGAGCCCTAGGAATTATGTATTCTGAGTTTTCTAGATTACTTTGGGTCTTTCAGACTGTGTCGAATGTTGGTATTATTTCACTGACATCCCGTATATTATGTATGTAGCACGACCAACTGCTTTCAGGCTCATTCTTTAAGTGATACACAGAGGAAAGGCGACAGTATCTGGTTTTCTTTTTTTGAAGTTGCAGGGAATCACTTTCTGAGGGTGAGTACTGGAGCTAAGTTTGCATCACTACTTCAGCAATTTAAGGATGGCTTTACTTTGTATAGTAAATACTCCTATGTGCAGGTGAAATTTTGAGATGTTGCAGTTAGCCATCTTCAAGGTAGATCCTGAGTTAGGAGATTGAGGATGTATTCAAAGTTGTGGGTAGTGTGATAAAATCTACAGGGACTCTTCCTGTGTGCTTGGGGTTTACATACCCTGAAATGTGCAAAGAGAATGCTATTCAAGCTACAGTGAACTGCTGTTATCTGTATACAATGTGTGTGTACTGGTAATGTTTTTCAAAATAATGTAGGTTATCATTTAAAAAATTATATTAGGATCTCAATGTAATCTTTGAGTCGTTCCATTTTATCTGACATTAAGAAGCAAAAGCAGAAGACTGCAGCTCTGTAGACTGACACAATTAAAGGTAGAAATATGGAGTAATACCACTCCTAGCAATACTGTTTTGCAGTGGGAAGGAACTACATCAGCAATCTCTTACAGTCCACCTGCAGTTGATAGTGTGCCTTTCTGGTGTAGGGTTGTGGGCTGCTCTTCAGTTAAATGTGATAATAAACGGTGTAATAAGCTGGTAGTTGACAGTGGTAAAAACTCTTCTAAAGAAAACATGGGGGAGAAGATCCATTTTTAAAAACAGAAATCCTTCAACTGTTAGACAAAATGAGAAGGATTATCCACAGCTGAAAAATTAAGTTATTCAGTTTTTTATGCTGTAACTTTACACACATTTCATATGCAAATAGAAGTGTATGTGCTGACTAAACAGTTTTGTTTTCATCCAAGAAGGATCTAAAGAAGAAACTAACTAGAGTAAAGGTTGCACAAAATGAGCTAAACCAGTAACATGTCAGTGGATAAAGTAACAATGAATTTTGCTTGTCTACTGGAATCCAAACTTGAAAACAGTCTGCCTTATATCTAAAAAGAAAAATTTGTAATATAGAGTTGCTGTTCATCAAAACTTGATTTCTAGCCTTGTTCAGCTGTAGATTCCGACACAAACCAGTCTGTTCCTTCTTACCAGAACAGTAGGAGACTATTTCAGTGATCAAATAGTGGAATATTAAAATTACAGTATTTAAAACATGCTATTGCTTTAAAATTGATATTTTTAGTTCTTATCTACCTGTTTCAGCATTGCTATACAATACTTCGTCATGTGTTTAAAAAGACAACTAAAATACAGAGCAGACATTTGTGCTGTTTGCATGGTTATAGCATCTATGGGCTTAAAAAGGAACTCTCTTAATATTACCGAAGAGTCTGTATTGTCATCATCTTTGGCCTTTTGCTTCCAGGAATAACAGCTGTTACTCTGTATATAAAAAGTGCATGACTTCAAATTGTGTAGGTATGTTCTGGACCACATCCTTTGGTTGTGCTAGGTAATGTGGAGCAGTAACTCTTTTGAGAGATGCTGGGAGTTTGTAAATGAGCTAATGGTACATCTGATGGAAGTGAAGGAAGATTACAAGACACCTCTCTGTTTCGTTTCTCTAGGGACAAACATATGAAATGCGATGCTTTCATAATGTGTTATCTGCTAGAATTTTTCCACAAAAAGTAGAAAATCAAAATGAATTAATTCTCTCTCTCTCTCTCTTTTTACAAAAGTCTAACGGTCTTTCTTGTTTAGTTTAGGTTTTCATTCCAATTAATGCTGTCTCTTGTTCAACACTTAAATTATGGAAAAAAGTTACTTCACACAGTTGCTTTTTAGCATAACACTTCTTTAAAAGCTTTAAGTTATTTGTCTACTTCCACCTAATTTAATAAGAAGGTTACTTAACTCTTTGTTCTAGGAGTCTCTTACTGTTCTCCAGTCATTTTAAAATCACTGTACTTTTACAGAGCTGTGAAATGAAACTTCCACTTTTTATGGACTTGATTTTGACAGTGCATGACCTTTTAACACTTTCCAGGTAGCTAGAAAATGTTAAGAAGACAAACCACTCTGGTACATTATTGATTCAAAAAGATAAATTTATAATGAAATCACTCTGTACATGTAACTATTTTATTTGGCATTTTTGTATTTAAATGGCTGTATTTATTTTCATGTCATGACAATTTATATATAACGTGCCATAATTGTACAGATAGCATGTTTTATGAGTATGGTTTCTAAATGGAGAATAACTTAATGTTTATATTCAATAAAATTATAGACTGTGTAACACAATATCTTAATTAAAACTACTTTTGAAATTGCTACCTGTTTTAAGTAATGCTGGTATTCAGTTTTTCAAGCCAACCACTCTGATAAGATTTTCAATAGCTGTCTCAATCCCAAACAAAAGCAGCATACTTCGGAAGCAGGTAGGTGCATTTTCGGTAGTTGCTATCTTCTGCTCCAGGACTACAAGAAAAATGTAAAAATGGATGTTATTTTCAGAGAGTTACACTATTACTGAAAGCATCTGTCTGCGTCGCATTTTTTGATAAAACAGGTCACCTGCTGCCTAAAACATACAGACATGCTTTTTCTTGTAATCCCATCTAAATTAAATATACAGGAGGTAAAATCAGTTCAGCTCCTTGCAAGTTTGGTTTTGTTTACCTGATGTGCTCTGCAAGATGTACTTTCATTTTACCTAAAGAGATGCTGGGCAAAAGGGAAAAAGGGACAGGTGCTACTCTGAAAGCTGAGAAGTGCTCTCCAAAGTGAATGACATTACCTTGCTCTGGTACTTTAGTCAGGAGGTCCAGAACAGGTGTTATTCTCCCATCTTCATCTACATGTATCTTCCAAACAATCATTAATTCAAACCTGTATCATATCCAGAGAAATGTTAGTTAACTGTTAACTAGAAAATTAAGGTTTCGTCGAAATGGAAAGTAGGGGATTCAGGAGATTTACACCTTTATATTCTTGAACAAAGTACACCTTAAGTAATGCAACTTGAAAATTTCTGTATTTGGGAATCAATACTACTGAGATTTTGAACCAAACAACACTGGTAATTTGTTGACAAGGAAAGGTCAGTACTCAGTTTTCAGGTATGTTCAGATTTTCACCCGCAGCGGCTTTCCCCCCTAGTTCTTGTCTTTGCTTCTCACAAATGATACATTGTTATAGTGTAGTGGTAGAAGGAGTAAGATATGAAGGAAAATTTGTTCCTTTATGGGTCTCATCTGCATTCCTGCTTTTTCCATTCCTGCTTTTCAGAGTAGCCCTTTCTTGAAAGTAAGGCTTTCCTAATCAAAAGCCGATATGCACAGTAACAAGTCGTAATAAGGACTAAGTTCTCTTTCCTCAGTGCTCAATCAATCGTGACTTTAAATGTAACTGTAAAAACTTCCTTAAATATGATTTGTTGGCCTTTTGCCACTTCATTGTTATAAATAAGTCCTAGAGAATTTGTGTACAGCTGCTTGTTCTGGGAGTTGGGAATGTAGATTAGCACACAAGCATGCTTTCTCCCAAGCCACTGAACTCTTTTTTAATTCTTACGCTCCGTGAGCCTAGGGGAGAGGGAAGGTGTAGCAGAACTTGACACCTGTCAGCTTAAAGAGCAACTGCAAAATAAAGCTGCTTATAGTAAAAGGGAACAGCTCATTTTCCACTTGTGATGGTCTAACAGCAGTTATTTCAACCGCTCAGTGTTAAAGCATTTAGTTTTAAATGGCAGATTTTCCTAAACAGAGACAGTGCCCTCCATTATGATTTATTTGCTGGTTCCACAAACTAATATTAATGAAGGTAAAGAGCTATGTTTTATTTCCAGTTATTACCATAGGAATTAATGCATATTTTAGAGAAGAATTAATAGGAAAATGGAAAGGTCTCATCCCCTCAACAAGAGCAACTTTTCTATGCTTAAATACAGTTCCTGACAATGACAATTACACAGCTTTACATTAATTGTTTTAGGAATTTTTTTATTCTATTAACCAAAACTAGGCAGAACACAGCTAACAGAGGGACCAAAGACATCTAGCAAGTGTGGCAGAATAATAATAAATGCCAGGGAAATGATCACCTAATCTAACTTTGATTCCCTTATAAAACAATAGAAAAATGTAACTGCAATTGCTATTAGTAACATGGCAGCTGTAATTTTCTTTCCCATAAAGACAAAACCCTATGCTTTGCTTTGGTGATTTGTAATCCTTGTACCTTCTACCACAAGAGCATGCCTCAGCTCTGAGTGACAGGCTGCTGCCCTGGCCTTCGTGTTAGCCCGCAGGCGGGGATAAGCGCCTTTGAGCAGATCAAAGGGTGCAAAATACTGCCATATCCCAGGTCCTCATAGAGGATGTTTGCCGGTGGCCCACTGTCACGTTAAGGGGGCTGTTGGCCTCAGCATCTGTTCTGCTCATAGCTCTGGCAATGTAATACAGGAAGACAACCAAGATAAATGGAACAAAAACCACAGTTTAAACTGATACTTTCAGCTGCATGAGAGGGAGGATAGACCCCACATTCCTAAGCTTTGAATTTAGAGTCTATATTACAGTATGGGCTTCCAAAACAAAGACGGCAGTGTAATTTTTCTTAAAATGCAACTGAAAATAAAGCCTGCTAGAGCCTCCTTTTTTCTCACCTAGTTAAAAAAAAGTGGGCATACACAGTAGCAATATGGTTGACTTTTCTAACAAGGCCACATGGAAACAAACCTCTTTCATGTGCTTTCTTTTTCCTTCCAGGGTTCCTGTATGTGGTTATAGCCATAAAACTAACACACATCATCTAATCTCTGTGCTTAGAAATGTTATAAAGCAATAACTTCATCTATAGATAATTGGTCTAGTTGGAGACTATCACTATACAGTTAAAGGATAACAAAATGCATAAATAAAGAATCCGGAGATTCCCCCAGTGCTGTAAGTAGAATTTTTGGCTTTGTCCCTTTTCTTTTTTTTTCCTTAAAAACAATCCAAACAAAATACCATCTACTTATAGACTGACTTACCCAGAAGGTTTAGGGTTCCTTAAAACTATATAATCTCCCAGCAGTCCTTCAGGAAGTTTTACAATGTCAGGATATTTGGCCTGTGATTAAACAGATTGGAAAAGGTAAAATTAGGTCACAGAAATGGCAAGAGGCAAAGTGACTTCTAGGTAGTTCTTTCCAGTTGCAATGCATTTTAAATGCTGCGGCTTTTAGCTTACATTTGTAATAGTTAAAAGTGTATTCTGCAACTAACAAAATCCACTAAGTAACAGCAATGAGAGCTGTGTAAGACAAAATAAACCCAGGCTGCTGTATTCAGTTTGTGAAACAGCATTGTGCCATAGCCACAGCATCTTTGGAAGTGGGTATCCACAAAGGGAGTTTTTGTGGTTACTGAGCAGTTATATTTTCAGCTTTTTTTTTTATGCTGGAGTTTTTTTTTTCCCCTTAATGTATTAACACAGAGACTCTTTCTTCTGGGAAGCGCCTTCAATGTGTGCAGGCGGAGTTAGCATTGTCTGTCACTCACTGTCTATGAGTGAGCACAAGAAGAGAATCAAGGATGCTTTAGTGCTACCACGTAAGGTGGAAAGCTGTCATTAAAGTATTGCTGTGAATAGAAGGTTGATTAGAAAAATGCAGTTAGTAGCAAAATACAATTTCTTGCTTCCTGAGGTGAATCTCAAACATTCTGGGCTTGAGACACCCAAATCACATGTCATAGACCAGTACTGTTGCTTTTCTGCCCATATCCCTTTTTTGCACACAGATTATTAAGATTTTAATTAGTTAATGCATTCATTACTAATGCCATTTCATCAAGGGTGACAGTGCACATGACTTTTTTAAAAAGTTCTTAAATGTTCATTAATTTTTTTTTTTAGTATCTTTCAAAGGATATCAAGAGAGATTTAATTTGGATCACTTAAAGAAAAAGGCAAGATGACATTTGCCTCTGCACACAGGCCAGAGAGGTCCTAGTGCAAGACATAGGAAACCTTGAAAGAACTGGTTTTAGCTAAAGCCTATTAATTCTATTAGTAATACATTATAATACATCACTGTTTCATAGGAAAAAAATAACTCTGTGATTTAAGTAACATTACTAGTGCACTCTTGACATGTCTTTGGAGAAATGAGATCACCAAGTACAATACTTTGAAAGCATAAAATAATAAAGGCAGCAAGTTACCAGAATAGCCACTAGTAGAAAAGTATAATTGGGCATTGGAATACTATCAAATATATCAAACTGTTGACTACAACTAAATTTTTGTGTTACTGAATATTAGAACACACTGTAGTAATTGTAACTGGCTAAGATTGCTCTTTCTACAATGAACAGTCATTGCATTATGCTAGTTTTGTTTTTTAAGAACATGCAGAAGAAAAGCAAAAGAGTAGCTGTGTATGGACCTTTTAGAAGTTAGGCAGCATGGAAAGGTTGCTCAGAGATCAAGAGGAGATCTGTCTACATCAAAATACTCCGAAGGAACACTTAATTACTACATGCTGTAGGGAGATTTTCTTGCCAAAGAAAATACAATCCAGACACAGCCTATTAGCTTGAAAGAAAGGCTTCACACTGTTACTAGGTTGTACCGTCTTATCTGCTTGATACTAATCCATGTTTCAAAAACTGCAGTTTATAACGTGTGAGGCAACTGTCAGCCTAAATAATTCTTCAGAGCTCACAGAGCAAGTAGTAGGTCTTACGAAAAAAGGATTGGGAGAGCTCGTCTTTGAAAAGCACTGGAGAAAATGATGAGTTAGCTTCTATAGGATTATTCCTCATCTGGCACACTGAAACTGCTACCAGATGTGACCTTGCTCTGGTTTAGGAATTTATGACAAACTGAAGGGGGTTCGTGCAGAATGCCAAATGACCTAAAACACATGGAATTTGCTGGGAACAACGAAGTGCAAGGTAGTTAAAGCATGAAGATGTAACTGAACTAAGGACGATAGCCTAGCAAAACCAGAGATTTTCAGCTTTACTTCCTGTGCAATTATGCTCCTCCATGACAACATCAAACAAGTATTCCAGGCTTTCATCCTCAGTAACCCAAGTCTTTGATATTCAGCATGCTTCCTCATTTGTCTGCTATCTTATCATAGGTCTCAAAATCTAGGAATTTCTTCAGCTCTAGGCTGAAATCCTAGAAATTTTAGGATGAGCTTTTATCTGGAGAGCTTCTTAAGTTCCTCGTTTACAAGAAATTTCAAGTAAGCCATTGCTAAACACTGAGTCGTATTTTATTTTGTTCACCCATGCTGAAACTATTACAAAATAGAGGCCTTTGTAAATCACAAGAGAGGAAAAATACTTAAGACAGATCAGCGGAACTAGATAAGAGTTCCAGTTTTCAAAACATGATTTGAAATTCACCCGTAACTTGTTTATAACTGCATTCATCTGTGGCTGTCATAAGGTATTTACCACAAACTAGTGGATCGTATTTTATGTTGCATAAAAGCTCCAGGTATTTTTTTAAGGAAATCACAAAGGGTATAATTTTGTATTGCCTAACGGCTTCCTTGCATGTGGGAGACACTGCTTTGATAAGCTTTACACACAGGAAGCAGTTATTCTGTGCCTTAATAAACAGCTTTATTATTCTTAATATTATTTTTCCAATCCAGACTGTGGGAATGTGATCTTGTGAGAAATTCAGAGCATTTGGGATAAAATCCAGCTTTTCGCAGATCATATCTCAGCAAACCCACAAAACACACACAAAAACCTAAGACACACATTCCTGTATCTCCTTTCAGGGTTATTACATGCTAAAACTGAAGTCATAAAAGCTTTTGGAGTAGTACAAAGGAGCACCTAGCCCAGAGCGATGGTCAGGACGTGTTCCAGTCTCACTGGATGTCTTCTGGCATGATGGTGAGGCAGAAGCAGAAAGTAAATCCACCTCGCCCAAGATTAATCAAGCGATGTTAAAACCTGATTATTTAGGAAACGAGACCAGAAAACTCAGTGACACAATTTACCTTTCATATTCCAGGTATAAAATGTAATCTCTGCATCCTGTAGGTAAAACGTGGGAATATGCAACATGAATAAAAAAAACCAATGGCCCATACTACACAAAACTTGCAGTAGTCCTTCATAAGGACATTTACTAGGGAGTGATTCATTTTCTGTTTACACAAGCGGGGCCCGAATGCTTTGAAGTGCTCATCGTCGCGTACCTGCGGGCCACGCTGCACCCGGCAGAACAGTCGAACGAGCTACAGCGGTAGAGCTCTGCGCCCAGTTCTGGGCTTAGGCATGAGAACAAACGCAAAACAAAACTGTTTACAACAATGTTGTAATGTTACAGCATTACAAACAAATGCTTATTTTCCCACAGCCAGGAGTATCGAGACCAGAAAGAAGAGTAATTTCTCCCAGCTGAGCAACCAGTCATCAGCTGACTCACGGACATTTCTTCCAGCACTTGGAACACAGTGAAATGGCAAATACTGCTACTTGAGAGATGCTAAAAGCACTAATGACTGTATCAGACCAGATAGCCTTGTACAGGCTTAGGAAGTCTAGAAAAGGCCTTGCTTCATTTCACAAGGATGTCAGGAGCATGTCATGCAATTTTCTGCCTACTAAAACTCTTCTAAAGAACACATTTAAAATTATTCAGTGTAAGAGCCGTGACTAAGAACGCAAAAAGGCAAAAGCTATCAAATTTGCTTCTAAACCACTTACCAAAAAATATATTACCCCACACGCAGATGGAATAATCATTCACAATTATTATTAATTTTGAATTTGGCATTCTGTAAGAATATATATATATATATTCTCTATATAAAGAGTGTTTAGCAAGTCATACTACTATGAGTTCCTCCATAGTTGTAAGTTACCTCTAAATTTACCAAAGATGCTACAAAGCAGGCTCTGATTCAGCAGTGATTTATGTATGTGTCCACCCACATCATCCACTGCCAGCACGCTGGCAGGAGCAAAGCCTTTCAAGTAAGAGTAACATTAATGTAACTACAGGATCTCAACTACAAATTTTTCACAAAAAAAAGGGGGGGGGAGGAAAATTCTAGATACTGTAGAATACCAATAGCAACATGAATTATTTCCAGAAGCATTAAGCAGTCAAACAGGATGTCTGTTACCAATTGCAAAAAATTAGGCCACCCCCTTTACAGTCCTCACGGAGAAGCAGCCATCGGGCGGTACAGATCCCAGTGCACCGGCTCCCCATGCTCCTGACGAGACAGCCTAAGTACCCATATGCTCCAACAGCCTCATTTTCTAGTTTTAACAGCCATTTAATTTTTTAATTATAGTTGTCTAGCTTTACAGTAACAACAAAAGGAACAATTTTAATACTGGCACGATCAAGCCTTACAGATACTTAAAACAGCAACAGCCTGGCTGCAAAATGAAAGCAAGTGCAGCAATTACGTTTCTGGAAATTATTCTGTATTTCTACTTTTACTAAGCCTTCTGCTATGCCAGGTAATTGCAGTTCTGCTTATGAGATCTGGTCTTATAATTTATCTGTCCTTACACACATTGCTAAAATATTTGGTCCTAACCTCATCAATAGTTCTTTTCCTCAAGTCACAAATTATGTTATATATCAAGATCATAAAGTGAAAGTCACTTACAAATGTTCAAAAAACAACTTTTTCTAGAAATGTCACTTAAGTTGCTTTGACTAAATTAATTTTTAGATATTTGGCAACACATTTACTAATGCATTTCAATTAACTGAAGTATTTTACACCTCAGGACAGCTGTCAACAACATGTATACGAGAACAAGGATTTATACTTTCCTGTACCTTTAAGGCAAGCCCTAAATCCATGAAAAAAATTTCTAAAATGTTTAATTTTTCTGGTACCAACGTGCAACTCTCAGATTGCAGCAGCCAAGACAAATACTCTTCCAATTTAATATAATCAAGAAATGAGTAATACTGCATCGTAAGAAGAAATGCATCCTATTTGCTCCTATTTCCTTCCTCTCCACTGCCTGACTGGGTAATAAAAGCACTGTATAAACTGATGCACACTTAAAATCAAATATAAGGATGAAATAAAAACCTTTAATGTAGATAGATGAAGATACATCAGGTAGTCATGTTTATGAGATGGTTTCATCTTAAATATAAGGGTTTTTTTGAGACTTCTTTTGAAATGTAAATAAACTTACCCTAAACATAGGCTCCTTGAGGACTGAGAGGAGGGCCTAAATAGAAGCATTTCTCTATTACTTTTTCTGTATGCAGAATATACAGAAATATGCTACCCCCTACCGTCTCGCTGAATCTGACTATTATCAGGTCAAGTGCTGTTCTTCCACACGCCTGGCATCTGCAGGGCCTACAACATTTGCAGAAATAAAACGCTGCCTGTACTAATACGAACATACAACTCAATAACTTCACTCTGGCCTTCATAAAGAAACAACAGAAACATGTGAGTCTAAGCAAGCCTAGAAGGAAGCTTTCCATGAGAAATGCATGATTAGCACCTCCAGAAGGGACGTGGACACTAAGGGGAATTATGCAATAAATTATCTTTTAATTTTCATTGGAAGTATTTTTTCACACGTTGATATACTTTTGGAAGGAAGAGACAGAAGACGTTTAATCATTTCTTTCAGCTTCTATTGCACAAATCCATACACAGGGCTAAGGCACTCCCTTTGGCTCGCAAGGCAGCGGGGTAAAGCAAGGACACATCAGATATCCCAAACATCACCAAGATGAAGTAGGTTAAGATACTACAGGTGTAATACTTGCAAGTACATCATCTTTGCTTGTTTTAACAACAATGCTGAAATAACTGGCTTCAATTTTAGATGTAACATTAAATGCAAAGTCTTGATTTGTTTTTACTTCAAATTGAAAATGCTAGCAAAAAAACCCATCTTAATAAATGGCTAACAAATTAATAAACTATCTTAACGTAAGCAAGAACTTTATACATGATCTTTGCACCAGATGTATTTTTCTCTGGACATGTAATTTTTTCCTGTTCTTTACTGTTCCAACTACTTCTCACTCATTAATGTTCTCATTCTATTCACAAATGCCCAGAGTTGAAGAGAGAAAGCTGAAATGTAAAATTATAAATCAGCATCCTATTCTATTATTTCTCACATATGAAAAAAAGTTTTCTAGTGACCATAGGTTCTCAGAGAAAAGAATAATCCCCTATCCACCCGCAGAAGTAGACAGAAAAGGTTCTGAATGTTGGGAACGTGCAAGGACAAGAGGAGGAACTGCTTGTCCACAGACGTTGCAAGTTTGTCGCATGCTTAAGTTGATGTTTTGCAGAAATTACTGCTGTTTAATGGCAATGCTGGCATATCTTTAACAGAGAGATACAGATGTGTAGCTTTTGACACAGGCTGACAAACTGCCACGCTGTTACTTGAATGATTCAAGTGTATTAAATACCATGTTAACTATGGACAAACTGAGCACTCTCCACTGCTTTAAATCTGGCCAAATATGCCAAAATCATTCCATTAAAATACTGCTCGGCATCAACATATATTATGAAATTAATTGTTAAACTGACTAGCTACCAAGATGTATCTGTAAACTGAGGCAAATTTAAACTTACTGAATTTCCTCATGTTTTTAGAAGCCTCAGTTGCACTGAGGTAAAATACAGACTAGTAAAATATGGAAAAATCAATGAATGTAGAAAACAAAATAACTTCCCTTGAGGGAATTACTTGGAATTTACTTTCATGTGACAGACATCAGAATCTAATTAAGTGTGTTCATCTTACAGGACAAAACACTGTTTAAATCATCTTTGTTTTTTCAGGAACTTAATATCGAGAAACCAAGGTCCTCTGGAGTTACTGTGGTCTTAATGAAGCTTAAACAGCTACATTTTGAGGGGAAAAGCACTTTATCCCATGCAACCTATTTTTCTGTTGAAAAAGAAAGTATTCTTTATATGTCCTTTCATATACTCTTTGGCATCTTTATTATGGAAACAAATTTTGTATTATCTAAAATCTGTGTTTAATACATAGTCTATTGATTACGTTACACTTCAGCATCTTTGCAGATGCAATTCTGCTTTGTAATGAATCAATAGGACAAGTATTAGAACCCGCAATGAAGCTTCCATCACTGCTTTCTCTTGTACAGCTATTTACGGTGTCTATGCACATGTATAATTCAGAGTTTTAAACAATTTTTGTGGAATTTTTGAAAACTAATTCCACTACAGCAACTAGGGAACAGTTAGAGACTGACTTACCCAGAGTTACATGAGAATGTCTACTCACACCTGGAGCGATGCTGTGGCTACTCACCAACTCACAGCAATGCAGAACTGGGATCTGCTTAAAACCCACTATTTTTTGGTTCCAGTTCCTACAGCAAGGAAGTTTATCCACCCCCCAGTTACAAGCATTCCTCATAATGGCATACTTCCCATTCCTTGCTTGATATGTCTCTGTGCATCACATGAGTTTGTGATCGATCTTCATTTTGCAATTAGAGTAAGAAATACAATAACTACAGAAGTAGCACTCTTCAAATAATTTAAATAGCCAGGTTCAAGGAAAAACTCTCCCCTACATTCTAACTTCCATCTAAACTAAAACATATGGAAGACTAGAAACACTTAATGCAGTACAAAATAGCTCCATTTTCTAGACAAGTGAAAGCATTGCAGCTTCAAACACTTTATTTCTCAAAAGGTAGCTAACACTGCACAAAAACATTGGATCGACTCCACTTTTTGCATTCTTGTATAATTTTATGGTATTTCCATAAAATGCAAGACTCCATTTATAGCCTCTTCTCATACAGAGAACTATTCATACTTAAAATTTGAAAGACCTTTTAAAAACTAATAATGCTGTATAAGTTTTATTTGCCTTTTTTTTTTTAAAAAGAAAAATATGGATCTACTGGATTAATAATGTTGATATTTTGGGGAGGCAGGGGCTTAAATAAGCACTCTCCTACTGGCCTTTCAGTCAAAATGTGAAAATGATGATTCTAGAAATATTAGACTTGAATAACAGATACAGAAACACGAGGAAGCTTAGCATACATAGCCCTGCTTGGGCAGGGGGCGGTTTCGGGAATAAACCCAGACATTCTTGCTAGGGAACGGGGATTGCTGAAGCCTTAGCACCAACTCAAGTGCACGCCAGAGGTCACCTTTCATCACATCGTCATCACATGCTTAGGAAGCTGGCAGCATGCTTTTATCTTTGGATAAGCATAAATACCGATTTCAGGTAGCAGGGATATGTAATAAATCATAGCTATGAAAATAAGTTCTTGTACCTACTAGTGCATGAGAAAATGTTGACAAAACTGTTTTTTAAACAATAAGATACGAATGATGGAATTAAAAAAGAGGAAAAAAGAAGAAAGCCTAAGGCTGAAGTACAAAAAAAGCCTCATGAAACTTGAAGCTCCTATAAATACATATGACCAAAATAACTGGGTTGAACAAAGTAAGAAGGATTCAAGTCAGGCAGCACAGAGGTTATTAGCACTAGCTATTGATGTCTGTAACCATGGGTTCTTAGAATAAAAAGTGTATTTGAAATGCACTCCAGCAAAAGCTAAATGAAATTCATTAAAAGCCTTGTGCTGAAGGCATTATGGATGTAGGCGTTTGGATACGACTTTATCAAAACTTGTTAAAAGACATGCAGCATCATTTCATGAAAAAACATTAAAATACTCTGTTTTTAAACAACTGTTAGGAGTCTACTTCTTTTTAGCCACTTCTTGACCTAATTCTTACTTTAAAAAATATATATTTTATAAATGTGTGCCTGCATGCTACAAAACAGTTTTTATGTCTAAGATGAAAAAATTGATTAAATGCTTTGCAAGGGCTAGAGTTATATCATCTTCAAGTATTTGAAGAACGGCACATTACTAAAAGCTTCAAGCACAAATGATCTCAAAAGCCATTACAAAGTTTCTCCCTTTGTGCAATGAAAGGAACCTAAACCAAGAAAAAGAAAAGACAGTTTTCTCCTTCAGCTAAATTACAGGATGTAAAAACACTGTATATTCAGAATAAAATGGATTTATGAAACTTCACCACTCATAATTATGTCTCAGAATAAACACAGTTCCCATCTAAGTAAACACTTTGCTTGAGGAAAGCAGTCCTGCTGGTGCTCTGCACTATGCAAATTCCACAAGAACACAAGCTGTGCTCCAAGTCAAAGCACAGCTCCACAAATACAAGTACGCAATGGAAACAGCTTCGTCTATGGAAGAGTCTTATTACATCTTGCGTACCAATGAAACCTTCATTTAAAACCAGAACCACAAGTGATACTAATATGTGTGTATTCTTTTCACTGGGGTATAGCAAAGGAGAATATTGGGGGCAGATGGGAGGAATAACAATCTGCATGCCACTCTTCACAGAAGAAATCTTTGCAGGAAAAAGTTTACCAAATTTTGTTACAAATTCAGGATACGCCTCCTCCAGTAACATATGTGCAGCTGGTTCCCTTGAAAGAGAACTGCTTTGCATCCCCATAGTTCCAGATCTGTATTTTTCCAGCAGGCTGGAGTTACACTGAGCGTTACAGACCACTTAGCTAACATTGAGGCTTACAACTGCCTCTTAAGGTTAAGCCAACGCATCACATTCGCACCTGAAGCTGACGGGGAGGCAGTATTAATCACCACTAGCCCCAAACCTACCTACCATTAGCACATTGACAATGAAGTTTCTTTTCTTCTTTTCTTTTCTTGATTACAGCTTCTGTTGTTTTGGCCCCTACTCCATTTACGTTGCTATTTATTGTCCTCTTTCACCTTTTCATAACATTCTTATTTCTCATACCTGAGTTTGTGCAAATAAAAAAGATAAAGCAAACTATTTATGCTTTGAGAGTATCCTTCTTCATCCATCTGCACCTTAGAAATAGTGATGAATAATTGCATTCTATTTCACTCATGGTTCTTACATAAGACGATTCAGTTTGTCACTATTCCTCTTAAAATGAAAAGCACCTTCTCTTCCAAATATTCTACTGTTCCCTCACAATTTTACTCACTTTTCTGTACTTGCTTAGCCAGAATTCTGACTAACTTAAGTCAACTGAATTCCTCCCTTATTTGTCTGAATAAAGACTGCAGAGGTTGGAACATGTGTAAAACACATTTGCTTCCAATATACATACATAAGTTAATTAAGAAGGTGAATTGACATGTTTTCATATCATCTAATTTAAGATTAAAGCAATGCAGTATTTTCTGCTTGATGAAACAAGATAGCGAGGTATAACTAGAAGCATTCTGTCAATTCTTCATCTACTCCCCTTCTAGAAAATGGAGACAGTGAAAAGCCTTTTCTGTTAAAAAACATACATATCAAATTTAGCATATACAAATTTCTTGCTTTAACTATATTAATTTTAACAAATTGTTTGTATTCTCTTAATTTGATCTAAGCTGTACATCTACAGCAGAGCTATAACAGCATTATCGAGACCCAAGTACACGTACTACTGTGCATCTTATAACACATTTCCTTTCAACGTCACTTTGTCATATGGCAACCATATGTTTATCTACAACTTAATTACAGCAGACTGGACTAAATTAAATACATACTAAAGCTCTATTTTTAAAATACGAGGAAAAACAGAACTACATGAAAATGAAACCTCTAAAAACACAAAGAAGCACATAATGAACACAGTGAACACAGAAGTTACAGAGGTTTTTTTTCTTTGATTTTTTTTCATGGCGGAGAGAAGATAAGTCTTCTCTCCACTACTTCTCTTTAAAGTCTGTCTAGACTGGAGATTTCACCAGTTTATGAAAAATTATACTCCTGATGGTGTGCAAACATTTACAAACCAATGTTTCTAAAAGAAACAGCACCAAGGTACTGGCAGTTTACTCTATTTTTGTTTTTATAGTAAAGGCGTATAGTGAAAATCAGAATACGATTCTCCAGAACAGCTAAAGCGACTCGCAGGCTCGCTCCCTCTGCCTGCAGAGACTTGGCACTTCCCCAGGGGACACCTCCAGCTAGCCCTACGCTCCAGACCTAGGTTCCATTAGCTCTGGCTTTTTCTTTGCCTTTTTAAGTTAAAATTATCCCTGTTTTCTAGATAAAAATTTTTAGGCATTATTTGAAAATTAAAAAAAAAAAAAAAAAAAAAAAAGGTATCTTAATGCTACACTCATCTCCTGCAATAGTTATCTGTACAGTTCTGAGTCCAGGCCACATTAATTTACTTACCTTGTATGAGAGAGCATTAACATCACACCTAATCATTTCTTTCAATAGAAATCCAGGGTAAACCAGAACAACTTAGTAGTTCGGTTCTTCCTCCACAAGTTTACTGACATACTGCTTTTATTGTACTGTATATTGAACTCCCTGTCCCCCCTCTGTGGTTAAGAACAATTAAACAGCTCTTGAGGATACACTTAATATACGGCGCCATGTGGAAATCAGTAGATATGTCTAAAAGCAATACTAACCAGTCAAGGATGATATGGAGACAAAAAAAAAAAAAAAAAAAAAAAAAGATTATGATAGAGGGAAAAAAAGATGCCAGATTACAGAACAGCAGGAATAACAACAATTTGGGAAGAAGTAATTGTGAGTCAATCTTTCAATAATCTTAAATAAGTAGACTGGAGGTAAGGCATTTTTAGGCGAGAAATTAAACTCAGTTTGTGTTTTCTTTTGTTATACCAGAAGCAAGTTGCTTTATAGATCTTTAAATATCTTTCTTCATAAAAAATGCTACCAGGTTCTCTCTGGCCTTTTTGATGGCTTCGAAAAGTGGTCAATGATTGTATAAAGCAACGTGGATTTGGAGTACCAAGGAAGGGTTGATTTCAAATATGATCCAACTTGCTTTTGTACAGTTTATATTATCAAGCTTGTCGAGACAGCCACATTTTAAACAGAATATAAATAAAAGCATCTGAATTTAGTTAATGACTTGGCTCTGAAGCAGTGTTAGTTTGTTTCCAAGTACCCCGATTCAGTTTAAAAACAATCATAGGACACAACCAAAAGCATTTAGTCCATCCTACTAAGCTCAATATCAGACCTTTATGCTTTTAAAAGCATGACTAAAAAAATTTTCAGATAAGGTATTCTGTTTATGTTGAGCATTTATCATTGCAGTTGCAATTGCATCTTGGCTGTAGATCAGGTAGAAGGTAAAACTGCACAGTTAAGGACATGAACCAGTCTTCAGCTACCAGGAATCAATAAAACTCCACTGATTTCTACTATTACAAGAACAGTTGCATATTGGCACAGTAACTGGAGTTCTTTGAGATTTGTTATCTCTGTAGAGATAACACTGTTTGGTTTATATACCTCTGAGATGAGAGATTTTCTCCCTTGACTACATTAACCAGCTTGTCAGTTCGTATAGTTAGGCTGATAATTGTCATAAATACAATATACCCAAAATATATATAATCAGTTGTTATGCAGGACCAGCTCTTTCTTCCCTCCCCTGAGTTGTCTTCTACTACAACTCCCAGAGAGAAACAAAGCAAGGAAGGCACACGGTATACTATAGCATGAGATAATCTAATAAGCTTCAGTTTTTATTACTCAGTTATTATTACTGACTGCCAATTAATAGACCAGGTAAAGAAGAAGGTATCTGGAGTCTTGTTCAAATGAAGCTTAGAGGACTGTCTCTTTGAAAGGGTCTGAAGAGCCATGGGCTCTGATTATTTGTTTATATATAGGCAGACATTCATCTTAGCTAGTGAAGATGTATCTATCTATAGACTTACTTAGAACATCTAAAATATAATCACTTTTCATTTCTCACCAAGGGCCATAAACTGTTTAAGGGATCCACCTCTCCTCACTTAGTGCAAACATGCCAACAGCAGAGAGGATTTAGGTCAATCAGTAACCATCAGATCTGCTTGTACGTTCACCTTCCTGTGTTAAGAAAGCCGTAGCTGTGCTGTAATCTTCACTGGATACCAGTGACAAAGATGCAATTTGTGTTTGCACATTCTTGCACGACTTGCACTCAAGAATAAAAATATGTTCCTTTTTAGGTTACCTGGATTTAGTATCTGTGGTAATGAATGACCAGGTCCATTGCATAATTCCCTCCTGCATGTAGTATAACAATCTTCATTTATCTAGCTACCATAAGGACCAAAGTACTGCTTAAATATATGCACATATGTATGTAAAATGCACTCTTACATAAATCAGTGCTTGTTTTCACAAATACCAGTTATTATTGATCCTGAATGTTAGAAAATGGTTTGACATCAGCATTAGGTGGAAAACAAAGCTTTCTATAAAAACATATGCTGTAGATACACATTAAAAACCCTGCCACAAAACATCCTCACCTAATGATTCTACAAAGTGTTACATTTAGGACTGTCTGAATAAAATTTTGCCACCTGGTAGCTTGCATTTATCTGGTTATTAACTATTAGCAGTTGCCTCAACTATTCTGCATATGTGAAATTAAATATTAATACGAAAAGCTAACACTCCCAGTGTTATCAATAATAGCAGGAGCCAATCCAGTTGAAAACACTCTGAATTCCTTTAAGGTAACATTCAAATATACTTCTCTACGTCTAGCTATCAAAAGCATGGCATTTCAGTTTATCAAACACATCCTTAATAAACACAAGAGTGAAACAGAGTATGTTCTTGAGAAGACTCAAGCATCTACAAGCAGAGATTTATAATACACAAAAACATTTAACACATTTATAATTATTGAGTATGTGAGAGTGTAAAGTAGTCAATCCACTAACATAAGTAACAGGCTAGTAAAAATTGCCCAACTGCCTTGAAACCTTGATCTACTAAACACTTCAGCAAGAAAGCAAGAGAAACCCAAGCAACAGAACAGAAGAAAAAATAAGGAACTATCTTTATACTGAAGAACCCTAACACTATTCATGCTGCAACTATGTAGTATACCTTAGACTAAATCTCTTAAAACAAGGATGATGTATGGTGTCAAGTACAGAAGAATCTAGGGCAGCGCTGATAGTCCTTAAGTGAATCCATTAGGAAAAAACACATGCAGTTGCCATGCAAAAATGTATTCTTATGCTCCACCTTTTTTGGTTTTTAAATGCCAAAGCTGCCGTCACCAAGAGTGTACTGTGATGTATTTGTGTAAATATTTGTTTTATTGCTAGGTACTTTGCAGTACAAAGTAACAGTAATACTAATACTAGCTGCAAGTGTTACTCACTCACTTTCAGTGCAACTCCTTGGCATTATTTATTTGAATTTACATGACGAGCATCACAGAAACGTTCCACACAACTGTAGGTGACAACAAACTTTGCTCCTGGAAAAATCCACTTCCAATCAACTGAAAGAAAACTAAGCTGACACTGCAGCTTACCTTTCCTTTTTTCCCCTCTTTTTCAGTTCTTTAAACAATCAGTTTAATTCTTTCCTGTTTTTAAATCCGTAAGGAAGTGAAGTAACACCAAAACATTCAGGCATATAAACCTCATGTGTGTCTAAAGCTTCTCCTTCCTCAGTTGTATAATTGAATACTAGTGATGACTAACAAGAGGATCTGTCCTAACTCACAACATAAAGTTACAGAATAAAGCATATTTTTAGTGTGGATAACGGAGCACCAGTCTTTGCCAGACTGTGATTTTGCACAAAGGTATTCGAGGAAGCACAAGAAGCCTTCATGCCCTGTATTCCCCGTCTGCGCTCACCACAAATTCCTCCACCGGCTCTCCCGCGGCTCCCGACTGTTTCTGCACAGACCAGTGGCAAAATGCCGCCACTTGGCCCAAGGTACTCAAGACTGCAGTCAGAATAACCATGAATCTAATTTTTCAGTGACTGCTGGAATTCAGTGCGCTTCGCCAAAACGCTCACGTCAAGTTCTTATGGCATATAGCTATGCATTGCTTTAATTCAAAAATGGCACAGTCAGCAATTCAGTAACCATTTGGTTAGCAATCAAGTCAGTTTAGGAAGGTGTGACTGGTGTCAAGGTTACTTTTCTTTTTCCTATAACTAATATTAGCGGCCAAGGGAAGGGGAATGCCCTTCAGGCTTTGTCCTGAGGGCATACACAGATGAACTGCAAAGTGTGTAAGCACACAAAAATAAACATGAATGATTATTAATTCCATTGACAAATGCCATAGACTAACTGGTATTCGGTAATTATTGCATACAAAATGTCAGCTTTCCACACAAAGTAAGAGCATTATTTAAAAAGGTTATATTCTATAACGCTATTTCAATATAAAAAAAAGTGTAGACCTTTCCGATATTCTAATTTAAGCAGCAATTAATGAATCTGTGATTATTCAAGGTATATTAACTGGACAAACAATAAAGTCATATGAAGAGCACCACAAATCCAATGTTTGATATAATTGTACATAATGGAGTTGAAGAAAAGAGGGAGAGAAGCAACAATAATAAAGAGAAAATGAAGAGTAGAAGAGACTAAAAAAAGGAAAAGAGTGAAAAAGGCACAAGTACAAGTGCGCAAGAAATAAGGTCAGAAAGTTTGGAAGCAATGGACAGATGAATAAAAATAGTCCAAGAAAAAGGAAATTAAAGCAACAAACAAGAGGAAGATTTTGCATGCACAGAATTTACATACGTAGTTTTCCCCAGCTTGTATAAAAAGATGAGGATGTACCAGTCAAAGGCAGGCTACACTTCCAAAACCAAGCAGAGACTGATACTAGCAACTTAAAGATACAGATAGATGATTTGATTCCTAGGTAGGAAAAAATCTGACAAAAAATGGTAAGCAGTATAATTTCATAACAAAAACAATTTTGGATAACTTCAATATTCTTTTTTTTTTCCTTGTAGAAAGACCTCTGGATGACTCTCTTCCATAACACAATAAGAACTAATATTTGAGGCCTCCAGCAAATTCATCATCTTTCTTTGGCTTCTTCTATTTTTTCCCCCTCTCTGTTTTGGAATTAACTATTGTGTTAGCATTTATTTGCAGCTGCCCTTGCCAGAGCAAAAACAGTACATTCTAGCATACATACAAATGTACTGGTCTTAACAAATATTTCAAATGATAGCTCTACAGCTCCTCTAGCTCCAAAATCACATTGCCGATTTTTAAGATATCCTGTTGCCTTATGAATTCAGAATTACTCTGAAAATCCTAACTTTATTAAACCACAGGAGCTTTCCTGCTGACTTGTAGGAGACAAAGATGTCCATGACATTTAATTACCACAAAGGTACTTGCTATAAGCGTAAGTTTTATATATAATCCTGCAACATTCTGAAACAAAATAGCAAACACTTCTGGCAAAATCAGCTTATTCCACCTTGTACAACACATAGTGTGTAATACAAGTAGAGACCATGAAATATAGTAAAGGCAGCAAATGAAGAACTAGATATCAAAGATTTCTCCAAAATATAGTATAAAATTCACACACACATAATCCTTTTAACAGTCTTTTCCAGCTACCTTAATACCAGTGAGTAAGCATGAAAAAACCCAGCCTTTTCCAATGAGTCATACGTTTTGGTATTTTTGGTTTTCACTGCTACTGTTACTCATGCTATTTTTCTTAAAACTAGTGTTAATAATTTAGCATAGGATACAATCATAATTTCATTTTGTGATGTAGATATACCTTTTGTGAAAACAGTTGCTATTTATACCCACTCATCTATCTTGGTTATTGAAAATTTAAGTTCACGCATGCTTGCAGTAAATTTAGCACACAGAGGACATAGTACATAGAAGGTACGTCCTACAGTCTGTTCTATTACTTGTTCAAGTAATAATGAAGTCACCCAGTGGAGGAAACTTTCATGTTAGACTATTTGTAGGAAATGAAATGTAAGCTTAATTTTTAAATCTCCTCCATGGACTCTCAAGCTTGAGTTACAGTATCTGATACGAGGTAAATAATTAGATGCTTTGTATTTTAATGCGATTTAATTCCCAAGTATCATTAAATATTTTGTTCAAAAAGCTTGAGAAACCTTCTGCAATGTCAAACTCATTTTGTTCCAATGAAAACCACAGGCCAAAAAGAAAAGCCAACTGATTGTAGAAAAGGTCCAACGATACTGCTACCGTATGAAACACTGTAAACACAAAACCAATAAAAAGGTCAACAAAAGCTGCTATTATTCTAATATTTTGTAGAGCTGTACTCTTTGAGAAGACGCTTATGGTGTGTTATTATACAGAATATATTTCAACATTAGGGTAGATTTATGCATTAAATTAATGTTGAAAGCACTAGTTCTTTGATAGAGGTGAATACTTCTTCCATTTCTGAATTGTTTTTCATTCCACGAGATCGAAGTACAGAGATTAATTATAATAATTTCATTTTACAGCTTGGACGATAGATAGAAAAAACATTTGACTTAATTCAATTTCATAAGAAAAACAGTTTATGTCTTGGCTGAAATTTGCTCCTCTACCCGCTAAACAGAGGTAGCTCTGCTCATTCTTCCCCTGGCTGAAATATGAATTAAAAAAATACAGGCACCTTTTCAGGATTTTAGAGCGCTTAAAATTATTTAACAGAAATATTCAATACCAATCTTAAGTAAACCGTACTTTCTAGGATACAGTGGCTGAAGAAACTTTCAACAAGAACATCACAGTGTAACTGAAAAAGGAAAATGAAAAGCAAACAGCCTGCATCCCTGACATCTCCCAAGCACTCCGAAGGTATGGTTAAAAAATTATGATTTTGAATTATGGCATTATTCAAAGAGCTGCTAGGCTGATGACTCTAAATTCTACAATATGGTTTGTCTTTAATCAAAACTTTTCAGTCTGTATTAATTACAAAAGAAATTAAACTCCATTGAGAGTTGCTGGTTCGTTTTATGGCACAGCTTTGAGTTAGCTTTAATGAACTCTATCTTTTCAAAATTCACTCATAAAAGGAAAAAAGGCAATTAAAGAATTTCAGACATTTAAGCAGTTAAACCAACATGAATTCTTTTGTAATCTATGTGCTTGTAAATGGATTAACAATAAAGCATTACAAAAGCAGCAAAATGTTTTAAGTAGAAAATGACCAATCAATAAAGAGGAAATGCACAACTGTATCAATCACTCTCAGAGCTGCTGCAAACATTTTGGAGCATACCCACACTCTGCCATTGACATTATAAACAAATGTTACTATAAACAAACATTTTGCATACACACTATGTCCCCAAATTTGTCTGCGGCTCCATAGTATCTCAAATTCTTGTTATTCCAGTTTCTACTTTCTAGTATTGTCTTATTTGACAAGTAGGAAATTCCAGCATTACTTTACATACCTTTCATTGTAAATTCTGCAGGAGTTCAACCTTTACCAACAAAGTACTGTACAGACTGATTTCTGACCATCCACGTTTTCCACCAGTTTTAGTCGTACCATTTCAGCTGGGCTTGTGGATGCTCAGACACAAGATTAGTTGCAATGACATCTCTGCAAGTTACGCATAACCATGATGCTCTGTACTCATTCTGATATAATTTGAGGCTCATACAATAGATACATTTTCATAAGAAACAGTAAAATAATTTTTTCTTTCATTCAAAGATCCAAAACCACTGCTGAATGGTAAAAGTGCCTTTTACAGGGTAGATTATTATTCTTAAGAACCCAAACTGCCAAAATCCAAGCCCAATTTAAAGATAAATTTGCCAAGTTAAAACATATAATAAATAAAGGCATGCCAGGAAGGTCATTAATTTCACTAAAACATACACAATTTCTGAGCATTGCTCTGAACTGTTTTCTTGGCAGAATTATTGTACACACGTTAACACTCCACTTTTTCAGCTGAAATAAAAGGCTCTTCACATACAGATCCTCCACTAACCAGGATCCTTCCACACTCATTAGTTTCACTGTACAGTAATTGCATTAATATAAACATAATTACTCCTAATTTAAACTAGTAGGCAATGGAGTAAAATCTCATGTCATCCTTTTTTTCCAGAAACAGTAAATCAGATAGATAATGCACTTTTGTTCCAGATGTGGTATGTTATAGTCAGGCAAACATTACTCTTTGAAACAAGTGATTGGCACAAACTTTCCTTCTCCATCTTCATGACATATGGATAAGTGCTGTATTAAAATTACACATAATAAAATAACTTCACTTCGAACTGGTCAGCTCTGTGTAGAATATGTTTCCATGGTTTTCCACAGCCTTTGGAATACAGAAGCTTAGGAAAATATTAGTTAAGTCTAACCCTCGCAAGAGAAAAATTTTCTCAGTAAGAAGTATTCTACTTGAAGGAGAACTTCAAGTAAACAAACTTCAGAGATTCTTAGGAAATTCAACAATTTTTGAAACAGCATGAATATTTATGCATCACTGTACCACAGACTGCAACTAACTGATTAGGCAGGTTGTGACTAAGTCGCATATGCCCCCAAAAATTCTAAAAAGCTCTTGAGCAAATCATGTCTCAGTACATATGTTCAGTACATAATGTCCATGTGTCACTTGGGACCTTGAGATGTTACCCAAATACAAGCCATAACAGGTCGTCCAACCTCCCTCGGTCTGCGAGGACGCTGGACAAGAGGCACAGTTCTGAAGAGAGCATGTGGCTTTCCAGAAAAGAATTAAATGTAAGCATATCCATATAAAACTGCTCAGTCATTAAAATGTAAGAGCATACTGGATGATTCAAACAAGATTCCCTCCAATTTCACTGGGAGGTCTTATTTCTTGTTTAAGCTAAAAGAATTAATTAGCTTGTTTCAGTGGGCTTCTGGCCAGGTAATTACATCTCTGGCTATTTCTGTATGAAGATGCATTGTTTTAAACAATGGTTTCATAAAATAAAGTCTTTGGGGACATCTTATGCTATCCCTATCTGCCCTGCTTTCTTTCCTTTTCTCTCCATCGCCTAGCTCCTGCCCTCTCAGCTCTGCCAGCCCAATTGCTGGAGTGGCTGCACTATGTATTAGACCAGAAAGCAAAACATAGGGAAAAAAATGGATTAGTTCTCTCAATATGACTAATAGCACAGCCACAAACACAGTAGCAGCATAACAGTCTGGAGACAGCGCACACAGTCGGGTTGGAAGGACCAGTACTGCTGCTGCAGAGGTCAGCTCCTCATAGGACAATTCCAGTTGAACAGATGTATAAAGTAAGCAAGCAGGATGAAAGATTAGCTTGAGCGCTTCTCAAAACACCGGAGGATTGAAACTAGGTAACGGCAAATCCTATTAGATCAGAAAGTCTGCTCAACATCCACACTGGACAAGCATCCTACGCTGCTCCATAGCCAGTAATGGCAAAAGACCAAACACCTGCATGAAGAGAGAAACCGACTGCATAAAAAAGTGCTGGTCCGGCCTAACCACGTCAGGCTTGTCTAAACTACCGCGGAGAGATGGCAAGCTTTTGGATAGGACACTAACAGAAAACTTCCTTTAAATGGTTTACTCCTGCTACTGGAATTAAATATTCCAGTTTTGAAACAGTTCATTTCTAGCCAGATTAGACTGCCAATTTCCAAAAGAAATAGCTGTTGCTTTTGAAACAAAAAGCCCCATGCTGTATAAGGGCTCGACACAGCAAGGTGGGTGTGGTTTCAGCAGAGAGGCTGTGTTGACACAACGGTTATCACCGCTTTAGAGGGATAACTTCCCCTCCTCGCACCACCACTCCTCCCATCAGCTGCAAGCTTCTCCTGCTGATCTGGCATCACAAAACTTGCTATTTCAAAAGTGACTCTACCTGTTTAGCCATTTGATGAGTCTTCCTGTTAGCAAAGGAAAGAGCATGCAAAAGTTTTATTGTAAAGAACAGACAGAAATTACACTAAAAAATGTGAACTGAGGAAGTCTTTCTGAGCTTTGGAAAAAGAGCAACACAGCTAACTTTCTCCTCCAGGAAGACACATTTCTACACTACACAACCACATTCATCCAGAACAATATATTCTGTTGAAATTGGTAAGGTTTTGTTTTTAGCATTTCCGTGCTGTAACCTTTTCTGTAAGACGCCGTGCAGGGGGAACCATGCTGGAACTTCAGGAAACGTTTAACTCCACTTTTGCACAAGTTTGGCCACAAATTCTAGTAAGGTCATAAAGCTAACATAAATAATTATTTCACAAGGGGAAATAGTAAGGCTCAGCTTATAGTCAATCCTGAATTTTGTGCACTGTGGAGTTATAGAACCCTTCTAGAATTGTCACAATCATAAAAAATACCAATGTGGCATTAAAAATAAAACTTTAAAATTAGATAAATGTCCATACATATATGCATACATATGTACATACAAATATGTATATACACACACACACACACACATATATATATTTATGCTATTTTTTTCTCCTTTAAATTCTCACTGGCAGCCCAGTACAGAACTGCTGTACATGTAATTTTTGCAATGTTCTGTAATTCACCCCAACAAATCAGTTGGAGGAGATGCCACTATTTGTAATGGGGAAAACATGAATCAACAGGCAAAGACAACTACATTTTAGATTTAAAAGTAAACCGCAAGCATAATTTGTTATTTTCCTTAAAGTGTCTCGTTGTGTTCGCTGCCAACGAATCCTTCTCTAACTAAAAAGCTTCAAAATATTTGTGTCATCAGTTTACATCTCCTTCCTGAGACAGTCTCTCAGTGGAGAGGCATCCTATTACTAATTTCTAGTTAATATTAAAACCAACAAATGTGAAAATATTTCAGGCAACAAAAGTGACATAAGCAGCAAGCCACAGAAACCCAATAATCTGTCTACCAGATGAGATCTCAAACCAAGATTTTTATCTGTAAGATCAAGTATAAATTTTCTTATTTCATTTCTAATGTATGTGGTTTAAGATGGCAACAGTATACAAAGGAAGCAAACAATCCATTCACTTACAAAAGAAGTATTCTGGTCTATTCTATGTAATCACTTTCTTGCCATTTTACCTACAAATAGAGAGCACAGTCAAGCACAACCAAGCAAAGGGAAAATGAATCATTGCTTTCGAAAGGGCAAACAAATAGGAAAAGACCATTAGAATAATTATGTATTCTTATTTTCAACGGATGCTAAACTCAGTCTAATTTCAAAACTTACAGATACAGTCATACTAATTTTCTATATTTAAAATATGCATATCTTCTATATTTTAATTTTACTCGAATCTTCTTCATTTAAGCAGCTTAAGAGAAACCCTGTCTCTCTGGTGTGGTACAATAAGCATGTCTGCTGGAGAAAGTGCAACTGAATACAAGGAACAATGGCAGGATGTGAATGAAAACCCTGGAGGCTGAAGTCTGGTACAAATTGAGCAACTGTGTAGCTTGTTATGACCTTCAAATCCTCTTTTGAACAATTCTGAATCCTTCATTCATATTTTACAAAAGAAAGGGAGGCCCACTGTCTTTGCAAAAGAAAAAAGCTGAAAAAGGTCTCTTAAATAGCAGGTATTTCTGAGCAACGAGAACTGAAAAGAGAACTTTAGATTTATGTGAATGATACTAGTAATGTGATGGGTTTTCCTCAGAGCAGAAAAGCTTACAACATCCAAAAAATTAGTGGCATCGTCTTAAATATCCACTTATCAAAATTAAGATCCAAGACTGAGGACTTACAGGAATATAAAAATATTTATGTAATTATTCTTCAGTTTATACAACAAAAGTTTGAGTGCAGCAGAAATTAGAGATAATAAGAACTGTTATGTGAACTATGGCAAAGACAAATGAAATCAAACAAACATCTTTTGTGGTTATGCTGCAAGATACAATTATCTTAGGAAAAAGTCAGAAACTCATAATTATGCTGATGAATAACAACGTAAGACCTATCAAAACTGGCACATGAAAAAAAATTCCAAACCAAGTTCATTGTGCTATTTTATACACACAAAAGTCACGCTCAGCAGCTAAGCTGAATATTTTGGAAAACTACACGTCAGCAAATAGCTGAAATATAACTGCCTAATATAACAGGAGGTGTCAACATTTGAACCTGAAAAAAAGTAATACTGTTTGAAAGGAAAGACAGAAGTACAATGAAAATCTTATATGTTTACTTACAACAGCCAGGATTTTAAAATCCTATTTATTCAAGCCAAGTGGACAACTTGCATGGGAACACCACAGGGAACAGGCTTAAGACGAGCAATGAAATAATCAAAATTCTACTAAATTTCTTCCCTGATGCACACAGTTCCAGGCAGGAGGCGTGAAACACCAACTTTAAATTGCACCTGGCTGCTTCTCTTAGATGCTATTTGTACCTATATGCATCTCCTGCAATTACTAAAAATATTCAGCAGAAAGCATGCAGTTTAAGTTGGATGAATGCAATTAGTAAACCAGACCAGACCTATGAAATACTCTAGAAGGAGCAGCAAATAGAAATGGACAAAAAATTGTCAGCTGCAGCACGATCCGCATGTAGGAGAAAACCGAGGTGAGGTAGAATCTGCACTGCTTAAAGATTGCAAAAATGTATCCGCCAGACAGAGGTACGGTTTGCAAACTACTTCCAGCTCTCTGTCCATTGGCACTTCAGATACAAGGTGAGGAAAATATATCTCAAATTAAAAATGGTGCTGTAGTGCTGAACGTAAACATAATCAAGAGGCTTTGAGATGTGGCATTAATGAATATCATGAGGAAATTAGTATTTTATATATGCAATTCACTTCAGTGAAGAATTGGAACTGGGATATGGTTACAGTTGGAAAGCAATTGTTTTATGTAAATGCATCCTATTTGCATGCATCTCACATTGCAAGTTTAGGTTTATTCCCAGCTATGGAAGTACTCAATGCTTTCGTGTAATGTAGCGTTAATATTTTTAATATGCGAGAAAAATCTGTTTTCAATTTCTCTTAGGGTTTCCCTGCAACATTTTTTCCTTGTCCTATGTTTTTTTCCTTAAAGATATTAGTGACCGCTGATTACAAAAAGGAATGCAGTAACTGCTATAGGTTTTAGAAATGCAGCATACTGCCAATCCCAAATTCACCATCTCGTGTTTTGTGCTGACTTTAACAGTTATGTATTTGTTTTTTCCCCTATTGCTATTTTTTAAGTATAAACTTGAGTGTTTTATTATAAACCAAAAAACAGCAATTCCAAAGCTTACGATTCCATCTTTGTCTCTGACCAAAACCAGCCACCAACTGCAAAGATTCATCATGATAACCAAGTAATTTAAAGATTTTATTACATTCATTTATTTTACTGAAAGGTTAAAAAATTGCTGTTGTAATTTTCAATACTGCCTCTTTTCTTTCAAATTCATGAACAAAAAAAATTATATTTGTTTTAAAAATAAACTTAAATTTCTGAATGCGGATAGATTATTTGACTTGTAGAAATAGTATTTTCATCAGTGTTTCAGGAACAGACAAAATAATGGATTCACCTTCAACACAGCCCTTCTCAAAGTCACACACTAAAACAGGAGGCATAACGAAATGTATCTTGATCATAACATGAGAGAAAACTGTTAAAATTAAGAATGACTGTGAAGGTTTCAACCTATCGAATGTACTCCTGGCAACAAGAGAAGAAAAACTAAAAAGATACATAGATAGCTATGACTGGCAATGAAATTAAGAAAGAGGTAACGAGGTGGCTCCTACTCTGTTGGCATTTCCTATATGTCTCAAGAAAAACCCAATACTGTGAGTTAGAAAGGATCATTCGAGAGCAACAGATAAGGTGTCTGTACGTATTCCCTTCTCCAGAGATGTATCTGAGCACCTGGGTTAATCTAGTGACAGGACAGGAGTCATGCTGCAAAGCTACCCCAAATGACTTTGTTCTCATCGGTGCTGTGCTCCTTTCTACACGCAGCTATTGCTTTCCTGGTTCAGTAGACTCGGACAAAGCCACCATCCTAAGATTTCCAGCCTAGCCCCCCAGCATACCAGTACCCAAACCCTCACAAGTCGCTCCCTGAGCTGCCGCAGTAAGGTACTGCAGGTTAAACCATCGGGGGGGGGGGGGGGGGTTTGGTGGGTGTTAGAACGCTGCAGTAACTCACGGTAGCGCAAACACTAATCCACAGCTCCAACAATCTTGCTGGCTGCCCCTGTTCGCCAGCCTCCTTAGCCTGTGTCCCTTCTTTAAAGGCTGCAGGTGAGCAGCTTGAATAAAAGCAGAGCACGGGCCCTGACCCATACCATATACCCCGACAGTTTCAGTTCATGCTTACTGTGGGGTTTCTCTGTAAAATGGAAGAGGGGAGAGGATCAGTTAGCACAACACATCTGCGACTTAACTTTTATCAGGCTATCATGCTAATCTGCTACTTCTGCGAGCCAATTCAGTTTGCTAAACCAGCAGAAAAAAATTAATAGTTTTAATGTGGCTTAGTGAGGCGAACTGCTTATCCGACCCTCTGGTGAACCAAAAGCAAGAGAGTGGGACCATTTTCACAGGGTAGGATCAACCTCCAGTGTTTTAATGAGCCAAACATCTCCGCTTCTTGTAAAATTTCACTCTGACTGGAAGAGGTAAATTTAGACTTAAAACATATCCGGTAGAAGAAGATTTTGTAGTGGCATTATGCGTGTCGCTGGTCACGATCAAAATAAAGGAACCATTGCCATGCTTTTAAATACTTTAAATACTACAGCAGGTAAGTAATGTGAAGAAAGAAAAGCATCTGCCAAAATTCATTTCAACGCTTATGAGATTACATTTTTAATCAACATTTGTGGTTATATTATGTTAAATGCATTTGAAGCTCTACCTCTATTTGAGAGGGTAATGGCTAAGTATTTATGTTCTGAGAACCCCACGTTCACCTGGCAAATTCCTGTTGCTAGGATGAAGCTGTGCAAGTTACTAATAACTTCTGTAATACATACGTACCATTTTGTTTCCGCAGATAGGGAAATTGATAATGTACGCACGTGGCTAATCCTTACCTGTGGCACCACTACCACAAAGAATTTTAGGACGTCCCAGATAATATAAGAAGAGTAATATATATGCTGATGGTACACTCTGACCTGTCATGCCACTAACAAGATCCCAACGTGAAAAGGCAGAATTATTGCAGAAATTCTGCAGAAAAATTGTAGAATTAAAAAGGAGTGGGAGGAGGGTAGTAGCTTTACAGAACTGATGCTCAAAGAAAAGATTACCAGGGCAACTGTATCATAATTAATAAATAAGGGTATCAAGTCTGCAAAACTGGGTCAACAGGGAAGAGAGAAACCATGGCAGGCTACTTATTTTGAAGTGGATGAGAGTAGTGAGGAGAGGGAATTTGCGAGGCAAAAAGCAGGCATAAAGGAATATAAGGTGAAGCAGGTAACGTGTTCAGAGCTGTTAAGGGAGGCCCTAAGGAGCAGCCCCGCACCCGAACAACACAGCTTGGAGCAGAAAAGTAAATCTGCTTCTGCTCCAATCATTCTTGTGTCTGACTTCTGTGGTTGGGAGGACCTGGGGCGCTCTCTCTAACATTGATGAAGGAACACCAGGATGGGTGGAGTGGGTATCCTGAAATCCTAACTCTGTATAAAGGTGGAGGACCAGGAGACGAAATTTGGCATGAGTAACATTCCACATCCAAGTGCCTAATAGTTGCATAATAAGGTTTTCAGGTTTTTTTTCCTCATCTTTTCCTAATAATTACTAACACTGTACATGCTTCTTTGGCTGCTACTGAGCGTTGATCTGGTATTTTCATAGACCAGTTTCAAGGCCATTCTGGAAGACAATAATTCCAAGGTGGTCACATCACTCTTGAAGGTGCTCCACCTAAAGCTTAGCCACATAGAGTAATGCTCTTTAGAGGATTTCCTCAGCATCAAGGGACCAATGCCACCAGCCCTGTCAGGATACCTTAAATAAAGATATCAAGATAAAACCTCATGGGGTCTCTTGCAGGTATCCAGACCACTGGCACTTTCATTATGATTATGAGAAAAATGATCAAGAGCTAAACTATGACTAATAGACATGTCTTCAGGGAAAGTGCTGAAATTGGAAGATAAGAAAGATTTATGTATGTAAAAAGAAATACCAAGCAACGGAGTGTCCTAACAAAATAAGGAGACTAAGAGGAACTGAAATGGTGACACACATGCTCCCTACAGCGTGCCATACACCAAGCAAGGAGGCATAGATCATGCTCTGCACAGATATTCTATAGAAAGTCTTAACTAACACATGGTAGTGAGTAAACATACTCTGTCAGAAGATGTGGACTTTCCAGCATTTGTACGTGATATTTCACACAGTTCATTCATAATTGCAGAAAGCAGAACATTTCACAACTTGATGTTTTGCAAAGAATAGCAAGTCTTTCCAGATGAATACGGTTCAACAAGACAACATCAATATGCAGCATAACATGCACATAAATTAGTACTGAACTACAGACATACATAAAACACTCTTAGTTAATTAAGAAATCACTTTAAAATAAAATATAAATGGAGAGTCTCATGCTATAAATGGTAATCTTTTTAATGTTCTTTTGGGAAGATTTCCAGATAACTACTTTGAGGTGAGACAGAGAGAAGGGAAGAATTAATGTCAATAAAATTAAAAATCTGTAAATCTACTCCATATGCACAAGTTCCACAAAAGCTCAAGTGCCCACAGTCCGTAACAACAGGCCCATCAGTTTGGGCTTTTTTGTACAAACTATAGAAACTGTCTGCCACAATTTGCTTTAGAAAGAAAATTCCAATGCTGTCCATTTAACACAATTTCTATCTTCTAAGTCAACATATTCTCTCTATTACTCTAAATCCTAGAAACAAAATGAAGATCTCCCAGAGTTGTACTGCAGAGTTGCTGTATATGTTGTCTTAACCATCATAGCTTGGCAATTCATCACTAGTTAGGAGTCAGCCCTGCAAACAATCCAGACTCTTAAGTTCTGCTTGGAGAGATCTCAGAGTCAAGAACACTCAAACAGCCAACAAAGTCAGCATGACAACACACTGCCTGTTTTCTAATCTTGTTTAAAACACATGCAATAAGACAATCAGAAATTATATACATCATGAAAATAAATCCATTTCAAACAGCACTTGGATTTTCTTTTTGAAAAGCCTATTTTAATGCCATCTCCAACCACATTTTATAACCAAGTGTGCAATATACTCTTCTGAACCACCTCCAAATTTCTTGAGGCTTTCTGATTATTAATCAAAAGAAGAGGCTTGTTTAGTCTGGAGAAAAGATGGCTTAGGGAGAGTCTAAGAGTAGCCTTGCTATACCTGAGGTGAAGCAATCGAGAATACCAAGTCAGGTTCTATAGGGAGAGGTGCACAGCAAAAGGACAAAAGACATGAGAAATTTTTTTTCTCTATGAAGACAGTCAAGCATTGGAACTGGCTGCCAAGAGAGTCTGCACAAACTCTGTCCTAGTTTTAAAACCCAAATGGACAAAGACTTAAGCAACATGGTCTGAATTCAATCTTCACCCTGCTTTGAGCAGCAGGTTGGACTAGGTGACCTCCTGAGGTCTCCTCAAACATGAATTATTCTATAATTCTATGATTTTTACCATACACAGATGTACCTATACATACACAGATGTAACTCATATAGTAAGTTGACATTAAGTTAATTTAATTTAAGCATAAGTTACAGGCTGTCTAAAATAAATGCACTTTTTTCTGTGACTATGATGACTTCAGTTAGGTTACATCTGGCATTAAGCTGTCCCAGTGAAGTATATTCTTGTCCTACTCATGTATATTGTTTGGCCATTATACAGAAAAAAGATTAAATTTTTAAAAGGTATGATGTGCAATTGAGGTTTGATGTTCACTATAAGCTGTGATCATAAAGAGTTAACTCAACTCCCCTTTCTAGACTCATATATCATCTCTTACATTTCCACTCTTAAACTCACCAGTTCCTGATACTTGATTTCTTAACTTTTCTAAACAATTTTTTTTTTTTTAAGATGTCCTCTTTCTCATATTCTATTGGCTTGCTGGGTTCCTATAATACCCAGGATATTATACTTCAAGCATTGACAACAGGATTAAGAAATGAATGCTGTTCCTTCTCCATTTCAAGATGTTCTGTGTAGTTCAGTGGCCTTTCAGATGGATTTTGAAAATGTATAAGCCTTTTTTTTTTTTTTTTTAAACACCACACATTCTACTATATTAATTTGTACATTAATTCCACCAGCTCCCTGAGATACAGAGCAGAGCCACTCTAGTAAACACAGTAGTTGGAAAAATAGGAATATTACATCAGTATGTTCACTAATATTTCTTCTTAGTGGGAAAGGAAGAGAGGCCACTGTTGCCTTCAGGAAATTAAAAAAAAAAAGAGAGAATTTTATGTTCTGGAGAAACAATGCAAAAGCCATGCTTGAAGTATGAAGAAAGCCATGGGGAAAAAGATACCTTTTGCCACTCCTACTTTGAAATTAATCCTGTAAAATCACACAATACTATTCTCTAGTTCATAAATATTCCTGCATTCCCCTATGGTATAGGAGTAGATGTCACAAAATCCACAAGTCTTGTCTACTGTTACTGTCTGAGGAAATGACTGCAAATACATAGATTCAGAGCAATACTGATGTTACATACAGTTCCAACACTAAATCTCAGTGGAAAGATGTTGAATATATGCATCATCTAAAGTTTGAGCTTCAAACCATTCCGTGCCAAGAGCACTGGATACATAAACAGTCCAACTTTTTGGTACAAAAGACTATAATTAACACTACATGCTGAGGTGATTTAGTTTTGTTGGGACAGCAGAAGAAATTATCCTACTTGTTGCTCCATATAGCCATAACTAGGCTGCTTTACAATACTGTATGGAGTTAAGCTATATCCATATTATATGGATAGCCTAAAAAGTACATTTCATTTATAAACTCCCTACTTTTTAGTTTTTAAAAGATTCTAATTCTTTATCTCATTTTTACTTCATTTGACGCCAGATCAGAAAACTCAAGTAGAAATAATCAACCAGTTACAATTACTAGAAATACACAACATTTCAAAAAAAATCCTCTATACTAGTGTAGGGTTCCAAGAATTTTGCTGCTTTAACTCAAGGGATCCTTCATGTTTACAGAAGTGAGCTCTGAAACAGTGTTTGAAAAGAATGTATTTTCAGGTAGAAACAGAAGAAATAAGCGTATTCAAACTGTATCAAATCTCTTAAAAGCCTATTTCTACTATTGGTCGTCATCAAATAGGTATAGTAAGAGGCGTTACAGAAATCTGTTGTCACCACCTGGTGCCAACCTAAATTCTAACACCCCTCTTTTTCACTAAAGACAACTTCCTTGAATAATTTCCCCTACATAATAAGGAAGAGGGCAAGCTTTGTCCCTCGAGGAACAACAAGCTATAATGGAAAGGGGTCAGCAGAGATTTTATGAAGAATTCATGCCTGAGGCTCCAGGCTTCCACATTAATTTCACACATGCCATGTCTTTTGCTCAAGTTATTAAGTAACAGTGCTCTAGTGGCAGTTTGCCACAATATATAAAATAGCAATAAATACATTTTTTTGATTATTAATCACTGCTGGTTACTCTTCACTCCTCAAAGGAGACAATTCCACATTAAGAGATTTTAATGGCAATAACGTACATATTACACAATTCATGCAAATGACTAGACACGCACAGGGGCTTGGCACGCACAATAGCACCTACAACTGAAGCTGATGCTGGCAACTCACTCTGAGTGAATTATTCACATAAACACAGTAAATATTAGATGCTTGAGGACAACATAATGCTTTTTACTCAAACAGCAATTACCTTGACTGCACATGTCTGAAATCATTTACAAGGCCATTCTAGTCTCAGGTTTTGGCTGACCGCTCAGTATTTCTTCTTTAGTTATTATGACAGACAAGTTTTCATGAAAGAATTTAATGTAAATACTAATATCAAAACAACATTTCATTATTCACATTACATACTTTTAAATATTATTAGAAAAAACACCAGACCATTTTCAGATAGTGCTTTTCCAAGGTTTAAAAAAAAAAAAAAAAAAAAAAAAAAAAAAAAAAGAAAAGACCCTAACAAAAAAACCCATCCCAAACAAACAAAAAAACAACTGCAGAGAAGTATAATATCCTTTCCATGAAGAAGGAACTATGCCTTTTGCAGATCCCTCAGATCTTCTCTATTATCTCTTCTTAACAAAAAGTTGAGAAAAAGATAAGCAAGTGCCTCGTAGGCGTTCTGCTTCACACTAACAGCAGCTACTGCTAAGATCGCAAAGCCACATTGTTTTGTCAGATAACTACAGGGATGAAGAGCAACAATAAATTAGGTTATTTCTTGGTTTAGATCACCTCAGATCCTTAATACTAGCAAGCTTTTGTGCTTCACTGTTCATGCTAGAATATTTGCATTGGAGATATCTATACACTGAGATTCAGTAACTCTGTAAGAGAGCCTTCGATCTGCTTAGAGGATACCAGATTTTCATAGCATGGTCTAGCAGGTGAGGCAAGATATTGTCCCACTATGTTCTGGAAAGCCACTGGAAGCTGTTGGCCTTTCAAAAAGAGATACTATAAGCTAAACTTTTAAGCCAGCTTTAAGGATTTGGTAGAATTCAGGGATCAGGGATGCCACAGGCAGAGCATATGCATTAAACAAAGCTTCTCATCAGCAAAGGCTGGCCAGATCCACCATACTGGCCTATTAGGCAATTCTGTGGTCCATCCAGACAGGCTTTCTGGAGATACATGCCTAAACACTATCTGAAGATGATCCTGAGACAGTGATCAGAAGCATGAAAAGCAGTATGTAAAGATACAATGAAGTGAATGCTGCCTATCACTTTTGTCTCTAATGGATATGCCATAATTTAAGTACATGAAGTCTCTTACCTGACGGACATAACCAGGTAAAAAAAATCTAATGTGCTATTCTTTCTTCCACTTGTACTACAACAACTGTTGTCCTACTGTACTGAACAACTGTCACTTTCCTCTTTGCAAAAAAAACCTCTTATCAAAGGTATTGAAATGTCCTATCTCATTCCAGATGCAACGTCCATTTGTTAAGTGTAACCATCTCCCTTTTTTTTAAAGCAGCTCCAGATACACTGCAAAATGTTAGTATTTCTATTTTTGATTTTGCAAAGCGAAGTATAATAGAAACCAAATAACTATTTTAAGAGACAATGTCTTTTCCCAGTATCTTTCCACCACATACAGGCTAACAATTATGGTCAACTCACTGGTTACACATTCCATAACTATCTGCCTAAAAATTCCTTAGTCTGTTAATTCAAGCCAGCAACAAATTTTAAACGTCAGAAGAACTCAGACAACTCCATCTACCAGGTAAATTTGTCATTTCTGAAACTCAGCAGACTCGTCATCTCATCAGACTATGAGACTCTGCAGAAACCGTATCTGAGGGTGAACGAAAAGGCACACAAAGGACTTGCGGTAAGGTACCATGGCTCCCTCCCTCCCCCCCGCTCAGTTCTCGTACTCAGATTACCAAATGCACTGCAGCTTCTGGAGAGCTGCGTTTCAGTATCGTGTTTCAGTATGTAATTACCCTTACAAAAAATGAAAGGCAAATACCTCTGTGATTTTATTTTCCATGCATAAGCTACAAGTCATGGTAAATCATTGCTGTAAATGGACAAAAGAGAAACTTTCCATACTAAAACTTCAATAAAAAGGTTGTTTCTTGTGGATTATAGCATATACAGGCATAAATGGATTAAGCAAATACGAATTCAAGAAAAATGTTCTCATTTTAATAAAAATTATGTTAAGGTTAATAACGCTTGCCAAAATATGTTATCTCTGCAAAATAATAAATCTATGTTAAAACCATGCCACCTGGAAACTGACTTCTAAATATGCAAAACAGAATTGAAAAAAAGACATGTTTTTGAGGTCTTTTGAAAAGAGTCCATTTTCTTGTTCCTTATGTAACTGCAAGCCCTGGAAGAGAATTTCCAGCTGTGCCTTGTCAGCCTACGGACCGAACACATTGTGCTGCTTTCCATTTTCCCTGAGCGAGGTTTTTAGTTCTCCAAGTAACTGTATTAGCCGATTCTCAGCACACAGAACAGAGCAGCGCTTTGTCCCCAGGGAAAGAAGCTATTTCAGACTTAACTAAGGAATCATCTAGCATGTTTCAACAACCCCTACTGTTTCTCTGTTTGTTTTAAAGATATCAGTGTGATTTTGTTTCATTTGCAACTGGAGACTAAATGACACCAAGCAGAATCTGCTGTTAGGTTAGATTACAAGGTAAAATACGTTTTGAATTTTAAATTACTGCTTAAAGCATGGTGTTGAATGGCTTAAACTACATGTTAACGGTGACCGTTTGATACTTTGTAAGTATGTATGAAGTAATATTAGCTCTGTTTAGCAATACTGAACATAAATGCTTTTCTAGAGAAAGTATGCAGTACCAGTTGATCTGCTTTTTGTTTGGTATGAATGTTTGCCACACACTTCAAGCTTAAACTAACTGAAAGTGCAATTATTCTGCTGGTATGCCTAAATGTAACTCATTTCTATGTAATCAATTTAAAGAAGAGTATGTGGAAATCTTGATAAAGCACTTTAACCCCTGTGTATCATGAGAAAGAACCTTGACATCTTAAAGATATTTGTATTTAGACTGAATAGAGATAGATTATTTAATAAATTCTGATATCTGGGTGTTTTTAAAGGATCACTGCTTTAAAAATAAACTATTGCCATTAACATAATAGCAAAATGACAGATACTGAACTTAGTGGAGATGAACGTTGTGAAAATCACAAAGTAATGAACACATCATATGATCAAAGTAAAGGCTATAAGGATGCTGCTACATATTTTGCATGTTCTAAACATTTACGTGTAAAATTAAAGAAAAAGCCATAGCAATGCAGTCATGCTGAGAGTATCTGGCGACACAATAATATAATAATTTCAATATATTAGCTACCTATAGCTTTATTATGATAGACAATAATTTATTACAAGTCTTTGAAGTCAAATAGCTTGAATTTGCCCAGATTTAAAAGTTGACTGGCACTATACTAAATATAGTAGTTTCCTGATAGTTATTCTGAGGATTCTAGTCGGGGCACAAAAGGCCCAACGCATTTAAGGCCTTTTACTTGCAAGACATTCACGATCTGGGCCTTAAAAGGTGAGCCATCACTGATTAAATACGCCAAGAAAAGACGCTTGGAAAAGTATTTCAGTATTTTGCATGCGAAGAACACCATTTGGAGGAAGGCAGCAGTATTAAGCTTTCAGTACTTAAGACTTAATATACTTGGTGTGAAAATATAGCATATAAACTCACATATATGAATGCGTCTAGCTTATAAAGACACATTCTTTTTGGGTGGAAGTGTTTTTTTTCTAGATTTGCAAATATAATGTATTGTCTGAAAACAAAGTTCCACTTTATAATAATTGGATCTGCAAGAGTTTTACGTTTTTTCTATTGAAGATAATGGCAAAACACTGAGGCATAGTTTGTACAGTAAACAGAATGTAATTCATACTACATATTTCCTGACTTTTAAAAATACATGCTTAAAGAATGCAAAAGTATTTCAGTCATATTGTTATGCCTCTGATGACAGGAGCAAATGGTTAAATGCTAAAACAAAAAAAAACCTCCAACCAACCAACCAAACAAAAAAAACCTCATATAATTTAGGAGTACTTTAGATATTGCAGTCACAGCATTACAAAGTGCACCATAAAAATGTAACCATAATTAAGTTGTCCCTAGTTTAACAGAATGAATACACCTGTTCAAGAGTTTTCTTTATGCATTGTTTTCCCTGCAGCCTCTCTGTACATTTCATTACAACATGTGAAACAGAAGTTTACTGTGCAAATTTTATAGTCAGTCATTACAATGCAAGCAAGTTAGAAACCAAAAACATTAGGTCATTTTTCCTGCAAGATGAGGTACTAAGAAACGAGCACTTTCTGAAAAAGAACAAATATCATCATTGCAGAGTACAAGCTCCTGCATCTACCTGATATGTTAACTAACTTTAATTTCTGTAAATAAAACAACAGTATATAGTCTATATGGCATTTTGGAATAACGGCTATCTAATGGATAGGAAGGGATCTGCATATACTAAATTCTGGATTATTTTCACAAGCCTGTTACTATTACATGAGACACTACATGAATTTGTGCAAGACATCAGCTATCTCAATTTGTCTTTAAATTGGAATAAAAATAATAGCTTAGCCTAACAAAATTCTGAAAATTAATATACATTTGCTAAAATATTTTAAAATTAACATAGAGAAACAATAATATTAGGAAAAAGTGAAAGCATACTGTTTTAAAGCTTATTTATTGCTGACTTCCCATTTAAAAAGCAGAATATAAGAATTATGCTGTGCAAAGCATGAAAAACATGGAGTCAATCACATGCCTTATGTTACAGAAAAATTTGGCAACTTGTACCAAAAACTTGACCTATTATATAAATCAGAAAATATGAAGGTGCATAAGTTTTTTAAAATTCTGGTTCAGGCAATAACATAGTTCTAGTCCCTAAAGTAATACTATACTGTATTTACAATGTAATTAAGCATAGAAGACTAACTCCAAAGTTAAAGACTGCATATAAAGCCTGGCTGACAAACATTAAGGGGAACAGTCTTGAATTTCCTCAAGACTTCCTTAGAGAAAAGCCATGGACATACTCTAAGCCTAAGCTTGGACACAAAGATGAAGTGCTCTAAGTATCAAGTTCTCATCAGCGAAAGCTACTTCTCAACATCACAAGGATATTAGTATCCTCGGTCCCTGCAATCTCAATTAAAGTAAACAGGCTGCAGGACAAAAGCGATTAAAATGCCTGTCATCGTTTCTTTTTGAAATAGCTACTACAAATGATTAATAACTTTGGACATGCCCAGGCTAGTTTGCACCCTGGCACAGCCACTGCTCCACGTGCCTTCTGTGTGTGCTCCTGCCTCGGGACTGCTCTGGTTTGGAATGCCATCTATTGGTGACAGTAAAGGTGATTTTTCTCTCGGAGGCCTAAGAAGCTCAAGATATATAGTAATTTTGAATCTCTTAGAAAGTAAACGTAGAACACAACCCATTATAGATCAACATTTTTAGACTACCCACACTTAAAAACTTCCACTAGAAACACAGACGTGGTGTATCACAAATGGTCATGGCAATCAAACTTCCAAAGAGAACCAAGAAGATCCTGCTAAACATGTGGATGGCTCATCTGGCAGCAAGAGCAACATCTCTCTTCATCTCCAGTGAAAAACGCCTTGCACAGCAATGATAAACCAAGAGGATTTGGGGCAGAACATCTGGAAATGAATTATCAGTTTTTCTGATGCTTTGCCATTTCCATGTTCAGAAGTTATGGCAACCTGGAAGAAGTATTAGTGGTCAGAAAAAAAGAAGAAACTTTACAGCTCTCAGGAACTCCCTTGCCGGAAGCAATACCAATTACTAAACTACAATTACCTAATGACACAGACTCCCCTACCTGTTTGAACGCAACCTTAGCTAATCCCTCTTTAGATGCACAACTAATTTTGATTGAAAAACAAACTCCTAAATTCAATTTCACTCATTCAGTGGCCAGCTGATAAAATAAAATATCCTTCTACCCAGAGGTATATTTGAATTTGGCTATTGTGCTTAGGTGAAAAGATTCACGAAACTAGCATTGCTTGGTGAGCTCTCATAGGGCAATTTTTTTCCAAGAAGAAAAACCTTGTTAAACTGAGCAGTTTTGAACGGTCTTAAAGTTTAAACCAGTTTCCAACCAGCTATATAGGATAATATATTGGTTCAGCTGCTTTAGAAAGTGCACCATATAACTGACATGATACAAGAAGCTCTCTAGATATCTAATTTCCTCTTCTTTTCTTCTTCCAGGCCACTTTTTGAGAGACACAAAAACATGCAGGCTACATTTTTCGTCTATTATTTCCTGCTTGTCTCTCTGTGTATTGATTGTTTTCAAAATGGAACTAGTGCAATTCCCAGGAGGCAGAGGAGAAGAATGCGCTACAGAGCACTGAGAGCGAGCTCCTCTGCAGGGCACCGGTCCCAGAGACAGCTGAGGACGAGGCTTCCAGCTCCTGCTCCTGTAGTGCCCAGCATACCTCTTATTCATATTGATGATGGTGTTATGGGAGTATTTGACTCTCTCATAGGTTTGGGTGAACATGAATCTAGTTACAGTGTCTTACCAGGTAAGAATAAATCCCTTATACTACTAGTGACTCCTTAGAGTAGTCCGATTTTTTTCTTGATTTCAAATGCAATGTATAAAATGACAAAAGCTTAATTTTAGCCCTACTTGCAACACACACTGGAATAAAACCCCATTACCTTTTTACTATGCTAATTTTTGTTCCTTTTTATAATAATTCTGGTTTAGTGTATGAAGCATTTTTAAAGTCCATGTTTATGTATTACAGAGAATCCCACCTTGCCACGCAACTAATATTTTCTGCAATTTTTCCACATTCTCATTTTATTATATCTAATAAAAATTTTGCTGGAGCAGTATTTTCATAATTTCCAATGTCCAGCCAGTTTGAAGGCCAATTTTAAGAATTATTTCTCAGTATGATCTCCTGGGTCAATTAATAGCATTTCACTGAAGCTCTAACATCAATAAATCCGTAGCATTCAAATTGCTAAACTTCTGTCATATTTTTAAAAAGCAACATCGAGACTATATGCAATATTTTGGGAATAATTCATTATTTTTTAATAAGTCAATGTCACACAGCAATAGCTACAATATGAAACTTACATTAGAAACAAGACCCTTACTTTAAGATAGGCTAACAATGGAAAAACTAAGCTAACAGAAACAATTTTTTTTTCCACATTCACACCTTCATCACAAGATCACTCTATTCTCCATCTATTTATAGAACTTGGAGTTGTTTAAAAGAAGTTCAACGATATGATTTATATAAAACTTGCCTTTGCAGAGGTCTAGGTGCTTTCACACCACTGTATTAAAATGTATTTTATCTTTTGAAGGAAATGCAGAGGGAGAGGATTTGGTGTCTTAGGAAACAAAAAAAAAAGGCATTCTTTCACTTGGTCTTTCCTGAAACCTGCCTTAGTAATCATAACAGGACTCTACAGTTTCCTCAAAGAATGCAGGACTAGAAAGGGGCTCAAAAGTGATAGTTGTTAAGTGTCTCTTCAGTTCTTAGTGCTATGAAGAAAGAGTGAACTCTTGCCCTAGGACCCTTGTGATTTTGGGTCCCACTTCACAGATGGGAAATTAGGACTCACAAATAAAAAATTAAGACTCACAAGAGTCTAAAAATGAGGCATCCATCCTGAAGAAATTCTGAATACTATTCTCTGTATTTTTTCAGAAACGCAGTTATGAACCACTTGAAAAATCATTGAGATAATTGTAACACTTCATTTATTTTCAAGGAAAAAAGTTAAAAGGTCAAAGAAGAGATACTGGGATTTGTGAAAGACCAATACAGGGAGGGTCATGTCCACTCTACAGATAATAGATATAACAGCACAGATACTTTCGTTCCAGCACTGCAAAGATCACACACTAAATAAAAATACATGCAATTTTATGAATGTTATGAACAAAATAAGAAGGTACTAACACTTCTCTAAATGATATTATAACCATGTGTTTTTGTAAGCAAAAAGCTTGGGTTTATTATCTTAAGCTTTTTAGTGTGTCACAGAATAGACACGACCACTAGGTGAATAGGTCTCAACTTAACTGGCAAAACGTATCTTAGTCACATTTTCTTAACAATTACTATTTGCTTAGAGTCCTTATTTTCAGACAGGATGAACCAATTCAAATCAAATACTTTTAAGTAACTGGTCTAAATGGGTAAACTAGCAGAACTCTTGATTATAGCATTTCTAGCGTGTAATACAATATTACTCTCATAACATACAACTGATGTTAAACCTTTCATTTAAAAATAATTTCTACATTAAACAGAGGAAAATACCACATAAATAGCATACACTTTATGTAAGATATTCCAGCCTCTCTGTCAGAGACCATCAGTCATGCTGAAATAATGCATGGTTCCCTCCCTCTCGATTTGTTTCTTTCTATCTGGACTTGCATCCAAAAGTTGAGCTAAAACCACTGAACTCATTTTATTTGGAACCTAATGCTACATTTACACCATATTTCCAAAGGTTAAAAGTCCTATGCTCATCTGCCAAAGACTTCAACCACAAGGTTTTTTTCTTTCAGTCTAGCTCTTAAAGTTCAAAATTTTTTTAAGTTCATGTCAGATTTGGAAAAACAGAACCTATTAAACAATTGACCACTACGATTAGTGAGGCTTCAGAACTGGAAAAACCCCTGCAGTCCAGAATCCAGAATTTAATTTGCATTCTTCCAACTAATTATGCTATTGTTATTAGTCTAAAAACAATCTATCGGTATCATATGCAAGGTGAAAAATAACTTTTTCAACAGAGATTTAACAGTAATCAACAGTAATTTCCTTCCTGCATATAAAAATCATGTGAAGAAATTAAATTAAATCAAACAATTTGCCACCATATAAGATAATTTGCAGTCATGTTTCTCTTTTATAGACTATAGCTTGCCTATTGAGCAGAGCAGGAGAATAGGAGGTCCATTGTTGCACTATTCCTAATATCTCTTGAACCTCACTTCTCCCTGCTCGTACCACCATACAGATCTTACTCAATGGACAGCCAGTTAAGGGAGCATCACAGGCCAGCCTTCTCTGTCCCACTGGGGGTATGTGAATTCCAGTGGAACAAGACACAGCAATTCTGCAGCGCAACACAGCGGTAGTTTCTCTCTTTGAGTGCACGCAAAGAGCCATGTCCTGTCTCTTAAGTAACTCTCATGTACACAGAAATCAGCACAATTTGTTAGAGAGGTTTGCAGAGGCCAAGTCCTGATAACACATATCTTCATCCTTCTTCAGACATGATTTGCAACAACTTAGATACAGTCCAGTAGCTAAATCAAAATAAAGAATTTGAGGAAGCACAGAAGCATTTCCATCTCAAGCTAGATACGTTCCTCCTCCTGACATTTTATTGTTTAACAGGAGAAAGAGTAATGTTTTTTTTTTTCCCCTTTTGGAGATTATTTTAAAAAAATGGTGACTGCCTGGCAAGCACATAAAAAAACAAAGTCAAGATCTTAACAGGTGTCCAGCAAACAGCTGGATTATAGATACCTGGATAGAGTGAAAAGGCAGTCATAGCCAAACGGCATTTGGCCCTGGCTAGTTCATCTCCTCCTTTTGATAACATAGCTTCAGTGGTTTAGAGCACAGCTTTATGCTGCTGAAATTATATCTCATGGACATGAAATATTATCTCATGAACAAATTAGGCCTTTGAAAAAATAGTAAGATGCAACTATTCAAAAACTTCATTTCTCCCCCTTTCCATCTTGACAGTAACTCAAATCTAAAGAGCAACTTTTAAAATTTGAGCAATATAGAGGAGCATCCAGACAGGATGATTCTGATAATTTTTATTCTAGGAAACAAGCTTGTGTCAAAAGGTTTTTAAGTGGAAAGGCAAATGAGTACCTTCATTATGAAGCTGAAAGTAGGATTTCCCTGAAGGACTTTGCAAAATACTAGATTTTGAGTTAAAAATACTAATTTCACAGACATTTCAAGCTGCTATTCAATGCAAATCTTTTACAGTAGTCTTGTCAGGATACTTGGAGAATATCCTGGATAAGTATACTCTTCTGTTTAAAAGCCAGCTCAGAGCAGGGCAGAGGATGGGAAAATTAACTATGCATGCAGTCCTTCCAAAGACAATTTGTCTATCTCAAATGAAGGCCCCTTTCATATAAATTCAGTTGAAATAACATCTTTTCCACGGTATTAGACAATCCTCATACCGGTGGAGGAGAAACTCAAACCATCCCTAGGACAAGACGACAACTTCTATTTATATACAAGGTAAAAAGTAACTTAAGAGATGGGTTCTTCAGCTTGAAGTGAACATCTCAGAAATGCATTCTTACATTACTTAGGAAGAAAAAAGGAACATGTGTAGGGATTAGGGATTCTTACCAGACTCAGGGATATGCTCAAAAATAGGAAAAAATATGCACTACATGAAGAATCTCAACTTTGGCTTTCCCTCTCTCAAAAGGCAAAAAAAGGTGTCATGCTAAATTGCAATATTTATCCTGGTGTCAGGATGAGAACTGCTTAGGGAAACATTGGCTGAGGTAGACTCTGCCACTGGAAGGAAAGAGAGACTTGGAATAGTTTCCTTCTTAAGTCTTCATGCTATCCAAACAATTAGCCTGACGAATATCTCAGTATAGCTTACGACATAAATCTCTTCTACATTTCTTCATTTCAGCTGGTACCCTGAGGAAATCTTAAAAGTTTTAGTCACATGCAGAACCTTTGGAGACAAGTATTTATTAGTACAAGCAAGTTGCACAAGTTCATTATTTTCAAAGCAAAGAGTTTTTTTCAGATAAAACCATTTATCAGGAAAAGGAGATGTTTGCAATTATATCAACCATTTCAGAACAGACTTTACTTAAATTAAGTCTATGAATAGTCACCACTGAGGGAAAACAGACACATCCCACTCCCACAAAATCTTAACAAAACTTTCTGATTTAGTGTGCAAGATATTAGAAAAAGTGTCCCTTTTTGCACAGATGAGAAACAGAATGGGGGCCAGAAAAAATGATTCTCAAGTTCTGTATGATGCCTGTTAGTCTAATTTGAAAGAAGAAAATTTCTGCTTCTTTCTCAAGCTTATCTATGTACAGCTTTCACTGAGATCTGTGACACCTGCTTGCCATTTCTAAGCATGGAGAGGAACAGAGGAGCTGCCCTGCAAGAGGCCCTCAGAAACTCACTAAATTTAATTTTCCCATTTTGAATTATTCAAATTCTGAGATTTTCTCAAGAGAGTTTTTTCATGAGACAAAGCAAATAAGGGGTCCTCATCGATTTGCTACCGAGAGGCAGAAATCAACTATTTTGATGATTGCCTGAAACAGATGGAGCAATTGAACCTGCACTCAGTTTTCACTATAAAGTTGTAACAGGGTAACAATTATACAGACATTAATTCTGCACATCCCCCTTGATGACCTGCACAGCTGAAAGGCTGAGAACCAAATAGAGCTTAGAGATTATTAATTAGCTGAAGACAATACAGTTTAAAAAAAAGGGAGTAAGATACTAAGAACAGGATATATTTTCAGCATTTTCAAAGTAAGAACATACTAGTAGTGCTTCTTCCCAAAGGTTTAATAAATGCTATGTTTTTTATTTCAGTTTAAGCTGTATGAGTCTAATTTTTCATTTCTTCTTCTTAGGAAAGCAGGGGCACTGCATAGCTAATGGGATGATCATGTACGATAAAGCTGTCTGGTCCCCCAAGCCCTGTATTACTTGTCTCTGTTCCAAAGGAAAAGTGCTATGTGATACAACTATGTGCCATCCTCTGAAATGTCACACCACTATCATACCTGCAGGAGAATGCTGCCCGGTTTGTTCTGATATTGGTACAGTACACTGCAATATTTTTATTATTTTAAAAACTGCCTCATACAAACCCTTACACAAAAGCTACATTTAAGTAATATCAAGGATTAAAAGGTAGACACAACCCTTTTATAGGGAAAACAAGTCCTGAATTATGTGATAAGAGCAGTTAGATATACTTGTTCTTCAAAATGTCAACAAAAGTTGACCAGTTTCTTTGAGAACGCTTGCTGTTGGATTGGTTTGAGCTAATACTTAAAGAAAAAAGACGCTAAGTCTGCAACAGGAAAAATAATTCTCTCTGGGGATGTGTGTGTGCGCGTGTGTGTGTGCGCGCGCGTGCGCGTGTGTTTTCCTTTTCTGCTTTTTTTCTCCCACCTTCACAAAATCCTACTTATAGGAACCATACCAAGCAATAACATCTGTTAACATTTTATATCCAACGTCAATGCATAAAGAATCAATAAATAATTAATAGTCTTTATTAATATATTAGACATGCAAATAATATAGTTTACACTGGTAAATCTTTGCATAACTACAGTTTCTTGAGAGTGTTAAAACACATGCACTTATTTGATATAAAACAAGAGAAGAGAAACAGTCTACTCAGAATATGAACAAAAGAAATAAACCAAGCTGTGCTTCATAAAAATGTAAACAAAAAGAGTATGTTTAAAAAGAAAAGCAATTAAAGAGGAGACAAAGAGGAAATGTGATTTCCTCCCCTTGCTCCCAATACCCTAAGTCTGCAAACTACTGGACCTCATAGAGTGAGCAAGCACAAAAGAATGAGACAAACACACTGAGCAGAGACAGGATAGAAATTACCTGTAGAACTAATAGCCATGTTGATTAAAACAATTAAATTCCTTTTGAGTTGCCCTGTTATAGGAGTAAAAACTGCACTTTGGTAATTGACTTAACACATTTCCCTGGTCTGCTCTCCACCTAGAGTCATCTATAGAGCTGTCAGTCCTTTGCACTGGAGTGCAAGTCTTCACCTATGTGAATTTTATTTGAATTACCCTTCTCCCACTTCCAGACACTTTCTTTTTCTTCTTTGGAGCCCTGCATTAACATGGAAAGCTAACTAATGCATTAGTTTAAAAAGGAAGATCAGTGAAGGCTATATTAAATTTCTTTTCTTTTTTCTGGAGTTGCAATGAATCATGGCTACATAGCCAGCTCAATCATTCATCAATCTTTCAAAGTCTGAATTTTCTATGGAGCTTTTCTACTAAGACCATGCTTTCATTCTTTCAAATCATATTCTAAGGGGAATATTGTTCTTCTATAGCTACAGAATTAAATATATGAAGGGACTAATGTTTACTGAAAGTTCAGTTTCATATCCTCTTATCAGACATTTTTTCTTATTCTCATTATCCCGGTCAGCCTCCTCTTTGGATCCAAGTATTATTTCAATGGATGACCTAACTGAGTTGTCTGGTGACTCTCCAGAACCCAATGACCTTGGCAACCCCATTATACAGTCATCAGCACATACCCAAGGTGAAAAGGATGAATTGATTACAACAGAAGGGACAGAGTTTAAAGAGAAAGAGATTCTTAAGGCGGATGAAAAGAAAAGAAAAAGGAAAGGCAAAAAGAATCGTCAAAAAGCTTATCACAAAGGAGAGAAGCCCATCACAAGAAAGGATGAAGAAAGAAGGCCATCGTATGAAGAGGAAGGACTACGAACTGAAAAAGAAGAAAAAAATAAAATGGAAAAAGAAAGAATGAAAGAGAGAGTTGTGGAACAAGAAACGCAGTATGAAAGCAATGAAGATGACGACAGTGTACATGTGTTAAGAGGTAATGCTTTCAGAGTGCCACCTCATTTCCCAATTCCTGTTCCACCCATAGAAACTCCTTTGCCATCCGGATGTTCCATCTTGGACACCGCAGTGAGCTGCACTAACGCCAAACTTACACAAATACCACCAATTGCAGATCCAGATCTAACAAGTCTAGACCTCACAGGTAAGTAAACGTTACATTATCTTTGCTCATCAATTAACATCGCCCCTTCTCAAATCCAGTCAACATTAGCATTAACACAACATAGTTTCTTATCATAGAAATGTATTAGAATGAATTTTATAGCTAAGCCTAAAGACAACCAGTATGACTGTATCTATACAATTACTATTTATAATACAACTATGCCCATAACATATTTTTTCATGTACAATACTACACAACTCAGATACATACTGTAATTTATAATTCAAGCTATTTTCCTGAATTCTGTCCTAGGAAATATTATCACTACCATCTCAGATGAAGCATTCAATGGCATACCCAACTTGGAATGGGTTGACCTCAGTAAGAACAATCTCACCTCTCCTGGCATAGGTCCACAAGCGTTCAAAGTAAGAAAGCATATTTTTTCCTACTATCCTGTGACTAATTTTTGTTTGAAGTAGAGTTTGTCCACAACTGTGAGACAGATTTTAAGTCATTGGATCTAAAACAGTTTGCATCTGCTATGAGTAACCCCTAAAGGCATTTGAATAACATTCACTAAGTATTAACTGCTAAATAATTATCTGTGAGAAACAATTTTGTGCTGATACGTTATCAGTTGCAGTTTAGAAACTTTAGAATGGAAGGCCTCATATTCCATTAATAAAACCCTGGATGTTCATACCCAAGAGTTATAAATTTATTTTTTTTATCTTACTACATTAATTCCGTAAAGCTTATGCTTTTGTTATCTAAAAATGATCTCTAATCACAGGTGTAGCTATAAAAATCTACAAGTAACAGTTCAGTGTCATTGCATTCTTAATTAAAATTAATCTAAACCATTTGTGTGCCTTATAATGTTTTCATTTTCAAAAAATACTACAATCTCGAACAGAACTTCATCAAATAGCATATACTGAATACAATAGTAGTTCACCACATTAGCTGTATGCTTATTCTTGACTATCTTTAATGAAAAACTTTCAAGTGCAGATGCTTACTAAAAGAACAGCCATTACCTCATAGAATATTCAAAGAATCTTTCTATATTCTGTTTTTATTCTTGTAAGAGGAATTTACGTGGTAACAGCATATTCAACTGCTTCTACATATTTCTCACCTGAAGTCAACATAGTCCCATAATTATTTCTGTATGATGCAAACAAGCACATACAAACTGTAATTGAAACATGGAAGTAAGGCATCAAGGTCTAGCTTTTTCAGGGAAGATGAATACAAAAACATATGAACAATAAACAGAATTATCATTTTTAATTTTGTTTCCTGACATTGCAATCAGACTTCTTGTAGGCTTCTCTATATTCTCCTCCCCTCCATACAACCCAAATAACTTGGGCAGATTTTAACACGTTTAATAGAGGAATTAGGTTCCTACAAATTTTACGAAATCAAACTGCATGGAAAAAACAGACTAGAAATGTCTCTCAGTCATGACTTAAATTTCAGTGGGACTTATACCAGCACCAGGCAATCAATACAAAACTGGAGGAAAGCAGGCTTCAGTGGCTCCAGTGCTAATACAACTGATAAAGTAACTTTTCAAGAAATGCTCACCATTGCACAATTTGTGATGCATGCTTATTAAAATTAAGCCATGATAATTTTTCATACCAATTTTTAAGCAGGTTGAAGATCACTGAAAAAGCTGCTGTCTTTATGCTTAAGTATAAATTTACTGACCTATAGAAACTCATCATTTTGCTAACAATGAAGAGCATAGAGTAAATGCATAATACAAAAAAACCCTATAAATATATGCGCTTAGAGCTCCTAAATACTGCTTAAAGATACAAATAAACAAAGTAAGTGAATATGTACATCAGTCAAAGATAGAAGAAATATAGATTCTTGCGATCAGAATAGCTGCAGGATGGCCCACCTAAAAAGTTGGTGTGCTCAGTCAAGCTCTTCAGAAGAAACATTGCATCATAAAACAAACTAGCATAACTGGTACCTTTGTTAACAGTTAACATAAGAAAAACAATAATTAGACTGATAGGCAAAAAACGTTTTCTTATTCAAAAGACACTACTGCACTGCTGCTGAAAATGCAACATCCTCAAAATGAGTATGTTTAACAAAATTACAATGACGACACTGTATGTCTAACCATATATTCTACACCCTGCTAATCTGATTTCTCCTCTTCCCCCCTACTATTAAGATCCTGAAAAAGCTAAAACGCTTGTATTTAGACGGAAATATGCTGGTACACATTCCCTCTGAATTACCATCAACTTTGGAAGAAATAAAAATAAATGACAACCGCCTTCATGCCATTGATGAAGACTCCTTACAAGGTATTTAAGAAATTAATATTGATCATATCAAAAGATTAAAATACATCTGAAAAGCAGAATGATCAAATGACAAGTACATGCTTTTTAAAATTTGGAGAATTAAACAAGATTTTGATACAATGAGAAAAATAAGAGTTGGTAACTTTCATGTTTTCAGATGGGGATAAAAGCTGAAAGATTTACATGACTGATTTAAAAAAAAAAATCCCATTTTCCCTGTTCATGTAACTTCAAGTCTCCAACAAAGCTCACATTTAATGTTGCTAAATAGAAGTAGATTTCAAGTATGTTGATAATACTTCTGCACCAAAGCTTGATTGCTTTATGTGCAGCGAAACTACATTCAATATTTTGAAATTACATAAAAGTGAACAGAATTTAACAACTGTGAAAATTACAGCAGACTATAATTAGACTAAACCATAATATTTTTAAACCAAGCCAAGTGTGGGATGATAGCAGAAAAGGGGTACCGTCCACTTTCCTAATTTGATTGCACTTTTCTACTCCGTTTTCTAATCTGCCAAAAGGGTCCCTAAGGAAAATGGATCAGTTTAGTGATGCAGCTCACTGTGGAGCAGTATCAATACTTGAGCTGAGGCAAAGGAAACGTAGGCTAAGGGGCAATGAGAGCCTGTTAGATTAAAATGATCAAACTATATTCTTAGGAGGAATCACGCAAAGCTTCTGTAAAAACAGTTATTTGGATTATTTGTGAATAAGGAACTTTTATTATGAAATAGTATTATGAAATAATATTTCTCACTTACCTATGTTGGTCAACACTGGGTTCTTTGACCTATGTTTGAATGGCCAAAAGCTACACGATCGGTTCCTCAGGGAGGAGGAACAGTATAATCTATGACAGGTTCTCAACACTTGGTACAGAAAGCGGTTGATAGGAATAGAGCAAGGACAGGAAGATAGGAGCCCAAAGGAAGAGGAACATACTCCTCGCGTAAGTGACTGGAGACCCCTGGAGATCACGGGGCATCTGCGCAAAGATCAGTACCCACATCATCCAAACATCATCTGTCCTCAAGCATTAAGTAATAAGGCTTAAAGGGTAGCACAATTCTCACAGTTGCTTGCTTTCCCATCTTGAGTGGGAGAGAAAATTATAAAGAACAACCCTCTGTAAATCTCTGAAATTCTACTAACTAATAATGAATGTAACTCTATGACTATGGCATTATAAATTAAAATCTGTTTAGGAAAACACATTTTTCATTGCTGTGAACAGAATTTTGTAATGTTAAATGGTTAAATTTTAAACATGTGACGCATTTTAATAAGATAAAAGACAGCATTAACTAATCGAATTTCCAACTTTTTCTCCCCAGATTTAAAGAACTTGGTCACCTTGGAATTGGAAGGAAATAAACTAAGCGAAGCAAATGTCAGTCCTCTGGCCTTCTATCCTTTGAAAAGTCTCTCTTATTTACGACTGGGGAGAAATAAATTTAGAATTATCCCACAAGGCCTTCCCGCTTCTATTGAGGTAAAAAAAAAAAAAAAAAAAAAAAAAAAAAAAAAAAAAAAGAGAGAGAGAGAGAGAGAGAGAGAAAAGAACACAATCATTATTACCATTATTTTTTGTATTTATTGCCTTACTATCATCAGATGGAGATGGTAAATTTAAATTTATAAATTTGTTTCTAGATATATTATTATTACTAAATCATTACTTATAGAAATTTACTTATATACCTCCATCCCAAAAGATGTCTTCTAAGTCTGAATTTCTCTAGCACACACACACAAAATACTATAGCCTGCAAGGAAATTTAGCCAAACTGTAACGCCGCTCAGTGACACATCATTCACGCAACACACCAGGTACAGATAATGCCTTAGTGGGAGTGCTTTGTCCAGTATGGGTTACCACGCTAAGTAAACTGCACAAGACATCAGCAAGAATAATCAGAGATCTAGAAAACATGGCTCATAAGGGGAGACTGAAAGAACTAAGATTTTATAGTCTGAAGAAGAGAGAATTAGAGGAAATGCTGGCAACATTTTCAAATATGTAAAAAGTTTGGAGTAAAGACAATTCCAAATGGGAATAAATTTATTCCTATATCCATTGTCTAGACAATTGTTTTTTAGGAATATGTTAAATAAATATGTCCCCCCCGACCATTGATTTATCTAAGATATCTGCTGTTCTCAGCCACTTCTATTCCACACCTCATTTCAGTCCAACGAATCCTCTTCTAATGCCTATTTCTAACTATCCTCTTCCCTTTTGCCTGGGTTCAATTGTACTGGTGTTCCAAACCTTGGCTGAATTTTTCCTCATTTATGGGGGGGGAGTTGAGCAGGCTTTTTATTGCTCTTCCTGGACAATTTCCTCATCCTTCAATTTTTAACCAGATATTTTCTCCTTCTGATAGTCTCCCATCTTATTCCTCTGCCCAGAATTTGGACTTTGTTTTGTTGGGGGTTTTTAAGGACACCACCTGGAAGCTATTTTCCTCCTCCATTTCAATCTGTGCCTTATTTCATTCTCTGCTCACCTTGGTCTTTGCTTCAAAAATAACTCTTGCTATCTATTAATTTCACTATCTTGCTCAGTTCTGTCTTTCCTAATGCTCTTTCTCATTTCATTCTCCTCGGATTTACTCCCTTCCTTGGGATCTTCCATAGTCTGAAATGTAAGGGGGAAAAAAAGGCATATCAAACCAAGCAAACCTAACAATATCTTTTCTATAACATTAGCTTCTTGTGCAGCTGCTGCCAGTAACTTTTCTTCAGCGTACTATTCTCCAGTGACCATCCACTCCTACTCTACATTCTTCTTTTTCCACCTTTGACTTCATCCCCCTTTGATGAAACAAGAAATACCTGTCAAGTTTCTCTACAGTTCATACACATTGGGAACATTTAATTCTAAACCAACACCTAATAAAATTATAGACAATACAAACAACAATTTACGAGTTCCTTTTCTCTTTTCCCAAAGATGACTTCTGCAGGCCTTCAATGCTATTTTAGATCCTTCACATACTTCAGTTGTTGCCCTATTTTTATTTTGTGTCACGTTTATCCTATACAGCAAGCCGTTCTCAGAATCTTAATCTATAATTGCAATACTTTGAAGACACACAGCACTGTTTCATAAACCATTAAAATGATATTTTCCTTCAAATTTGCAAAGTTCAAAGCTCACAAGTACCCAGCAAAAAGATTAAAGAAAATAAAACTCTTAACATTTTTCTGATTAATAGCTTTTCAAGCCGAAAAAATATTTAAATTCTTCTTGCCAATCTGATCACTCTCGCAACATACATCGCTCTTACTTTGTACAAATTTAGGCAAAATAAAAGGTCTTCCAAAGCAATCTGTATTTTTTACAAATGAAAAAACAAACAACTGCTTTGAAAAATGGTGTTTCTGAAAGTCATACTACAGCTGCAAACTGACTCTGATTCAGATTATTACTTCTTTATTTAGAAATTAAGTTTTACCATGTAATATGAATGACTGTAATAACTACATCTTTATTTTGCAATAGGAAAAACAGCATATTTTGCTTTCACAAATTCTCTTCCCACTTGTAGGAGTTATATCTTGAAAATAATCAAATTGAAGAAGTGTCAGAAATTTGCTTTAACCATACAAGAAACATAAATGTCATTGTGCTGAAGCATAACAAATTAGAAGAAAATAGAATAGCACCTTTGGCTTGGATAAACCAAGAGTAAGTATCAATCATCTACGACATAATTATTTTTTCTCTATTATTAATAAGTAAGTTAATGAAATAAATTTTATTTGTACTTTATTATAAATAAATTTGTACTTTAATAAAATAATTTATAATAATGTACTTTAATAGTATATTCAAAATACTTTAAAATAATGTACTTTAATAAAATAAATTTGTACTTTATTATCTTTAACTTGAACAAAATCCTGGCCATCTTTGATTTCCTGGTTTTCCTTAACTAATTTTTCCTAATTTCCTTTGCTTAGGTTATGTAATCTAGGAAATATTCAGAGTCAGCTTTAAAGCAATGATATAGCTCAAATCTGTGCCACATTTAATATTGTCTAAGTACATCTTCTGACCATCCAGTCAAAAATGAACATTAGTTATTCATAATATTCCATAAAATTAATTGATGTTTTGGTATTAATATATTATCTCACACACAATTTTAAAATAACTGAATATTTCCCTAGCCTTATTTCTCACTAGATTAGTAATTACGTAAGTTAATGAGCTGAAGGGAAGACTGCGCAGCCCAATCAAGTAAGAACAGAATACATGTGGAGTAGGCAATGAAAATGAAAGGAGGAAAAGACTATATTGCTTTTAATTCTTCTTCTGGTAAACCCACATCTAAAAAGCGTTGATCTAGAACAGAGCTGCCAACATACTTCGGCCGCTCATCTCATCTGCCAATTATTCTTCTGAAGCTTTAGAAACAGCGCCGATGACACAAGCTAAATTAAATAGTTTGACAAAGACAGTTTACACTCTGATTCTGTTACATGCATCACTACACGTACAAAAAGGTTTTTCGAGCTGCATAAGCTTATTAGCTGAACAAGTAAGTCATCATCAACCATCTGAACCTTCAACAGTCTGAAATTTGGAAGTGGGTCATGCTGCAGAAACAACAGGACATCTCCGAACTGGACTTAAGAGTAATTCTAACTAAAATAAGAGTACAACCCAAATCACTCTTCTTTCAGACAAATCTCTAAAATTTCACTACTTAAAGCATATGCAATACTCAGGTAACTTGCTAAGCTAGCCGGGGTACCTTGCCATAGCCTACAGTTGCAGTCCTCTCGATTCCTGCATTTGGAAACGATTTGAACTGAAAATAACCACGTGGTTACTAATGGCTTCTCTCGTCTCTGGAAGCAAAACACATGGGAATGACTCTGGAGCAGCCATTTGCAAGAACAATTCCGTTTAAAATAGGCTTTAGGAAAAAAAATTTTAAATCCTTGTCAATGGGATAAACAATTAAGTTCCAAGCTTACTATATGTTTTCCAGTATAACTACTATAATTCAGCAATGCTCGTCAATCATAAATTAGTCCCTTAGGTTTCCTCTTTATTCAACCCTATCTCTCTACTCAGGTTAGTAGATCCCTCACCTTCAACAGAAAACATTACGCTTGATTGATAATTAATGACTTCAATTCTTTCTGTTCTCTGGGTAATTATGTCTGACCACGTTCCATAAAATGCATTCTCTTCCACCAACAGAAAAAGATTTCCCTTAGAAAATTACTTTCCTTGTAATCATCTTAACTACTATTTTGTATAGAATGTAGCATTAACAATGCAGTATATTATACTGTTTTCATTCCAGTTTTTTTCTCCTTTAATGCAGGAACTTGGAATCAATCGATCTCTCTTATAATAAGTTATATCATGTTCCCTCCTATCTGCCAAAATCTTTACTACATCTGATACTTATAGGAAACCAAATTGAAAGAATTCCAGGATATGTCTTTGGTCACATGAAGCCAGGGCTGGAATATCTCTACTTGTCCTTTAACAAACTTACTGATGATGGAGTAGATTCCGTATCATTTTTTGGAGCATATCACTCTCTGAGAGAGTTGTTTCTGGATCACAATGAATTAAGGTTTGTGCCATTTGGAATTGAAGAAATGAAAAAATTACGTTTTCTACGGCTGAACAACAACAAAATAAGGTAATGACAAGCTCTTTGTTAAACTGATGGTATTAAAATAAACGTAACAAAAGATATGCTTTCTTTTAAGAATTGCTTACTTTTAAGCAGAGGAACTGAAGGAGCAGCTAAATCCTGAATTTTCTACTACAGTTATTTTCTCTGAGGGTTACATAACAGGAGAAAAGTGTGATTTCACCCTCTCTCATAGTTCTTGAAAATGCACACAAAGATGCTGAGTACCAGTTCTCTCCAGAAAATTCATCTGTAATACAGCTTGGGCCACTCATGCATTGGCAGCTAAATTCGACAGTCACAGCAAAGCACCAGCTTTTTCTGCTCTTGCACCAAAGACCAAATTGATTACAAAAATGTGACAAGAGTCGTCAGCTGCTCATGACCACTGAAAGAGTCTTCAGTCTTTCCAGAACTTGTGGTCAGCCAATAATCACTCGAGACAAACATATTTTAGCATCGTGGTTTTCATCACCATTACAAATACTGTGTAGAGACACAAGGTGATCAAACCACGTCAGAACTGCTCAGTTAGGCTCTTTCTCTATTTGTTTTGTATTGTTTACAAAGCAAAGGGATCATGAACAAAGGATCTTATGTATTTTATATAGAAGAATTTTCATTCAACACTAGCCAGTATTTTCCTCAGAAAAACTAAGTATATAAGTGAGAAAACAATGCAAGGAGAGACATTAAAAAAGAGTAACATAAATGTCTTCAATGAATATATTACTTAGAAAAATCAATTTGCTGGTTACTTCAACATTTTAAAATCTCTTAATAGACAACATCTTTGAAATAAACTGTGAAGTTGTGAGTTATCTTTACTAATTAAAATAAAATTCCTCCTACAATACCACAGGACAGTCCATCCAGAACGCATCTGCAGGACTCACGCCAGTCATGATGATGATAATGACAACAGTGAAGAGGAGGAAGGTCGAGATTCACGTTTGGAACACCTTCATCTTGAAAACAACTATATCAAAACAAGACAGCTATCACCGCATGCATTTTCATGCATAAGATCTTACTGCAGTGTTGTTCTCAAACCACAGAAGGTCAAATAAACACCCAAATTTTGCATTGCAAGCCCTATCTCTAAAAAGTTAGCTTTATTTATTCTCTGTTACTAACAGCTCTGATTTCTGATTTAAACACTTCTTCCTACTATAAATAAGAGAGTATATTATTTAACAAAGGCAGGACTGTATTTCCCAATACAGTTTCATTATACAAACATTAAACATAAAAATATAGGCTCAAGACTATCTCATAAATTTTCATTTTGATTGCTAGAACTTCTGCTCAAATACAACGCATCAATCTGTGCCCCCAGTCACACCTTTAAAAGTTCAGACTTCAGAAAAGAAGAATATAACTAAACACTTGGTCCTGTTTACTTTTATTTTCTGAATTTAAGACACTTCAAAATGATAACATCTTTAAAAATGATACATATAAAAGACTTCAAACTGTGCACATTCTGATAGTGCAACAATCAAATATCTTAAAAAATAGATAGTGGAGAAACTTTACTACCAAAAACCCTGCCGTGATAAATTCTCTTCCAATGAAAATTTTAAGGAAAAAATGTTTAAAAATGCATCCAGACAGAAATTAATTCCTCTAGCTCTTCAGATCCTGTGCGGAAACACGAGAAGTTTTCAGTCAGCTCTCCAAAACAAACCAACCAACCTATGTTATGATTTTTACACAGAGAGAGTGCTAGGCCCCATCCACTTGTACAATGGCTAGCATGCCCTAATTTTTATAGTGTATAAGCTACCAACAGGATCACATTGCCTATTTTAATTCCCACTCACAGCTGTTTGTGGCTATTTGAAAGTTTCTGAATAGTCATAAATCACCCCTGTGGAGGCTATATTGATAAAGCAGTTTCAGTCATACATTTGACATTAATGGCTCATATCGATCTCTGATTCCCTATAACAGAGTTCAATCTCTTGAAGACTTTTTTAAAATACCCAAGTTCAGAGAAAGGAAACATTTTTAATATGCTGCTCCAGAGGAACCTGGAGCCCAGTAAAAATGAAGCTTATAAGCTTTCTGCGTTACTGGCACTTCCCCAATAGAATTTAATATTGTATTCTTTCTCTAAAGTGATCTAAAAAATAGAAAGACTTAATTTCTTAGTGTTTTTCTTTTAAAGAACAATCTCCATAAAAAATGAAAGTAGTTCTACTATGTTTCATATTTATTAAATTCTATAGTACTTTCTCATAAGAGTAGGATGGTGATAGGAAACAATTACAGATGATTGGCAATTAATTTTTCAGGAAATTACTTTCCACTTTTCTGTGAACTATTCTGTGATGTATAAAAATAAGTTACTGTTTTCTCCAGTACTATAGGTACACTGCCTAATCCTTTCTTCTTCAGAATGGATGGGAGCAAAGGATGAAATGGCTCAATACAGGGATTGACTTTTTAAGTGCTGTAATCGACTGCACACCATAAAACCCTCTAAGGATACATATCAACAACTAAACCATAATTTTTTTGCCCTCACTCTGGAATTGAAGGTTTCATGATGCATTTTGCAAACATCCCAATCTACTGCCAATAACTATGTCATATAATCAGCACAAGCATACTGTTCAGACAACATATAACCATGAAGGACCAAAAAAATTTTAGCATAATATTATAGACAGCATACATGGATGCAACAGCTGAATTCTGTTTTCTCTGAAGCTAAACAATCACCATAAAATCAAAATTCCGTTATCCTATTTCAAAGTTCTCTCTTATTCAAATAAACTATTACCTGCAAGGTACAATAGTACTTCCTCTGCAGTCAGTCAAAATACAACATATTTCTTGTAAGAGACAATCCTAAGATACGTGGCCTTTTGTAAAAAGATTGCTTTGGATATTTTGTTTGGTAAAATACGGCCATAAATCATGCAGTAATGATTTTGTAAATTTGGTAAAGAATGGTCAATTCAGCAGGCTGAGTTTATACATACAATATTCTGTTTTGGATGGCTTGATTTCACTGTTTGTGCATTCCCAACATTTGAATCCTTTGTCTTTGATTTTGGCTAATACATCTTCGTCTGTCAAACACCACTAAGATCTCAAGTACTTTTTTGACAGAGTAAAGAAAGCTAAGTTATTAAAAAGATGCTTTTAGTTTATTGCTAAATAACTTCAGACTTACTTCTGCAGCACTGCTGAGCAGTGCTATCAAAAATGCAGCTGTACTAACTGTTTTGAATATACAGACTGACTCAAGGGAGGATTTCCAGGCAAACAAGCTTCTGTATTATTTCATTTTATGTATTCTTAAAATAAATTTAAGCAAAACACTGTGTGGAACTCTCGTTAATCAGCTGCTACTATTAATAATTTCAAACATGAAGGCTATGATGACAACTATAAATCACAAAAAGAACATGAAAAATGTTATGTGGCCACTGGTTCATTAAACAGAATAATACATTTTCTTGTATACTGTTGTAGAAGAAAAGGAAATTACACTGGCAGCTCCTATTTCAGACATGATGTTCTGAAAAGGAACAAGGAGATACCCCTACGTACACTTCCATGCAGACAATCTTTTTTCAAGACGTTCAGATTGATCTTATAAGAGCTAATACAAGATCTCCACTGGACATGCATGGGATAAAGCTTATTCCTAAAATACACACGACTAAAGATTTAGTCTGATCATTAACTTATTTTTTCCCTATATACCCTTTTCCATTCAAAAATCTCATAAAAGTGAATTTTATGCAAGTTTTGTCTAGGCTTTTCCCCTTGCTCGCTTAACACAATCAAGCTTGTCAGAGATTACATACAATATGCGATAACTTGTTCCAACTAGAAGTACTTGATAACATGACCTATGGGACAGTTATGGCACAAATATAAGGGCCACAGCAGTGAAATGGAGATGCTCAAGGAGAAACATTTTGGAATCAGAACACAACAGTAACAGAGGCAGAAGACCAGCAAGGAGAAGGAAGCCCAGGGATGGAAGGTATGCAACAAACGGATGGTCACTTACTTAGAAATGAGCAAAAACTCTAATAACATTTACATGTGTCAAATATGAACAACTTAAGTCTGTTCACTCTCCAAAATTAACAACTATACTGGAAGCGAAACAGGCCTTCTCATAAAAAATTCCCACTATTTTTTAACAAAAGCCTCAAAGGATTTTATGAAGAAAGTAAACAGCATTGTCACCATTTTATAGCTGGCGACAGTAAGACACAGAGGTGAACTGACCACCCCTTGGTCAAGAGAAATAAGAAAACAAAAATTTTGGCCATCAGCAGGTAGAATATGCAAGAACTGCTCAACACAAAGAACCTGCACTTACTGTTTCTTCTCTAAAAATATGTATGAGCAATTATCTAATTTTTGCAGGCTCACATTTTAAATGAACATACTTCAAAAAGGCAATTCAACTAACAATGAAATATAGTTCTGTTAAAGTACTATCAGACTTGGATGTCTCTTGCAAAAATAGTATGGACCAAACCCTGCTTAGCCATTAGATATATCATCTCATGGCACTGAAATAATTTTCCTGAGCCCCAGTGAAGTCAGTCCTTTGAAAATCTGCTAAGTCTTACAGAAGTAGGCACCACCTGATCTTTCAGTTCAACTGAAATACTTGGAGAGACTTCAAATTATTCCTAGATAGGTGGAATAATGACTGCCCAAGGAAATTCAGGGGCTGCAATTTGGCAAGTTCCTGATTAAAATACAGTTTGAGGAAGAACACTCTTAAGCCAATCTTTTACCAAGCAACACTCTTGAAACACACTCTTTTCTCCTGTCCTCCAGATGTGGGTACAGTGGCAATCTCTATTCATAGATAAATTCAAGAGAGAACAAGTTGTAAGTTGCTAAGACCTCAAAGGGATATCCCGCTAGTCTTTTTTTTCAAACCATTTCAGAGAGGATACTTCTCAGTAGGGTGAAAACCTAAGTAAACCTTAAGTAACCTAGCCACAGACAAATGTAAGGTAATATAACTGAATGCAAAGATGTAATGCAGATGTTGAAACGAAGAGGGTAGAATATTTTAAAGCCAGTAGGAAACCCAGAATAGCAAAATTTAGGATTCAATATCAGTAATAATTAATGCTTTGTGATATAAGAGGAATACCTGGCATTTAGACTCTCTGTGTCTGCTATATTTCTAAGCCATGATTTGCACCGTTGCCTCATACATCATAGGTAAGAATTTAGCCAAGGCCTGCTAAATCCTTCAGGGAGGTCCCCACTGTAAGTTCACAGATGTTAAGCATGATGTTGCTGTATCTCCCTAACAAAAAACATCTTGCAGGTACCAACTTATTAATAGAAAAAGTGTCAAAATTTGCATGTTTTTATTGATCACGATCTTTCCACCAATTAAATGACAATAGAACTTTGGGGATCCACCTGAACTGTTGTTTTGTGCAAAGGGACATACCTGTCCAGTAGAATGAAAACTGCAAAGGTGTCCAACAAAATAATGTTGATATCATGGAACCTAGGATACCTTTTTGAATTTGAAGCAATAATTATAGGCAATAAGTTTCCCCTAAGATAAGGTACAAGCACTTTCTCTTAAAAAAGAGATTCAGAAGAAAGAAGCATCAAATGTTTCCCTTTATATTACAGTAAGACCACTTTTACTGCTCCCTTGTGTTGAGGCCGTCAGAACCTTTGAGTCCGTATAAATGTAGAGATCACAGTACACACCCTTTTCCATTTTCCGTTTCAATTTAAATGTGGGAGGATAAAGAAGAAAAAAATATCCCCTTTCATGACTGAAAGTCACTCAGCTTTGGCTGAAAAAGAAGTTTGAGGGTGACTACAAGCCTTACAATAATCCAAGACAACAAGGTGAATTTCACTTGATACCTTTTGTTTTACATAACCCTACAGAGAGTGGTTCTCTGAACCACTTCTGAGACATGCATCATGCTTGCACAGAAAAAACGAGTGTTCAATAATGAAAAGGTCAGAACTGAAAAGCATAATTTCATCATTTCTCTATAACAATTTGGTTGCTCTTTTACAGAAAGATATCAATAGACTTTTAGAATATCTTTTAACAATGAACTTCTAACATGTCAAAGTGAAAACATTTTAAACTGCTATATTATGGCAACAAAACAAACAGTTGGTCCCTGCTGTCATATAGTCACACAAATGTTAACTTGTTGAAACTCTCATGGGAAAACACGAAGTACTGTGTTTATGTTCTCATGCATACAATTTTCAGAGAACAGAAGATTATAGATAGTAAAATATTAGCAATGAGAAAATATTACCCAAACAATTTTATACTGTAAACATGATGACTTTCTTCATAAAGCAATTTTTAAAAACAATTAAGCCTGCAGTTTGTAAATTTGTAAGAGCTGCACAACAGCTGGTGTTTTGGAAACTGGAAGCTTCCTAAAGTAACTCATAAAAATCACTACTCATTTGGAGGTGTAGACACCTAACAATGCAGGGAACTGCCAATATCCTCTTCAGATTTGCAGCCTGAAACAACCAGCTAAAAGTCACTTCTATTTAAAATGCAGAAAGCAACAATGAACATGCAGTACTAACACTTGTTATAATTTTGGTACAACCACTCACTGCTAGAATTATTTATCCAGTTTTGGAAATGCATATTCAGTTCAAGTCACTGCTAAAAAAGAGTTCAGAGCCATACTATGACCTTCTTGCAGAATGTCATAACCTCAGAGATAAAGACTACTTTGGAGAGAGTGCATATTTTTAGAGAGGTCTACTTTTAGAGCTGTTGTGTAGGAAACGTTTAAAGATTCAGTAGACAGAACAGAGCAATCAAACATGGTCCCTAGCCTCATCTGGAGTAAAACCTGCACAACAGCAGTACAGGCTTCTTGAAAAGTGACAAAGTTACAAGCACCTTTCCAAAAAGGCTCGTTAATCATAATATGATTGACTCATTTGAAAGACGTACATTACTGTTTTCTGATGAACAAAAGAGATAGATCGTTGCTGTTACTCCTTATTTAGTAACATTACCCCTCTATTACAGCTAGTTACCATTAAATCCAAAAAAATCTATTTCAAGGGGAAAGGCTTTGATTTTATTTCTCTTGGCACACTGTAAACCATTTTAAATGGGGAAAAAACAGCAGATGTGGAATAAGAGATCTGGTTTAATGATGTCAACAACTTCTGTATAGTTGCAAGGCCCAAATATTGTGGAAAAATGTTGGAACACATTTTCCGTCTAAAAGTAGTGAAGACGTCAATTACAAAACTCTAAGATGTATTAAACAGATCTCCTTTTCCACATAAAGAAATCTGGAATAATCGTTTGATCAAAATGAACTTAGCTTTTTAATTTTCTAATAAACAAATACATTTTTCAAAAAGTTTTATACTAATTCAGGCATCAAGCAGCATATTCAAATGCTAGCAAGAGTAATTTTAACAATTTTATTACAAGTACTACGCTGAAAATCAATGAAATACATGCCTTTGATGTTACTTACATCCAAGGGTCATTACACCTTTAAAGATCCTTGCTTAAAGACACATTGTTCCACATTAAAACTTCATAAGGATAAACCCATAAAGACTTAGCAATGTTTTCTCCTTTCCAGCTCCAGCTGCAAAGAGAGAATATCAGACAGAACATTTCGGAAACATTTCCCATTATGTAGGCTGCAAGATGAACAAGTTGTAACAGTTATCACACCATTTTATTACCTTTGGGAAAACATTCAGATACCATTATGCGCACCAAAAGAGCTTACACAGAGGAGTACTACATAAAATGCTTTTGGTCGAGCCATAAAACAATTTATGACAAATTACCATCCATTTCTGATACTGAAATATACCAGATAGTAGAGCAAAACTAAACCAATAGATGTGTTAGCATTATGGTATCAACTTTTTAAACCAATAAATGTACTTTTAATTTAAAACTTGAAATAAAAATATAATGTTTTGATCGGGAATGGCAGAAGAAAACCAAACTGTCCCAGAGTGAATCTCAGAAATAAACGAAATATAGTCATCTCAAAATCACAGTTTAGTTTGTTTCAAGGAAACCAAAGGCAAAGCAACATCATGGACTACAATACTCTCTCCCGGGGAACTATTTTTGGTCATTGTGAAAGAGACTGGAATAGATGAACTCTGATCTGATCCAGTACAGCTGTTCTTATGTACTTTACTGACAGCCTTGTCTGGTTGCTGCTGAACACAGTTTTGCACATTGCCATTATCAGCCTGTGAACACAGTTTATAAAGTTTCCCAATACAGACTCTGGCCATTGCTGTGAAGTTCCTTTGAACAATACGCAACTGCCCCGTTTCAGCAGCCATGTCTACGCTGAAAATTCCCACCACTGAACTAGGCATCACGGGCCTGAGCTTCCCAGGGTACTGCAAGACTTAAATGGTGGGAGGGGAATCTCACGCGACCAGCGAGGTGGGCTGGAGGGCTGAGGCCTACTCTACCTGCCGTCAGCCCCCGGCAGCAGAACGCAGGGAGACCTGTATTGTCCTTTAGGAAGGACGAGCCCCCATGGCTCACGTGAATCACTCTACTCAGGCCACTCCCTGAACCTAGCAGTGAAGTTTGACCTGTGTTTCCACAGAGCTGTCTTTCATCGATACCCGTAGCTGGGAATCCAAAGGGATACCCCCAAAGCCCCACTGTCTTGGTGACTAGAAGGCATTTTTACTTATTTTCATGTTGTCATCCTGTCACCCTAGTGAGGTTTACCTGGCACACAAGTTTCGAAGCTATATATTTGGAAATTGCAATTTTGTCAGCTTGGGCAAGTTTTATTGTGTACCCCAGTAACTGGCAGATCTGGGGGAAAAAAAAAAAAAAAAAAAAAAAAAAAAAAAAAAAAAAAAGGAAGACCTTATTTCCTCCTCGGATTGCAGCAGCTTTTTCTTTCCTACAGGAGGGCAAAAAAACGCTGGGTATTAGGGTCAAGGCAGTTAGTTAGTTCCAACAACAGTTATACTGGACTCAAAAAACTGGCTGTGTTTGGGAGTTAAAAAGATTTAGCTATTCTCTTTTGCTATCAATGCTAAAAGACAAGGATCTTGCCTTGTGCTTCAAACGCAATGCTAGGACTGCCAACCATAACTTCTACTGAAGAGTATGAATTTCCCAAAGCAATATTCTTCCAGTCTTTTTGAGCCATCCTGACTCTTCAGTAAATGGAATTCTTTTCATGCATTTGTGAATCAAAGTAAATTCAAGCATTAACAGTCGTGTTATTTAAAATGTTCATCTTAAAAAACATTTACCTTACTCTAAATTTCTTCTTTAGTCATCTGTTATGTAAGGAATTTCCTGCAGCCACTGACTAAATGATTACTGTGGTCTGGTGGGATTTTCATTTCATTTGTGTTTAATTCTTTGTACAGGATACAGATCCCCACACAGTTGTTGAATGCAAATATTTGTATAATTCATAGCTTCTGATTTAGTTTATTTGTATCAACATGCACTGAGTTATCAAGACCAGATAACAGTGTGCTTTGTTTTCTACAAAGTACTTTTAAGCAGTTCGGCTGAATTGAGAAAAAAGAATTTTCATGCCAGGTGTGCAGCATTATGAGCGCACATACAGCTAACTGCAGGCTGTATTATATGCAGTATTACTGAAGTAGAGCCATGTTTCTCTATGGGAACTCTTCATACGATAGTCATTCATAGGGAAAATATATAAAAGCTGACTTATTTTTTTCCACAAGACAAATAGTTTTCTCAAAGGAGTAATACTGAACACAGCTGTGGAAATACCAGATATTCAACGACACTGTCAACCAAGACAAAAATCTTCTAAGTGAATTATGTAATAATAGTTTAAAAGGATTAACATTAGGAAAAAGGATTAACTTTTTTCATAGCAATTTATCCAAAATCCTTAAAGATGACCATGCCATTACATTTTATTCTTCATTCTCATGCTGTCTGTTCCTTAAAAACCTTGACAGTTAGAGGATGACTGCCCTCCTAAATATTTCAGGGTTCATTTCCAATGTATAATTATAAAAATCCACTTTTAAGTTACTGTTCTTTGTAAATAAATATATGGATACTTGCTTTTAATGGAAGATGATTCAGAACTGTCTCAATTCACTACCAGTCTTCCAGAGAGAACAAATCTTTTCCAACAGTAGTCCAGCACACTTTGGCTCTCATAATAGAGAACTCAGGAAGCAAGACTTCCTCTTTCAATTAGACCAACTACTTTTTGAGTCTATATAAAACATGAAAATGTACTATACTTTATAGCACATTGCCACAGCAAAACTACGTGCTGCATGAAGAAGCATTTCGTTTTGTTTGTTTTGAACCTACCACCAATTCATTTCATTTGAGGCGACCTGTTTTTTGTATTGGAAAAGGCAAAATACTTACTCTCCATTTCCTTCTTGATGACATACAGGATCGAATAGATCTTTATTACATATATGGTGTATTTATTTTGAAAATGATCTTAATGATTTAAAAATCTTTCCTCCATACACTGTCTGATAATGCCACCAATGAAGAAAACATTGATCAACTCTCCATTTTAATTTAACAAACTTTCTTTCAAATGTTCTGAGTAAAGAACAGCCTATGGTTTTATATAAGGAGACATACATTTTCTATGTTATTTATAAAACATCTGGTATATAAATTGTAACAATAACACAATAGTATAGTTGCAGTATGAATCATTTGCTGACAAATTACTGAAGTTGTATAGTTTGCTTATACACACACATACACACAGAAGTAAGCTTACTTATCCAAGTCAAAGCTGTTTAGTACTGCTGTGGAAAAACCAAATGGAAATTATCCTTTGTGTAATCTGTGTTCAAGAACTAAATAATAGCCTCTGCTTTTCAAATAGTTTTACAAAAAAGATTTCATTTTCCATCCATGCCACAAGTTAATATGCAATTACAATATATGTTTTCTTTCAATTTATGTAAATATTTCCACTGAGCGGTCAAAGTAACTTCTACCATCTAGTGAATTGCTACTTACGGAAAAAAAAGAAAATCCAATATAAAACTCTTCAGCGAACCAAACACATTAACTAAAAATATTCCGATATTTTCAACCAAATACCTTTAAAAATAGTATAGTATATGGTAGTAGTGAAGACGTCAATTACAAAACTCTAAGATGTATTAAACAGATCTCCTTTTCCACATAAAGAAATCTGGAATAATCGTTTGATCAAAATGAACTTAGCTTTTTAATTTTCTAATAAACAAATACATTTTTCAAAAAGTTTTATACTAATTCAGGCTAATTCAGATATCTATCTATCAGACACTTCTGATTTCTCTGGTAGTTGCTATATTGTCTTGTAGCCTAGTTTAATAGCTTTTTCTCATACTTTTTTTCTGGTAAACTCTGCTATAACACCAATCACACCACACCTCTGCACAAGTCAAGCGAGGCTGAACTCATTTCTAGCTTCAGAGAACTGCAGGCCTGTGCTGCCTACATCGAAGTAGCCATATTTGTTAGAGTCCATAGCTGATTCCACTTTTTGGATATCACATATCCACACAAGTAATAGGGCCAAAGATATGTTTGTTGCCTACTCTTAACTCATGCAGTTTTTACTTTTTTTAATACTTAAGATCAAGTAATACTAACAGCTGCAGAACCTCAACATATTTTCACTAGTGAGAAGTTTTTCAGTTAAACAACCACAGAGTTAACTATGTTTTTAATTAGATGTGTTACAGTGTATCAAATATTGCAGTATATATTACAGTATATCAAATATAAGTTTTCCCTAATTTAAATTTAATTTCTATATTTGTTCCTTTTCTTCTTGCACTGATTTGTGATTTTCCCCAGCAGGAAAAGAGTGAATGCTGAAAATCAGCAAAACACTTTGTGATATATGAATACTTAAAGCAACTTTAATTCTAACTTTTTAAATGCCAACTTGGAAAAAATATATATAGATTACATAATGTCATTTTATTATATAAACATGCAATTACTAAATCTAATTATTAAAACCATAATAGCAGTGGGTTAACTACAATTAAAGCACAGACACCTGCTCATACATTACTCCTACCAATGTACTGCACACACTTTCAAAAATCTCTCAATGTATTTAGTGTTATACCCAATCTTGTATGACAGGACTTACTGCTGCTGCACCAACAAGACATGCCTACAGAAGTCCCAGGAGTAAAATACAGACCTGAGAACACAAGCTAGAGCAAGTAATACAGTATGCAAATCATTTCTTTAGTGAGATAATGTCTTTGTTTGTGTTAGTAATGTTTCAGAAAGTTTTTAGTTCAACCACCCCACACAACAAACACTGTATTTCAAAACTTGCAACCAAGTTTAGTTTGGAAATCTTCCTAGAAATATTTGGTACTTTTTCCACCTGCAAAATGGTCAATACTCAAAATACACATTAAATAATCTTCGTAGTCTGAATAACGTACTTTTAGTATTTTTATATATAAATACTAAAAATATTTAGTATTTTATTTCATTTTTTCTAGAATAAAAAGGACTGGATGCCTAACTTACTGGAAATTTAAATCAGCTGTCACTTTAAATGTTGCCTTTAAAGTTCAAAACAATATGAATCTAGCAAAAGGTTGTGTATAAGGAAACTATCCTTTATATATTGTTTGTTAACAGCAAGGGAAAAATGACAAAACCAGCATGTCCTTATTTTGGAGGTGATCAGGTTTTATTTTTTAAAATTGTTTAACTTTGACAGAGGAAATCTTTGAAATTCTATGAGGAAATGTGCTCAGTCCAGTTTGCATTCTGAAACAGAAAATTTTCCTTTAGAACTTATTATCTGAGTGATTCAGTAGTTTGGCACTGGTTGCAGAGCTTTTCATTTTAACTACTGTTTGATTTTCCATGAAAGAATGTCTGGTGTTTCCAAAACCTGTAAGACAGATAAGTATCCATATTCCAAAAAAGATTCTCTTATACTACACAAACTTGTAAGTAGCATCAAAAATAAGACTAAGAGTCGACCCACACAGAAACCAAGCTATTTCAAGACCTGCACTCACCAAGCACGTTACTCTGCAGCCAGAGCAGTTTCCTGATCCAGTTCACTGCACGAACAGTTTTTCGGGAACAACAAGGAGATCAGCATCAAGGGGGGAATGAGCCAGCTGGGGACTTCCTAAGTTGGCATTGCAGCACACGGGGGTTTGTATTAATCTATGGCCTAAGGTAGGACAGTGCTAATGTACTTTGCCCTAAACAATGCCACAAACTATCTGCAAGCATAAAGCACTAAAACTGTAAGGAGAAATCTTTCCATCAGTGGTTTTCAGCAGCATCTGACAAGTCTGACAGTCATATGGAGGCATGTACATACACATGGCTTTACAGCTCTTCTTGTACATGATCTTAAAATACGCAAGGTATGAACTGCCATCAGTTTTACATGTTGCTAATAAATGCTAGAGATTAAAGACTTCATGACTGCAAAATTAACAGCATATTTTGTTGCAGTTTCTAAGTCAGTTGCCAAAAATATACAAAAAATGTCTGTCTCTATTAACCAGTAAATGCTTACCTGTGCATTATCTTAAATAACCATGATTATTTTACATATTTACATGGAAATACTGAAGAATCAAGATGTCCCACAGAAGCTGAAGAATATTGTTTTTCTATAACCAACTTGTTTAAATGGTGTAGTTCAACTTGATAAAAGCCAGAACTTAACTAAAACCAAAACACATGACTGCACTACACATGGATTGGTTGTGAGCATGAAAGGAGTATGTCATGTTAATAAAATGTTATGGGCAGTCTCCAAGAGAGATCTGTGCAGTTGATGTTACATTCATCATTTTATGTAAACCACATTTATAAACATTGCTAGCAAATGAAAAAGTATTTATTTTGCCTTGCAATAACAAATGTACACAAGATTAGCTTAAAAAAAGTGAATGCAATGTAAGCCTTAGCCACATATGGCAGCATATGCTTGCTTGCATATGTGCACATATTAAGAAATGCAAATATACTCACTTTCAATAAAGAAATCAAACAGCATTTTACTTCACTGATGTGATATGTTACTTATAAAACACCATACAAATTTTTTTCAGAAACTCATCTGCACTATTCATACAAGTAAACCATACATTTTAAGGCAAGGTAGAATTCTAATTTTCACCCGACTCCCTCATTGGCAGAAATCGAAATCACTGAAAAGGCCTGAACAAACTGTTCAATCTCCTATAATCTTTTAGTTAGGTTAGTTAAATTAGTGATTTAGTAATTTAGTTAAATTAGTTACTTAAATACTTCATACTTCTTAGGAAAACATACAAACAAGTTGCTTGCATGGAAAAGACCCTCACTAGTCTCTGTCTAGTAGTATCTCTCTTTGGTAGAACCCCAAGGTCACGAATTAAATGATTGTGGCAGAAGCGTTTTTATATCAGATTATTAAAAAAAACCAAAAATCACTGTTCATGAAACAGCAAAGTCAGGGAATGTGATGCCTGGGAACCATGTGCTTTAAAAATATTACACTGTCAGGAACTGTAACAGGGTCACTTTTTACTTCAGCATTTCAACTCTTATAGTTACAAAAGTATGTTTTTGTTTTTTAAACCAACTTCAAGTTTGTTGTGGTTCTGAAGATTCATTTTCTTTTTGTAAGTCTTTTTTAGAGCTTCTGAAATATGAAAGAATTCAAAAAATGAATCATTGTTTTAAGCTGCAGAGCTAAATAACACCATTTGGAAACTAGGATAAAAATGCTGCCTTACCTACAGATACCCTAACAGGTAAGTTTAAGTGTTAATTTGTAACCTAGAGGGAAGCAAAGAGTTTGAATTTAACTGATTTGGATAGATATGAATGAACGTGACAGAGTTTGCTACTTACGAATAGCTGAGAACAGTTATTTATTGTGCAAGACAAATGCTAACAGTAAGATAAAGTGTTCTTTTCATAGCTTCTTCAACCATATCACCTCAAATCAACTGCTTTATAACATAGCCAAGAAAGCAACATTTGACTACCCTCAAAGGGTAGTAGCTATATCCTTTAAAAGGCTGCTATACACTCTACGTAAGTACACTGTAGTCTAAACACAAAAATTGAGAGGAACATTGAACCAAGTACCTAGCATCCATTCATTAGTTCATATACTGCAACTTGCATTTAGAAATCCGCATCTGCCTACTGTGCTGGCTCATGAAATGTCTTTGTGTCCAAAAGTTGAAGTATATTGGAAACAGTAAGCTTGGAAAGGAATTTTGCAATGGTAGTTAGTTTTTAGTAAACTGGGAATATGTTCCAAGTGTATAAAAGAACATGCTCATAAACTAGACTGGGAAGAATTAGACTATTTCAGTTTCTAGTACTGCCATTAACAGTCAACATCTAAAGCTCAGAATTTGGTAGTTAAGTGACCAGAAAAGGTGATTTAGAATGCAATTATATTAAGGATCAGAATACTAAACCTATGTCTTAAGATATTAAACAGTTGCACTATAAGAACAACATTTCAATGGAAGCAATATTTATTTCTGTTGCATTGGTGCAATACATTGTACAAAACACACAGATAATCCATTATGAGAGAGGATGGTGACATTTTTCCAGTTACTAATGAAAAGCTCTGCATCTCAGCCTCAATACGTAGCATAGATCTGACAAACATGATATACACAAGAATGTGTTTCTATCAACAGTCAGCTAAAAATAGAAAAATAATTTAAAAAAATCCAAAATTGCTGAAAAAGTAGGATCAGCTGAAATTGCTACTGATTCAACACTCCACTATTGAAAGAGAAGTGAAAAAGAGGAATCCAATACATTTACCTCCCAACCCTCAGGTCCCTCTCTCTTCTCTGCAAGAGCCAAGAAAGCATTGGAGGTTTTTAAACAGCAATTTGACACAAATTTGCTCAAGTAAATGCATCCAAACCAACCTATTCAAAATACAGAGGAGTGTTTGCTCAGGAAGCTTTGGACTCTGAATGCAGGCAACAGAAGGCAGACACACACAGTTTGAGATTTCAGAAAAGTTTAAGATGATCTCTCAAATTTTTATGTGGGAACGTGATTGCTCTTGAAACTGTAATTTCATCCTTTGGGAAAAAGTGATAGGGAGAACGTTTATCAGCATTCGCCTATTCTACTAAAACTGGAACACACATGGAAGAACAATGCAGTAGGTAACACAAGCCTTATCTTGTTTGGTAGGATGGCACCAAAGTTTTAATTTTTGGAACAGTATCTTCTTCTTCCTTAAGCAAATGACAGTACAAAATAATGAATATTCTACTTGAATTGTCATTTTACAAGCAACACTAAATTACATGGAGATTTTTTTTAAATTCTCTATTTTTTTCTAGCTATTTTTCTCCAGCAAGGCCAGACTCTCAGCATAGAAGGGAGCGAACAGGTGAAGTCACATGTGCATGGACTTGGACAGATAAATGTACTGTAAAACTAGAGACACAGGACATTATGTTGACTATGAGCCTTTCACTTTAAACAAGCTCAATTAGTCATATATTTCTGAAGTATATATAAATAGGCAGCCTACTCAAGGTAAACAACAAATAGCCCAATTTCTAAATGTTGTGATGTGCATGTCAGTACAAACAATGCAACTTGGCTTGAATTGTGACAGACTTTGTTTTAAGCTCACAACTCCAATCTCTATCATAGAATATTGTACATGTTGTTTCTGTTTTAAATTGATATGTTTTATTTCTCAAACAAAATACAAATAAGTTAACTATATTGACCAAGAAAATCTGTTCTACATTTTACATGCCTCCCCTGACCAGAGAGTTACCTACTGAAACAGAGGTTGTATTTATACGTAACTACACAATGAAGTATTGATTTTACAACTTCAGCAAGACTTGGCAATTTGCTGATCACTACAGTCTATTACTTTACTCTTGTCACTGGCTATGGCTCTCTATTTTTATTGAAGCCTCACTTTTTAAGCAATAATGGCCATTGAAATCATTAATAAGATGTGTGATGCCCTACCAGGAATGGACTGAAATGGACTTCATTGTACTTCCAATGGCCTATCATTAAACTACAGGTTTTACAGAGTCTTCCACTAGACGTCTAGAGTTAAGCCAGAAGTTTTGGCTGTGATACAGGCAGTGATGAAAAACATATGAGTAGTAACAAGTCGTCTTAATATCACTCTTCAGTACTAAGATGGGCTAATCTCTAGCAGCAGTTTACTCGGGTATCACCCAGGGTGCCAGGAGGATCAAGAAGTTTTGAAGTGGAATTTTTCTTTATACCTACTTTCCATTTCACAGCACTCAGCCTAACTTCCCTGCATCTCTTTTTTATGAAATAAACTGGACAAAGCCCTCAGGTGGATTATCACAGTGCTTCTGGAAGAACTACCAAACTTGCGAGGTATGTTGCATTTGAATACCTATTCTACTTAAACAGCAATACAGAATTAAGCAACAGGCTGTCCTTCACTATCATGCAGATAAATAATGCCAGGTAATTGACAGTTAGAAGTACTAAATTTTTTTATGGAACACTTTAAAATCTACTTCCAAGCTGAAATAATTCTGTATTTACTACACTTGGGAAAAAAAAAAATCCATCTATGATAATCTATCCTTCAATCACAATTGCACTTATATTTATAACTTCGTATCATCTTTCTATAATTAAGTAGTCAAGGACTTTTTTTTTAAAGTAGATACCAGCAGAGTAATTAAAAATGAAACATGAAAGACTGAATTATAGATACGCATCTCTAAATCAAAATAACCTAAAAATGTTCATAGATCATGTTCAGTAACACATGAGTCAGTGTTTTCTAAGAAAACTAAATATTCTCTAAACATGAGTTATTTTACAAATGTGTTATTCATTACCATACTATGTAACTTAAATATTGCACTATTTCTCAAGACACAATTATTTCTTCGGTCATCTTACTGAGCAAAAAGTTTCCACCTATTTTTCTTAAGCAACCTAAATAAATCAGTAGACAAGGAGTTAAACATAAATCCATTTATTTAAGGAATGGGACAATGACTAATAGAACCAGAACTATTTTTAAATACAGCTTTCAAAACAGCTATGGTCTTGCCTTTCTTTGGACAAAATCTGTGCACACTGTAATGATTTGTGTTATTAATGAACACAGGGATTTTTCTCTGCCTCTGTAAAGACCACCAATGTGTCCTTTAAACATTTCTTTTTCAGAAAGAACGCTGTAGGAAATTTGCCTCCCTATACCAGTAACAGAAGTGATTTATAAATATAATCCTTAGTCGCCTTAAGTCTTAACACTCTACCTATTAATGCTTTCAGTGTCATAACTTGTAAGACAACAAAACACACGTTGCAGGATTCTGCTGCTGGCATGAAACCACCAGGGAATTCAAACCTTTTTTTAGTGCACGCAGACATTCCATCCTAATGAAATAACTTTTGTCCCCACAAAAGCATTTTTTCCCTCATAATTCATGTGTAAAATTTTCATGTCATAAAACTACTGAGCACATATGTGGGGATTTCCCATTCAATTTTTACTATCTGCAAGTAATTTTAATCACTTCACATACTGCAATGTCACCTGCATTAAATTAGTTATAACTCACAAATATTTTACTAAATTAATAACATCAAAAATTCATCTATTCCGCAAGCCATTCAGCAATCTGACTTTGGATAAAGATCATCACACTACTGGGGATAAATATGTCCTGAGCAATAAGCACAGATTTTAAGATTGTTTGAATCATGAGGAAAGTCAGTCAGCTCTGTGTGGAAAGTCTATACTCCACACTTGGGCACCTCACTTGGAGGTGGCCAGTGTTCCAGCCGAAAGGCGTTATTCAGAAGTTTTTGTACTCAGGGAAAAGGAGGACTGCTAGGCAGAGGTGTGGTGTAAGAACTACGTGAGCCCTCCCTCACTTCACAACAATCTTTCTCAAGCTCATCTTAAATGTTCTGGTCTGTAAAAATGAGAATGCACAAGGGCAGACATTGTCCAAGCAATAATCATCCATCCTGATTATTACTCATTAAAACACTTGAGCCAGTCTAACAATCTGCATGTGTCAAAAACAGCTGTCCTGCTCTCTTCTTTCCTCTCATTCCTTTTTACTTTCCTTCCCCCCAAAACAGGCTGTTCCACCCATTCCTTTGTGCTGGCTCTGATGCTCAGGCCGATTCAGTTTGTTCACCCTGAAAGAACGCGAGTTTTTTTGTTGCTCATGTTAGTTTTACACTGGTGTAGTGAGTTCAGCAACTCAGTGAGGAGCCTGAGCAAATGGCTGGGAGCAGAACCAGCCTCAAGTGGCAGCAGCTGTGCTGCTGAACTGTATTTTCTGAAACAACTGTTTAAATATTTCATAAAATTCTCTTGAAAAAATAATTAAAGTATTTCCAGGAAGATCATTAGGATCTTGGATTTTTGGTTTTGATTTTTCTTCTTTTAATCTCTTACTCTCAAAGTTTAAGCACACAAAAAGTTTGTACAAGTTCTTTGAGATGAACTGCAGTCAGGGCATTGCTAGAGACTTATATGAGACTATTATCTCATCTATTTACTGGGAAACTCAAAACCTCAGAGATCAAAAACAGTAAAAGACTTCCACAACCTCCTGCATGGTTCTTTGGCCAATGGAACCCTCAAGTCAAACTTGGTTGCTGCCCCTAACTAGAAAGCTGATTAGCAGTAAAGATTTCCTAATGACTTCCTAATAAAGATTTCCTAATTTCCTAGTGGGAAGATGAAGCAATGGCTTTTTCTCCTTCCTGAAAAAAAAGTAACACAACTCACTCAGGTTTCCTCTGCATAAGGGCTTTTATCAAGAGATTTAACACACAAAACTTAATCAATCATATACCACACTGTTACTTTCGTAGAACTGTTTGTACCAAACTTTTTTCCAAGAGTTGACATTAGCCTCTACTCCAATCAAAGCCTCAACTTTCTCATAGTTTGAGATCATGATTTTTTTTTTTTGAATATTTGAAATGAAAAATGCAATCCATTTGCTACAGGTGCAAGTACAGAAATGGATTTTTAAATACTTTCATTATATAGTTTCCTAGAGCCAAATCCAGAGGAGCACTTCAGGAACATATGTGAAACATGATCATTTAGGCACGGTGAAACTATCCACCCAATGTCCATCACATGTAGAAGTCAGCAGGAACTTAAAAACTAGATGTTCCAGGATATGTAATATGCTACAAAACTTGACCTCCTACATGTATACGACAACACTACTTTGAGTAAAGCACAGAACTTTCCATCACTTTAATTCATAAGCTGCCAGAGGAAGACGACCAACCTAACAGCCTGCCTCCAAACAAAAGCGCTTGGCCAAGAATAAGGGGAACTCAGAAATCTGAAACTCTTCAAGCTCATCATCTTCTGACTAGTGGTACAACTAAAGTACTGGACCTTCCAACTATTCTGCTGAAGGTGAAGTACAAGATTGATAGGGCCAAAGATTCAAAAGGTCTACAGCCAGACACGATTGCAAGTCAGTACAAACAAACCACTGTAGGTTCCACATGCTGTTCTCAGCATTGTTTATATTCAAAGACACTTTCAAGCAAAATTCAAAGTAGTCTCTGATGTTGACCTTTGCTCCCCTCTTCCTTATTCTGTCTTTTCATTCCAGTGACACTTTCTTTCTCTGTCACATACTCGTCTAGTTTCTGTAAAGAGATTAACAGCATTTCTATATCACCTTGCTGATTATGACATTATCCTATAATGCCTGAAATACAGAGTAGCCTTTTAAACCACTGTTAAGAGGAGGTGGGCAGCGTCACTACCTCTTCATATCTCATAAAAGACAAAAGTGCACTTCAGTATGCAAGTAATTTAAGATCTTTAAAATACAGATTATCAAATAGAAAACTGAACATACTGTAGAGGTTTGCAAGTGAACTCTAACATTTTTGCTAAGAGAATCGTAACAAAGCATTATTTTGAACTCAAAAAAAAATTACATGTGGAGCTTCTTTAAGAGACTGTTAAATGCTCCAGTAAAAGACAGAATACTTAGATAAGCACTCAGCTGGAAGATTACAATAAATATGAAAGCTATAGTTATATGCTGCACACCTGTGAGATACAAAGTACATTGTGCTTCTGTTTTCTAACAGAAATATCCCTATTTGGGGGAAAGAGGTCACTTTCTATTCTGTTTGAAAGAATAAGGCTTATAGAACATAAATGCTACTAGTTTTTATCATTTTACACACCTTGAAATGTCTCCAGTAATATTAGTAGCAATGTAAGGAACACACAGCATTCTAATACTGTTAACAATCATACAAAAAACATCAAAATGATCTTACATAAAGGAAAAGCAATAAAAACAAAAAACCAAGAACTTTGAAAAAGCCAAATCAATATCCCTATACAAATCAGTGCACTTATTTTCCTGTGATTAAGGACTCATGGCAAAATGCCTACTTCATGAGATTTTTCAGCTATAAACAGACCAACAAGTAATTAGGTGATCAAACAAGAATTGACATCCGTTTAGTATTTCCCTAAAAAAGTCTACAATAGTCTAAACAGAAGCATTTTATAAACAGGATATGTATAACAACATTTACAACAGCCCCTGTCATTTGTGCACAGTGTACAATATGATACAAAGTGCTTCCTGAATTGGACTTGGGATGGAAACAGTGTAGTAGAGTTGAGGGCTGAATTTTTAAGGTGGTTCTTTTTTTTTTTTTTTTAATGAAAGCTGACATGTGAAAAAGCGCTTTAGTCACCCCCTATGATGGTATTTCCAAAGTCTCTCCCAAAGAGAAGTCTTAGATGACCAATAAATCCATCAATTTCTATTTGCTAACAGCTCATTAGTTCTCACTATAGTGAATTCTTCACATACCGTGTGAAAGAGACTGAAAATATTCAGTTATGTCCAGCTAATGAACCATTTCAGGGTTACGCAAATTATTCCTTTTATAAAAATCTATTCCAAAATCATCTATTAAAGAGCAGCAGCTAGGATTTCCAATAAGTAACAAGCCATTTTGATCATACATTCCTTAAGTCTTGCCTAGCAGAATTCCTGTGATCCTAACAGAATGCTCCCCCGCTTTCTGGTACCTACTTTGTTCATAACATTTCTTACATGTTCTAGAGAAATTTCAAACCTAAATGTCATATATGGAGATACATCTATATTTATTAATACAACTTAAAGACACTTTTTGTAGCCTAGAAATGACAATGCACTACTGCTGTTTTCAGGAAACAGCACCAGCTTTCTTGAGGCATGAAGTCTAGTGATGATCATGAAATCACACTGACAACCATGTTCCCATTTATCATTTATACACAAAGTAAAGGAAACCTTTGAAAAAAGAAAGTACAGTCCTCAAATTCCAACCCATATCATTAAGACTTCCAGTAGAAAGACAGAATTTAAACCATATTAGCTTCAGTGTTGGTGCACCTCTTCAGAAGTTGAAACAAGCCAATTGTTCACACTTAATGTCTTATCTGCCTTTAGTGTTGCATGTTCTGTCCATAATGTTTTAGACACTTGTTTTTAGAATGTATATAAATTCAATAATTACAAGATTTTCTCACACGGAGTTGTAAAATATTGTTGGGAAATTTCTTACCTCTATTTTACTGTGTCCAGTTTCATGGGACTATTTCGTCAATCAACTTGATCAACTTAGAATATAAACAGAGTGTGTAGAAAATATCCAAGGGTTTTGAACTATGGATCCTCATTACCCAGGTAACATGATATACTCTCATTCAGAACAATTCAGGACAATTTAGACTCCCAATTTTCCTAGTCAGGTGTGGCTAAGAGAAATCTGCTAAAATTTGACCTCAGAGAAGCAGAATAAAATTGAATGAATAGTTGCAGTGAGGTAGTGTTGCCTGTACTTTTCTAAAGACAAATCTACTCTTGAAGTCCTTGGTAACTTGTGCATTCTTCTCAGTAACATCAGACAAAAATCACAGTAGCTATCTGACTTGAATAGATCAGCTTTGGAGATGTCCTAACTGATCCAACGTCATTCTGTCTTCCAGACTGAACGACATCCGATTACTGAAGAAAGATCCTTCCAGGTTTCAGGTAACCTAGAAAGCAAATAGCTTTTATAGCATTAAATTCAAGCCCTTTGGGCTAGATGTCTAGCAATCAGGTACAGACCTCAGGACAACAGAACTAGGTTAAAAAAAAGTTTATTGAAAAAATATTCACACAAAAGCATTGGCTTGCAGTTCATTTCTGGAGTTTCATTCAGTTACTGATTTTAAATGATGTGGATTGATAACCTGCTAACCCATTGGAGAAAAGAGCCCTGGTCTAATACAAGTGAATACAAATGTGATTGTATTAAAATACAAAGGGGACCTTTCATTAGTAGGAATATATGAATGCCTGGAATATGGGAGAAGCTGTTGTTGGGACTGAAAACTCAATCTGTTTTCCAAATTAGAATAAGAAGTGTTTAGGGAGTCTCCTGATGAATGCATTTCATGTATTTCTAACTAAATAGTTCACATTTTTCTAGATGCAAGCAATGCACATATGCCCATGTACCCCATTAAAAATATCTTTCCCTTAAGAATTAATAAAATAAATTACATTCCAAATTCTGGTAAAACATGCTACAAAGATCACACTCCACTCTATTAAAAGCCTTGATCCAATTGTACTTGTTTCAAAACTTCAAGTAAATGATGACACTATTTTTTAAACTCAGCTAAAAACCCTATTTTGATATGACACCAATGTCTAATACATTTCACTTAAAGAATATTTTTAATATTCATCTTTAATATACTTCCTAATCCTTAATATTCACAATAGACCATGTTTAGGACCACAGAGTGCAGAGTGTAGGATAGCAGTGAGTGAAGTAAGTGGTACAATGTGTCTATTTGCTGTTTCACATTCACTAATTCTTGGGGTCTTTTTTTTTTTTTTTTTTTTTTTTTTTTTTTTTAACACTTTTTGTCTTCAAGATTGGTTATCCTGATTAAGAAGACATGAAAGAATACGTGCTCCTCCTTTTCTTGGCTTTGTGCTCTGCTAAACCTCTCATTGGTCCTTCATTTTTTACACTAAAAAATGTGATGCTCCAAGATATGGAGGAGGATGACGATGAGGATGATGATAATTCTCTATTTCCAACCACAGAACCAATTATACCACTAATTCCTTTTGATCTCTTCCCAATATGCCCCTTTGGATGCCAGTGCTATGTGAGAGTTGTCCACTGCTCTGATTTGGGTAAGAATTAATTTGTGCGTCTGTTTTTAACTGGATTCTTCTTCAGATTTTCCTTTTAAAAGATAAATTCTACAGATCCATAAATTACACACACTCTATGATTATACCATTCATTTTCAAAAGCAGCTTACATTGCTTCAATCAGGCTAGAAAACAATATCAGCTATTAAGTTGTGTCTGGCATTTGATACAACTTAAAAGCTTTCCCAACTTACATGTATCAGTTTAAAAAAAATGAATAAACTGTTAGAGCCCCCTTACATTAGGAATGACTTCTATTGATAACAACATAGATTGGGAAGGTATTTAGAATATGTAACAAATAACTGTAAACAATTTAACTTAATACTTCTCTAGGTTAATAAGTACATATAATCTGCACAGCTTTCTATCCACTAAGAGAACAATCACAAAATGGCAAACATTTATATTCACATTTTAGACAGATAATACTTTATGCTGTTCCCTTTACTTCCATAAAGTTATGTCCAAACAGATGACAACCAAAATTTGCTGCATCTCCTGTTCGCATTAGCCAAGTTATTAGTTCCCTCTCTCAAAAAAGAGACACAACTACAAAGCAGCAGATCAAATGACAAGAAAGGATAACAAAGAAAAAAGAGGCCATAAATAAACTACAATGAAGTTATAAAGCAAGAGCACAGAAGGGAAACAAACTCTTTGCTCAGCTTAACTTCTATTACAACTGAACATGGCCCCCATAACATCTTAAGCAAAGGCAAATCTGATACTGATATTATCAGTCATAGATACATATTGGTCAAAATACCTAAATATTTATTATATAGCTCCAATTTGAGCAAGTGCTCCTTAGTTCTTCTGCAATTCAAGGTACTCAATGGATAATTCTCCTCTCACTAGCACAGGTTTAGCATGCATATCCGTACACTCTATTCCAGCACCTATGACATTTGTTCTCATCACAGCTCTGTTACCATCCCTAAACTTCTCATCAGCAATCTCATGCCTTAGAAACACTGAGTCAGTACATAAAAGACCATTTATGATATTTATGCCTCAGCCTTCCAGCTTTTGTCTTACACTGCCCTTGTGTCTGCAGCTGAACTCTCACTTCCTTTCTTTTGCTATTCTTGGTTCTTGGATAGGATGATGTTGATGGCACTGGGCTCCTCCTGCTTCTTCAACTCCCCCTCCCCATTTGAACAGCACTGTGTTAAGTTATTCTTTCCTCTGTTATCATCATTTACCAGCCACTCAGCTCCTCAAATAGACCTCCTTAAGACTTTCTTAATCCAACTCCTGACTCTTCTGCTTACCTTCATCCATTCCTCTTCTATATTAATGTCTTATTCAATATTACTAGTACTTTCTTCAGTTCCTCCCCACTTTCAACTCTCCCACACAAAAAAAGCATTCACTCAATTCACAGCTTTCACACATGAACAAATCGCTGGACAACAAGAAGCGACTCTGTTATCTGCTCGGTAAAAGCTGCCCATGTGTTTCTTATGCCACAGAACACTGTGGTATATATGCCACTTCTCTAGAACTGACACTAACAAAATACTCATTATTTCTGCTCAAGAATTTTAACATACTAGTGACACAAAAATTAACACAAATTAAAAATACAATATGATTTCATGGATTGTATTTTAAATAGAGTACAGGATAGAAACCCTTAAGAATTATCAATACTAAAATAATTTGCCCAAAGAACTAGGTACAGCACATATTTTTTCAAAAACAAATACAACCTAGAAGCCCTTCATCAGGGTAAAGAGGAAACTAAAACATTTGCTGTTTGCTAAGCCTATGAAGTATATGGCCAATAGCTTTCTATGAGGATCTCCACCACAGGTAGGCAAATTTCAAAGCTACTGTTCATTTTTTTAAGTGCTGCCAAAACATGACCAAAGAATTGACATGTCAATTGGTAATTGAAAATAATTGTTAAAAGTAAATTTCTATTTTAAAATAAGTTTTATCATTAGGAAATAAAACTAACTTTGGCAGGCAGTCAGCCATCTTTTTTTTAATCTGGTTTACAGATTGCAAGCTGGTTTACCTAAGTTCACACATGGAAAAATACTATTAATGGACTTAATCTTTAAATAACTGTAACCTATTAACTATGAAATAATTGTTAATAAAGCGGAACCACCATTTGATATATACTTAGATCAGCACTTACACTGAAAAGCAAGTTACTACCCCCCATTAACCTCTTCTGCTGATTCAGAACCTCGGCCCATATGAACCGAAGTGTTTCTGCAACTAAAGCAGTGAACTGGACTGGAGAGCTTATACAAATGAAAATTAAGTTCTGGCAGCCAGAAGACCATATGTAGGCCATTTTTACTGAGAACACATTTCTCAACTGAGAACACTTTCCTCACATTTCTCCGTATGGCTGTATAAGCAACTGTGCCAGCACAATAGATAGGGCAGTGCCGAGGCAGAAAGGAGCATCCAAACACCGAGCAGAGATCACGGTCACCGCAGCTGCACTGCTCCTAAGCACCGAACCACAACCCCAGCTTCTCTGCGGACTGCTTCCGCCAGCGGCCGAACCGGTATCTGTCGATCGAACTGTGCTCTGGGGCTGCTTACTTCGCAGATGTAAAGAGTGTGTAAAGGGCACACCAGTCACGCCTTTCATTGTGTACAGGAGCAGAAGCAGTCCTCCTGCAATTATCCACACATTTTGTCACACATTCTGACTTAATTAGGTCTTTTCATTATGCATTTGCATTTTCTTCCCCATCACAGTCATCAATAATCTCATTATGTTTTTCTATTTAGCCCTTAATTTCTCTGGACATATATACAGATATGTCAAGTTTCTCTTTTATCTCACGCACGTGGATAGGTTTGACATCGATACCCCGTAACATTCCACCAGACACTCGCATGATCGACCTTCAAAACAACAAAATTAGAGAGGTCAAGGAAAATGATCTCCGAGGGCTCGCATCGCTTTATGTAAGCTTGTTATTTTCCGACTTTTAAATCTTATTTAGCAATCTGAAATATTTCAATACTTTTAAAATATAGATGGTATTTTTACTCTCCAAGAGTACATATATGCCTGCAGATTTGGCTGCTCACATCTGATGTGCAGTAAGTTTCTTTGAGCTGTAAGAACTATGATACTTTCTACGACATCCAGAAAATGCACCACAGAAACTTCCCCAAGATTTCTTCAGTCTTAAGCATGCAGAAAAATACTTCTTACATTTTAAAGGCTGCAAGGCAAGTCCTCCTTTTTTGCCCACTTGGCTCCCAGATGTACAAAATTGTAATAGTTCGCAGAACCTGATCTCATGGGAGAACTAGGTACATCTTGTGAGGGGTGTTTTCGAAAGTACCCAGCATATAACTAACACGTGCTACTGAAAGTAAAGATAGAAATCCAGTTGACCTGAACAGAAAATAGACCAATACTGAATTCCTGATGATACCATGTCCTTTACTATTATTTTTAACATGCTCAAACATGCACGTAAAACAGACTTTAAAATAATTACCACTGGCAACTGATAAAGCTAGATAGTAACAGTTCATAATAATCCCTTCTTACAAAGAAAGAAAATAAAATAATCTCAGGCGCCTGGAAAGGCAGATTACGTCAATCTGCTTCAGAATGCACAGTTCCACAAGATGTCACTCGAGATCCAGTACTGACAAAGACTGAATTGCTTGTAAAAATGACAAATCCATCCCACAAGTTATAACAAATTGGAGACATCCTACTCCACATTAAAAAGACAGAAGAGACTCATTAAACCAGTGGAAAACAAATCTTTTTTTAGTCATATTTGGCTTCTGAGCAAGAGCTGAAAATTTACCAGATGCAGCTAAGCTGTTTATGAATGAGCTTTTTAATTATTATGGGTTAATCTAGAATAGAAAAAATAGGAACCATACAATTCCATTGCTTACAGCAGTACATCTGCAATTCCAGCTGAATGTCTCTTGTCCAGGCTCAGAATACTCTACCCAGAAAATTAAGGGTAAACACACTATTTGCAGTTTGTTTTCAGTATATAATCTCTTACAGATACTAACCTCCACTGACAGAGGAGGACGCTGGAACACATCACGAAGCACCACATTAAATATGGCAGTCACCTTTTAATTATGTGACAACTGAAAACTTTGAGCTGTTTTGATTTTTCCCATCAGTTAATTTGCGATCATGCAGCAAGACCTGACAGAATTTTTACTGAAAGCAAAGTTTACTTTGTACAATTTATCTGAGTAGTAGTTCCCTTAGCAAAGCCACAGATGGCAACTTGGATTAAGAAGGAGAATTTCCTGTTTATTTCCTTAAGCCATCCCCTTTTTTGCTGGGAAAAAGATTAATTCTGTTTTGCTCTGTTTTTTCCACAGTCCCTGTGAGCAGATGATTTACCTCTAGCAACAGCTCAGAGAAGTAAAAAAGGGACAAAAATGAATAATGAATAAGATATGGAAATGCAGAGATGTGATCTGATCTGCAAAATAATTTCAAATAATTCATGACTTGCTGTCTGCACTTATACAAGTTATCTGATAACACACTATCATTTTATATAGAAGCACATAGTCACCGAGAACAAGAAACTGTCCAAAAACATACTGAATAGTCAAGAGAGATGTTTAAATCTACAAGAACTGAAAATTATGGCAAATAAGATATAAATTGATGTGTGTGTACCACTGGTTTACAGTCACTAACTTTTAAGAAATTCAGATTTAAAAAAATGGCTTTTATTTTGCAGCATAATCATGCTGAAATAAAAATTGAAATTTTGAGTTTTGAGTATTTGTTTGCATTAAGGAACAAAAAAAAATAGAATCCTCATAGAACCCCACAAAACATACGAAGACAAACATCTTGTTTTATCAGTTCATTGCCACCTTGTCAGCTCTGACAGTACTTTTTCTTCACCTTCCAGTTGATACTCCTTGTTTTTCTTTTTTTTTTCCATGATTAAGTAAAATACACAAAATACGTACAAAGTTTTATTCTAACAAAAAGAGTGTATCGATACATTTAGACGTTAGTGAATAAGCTCCTGTATCAAAATTTGGAAATTAGAAAAATATAAAATATTACTTTAATAATTTAATTACTAAATCATACACCAAAACCCTTACTTAGAATGCATAATCACAAAACTCCCATATAGATATATGTTCTTCATATTACTTTTCCCATTTCCCATAGGCACTGGCTTTGAACAACAACAAAATATCCAAGATCCATCCAAAAGCCTTTCAACCAACAAAGAAGTTACGACGACTGTATTTGTCTCATAACCAGCTAACTGAGATCCCAACAAACCTACCAGAATCTTTAGCAGAGCTCAGAATTCATGCTAATAAGGTGAAGAAAATCCACAAGGAAGCTTTTAAAGGAATGAAGTCTTTGCATGTTTTGGGTAAGTCCAATTAAATAGAATAGAAACGTGTATTGAAAATTTAGCATGCTTCACGTATTTTTCATTCAAACATTTCCCTAGCGAGGACTTTCCTCTTTAGGAGATATCCATGCTGTGGAAACTGTCTTTCATAACTCTATGAGAAGTTGCAGAACAGGTCAGGTATCTGGTAACCCTGCAAGCCAAGTTCCACAGTCTTTGTTCACTGAAAGCTGTCCCTTCCATCCCCAAGAACAGACGATCAAAGCGGGTTACTAGCAGTGCCTACAAATAAAATTCCAGTTGCAACTCTTATTTCTACTGAGGGGATTCCAATATATTTCTTTATATACACACATATATATACATATACATACATATATATATATACATATACATACATATATATATATACATATACATACATATATATATATGTGTGTGTGTGTATATATATATATATGTATATATGTATATATATGTATATATATAAAGAAATACCCAGAGATCACACAACTCCAAAATAGTCATCTTGGAATAAAATCAGTGATGTTAAATAAACATTAATTAACTCTTAAGATACTGGAAGCCATCCTTATGAATAAAATAAAATCAGTTATTTATAACCAAGTATGACACACACAAAATTCCTGCTGCATAAGTTCCTTTTTCCCCTTGGACAGAAATGAGCGCAAATCCTCTAAACAATGATGGAATAGAGCCAGGAGCTTTTGAAGGAGTAAATATCTATCATATAAGAATCGCAGAAGCTAAATTAACTTCAGTTCCTAAAGGTATGTTTTGTTTTATATTTTCTATCTTATCTATACCAGTGTACTCCTAATAAAATTCTTTAACATAAGTTTATTAAAATGTTCATAAGTACTCCTTTCTAAACTTATCTTCCTGTTCATTCCCTCCCCAAAGCATCTCCTAACTCATTTTCTCTACCTCATTTTTTCTTTTTGCCATTAGTATCCAATTTAAAAACCCACCAAACCCACACAGGCGTGCCATGTCTCTCCCCCCTGCCCTCCGCCTCTGCCAGGCAGTCCGCTCCCCCGGCCCAGACACGCCGCTCTTCCCCCTTCCCCGAAACAACATGAAGAACTGACACAAAAAGCCAAGCAGTGAAAGCAAAGCAAGTTTTCATACACCCTGGATCTTTCACATCAGCCTCTCCTAAATCCTTGAAGCTCAAACATGCTCTGCAGCAAAATGAATCCAAAGGTAATTCAGTATGAAACACAGAAGCAATGACTCAGTGTTTTATACATCTTTCAACGGAGTTTTGCTAAGCGAAATGTAATATTAGTATTTTAATTGTATGCAAGTAACATACTGTAAAACTAAATCACTGCTTCATATAGAACAAATAACCTGTTGAGTTGGAGTTGTAATAAATTAAAACACCAGCTTTACAAATGATTGACTCAAAAAGTAATAAAAAAAAAATAGCAGAAAGTAACTCAGTACAACACTCTACTTGCATTTTCCTGTAAGCCAACATATTATTGAACCAAATTCTCACAATTTGCAACAACCCAACTGCTCTAAACAACTAACTAATAGAAAAAGGGAAGAAAAAAAGCACAGTACCATATACAATATCATTCTTTAACTTACAGGGAGAATACATGTTAGACCCTACGATTTTTATTAGTGCCTCATACAGATAAATTTAATGCCATCTTCTAGGAAGATGAGATATACGAACGTATCTCTGTAGAACAGTTAAAAAAAAAAAAGGAAAAAAAAAAAAAAAAAAAAGAAACCACCCCACCCTAATTCTTAAGATATGGTAATTTTAAGATCAGAAACTACCCAGCTGCTAATGGTAGTTATTACTTCCCAACACAAAAAAGACATCCCTGTAGTATTATCATAACACGAGCTCCTGTGACTCTCCACAACACACACAAACATGTAAAATGGTTCAGATTTAATCTTTCTTACGAAGCATTATCCTATCAGGAAATAAGGCATGAGTTCCAACACGTGGGGACAAATACTAGCCATCAGAAACAACTGAATTCATGGTGAACACGTTGTACACAAATAGAGACTGTAAGTATAAAAGGCCCCTTCTAACTCTCAGTATTACATTAGCATAAAAAGAATTTAAAAAATTTACAAAATGCACTTTAAATCTAAAATGGACAGATGGATAGTCCGCTCTCTTAAAACTGTAACTCAGACACAAGCAACACCCTGAGAAACTGCAAACTGGAAAAAAACCCATGATGTCAACTGGCATAAAGCAATTCCAAAGGGTTCCAAAAGCTGTCCTGCCAGCACATGTGCTCAAAGCTGCAACAGCACAACCCTTACATCCTTGGGGAGGAAATAAGTATCTACAGGCAGCTGTCACAGGTTCCACAGAAGGATGATTTTGTCTGTCTACTGTTGAAGAACTGCACACAAAATCCAGTTAACCAAAAGTGCATGAAAGCCACCATAAAGACAGTCAGCAGAGTTATACAGACTTTTGGAACTCTGAAATCCATTTTGACTCTTATTTTTTCAACATGCCCATAAGCACTTTCACACTGTTATTTTCTAGCTGTCAGTGGTTAGCATTAGAAAGCTATATATAAAAATTGACACTTGCCTGCCATCCTGTTGTGTTCTATTTCTGCTGAGAGATCCTCTGCAGAATATTGGAAAATGCAATATATTAAACTATGGAAAGGTCAAGGATCAACGTTATTCCTCCTTGGCCATTCTTCTCTTAAGCCTTAATAGTCAAATTGCCAAATCACAAAAACATCACAGGAAATGCTGCTTGCCCTTTGACATTCATCTAATAGGGGTTTGGTTCTTGCGTTAAATAAGTCCTCTTACACATTAACAAAATTTGACACCTTGCCAACCATGATTATCCACAGGCTAAAACTCTGAAAAATCATAGTTTACTCTCAGCCTTGAATAACAAGAGCAATCAGTGATCAAACTGACAGGAAAATTTTTACCATCTCTGAACCTGATTCTATCACTTTTACAGTAGGCATCATAATTTACACAGAACTTCAGAAAAAATATTAACATGATTACAGAAGAACAGCTAATACAAAACAACTAGAACATTTAAAGAAAAATAGTTTAGCTGTAAAACAATAATATAAGAAAATGACTTTCGCGAAATCAGGTAAAAAACTAAGACGAGCAAAAATAAGGATTTCTTTTTACAGCAGACAGCACTAGCATTAACTTACCTTTCCTACCATATGGAAAAACCACCATGGTACATAACGGTTTTGGAAAAGAAAAGTTATTATTTTAAATCAAATGATGTTGCCAAGAATTAAAAAAGGTAACGTGCTTGTATGCAATACCTATTTATTTGATGCAGACAATCCCCCAAGAATTTTCACCAAATCCCAAACACAAAGGAAAGAAGTTGTTCGGAATACTCCAACAAAAACACATTTAAAAAGTTGGTTTAATTTTTCTCATTGTGTATTTGTTTTACATCAGAACTACCCTCCAGTCTACTAGAACTTCATTTAGATGACAATAAGATCACAACAATCGAACTTGAGGATTTTAACCGGTATAAAGATCTTCAAAGGTAACAACTATTACACAGAATGTTTCCTACAAGACTATTTACTTGAAAAAGGTCAGGAGAAAAGGGAATTAGAAAGTCTTTAGAAGGAACCACTGTAAATAAAAAGAACAAACTTTAAAAAAATACTGAGTATGCAACATTAGCTTTCTTATTACTTGTCTTACCTACAACTTCAATAGAAGCATATTTAAAAACAGCATCTGATTACAAAATGTAATCATCAAATTATTACCTCATATTACCTCATGGTGTCCTAGTGATGTGTAATGTATTTTTTTATATATAATATCTCATAATATGCTAGCAGTAATATGCCACTAACAAGCACAGTATGCATTTCACAAGCTCAGAATATATGAGCCTTAAAATACATTTGTGGTCACACTATTTATCAACAGTATTTAATATTTTTTCCAGCCTGTTACCTATCTGACCCAGGCATTTTAACTCAGTCACTTATCTCACAAATGCCCCACAAAATGTGGTATACAGCAACAGCAACTAATTTTCATTTTAGGAACAGAATGAACAGAATTCTTGCAACAACATTTGTAAGATTTAAGAGTCATAATAGCTTTTTATTCCAGAGAAGGGACAAACGTATTGAAAGGAGACAATCCACATGTACCCAAAAGGAAAATATAAAAAGGAAGGAAGAAAGGGAAATTTGAGGCTTATGTACACAAATGCCTGAAAAAAATGGTAGATTATAAGAGAAGAAGATAGATTCAGCTGCTGAAAATTGGCTTAAGAAAAACAAAGTGGCTGGTAAAGGAAGCAACCTGATAGCTGTTTCCAAATGTAACAGTGTTTAAGAAAATGCATGGTACTGAAGAATGGATCACAGATGTAGGACATAAGAAGGAAGTTCTTTCTCTGAGGCTTAGTTAGTACTTTGAAAATAATGGCTGAGCAGCACTGAATTTTGGATTTCGCAGTAGAAACCTGAACTGTTTTTAGCTACCAACTTCAGTTTCTGAAGAAATTAGAGAGAAAGGAAGAAAGAGAGGATTTGCAGGATGAGTGAAAACAGCAACTCCAAACTGCCCTGAGCCTCCATCTTCTGAATCATCTTCCTAGCAGCACAAGTTGAAGTCTTACAGCAAAAAAATCTAATTAAGGCCTAATTAAAGAAAATATGGAAGTAGGAAAGAAGGCGGACCTGCTTATTTTTAAGATACAATGCTTCTGATGAAGCTAGATATAACTGTGTCTTTACAAAACTTTTTGTAACTTTTTGTTACCGTATTAATATACTTTGTAGCTACAGGACCTGTTAAAAGGGCATAATATAATTTACAACCAGCTTTGTTGATGTTTATCATTTTAACCCTTGCCACTAAAAGAAGAAAAACTACATGCAAAATTGGACAACTGCCCTTTAAGTAGACATTAAATTAAGAAAAAAGGTCAATGGTGATTTTCTATCAAAGGTAAGATTTCATCATCCTTCCCCAATCCTTTTTTCTCATGTGTACTCCATATCTAATTAAATCTTTAAAAAAGGATGCTTCAATGCTGCTGTACATCTCCATTCATCTTTGATGAAACATGTCTTGTATCATTTCTAGGCTAGGCCTTGGGAACAATAAAATCAAGGATGTGGAAAATGGAAGTTTTGCCAACATACCACGCGTACGCGAGATCCATCTTGAAAAAAATAAGCTCAAGAAAGTTCCTCCTGGACTACCCAATTTGAAATATCTGCAGGTCATATACTAAACTTAATAGATGCTTTGGATGTGTTAAGTTATTTAATTTTCACACCACCATGCTGACTGGGACATAATTAAAAAGCATAATTAACTGTCACTTAGATGTTTTGACACGAAACACATAATAAAAAAACCTGCAATCATATCTACTTAAAAACAATAAGCAAGTTCAAACAGCAGGATCACTTCCTAGAAAAAAAGGAAAACAGCATCCTACACCATGAAAATTGTTTTCAAAAAGATTATAGATGCTTTTAAATCTAGCCAAGCTGGAACTGAAATTTTTCCTTCAAACACTGAAAAGTCTAAATCCAAACAAAATATTTTATGAGGATGAATTGAAGTGCTTAAGACTAAAATTTGTACTTAGCAACCCGACAGAACTAGAACAATTCTGCAATAAAATGCTTTCAAAACACTTCTATTCCCTGAATTCTGAAATAGCAATTGGAACCAAATACGTTTTGTAAGATGAAATATGTGTTGGGATGTAAAACGGGGTGAAGCTTGAGGAAACGTGAAGAAACGCAAAGATCACAGAGCACATGATAGGCTATTTGGCTAAAGTTTTCACCTCTGAATTTCACTTCTTTCCACTTGTTATTTCACTTCCATTCAGAGGAGCATCTTTTGATAAATATATGCGTGTGCACGTATAAAAGAAAATACCAACTTAAAATGTAATGCAAGTTTAGTTATTCCTAACAAAAGAATCCTTTTGTCAATGTACATTATTTTACTCACAGAATTCTAAACTCCAACATCACAAGAAATTTTTTGCTAATTTAAGCTACATCACCAATAAACTCATCCTTTCATATAACCATCTCACAAGTCTTGCCTAATATCGGCTTTGCTACAGACTACTTTCTATTACTATTATTAAACAACTGAAAATATAAATACTGGATTATAAGAGGATATTCCATAACAATAGAGTCAAGTCATTCTAACAAGACACTAATAAAGGAACATAAAGCTTTCTGTGTGGGAGGGGAGAGAACGTGACAGGAGGGAGACATTTGCTAAATATTTAACACAAATTTTTAATTCCTGATATTATTTAGAGTCTGTATCAATTGTTGTCAGAGAAATCCTCAGTTACCTGTATGCCAATGATTGCTAGATATTTTCCCAATTTACATACTAAGTATTATATTTTACCATTTCTTATTGCTGCAGGTAGTCTTCCTCCATTCTAATCACATTGCAAAACTGGGAGTGAATGATTTCTGTCCAACGGGAGGAAGAAAGAAGAAAGCATTATACAGTGGCATAAGCCTCTTCAACAATCCTGTAAAGTACTGGGAGGTTCAGCCTTCGACTTTCCGCTGCATTTTAGCCCGAAACAGTGTGCAACTTACAAATTTCCTTAAGTAATACAGAAGGTGGGCATTTCAAAAACAATCTGTCCAAACCAGTTTTACAATACTTGAAATCTGCTGAGAAATGGCAATTTTACACTATTTAACCAGTTTACAGAGAATTTACTGTTTCAGCAATAATAAAGTAGAAACAATATATTAGTAGGATCTATTGTGTCATTTGACAATGTTCAACCTACATTTCAATAATTTAAGCACAGAAACCTTTATATCTCATGGAAAGACTCTTGCAAATAGAACTGGAAACGGTATCGATGTTTCCAATTATAGATGTTAAATTCTTTACTTAAATCACAAAGTTTTGACATTTTTTCTTAAAAATAAATTCTGAAAATCAAGCAAAAGTAACTTTTTCCATCATAAGGTCTTTTTTTCTATTTTTTTAATTGCAAACAATTTATCAGATTTCAAGGACAAGTTCTTGTGCCATTTTTTGATAATGAGTAAACAGGCAAAGATGCAACAAAAAGGTACTGTATTTTGAGTTCGTGTGTCACTAAACTAGAATATATTTTTATAATCTAGTCAGTGAGATGAAGGTGGGTTTCATATTAAGAAGTAATACACAAAAAACTTCAAAGTTTTTGATATTTATTATTGCAACTTTAACTAGGGAATGTCCTTCATTGCTTTGCTATCAATGTAATTGGATGAACTCCAAACATTACAAAGTACCATTCAAGATTTAGCATATGCTTGAAGCTTAATAGAAGAAGTATTTAAACTCTTTTTAGGCCAGCACAAACATTTTCTTGTATCTATTACAATTGTAATCATGTTCTTCATTTAATTTTTGTTTCCTTTTTCATATTTTTGACATCACACGGGTGAGGAATCCCTCATTAATGTTAGTATGTACCCTAAAATTTCTGAACTGAAGCAGCAGATAGCTGGAACTCAACTCCCCTGACTTATGTAGGTCAGCACATAGAAATCTCATTACTGACAGTACTGTATAAAATGGATATTTTAGATATCTATTTAGTGTATATTTTCATTGGGATTCAAAATAAATTAAATAAATTTAAAGAATACTTGTGCATGCTTTTTAATAAAAAATAATTAATTGAGACTAAATTATCTTTCTCTTACAGCACGATAGGTCAAAACATTTAGAGATGCTATCCAAACATCTTTCAGACTTTCTCTAGACATTTTCCCCGTTCTTCGTTTTCCCAAATCTATACACATTGCAGATTGAATGCTACTGTTCTTCATAAATCTACCAATTCAATGATTTATTTGAAGCAGCTACAGGAAGTGACACAGAGAAGTAGTATAGGAAGAAAATACTACATACAAATCAAGCAATCCCCAATCTCTCCGCTTTCCCCACCTCCCTAAGTACACTTATAGTACACTAAGTAATAAGCATCAAGTCTAAAATTTGAATTTTTCATATGCTTGGTCTCTTTATACTCTTTATATATGTTTTATACTTTTTATATATATTTTGCGAGCACTGCTATGCTGTTTCGATGTCACACATGTTCACATCCCTGACTGACATAGTTATGACCATAAAAGTCTGTAGGATCAGATCACCTATTTACTTAAATCTTCTACAAGTTCTTCGCTCAGTGCACTTAAAACCTGAAGGAACAGTTTTTGCAAGCAGAAATTCTGTAAAACACTTCAAAGCAAACCAAAGCAAAACAAGAAACCCTGCAGAAGACCAAACCATCTATTCCTAGTTTCTGAAAGTGTTTCTGAGGAGGGGACTTTCTAGAAAATAATATGTGAAAAGCAGTGACTGGTACTGAAAACAGTACCTAGTGAGCATATTCTTCACCAGTTGGGCTAGTTTATACCATGGACCTCTGTAGCCACAGCTATGTCATCACGTGTGTGAAGAGCTATGATCTCTAAACAACAGACCTATGTCAGAAGACAAGCCTGATGTAGATTTAGTAACAAAGGCAGTAATTCACTTCAGTAGTTTTTTCACTAGAGTAGTAGAGATAAGTGGTCAAGTAGCAACATCATAGCAGAAAGAAGCTCAGCGCTGAAGAAGGTGAACTATGAACAATGGAAGGAAACTTCAAACCCTTCATCTGTTCCGTAGAACCTAAGTTTTCAGCTCAGGAGAGATAATTCCTTGAATAAAGATGGACTTCAATAAAATCTTCAGCTGAAAGGCCAACTACAGTCAAAGAGTAAACACAAGACTAAAAAAAAGAATAAAATGCATAACACAAAATTAACAACATTTAAGTCATTAGTTTAAATGTATTTTTAAAATCTCATGTACTAATCTCCCTACTAGTTTCATCAACTCAGCAATAACAACATAAATAAAAAAGCCAATTCAAATTCTGTAGCTTAACTAAAAGAATAAGTTCATGGTATAATGTAAAATATTATTTGATGCTAATCTAGTGACAGGGATTAATAGGAAACATAACAGGGAAGGCAAACAATTCCTTATCTAATTGAAGTTCATGCAGTGGACAACAGGAGCACTGCATCTGCCAATACTAAGACTTTTAAGTAGATGGACTACAGGTCTGAACATATGTAGCAAGAGTCTTGTTTACTTTTGTTATAGCTGTACCTCTCCACCCATCAAAGCAGGCCAGTTCAAACCATTGATAATCAGCCTACTCAGCAGCACACATGGAAGCAATTACCTACATTCTGAATAAACCTTAATGATTGCACTTTGCATAAAATTGCCAAGGATGACAAGTACCCACAAGTGAGTTGATACGCCAGGGGGAAAAGAAAGGGGTGGTGGTGGTGGGGGAAATCCCTTTGGCTTTTGTTCAGACTGCCTGTATTCCTCTCACTAGCCACCTGGCCCATGAAAGCAAAACAGCCACTGGGGCTTTTTGGTCTCCTAAGGCAACTAAGTTTTGGCTGAGGCTAGTCAATGATCCTAACATAGTCTACAGAAAATGTTCCTCAGTCTCAGACCTCCTGTGTAACTTTCCTTGTGGGTATGGCTCCAGCATAGTGCTCCTACTCCCCAGAAAGCATGCCTCGTATTTTTTAAATCTACTAATTCATTACAGATACGCCATTAGAGTTTCACCAACCTGTGGGACACTGTTGAAGTCAATACAGTAGGAAAGCTTTGTAAGTGATGTATTAACCTTGGCACTTTATGCATAGATGCTAGTATATTAAAACACATAGCAAAGTTGTAAGAGGTAGAAGACTATGTAGTCTTGATCCTACTCTTCTAAAGACTTCAGAACTCTCTTGCCATCTCTTTCCCATTTTCCACACACTCAAACTGAGAAACTTTCTACTTTCAGTGTCCATGGATACACCCAACATTCACAGTAGAAACTGCAACACTATTTCAAGATACTACCCCCCTCCCAGACATTTATTAAATATCCTCTAAAGGATTTTAACAACTGCTTAGCTTTTCATCATCTTCAAGGCAAATTCAGCTAGGTTACTTTAAACAGCTTCATCTGTGATTTAAATCATATTGACAACTTTGTATTAAGACAGATAAATATCAAACGGTTCATTGTACCAGTCTCCTGTAAGAATTATTGCCAGAGGAAAGGCAGTAATTTCTTAAATCCCTTCGCAAATTCTTAGGACATCTGTCTATGACCTACAAGAAACCATCAGGTTCAATACCCCTCCACTATTTTCAGATACCATTCTTTGACTAGTATTTGTGGGTAATAATAACTAATTTAAACACCTTGTATCTTTGTCTTATTTTGACGTAAACCAAGTGGATGTCACACTACAATACAGACATTACAGCATAAAATGGGCTTCAACAATGATTTCTAAATATGGGCAGCAATGAACTGAACTAGCCAACTATGGTAATGATAATACAATGATAATACGCTAGTGTTTGAAAGTCTCTTATCCCTCACTCACAGAAAAATAGACCTTAGTATCAACAGAAAGTGGGGGCAAACAGCCAAGAAATCAGCTACACGTAATCCACTGATGTTATGGAAAAGGGAGAGAGGAAGAAAAAGAGATTTGAAATAAATCCTTCTAATACATATTTCTGCACAAGTAACTACATTCCGTTAATAAAAAAAGGAATATTCTTTCTAAGCTTTTCAAAGCTTAAAACTGACGGGTTTCTCTGTTCTGAAAATCTGTCAATTCATTACAAAAAGACAGTTAACAAATTTCACCAGAGGATGGCAGCCTAGTGTTAGCAATAGCAGGAAAAGTAATTCTTCCAAAGAAGAAAAAGCAAAGACTGTCGTAGCTTTATAACAGCTTAGTAAACTTCACAAATATTTAGACTGATTAGGCAGTGCAGCCTATTTGAGTACTTCTAAAGAACTATTTGAGCACTTCTAAGGACAGTTCTATGCCCTCCTCTACCACTATCTTGTCAAAGGACAAAATCACCTCAACCCCTTGCATGTTCTCCCTGCCTCTTCCCCCAGTATCTACCTACTTTCTGCAGTACTTTGAAACATACCAATGCAAAGAATACTACAGATAGTAAATAATATTAATGGTGAAAAACTAACAAATTTAATAAGAAAGCTTAAAGAATACAAAATACTACCAAGGCATGATTCTAACCTGCACCATCGACCTTGGCAGGTGCACACCATGTGAGTTGCAACCTGCACACAATAAAACAAGATTTATTTTGTATCCATATTGAAAAACTGAGCAAAAATGTAAGCAATATCTGCTCATTTTGCTCTATTTGCTCATATCTGCTCTAAACCACTTCATTTTGGGACAAACCAGTTTGTTCTGCAAGTAAGACACCTAACGAAGAACAGTGTAAAGATGTGTATCCTCTGTCACCTTCAACCTTCCATCACAAAAGCCCATTCCATCTCATATCCCTAATAACTTTAATCCCGGGGCAGTATCCTCTTTATCTTCTATATTCTTTCACAGCAATGTTTCCATGGGATAGAACTAGGGTTCAGAATTAAATACATCAAGCTATGGATCATCCAGCTGCTTTCTCCTGCTGCCAAACAAGTTAAAGAAAATGGAAAAGGGTTGATTTTTCTTCCTTTTTCATCAACAGCAGTATCAACGTCTTCCTGCTCTGCCCAGCTGCCAATTTTTAAAAACCCTACAGAAATTCAGTGTATTTGGCAAGCAGGTAGAAAGTGACCACTACACTCTAAGTTATAGGTAGGAGGAAAGGATAGAGGAACATCACTGCATGATGTTAGGAAAACAGAGTCGTAAATTCATAAAAGCAATAAGCCAGAGTCAGCTGCAACTGAACTTAAGCAACAATTTTGGTTTTACAGTTTGTCCCAGGCTAGTATCTTAGGCAATGTTTTCTATTACAAGAATGCAGCTCTGTTCTCTTTGGGGGATACAACCAGTTTTACTGACAAGCTGGAAACTGAGAAAAGGACTGTCAAAAATACTAAGTTGACCATTCTTCCTTCTTACTATCTACTGAGATAAAACCATGCAACTGTTGCACTAAAATCATTTCAGTACTCAGGCTAAGTATTTCCAAGTTTCTGGGCAGCCTATATCTCTCAGACACATTTTGATAATCCTAAAAATTCTTTTGCAAACAGAGTATCTGAAAACATGATATAACTCCCTAAGCAAAGGGAAGGACGAAGATTGTAAATGAGGGTGGAAGGATAAGGACAGTCTCAGTTCTCAGTGTTGCTGTCACTAAGTTACTCCATAAACAAAGAAGCTACTGAAGTCTGCTTTCCTATGGATTTGAGCCTTAAAACCTTCAGGTTCTTTCAGCTCCTTTCTACCTCCCAACACATTCCTCAGCGTGTTCTCCCAGAGCTCCCTTGCACAGCTACCACCTGTTTGGCTGCCAAGTGACAGAGCTAAAAGTATGCCAAGGCATTAGTCAACACGCCTGCTCCATCTCACCATCTGGCTGCTGATTCTAAGAATGAGAACTTGTAGTTGTCTTTTCCTCAGTCAGAGTACCTATTTGGAGCTCTTTCCTCTACCCAGCTGCTATTTTCCACAAATTTGTAGAAAGTACATATACTTTTACCTCTATCCTCTGACAAATTTGCTTAAAATTAGCTTTGAGGATCAAAAGATACTGGGTGAAATAGCTGACAATGACAAGACACAAAGCTTCTTTTCCTTTGGATATGAAGTAGAGAAAGTTTGGCTATCGTATTTGTAATTAAAATATCCCCAAAATTTCGCAATCAAATTCCTGCACCAGCATTTCCCAAAAGTGAGGCAAATGCCCAAGACCAGCCAAGGAGAAAAAAAGGATATAAACTATGATATGCAAGCTATTAACCATTCGTGTGGGTCTGCTGAAGTGGTACCATATGTCAGCTACCTAAAAAATGTTATGATTTGGAAACCTGATACAACTTCACTGTTATAAATTGCCATTATAATTAAAACATACAGTTAATTTCCCCTTAAAATTTGATGTAAAAAAATGAAGCCAATCATTTCAAAAAGCAGTTTCCTATCTTCTAAGAAGCAATTTCTTTGCTCGCTCTCAGAGATAGGAATTAACAACATTACAACTATATACCACACTTGTTCAATCATAGTTGGTCATTTACTAATGTTATGACATTTTTTTTTCAAGTTTAAGTTTAATCTAGAAAATTAAATCTTTCAGAGCTTAAATTTCTAGCAAATATTTTGATATTCACTACTAATAGTGCTGCAAGTAGTATTGGCTCACTGGAATCAGTTGAAGCAACTTCAAATATCAGAGAAGACTGGCCAGTAAAGTTGAACTTAAGCAGAAGGTCTCAAGTTTCCAAAATTGAGCTATGCCAATTTGTTTTGTCCGGTCCTCAGTGTTTCTGGATATTTTCCTAAGCTGCCTTGATTTCAAAAAAGATCAAGATCAAGAATCTTTTTTTAAACACACATTAACAAGAAACAAAAAATTAGTAATAAAGGCATTAATTTTCAATGAAGTTCAAAGAAAAGAAGAAAATGCAAATGCAAACATTAAGAATAACATAAATCATCACTGCTTATTATTATACAGTCTTTAGAACAGATTCCTCATTAATATCGCACAACTTATCCTGAAAAAATAAAGTGCACCACAACAGACAAAAAAAAAAAAAAAAGAACCTTAGTACTTCCATTTTATTTTGACCAGAATTTAACACCAGTATAACAATAAAAGTAATGATGAGCTAAAAATAATGAAGTCATGATCTGAAACCTCCTTTTCCCCCCCTCCTTTTGCTATGTTCAGAATTTAAGACTGTTTTTTGGTTTATTTTCCTCCTTTCTGGGGAGACTAGAGGTTTGAGAACAAAGCTGCTAATAAGAAACATATGGAAAAGCTCTAGAGTAAACGAAAATCTGACTTGAACTCCAAATGCCACGTATCACATACCAGTGTCTCAAATTATCTGGTAAGATACATACAACATTTACCATGCTTACTCAGTGAATCACCTGAGATAAAAGACAGTGTGAAGTATAAAGCAAACAGAAAAAGCTTCTATGTTATTTAGGAGATTTCAAAAACTGATTGATACTTTGAAAAAAAAGGTACCCAGACATCTCGCTCATTCTAACTATGTGGGATGTTTCTAAAAGCTTGCGTTAGCCAATAAAAGATTAGCTCAACAGAATATGCTGCCAACAGACAGACTTGTCTGCAGCTGGCAGACTGCAAACTGCAGTTTTTCAAATAAAATATGAACAGTTTTGCTCAACAGAACTATGCAATCCTGGAATTAACCATCATGCTGCTGTGATTGAAGCTGGGAATACAATACAACCAGGTTTTCCTATTCACACACAATCTTTCGGTCTGGAATTCTTGTCCAGGAGGAATTGAAGACTATGGGACTTCTGCAGCCATAGAGTTCTGGTTGCAGCTTTGACTAGAATTCCACACACGTCCACATACAACTAAATCTTGCCACAAAGTCCCTGTGCATGAACAATAAATCCAAAAGCTTGGATGCATTACACTAACTGCATATATACAGACCATCTGTGCATCCCATGAAATACATCTGATATGTCAGATTCATTATGCATTTACTACACATCACCTATACAAAGCTTTCTATGAGAGCCAAGGCACAGAATATTGAAACTATCACACCTTCTTTGCAGGGACATTTGGAGTAACTGTTAAGAAGTTATATTTTCTCATTATATTCAGAAGAAGCACAAGCGTGCACTTGCCTCTTAGCTGTTCAGCCTGTGTTTTTTCCAAGCTCCAAATGATTTTTTAGATGTAAGGACCAATGAAAAGATTTTCTTTACAGAAACACTTTTCCTTAACTCCTTTGCTTCTTACTTGTGGAAAATGAAGGTGGCCTGCCATCCTATAAAATATTATTTTACCTAAATTGATATCCCATTCAGGCCATCAGGAAGAACATTCAGATACCATAATACTTTTTTTTCTAGCTAGGCTGCCAGCTCTGTTCAAACACTATCTTCTTTCTAGTCTACAGGATGAAACAGAAACAGACAGAATAAATAATTCATGGGGTCAGTAACACAGACTAAATTTTTAGCAAGAGTGAAAGTGAAGAAACCATTTACCTATTAGCCAGGTAAGCAGATGCTCAGATTCAGGAAGCGATGGAATAATCAGGTATTCTGCAAGAATAATAAAGCTAATTGTCTACTCATTTCTCCAGCAGTGATACTGTGATACAGCTAATTATTACTTGCTCAGGAGTTCTTCAAAGTTAGGTAGAGGTTTCTGTGCAGAATGCAAGGCTCAGATGGATCATTATAAGAGACAGCCAAACTGTTAATAATTTTAAGAAAAAATGCACCACAGAGGCTTTGTGCTTCATTAATCCTTTAGTGTTTCATAGCTAGAAATTCGTAATTTCACAAAATTCTACTTTGCTGTTCAGAATATGTGTTTTTCACTTATATTTTAAACTAATACATACAATTTCCATATAGATGTTATCCTCTTGGAAATTATTTTTCACAACATTTTCTGCTATTATCTCAAATAATAAATTTCATATGACAAAGAAGAAACTGTTTCCATCTATAAACTAACATAGGAAAAGAAAGTTAAATAACTTTCAGAAGTACAGACTATTAAGCAGGTCAGTCCAAAAGTATAACATTTTGCTCTCCATATTTACTAAGTGCATAATACTGTCCTATAATAACAATCAGCAGAATCTTCTTGTAATACAATAAATCTTGAGACAAAAGAACGGGAATGCTTTTAGAAGGTATGTTCCACGTAGATATCTACCTAAACTGGGTAGTAAAGTTAATGGCTTTATATTCTACGTGACAGACTATGTTCCCATGTAACGGCCTGTAAGTTTGGCACATTCTTTGATACCAAGATAAACTCTGCTGTGATGCTATGCAGAAGGAAACATACTCTTCCCACTTCTAGCTACCACTAACATAGCCAGACTCTGTAACAAAGTACTTTCTTAAGTTACATGGCAAGATTCCTTATTTGTCATGTAAACTTCATAGAGTTAACAGCTAGAGTTAACACAGTTTACATGTAGTATAGCAACATATTTCTCAGAGCATAAACACTAAGAGCAACCTAACGTGGCCAATAGACCGCTACCTCTTGCCCTTTAAACCACAGTTAAGGTGAAATGAATATGAAATCATGCCTTGATACTGTTAATACCTTTGAATTTTGGTTCTTATTGAAAAACAGCATTTTTTGATGAAAAGGTCTTCCTAGAACAATTAGCATTGTTATGCAAAGCTAAATAAAATGTATTCAGAATGAATTCCTGAAAGTCAAAACCACTACCCTTCATTTCAGAAACGTAGAAAGTAAGCCTGATCTAGAAACAATCTACGGTTTTATTCTTACTGCTTACATATAACAGATTAAAAAAAAAAAGTTATTTATTAAAACTTTGTATCGTTATTTATGGTATAGAAACAGTACACATTAAAGAAAAAAGAAAAACTCCTGTTTTCAGGAGTCTTCTGCCTTAGCAGTACCTATACATTACAGACGTGTACTGCTGCTGCTTCTTTGCACCAAGAACAAAAAAGGTAATGCATGTTTCCCACTTTATAACAGTTCACTCCCAAAAGCAGAATGCACAAGAACCTGAGAACAGGACAAAATGCAAATATGGAAAACACATCTGTTAGGAGTGCAATTGCTTAATAAAGCAACTCTTTTGTCTTTCTAGAGACCACCTTTCCCTTGTGCATTCCACTGCGGGAAACCCAGTGTCCAGTTCACCCACTGGCAGTTCTCAACAACTACACTTCCAACAACTACTACTACTGCTGCTACACAACTACTGCTTTCATAATGTACACACTTCTTTAGAAGTTTCAGCAATAACCCTGGTCCTCGGAAAAGGTGTTAAGGGCATTTTAGACAACTGTCTTGCAGTCATATGCAATAGAAACATTTTTAAAGGCAGCTACTGGTATTGGCTCAACTCTGAAGGAATTGAATCTAATCACTCAAAGCACTGGCTTCATACCATCCCCAGGCTAAGATCCTGTTAGATTTTCTTTTTCTTTGCTTTTTTTTTTTTTTTTTTTTTTTTTTTTTTTTTTTTAAGACAGAAAGCATTATGGATGTTTATGTTTTGGCTGCAAGGAGTTGCAGGTATTACTTATCCAGCGATGCCTCTGCTCTCTAAAAGCCATTTGGCAAGGCAACAGTCAGGTCGATCAGTATTCTGTAACTATGCTACTCAGAAACATGACATATGGTAACAAGGACACTTGCTTGACTACCTTGGAAGATCTGTAACTAATGCCTAGATCACTTCATCCTTCCTAATGAAATGGTGGCTACCATGAATGCTGTTTTAGGACACACGAAGCAACAAGTTGTCTTGTTCAAATGACTGACCATAAAAATGTGTGAATCAAGTTCAAGTCCTCACAAGAAGCAGCCGTGGGGCTTTCAAGAACCTCAGGATGGCTCATGATAGAAGAACAGAAGACTTTCTACTGCAGAGTGACTGGATAAAATAACTATGAGACCTCTGTCAGCTCTGCCAAGAGGCAGCTTTGATTCACAAATTATTCAGACAGCAATAGAGAAACATTTCAATTTGATTACTAGTCATCAAAGAAATTATGTTTATTTTATGTCAGGTAGAATATAGGTGCATGGACCAATATCCTCCCCAGAACAAGGATAACATTATTTAAAGAAAATCCAGAAAAACTGGAGGAACTATAGGGCACAGGGGTCCTATCACTCCTGATAAGAGAGTATGCTAGCAACATGTACAGATGAATGGCAACATACAATAATACTTTGGGCTTCTAAACCATTATCGGGCTCAGGAAGTTTCCAAGTCACAGATTCTGGCTGCTGAGAAAATGTACTGCAGAAGTAAAACTCCTTATTTGTCCCATTGTTAGGCTCTGCTGTCAACCACTATTAAAAACTGGATACAGGACTAGATATGTTTCTGGTTTTACCCAGTGCAGGATTCTCTTCAGTGATGTTCTACTCATATACCAGCATTACAAGGTCATGTGCTAAAAAGGACTTCTTTAGGAGAAGGAGGGATCATAAAAATTAAGAAAAACTTTAAAGATGTTCTCCAGTTCTCAAACTACTGAAGAGAGCTGAAAGACTGCCTGGCAAAATCCTCCACACCTCAAGGCAGGATAGTTGTAAATATCTATTGCTCTGGAAATGTTCAAACAAATATAGCTACCAAGAGGAGAAATACATTCAATGGTCATTGTAAAAACAAATAAGGACTTTCATTCTTTAACAAACTCAAAATAAGAGAGTCAAGGGGAAGCACTTTCCACTACATTTGAGGGGGAAATTTCAGCTAATGCAACGCATTTTCCTATGCATGATCATTCAGGAATTCTTTGGCAAATAACTTAGAAAACTACTCTTTATCCTTGCATTAAAGAGCTTATTCTTTTGGTTATAAGTACATGATTTCCAGACTGAATACCAACATAGAAACAATCTGAAGTTGCAGACACATTTTCTAGTTCTTTTAACAAAAAAGCATAAAGCTCACAGTTATTTAATGAACAAATTAAGCTAATGGAAAAGATCCATTTTAAATTATTAAGAGAGATGCCTAACATGAGATCATGTGAATTCTGTTCTATCAATTTATAGCATTGACATTAGCAGTCTGGAGTTTTGTATGAATTTCATGGGAAGAGGTAAGTACATGCTTTGAGATAGACTCAAGGAATGGAAGTTAGAGTTATTAAAGCGGACACTAAGAATGTTCTCTCAGCGAGCAGCACCTTTCTAGTCCATTGCACATATTAAGGTGACAGATTACAGACTGTTGATACTTTATTTAAACACATGAAGGCCATGCCTAAACTATTAAAGAACTAAAAGATATAGTTTGAAAAACGGTGATTCTAAGGAGTGACATTTTATGCTGATCTCAAATGAATAACATTGAATAAACTATTGGAGACGCTATACAGACATGTACAAAGGGCACTGTTCTTGGTGGACTTACCGACTTGGACTGGTACTGCTCTAGGATCTCTGCACTTCACGTTCAGCTCTATCACCTGTCTCATTTTCCTCCATTACAACACACTGTACATTCTTTTATTTACAATGTTTATTACTTGTGTTTATTCATGAGTGCCAGGCACCTGTCATACACTATTACCTATATAATTCTATATAGGACACAAATTCACCAAAATAAAGATTATGGTAAAATTTGAGGTCCAACTGCTAACACCACTTCAGGAAAATGAACATACCTGGAACACTGCACAGTGATTGCAAAAAAACAGGTTATGATACTGCCATTTTATATTGGCATAACCACAGATAAACATGCTCCAAAGGAGTAGGCAACATACCAGAACTCATTGTGGGAGGAAAACAGAGCCCCGAGTCACCTGTCTTGCAACAATCACAGTAGGCTGTGTATACACACAAAGTATAAACCAAAGTATACTTGTTAAACAAAATATTTAACTGCCGAAAATATAATTGTCATCGGACAACAGTGATTCCTCTCTCTCAGAAGAGGTTTATAATTTCACACAGTAGTCCAGGATAGTTTGGAGTAACCTGATCCTGTTTACTACAGATATTATTGCTTACAGGAATTTAATTTTTTTTTATTATGTCAGTATTAATTGTTTCATGATTACTTGTTATTTTAGCAGCAGAAACATATGATTCAAGGGCTGTTTAAATGCCCTTGCTTCAAAACATAGAAATCTATATATCCAAGAAAACTAAAAAACAACAAAAAAGTCATTACTGTTTTCTAAGACTTCCAACACAACAATACAGGTAGCAAAAAGTTGCAAAAAGCACTCTTTCTTCTTTTGTTTTTCAAAACCAAATATCTATTCCTGTAAATTGGTACTGTCATAGCAATAAAACAAAACCAAAAAAAACCCCAAAACCAAAAAAAAAAACCCCAGGCCCCACTTTATTCCACTGTTCCACTGAAAAAATTGAGTCTTACAAGTTTGGATGTGGTGGGAAGCTTGATGCTTGTGAAGCAAAGTAAGTTGCGATATGAAATGTTCACTAGCACAGGCTTAACAGTAAACCAACTATCTAACAAGACCATGACTTCCTAACGTATCACTTCTAGATGCATTTCTTTTTTTCTACAGTGAATTCTGCTCTAAAAATTTAGTGCATCACCGTGTATTAGTATAAGATGCTACTCCATAATTACCTATAGATTCCTTAACAACTCCTATGTTTTAAGGTCAATGAGCTCTTGCTCTCTCTCATCCATCCATTCTATACAAGGATCCGCCTCAGTCTTTGAGATCCACACATAGTTGTATTTGCTAACTAGGAATACGCTTCAAAGGTGTTTTTTTTAAAAAAACATTAAAAGTATATGTTTAAAAAATAGAAAAATATAGAATGGCAGAAAAATTCAACAATTTCAGTAAGTACCTAGACTTCTACTTCAGAATTAAATATAGCTAGTACCACAAAATCTTTAGAGTGATCAGCTTATGTAATCTCCAAGTGGTAACACCTTATTTTAGATAGAGAGAAGCAGTTCTGCTTGGGAACCTCAGACTTGCCCTAATCATTGAATTCCAGTCAACTCTCAATCTAATATATCTCAAATACAGGAGCAACATCTGGTACTTTAAAGGTATTAAACTGCTGCTGAATATGTAGAGACCTTGATTACATGTGTTCACACCTCTCCTTTTCTGGTACGCAGAAATGGAAAGAACTTGGAGTTCGTCTGCCCAACCTGCCTGCATCTCAAGGAAGTACCAGAAGCAGGGATTTCAGCAATGCGTTTTTCATTCAGCTTGAGAAAGTGGGATATGGAAAGATGGCTGCTTGAGGTAGGGTGGGGAGAAGGAAAGAAAAAGGAGAGGAATGTTTTTCAGCTTAGAATCAGCAAATTCACATAGGTGGAGAATAAAAGCAGGTAAAAGAGATAGAAGAGAAAAACCTCTCCATTTCCCACAGCATGGATGAGAAGAAACGAGAAGTGTTAATATTCAAGATGATATTTAGCAGCCAATGAACCCTTCACAAGGCTTAGAACAACTGCTGCCCCACACTTCTTTGTAATAGAAACATATGAGAATTTTTGTTTTTTCATTCTCTTGAGAAACATGTACATGAAAAACTGCTATAAAACCTACACACAAACATCTTCATTTTTTTTCTTTAAATTCATGGTTGTAGCATGCATATTCAAGTTGTAAAAGCCTTATAAAAATCTACCAGCAACCACAATCTGCCTTTAAGAGAATCAATGAAGAAATTTAGTTTGGAGCACCATCTGATCAACATACATAGAATACAAAGTCTAATAAGTCTTACGAAATATTTTTCAAACATATTTTTTGTAAAGTCAAAAGCGTTGTTCTCAGTTGCTCAGCATGTTCTTTCCAGTAGCTCCTAGCAAAACGAAGTTTCGCATGTGTCAAACAGACTGCATAAGAGCAGGGCTGCCAGAGTTTTGATCCAATAATACCACATACTAAATGGGAAATATGTAGAGACCACACAATGAAGCGCAGGTCAGAGGCAACCGTAGGCCCCACACAAGCTGCAGCTCTAGCTTCCCTTCCTCTTCTAACAGACTGTGCCTTGTCTCAGCTCTGCAGCATTGTTTACCAGATATGATGATCCCTTTCTCACAACCTTTAAAAATGCAAATTCACACAGGGACATGCTTCTGGAATGACTTTCCATTGAAGAGCAGAATAACATGAAGTCTGTAAGAGCTATTATTACTGAGTTTTATGGGCTCTGGCTGCGCTGGCAGCCCTGCAAGGACAAGCAATTCAAGATCCTGACTTACTGAGAGCTCTATCTTTCAGTATCTAAATTTTCAAACTAGCTCTGAGACAGGATGAAGAAACCCTGCAGCCCTTGCAGGCTTGATAATCAGTTGCCCCTGTTGATGACAGACACAAATAAGAAGTGCCTTTGCAGGTTACATACAAGAGCCATACAGGCTGCTAGTGGTCTGCTGATAGTGTTTCTGGACTGCCTGTTACATCTTATAAAACCCTACGCATGCCAATTTCTATCTGCATTTTCTTTCCATGCCCACAATCTGACTTTGAAGTGCAGCCCAGTCTTGATGATATGTGCTTCAGACTGTTTCTTACTTCAGAGACCCACAGCCTTACAGAGGACAAAATTACAACAATCAAACTTCCTCATTATATTTGATCATACATTTTCTTTTCTACTCTGCAACCAATTGGGATAAGAAACTAACCTCGACAGTTCTTACCTAAAACACAGAACTCCTTCAAAGCTCACAGCTGAGGGGCTTAGAATTTGGAGCTTGAGGCTTTTCTTCAGAAGTCAGATACTAGGACCTTTCTTTTGTAAGGTCCACATATGTACTGCATGAAGAACCTTTTAATTCTAGTAAGTTAGTGATTCCAGGAGAATTCTCAGGAGCATTAACTTACACAGCTTAGCTTAATTTGACTTCCTTTGATCAGCTATGTTCCACAAGATATTTTTTTCTCTAGTCTTTATATAAAGCATTAAACTTTATATTAAAAAAATACAAAAAAAAACTTTTACAGTAAAACCCTGAAGAAGAGAATATAGTAGTATAATTTATTCCTCCTTATATCTGGGCCAATCCCATTCATGAATTACACCACTTCAGTTTCAGTGGCCATCTTCTCTACTTCTTCTGGGAATATTTTGCCTAGAATTTTGAAACTTCAAATAAGCAGTTTTTTAAGTTCACAAGTACTCAACAGTTAAGCAAACCTAAAAATCAATGAATACTAGACCAATCTCCACTCTTAACATGTCAGTTCAGAACCAAAGTTGAAAAAGCTTGCACTGTCATAAGTTGAATGCAGTTAAGGAGGATGGTAACATTTTAAACATTTTAATTTACAAAAAATGATCCACCCAAGCCAAGTCTAGTTTAAGCAAAGAAATCAGCTTCAAGCCAAACCTGATTTTGAGCTTGACATACCTCTTGCTTTCTAGCTCAACTGCATAAATAAAACAGTAAGAAAAGTTTATAAATTCAACAGTATTAAAAAAAAAGTCCTTAAGAAAGAAAGGAAAGATACTCACTTTAAATCTGTCTACATAATTTTTTAAACCATTGAAAAATCAAAACAAGCTGAAAACATAATAGATTTGTCATGACCTTTGAAACAAGAAGTCTTCTGTGTCTGATGTTAAATTTAATCCTCTCATTACTCTTCTTGTAAGGAAATTCCTACCACATCACAATCCAAAAATAAAAGATGATCAAACCACACAGCTTGACCAAGATTACAAAGCATAGACTTATTTGTATCCAAGACAGTTTGTGGGACAAAAAAGGAATTCAGCCTTAACATACCCCATGGGTAGATCTGCACAGCCTTCTGCAGCTATATATGCTTTAAATCAAGAGCTTCAGTACAGTTCTGTGAAAGGACAGACTCTTTTGCTCTGCCACTGTGGATATTTAAATGCATCATAAGATCTTAGGTCTCCTGATAGCTTAAGAGGATTTGGGACACAATCATTAGTTGAAAACGATAGAAAAATATCAGGTATGAAATTAAAATTTAAATTGAGTCCAATTTAAATTTATTTTTACAGAAAATAGTTTTAATTTTTGCATAAATTTTATTTAGAACTGTTAATATAATGCAGCTTCCAAAGAAATCCACCATATTGTTTATCTTGCTCTTAAATATATATATATATATTTCAGCAGCAGTAAATTACACTATTAAATGGCATAACAAACTCAATGTAATGGTATATTTTTGATTCATAATTAAGAATATATTTTAAGAATTAAAAAAATTAATTACTTTTGTTTTTTAGCATTATTTAGGTTTGATGGTACAATGTAGTTACTCTTCAACTACTTACAGTACAGCTAATAAGTAACTCCATAGTTATAATTTTACTCTTTCAACTTCTCCTTTGCAATTCAGTATTGTCTACATAAACACACGGCTGCTTTATTATGAGTATGGCCAGCTCCCACAATATTGTTTTTGTTCTCATGGTTTCTGATGCTTTTCTTTATATCCCAGATGTCAGAATCATGAGTGATTTACCTTTTTAAACAGTGTTCTAGTCCTCAGCATTACAGAGAACAGCTTGAAAAGGTCAAGCAGATCATCAACTTTAAGAAGCTCAAAGTCAGAAAAGAAACAAAACTTAGCGCATTATTTTCTTGAATCTCTAAGCTACTTAAGCATTTTTAAGATCCTGATCCCTCCTTGTGAATAATTTGCAAATAATGCAATTCTCTTATGAAACCTAAATCATAGCTAAATGCTTCCTCAGAATTTTCTGATGAAATAAATCAGACAATTTATCCAGAAGTCTCACTTTCACAACAAAAAAACCTGTTCTTTTTTGCCATTTTTTGCATATATCACAGTTATGTCAAGTAAGCACCATATAACAGCAAAAGTAGATAATCATCCCTTTTTTGTCCTGAAAGGCTATGAAAAATATTTTGATTTATACAGCAAATATGGTTTATATCTTATATTATACTGTTCTGTTTCATACTAAGATTTATGCTCTTTTTATACATCTTATCAAAAATCACATTGGAAACTTATTGTGAATTATTAATTACAACTTTAGAAGGATGCTGAACAGTACTACATTATACTAAAAATGCTGTATAGGAAGACTATTTTGTGAGAAGAAAAGAAGAAATATAGAGATGGGTGGTAGTACAAAATTGAAGATGTTCATCATCAGGACCTTCTCTTAGCACGTTTTCCCCTCAATTTTGATAAGGTTAATTTTTTACTATTTCTTAACTTCATGTTTTAAAGGATGAATCCTTTGGATAACTGCATGACTGTAATTGAAACCACACTATGAACTCATGACCTCTGAAATATGTTTGAAATCTTATTCTCTCAATTTTTTAACTTGAACTGAGAACACTGAACAAGTCCTGTGAATAATTTTGAGGTGATTATAACAAAAGCAGAAATAGTTTCACAGACTTATGACATGGCATTTACAATAGCTGATGATGTGGCATGAAACTTTTTTACTGGCAAATTAGCAGAAGGGTAAAGGCTATTATTCTGCACTGCCTTCCCACAAGACTCCTCACCACAAAATATAGTTTAGAAAGATCTTTTGTTCCTCCAGCTGTGTTAGGTTATTGCTCAGATGATTCCATCAACACAGTAATTTGCTGCCCTCTACAACTTGAGCTTCACAGACCTCCATAGGGTAAGTGCTCTTGGGAAGCAGGAATAAAAAGAACCAATTGTGGTATTTTGTGCAGTTAGAGTGATTTACACATTATATAATTTTTAGCTTTCAGCTAATAAAATATTTGCAAATAGAGTTATTAAGCTTTTAGTTTATTATAGATGGCAAAATCAGTTTCTTTTATCAGCTATAAGATTTTCTATTTTCTTTCAATTTTGTAAGTATACAGCCTATCATATTGTGTGCATTTGACTTGCTTCCCCCATTATCAAGTTCCAGGTGTAAGATTCTTTGTTTTAAAGGAAATAAGGTCTTAGAACTGTTTTATGCAGAAGCTTTAGTATGTCAATGACAAGTTTGAAGTTCATGTCTCAAAGCAAGACAGTTATTACTCTACCAAAAATTCATCCAAATTCAGTTAAGCTATGAAAAGTCCTCAGAGTACAAGTTCCTCCCGCTCTGTAAAACAGGCTAGAGACTTTGAGATCTATTACTTATCATTCCCTTTGCAGTGATCATAATCATTTCCCTTACATTGTCTACATGACAAGTGGATTGATTGCATGAAAACCTAAGTAAGTGCTTTCCTCAAACTGAGCAGGTCTTTCCTGAGTTGTTCCTCCTGATGCATAAGGACTATTGTGGCACTGAGAACAGAAATTATTAATCAGAAGTATTCTGACACCTATCAGGACCCAAAGCAGCATGGAAAAAGAACTGGCTTGACACCTATGCTGGTCAGAAGGAACAGGATGAAACAGAAGAAATGCAGAGAAAACTGAACTAGAAGGTGAAGCTTAAGTTCTGGATAGGAGCCAGGAGAAAGAAGGGAAAGAGTAACAGGAATCAAAAGGAAATCAAGAACATGAAACAGGCATGGAGACAGGTTGTTTCAGGATCTGTTCAAGAAAACAGAATCAAGTCGCAACAGAGACAGGATTTATATATGTAGACGCCAGCAGGCCTGAGTAGGAGTTAGAAATAGGCTAATAAGGTATTCTCTGACACACATGCCAGAAGTCTGGAAAGCAATTCATTCCTCCTGAAACACAGGACTGCTTCTCAACCCAGCAAAGTTTATCAGCATAGTGTGTTTGTAGTGGTGGAGCTAGAGTATAGAACTCATAGTGGAAGGCTGCACTCTGCATAGGTATGTTTCTGCTATTATTTACTTACGTTAGCACAGATGTCTGATGGGATATGAATGGGAATGATGGGATATGATATGTTGGGATATAAAGAACCTGGCTTTGCTGAAGATCTACAGCATGGTTCCAAACAACTGATTCCATCCTATCTTGCTTTTAAATTTCTTATCAGCTATAAATATTCATTAAAGGAGCATTCAAACACAAATGACAAAAAGTCAGAAATTCAAGTCAGACAATACCATAGCTGATTTTACCCAGACACTTTTGCAGACACATTGTGATGATGTAGTCAGTTCTAGGATTTTGTTACTACTTTTTTTTCTCTTAGGATTGCCTCGCTCTTATTCAATTCATAGAATACATCATGCATTGGGAATCTATTAGCAGTACGAAGCACAGGAAATCAGTGTTTGTAAAACTCTTTTCTCCTTTGTCACTGTTTGAATGTGTTTGGTAGAAAATATTAAGAACTGCAAGAAAACATGGAGTAGAGTCTAACTAAGGAACTTGAATATCACTACTAAAACAAACAAACAAAAACAACTTATCTGCTTGCTTCTGCTTCAGGGTTCCTGCTCTATGCTGAGCAAAGTCCCTTAACAAAATTTTCAGTGATTTATGTGCTTTGACCAGCAGTGCTACATTTTGACTCACCTAAGTTTTTACCTAAGCTATCTAAGTTGTTTGACATCATAGTATTCCTCTGACTGCATGAAGTGCTTTAAAATGTTAGTCTTTGAGCATCTGAAATTTGACATGCAGAATTAGTTGTCAATAATTCTGACTTTCATAATATCACTATTTCACCTCAGAAGGGTATTATGAAAGTAAATTAGTTCACGTCTGTAAAGAACATGATTACAGAGGAATAGGAAGACTATAAAGAAAATTCATTTTTCAGTGAAAATTTTACACCATGTGCAGTACACAATTGGTTGAAATCAAATACAATGACAGGAACAGAAAAAAATTAGTTATCATCATCATTAATGCATTGTATTAAGTCAGCTGCACGTTGGAAACACAACACAAAACACCACAGAACACACAAGCACCAACGCCGTATCAATTTCTGTCAATTCCACAGCAAGTATTTCAGAGTTATCTATTTCACTGTTGTATCTGCAGAAGCAATACTGCACTAACTTTTTTCTGCAATTACCTCACCATAGTTTAGAATTTGTTTCATTTTTAACAAAACTAATTTTCCATTTATAACAAGGAAAGCAGCCACAAGTCATGGCCTGGGAGTCTCAGTAACTCTAGCAAACTTCTTCACCCAGAGGATAGTAAAACACTAACTCGGGTTATCCAGGGAGATAGTTGGAGTTTCAAGGCTCACTCAGACAAAGCTTAGGCTGACCTGAGCTACTGCTGGAGATGGTCACACTTCAAGCAGGAGGCTGGACTACACACCCTCCAAAAGTCCCTTCCAGGGAACACTTCTATGATTCTACAATATTGACCATTCATAATTTTGTCCTGTGCCAGTTCACAAGTGAGAAGAACTAATGTATTTTCCAAGGAAAAAACCCTCACCTTAAAAGTTTAATAAGGCTACATACATTTGAACCTTGGACATCTGCCTTTTCTTCCTATCACACGAATTGCGCAGAAAGACGAAAAAAAATTGTTTCATACTTGTCTCCTACTATCTTTGAGTATCTTTCAAATTATGAGGAATGAGATTTTCCTTTAGAAATACCAAAAGCCAACTAAAAGCCATTTAAATTATCTTATATATTAATTCTAATGAATTATACAGCTTAAAAAAGTCAATCTCAATGTAAAGAGTAACTATTACTGCCAGGTACAGGCATAGAAATCCAGACTGCAATGACAGCATGTTTCCAACAGTCTGAGGAAGAAATGTTCCCTAGAAATTTGATCTGCATCCATTAGAAGCTGACTTGTCAGGCTTAGCTAATGTCTCCCATTACACTAGAAAGAATGCAACACCTAAGTGTCTAACACAAATCCCAGACTGCAGCACTTCCTACATAAAGTCCTTTTGCAACTTCTCTGAAATTCATTAAAGAGAGAAAGGAAAGCAGACTGGGATTTTTTTATGCTGCTTCTCCCAACTGCTGTGGTACCCTTCAGTAACAGGCACAGCACAGGTAGAAAGCTGTTCCATGCCTGAAGTCAAGCAAGAAAACTCATATTTATTTCAAGGCCATGCATTTGTTTATAGCTGGTTTCTTGTAAGATAAAAATTAAAACTTTTTTTGGCTTATTATTTAATTGCCAGTGTTGCCAAAAAATACATTGTTCTGCTTATTTAAATTATTTTATTTATATTGCTTTTTCTTAAAACTGAAACTTAAATATGATGTAGTTTATGATTAGTTGATAAACTTATTTTTTCTTTTTATTAATAGGGTATAACACACAAACTTGAGTATGGGGATTCTGAGTCAGCTAGCAATCATACACCTGCTGCTCTGGGCTGCTATGGTCGTTTGTCAACATGAAGACTATGATTTTGGGGACGAATACGATGAAGAGCCAGATCACGAACATCCATATTATTTTAATTTTCATCCAAGTACACAACATGAAGTTCCCCATTTTCCTATTCCGGCGCAGTGTGCCAGAGAATGTTTTTGCCCACCAACTTTTCCATTATCAATGTACTGCGATCATCGTAAACTTACAACGATACCAAATATCCCCATTCACATCCAACAACTCTATCTGCAAAACAATGATATTGAAGCTGTGCTTGCAGGACCATTTACTAATGCCACCATCTTAAGAGAAATTAACCTGAGCTACAACAAAATTAAATTTCACATGATTGACCATGGTGTTTTTGCCAAACTTTCAAACTTAGTACAGCTTCATTTACAGCATAATGAGTTAGAAGAATTTCCATTCCCACTCCCCAGATCTCTAGAGCGACTCCTCCTTGGTTTCAACAAGATTTCTCGGATATCTCGGCACGCGCTGGAAGGATTACCTAACATAACCATGCTTGATCTCTGCAATAACTTTCTTGATGACTCAGCACTCAAAGGAAAACAATTTTCAATCCTGAAAAATTTAATGCAGATCAACTTATGCAACAACAGATTACAGACCATGCCTCCTGATCTACCACCATCACTTATGTACCTCTCTCTTGAAAATAATTCTATTTCTTATATTCCAGAAAACTATTTCAGTAGACTTCCAAAAATCATTGCTTTGAGAATGTCACACAATAACCTGCAGAACATTCCACACAACGCCTTTAACCTGCCTAACCTTTTAGAGCTTAATCTGGGACACAACAAATTGAAACAAGTATTCTATATTCCAAGAAGTTTGCAGCATTTGTATATCGAAGACAATGACATTGAAAGTATGTTGTTGGTTGTATATGTATAAAAGTAAAACATGGAGGGTTTGGGGGTTGGTTTTTGTGGGGGGAAAGGGGGAAGCGCAGGGAGAGGAGGCCAGGGCATATTTTCCCTACCATCCTGATTTAAGAACTTTTAACTTAAATCAAAAACTATTGGAAAAAGCCTCTTCATGTTCTTGGTTTCCAGCACTTGCCACCTTAGAGCTTCTCAGTTAGGTCATGTATAAACTGAATGTAGAATCCAGCAGAGATCCAAATTTGCACATGGTTCAAGAGGTAATCTGATGTCCTTTCTGTAGAGGGGTGATCTTGAGCTCTTTGTGCTCTGAGCTAACCAGTTACCGTGGCACTGAACCAGAGTTCATACGCAACACTTCTCAGGAGTAAGTGCAGCTAGGTAGCTTTTGATCCAATGCAGAAAGAATATCCTTCCATCTTCTTCAAGATGCAGTGTAAACATATTGTTAGCTAGTTGAGACCAAACAATAGGAAAACTAGAAGAGATTTGTACTTTTGCATCTTCCTCATAATTTCCAGGAAGGGTGTTTTGGTTTTTTGTTGTTGTTGGTTTTTTTTTTAAAGAGTCTGCCCCATTTTTTTTCACATAACATGCTAAAACCTTTTTAAAACGTGCTTCTGATGAGATAATTGATTAAAAAACATATCCAGAGATAAGGAGTTATAAAAATATTTCATTCACATAAAATAATTGCTACAAATTGTAGTGGTAGTCATTTCTTTTACCCTACAACCTTATACTTCAAAAAAACTAAAAAAAATTATCACCGATATTTATGAAATTGCTTTAAAACAAAGACAAGGATAATATTAATATTGTGAACCACAAAAGTATTTTCTGTAGTAAGTTTCAAAAAATAAATTGTAATTTTGCAACAGTTCATAAATATGATTTTATTTTCTGTATTTTAACTTGTATTTTTCTCTCTCTTACAGTCATAAATGTTACTTTGATGTGTCCATCTATTGATCCAATGAACACCAATCAATTAACTTACGTGCGGGTGGACCAAAATAAGCTTACAGCTCCAATAAGCACATATGCATTCTTTTGCTTCCCTCACATACGAACCATTTATTATGGTGAACAGAATGGTAACGTTAACAAGTCGACCCAGCTAAGAACACCAGTGTTCCGCCGATTTTTAACACCAGAAGAATATGATGAAACAGAAGATGATCATGAAACAAGTGATCATGAAACTGAAGAAGATCACGAAACTGAAGACAATTACTTTCATGCTAACTTTCAATGAAGTAATCATAGTTAATGAGCATATGTGGAAACCCTTTCTTCGTTGTGGGGTATTAATATCCATTTTAGAACAGTGGGCTAGTTTGGGATATCTAAGATCTATCTATCAAGTGGAGGTAGGATTTTAGTGTAGGTAAATAAGCCATTACTGACATAGTTAGAAATATAATACTAGCAGCAAAAAAAGAGCACTCATGTCAGCAATAGACAGCAGCCTGAGTATATAACCTGAGTTGATGATAGACCAATTTCTGCACTGGTAGCTTATAATAAAGAATATGATATCATGTCTTACCACAATTGCTATCCCTGCTAACTAGGTTAAAGCTAGCATAGATTTATTTGCTTGTGCTCCAGCTGGTTTGAAGACATAATGAAGTTATGAGCAATATAAATAGTACGAATAAGCTCACAGTGGTAATTACTAATTTAAATCACATCCCAAGATCACACCATAGTCTGTATAGCAAATAATTAATAGCTTAGCAAACCTAAAATATTACTACACTAACAATTACCTTTGCCTTTCAATGAATATTTCAAACTGCAGTGAAGCCAGACTGCACCAATTTTGTGCCGAGATAAGCATGCAAAAAGCTTTATCTTAACTAATCATGTAAATACATGCAAAGACCACCTTTATCTGAGGAAAAAAATGTTTAAGAACTTCATACTAAAGCTGGACTGACTTTTCATTTGGCATCTTTATCATATAAATTCAAAGAGAAGCATACGGTATGTTTTAGTAAAACATGGTTTTAGTGCAATATTTGAATTTTTAATCCTTCAGCACTGAGATAGTTAACTTTCACTGTGAAGAAATTATGTACTAAGTAAAAGCTTCCATTCACAGTGCAATTGGAAGAAAATTGATATGAAAAAGTTGTAATGTTCTAAAGTGATCCAACTTGCAAAATGAGAATTATACAGATCAATGTCATGCTCCATAAAAACATGTGGATAAGAGCAAAAATCTGTCCAACTAGGTGTCCTACTACTGACAGCAGTAGGAAACAGACAGCTTATGAAGAGTATAAGAGAGTAACATCACAAAAATAATTCCAAACATTCCTCTACATCTTCCAGAAAGGTAGATACTTCTGCTTTCAATTTCAATTTCTAGACAGAAAAAGCAAACTTTGAGCTTCAAATCTTCTTCAGATTCTGTTTGCAGAGTCCTGCAAATGTGTATTATAATAAATTTTTACTTCTCAGCTTGTACCTCAACTATCACAACCCTTTTTCACAAAAAGAGATTTTTGTTTATTAGCAGACAATGAACCACTTTTTATCAAAGGTTTTAGGATCTAGGGAAAAGGATATACATTAATACAACTCTAAACCACTAATATTAACGTTTTACATATATGTTAGTTGATATTGTTTTAGAGGCATTAAAAACCTAAGTTTTTGTTACAATTATTCATCAAGCAGAACAAACACAAATAGTAGCATTCCATCTTTTAAAATTACTAATTTAGACTATCCTCCTGCACAGATAATACCAATTAACTACTTATTCCGTTTCAAAGTAGAACACAAATTGCTTTAAGCAACCTAAAAAAAAAAAGTGCAATACAATATTTGAGCTACTGAAAGGTTTTTTTTAATTTATGTCTTATGCCTAGAAACGTAATCAAATAAATATAGGGTAAGAGAATATTTCAGGGCACTTTGCCCCCTTTATTTAAATTCTGTATTTTTCAACACTTAATTTCCTGATAAATCTTTTTGGCATTGTGGAAACATCATCATTTTCACAGGAAAAACAAATGAGTGCAAGAAATATAGCCATATATCATGCTGCTAATTTTATATTATACTTTATATTTAGGAAAATTAAAAATAGTCTGTAAAATTATGCAAGTAAATTTTTATTAGAATTTCTAAAGAGCTTCAGTCTTTTTTTATAGTATCAGTTATGTTTTGAAATCCCTAGTATATTTTGGTTTCTGCTGCAACAATTAAAATATTACCAAATAGAATCTACTTTATCAAAGATTTTGGTCTTTTTTAATGGAGAGAAATTCCTCTTAAGGCCATCAGTATAACAAACATTTGTCAGTCTTTAAGAACAACTACTTGCAAAAATTTATGGATACAAAATTGTATTGTATGATGATTAAGTTGTAGGTCTTCTATCAACTAATTTGAGAAGTCTGTTCTTTCTTCCCTTCTCCTTTTTCTTATGTATTTTACAAACAAATTGAATATCTATCACAAAATAGCATTAAGAAATTTACAGGTCTGCAGAATTTATCTTTCCCTTTTTCTAAATAAAAATGTTCATTAACATTTATCAGCCACAAGTAGGCCTTTAGCTTCCTGAAGGAGGAATACATGTGTGTATTCATCACCTTAAATACTCCTATCAAAAACCTATGCACATTATATACACATAAATTTAAATATACATACCTATAATTCTATAGCTTTATTAATACAAACACCTAGTATATTAATCTTAGGGAATATTTATACTTTTTCATCTATTCCAGATTTTAAGTAGAGGTGAATAGTGCACAAAATGCAAATCTAAATTAAGACAGGCTTTTTTGAAAATCTTGCTCAGCTTTAAAAAGAACACTATTCAAACATAGTACAAGTATTACATTTATATATTTCTTATCACAAGCTTTCTGTTCTTTAAAAACAATCATAGATGAAACAAAGTTCAGCTTTAATTTAAAGGTAACATTAAAGATACTAACTTTGTAGCAACTAATTAAATATATTTCTTAATAAAGTTTAACTCAAACTGTAATAAAAAGCTCAAAAGTTTCCAGTAATTATTACATTAAACTCATTCACATGGAATATGAAAATTTTAATACTACAAGAACCATAATTCATTTTTCATTCAATTAATATTATCTCACTCATGGCAAATGCAATGCTATTCTTTAAAGAGAGATTTCAACATGGTCAGGGAACTAAAGACTTGCTAGCTTTCTGTCTGTACCAGAGAAGTGAGAAGTTGGGACAAAATACAGAATTAACTGATACTTAGATAAATACAATTGACTTTGCAAGACAGAACATGGCTTCTGTAAAAGAAAGTCCTAACGTGCAAATCTCTTGGAGTTCTTTGAAAGAATCATCAAGGATGTGGAAGAGGGAAGATCCTGGTCCATAGTCTACAGGAATTTCTGAATGGATGAATTAAGGAAACTAAGCAGCCACAGAGCACAAGTAAGGGCATGGACAGGGAAAAAAAAAAAAAAAAAAATCAAGCAAACAGTCAGTTCCTGTATAGGAGGAAGCCCACTGGTGGGAGTTTTGCAAAGCGCCTGTGCTGGGATTTATTCCATTTAACATATTTGCCATTGATAAAGAAACTGGGCTAAGCAGTCAGGTGACAACAAAGATTGCCAAGGGCCAACGAAGAATGACCGAGGGCAAAAGAACCTCACAAAACCAGTTGCCAGGATGATAAAGTAGCAAATGAAATTCCACAGGGATAAGTCAAAAGTGATAGTCATGGGGAAAACAAAAAAATCTAGCTTCACCCAAAAACTAATAAATCGTGAATGATCACCATCACTCAGGAGCAAGAATCAGGAGTTATACGAGATGATTCCTTGAAAACACTGGCTTAATACCTGGAGTGAGTGACCAATAATGCCCTACAACAGAAGAAGGCTCAGAGGAGACTGACAAGTGCCCAGGTAGCTCAGGAAAGAACGTAGGGTGTGACTGACTACAGTTGTTGCAAAAAAAGCTGAATTTATCTCAACACAAAGGGGACCAGAGGGTGGCCTTTGTTCCAGATAAGCTATATCAGCTAAATCAGTTGAGTGGATCAATTAGTTGTGTAAATGTTTTTCCCCCGAGTTAATCAAAAGAGAGTGCATGTCTCCCTGAGTTAGCATAAGAGAAAATGTGTATGTGGCTCAGCCCATCATAGAGTATAAAAGCTGAACAACTGAAAGAATAATTTTGAAGACAGCAGTGAGCTTGAGCTGGTCTCAACCCATGTTTTCCTTCCCGGTGACTAGGGATGCCCAGCATTGCGACAGTGAGGATGTTACAGAGACTGGTAATGAGAACTGCATTTGTGTTGTGATCCAACTGTATATTGCAAGTGCTATATTCTGCTAAGTGTAATTTAAACACTTGTATTGTGATTTCTGTATATTGATGAATCACTCTGCTAAATGAAAATCCTGTGCAACTTCAAATATTTTCCATTAAGTAAATCTGATATTAAAGTTCACACCCTCCATGCATGGAATATCTAAAAGAACCTGGTCAGTGCATACTGGACTCTGACACCCTGTAGCAGTCAGAAGAAAAATGTAAATGTAGAAAATAACTTGAAAAGAATAGAAGACAAGAGAGATCATTACAGATATATGGCTCATGCAGATATTAAACACTATGCATCTCTGATCCCTTCAGATGCCTGTAATTTCTACATATGTCATAACAAGAAAAGAATCAGAGAAAGGTAATATGGGTACCAAAGATAAGGAATGGCTCTTAAGTTAACAACATCAAGTAGGCTAAAACTCATCAGTTCAGAAAAGAAATGGCAAAGGGGAGATAGAGTGGAGGTCTACAAAATTTTGAGTTGCATAGGCAGCGTGGATAGGGATCAACTGCTCACTGCCTTCTCTAGTACAAGAACAAAGAGTCGTCAAATGAAACTAATATGGGAAAGGTACAAACCAAACAGAGATGATTTTTCAATCAATATGTGGTAAGCCCTTGAAACCGCTTGCCTGAGTGGATGCTGCAGCAATTTTACACATGGGTTCAAGGGAAGAATGGATAAGTAATTGTATTTCTTAGAAGAGATTCATTTCAGGTTGCTGACTAGACAAATCACAGTAGTGCAAGAAGTGCTGAGCTGAAAATAGCTACAGATTAGAAGAATATTTGGAGAAGGGAGATGAGGAGTTATCATGCATGCTTGTCCTATTCTCATCTTCCCAAAGCATCTGCTTTTGACGATTGTTGGGGACACAGTATTGCATGTGAACCTTTGAAATGCACGTCCATTCTTACATTCTCACCATCCTTGACTGTAATAACAAACTGCATTGCTTCTCCCTACTAGTGTATGCTTATTGTCTTGAAATATTTGAGTTCTAAACTTTTTTTTTCCAAGCACTATCAGCTATGTTTATATACAAAGACATGCTCTTCTTTTCTTATTCAAGAAGTTTGGAAATAGCATGTCTACAAAGCTGCATGTTGCAGCAGTCTGTAACAAACAGATACGTGTACTAATTCAGGCATGAAGCAGCCCAGGCATGTTAGTGTGGAGCTCTGTATAAGCCAATTTATATGACTATATAACCATATAGATTCTGGTATCAAAACATATTTGCTTGACGTTTGCTCTACTATTTATCTTCAGAGTATTCTATGGTCCTTAAGTATGGAAAAGATTCACAAACCAAAAACTAAACATGCATCAAAATGCTACTTATTTTAATCAGGAACAATTAACCCAGCAAGCACCAAATAATTTAATTAGTATATTTACAGCAGAGAGTGAATATAGAAACAAAACCTGATCTGTCTGATAGCCCTGTGTCTGCATTAGCAATTAAGGTGGGGCAAGTGAATCAGCGGAGCAAAACAGTTGTGGTGAGGCCAGGATATCCACACACTCTGATTTTGGAGGAAAAGAAGGTTTAACTTCAGCCTAGTCTTGTCCTGTGAACTGAAATCCACTAGCAGCTGCAGCACATCAGGTAAACCCCTGGAGTACATCTTCCGGTTTTGTTACTTACAAAAAGCAATAAGTCCATATGCTCCAAAGCGCTCTGTGATGTGAAGCACAGTGCAGTAAATGGGGGCTTATCAGCAGATTCACTTCAAAAACGCACTCCTGATTCTAATTAAAATACTAGCAGACACATAACCAGAACACAGCAGCTGAGAAAAGTCAGGGTTCTACGTTCAGCTTTGGTCAAATTATTCCGAAGGACTGTGCTTTCCAGGTCTTGCCCAAGTAAATGGGGACGGAACCTTCTTGAACTCTAAGCTAAATATTGTGACCGTTATTATTAAGGTTCTATTAGAGTGCTGGAGAACACTGATACCTATGTAAACCTATAGGGGGAAAGTACCTCACAGATGTCTGGAAAAAATTTCAGTTGTGACTCAGGTTAGTTCACAAAAATAAAGCTCTAAAATTACAAACAAAACTCAGATTCTCCCCCACCTCCCAAACCTATACCACAAGAGACTACTATAAAAAACAAAATAAAGGAGAGAAATAACAAAAGTTTATCCCAGCTGCCTCCATGTCTTCCTTTAGCCTCAAATCACTGGCAACTTATTTTGCCTTTTTTTGTTGGTTGTTGTTTTTTAATACTTTAATGCTTAGTTTTTCTGATTTTTACTTATGTACTTTGATAAAAGTTACATGGATTAGGCAAGAAACTCCTTTATAGTCAACAGATGTTTTACATTTCAAGTTTTCTGACTTCTTTTAAAATATTCACATTCCATTGATATAATATGAATTAATTTCCTTCGTTGTTTCCTAACCTGATCATTGCAAGCAATAAACATAGGAATTTCCTATCTGAAAAACATGAAAGGAGAACATAGTATTTTAATAGGAAAAAAAATATACCCCAGAAAAGATTCTAAATATTTAACAATTGCTTTCCATTACTACTATAAGAGTATGAACTTTTCAGCTATAAATATAAACCAAATCATGTATATGCTATTGTAAGTTATGAACTCTACAAATATATACATTTATCATACTTTTTTAAAAAAATTTTGTCCAAAACTTGCATTTCTAACCACCTAATCAGTTTAGAAGGAAAATAAATAATACCTTAATCTCATAATCCAAGGTATAAATTCATCATCCACAGAACAAAATAAATGAACCATCCCCTATTATAAAGCACAACACAAGGAAAAAATTGATAAATATGAAAGCTAGCCATAAACAGAGAGTAGATGCTAAAAATAACGTAAGAAGCATCATGACAGGAACATAAAAATACAATATGCATCAGGCCAATGAGTTGTGAAGCCTTGTACCTAGTGCCCCTGTAGACATAGTAATGGTTCTCAACATCTGATGATGTTTTTATAAATAAATGATGTCAATTCAGGAAAGAATTCTAAGCAAATTTTAATAAATGGACATAGATTGGCTTTTGATTCAGTATATAGCTGATGCTAGATAAATAGCTAAAACTCAGCAGAACGCATCTTCAGTATAGGGGTTTGGGCGACCAGCAAACAGTACTTTTACTCTAGTTATCATTTGTATCTGTTCACAATAATTTGATTACTGATTATGATTGTGCATGTGCTTTATCCATTCATATCATAACTTAATCCATTCATAACATTCATAATCCGTTTCTTTTACGAAAACACAACAAATAAAGGTAATGTCTTCAGCTTTAACAAATTCCGATTGTAAGTTGGAAACATATGAAAGGATGTTCATACCATCTTTAGGTCGTTTTTCCACTGTTTCTACTTTGCAGCTGGTAGCCCTAACAGTGACCTAAAATTAAACTAATTCACTGAACCTTGGAAGTAGTTGCAACTTTTCATAAAAATAGCACAGGTATTCACACACAAATTCTACTTTATCTCCAATTTTTCTTTGGTCATTCTGAATTTTTTGGAATGTTTTAAGTTTTCTTCTTAAGACATGATAAACATCTACTTTACACTTAATACCCTCCTCGCCCCCGGATGCTGAATTGGAAAATACTTTGGTTAATATTGCACAATGGCTCTTCTAGAGTTACATCTTTAATCTAATTTCTGTGTGTGACTCAAGAACAAACCACAAGGCTGCTTCCGCCCTTTGGGGTTCTCTGACTACTTGTTCCCAGGGTGAATGCAACCTCAGCATGGGCATTAAACTGCTCTACAACTAATTTTACACTCCTATATCAAGACTTCAGCAAAGTGCAGAGAAGGATGTAGGAGTTGCAGAGAAGTTCATACCACACATAGGCAGCAGTCAAAGCATGCTGCTGTACCACTGGAGAGACAAAAATAAATAAAAAGGCTCAATTAATCAGATTGCATAAATAGTCAAGCAGAAGAGAGCTGCATTTTAGAAGAAGAAAATGGAGAATGAGTCAGAATATTGAAGTTACTTATTTTAGTAAGAAGAAGGAACAAAATAAAAAACAAGCATTGAGCTCAATTTTAATATCACTTTATGCCTTTGTTTTCCATAATAGTAAGTTCATGTTTCACTCTTTGCAGATTATTTCATACATGTCTTCAATCTGATGAAATAACTACCTGTTACTCTCTACAAACTTTTTTTTTTTCTTTTCTTTTAATAATTATACCAATCCAGAGCAGCTGGACAACATTGTGAAGTATTTACCATGCTTCACATAAAACACAGGCTAAGGAACATTTACTGGTTTTGTTCCATATAGGAAGTTAACAAAAGTCGCATACAAAGCATTGTGCCTAGCTGTACATACCCATAGAAGTCCATAAAGCTTTCATAATTTGTCCCCACCTGTTTCTGTCACAGACATTTTTACTTAAGACATTAGTTTCTGAATATTCTGTATAAGCGATTCCCGATGCCCATCGGGCACGAGGAAACTAAGCAATAATCCATACTTCTTTCTCCTGAGGACACTTAAAAAGCCAACAGAAAAACAGAAACTACAGAGCATGCCAATAATGTCCTTTAGAGACTATGATACAAGATGAAAGCCAAAGTCTTTAAGCAGCTGCAAAAACACACCTTGTTTGCCTAAATATGGAACAATCCTGAGTATTAAAAACAAACAAACAAAAAACCCCTCAGCTTTAGTTTAATTTCAGAAGGAGAACCTTGACAGCAACCTTATGGCCCTCTCCCTACTGCTCTCTCAGTCATCTGTATTAACCGACATACCCCAAAGATAAGACCCTTTTTGTTTTTCTTCCCTCTTCCTAGTCTTCTGCCTCCCATCACACAATCCTGAGTCCCACTCCTGAACACAGACAGTACCAGTCCGAGCTCCCTGGGGATTCCTGCAGGCACTCTGGAAAAGCAATTTACAACCAAAAACCCTGCCAAAAACAAAGGCTGCCCCCTCCGGTAGCGACTTTCTCAGGTCATTCGGTTCTACAGTGCCTTCAAGTTACTGCCTCACATAGACAGCTGTGGTCATCCAGGCCTCAGTTTCACTCCAAAATACATTACAGCATTTTAAAGCAATGCTAAAACAAGTACAGAAAAGCCTTCTTCTACCCCTTCTGTACTACGCTATTAAGGATTAAGTAAAAGGTACTAAACATGCTCATGGTATAAAGCTAATTAACATGCTAGCAACTGCGAGAACTTGTTTTGGCTGAAACACGTGGAAAATAAAGACAACTGTCCTCCCACTTAAACTGATGTCATTTTAGCTGGCAACATACATTGGATATGAACTGCTCATGGTAACTTTTCCAGTATGCCCCTGCACAATTCCATTTTTAAGGAAACTATTTCTTTTTTGTAATTTTGTATGCAACTCTGTTCCCTTAAATTTCTTAAGTTTCCTTAAGTCTCTTAAGTTCCTTAAGTTTTCAGAAAGTAGAATGCAGAGAGTGTGTGCCCCTTGCTAGAGTGGCTTGGATTCCCTCTACTAGAATTAAGTCCATATTATACTTTATTTACACCTTCAGCTACATTTCATATCCTTATAAAACTGTATGAAAATTTCTATTATTCTCATTTAAGCCAGGATTTTGTTTCATTGCTATTAGTAAAACAGCCATTTTAAAATGCATAACATTTCAGATACAAGTGCTTTGTAGGGAAACCAGTCTTTGAAATGAGATGCTGCAGGAAAAATTAAAAAAAGGTGCATCTGACAAATCAGAAAGCATCCCTTAAATACTTTCTCAAGGCCTACTTCAAAAACTGGAGCTCAGTTAGTTAACAACAGAACTTATCTAGGTTTGCAGAAAAGAAATCACCTTCTAGAATATATAGATCCTCATAACTAGAACCTAAGAAATAGATACCTAAGTATCAAACTTGTAAGTATTAACAGTGTCTAAAAAGCATTCTCTGCTTGCCATGGTGATTACTTCCTGTTAGTTTCCCTATGGCCAAGGCATATGAACCACATTTTTCATTTCAGGCGATCGGTTGTTTTGAATACTGAGGACATTGCAAGACACTTTGAACAAGAATAAACCATCACTGTTGCTAGAAGACACAATATTACCTTTCCTTGCTTGCAGCCACTTCTGCTATTCCCTTCCTTGCGCTGATAAAAGCACTTGCTGGATGCTCAAATAAAATAATTTTATCTGAAATGATTCACTGATACTTTTTTCTCCTAGCACAAGGGATGACAAACAGATAGAATATGGGGTAGGACTACTACGTTATTGGACCCTGCCAGTTTGAAGTAATGGTGAAGCTATATCCTAAGGTAAGCCTTGATGACATCATGACAAAGTACTTACCTAACATATCAGTCTTGTATGCAAGCACTCATGAGTTTCTTATGAGCACTTCGGTAACAACAGTGAGTACATACAGTGTTTTTGTGGTAAGCATCCACTGAAGTCTTATGACCCTGCTGAATACTGACTTTTGAAAGTGTTTTCTGCAAAAGCCACTACACAAGTCTCCTAACATTACAGATCCTCTTCTCCAGATCAAAGTAAGAGCTTTCTTGCACTAAGGCTTCCTAGAGTTTCAAAAGCTCATATAGCTGGTAACCATCCCTTATTTGTAAAAACTGACAGATATTTGGGGATGGGGGGAGGGGAATAAGCCATTCTGAAGATATTCCATATACCGTATGTAGCTGTCAAAGCATCTAGGACTTTAGCACCTCAAAATAAATTTATATCATGTTTGGAATTCCAATACTTAATACTTTCACCTTAGAGCACTTACCCTTTGATTACATTCAAGCATAAGAAGAACTTGGATTTGCCAGAGCAAGATGAAATCTTAATCTGGATATTTGGGAGAAGGGGTTAGGAGGAGATCAAGTGGAAAGCAGAGCTGCTGTCATTAGTCCTGAAACATGCATGAAACAGTGAGAGATAGTAAGAAGGGGTTGATTCACTGAAATGTTTTTGCCTCTTCCTTCCTAAGCAAATCCGTCTTTTCTATCAAAACCAGTGCTTCTGACCGCAAGTTCCCAAGTGCTGCAGTGGAAAACACCTTAATATGCTAACCACAAAACTGAACTTCAAACCTCAACTTGTTGTTGTTCCAGCAGAACAGCAAGGGATATGATTCAGAATCCAGTTTCTTATTATGATTCTCTTCCCTTTACATTTCAGTTATATACTCACAGCAAAATCATTATCCTAGGGCATGCTGTAATTTATAACTATGACGTTGTTTAATTTGCATGTGAATCAAATTAAAAACATTTTGATAAAACCCTACTGAGTTCAGAAAGTGATGAGTGATTATAAACTGGAAAAAAATTAGTGAGCAAATGGCTCTCTAAATGGCAACTCTAATTTACAGATTTACTTACTATAGCCATCTGTTTTCTAAACAAGACAGAACTTAAAGAACATACAACCTAATAGGTCCACTGTTTATCCTCAACGTTATTCTAGCTGGCAGTGCTATCTAAAAAGAAAAAAGAAAAAAAAGAAATGAAAGAGAAATATAATTCTGAATATATCCCCAATACTGTTTTATTGCTACACAGTTTTTAAAGACTCAAAAAAGCTACTTTGTAAATTTTCAAGTTAGTCATCTGGCTCCCATTTATACTGTTTGCCAAAAATATATAGTAAGAAAAAGGATGGGGGAGGAAGAAATGCATTAGAAATCTAGAAAACTGCTGCTTATAGTTCAGATGAAAATTCTAAACCTGGACATTGTTTATTAAGCTATCTATACTACTGACACAGTTTTACTCAAAATATATTTATTGTGAAAGCAATTTTTCAATAAATTGTCTAGCAAGACATTTAATAAAGCATTTAGGCACAAATTACTTCCCTGAAAATCTCAACCAAAAAACTTCCCAAATTCTGAAAAGTATTTTGTGTTTCCCAAACTCTTCGGACTGAAAAGTTTGCATTTCATACTTACTTGAAACTTCTCAAAACATATACAACTCGTAATGAAATATTTTATTAGTCATAAAAGTGTGACTAATATAGTATACGTATGTTTTGGCTCTACCTCTGTCTCAGTCAGAAAGCAGCTGCTTTGTCTCTTAGCTAAACCATTAAACAAAATGGATAACACATGCCTTGTTACAGACCTTTATTTTGCAAAATTAATATTTGATTTACACAAAAAGCTTTAGCAATTATAAAGAATAAGTCACCATTTAGCATAAAGCTACCATTTTAACAAGTAATATTAGAAGTAGGATGAACTAGACAGATTTACCGTTTACAAATGTTATTCCAAGTACAACCCCCTGCTCCAGGATATTACCTCTTACCCTAGGGAAAGAATGCTGGCAAAGCGTTTTTTACCCCATGGAAAGCACTTTTAAGACTGTCAATCTTTGAAATAGCATTCATTTCAACAACTTGGATGTAATCCATAACTTTACTCTTTCATCAAGACAATCTGGGTTAACATATAGGTAAGAATATCTGGTTTTAGGACAATCACAGAAGAATTTTGAATCTGCTAAAACGGTAAGTGGACTTTTTTCCTAAAAATATGCTGACCTAAAGCTTAAATAAAACATTTAATTATAGTAAACAGGAAAAAAAAATGCTGTATAAAAGATTTCTTTGAAAAAGTCAAGTATAGGTATTTCAAATGTTTTTAGATCATCATTGTAGCCTTTTTCCCCCCAAAAATGCATACAGCATTTGTAAAGTATTCTCCACAGGGAAGGGGAAAAGTATAGATATTTTTCTCTTATTTTCAAATCTAAAGATAACACAGACAATGAGAATTACTGTTATATAGTAGTTAGGTTTGAAAGTCATTATTCTGACAACATGAAAAAATGCATTTGAACTTCTGTTGTTGTAATTAGTTCAGCAACCTACATGCCAAGTATTTCAAACAATGCTTTACCAAAATCTTCTTGCTATTATTAGAAATAATACACTGGGAAACAAGCAAATACAAGTAAAATAATATTTTTCTTATTAGTTGGAAACTGCTGTTTATGATTCCCAGGTTCTTTTCATGTTAAGAACAGTTCATATAATACTAAAGTCTAATTAAAGGATACCAAGAGTTAAAAGTTGTTCCATGTTCCTTATGCGTTAGAAACCCCTGCCAACTAGTCCTCTAGGCTTTAAATATTGTTTTGACGGATTGCATTTTCATTTCCAGTCACAAAGAAAGTATTCTCCATAGTCAACGCTCTAGCAGATCTTCAACAGCTCAGTGAAAGCCAGACACATTGTTCTCTGCTAAAATGAAGACTTTGCAGCCTACTTTTCTTCTGTTTGTGTTTGTATCTTTGGTGAAATCAGCACCACCCATACAGCAAGAATCACTCAAGTTTTATGAGTATGATACAGACGTTACCCTAGGAAGCCTGATCGAACAAGATTATGAAACGAAAATCAAGGATATAAAAAAGGTATTTATCTTATCAGTTTAATACTTTTAACTGCTAAGCATTATATATGAGTGAATTAGGTGTTACATGCATGTATGCAAGTTTTACGGAAAAGTCTTACAATAGCAAAACATACAGTGGTTTCAGATGTGAGGGATAGGCATTCAAATTAAAACCACGAAAATACTACCCTTGCTACTGTTTGAAAAATCCACAAAAGAGACTACCACAAGACAAGACTAAGGAATCATTCTTAACTATGCTGTATGCATGTGCCTAGTATTCTAGGAGTGTCTAGAAGGGTATGTACTATCACAGTAGCTGAGTAGTTTGAGCAACATTGTATTAATACAGTAAGTTAGAATTGGAAACAAGGGTTTTTTTCCTTTTTCTTCTTTTTGCTATGACAGTGATATTTGAAACAGTAGTTTTCATCATATATAGCGTGCCATCATAAACCACAGTAATTCTTTCGAGTTATCAGCTTAGCAGTCTCGAACTTCTGTGGAATATCCAGTCCTGCTGTAGTCACCTATAACATTAACGCTTTGAGAGTCCGAGGAGTGGCAACGGGTGTACCTCATGGCACTCACCAGCACCCCCAAGCGGTCAGTCCTCAACGGTTTTGTCGTGTGCTCGTATACATCCTGCCTGTTCGTTCAGTGCTTAAACGGGAGACACACAGAATTAAATGAAGTGCATCAGCCTCAGCTGCAAGGGACAGCTGGAAGTGTCATACCTCTGTTCGGACTGCCTCTGAGCGGATGCACGAGACGCACAGCACATCAAGAGAACTATACAACTTCCATCAGGCAGCCAGGCAGAGAAAGTAAGAATGAGAGTCTCAAAACTAATTGCCAAGAAAAATACTACATATCCAAACAAAATGGTAACAGACAAATATTAATAAGCTCGAGCTAATTTTTATTAATATTAATTGTACTTATTACAATAAATTAGTCTGATAAACAGGAAAAAAGACAACAGAGATCATTGGTATAGGCAATGAACTACAGCATACCTATAGAAAATCACATTCTATATATAATTTGTTTTTAATATTTTCCCAATTCTATTGTGGCTTTCCACTGTTAGATTAAAAAAAGCAATTGTATTCATATTAAGAAACTTGTAGCATATTTCTAAATCTAGCATCTGTCACAGTGATGAAGTAACATGTTATTTCATAAACCTATGAAAAAAGAGACCATTTCAACTACTTTTAACAGGTGGCTACCACTCAAAACTGAGTAGTTAAAAATTTACTATGTACATTAACTTTAAGTTAGGCACAGCATCAAACCACATTCACTACTAAAATTGTTCTAACAAGAATACACTACTATTTTAGGAAAAAGAAGAAAGCGAGTATACCTACAAGGAAACGATGCCAACAGTTGTGCCACAGACTAATCAAAGACTGTACTGGCAGTGCTATAAACTAGAGGTCTTTTGAAGGCCAACAGCTCTGCTTAGGATAATTCTAGGAATGTAATCAGTCATTATTTCCATCAGGTCAGTTCTCCAATGACATGTTTTCATTGCAAAATAAATTAGTTCCTTATGTGCAACAAATAGGAGCGCCAGTGCTCCCAATTTAAAACATGGGATGTGCAAACAATCTTTTATTCATTTGTTGTACAAATACTAGCTTCTAGAATATTTCAAGCGTTAACTGTAACTGAAATACATGCCAACAGTTTTCACAAACATGCCCAGTCAAAAATCCAGATCTTGCAAGACCAATATAACTCCTTACTGTGTATTTGAACCAAATTTAAAACACAAATGCGAACTGGAATTTTCAGCAAAAACATCAGAAGAACTCATCTATTTAGATTTGCATTAGTGATCAACAAAACAAAGTGAACTTTACTCCACTATTAAAAGAAAGGTCATCCAAGCAAAATTCATTACAATTTTTATTATTTGAAACCATAGCTTCCCCAGTATTGCATAAAATACCAGAAATTTAAAAACATGATATCTGAATTTCCAAAACAAAACTTTTTCATAAGTGAGCAAAGTTGCTTTTGTTAGTGTGACAAAAGGCCTGAATTTACACAAGAACAGTAGTATAGTTCTGTGTCCTGTTCAGTTATTCTATCAGTTAGTATTATCTACTTTTCCGGTTTGTCTCATTTTGCCAAACATAAATCCACAGAAGTGCACAGTAATTCATTTAAATGCCAAAATGCAGAGGGAAGCATTAATCCCAAAGGTACATCCTAAAGCATGCTTTTAGTCCCACAGCATACTATAAAACACTCTGTCACTACCACTGTGAAAGTTATCTCCAAAAACGTTAGCCAAGCTTGGGAGAGAAAATTCAATCACCACCTTTGTTTTTATGGAGTACAAGGTTGCCTCTATTCCTAAAAATCCTAAGGAAAGACAGAGGCCTCATCTCCAATCTTAAGAAACACAGGGGCAAAGTCAGTAATTTTCATCACTCAATATTACCATATTCTTTGATATGCACAATGATGATTAATAAATCTAATTAGATACCAGCTCAAATCAGGATTAAATCTTCCCATTGAATATGAACTTCCAGCTTTATAGACTCTCGTGTCTTAGAAGTTTTACGATGCCTTAAGAATTTAGATGTAAAATGGTAATATGATTTTCTATGTGGAATCCGTGTCTCTGGAGTACAAGAGGGAGGTGGAATTCAAATATATAGGTAAGTCAACATTCCTTCAGTGCATTCCCTACGTAGGCAAGTCATGCATTTTCCACAGTTATAATCCAAAGTATTGTCTGCACTGATATTCTCTGACTAGGAATTTTTATAGCAGGCCAGCAAATACTTCCAAAATATTGATTAAGTATACTACCTATGGGGGGGGGGGAAATCTATTGTTTCACTTTGTGTATTTGACAGTATTCTTCAAATAGTCTATCCCGCTGTTTTGTTGACACATTTCTTGTTTCTTGCAGAAATTAGTTGTGCACTGTATTCTGCAGAGAACTCACATGCACACTCTTCCTTGGGTCATGCCTCAAGCAGGATACTGTACCAGAAAACTACTCCTGGTACAGATATCACTATGATCAGCAAAAATGTTTTTCATACAAGGATATTAAAAATCCCCCATGAGCCAAAAAAACCCACAACAGTATATATGCATTTGTCCAATTATTACTACACCTACACAGAAGTTTCTACTAGTATGTATACATCAGTCAAGGATCATGTCTTCACATGCCTAATCAACATCACTATGCCAGCAAAAGCATAGCACAGACAGTCGATTCCTTAAAGAAGTTGCGTGCCATTACATAGAAATACTAAGATAAAGGGGTACAGGTCTGCGTTATATAGGCTTGCAGACACAGCTATATAGAAAAAAGGGATACGAAAAGAAATAATGCTTGACTGTTAGGTCCTAGCATGGGCACAACTGGACAATTATTATTATTTTTAATACTAAATCTAGTTTTCCCACAGGGAAGTGGTATTCTACCAGCCAAATGAGCAAGCCACTTTGGTAATGCAGTCACTTTGGTTCCTGGACTGCACCAAAATTAACAACTCCTACAAGATCCTACAGATCTAGGGGACACAATGTGAAAAACGCGTCAGTCCCCCAGACTAGCATCTGCTGAGTTTCAAGCATCTTGTCACCTCAGCAATTACATTACTTGAGATTTACTATTATCTGGACAGGACATTTGAAACTCTTACTGCTCCAGATAATAAAATACAGGACAAAAAACAAGAAAAAACATATTTCATTAACAACACTTTACTTCATTGCTTTAAAGGCAAGAAAGCCACAAAATCCTTGTACTAGATTGTGCTGCTATCTGGAACATTCATCTAAGAGCTTTAGTTGAGGCCCACTTCTATTTAAATATGTCATAATTACAGAATAAGGTAATGGTGTCTAGCAACTTAGTTGAGGCCCATTTCTATTTAAATATGTCATAATTACAGAATAAGGTAATGGTGTCTAGCAACTTAGTTGAGGCCCACTTCTATTTAAATGTCACAATTACAGAATAAGGCAATGGTGTCTAGCAACTAACCAAATAAATTCTAAAAATTATTTTTCTTCAAAAACATTTGTTTATACTAATTTGCTCTAAAATTAACTTCAGCAAATATATTTCTGAGGCTGGCCTTTCTCAAAGAACAGACTTGCAGTAACCTTCTATTCTTCCCTTCCAATTGCTCAAGTCCAGCCTCTCTATACCAAACACTGCAAAAGCTCTTAACCTACACAGAAGTTTCATTCTACAACTGCTAACCTGTCTCCAGCACTCTCACTTGCGTAGAAGAATCTTACTAGATCAAACCAATCCACCCCAAACATTACATAAAAATACTGAAAAAAGAGGCATAGCCTGGATAGATGGATGCAGGGAACAGCCAAGTGAAGGATGATTCATAGGCTAAAAAAGGGTCAAAAAGACAGAAGCTGTCCAAAATATTTGCTTCTCAGGCTTCATTTCAAGCTTGAGGATTTTATATTGCAGAACACAAAAGTTCCCACAGTAAAATATATGCAAGAACCTAAATAAAACAAAAATGGTATCAAAATTAAACTGACAATGTTACTTTAACATTACTCTGCCAGATGAACTGTGTCATACCTGCCTGAATGAGGAAATAAAGAAATCAGCTCACTTGTGCACAGTCAGAATCTATATAGCAGCTCTCCCCCAGTGGTCACTGTATTCCTGCCCAGACCCTGATCTTTAAGCACAGATGAAGGGGGGGGGGGGGGGGGGGGAAGCACACCAAACAACCACACACGTTTTCCATACCTGCTCATGTACTTCTCCCCATGTGTTTTCAATAGTCAAGCAGACCAGAAAGGGCATTGTCTTATTCTATGCTACAAGTATTCCCCAAAGGAAGCAATGAGTGAGGCTAGCCAAAGCACAATTGCCACAGTCAACCTTTAAAAACTTTAATATATTCAAATCATAGTATGACTTGCTGTGTATATATTATATGTCTAGAAAGAGAATATAATTCTCTAAAATTCCTATTGTATTCAACGAAAATTTGACTGCCATTTCCTGCATCACTGGAGGGTCTATTAGCAGCCCAGGTCTTACAATGGACTTAGTTGCAGTTCAATGGAAACTGCATTGCTACATTTTGGCCAGTATCTGAAGAGAGCATCTTTGAAAACCAAGTTTTCATGCTCTTGAAAATGTATGTAGAATACCTCAATAGGGAATTTTGAATAACTAAGTGAAAGGAAATGTTATTTTACTGAGATTATTTTGGTAAAACGTAACATATATAGCCTATATCCATAAGAATTATTAATTGCCAATCTTATGAAGGCAAGCTCTTCCAAATTTTGCATAATGTAGTCTGTTTTCAGAAGTCCAGGCTTCTGTAGACGCTTATCACTTATATATTCCTTTATTCCTTCCTCACATAGTCTGTATTTTTTTTTTTAAAAAAAGGAAAAACTAAAAAACACTGTAGCAGCAATATCTTCCCTTCTTGCCTTCCAAGGTGAGGAGTCCACGTATAAGAAAGAAAAATAATCACAAAAGTCATCCAATGTATTAAGACTATTTTTCTCTAAAAATTAACTGTCATAAAAAGGTATGCTGTAGAATGTTCATTTTTTCAAAAAGTGTGCTATTTAAGACTCTTATAATACTCCATTTTTTATAACATTTGCTCTCACACAAAGGATGGAATCAATGTTTCTCCTAACACCACCCTAGGACTGCAAGGGGATGACAGTGAACGCAATGTATCACCAACAAAGGATACAAGTAAGTTAATAGATATGAATATTATAACATTCGAGTTCTTCAAAATAAGATTCTATAGAAAGAAATAAATATTCAAGGCATAACAAAGGATACCAGTATTAATCTTTTTGTTTATGAACATCTTTAATACCTCCTTTGGAAAGCCTTCTAAATTTCTGCCTTTGATGGAGCAGACCGAAAGAGGATCTGCAGGTAAATTCTGAATACACATGGCATAGTTTATAAGAATATCTATAAACTCATCCAGTCATGCTTGTAGAGCTACTAGTCAATCAGATATGTACCCAAGTTAAATAAGTTAGGCAGGACAACCAAGAAAAAGAAGGAACACCCCAATAAGGTCCACAGGTTAACTGAGTCATGATGACATGTACATTTAAATTTCTTAAACAGCTTTCCCAGAAATTATTTAAACATCTTTCTCATGGCTGTTGTCACAGCTGAAGTCTGATGATCAGGGAGGTTAATATTTATATAGTTTTGACATTTTTCTTCTTGCTAACAACATGCAAAACATCCATAAATGAATTGGTTGCAAATGTATTTGGGCATAATATGATTCCTAGAACAAAAATGGTTAATGCACATTAGCAACATTCTTCACTAGCCTAGGTTTCCTACTAGCTCTAAGATGTATTGTTCAGACTTCTCCTCACTAATGAGCCATGATAATTTCTACGTGTCTAAGGAAAAGCATCTTGTCTGCCAAACAGAGCATAGAAAAAGGAGGACGACATTTCTGGGTACATCTGCAATTTAAAAATCCAAAAATAACAGATGTTCGGCAAGACCGCTGGTGTGTTGATCTCCACCAATGTTTAAAAATCAAGGAGATAAGTTATAACCACGCACTATTTGCCAGCAAGCCCCCATCTAAAGGGGAGGGGGGAAGAATAAAAAAAGATACAGAAGTCTACCAGAGCTTCTAGTCGGAGACACAAGAACTGCTGCCTTTTTAAGTAGTGCCAACACTGCTTCACAATTGTTTTATATTTTGTGCACTAACATACACAACAAAAAAGACAAAATCCAAAAAAGCAGAACTCTGAAGTCTAATACATGGGAACATACATAAAGTTAAAGCTCAAGATCTTAATTCCCTTCTCTGCAGTACCTCTAAGAAAATATGAATTACTGTCTTAGATATATGGGTTTGGCTTCCCAGTGTTGCCCAGCTAGTTCACTAACTCATCATTGGTTGCAGAAAAAAAACAAAAAACCTTTTTATTTTGCTGTATAGTTTTAAAATTAAAATGACACTGTCTGTACCATACCCAGACCAATTTTGGAAGCTAACCAAAAATCTCACAATATAGAAGACACAGGATATCAGATAATGGTGGTGACAAAACTGGATTCAAAGCCATATTTATTATATGTATTTGAAAACTGTTGTCATATAAAAGACTGACGCAAAGCAGAAAATATTTTCTTAATGTGTACAGTGGACAGGACAAGCTGCAATGGGCTTAAACTACATTAAAAAGATACACAGTTCATCCCACAATTTAAAATAACAGTTATTAAAAAAACCTCAGTAATCAGTGGAACAGATTGCCTAAAATAGTTGTATAATCACCCTCGCTGCAGTTTTTATGCAAGATGATTAGATAAAATAGTAGCTAGGAGTAACACAGTGTATACATAACCCTACCAGATTTAAGTACAAGAGAAGTTCCAATGCAATTATGGTATCTACATGGGCAGTTCTAAAATAAAGTAAAAAAAAAAAAATTGAAAAAACCCACTTTGTAGTCTAATATTAATTTTTAAAGGTTGATGAGCCTAAGAGATACTCTTTCTGATCTAAGAAAAACTGTCTAAAAATTTCCAATTTTCTGTCTAAAGTACATAAAAATAGCATTTATTTTTTGCTGTTCATAAGACACAGTAATGTATGATCTCCGATTAATACATAAGTAAACCTAAGGTGTACTTTCAGATGTTTCCCTTGCATGGATTTCCATTTTGAAATGAACAGTTTACACATGAAATTTATCATGTCCACACAACTGCAGCCATCATATTCACAAATACAATAAGCCAGTTAAAGAGTGAAACTGAAATAACATTGATTAATAGCACTTCAAGATGAGCTCAGATAAGAAAAAAGAATATAAACGATGAAAGCAATATGCCTGATGTGAAGAATACACCACTCAAAAAAAAAAAAGTACGTCTTCTCAGAACTTGCTGCTAGTAGAACAATTAAATAAGAAGCTAATAATAGAAATGAAACCTTAAAAAGATTAGAGATATAATTATATTTTGTATATTGAAGCTTATGATAGGTGAATATCTTTAAATTGTCTACTCATAAAATAATTTGCTTTCAGATTTACCTACTTGTCTGCTCTGTGTGTGTTTAAGTGGATCAGTGTACTGTGAAGAAATAGATATTGAAGCTGTACCTCCACTGCCAAAGGAAACAGCATATCTTTATGCACGATTTAACAAAATAAAAAGGATAGCAGTCTCAGATTTTGCTGACATTAGTAAGTAAATATTCAGATTTTATTTTCAGCTTAACTGGTAATTCATTTGAAGTTGTCATCTCTTAATAATATGACAAGAATACCAAAATAAGATGTATTTTATACTTTGTTAGATTCCATTAATTTTATTATCTATTTAATTTAGTACTTGTATTTGAAGAGGAACTGTAAAGGCAACATGAAAACCTACTTTGACCCATGTTACCGGTCTTATTTTCTCACCAAATCAGAGAAAGAACAGATTGCTAAGAATAAAATTTAACTCTGTATCACAGCCAGTCTTAAATAACCATGTATTACATGTCCTTCAAACACTCTGAACACGCATCTCCCAGCTCTCTCATTCTACAACACTCAAAGTTCTATCAACGTCTTAAATCATTTCGTCTCTAGGAAAACAGGGAAAAATCCAGCATATTTTCCTGGTTTTTAAAAAAATTTAAGACTGAGCAAATCCGAATGTGGATTTTCACAGTATTGCCATTTACAGATCAAAATAGGATGGTTCATCCCTTATTAGAGCATAACACCTAATTTATACACAACCATGCATGTTTCACATGTCATGTAGTTATAAAGGCGACACATTTTCATTTCTTTTGTGTGAAGCTACCTTGAGAAGAATTGACTTTAGTGGAAATCGGATTGAAGAAATAGAGGATGGGGCCTTTTCAAAGCTTCTCTTATTGGAAGAGCTTTCTCTTGCTGAAAATCGACTTATAAAACTTCCTGTTCTACCTCCCAAACTAACAACATTTAATGCAAACCAAAATAGAATCAAGAGCAGAGGAATCAAAGCAAATGCCTTCAAGGTAAGTAAAAGACAATAGTTTTCATAATCCAAGAAATAGACTACCAGGAAGCTTTACAGGTTTGGTTTTGTTTTTAAGGGACTTTGGAATAACAGCTGTTAGTATGCTCACTCTCTATGTAGTTCATCTCAAAAATTACTTTCTTTAAAATATAATCTTAACTACTTTTCTTTCTTGCTTTCTCTCACAAACACAAAGAAATACTCGATTCAAAATTGATGGCTCAAATACAGTTTTGAGGACTACTTAAGCACTAATAAACTAGGATGTACCTGTAAGAGTAGTCTTCAGTTTTATAAATACTTTCCAAACCACAGAAGGCCTGTTCTGCAAGTTTCTTCATATAATAGAATTCAACATTCACAGCAAAAGAGCAAGAGAATGTTTCATGCCAGATTACTTTAGAGGCTTCCATTCATCATACATGATCAGAAAAAAAAAAACAAACCTGACATCTTATCACAGACCTATGGGTTAACTCAACCTCTAGTAAGCAATGTAAGCATTAATGATCTTTCTCTTCTTTCTATTAGAAGCTGACAAATTTGGCCTACCTCTACTTAGGACATAATGCACTGGAATCTGTTCCCCTTAACTTACCAGAGAGCCTGCGTATCCTACATCTTCAGGTATTGAAGTATTTAACATTCTATTACAAAGAGCCTCAACAGCAACATACTTCAAACCAAACCCCACTCTCTTTCAAAACAATTCACATGCAGTTGTGCTACAGTTATCTAATACTCAGCCAAATAAAACACTTCATCTCTAATATGTACATCACAACCATTCAGCATTCAACCTGAACTTTTTTTTTAACATACAGGAGGAAAAAGTAGTTAAGACTTAAAATAAGTTTCTCTTACTGTCACAAGTTGTTTGTTAGCTAGTTCCTATGCCAGAATTTCTCACTGGTTTCTGTAGATAAGGATGAGAAACAGTAAAAGCAAGCAATAATCCTGTATCAAGAATTCAAACAACCGCAAATCATTTATCTGCTCATAGATCGGGCAATACCCGATTCCCACGTATGTCTGTAGAACATACACAAATCAATCCCAATGACAATAAAACGTGAAGTTAAGAGACATAAAATGAAAGCTTGAAAATTTTTCAACTCATAATCAAACTTTGTTTTGCTTTACAGTACAACAATATTACTACAATCACTGATGACACATTCTGCAAATCCAACAATACACGTTATATCCGCACAAGTATGGATGAGATAAGAATGGAAGGAAATCCAATCCTCTTGGCAAAGCACGTTAACGCTTTTTCCTGCTTGAGAACACTGCCCGTAGGAACGTACTACTAGCCACTGCCTATGTAATGATCATTTTTACTTCTTTGTTTACATGTTTATATCCTCTCCCTTGCTAATCCAGTTTCTCTGCATACCGAGAACCTTTTACTATGTTAAACTGTGTTTCTGCTCTGAAATAACAATTTGAAACAGCCACTTTACTCAGTAGTTACAGTGCCACCTCTGCTTTCAGAATCTTTTCTGTTAATGACAATGCAAAAATATACATACATACACACACACACACACACACACACACACACACACACCATCTCAACTTTTATTTCACCACAATCTTTACATGTAGGTAAAATCATGCAAGTAAAATCAAGCAACACATGTTCACACTTTTCACCATTTCCAAAAAACAATCACTACATTTTACTTTCAGATAAACCCTAAACATTTTTTGGGCAAGCTATAAATGAAAAATACATCTGACATCCAATCAAACATTCGTTTGCTCTGAAATGAAACTTTCTGTTGAGCTTCAAAAGTGTAGTGAATAAAGTTGCATTGGAAACAAAATTATGCTTTAGAAATAGAACTTTTCAAAGATGTGTTACAGCTTCCTTAAATACTTGGTTTGTCAAAAATAAGCAAAAGTCATTTATAGACTTAGGGTACCAGGCAACATAGCAAGTGGAACTTTTCAAAGATGTGTTAAAACTTCTTTAAATATTTTTATTTCAAAAACATTCTCATTCGCTCTCAAGTATGTATGAATGTATGGCATATATATGTGTATATAAATATATACATGCATATATTCACATATATGTACATATGCATAGGCACACACACACACACCCCCTCTAAATTTTTCCTCAGCTGTACTCACAGGAGTCATTCTTTCAATTCATTCTTCAGCTTCCCATTTTAACGTAGCAGTGAGAGTACAGTATAGTATGTCTCTGAGCACCTTTGTTATTAACACATGATACAGCCTGAACATCATTCCACTGCTTTTTTTTGATAAGGAAAGGTGACAGAACATAATTAAAAGCAAAGCTGAATTAATTATTTTACTTGTAAACGAATTATAAGATTTCAGCTAGAGTTCAGTGCAAAGAAACAGAAATGCCTTCGTACAGTGATATTTTCACTCATTAGGAAAAAAAATCAAATCAGATCTTTAAATTGAAAAGTTGATTCTATTGTTAAGCTAAAAATTGTGTTAACTTCAAGCAAATTCAATTAGCATCATTTCACTCTTCAACTACTTTCAACCACACAGTCTATTAAAAAGGCAAATGAATGTGTGAAGTTATCAACAGTCAGTTCACCTAAAACTACACATAATTAGCTGCAAAAGATAGTGTTTCTAATGACAACCATACATTTCTGCTGACTATTCATTCTGAGTTTCTCCCTCCAAATACCTAGCAGGGGCTTAAAGCTCTTCAAATAAATGAATGCCAAAAATGTGCTAATTATTATTACCAGATCAACTTCATACTAACTTTGAAGCTACTATGGATTTCTAATTTGTAGAAATAGTTAGGCATCAAATGCATGATAATGACTCATTATGCACCTAGAATACTGATTTTATAAGATATGTTGTATTAATTATTTTTATCTTATTTAGTTAAGCATTGATTTGTTAGTGCTTGTGCTATGGGGAATTATTATTAAGTGCACATTTAATTCTGAACATAGTGATGCTCTGCCATTAGGTGTTGAGACCTGATAAGCTTTTTAAGTGACTATATCAAGCATCAGCTGTGGGTTCATCTTTTTGAAAGAGGATACAGTTATGAAAAGCAAGACAAAAATATTTTGTCCTGAACTCATAACTCAAGAAAGTCATAGTAATTCCTGATTTTTTTCCCTGTTTTAAATTGCCTGATATAACAAGAAAGAAATTCCACTGTCTTAATGCATCTGATAACATATCCTAGTTCTACAGTGAGAATTTGATTTTCATTTTCTCATGTAAAGTCATAAAACTCCGATGTTCTCGGGTTTTTAACCAAAATATAAAATACAGCCCCAAAGCATGTAAAAATATATTCCAACTTCGAGCCAAACTTATCCTGAGGGGTAGGGGGGAAACACACAAGCAATTCATTCATCTCTATTTGGAGAAATGCCTAAGATGGGGAAAACAGGCCTAAAAATTTAAGTGTAATAACATTACATAAATAGTGGCCTCTGATCTTAGTCTCACCTCAAAGTTATTACTAAATAAAGCTCTTTCCAAAATTAATGAGATTAGTAAATATCAGAAGTCTTCCTATTACCTATGAAAAGTTATATATATGTGCATATACAAGTATTTGCACATTTATGTAATATATACACATATAAATATTTTAAAACTTAACCACTACCACAAAAAACTTAATACTTCCATTAAAGTTGTATTTTTTTTGCAAAAGTACTAAAGATCAACAGTAACATCAATTTAATGGTCTAAATATTTTGTGAGCAAACAGAAGTGGACAAGTGATATCTTCTGAGATTCTCGTGCAGGCAGTAAATTATCTGATATGTTTTAATTTACTTTCCCCAATTCCTAGCAAATTAAGTCAGCAAAGCATTAATTGAGAAGGGCTTCAGTATGCAGGAATTTTTGCCTTCTATTTTTGTGACCAGTACTTTTGTCAAGCTGAATGTACATTATCCTATTTTTTTCCTATCACTTGTTTCTGTTCTGTATTTCCAATAAAACTTGTTTTTTTTTCTTGTTTATCAGCATCAGCTTCAAAAAACTGCTCTTACTGCAATGCAAACATACTTTAACTGCTGAGTCTCAGAATATTATTAAATTAATAAATATTAAGTACTCTGCTAGTCACTTTCACACAACTTACCATGATATTTAAGTTACAAATACACATATACTCCTTAGCAATCTGGTTTTGAATGCATTTTGAGCTGTCAGATTTGATCTTTGAACCCCTCAGAAAGTCTTTTATTTCCACATGAAGTTATTACTAATGCTGCCAGAAATGAGAAGGCATAAAATCTCTTTAGAGGTTCATACTCAATCACACATGAAGCATTGTCCCAAACTGGTGTGTCTTTCTCAACAGTATCTTTCTCCATACAGAGAAACAACTTACATAAAAAGCGACATACTGTATATTTTATTTAGTATGGCCAAGGGTGTTAGCAAAAAAATATCACTATGATTATTACCTCACTAGCTGATGTTTTGGAGCTATGAGACAATACTGTTAAGACAATTAGAAAAACCTGTGTGTGTGCTGCAGTTGAAAGTTTTGATGTAAAAGGGGAAAACACTTCCTGCTCACTCAAAGAGTGAGCAAGCTTATAGACTATAATAAACATCTAAGAATCTTTCTAAGATGGTCGATCCAAGAAAATGGAACCTTATGCCTTCAAGGTATACTTCAACACATTTGCTTTGTTTTTATGAGAATTTAATAGGATCACAATAATTTATACCATTTACACAATACTTTTCAAGGGCACTGCCCCTGGTATCAGTCTCCTTCCTAGTCAATTCAGATCACTTCTCTCTTAGACATGATACCAAACTATTATCTTTATTACATATAAATCTTTTCCAATGAAAGTACACGCCGGTAATGAAACCTAAAAGAGTATCCTTTCATTTAACGCAGTTTTTGATGTTTCATTCTTTATTTTTCTAACATTAGATGCTTAGAGCTTATAAAACCCTTACCTATAAGTGTAAGTATACAATTTTTAAAAGTACATACAGTATTTTAACTACACTTGCAAGAGTCAAGATTCCTAAAGTCATTGCAGTGATTGAACATTACTATTACTTATTTTCCTTAAAGGACCATCAAAGACAAAAGCACAAATAAGTTAATATTTCTTGTCTTAAGAAAAAAAAAAAGTGAATCTAACTACATTACCAAAAATATCTTATTTGGAAAATTCTGTCTTCGGAATAGGTCAGGCCTTGTTATCTATTTATTGTAACTCAAAATATACTTAGAACAACAGAGTATGTACATTAATAAATGGAACTAGCAGCACTTCAGATATAAGAGCAAGTTACATCAACATTTGTCACAGGTATGTATTTGCAAGGCTTTGGCTCACAGTAAAGGCATAGTAACTAGAGTTCACCAAAGACATGAAGACTAAGTAAGGAGCCAGAGTTTACCATGGACTAGCTGACAAAATAGTGTGTTATCCCTGCTACATTTTAACATATCTGAACTCCAAAATTACAGTACATGGAAGGTTTCCATCCTGTTTATTGATGTTACAGAGAAAGTTTTGTACTAATGCTTTCCTGAGCGTTTTGCTTTTTTTTTTTTTTTTTTTTTTTTTTTTTAATAAAACAAATAAGTAGCTAAGCATCCTCTTCTAACATTAACCATTCATCACACATGATGTTCTGTGTTGGTAAGACTACAATACCTGAGGAATACTTACTTACCTTAAAACCAGTACAAAGACAAAGCAAGCAAGCCAAATAACAGTAACTTATAACTAAATTCTACTGTTATTTTCCAGCTGAGCATAAGGAACAGTTTATCTCCTATTCAAGTAAAACCTTTCAGAACCAGAAGTGCTGTCTCCCGAGAACATGCTGTCACACTTTTGAAACAGACACACCTAGTCCATCAAAACTAACATTTAAATATCAAAGACTATAAATGTTTTCTTTTGATTTTTTTTCTTTTGCTCTTTTTGTTCAAATGAAACATAATTCCAATGAAAAACTGGCTTCCTCCTCCACATAAAAGCTGCATATATTCATTTCCCTTGCCCTGACAGGGACATAAACAATAGCATGATTAAAAAAAAAAAAAAAAAAAAAAAAATCTTATTATACTACTCCACTCAAGGACGCTACTCTTACCTTTGTTCCTCTGTCTTAAAGTTTTGCTGTTCACAATGAACTCCTTAAAGAGCCAAATTGAGTACTGATATAGAAAGGCTTGACAGACACTACCTTGAAATGTAGGAAGGTGCATCTACGATGTTCATACCACTCAGCATAAGATGAAAGGCTTCTGAAAAACGCCAAAAGATTTCCATGTTCTTCAGTGCTGCAGAATAAAAATGTCTTTTATCCTAAACGATACTTATCAGAAGTATCAATTCTATAGCCTAAAATTTGCATTTTCCCCCTTAAGACTCTAATCAATATTGTTCAATTTTTAAGCCAGAATTCATTAAAAAAATCCTGACAGGAAAAAAGCTGTAGATATTGAATAACCGAAGAATTCCTCAAGACAATTTCATTCAAAAACAAGCAGTAATAAAATTAGTTCTATATGCAATATGTGATAACTTGGTAAATTCAAGTGGTCCTCCTGTAAAATGTTACTTTGACTTTATGCTTTTCCTCTAATACTCTTATTTTGCAAATTCCAAGGTATTACATAGTAAAACTTTAACCTGCAAAACCAGTAAGATTTTTCTAAACTACATCACTATATATAGAGTGTTCCTGTGATCTTTGTTGTACCCAACCAAATCTCTGGTTGACATTTATTATCTATCCCCGCCTGCATTCCACGCAACTTTGCAAGACTGACACTGAAACTGGAGTAAGCAAGACAGTCTGTTCATCAAATCATATATGGTATGTCAGATTAAAAAAAAAAAAAAAAGCCTTTTGGCATACAATTAAATCTCAATTTATCTGCCATTATGGAAGACAGTCATATTCTTGATAATGAGGGGATAAAGAGGAGCTGTAGATAATTCAGTGCCAGGCCAGTTCTAAGCAGGAACTAACAAGATGGAGCTGAGCTGATTCTTGCAGAACTTCCCTCAGTGTCTCTACACAGCAGAGAAAAGGGACTGTTTTAACAGCACTATATTATTGCAAGTAATTAGTTTTTCATCCATAATACCTCTGAAAACAGAAGGGTCAGCTGTAGTCGTTTTACTTTCTGGCAGTTCTGAGGAAGTTCCAATACAACAGGTGAAGCATAGGAGAAATAAAGAAAAATTCCTATATTTCTGGCTTTACCAGTTGCAGAGATTAAACAGCATAAAATGAAAGTGATCACATACAATGATTCCATGCTTAATATAATAAAACTTTTCCATTTCTGTTGACCTCAGCTAACAGAGAGAAGTGACAATATATGATGCCAGCTAAACTTAAGAAGTTATGATTTCAGGACTTCAATTCTGAACTTCAGTTAATAGAAGCAAAACATGGAAGAAATACAGATACTGCACTGAGAACAAAGAAGTTTATTTCCTACATATATTTGTTTCATCTACACAGAAATTAAACCATTTAAGCTTCAATACCATTTTAAAATTAAATATTTACAGCATCTGATTCACAGAATCAAATAGAAGCTCCCCCTCCCAAAGAAACAACAACATTTTGAAATATTTACATGATATTACTAGTCAAGTCATTTCCAAATACGTTCTAAACACTCCACTAAGTACAGAATCAAGGAACCTGATTAACATTGACTAATTATCAATTCTTGCAGCTGGGGAAAAATACAGGCAATTTTGAAAATAAAAGCTGTTTTTGATATGCACAGGTGATTATTCCTATTTGACAGCATAGCAAAACATCAAATTGACACTGAAGAGTAACACACCTTACTAACGTGGATTGAGCAGTCGCTGCTATTTCTCTCAGTCTATAAGGTACTTACGATTTCACACAAAACAGAAGTTGCAATGTACCAAACAGTAGGACTGGTATGCTCCCTTATATTATGAAATTCTGTTTACAATGGAAATTTTGCCTCAGAAAAAGTTATAAGTACAGTCAGAGCATTTACAATACACTGGGAAAAATAAGTGATATACTTTTCTACTTCAATCACTGGCACTAAAGTTCTTTCAGAGTCAAAGTTCTCAGTATGTCATTTACTGTTACATCCTCACAGGAAAACTAAGTTAGTTTGTATGTCAACTAACATGTACATAAGCAAAACATTTTTATTAGATATATGCCATTACATTCCTTCAGATAGCCCAGGAAGGCAGGTAACGAGAATAAAGCAAGCCAAGTTACAAGGAATTGGTAACAGATGCAAAAATCTACCTTAGAATGAATATCCCTAGAACCAAATTAATTAAGAGACATATTTACTTAAGATAGATGTCATCACAAACTGAAGGAGCCTTAATCACTCTTTATCATAACAGCACAATAAAGGCAATCATCAGAGCTAAGAACCTGTATATATTTTTTAATCAAAGGAGAAAAATTAGGCAGAACTGCATTTAAAAGCATGTTAGAGAAAGTAAGCAGAGAGCTGGTTTTGGAGGTTTTCCTCTTTAAGAAAAAGGGACAAAAATCTGTTCTTCAAAATCTTAATAACGTATTAGATTGTGAATGAGATCAGGACAGAGAAGGGAAAGGAGAGAATATAGGAAGACTGAATTTGCCAAACAACAAACCATCTATGCAGCAACATGAATGGAAAGGAGCAGGAAGAGTTGCACAGGATGTGCTAAGAATAATTCCTGTGGCCAAGAATGCAAAAATTCACAAAAGCTAGGAAAACAACTAAGCAGCTGAGTGTCAGGACATCTGAAGTGACAAGATTTTTTAATCATAAGGGTGACATATCTTCATGTCATTGTTGATATGATGCCACAGTCAGAGGAAACAGACCACTAGCCATTAAAAGATACCTGACAAGACACTGCTTTGAAAATACAAAGATTTATTTCAGTTATTAACATATGATTTTTAGAGATTTACATAACCTGCCTGGAAAGATCTTGAAGATACCCAACATACATTCAGGATTATTTCAGAAAGTTACAGAGGAGCTAAACCTAGATATAAACATTGCACACACAAATTTGACTTTCAAAATCTTTCCTGTTTCATATTAGCTACTCTTTTTTGGATTTTCAGAACACCTGAGAGCAGAAACTTAAAGCTATTAACACAAAATGGTTGTAAAAGTGTATTACCAAGTCATTTCAGCAATTCAAGGGAGAACTTTCAAATCTGCTTATTATACAAGAATGGCAACTCCAACATAATACATAAACATGAACTGGGAAAAATGTGAAGTTCATTCAGATATTGAAAATGTAAAAGAAAAGTCAGATGTGTTTTATCCTAGCCTGGAAAGAACAGCATCATTAAAGGAAGTTACCACAGCTAGTCACAACTGCCAACAAAAGCAGGCCAAGACAAAAAAAAAATGCTGGCAGCACAGTAAAAACTGAGTCCCTGGAATGAAGCAGACACATGCTGATTTACAATAGCTGACTAGCTTCATGTTCTGAACAGCCTTTTAAACCACAACTAGTAATTGGGCATATAAAAAAAAATATACACATAGTATAGTAAAAATCCAGACATCGTAATGACTGCCCACATCTCACTAGCTAGTGAACGTGATTCTGAACATACTGCAGTACGCCTTTTAAAACCTATATATGTGAAAGCGGGCAATACAAAAGTTTGTTACGAAACTACATACTTAAAAAAAAACTTTTTAAAAAAACTTTGTGATTTTGATAACTATCCACTTGTATACAGTTTAAAACAAGATCACAAACCAGAGGATAAGGACAGGTACCTAAGTAACTGTCAGTTTCAACTGCTAGTCCCCTACTGTTCTAGCATCATGTTTGGTTATATTAGCAATACCTCAGATGGAGATTTTTTACGGCTAGATCACCAAGCAGAGAGAGAATTTTGGCTAAAAAGTTCAGAGAATCAGTTTCAAATGTAAAAGGCAGCCTGCAAAAGGCATAGGCATGTTCCTGAGAGGAGGAGACTACAGTGAGTATCAAAACTGCTATTGGCAGACTAGAAGTTGATGCAAAATGAAGCGTAATCAGACACATACTTAGGAGCTACAAAGATGCACCAAGCAGGTTTTAAGAGATATACAAAAGGGTAAAGGCAAGAAGGAACTATAGTCTTGAAAGAAGCACTGATGAAAGACAAAGACTTCTAATTCTTGGCTCCTGATGAATTGGAAATTCGTTGGGCCATAGGGCCCTTTTCATCTCTCATCTTTAGCTAAGTGACTTTCTAACAGCACTGTCAATGTCCAACTTGAGAACAAAAAATACAATACAACATGCCATCCTTGAACTGCCCAACTGTATCACAGAACAGCATTTTTTAATAGCTTTAAGAAAAACAGACAAGAAAAAAAATCTGGCATTGAGGTTTCTTGGATCAAGTGGAGCAGCTATATCTGATGTGAAAGAGAACCAAGCAGCAGGTTACATTAACATAGGCAAAAGATTATTTTGAATTGTATTGCAGAATATAGAATCAATTTACATAGACAGCTCTGTTTCAAAATAGATAAAGATTTTGAAAGAAGACACATGATGTATGGGACTTGTTATGCCTGAGTATATACTTCTCTTATGTACGGATACAAAGCTGGCTAAATTTAAGATAGCAAACTGGATTCAGAACTTAGAATGGGAGGGGGGAAATCTGTTTTGGTATGGAGATACATACATAATATAAATGCTGTTCTGCGTTGTCAGGGGAGCAAAGGAAATAGTACATAAAAACACTACTTCAATTAAGTCTCTCTCAGCACTTAAACTTTTCATAGACCAACAATACTGGGTCTAGAGTAGGCAAATTCCTAATTAGCCAAAATTAGCCTAATTCCTCAGCAGTACTATTATTGCTTTTAAATGCTGAAGCCATGTGCATGTTAAACTCTAAGCCTCTTCAGCCTGTTTTTGGAAAGAACTAAACATTACAAAATGTCACTGGAGTGTACAGAAAAAAAAAAATCCACTAGGAGTGGAAAATACTGATTTCCAAAGCTAACATCCATGTTACAGAGCAGTTATCCAAAAACAGCAAAAAAAAAATTTTGTGACAAAGTAACTATGTATCAGGTTAAAATCACATGCTCCTACCCAAATGCCATTTCAGTTTTACAAAGTATTATCATCAACAACACAATACAAAAGTATATTAAAAAAACCTTAACTATTGTAAAAGGAATAGGCTCCTTTTGTTATTTTAAAAGAGGAAATATATTTTAACTCCGTGCAGTAAGACTTCTTGCACTGGGACATAAAACTAAGGAATGATTCTTACAGCTGTGCATGTTTCCCTCACTTCCAAGATACTTAACCCATGGAATGTTTAATATAAAGCAGACGTCTCACAAATCCTTCACTTTGACAGTTAAGTTTTAATTAGTAAAAAGTAGGAGCAGTTCTCAAAATGTCCAAAAAATTCTATTTGATTACATAATTATGCAATAGCTAACTATTCCGATCAAGTAATGGGAAATCAAGTCTAAAAGAAAGACTATCAACAGGTTTTTTACAGATACTGTGGTCCTCACCACTAGAAGTATACCACAAGTGATAATGGGTACAAAGAGGACTCAAAGTTCAAAAACAGAAGAATGAATATTGTGATTCCATTTGCATACACATTTGATTGTCACAACATGTTTAAAGAACTGTATGTCTTTTTAAAATATACATTATATATTGCAGCAGTACCTGGTTGAAAATCAACTAAATTGCTGAATTTTTGCTTGCTTTAAAAATGTGTTTTTCAAGTGCTCTAAAATTTCTATTTTCTTCCAAAGCAGGATGGGCTTAGGAATTACAACTGTCTGCCAAGTTTTCAACTCCTGTGCTATTAAAGATCCCCTTTTGTCATGCATTATGAAAAATGAAGCTAAAAAATTAGACTGCTGAGGAAGAAAAAAAAATTCAGGCCACCAGAGAAAACAGAACAGCTCAAGACTACGGATTTAGCAAGACGGGGCCAAGGAGGCAAAGGAAAACTAACAGGTAATTGACAGAAGGAAACAAACTGATGGGGTCAAAAGAATGGGGAGGCTGAAGAGAAAGAACAGTACAGAGGGAGAGCAGATTCAGGTAGCCAGGGGATGGAGAAAGAGAGAGAGAGAGAGAGAGAGGGAGGGAGGGAGAGAGGGAAGAGTTGGGAACCAAGATTCTGAGAGCAGCTGGTGGAGTGAAGAATAAAGGGCTAGCTGGGCAAAGACTGAAACTGCACATGAAAAGAAGGGACTGTGACTTAAAGCAAGAAACTGGAACTAGCTAAATAAGGGGATTGAGAAAAGAAGCCATAAAGGGAGATTTTGTAGTGAGATTGAACCAATTTAATGGTGGGTTGCTGTCAAAACAGACACTGCTAATGTCATCCCCATTCTGGCCACAGAGTTTCTGACTTACATAAGCACTAACTACCATCAAGTTGCAGGAAAAATCAAATCTGTAAGTCACATCCAACTGACTGAAGGTATTTGGCAGGGGGAAGGGGAAGAGGGGGTTGTCAAATTACTTTTTTAATGAAATCACTATGTTGATCCTACTAGCCTTGCAGCTTCACAAGTATATACACTGATGCAAGGATAACAGATGCGATGTTCAAATACTTGCTAAAGAGAGAACAGAATTGCTTTCTTTAGTTACAGCAAGGCCTTAATTCATCTTATGCCACTCGTGAAAATTTATACTTACTAATGAATAGTGGTATAGCATGGAAAAGGATCATGGCAGTGATGAGACAGGCACACGAGAGGAGTGCTCAAGCTAGGATGAAATAAAGCCTGGCACTACTATGAGGCATTCCTTTCCAGTATTACTATTAAGCTCCAAGACACTTCTGTCAGAAAACACTTAAGAAAACACAGGGTCATTTCCTCTTCTAAATCCTGTTTCTCAGTGAGTGGTCAACTAGTATTCCCAGTTATTCCACTAACTTCAGCAGCAGAGATTTGTGTGGATGTACTAAACCTCCTGCTCTTAAAGAAAAATTCAGCTCTCAGTACAAGCTAACCAAGCCAGAGGTAGCATAATAGACCTTTTCCCTGCCCCCCGTTTGCCTTCCTTCTCCCTCCCCAAATCTAACTAAAAAGTCATTTAAAGCGCAAGATTAAGATTACAAGTCAACTATCCAGTATTAATTAATAAATAGAACTATTCTCAGAGTAGCTTGCTAGCAGATTTCACAGTGGAATACCAGAGATAAAGAAAATTAGTTGACCATTATTCATCCTGTGCATCAGAAGAAGCTGGCGCCTCCCAGAAAAAAAAAAAAAAGGTAGTCACATGCTTGAGAGTTTTAGTATGTATGTTTTCTTAAGCCACTGCACAAATACACTATTCCAGTTTTTTAATTATCTACTGTTTTCAAAACATCTGTGAAAGAAATTCTGAGACAAGGAAAGGAAATGGGGTGGTGAGCAGAGAATTATAAACAGGCAAGTACTGGAGAGGGAGTTTGGATGTAGACTTTAGCCATTACTCATCCATACCCATATCTTTCTCTGAACCAAACACTTCCATACAGCTAGAATACATTATCATCAAAAACCTTGTTTCTGTTTAACATGAATTCATAATAGTCTTTTCAAGCCTTAAAAAGCTACATTCATTTCAACATCACTCCCAGAGGATACAGACAAGGGATAGGAAGTGTTTAGATAGGACTGATAACATCTTACTAGGCAAAGAAAATAACTCAATATGAAAAGCGCAATATTGTCTTTAGTATCAGATAACACATACAATAACTTAAAAAAAAAAAAGAAAAAAGAAAAAAAGAAAAGAAAACCACAACCACCCACACACTTACCTGGACACAAACTTGCTTACACCTGAATATTCCCCAGATTCCATTATAATGTTGAGATCAGTAATAACAGCAGACACGCTCTCTTTGTTCTAGATTAGAGAAATAATGTGTATCAAAGAAATTTCTTCAATAAAGAAAAAAGCAGATAAAACAAAAATATATGCAAATGCTACTAACTGCAAGAGTCCTTGAAATAACGTTCTTTGAAGTACGGTTTATCTAAACATTTTATTTCATTCTAACAATATCAGTATTATCCAGGGAATAAGGCTTTTGTAATAATACCAGAACTACTCCACACAGAGAATATACATATATAAAGGAAAACTTATATGAGAGGATCATCTACTTCCTTCCATGTCACTTTCACTTCTTTAATCTAAGTTCCTCCTCATTTTCCGACACAACTCCTAGCTGTCATTTAAAGCAGAAAAGTCAAATATAATGTTTCATCTGAAAAGCATGAAAATGTTATCCTAAGTTTAAAAAAAACTGCTAGTTTTCCTTTTATTTATTTTACAATCTCCAGTTTTATTTCAAATTCTTATCCTTTTTTACAAGGACAGTTATTGCTCATGGATATCTGCATGACAATACAAAGTCAAAATGTTTCCAAATTAAAATATCTAATGAGCTATAAAAACATTAAGAAAAGGTATTCAAATAGTAGAAATGAGACCACAAAAGAACTCAGTTATTTTTATTACACATTTTTGAACACAACAGATCAATAGGTTAGACAAAAGTGAATGGACAGATTTTAAAACCATGGCTTGAAGACCACAGCAAATGCTTCACTTTATACTGGAGATGTCATACTTTGTTTTTCCTATATCCAGTCACTATGAGCAAACAGGAATAGTAACACAGAGGAAACAAGCTTAATGGACAAGCTGGAGTCAAAACCAAGTACACCACAACAATCTGTAGTACTGGCTGGACAGTAGCACTGCTAACATTGCCATGAATAAAGATGGAAAAAGCGAGCCAAGACACTACAAAATTTAGTGGATTGAGTAAGTAACATCAGGAAAAGTCATTTAAATTCAGAGCAAGAGACTCAACATGGGCAGGGAGCTGTGAAGACGCTGCTAGCAGTTACAAGCTAATATGCTACCTTTCAAGAAAATTGGTTTTCCATGAATGGATTCTAACATTTGTCAAGATGCAATCTTGGCATCAAATAAAAACAAGATTAAAAGGAAAGCTTGTGAACAGAAAGCAACTTTTATTTGAATGACTACTTTCTCAACAGTTTTAGACTTGTTTTGTCCGATTTTCAAGCTAATTGAACATGTCCTCTCCTAACACCCAAGGACAATAAGAGAAAAATCATACAATGTTTTTACATTAAATGTCTTTGTCATCCATGTTTTGACTTCTAAGCATCCCCCTGTGCACAAGCGTGAACAGATGGGAGCTACTTTGCTTCCATTCCAAGCTGCCAAAGCAATAGTCAACCATGGCATATAAACTGTATGCTAAGTCTTACACTGTGCCAAAACTAAAGAACCTATTAGGAAGCAAATTTTGTCAGGTAGTGAGTGACCAGTACCACAATAGTAGACAAAATTTTGGCCACTAAAGCTGGCCAGAGTGAACTCAGATCTGCCTATCCCTCTTTGTACAGTTATATAATGGAAAACAGCTTAATGACATTTAACATTTTTTTAAAAACCAAATTAGAGATAATTACACGAACAATTTGTTACTGCAGAATTTGACCATATAGCAACTGGGTTGATTATAGATGTTACAGAGTTAATGGTAATATAATTTAACTATTAAATAAAAGTAAACCGATCAAGCTAATCATGTGAAAAAAAATCTTGCTCATCTTCTGCCTGATACCAATGTATTTGCTACATACTGAGCATTTCTCAAAAACAGCTGTCGGCTTTCATTTCTCAAGGTGGATGAAACTAGCTGCAACTTTACACCATCTTATCAATGCTGATCTCAATGTAGGGTATTTAATATACAGCTGTTAATGTCATACCTTCCAAACCAGACATACATAATTCTCCATTTTTATAGGCAAATAACCTGAAGGATAAAAAAGTTTTAGCTAAGTTTCCCAGTTTTAGTATTCTGGCCTAAACTTGCAACTTTCTTTGAGAGCTATGGAGGCAGACCTCTGCATCCACACAGAGGACCCACTGACCTCAGTGTAACACGACATGCACAGTATATGAAGTCTGTAGCAAAACCAACATAACTTGCCACTTCTTTTACAAAACAGAAATAGCCAACTAGGACTAGGCAAAATGTATGAGTGGAATTCCTAACATTCTGGTTGCAAGATATGCTTTTTCCTTATGAAAAAATAGGACAGTAATTTTTTTTTAAAATCATATGAATTACAAGCCTGTATGTCTTAAAAATGCAACCCTTTTAGCTTTAACTTTAGAACTATTAAGTTCTTTCAAAATCTGATTTAAATAGTTCTAAACAAAATGAAAGACAGAACTGTGCATTAATGAAACACAACAGGTTGTATTTTACATCTCTAATCAAACCATTTAAGTTATGATTTGTACAATAGCTGTAACACAGTAACATTATAAGTAAATGTAAAACCTTTGATACCATTCAAGTTCATATACAATCACAGAAGCCATACAAAGAAACAGAAATAAATCTATGTTTAAAACAGTAAATATACTTCTTGACTTGGGTATGCAACATCAAAAATAAGAAACAAAATTTGTCTATTATGGCACAAATAAAAACTGTACTCTGCGTTAGCATCTGCATAGCTAACAATTTTCAGAACATTTCCATAACCCATACAATATAGGTGAACAAAATATCAGAGACTCAAAATTTATTAACCTACAGTAAATTGATATATTGTCTGTATTATGATTTAAATTGCACACTATGGGCACCACATCTTTTTATCAAAAAAACCTAATTCATATAAAAAAACCTAACTCAAAATTGTAATTTTTCCACTGAAAGTTTTGGTTTGGTTGTTGGTGTGTGGGGGGGTTATACTTGCTATTCTACATATCACCTACTCTCAAAGAAATAAATAGGATATTTCATCAGCACTGAAGTATTACAGTTTTAGGCATTACATAGATAAGTACTGCCACCTAATGGTATTGTAGATTTAAGCATCATGAATATTTCAGGATAATTTTATGTTTATTAAAATATTAAGATATTTAACATCAAATTATTCATCTTCACTCCATTAGGCTAAGTTTACAGTGAAATAAAAGGCCATTATTCTGCAGAAGTGTGTAAGTGATAAATAAAGGGTAATCTGACCAAGCCCCATGATTGATCCAGGCTACTTCCAGGTGCAAAGTTAAATGCAGTTTTATACAGCAAATCCTAACATAACAAGGACCACAAATTTTAAGTCACACATGGACTTAAGAGATTGCAGAATAACCTCATTCAACTGAGCTTTTGCAGTCAAGAATTGTGCAGTTCATATGCGAATACCTAAATTTTAATTTCCTAAATTCACAATGGCTTTCCTTAAGATTAGGAAGGACACCTTTCCATAGCAAGGTAGTTTTTAATAGTATCAGTTCTAATCATTTTCCATTTGCAATCTTTAAAGTTGAGCTGCAAAGAGCTGAAAAATCAAGTTTGCTTGAGAAGAAAATTCCCTGACATCAAAAACATTATTATAATTTTGAGTAGCAGCTGTTTTCCACAGTTCATCATTTTAGATTCTGTGCCAAGGATTCTGATAAAAGTGTTTCCTTACAAAATGTCCGCAATCACTAGTGCAACTTCTGTGCAGTCCCCATGACATAATGGTTAGTCATACTAACCAAGCAAGTAGGATGCTAACCAAAGTTTAAAACAAACAAACAAAACAAAAAACAAAAACGAAAAGCACAGCTGTTCAGGTTTGTAATGTTTTAGGTTTTCCTCAGTTCCCTCAAAACAGGTTGGAAGTAAAGTAGTAAATATTATTTCAAGTAAAGAATGCTTCAAAGAAGTACTTTTTTTACTTCAAGTAGTAAACACTTGTCCATTTGATATTCTGTTAGTTTGCTTGTTTTTTTAAACATACACTGATCATTACCTTTATTTCAAGAAGCTGAAATTCCAATTGAAAAGGCAGGGAGTGGCAATTTCCTGATAACCTGTGCTTCTGTATTGTTCTGCTTCCAGCTGTTATAAATGAAAGTAACGAAATGCTTGATTATTCCTTGATTACTGTATTTCTTCTGTTAGAAACAGTTAAAGTACCAACTGATACAGATTATTATATAAACCATGAAACTAAGCAGAGTATATGTTAAGAAAAAAAAAAAGCTAATTTCATGATAGCAAGGAAGTGAAAGACTATGCAAAGCACTACATTTATCAGAAACCATTTTATCAAAAGAGGTAATTACTTTGAAATTCAATTTTTTTTTTCTGCTAATGTTGAAAGCAGAATTACAACATGCATCTGCAAATCTAACATCAGACTGCTTGGTATAGCATCACTAACAGGCAGATAAATGCTTACTTTTTTCCACAGTTTTCTTGGAGTGAGTTGTGAACCGAATGCCAGTAAATTTCATTAAAAATGAGAGATCTGTTTCTAGACTTTCAAGTTGAACTTTCAGGTCTGATGGAGATTCATGTCCCTTCAACTCTCTCTGAAATTCTCCTTGGAATGACTTGCTATAATCAAAAACAAACAAAAAAAATCAAAAGGCCAAAAGACCCAGACATAAGAGCATGTTTTATCACATCAGTGCAGCAATACAGTTAAAAGAAAAGGATTTTGGAATGTTGTGCTGTGACAGTTCTCAGACCAAGATCAGTTTTCAGTGAATCACATTTCAGTTAGACCATATTACTGTAACACCAAACTACTCTAGCTAGCATAAATATTTCATGATCTATGTGTATTTTTCTATGTGGACACAGCCTTTATTAGAAGTTATGAGATGCGCACATCCATTTGGAGGAACATATAATAAAAAATGAGCTGTGATACTTTCAGTAGTCTAAATGACCTATTTTATCTATAGAGAGTATATTTATTATGCAATATCATTTATGTAAATAAAAAGCCCCAAAGAAGTACTTCCTTAGCCTACAGCTAGTGACAACTAGTCCCCCCAGTCCTCCACCATTTTTTTTTAAAGGATGAATAAATGTGCATTGAGCTGTTTCATGCTACATCATGGAAAACATGGTCTTTGCAGCCAACAGCTTTGCAAGGCCCACACTGTAATGTACTGGGTATTGTGCTCTGACTGCTTTGATTGCCTGGAAACAAAAATAAAGGCAATAAAAAGAAATTAACTATTTACTTATTATTTATATTCCTTTAGCATACATGACCCTTGTCCTAAAGGAGTTCTGCGTTATACTAAGCATTGTAAAAATAACATAGGGAAAATCCTAATGCCACAAAATTGAGGCAGAAGCTTAACCTAAACAACATTGACAAAGAAACATTAATATTAATCCAACACATTAAAAAACTTCATACATTGACATTAGTATCTCTTCATCAGAAAAAAATGTGGATTCTTGTTGGCTGTCTTCATACTTTTCAGCCAACAATTTAATTTCTTCTTCCAACGACTGAATTTCATCTTCATAAACTTGATACATGCTGTCCTCCATTTCTCAGAATCAATATTACTAGATAAAACAAAAGTAGTATACTACTTAGGTTAAAAACAAATCAGTTTTCCAAAAAACAATTACTGTTATGCAAAGAATTAATCTTTAAAAGGCAAATATTATATTAGGAAATTGTTTCTCTTCCCCTTCTACTTAAAATGAGACAATTTACTTGCATCTTATGACTTTTGTAAACTGAAAAATTGATAGATACAGTTGTAAAATATTCCAGGTGGCTTTGACAAATGCAGTAATTAATAACATCTTAATTCTATGGAAGGAATCACAAAGTCTCATTTGCTATGGAAGAGTAAATGAACATATAAGCCTCGATCCTCAGCAACTAAAATCCACGGAAATTGTCACCAATCTGAAAACAGGATTAGGCTAGAAGTCAGGTAGTTGATACTATAGCACTCTTTCTGCAATATAACTCCTACTAAAACTGTGCAAAAGTCCATTTATAAAGACAATGGTCTACAAGCAGATATAATGAAGGTAGAAAGGCTGCTTTTTCCATGCAACATAATTCTGCACAAAATCAAGCTTCCTAAATAACATCGTAACTCATCCTGCTAAAAGCATCATAAATAGGAAAGATTCTACTTCCAGTGACAGCTATAAGAAGCTACTAGATATCACCAAAAGACCAAGAAAGAACAAATTTCTGAGCACTGACTTTATGTAACAACAAAAAAAAAGCAAAAAAAAAAAAGCAGAGTTTTCTCCAAAACAGGTAGTAAATAGGAAAAAAAATGGTAGTCTTGTTGCATTAGTTGCTGAAAGACTTAACTGAATCTAAATTTAAAAAATAGACTAATGTTAAGACTCAAATAACTGCATAGCCTCTAAATGCAAAAACTAAGTCAAGGATTGAGTGCAAGTCAAAGGTGTTTTTTTTTTTTAATAGTCATGATTCCATCCAGTATCCATTCATTTCACAACAGCACCTGAAAAATATGGATTCTGCTTTACATATAAAAAAATACTCAAAACATATTTAGCATTAAAAGTTTATTTAATAACAAAGAAAATATTAAATGCCATCAAAGACTCACAGTGATTGTGCCTAGTTACAAACTTTCTCTGAAATTTTAAAACATGCATATGCAACATGCGACAACAAACAAGATTAGTGGGACAAGAAATAGACGTTTTTAATGTATCTTCCCGGTTTTCTTTATCTGAGAATATACTGAAGAAAGTTTTACCTGCAACCAGGAGTAACCGGAGGGGGGGGGGGGGGGGGGAAGCCGAGACTCTGAGGCAGGTTGGCAGCTAATTCCTCTAGTTGGCTCTTCTGAAAACAGCAATACAACACATACACCGCCTACAGCCACTTTAACTTAAGCAGTTTTACCGGACAGTAAAAGATTCGAAGACTACTTCTAATCTCAAACAGATTATCTCCAGAAGAAGAAAAATACCTACTTTTAATTAAAAAACATACTTTTAATGACAAATAATCAGCCACTTCCACTCACACTAAGAGCGCACACACACACATATGCATTTGTGCGCTAACACCATATATCGCAAACTTCTACATACCTTCCCGTGCGCACCTCAGGCGCTTGCTTTTATGCTGCCCGCTCTCCAAGACAAGCTGGGAAAAGCAGGCAAGATTTTGTGGGAAATAAGCTAGTGGGGGTTTTTTCGCATCTGCCCGCTTTGCGTCTAGGCTTTAAATCTCACCAGGGGACACCTGGAAAAGAGCTGTGACCCGCCCCACGCCGCGGCGGAGGCCCGCAGGTGCCACAAGCACGGGCAGCCCCAACGGCTCCGCGCGTCGCCCGGCGGCAGCGGTCGCACCCGTCCACCCAACGGCCGCGCTCGCGCCCCGCGGAGCGGCGCCTTCGAACTGCGCGCCCAACGGCCGCCGGCGCCCCGGGCGCTGCCACCGCCACTGCCAGAGCGGGGGAGAGCGTGTTCTGCCGCACGCCGGCGCCGCGCGGCTGCTCCGTCCCCGCTAGGCAGCGGAGCGTCTTGAAGCGGACTACCGGAGCGAATATCCGACCGTAGTGGTTAGGTCCCTATTTCTTCATATATTTCCGTACGTTTTCAATTATGTCTTGCGAGAACTCCCCCTCTCTCTCTTCCTAGTTGGTTAGGCTCAAGCCTTCCGGAGTCACAGGGCCAACCCGTGTGCTCCTCATACACTTGACCGGCTGCAAACAGGAACCGGAGAGCGCAGAGGAGCGAGTCTGAACCCGGCCGGGTCAGGAGACGGAACCCTTTTCTCCGAGCGTGCGCTAGGAAGGGATGCGGGGGAAGGAGAACTGGGCTGCACTGCGAGGAGCGCACATGGGAGGTGGTGAGGGAGAGGCTCGGTTGTCTCCTGGGGCTGGCGGGTCCTCAGGGCCTCGGGCGGCAGGGAGGGTCCCTGCGGGTCGGTGGGGGGCCTCTTTTGTTTGCCGCCTGCCGGTAGGCGAGGGAGGCCTGTGGGTGGCTCTGTGCCTGTTGCTGGGGCGGCGCGCGTGCCCCTCGCTCGTCCGCGGCGGGGGGCGGCCGTTGGTGGGAGGCCGTTGGGGCGGTTCGGCCTCTGTGGCGCGAGTGCTGAGCGGAGCTGGCAGAACCGAGGGCGCCCGTGGGGGTACCACGAGAGCTCGTAACGTGGCGTCTGCGCTCTTCCATGCAAAAGTTGGGGGCTGGCTGTTCCCCTGAGAAAGTAAGCGTCTGGGCTTTTTAGATAATGTTTGTTTGCCTTAGAAGATTATTTTCCTCTGAAAAAGTCTTCCTGGTTGAAAGGCTTTTTAAGTATTAGTGCTTTCAAGCACTGTCATTCCTTTCATGATGGCAGAAAAACAATTTTGAAGTGTAAATTTAATTTTTTTCCCATAATTTATGTTTTAATTAAAATTGTTCGCTGATGATAGTGGTCAGAATATACTAGTCTAGAGGTCCCGCTATTTTGTTTACATAACATCATTTATAGGCATCTAAATGCAGGTGTCTTTTTTTCATAGATATTGCATATCTTCATATTTAATGTCTGAGGCTTACAGATTTCTCTGTATCTTTAATTTGGATGTTGAACTGTGGTTTTAGTTAGTGAATTCAAATCTGTTATTGCTGACCAGAGTCTGGTGGTTTTATGCATTGTAATGTGTTGTTTGTCTGAAGTCTCAAGAGTTTTTGAATAATTAAAAAGAATTATCCTGATCCATGTGTAACTTTGTTATTTTTCTTTTAATTTGTTGATTACATTTTACATTCTTCTACATACTTCATGTGTTTCTTCTTCTACTGTTGCTGTGTGAATATCTGCTAATAAACAGCTGTCTAATAGACCAGATAAGGAGAAAAAGTGGTATATCTTTTAAATATTGTCAAATTTTTGTTTTAACAACTTTATTTACGTTACGGTTCACACATTGGGTTATTGTTACACTGTTTTTGGGATGAAATTGGGTTTGTTGTGACAAGGAAGGGAAATCAGACTACATTCTGTGCATCCTTCTGAGTATACGTATTTTACTCAGTCCTGTCCAACATGAATTTGCATTGCCCTGTATACTCATAAAACTGCTAGCTGTTTTAAGACAGTATATATAAATAAACTCCATGCTTCTGCGTGATACACAAAGATCAATAAGGTTACTTTATTCTGAGGCTTAGTTTGTTTGCTGTGATCTTTTCTTCTACATCTGAAGAATGAGAGCTTGATGATGGCTCAACACTGAAGAAAAGTGACGTGAGCGAGTCCTTTGACATTCTCTGTCTCGCTTCTATTCTCACTCATCCTGAAAACAAGATACTGAGGTAGAAAGGAATGTTCCGCTGTGTCAGACTGTCACACAGACCTGCAGAAAGGTTTGCCAGCATCCCCTAAAGCAGTGATACAGCTAACTGCTTACCATAGCCAGAGAGACTACTTCCCTGCTATGGCTCACAAGCCACTTCAGTTGCTCAGCTTCTGGTTCCTATTTTCTTAACAGCTTCATGGTCCTCTCCCCTCCCGTAGTAGAAGTATTCAAAAACAGTTTCACTTAGTCGAACACTCTGGTGCCTTTTTAAAGTCTTAATATGTAGGAGGGCATAAGTATCATCTATAGTAGTCCTTACAGATGTTATATTTCTAAGTATTAGTTGGTTTTCAATGGTTGTAGTATTGCTAGCTAAAAAGTTGCTAAGGGTAAAATGCTTATGGACTCAAACTTTCAGTTGCTTAGTGCTCAAAGTCCATCAGTCCAGGTGGTGAAAGGTACCTTTGTCACACAATGTGCAAGTTGGCCTTCTCGAAACTCTGAGCAGCATTTGAGCTAAGGAGATGGAAGTTGCAGCTGGCAGACTGACTTCCTTTGACCAAAGCTTAGGGAAGCCTAGTAGGTTTGGATTAAGGAAAGTCTTATGAAGGGAAGAATTAAATTTCCGTGCATGAAACTTAGTTGAAGTTTTATACCTGGTAATTCTGTTCTTCTGTATTTAGTTTTCTGATGTAACATGTACCACTTGTTCATTGCACCTAAAGTAGAATTAATACTGGAGCCCAATATTATTGGGTAGAAATAGCATTCCTGTAACCTTCTCACCATTAAGATATTGGAGTGAAGTTAAGTGAAGGGAATCATGAGCCGTTTACATGTTCTGCTGTGCACCCAGCCATATGTTTTCAGCTAAATGTGTTAATCCCTGGTTACTCATAGCAATGCTATATTTACTAGTACTGGAGCAGAGCATGTTATGTAGTGCAAAGCAAAGGAGCACCCTTCTCAGTAGATTCTTTATGGAAGATATTATTATGGAATGATTTGCCCCATAATTTGATACTATGATTGTATTAACCACTGCAATATAAGTAATAGCTCTTATTATCTTTTTACAGAAAAACAGAGCATGCATTACAGATGTAACAGCTTGACATTTTGATATGGAGAAGAAACAAGTTTCAAAACGTTTATATGTTGGAGGGCTTGGCCATACGGTTTCTAAGGCTGAACTGCAAGAAAGATTTGGCAAATTTGGACGTGTTTTAGATGCAGAAATTATTACCAGGAAAGATGAACAGGGTAACGGTTTTGCATCATCTCTTAAAAGTGAATTGTTCTTCAGTCTGTTGTGTGAAGTAGAATTTTTGCTTCAGAGGCACTTTATTTTCAGGAATTAACTTATGTTTCAGTTTTAAAGGCTGCATTGAAATTATACAGAAAATAACTAAATGTTTATCTTGAGCAGGGAACCCTACAAAAACCTTTGCTTACATCAGTGTCAGCATTTCTGAAACAGATCTTAGAAAATGTAAGTTGTTTTTGATTTTTTTGACATTTTTATTGTTTCTTTAGTAAGTTATGTTCCTGAGCCAAATTACATCACTGATAATATATCTAATGTTGTCAGGTCAGGATATGGTCAAGGTAGAAGTTAGCAATTTCATTTTGCAATCATACTCATTTCATTGGCTTTAGTTACAATTTTTATGGAAGTTTTCTTACAAATATTTTCAGTAAGTAGATTCAAGTAAATTAAAAAGCTGCTTTGTGACTGAGGCGGGTGGTTTATCAAACAGTTTATTGGAGGAGGTGGAGCTGGCTTGCTCCTTTTATGAAAAGGGGTAGGGCTTGTGCTTCAAATATTTTAACCAGGTCTATGAAACATTCAAAAACCATTAAAAAGACGTATCAAGTCACTTCTAATATTTTATGTGAAAGGAAACCCAGAAGGAGAGTTTACATAAAGCGTGCTTATGTTAAAGAAAATATACAAATTCAAATATAGTTGGATTACAAAACTACCTGCAGGGTTACAAAACTGTGTGTGTAATCTGCAGCAGCAAAAAAGTCAGGCAGATACCTATGCCCAAAGACAGGGATTGGTAGTATATCATTGTATCTAGAAATAAGAAAGCCATTAGGAATAAGAAGGCCATTTGAGAGCAACTAAAAGCTAACCCCAAACCATGATATTTAACTTCCTTAAGTTCCTAGTATAACAAATTTCTTTCTGGTTCTCAGCTCTCCTTAAATACTTTTTTTTTTGGGGGGGGGGGGGAGTATACAAGAAGTTAAGTAGAGAGGAGCCTATCTGATAGTATTGTAGAAACATCAGGGTACATATATCTGAATTTTCAGATCGCTGTTTGAACTAAATCATACATACTTGAATTATGCTTTTGAAATCAGCTTTTTTATTTTTAATGTTGAGCTTCTTGGTTAAGGTTAAGATATTTGCCCTTTTATACACAGACTTTAATCAAGCAAGTGATCAGGTGAGATCATACTAAAGGAATTTCAAGCTGTCATAAAAGCTGTAGTTCAGTCCAACATGAGTGGTTTTTTTTTTAACGTAGAAAATACTCACTTTCAGTTTTCTTGTTTTACAGGCATGTCAATTTTAAATAAAACAAAATGGAAGGGGGGGACGCTACAAATTGAGCTGGCCAAAGAAAGCTTTTTACACAGGTAAAATCAAGAAACAAATGTATATTGTTGCTAATAGTTACTTTTTTCCCCCTGTTTTTAACATTATTGCTGCACTTTCTTCATATGCTATACTCTTACTTTTTGTAATTTTTAATGATACTGGTGGACCACTGATGCATATTAGATATTGCATCAGGTTTTCCATCATTGTTTTGCTATGGAATTAGTGTAATTGTGATTATAATTGATTTCCCACCCTTAAGTTAAAAGTGAGCAGTTACTGTTCTGTGGAAGAGGGTCACCACTGGTCATGGTTTAGCACACAAGTAAAACTGTTTACATATGATGTGCTTTTTGTTACAGACTTGCCATGGAGCGAGAGGAAGCAAAGCTGCAAAAGGAAAAGCCACAGAGAAATGATGAAAGAAATCTATTAGAATCGCTGAAAAAGGCTGGAGTTGTAGATTTTCACATGAAAGCAGTACCAGGTACAGAGGTGCCAGGTCATAAGGTACGGTGAGGTAGCTGTACGGAGATTTAAAACAAAACAAAAACAGAATCAGGCACAAGCTTATTGCATCTGAATTTATGTCAGATCTTTACATTTGATGTAAAGAAATTTGCATACAGCGTGACAGTCTGACTTGTGAAAAGTAGTCTAAAGGAATACCTTAAGTGTAGACATGTAGAAGGCTCCTTTTTTGTCATTCTTTGTAATGATGGAAATAATTTTGATTGTATGCTCCTCTGTGTTGTGTTAAATTAATGTTTTATTATCTTCTTGTGTTGGGAGTATCTTCATGTCACTCAAAAGCATGGGAGGAGAATATACGTCTTATTTTTATAAAGCATATGCATTTTTGACTGCTGGGTTGTCAGGGTCTATTCTCTGTGCTTTAATACGTTCATCTGGTCAGTCAACATGCACTTGTAGAAGTAAGACTTTGAATAAAACTGTCATTCAATGTGTAAGTTTAGGCAAGGAAAAAGTTATTTATTGCAACATTTAAAAAATTATTTCCTGAGCATAAAACACTTTTGGAGGGTGATAGACGATTTGGGCCTTGGTGGGGAGGGGCAAAGGGCAAAAGAATGGTGATACCATGTGTGCAGTTACTACTATTAATTCATAATTCGGAAGCTTTATATTAAAAATGGTACTTGTAGAGCAAAGAAATTCTGTTCTTTATTTGCAGGTTGTGGAATGAGATTTAGATTTTTTGAAAAGGAAGCTGGCTACAAAAATATATCACTTAATAAACAAAAATGAATTAGTCACAGACAGTTCTTTATTAGTGTTCCTTTTATCAAAGAATATATGCTTCATTTTATTCCAGGGTTACTGTTTTGCTTATTGTGATTTATTTTTCCCTATATTCCCCCCCCCTTTTTTTTTTTTAAACTCTGATTGATTTTATTTTCTTTCAGAATTGGGTTGTTGGTAAATTTGGCAGAGTCTTACCTGTCCTTCATCTTAAGAGTCAACAGAAAAATAAAATATCCTTTTCTTATTCATAGGACATAGATGCAATTCCCTTCTTTCTTTCTTCATATGGGCAAAAATACATTTGCTTAACAGTTTTCATATTATTAACTATTATATCATGTTTAATTTACTGATTCCCTTAAGTAAATCTTCAAATAAATTCATGTGATTTGAATAATTTTTCAGGTTGCATGTCACTAGTTGAAAGATTTATGGTCATGTTAACGAAGACCCTTTCACTTAAAATTTAGCCCATCCATAAAGATTGGAAGCCTACTTGCTGAAAGAATCATGTTGTTTTTATTCCTTAACTGAGGACAACATTGTGAAATATGACCCATCAAAATACTGCCATAACCTTAGAAAGCTGGAGCAAGACTTGACACATGTAGTTCCTGTATCCAAGCTCACTTGGCATTTGGAAGGGCGAGATGACAGCATAAGCAAGAAGCGACAAGGGGAGTTCCCTGTAACAAAGAAGCCACCTAAAAAACTGAGACAACTGGACAGTGAGGATCTGAATGGAACAGTAGTTCTCCCTTCCGGTTGCCAGTCACAGTCAAAAAACATAAGCTCTTCGCAACCAATCCAAAGATCAAAATCCAAATCCATCGAGATGTCTAAATTATTTCCATCAATCAGTAAAACATCAGGGAAAGATTTACTCTCAGATAAAAGCAGTGTTTCTAGAGCTACATCTCAGAAAAATATGATGAGTGTTTCTGACAGTAACTCTGATTCTGAAGAGGAAATCAGAGCAATGATAAAGAAAGAGATGGAAATACAGAAAGCTGAAACAAATGTTGAGACTGAAAGTGACCACCTGGAAATTGTTGGGGATGACTTTGAGCTAAAATACAATACTCACTGGTCTTTAGACAATCCAGATACCGTGAAGAAAGTCATTAAAAGAAATAGTAGAAAGAACGAGTCTATGGAATGTGACAATGGTTATGATTCAGCAGATACAGATGAAATTATTGCTGTGAGTAAAACTCCTGATCTAAGCAGCAGGAAAACTACAACTTTAGAAGACTGTAAACAGGTAAAGGTGGAAAAAAAAGTTGATAAAGAAATATTAACTAATAAAAATTGTGATTTGGTAAATGTCTCCTCACTGAAAACACATAATTTAAAAGAAGAAAACTTTGGAAGAGAAGGGAAAAAGAGAAAATCTAAAATTTCTGCCTTGCGGAGTAAAACAGTTAAGAGTACAAATAAGACAAGTGACAGTGAAAGCTCTTATTCACAGTCTGAGGAAGGGGAATCTGATACCAGTTCTGTTTATGAGTCTATGATGCAAAACTGTTACCGTCTAGACCTTACATTAGATGACTTAAAAGCATTAGCTACTGAAAACACTGAGACTTCAGTAGATGCAGATAATACACAGAGTTCTAGTGAGTGCAGTGTTAAAGAAAATGCTAAGGGCAATGTCACATATAATAAAAAACATTCTAAAATTCCCCCAGAACTTAAAAAAAAATGTATCTGTCCTGATGATATAGTTGCTGCCCTTTTAGAGGGGGAGGAGAATGCTGATGAAGAAAGCGCCAAGGGACAAACTAATTCAGGTTTGAAGTATCGGCCCTTCAGAGGAATGGGGTCCCTTTGTGAAAAAGAGCTAACTAAGGGCAGCACTGGTTTGAAGAAGAGGTCTGTAGGAAACTTAGGCTTTGAAACTTATTTTTCTTGCTGTGGAGAAGAGTCATCTGCATCTAAGAACACTCCATTGCATTCACTTGAAGTCAGCAGTAAAAAGCAAAATGTGGCTTGTGACCAGCTCAAGGAATTGTCAGATGCTGCCATCTCAGCAGATAAGAGCGATCAGCCTATTTGCAGGCCGCACTTGCAGGGAAAGAGCAAATATGTGAACGCTCAACAAGACCAAAAGTCAGAGGGTGGAGATGCTGTTCCTAGTGCCGATGAAAGTGAGGATGAGAGCAGTAACATGGACAGTAATGCTCCCATATCACAGGAACACATTAAAGGACAGCTGAAGAGTCCAAAATTGCGTTCAAAAAAACTGAAGAGAGATGTAAGTAATGAGAATGGGAAGACAACTATTCCAGAAAGTAAGGAGCTTTGTTTTCATGCTACTGCTTCTAAGGAACCTGATACAAAAAAGAAACAATTGCAGGATAACCAGAGGAGGCTGGCAGCTCTAGAAGAGAGGCAAAAAGAGAGAGAATTACAGAAGAAACTCATTCAAGGAGCTCTCTCAAATCTGGTAATTACATTTTTTTCTCTGAACAGTAGACAGTAGATAAAGAAAAATTAGCCATATGTACTTAAGACTTAAGAATTGTATTGTGGAATTTCTGCTCACACTGCCACTTACAATTTTAGAGTACATACAAACTGAAGCATACTTAATTCCTGGGATGTCTCTAGAGTTGCAACAGGAGTAATAGACTCCTTGAGCGCCATGAAAATGTATTTTAGTTACATCTTTGTGACTGTAGCAAGTATTTGATATATCTAACTTCACAGTTTTATTCTTATTTAGGATAGCCAGCCAGCAAGCGTGCATAAACACATTATCTTCAGTTCAGATGTGGAAAGTCAATCTGAAATAGATGAGATGTCTGAGAAAGACGCAAGTTTGGGAAATATGTTTGAAAAAGTAAGTGTTATAAGCAAAAGTCCAATATTCTTAGAGGCAGTTCCATGTGGATATAACTGTGCCTTTTATTCTAAAGAGTGTTTTTCATAGCAACGTGACAGAAAAAGTAAATGATAGATGTTTGACATAATATTTTTTTTTTTAGCTAAAAATGTGTTAGCATGACTGTGCATCTAATAAAGCTGGAGAATTTAGAATTTCCGGGAAATCGAGATCTCTACACATGGTATTTTAACTTTAAAAAGGAAAAAGAAAGTTTGCATTATAGGGCTTACACTTAATTGATTTTCAATTCCACTGCTTCTGGTTAAAGGAAGAAAAAGAGATCTGACTTAGTAGTATAGAAAGACCCATGAGCTTAAGATAACCCAGATTGTCACCCTGCTAGTACCCTGTGCTCTTTTCAACAGCGTATAACTGAAAACCATCAATATATGCAGATGCACAAACTAACCTGCTGCTAAATTGTCAGGATAGCTGTACAATCCTAATAGTAGTTGGGTTTGTTACTGGTTTGATAATTTGTTAATATGAGATTTTTGCCTGTATGTCCACCAGAATGTTCTTTTGCTGCATCATATGTTATATCATTTACTGCTTTTCTGTGCATTGTGCTTGTGATATGAAAAAAATGTGTTAAATTAAGATTTGCTGTAGATAATCTTTGTTTTCTGTGACTAGACAAAGAATATGCATTAAAGCAGTGTCATATCTTTAGCATGATGCTAGGGTCCTAAGAAGTTGTGTGGGATTTCCTCTCTAAACTGTACCTAATTAAGACCTAATTTACCAGAATTCTCAGGATTTTACCACCATACTTGAAGCACAATTAAGTACTTTGCTGAAATAAAGCTTGTTATATCATCATATCTTTTATATTCCTTCTAGTATATTCAATAGCTTTACACTATTGGTTTTGTTTTTGTCTTTTTCACTAGAAATTTATTAAGATTAGGGTCATTCTAACCTTTTACATTTTCCTTCTTTTCTCACTTATCCTCGCATTTAGTTTTTTTTTATTACATATTTGTTACCTGTATTCAGAGTCCCTGCCCTGTATTTTTCTTTGAAAGAAGCTCTAATTCTGTAGAAAATTGTTTTGAAGCCATTGAGTACTTACCTTTTGTCTTGTAATAGTTGATCTTTATCAGCTGCCTTAAATGGGGTCATAGAGTTTATATCATAAATGAATCCCATTCAGAAAGGGGATACTTAGACCTTGGTATTTTAAAATTGATCTCCCTTGACATATTCAGAAAGTTGGATTTTTATGGCTAACTCTCATGTATTGCAAAACCTGAATTAATCTGTACAGGGATGTTTTGCCTGTGCTAAAATTTAGTAGTGATAATTGTAAAACAAAACTATACAAAGTAGGTATGCAAAGTAAGATATGAAACACAGACTAATAGAAGTGAGCTTGTTGTTGTAGAAATATGCTTTTTCAGATCAGTTGGAAAACAGACGAACAAAGTTAAGAAAATCGTTGCTTTTCTATATCCTTTTTTTTTTCTTTTTTTTTTTTTTTTTTAACAAATAAGGAGTCTGCTCCTAAAACTTCTGGAAGGCTATTTGAAAGCAGTGAAGATGAGCAAGATGATACAGATGATGAGAGATTCAAAATTAAACCCCAGTTTGAAGGCAAAGCAGGTGAAAAAGTGAGTGAACCTATTTAACGTGATTTACAATTTTCTCCTGAGTCTCCATAATGCCACTTCAGAAGTACATAACATCATGTATGTTTGCATACTTGTTGGATATGAACATTTTGACAAACTTAAGGCAAAAGTCCATTTTTAAATAGAAGAAATGGTAGTCGTGGAGGAAATAGTATGTGGGGGGGGATGAAAGGGTTCTCTGATGTTGCCATCTTTAAATACAGAGAAACTTCTGGTGAAGGCAGTGAGAGCTAAAAGTTGTTAGCATGTTGCAATGATTACAGTAATTCTCCAGCAACTTAATAGTAGCTATTTAATTTTCTTTAGCTCTTGCATTTGCAATCACGATTTGGCACAGATGAAAGGTTTCGTTTGGATGCTCGATTCCTTGAAAGTGACAGTGAAGAAGAAGAAGAAGGTAGGCCTGTTCTTATTTCTTGGTTAATCATAGTAATAGTGATGTATAATGGAGCCTTAGTTTTGTATGTTTGAAATAGCTCATGAACTCCTTTGCTTCTCTGGAGGTCAAGGAAAATAACTCAAAGAAAATAACCCAACCCTGTTGTGGCTGTGCATATTATGTAGTGGTAGCTGAGTTTTCTTAAATGTGTATGTTGCAAAAGTAATAGCTGAATGAGACATTACTTGGTTGATAAATCAACATTTTAAATAATTTTTTAATACAGGATGATATTTTTAGGATATTAGAATGTATTTATCCATGTTTTTCACAGGATAAATGGTGACTTAAAAAAAGTTTTTGACTTTTATATTCACTTCAACTGTTTGTTTTATAGTTCTTGGAGTTCACTTATGTTTCAGTAACTATAGGAGGAATGATACCTTAAAATGGCAAAAGGCAGAAAAGCTGAAAACGGCAAATAAGTTTTCTTTTTTTTTTCCCCCTACCAAAAATGAAATTGTTAACCTAGTTTATTTCTGAAACTCATCTTTCTCCCAGTTCTACTACTCCCTTTACCATTTAATGTGATCTTAAGCATGCTCCCATACAGCATCCTCAGTGGCAGAGTGGCTGCAGAGTTGTGATATGAGGAGGGAGCAAGTTGTTTAACTGGTCTGATTTTCACGTGAAGTAGGTGTTCCTGATACTTCTAATCAAAGATTAGCTGAACTGCAAGGAAAAAACCCTGTAAGGAGCTTTAGAGGAAACCTGTCAAGCCACATGAGCTCTTTTACTACTGTGGTGTGATGTTATATATCAAATATTACATACTTAATCAGGTCATAGTGGGGAAAAAATAGTAATTATTATGTTTTTCTTTGCAGAGACAAAGATACTGGAGACAGAAGAAGAAGAGCTTGCTGCAGAGAAGAAAAAAAATCTGCAAATCCTGGGAAACCTCTTGAATATCAACCTAGAACAGCCTAAGCCAACTAAAACAGCCATGAATGCTAAGAAATTCAAGTATGAATCATGCATTGTCAGAAAAGAAGGGATTTTAGGAAGACTTAATTTTTGTCCGTGTTATGCAATTGAAATTTCTGTATTTCAGTCAGTTGACTGAAAAAAACATTTCATTCCTTGTCATGTGCATCTGAAGTCAGCCTTTAATTCAGTTTACCAACTTCAGTGTCCCAGTAGATCATGCTACTGTAATTATCATTATTTTAGGGAAAAGGTGATTGGATGGCCACTTGAGCTCCTTGCAGCAGATTTTTGTATGATTGGATTGCTGAGTATGAGAATTAGTGTTTTAATAAGTCCTTGCCTATATAGGACATATTTCTGCTCTCTGCAGAGACAAATTTAGAATAGCTAAACAAAGAGCATGTAAGCTGACCCGTAGGTCAGTAAGCTAGACTCTAGTTTCCATACAAGTTAACAAGGTGGTTGTTTTCTCTGGTTTGCAGATGCAAATGAGTTGGGTATCCTATCTTCCAAGGGATACTTATCAGAAACCACAGTGTGATTTCTGTTCTTTATTAGCATCAAACTTCTTTTTCCATGGTTTTGGGAAATTTCCTCATTATATTAGGAATTTGTTACATATTACTATTCTGCCTGTTTCAGCCTTCATTAGATGATGATGAGACAGGTTTGGAACTGTACCACTGAAAGTATTCTGACACTTTACTTGCTTTGAAAGAACTTGTTCTGCGGACTAAATTGGTGGAAGTTAGTAGTGCTAAATGTTGGATTTATATCAATTGACTACTTAAGAGTAGAACTATGTTATGACTTGTACAAATTTTCATGTATTTTCTAAAGACTAAGCAGAGGTGGAATTAATGTGTGGTACCCCAGAGGTAATCTTAGGAATTTTTTGTGAGATACAGTGTTCTGTAATATCCACATTAAGGATACAGTATAGGTGCAGTTAAAAGTAGTTAATTTATGCATTAAGCATTAACTGGGGGGAGGACAAGAACTAGATGGTTCTCTTTTTGCACTGCCATAAGGCAGCATGGGCTTTGCCACACTAGTATTATGGTCAGTCTAAACCTTACACTGCTATAGCTGAAAGTCTCAATAATGTTTTAAGTTTTGAAAGATGGGTGTGAGGGTTGGATTAGGTGATCTCTGAAGGTCCCTTCCAACCTCAATCGTTCTATGATTCTGTGATAAACAGGTGCATGTGTAAATTGATTTTTATTGCATAATGTATGTAACTTGAAATGTATGTTTTATATTGAATATGACATTTCGACTAAAGGAATTCTGTTTATAACTGTTTTTGACAAAGACTCTGACTAAAAGATACTTTTAAAATAACTATTAGCTTTTGGATTTATTTGAGACTTTTTGGTAAAGAAGTAAATGTGAATTTGAACCTGACTATAAATGTTTAGGGTAACTTTGATGTGGGCATTTAGAGTGTCTCATGCTTTTCTGTTTCCTTTCTATTTCCCTAGAGATATTAATGCCCTTCGCTATGATCCTACAAGACAGGACCATGCAGTTTTTGAAAGGAAACCAAATGCTACAGAAAAAGAGAGGTAGTATTACATCTTAGTAATTATGACTGTGATTTTTCTTTCCCTGAAAAGCTGGCTTTCAAAAACAGCAGGAGTTTGAAACTATACAAATTGCTCTGTTTTTTTCCTTCAGTTATCCCTGTTATTGCTAAAATAGAGCTCTAGTAAGAATTGTGACCACTAAACCACCAAGTGGTGTTGTCTTCTTTCTAGTCACTCTACTCTCTGCATGCTGTTTTCTGTCCTCCTTTCTCACCTTCATACTATCCCTTTGCTTCAAGTCATGGACTTTGAGAGTTGCATATCTGTGAAAAGAAAACACTAGCACTTTGCAAGAAAAGAAACCTGGCTCAAATTTCTTAATATTGAGATTATATAGCATCACACGTGAAATAAGTGAAGAGGTTGTCTCATCACTGAAGTACAGTCAGGACATCATTAATCATAGAGTAGAATTGTTGCTGCCCTTTCATAAAGTTAAACCTGAGAGTCTTTCCCCCTGCTCATCCTCAAAGGGTGTGTAAGTTATATGAGGGGAGAAGAAATGGATCAGAAGCCTAACTGAAAAGGCATTTATGTTGTCCTTTGAACTTTGGAATATCCTATTCCCTGAACCTGGAATCACTAAGAAAGCAAAAAACAAACTGAAAAAACCAACCAAACAAAAAACTTCAAAGCGAAACTACTCATTATTGTATTCAGATAAGTTTAGAAAGGCATCAATGTAAAGGTTGCTTCTTTAATCTGATGGAAGTATTAACATAAAGGGAGCCTTTCTTTTAAAAATATATGTGCTGTGTCATTAACCTTTAACAATTTGATTTCAGTAAAGCTAAAAGGAAGAAGAAGAGGGAGGAGAGTGAAAAACTACCTGAAGTGTCTAAAGAAACATATTATGATATTGCTGTGAATTTAAAAGAGTTGTTTGGATCTTCAAAGAGTGAAGCAAAAAAAAGTGAAGTAATACCCTGGGACAAAGATGATGCAGAGGAATTCACTTCACCTGACAATCAGACATTGGGACCTAACGTTGGCAGTAATGTAGCTCAGGAGTCTAGTGGTTTCACATTTTCCTTCTTTGGTGACATGGATGCATCAGCCATAAAAGAAGGTAACAGCAGAACATACTTAGTAGTACAATTTCTAATGAGAAGTTTGTCAGGCACTGTAGAGTTATATAGCATATTTTAAGTTCCGAACCCAGGGAATTTTTATATGCTAGACTCAGTAGTTAAGCAAAATCATTATGATCTCCTGTTATACTTGTCAAAGTCTTTGTAGTTTAAATCACAGTTAATTGCATTTTCATCCCAAGAATTTTGCAAGGGATAACGGTTTGAGAAGGAGCTAATACCTAATTGTTTTTTGAACAGTGATGGGAAAATGTGCTGACATACATTAAATTTCTCAAATAAACCAGACAAACCAGGATTCACAAAAACAACCAAGATTTTATAAATAAAATGTATGCTAATTAAGGTAGTACTATGAGCAAAAGAAGATCCTAGAGCAGAGCACAAGATCATAGAACATTTTAGTATGTACTTAATTTCATGTTTGCAACTTCAGAAATTTGTGAGTGACACATGATTATTGGGTCTAGGTAACAAAAAAAAAAGTCCTGTCCTAAAGAAAAACAAAATGTTATGAAACAAACAAAAAAACCGAAGCAAATATGAAATGAAATCCCATAATAAGTAGTAACATAGGAAACGAGAAGAGACAACGTGCGAAGCTAACAAATATTAAAAGCTCATTTCTGCTGACTTCAGAAAAAAATCAGTATCTTCTGAGTACTGCAGTATGGGTTTGGGGATAGCAATACGTAAGAGATCACTATAATAAAATGGAAAATATCTAAGTGGAGATGTAGTCCAGAGTTCATGGGTAAGTAAGTTTTTAACCAATAAGTATTTTGGGTTTTTTGTTGTTGTTTTTGCAGCACAAACTATAAGTGTTTTGTGGATACCTTAAACTTCATCCGTTCCCCTGCAAATGCGTGTTTTTTTTCCAAAGTAGAATATTCTAATCTTCGTCTTTAAGAAAATATTTGTATTTCACACTTTATCTACTATTGGGCTTGGAAACTGCTTTGTATTGCCAGAGGGAGAAAGAGCTGGTTCTCTTCTCCTTGACCAGCCTGACAAGTGCTGCATAGGTACTGTGCTTATCCAGTAAAAGAAAAGGGTGCCCTAAGTCCCTGACCTTAATCCTTTTGGCCAGGGAAGGAGTAAGGGCTCAGGTGTATTTTTAAGTTACCAGGTGTTAACTGAGTACCTGGCAGCTGGCCATGTATGCTGTAGGCTTGCAGCACATACATGAAAATGACATAGCTTAGTGGAACACACACGAAGAGTAAGCTAAGGCATTATGAGTTTAGTTCATGAAGAAACTCATTATTAAGGTAGTTCACCATGAAAGAAAGCTTATATTCTATCTTCTGCAAGCTAAAAATATGAACGCCTGCTGTTACTCCCAGCTCAGTTAACAATGACTTATTAGGTTGGAGTGATTTGGTCAGAATCCTGGATCCTAACAGTGAGCTTCAAAAGGATTCACTGTACTTTTTCCCCAAGCTGTGATGATGCTAGTTGTGGATTTTGGGGGTGCATGTGTAACACATGAGAAGGCAAACTAAATTTATACCTGCCCACATGATCATAGAAGAATGTTAGATGGGAGGTTTCTGTCCAGCTAAAATTTGTCCTTTCCAGGTTAAGTACTTCACTCTTAGGTAGCAGTTTTTATTTGCAGGGAGGTGAGTAATCTGTTTTTCTGGTGATATTACTGCAGAGCCCTACATATTTGAAACAATAAAACCTGTAAAAGTTGCCTGGCAAGAAGATCCACGTTTCCAAGACAGCAGCTCTGAGGATGATGAAGAGCCAGAGGCATCAGAAGAAGAAAGAGACAAAGAAATGCAAGTCTGTTTGTGTTTGTGGTCTGTTAGGTCGTAGTAGTTTGAGACTGTGGGAATTTTAATGGCAGCACTCAAGTCATGGAAAGCTAACATCATTATTCTACATCTCTGAATGGTAGAAGTCCTTTTTAGGAAACCATTCCTTGCTGTACAGAACATACTGTTCAAAAATCCTGCTACCACACTTGGTTTGAAGTTGAATATGAAAACTGAGTTTCCAGCTGAGTGCATGAGAACTTAACTGGGTAACAGTTTGGGTCAAAAGTCAACTATACATTAGACTTTAATCAAAAAAAGAAGAAGAATTAATAGAAGGCTACCTTTGGTTAATGCAGAGTACTGTTGTTCTTTAATGCATACTATTTCTCTGAAGCGTTACAGCTTTGTAAAATTAGAAATTGATAGTAAAATTTCTTTTTATTTTTCTAGGTTCTTCTCTTTACCACAGACAAAAACTGCTAGATTTTTCTTTTTCTCCAAAGATGATGAACGATTAAGAGGTATAACCCTTTTTTTTTCCATCTCTCTACTGAAATTTAACAAGGATAATAAATTGCCTGGTTATTAATGTTTTCTAGTTGAAGCGTAGATGAGGTCTTTTCTTAAAAAAAAAAAAAAAAAAAAAAAAAAAAAAAGCCGATTTCCATCATTACTTATGGTATGAATTGCGGTAGCATATCCCAACAGAAATTATGTACAGTCCCAGTATAATAAATGCAGAGCTGTTATCTTGCCCTCCTATTTTCAGATCGTTCCTTAATATATAACTTTTTTGTTTTTTTGGGATTGCAAAATCATTTGGCAAGCTATTTAGACAGTTTGGATACTTTCGGGCGTATATATGATCTTAATTTTTTCCATGCTTCTGCTCTTATTAAGAACATTCAATATGATCATCAGACCTCATATACCCATATAGTTCTTGATCCTAAGTAACTGGGGGGAGGAAGGGTTCTGTAGCTATAATGACTTCCATAGTATAAAATAAGTATATAGTTGCTTTTGATATGTTATACAATAAGTAATTAGCAAGGTGGCCTTAAATAATGCTTGTTTCCTGAGACAAGTTAGAAATTGGCCAGACAATGTAGATATAAAAGTTACTGTGTAGCTAATACAGTTCTTGTACTGTAATCTTTCAGTCTAAATGTCTGATTTACAGTGCTCGTTAAAACCTACAGCTCTGAATCCTGAACAGGCACAAATTTTCTTGGGAGATTTGTAGGATCATGCTCCTGAGTTCTTAATGAAACAGATGCTGATTCACTACAATTTGTATTTCAGCATATTAAGGAAAACTGGCACTTTTTTAAATTTTCCTTAGTATGCCAGGGTGTGATTCTGTTTGATTGAGCCATGTCGTAGGGGTAAGAGAGGCATATGCAGAAGATAACATGCCTTCTGACTCTTGCTGTCAGTGTTTTACTCGTGAGATTTATAAAAGACAACATATTCCCAAGTGTTAAACCATATTAAATTGTTCTTTGTTTTGTGCAGAAGGCCCTAAATCATTCTGTAGGTCAGTAAACCTCAGCGAAGAAAAAGACACCTGGGAAAATAGACGTAGATTATTGCTTGAGGTGAGTATTTTAACCTCTATTACTTGATAACTGTAGCTGGAAAGAAAGCTCAGCATGAGAAAGGAACAGGGCTGCTTATTTACTTAATTTGCATTAAAAATTAATCAAGAAGCTTTAGAAGGTCTTGAAACTTTATCACTACCAGGGAATTACCCAAATTTTTAATACAGTAGTGTATATAACCTCCTGTTTTGATGTCCAGCCAGGTAAGTTATTGAACCTTTGTAGTGCACAGAAGCAATTACTTTACTGTATAAAAGAAATGTGTTTAAAGGACAAACATATGATTTAGAAACTTTTCATAATATTGTTTTGAAATTTAAATATTTTCAGGAATGCCGGAAGAAACATAAGGATGCAAGAAGGAAAGTGAAAGCAAAACAATAAGTCTTTCTTGTGCTCCTTGTCAAGAATGGGTTTTGTTTCTTCTTTCAAGAAACTGCAAAAAAAGTTTCTTTCAAAATTCTGGTCTTTCAAAGATCTAGTGGGAACAATATTGGAAAAGATTATTAAACTTTGGTTTTAAAAAGCTACATATTAATTGATTATGTCAATTTGACGGTTGTAACCGGTTTTCTATTTTTTTGTGTGTGTGTATATGTAAACACATTGTTTAAATGTGAGTTGCTCGTTCACAAACTTCTTGAGGATTTGATCATGGAATGAAGAATACACTGGAATATTTTTGCTGTGTTTTCAGGCCCTAGTGCTGCATGGGGTTGATAGAGAGCAGGGGCAGGTAATTGCACCTGTAAGGTTATATAACCTGTATTTGGTTGAACATAATAGAGGTCTTGTTCAAGATTTCTTTACAAATATTTGAAATGCTTTTTTTCCTACATTAAAAGTTTACCAGAGGTTTATGAAAATATGTAAATAATTATAAAGGCTTATAAAATAAGTTAGATTTCTATTTCTTCACAGAACTGAATTCTCCACTTTTTTAATATAGTATTTACATTAATAAATATTAAGAACAAATGTTGCTGGTGTTGTATGCTTGTTGTTGAATAGTATTTTTACATATAAGGTCATATTCTTATATCCATATGGCACATGTGCTGTGGAGGGTCATGGCAATATCAGAATATTATGAAAGTATTGGCTCTTGGCTATTTATGTGCTGAAACATGATATAGCTTCTTCCTAGAGACAATTACTTGATGTAAATTCCTTCTCTTCCTGGACTGGCAGAAGGTAAGGATCAGGATCAATGGAAGATTATCAGTCCTCTCTGGGATGTAGAAAGGGTCAGTCCTCTGTAGCATGTTGAACAATAGCAGTGCTAGGATTAAGCGAAGATCCCCATCAGTTCATTCTTTGTGGAAGACTACAGGCCAAGAAATACAGCTAGTTCAGGCTGTCAGAAATTGGAAGTCTTGTCAGACCTGCCTTCAGATGCCTCAGCAGAACCATAGGCACAGCACTGTGTGGTAAGTCAGAGCAAAATAATGTCTCTAGGAGCTGCAATAGAAGGAAAAATCGAAATTTCCAACTGAGGAAATCCAGTATACATAATGATAGCATTATGAGATATAACATTTTGCAATACATTTCCAGGATGTGTGACACTAGTAATTGAGAATAATGGTTTCCAAATAAGATTTGTGAGAGATTTGATGACTAGCATTTATTTGCAAAATAATTAAACATTCCGTTGTGCTCTTCTGTAGTTCCTTTAGATCCCATAAGACATATATGCACAAAGAAATTAATATTAAGTCTTGCCACAAGATAGCCAAACTGAATCTTCTATAACTGTGATTTTTTTATAGCACACTTTTCCAAACCATGTCTAGCAAAAAAAGTTGATTTTTTTGATGTTTGAAGCTAAGGTTTGGCAGCAGACGGATAAATTCAGCATTACGTTTCCATTAAATTTACTGTCAAGTTAACAGCTAGAAATGTGTGTGTTTTCTGGTACTCTGGAAGTCACATCTTTCAGCCTGGGAAACACAGTATCAGTACCGGAGACCTGATGGTAACAAAAGAGATCACTTTAAGCAGCATTTTTCAAGCAATTTTCAGGCAATTTTTTGAGCTTGAAAGACCTATTACAGGGATTCTATCATTGTAATATGTGCTTTGAAATGTCTCTCATTGTCTCTCGTTCATTTTCTTTGCTTGATTTTGATTGCTTGTGTATTGCTGCAGAGCATAATTCCAGAATATTTGTTCTCATATGGTACAAGCTGTCATGTGCATTACTGTGCCTTGTATTCTTGGTTGAAAACACTCTTTCATCCAAAAGTGCTAAGTATTAATAGTAACTTGTTCATGATTGTGTGTAGATCCTTGAGTGTACTTGAATAATGAGGACTATAGGATTGGAACCTTTTATAATAAAAGATTGGTGCAAGTTCTCATAGGAACTAAATGTCACAACATTAATCTTCATCTTGCCAGGATCTGGCACTTAAGACGAGATTTTTCTGTCATTTCACTCTTCCTAACCATAGAAATGCTCTAGGCATTTCTATGCTAGGCTTCACAGTAGAAAATAAGGATGATAGCTGGCTACCTCAGGGTTTAAAGGGCAAACTAATGAGTGAGGAATATACAGCTGGGATATGAAAGCTGAAAACCATCTGGGCTTAGGTTAGAGGAAAGAAGTTCAGAAAGAATATTCCCCGTTTGTCAGAATGCTGGTCGGCAGTCATTTTATACAGTACATTATCAGTTACATACAGAGTAGATGGAAAAGAAGAATTAGATTTTTTTTTTTCTCCTGAAGTCCTGTTCTTTGTTTTCTTCCATATGCATTCTGAAGTTTGTCTGAATCATGGGGGGTCTTTTTGATTGGTTTTCTTTCCATTTTCAGAATTAATTTTACATTATGTCTGTTCTCAATCTCCTTATAAAAAAAAAAAGTTTTTGAATAATGTTAATAATGCTTCTATCTTGTATATTCTTTAACAAACATAAAAACAGGGTCTGGTCTTACGGCTTTCAATGACATATCCCCATAAACATTTTTCTAAATACCGTGATCTACGATACTGCGTTCTGAACAAAGTTTTTAGTGCTACGTTTCTGTGGCGCATGATCCTCTCTTTCCCTGAGGCTAGGAAGTCTTCAGAGTTGTAATAAATGCCACATTTTGCAGTACGCTGCCTTACTATATTATTCCTACACCAAGTTACTTTCTCCTGAGTAAGGGTTCCTGCAGAGTTGCAAGTTTTAATGCTCTGCTCTCCTAACTGTGATCCTAAGGCCTTACAACTGTTAACTGCTAGATGTAGTATATCTTGGTATGAAGAGACCTAATGACATATTACTTACAGCAGTATATGTTTTAATCAAGAGCTTTTCAGGACACTTTGATAGGCATTAAACTAAGAAATATGTATGTTAAAACCCCCAAATCAAAAAAGGAGTAAAGGTACTAGGCACCTGCTATGAGCCATTCTGACTTCACTAAAGTTCATACAACTGCAAGTTTCAGCCTGCATGGATTTTCTTGCAGGATGCCTGGAGAAGGTAACGGAGCAGTAAGTTAAGTTCTCTTTGATCTTTACCTTGCCAAGGAACATTTCTATTCTGTTTGTATCAATTTGCTAGGGGACAATGTATTACGCAGTGGTATACTTGGAAGTACTTTTGCATGGATCAGCATTGATGCTTACACAAAATGGTTGACTTGCTTTACTGAATCTAATTACTCAGATTGTTCAGGTCCGTGGAATATCTTAAGAATAAAGAGTGCTATACCATGTCACTTGAAGTAAAATCACTAACCGAAGAAATACCTTACTGCTTTTTTGAAAGGATTTTTACATATATTCACAATGAGGAGGGTAGCACATATCAGCATCTTAAAACTTAGTAATCTTTTCAAGAGCAATTTTTTTCAATTGATCATCTGTCATATTTGAGGATATTGCAAGTGTGGATGTTTAGTAACTGTTCAATCTTTCCTTTCATCCCCTTTGTCTTCTAACGTCTCTTCCTTTTCCTGCCAATTCTGTAGTTTCCCTGCGGTGTTTAGAAGTCAGATGTTTGGAATATTTTATCTAGTTATGCTACTGGCTTGATATATTGAAAACACAAAATGTTTCACTGGAAATGCGTGGTCTGTCGACAGTAACAACGTGTCGATACTGCATGCCCTAAGTGGAGAGCGTATTACTTTGTAATAGCTATCACATAAATAATATACCAGTTTCTTCCTGAGGGTGGCATCAGTTGTACAAGTTTGCCATTGCAGCTGCGGTGTTGCAGGCAGAAAACATCTGGCAAAGGAGCAACCAGAGCGGTGCACAGTCCCACAAAAGAAGATCGGTGGGGAAAAAGGAAGGAATAACATGCAGCATTACATCATCCCAGTAGTTCTGTCATTGCCACACATTTTATCTTTTTAGATAGAGCTGTACATATTGATCATTTAGTGTCTACTTTAGGCCTGTGCTGCCTACTCTGAAGCATGGAGATTTCATCACCCAGTGGTTCTGCTGCTTGTGTTTCAGGGTTAGCTGACTCTACAGAATTGTAGTCTGCTCACATCATTTTGTAGGTAAAATACTGCTTCTAGCAAGCTCTGTACTCATTAGGTTTGAATGCATATAAAGTAATGAACTAACTTGCTTAGATTTACTATTTTATTTTTCTGAACCTGAGTCAGGAATATGTATTGGCTGTCTGATACTAAGCATATCAGAACCTAAAAGATGCTGCTACCTTCTTCCCTGCCGTTTGTTTGTTCCAGCTGTGGAATTGGCAGCAAGTTCCGCATGCTTTCAGTCCATGTAGTGCAAGGGGGAGGGGAGGGGACAGGATGATAAAATAGGGTGGAAAAAGGAGAGTCCAATTGCTTCTTGAAGCAAAAACCTACTCTGTCATATAATAGTTTTCTGTTTTCTTCTTCTCCCCCACCTAATGTCACTCTTCCCTGTGCACTCTTCCCTCCTTCTTTTCCCCTGACAGCTTTATGCATGAAACAGCTTTGAAAAATCATTTGAGCAGCGTAGCGTTTTAGGAACAACTGTGGAAGCTATCACTACCAATCTCCTTGCTGAAGACAGATGGTGTTTTAATACCAGCATTTCACTACTGCAGGTATATTAACATCCATTTTATATAAACCAAAAATAGTTTGTTTAGTTTGAGAGTGTGCATATTAGACATTCTCCCTAAAAGTCCTAGGAGCCTGAGGGTATGGCTGTGCTATGTTCAGAAAATGTATCATTAATTAGCTTTAATCCAACTGGATTCAGTACAACAGTATTCAAATGGTAACACAAAGTTTGATGTGGGCTCGCTGGCTGTGGGCTTCCGAACGGGCTTCTAAAACTTCAGGCAGTGAAAGCTGCCTCTGTCCTGGAAGTTACAGACGTTTTATGGCAATGTAGCGCAGTGATACGTAACTTTATGTTGGGATTGCAGAGTGAAAATACTGTTCAAATCATTAGGACATAAATTCTTGAGGGCTCGGTCACACTATTGAGTTACTGTCACTTACATTTTTGTGCATTCAGCACAGTAACGGAGCGTAGGTACTTTTATTTCCTTGCACCTTTACTTCCTTTTAGCCAATGTTTACTGTCAACTAAAAGCCTGCTTGCTTTTTGTTAATACAGAGCAGCTGTTAGGTGGCTTAGGTTACTTAATTAGGTACTATTAGGTACTTAATTGTAGTGATGCAGTTTTTGTCCAAGCCCTGGGTGCATAAATCACCTTTAAAAAGAGAAAAGTATCCAACTGCTTATGATGGTGTTATTGTATTTAAAGGAAGGGGTGTTTGTCTGCAAAGATATGGTAAAGAGCATGTACATACTGCTAGCCTGTGTCTAATGCAAAATAACGGGGTAAATCTTAACCATGGAAGTGGTTTAATAATTCATTCTACATTCCATCGCTTTCCATGATTTGGCTGAGAAGTGGTATTTTTGTGTAACTTGCTAACTCGGGGTTTTTTTCTGGTTTTTTTGTTGAAACATTTGAGCAGTGCCAAAAAAAAAACCAAAAAACAACCCTTAACAAACACGGAAAACGGTCCCTGTTTATTCTGATGGTGGTTAATAGTCTGTTCTCTGCAAAATCTGTTGATACTGCAGCTTGCACTAAAAAAGACTGCAGCCATCTTTGTGGTGATATGTTTTTTATGTTATGTTTGGGATATTACTGAGTAAGATGAAGAATCGTTCTTGTTTGATTGCTTATATGTTGATATCTTTGGATTCAATCCGTTTGCCCTAGAGAAAAGCAGTCTCAGGCACAGATCTAGCACAGGGTCTGATACACATTCCTAAAAATCGCTACCAGGAGGCTTTGGCTTTATATTTACTGAAAACCAAGTACTTTCTGAATGCAAATGTCTAAAATCAGTGTCGAAGAGGCCCTTGTTTTAAATCTCTGATTGCTGTAATGGTGTACTCAACCTGGGGATTACCATGACAAAATTGATATATTTAAAACTGCATTTGCTCATTTTCTATAGAAACTTTTGACATGTTGGCTAGCTTGTTTGACAGTACTTGACTTCTGGAGAAAAAGTATGAAAGCATAAACTTAAAAGCTAACTTGGAAGATAAGACAGAAAAGTGAACTGCGGTTACGGATCTAAGAGCGCTTTGTGGTGTGTTAAAAGTCAGAGGAATCGTGGCGCATGCAAGGGAAGCAGCTGATCCCCGGCCCAGGGTGGCAGTTATACAAGGTGCAGGTATGTCTTATGCCATTTTTGCTCCAGTTTCGCAATGTGCTTGCCAGTCCGAGCTTGGGCAGAGAGACAAAGATCCAGCTCCCTGATCCCCCCCCCACCCACGCACACGCTCTGCTTGTAACAGCACCAAGGAACTAAACACAGAATGGGCTTTGAGAGGAAACGATGATTTACTGCTGCTCAGCGTCCAAAAAAATAAACCAAATGTGACTGCGTGACCTGCAGGGTAGAGTTCGTATTTACATTTTCCCGAGTTTCCTTCCCCTGCCGCTGGCCCCGGCCCGCCCGCGCACGCTCCCCGCTGGCATTGCCTGGCGCTTTACTGCCTCTTCTTTCTTGGCCGCTACGTCAGTAAGGAAAAGCAGTAGTATTAAGCCTGTGTAGTATTTTAGTAAGAATATTTGGTTGGATGTAGAGTGATTCCAAGGGCTGGCATAATTGCAAGCACAACTTGCCAGCGGGTAGGTTACACCAAATGATTTATTTGCGAGGAAAGAAGCCAAAGGATTTTCTTTTCTACCGACCAGTGATGCCTTCAAAGGATTCTCTGTTGCCTGGCATGGAATGTTTTATAACTTCACAGCCATACTATATGCCTTCTCCTCTTTTATGTATCTGCGGTTTGCATTTTCTGTTAGTAGTTTTGTTCCAGTGTAACCAGAGCAGCGGATAATAAACTTTCCATTTGCTGTTTTCATCCCTGTAAAGGAATTTCCCTATTGGGTTGATGCTTTGGCAAGTTTCTCAATATTCCTGAGTATCTTTCTGCCTAAAGTTTAATTTTCCCCATGTTTTTAGAAACAACATTTACAGTGTTTGAAAAGGTTCTACCAGAAATTAAACTTTTTCCAAGATCGGTTCTATATGTGAGTAGAATATTCCTGCTTTTCCACTCCGGAGTGCTCTGTGCAAATCCCTGTTAGTAGTTTGCTTTTGCCAAATGATATTCTTTAACAAATCTGACACTCTCCACCAACCATCTTTATCTTTCTGCCTCCAGAACATACCTTGTTTAACTTTCAGAATGAGAACAGAAGACAATGCAATCTGATTTTGTTGTTGTTGTTGTCCTCTACTTTCATTTCATTTTATGCTTTGCTGTGTTAAGTGAGAGATTAGTACTCACAGAAGCAAAGCTAAGAGGAGTAAATACAGGAGAAAATATCTTACCTGCCACAATGTGCAAGTCTTTTCCAGACATCAGGAAAACAGTGCTAAAATGATGACAAGACAGTACCTTGCTGTTGGTGACATGGATTCAGTGCCACTGTTAGAGCGTGTACTTACCGCAGCCTTCGAGGGCAATCGGAACGGGCAGAGCAATCTTCTGTTTGCTGCAGCAAGGTCGTATCATTTGGGGGTTTGGAGGGGAAACCATTCTCATAGAGGTTCCTGAATGCAAATATTCACACTTCAGACTTGCACCAATTGCCCTGTTTTGGCCGCTTCTGTATCCTCATTGTAAAGGTCTCCCACACAATTTGTTGTTTAGGTCATCAAACTACCGGTATAGCTAACAGCAGTGTTAGCATCGTTACAGGTGCTTTCCATAGTGACATGCTACAGAATTCATCTTCCATGGAAGATAAACTATTCTCCAATTGTATAAAACATCCTGAAAATGATAATTATTTATAAAAAGAGAAAGGGGGCCAGTCCTTACAAATGTTCCTGAAATATTGTCAGTTTAAAAAGCAAAGGCTTTTTCTTGGGTGGTTCTATTTAAAGAAAGAAGAACAAAGATGTTATAGGCTCGAAAGTGTTCTTCTGCTTCAAAGAGAAAGGAATATGATGTTAAGAACACATGCACAATTTGTTGAGAAGGTGGAAAGGGGACTCCAGGTTAGAATAAAGATCTGGAGCTTGGGTTTGTCTGATGAAACCTTCAGTGCTTTACCAGTTATGCCACATAACTGAGGAAAACCTAACGCCGTGTTTCTCGTGCCGGATTTGTTCTATATTGCTGCTCATACTTAACTAAGAGTATGTTCCCCCTTGGAAGTACTTTTTAGTTTCTTTGAGATGAAATGGGCATGTGAGATCTGCACCTTTGCAGTCAAACTGCAAAGTAATTTGAATTAACTTCAAATCTGTGTGTTTTCAATGCAGATGTTAATGCAGGTTGGAAGGGTATTAAACTAAGGCACTTGATAGCTGATTACAGCAGTTCAGAATACACAGAAGTGTTTCCTAAAGTTAATGTTTAATTGGGTGGCCTATTTATTTTGCTTGCAGCTTGTACTAAGAAATTATAGACCAGTTCTTTCACAATGTTAGCAATAAGGAGCCACAGGCTGGAAGAGGCTTTACATTAGACAACTCAAAATCAACAGCAAGACGAAAGACCTCAGCAAGCAGCTGAATGGAGATCATTCTGCAAAAAAAAAGTTTTTATGAGGCCAAACGTTGTACTAACTGCCTAGACAGTATGTAAAGGGATGAACATGTCCAGTGCCGAGATATGCTCTTCTGGGCTTAAAGCAGGCTGCAGCCCATAAATACCTTTTCAGAAGGAAACAGTTCTTCTTGAATTCAAGATGACTGTTTTCTTGTTTGTTTTTAAAGGCAGTTGGGGGTTCATTTTACATGGGAGTTGCTGTGTATGTGAAATATTTCTAAGTGGGGCTCCTGTTCCCTCTAGGAAATGTCCCTTCCTCTTTAAGTTCTGCCCTGCACTCTTCTTTTCCCCCCTTCTCCCCCAGACCACAGGGCTCTTATCAGCTGCTTAAATGGCAGGGTGTGACTGTGCTCTTCTGAACTCCTTGATTAAATGGTGTTATTGACATGAAAATAATTGCAGCTTCATTTATGGCGCTCCTTACACAGGCAAACCCTGGCCCAAGACATTATAGCCCAGACAGGAAAAAAGTGAAGATAAAGTTTCTTGGTCAAAACAGTAGGAAAGCTAATTGTTCATACATCTGTCAGAATCTTTTAAAGCAATAACTTGCTTATAAAATCCTCATCCAAAACAGAAATAGTTTGAAAAAATGCTGATGTGTTTAAATATAAAAAATGTCATTATCAGAGCAGGGAATTTTAGGCTGCGTGCAAATTACTTCTTATGTTGTTGTAACAAGGTATCATTGGTCTCTGTTCTTCGCTTTTATATTTATAGCAGGAATCTGCCTTCAGAAGCACCTGGATCTCCTGGTTCATACGGGAGTTCAGCGTAAGGCAGCTCGGCAGCAGCTGGGGCACGTGTCAGCAGCGTTCCTCCCTATCCGCTGTCCTGCGGTGCGGTAAGCAAGCAGAAGGGTTACATCTGACCTCCTCACCCGTTTGCTGTTTGAGCGTGTCACCACCCTCGAATTTTTAAGCATTGGTGGAGTTCAAGTTGCTCTTTCTATCCAAACACAACTTCCAAGGAGATAAAATTCTGTTGGATATTTTGCATTAGGTAAAACTGCAGAATTTAGCCTACTGGTAGCACTGTGTTTGTTTGCAAATGAAATTACTTTATCAAGTAATTCTTTATGGCTCTAAGTGAATTTTTGCAAAAGCAAAAGGGTGCATTTGATATATTTTTGACATGTAACTGACCCTAGTGACAAAGGGCTTGTGACTTCTCGGTTGGCCAGTTGCTCTTTGTTTCTGGCTTAAGTTGATGGTAACTGTGGGAAGAGTTTTCCCATTCACCACAGGTGGATCAGGCTTTAGTGCTGGAGGTTTAACTCTCACTTGATGCTGAAATCTGAATGCAGGGTCTTTCTCACATTTAATGCTGCTTTTGAAGATGGCACATAAAGCTGTTACTATTGATAGGCCTGAATTATTCAGACATCCTTATTAATTTACTCTTTGTAATTATACTTGGACATTTTTCCCAGTAGTTTGTCCCATTATTTGAGATCATTCACTTTATTTATTTATTTATTAATGGTCAAAGCATAGTAGTGAATCCCACGGCCCCCTCGGGGCTTGTTCAAGCACGCCCATTCTCAGACCACAAAGTTAATCATTTTATTGAGTGTTTTTGAAGGTTTTTGTTCCAAGTTCAACATTGACTTGTACTAGAATAGGAGCAGAAGAGGAAGTGTGTTAGCTTTTCCATTTCATATCTTAGGCACTTTTGCATCACTTTTCTCTGGGCTAAGGCACACCGTTGAGTGCAAAAAAAAGCAAAAAAAAACCCCACAGATCACACAAAAGGGGAAGCATTTTTTTATATTAAACCCACATTTAAAGGTGTGCTAACTGTAAGCTTGTGGTTTATTTTTTTCTTTTGGAAGGGGGTTTAATTTGCTTTCACATTTCAGTTCAGTACCTTTTGAAACTGACTCACCTTGGTCTTTTTTTTTTTCCTTTTTTTTTTTCTTTTACAGTGATCATTCAGTTTTAAAGGACTTTTTTTTATTGGACAACACACCAGCAGGAATTTGAAGCACGTTCTTCTGTTGCTTTGGCAACACCACCTAATGGGACTTTGCAAGGCTTCACATGAGATGCCTGAAGACTAAGGTTGCCCAGGTTTTTTGCTCGTACACAGATAAAGCTTAATTTCACGGAGCTGTACATTCTCAGGCACACTTGTTGCCTTTTAACTCGGGGGCAGACGGTCGTAATTCTAATACTGTGAAGCTTGCAATACTGTTACTTTAACAGAGGGCGCGTACGCAGCAGTCTGTTGGAGAGTGCATTTTACTAGGACCGTAGGAGCTGGGTCTGTGTAGCAACAGCTCTCCCAGCCAATCAGCGGAGATGTGAGAGAGGTGGAAGCATTTTTAACACTTCCTTTCCTTTAATTTTTAACATGTTCTTTTCTGATCCCCTCCTCCACTACAGGCTGAAGGTGACGTCCTGGAGCTTTCCCTCTTTTGTGCGATAGAACTTGGGTATTAGGCAGAAGCAATTATCAAGTTAAACTAAGCCCTTTCTAAAATCTTTTAGTTTTGACCCGTATCTACCAGGAAAAGGTTCCGGTATGTTGTTTTGTTCTGCCTTTCCATAAATTTCTATGCTGTGCCAGCTGTACAGTTTAGCTAAGATGTCCGAATTTGTGTACACATATTTCAAGAAGACTTAGGAGATAATGAACACATTTTATGGGGATTTACTGCATTTTCCCAACTTCCATTCCATTTTAATCTTCCGATTAGAAAGACTACAGTAAAAGGACTACTGGAAAGCTGCTGCGTACGACAGAACATAACTAGTACCATATCCCGTACTGCTGAATCACAAGCAGTTAACGCTGGCGTTGGCGAGTTTCCTCTAATGAGGCAGAGGGAGGTGGGTAGCTAATGCAGCCGACGCTGGCGCGGGCTCCCACTTTGGAAGGAAGTGGAAGACATGAAGAAGTAATGCAGGTTAGAAAAGCTAGTATGGAAAAAATGAATTTTATTCCCACCTTCCAGGTATTTATGCCAGTTGGCTGCACTGGGTAATAGAAAGAAAGGATCTCTGACTCTCCTCAGTCTCTTTGTTTTAGAACAGAGGAAAAGTGGTCTTTTACTTAAATAAATGAAGTTTTCAATCACTGGGTGAATTGGTAATTCTTCACTATTCCTTCCAGTCTAATTATCAGGATTGTTTGACAAAACAGGATAATCTTGGTAGCAAGCAGTGTCTTTGCTTTGGTAACAAAGTCCAAACTACACTAACAGAAATTTAGTTTCAGGGAAGATTTACATGATATCTCCTGAAATGACAGGTTGTTAAACTTGGAGGCCCTGTGCGCTGCAGAGTAACATGACCTGCTGTTTTTGACAAGCCCTTGAATTTAGCTTTATGGGATTTCATATCCCACAGTCATGTTTGCATTTGTTTTTAAAATGTTGTCCACTCAGAGACAAAAACAGTAGGGTGCTGCTCAGCTATCAGGCTTGGAGGTTGTGGAGGACATTGATCTGTGATCACACAACAGAACGTGCTGCATTTGGGAAATGAACAGTCCCCTTTCCAAAGGAGAATCTCAGTGAAAGACTATGTATGGTGTTTCCAGTGCTCATCTGAAGAAAGGTAGAACCTTTATTTTTTCTTTGTGTAGTCAGTATTAAGTCTTCTCATTGAGTGTTTGTACTTAAGAATGAAAAGTATCATCAATTAGAAGTTAGTCCTTTGCTCTTTTAGTTTGGGAGTAAAAAAGAGATATGCCCGCATTAATTTTATGCACCATTTTCGTTGGTAGAAGATTCACTTTTTTTCACCTATGTATGGACATTTTTTTGTAAAGCTGCAGTTTTATCTGTGTTTTTGCAGTTCTCGCAAAGCAAGTCAGGAAATGGGCTATATGCTGAGCACTCATTGAGTGATGCTCTGCATTTCCATCATGTGGAAAGGCATAGTACAGTCTCTTTCAAATGAGGTCATCAAGTGGGGAGATGTAACCGCATGTGGTATGTGCATGCTGCATAGTGTACAAGGCCACAAAACACATCTAGAAAGGAAGCTGTTACAGTCATGGGTTTTATAAACCAGTCAAGAGTCTATTAATTAAAAGCAACATTAACATGAAGTAGTTGCCACTTTGGGGTGCCACATAACGACAATCATGCACCAGGCAGCTGTGCAAATTTGCTGTTTTACGCTTTCAATAAGGTAAAAAGAAGCTGTCCCTGAAACTAGTTTTTAGCCTAGCATCAACAAGGAACAGAGCAGTATTTCAGTAGTATTTAATTGTAGGGGGGTTTTTTTGAAAGATGTAATAGGTCCTTGGATCTGCTGTTCTAACTGACATATGTTTCAGTGACTTCCATATATATTACTAAGACATGTACGGGAATGAGGATGAGACATTTCACTTTTTATGAAGTGCAATTGGTTATCTGGAATGTTTAGAAAAGATCACTGATCACTTAGTTGTTCCTTCTGCCTTTCTGTTTGTTTTGTCAAGAGAAAAACTTATGTCAAGAAACTCAAAACTTTAATGTAATTGAGGAACTGACTTGTTCTGTTGCTATTTGTAAATAACGATTCTGTAAATAACCAAAACAAATCTTTGAAAATTAAACTGTCATTTTGTAGACAGCCCATAGCCTGAGATGTGGGGAGCTGAAATGCTGTCACTGACTAGCTTCTACTCTCAACTTTGGTGTAGAGGCACTAGTTACTCCTATGGTTCCCCCAGAGAAAAGTGCTGTGCAGTTTAGACACACTTGCTGTTTTGACCATTCCTGTCCTTTGCTAATGATTGAGGGGGGTAGCTGTCTTTTGATTAGGAGGGGGAAGAGGGGAGGAGGAGGAAGAGGCCTCTTCTTCCTAGTCTTTTATTCCATATCCTATTCCTCTAAATCCTCTGAACCCAGAAGGACGGCTCAGTCACACTATTGTTCTAGTTGCACTTTATCTGACTAGAAAACAATGTTTTGGTCCCCACAATTTACTGGTTTCCTCCCCCAGAAACATGTCAATCACAAGAGGGACCCTAAAACATAATGCATGTCTGCTAACAAGTCTTGCAAGCTAGTGGAGTGAGACATTTGAGGCCAGTTATAGAAGTAGTAAATAGTGGCAGCTGAGCCCATGCTGATTTTTTCCAACAGAGAAGACCAGGGAGATCAGGACCTGTTGCTTAAGTCTTACTCTAGAATGTCAACATCAAGTACTTACTGCCTGGTAGCAACAGCATCTCAGATGTGTTGGAAAACTTGTACTAGCATCGTGGGAATACAAATCAGTAATCTCGTCTTGGTATAAGACTATAGCAAAAGAGAGTGGAGACTGGTAAATTAAATCATTGTACGGTAGTTTTGATGTAAGCTTTGGTAGACTGAGCTTTTAACCCATTTGTTTCAGGTAACCTCTTTCTTTCTCTTCCGTTCTTTACAGTTCAGCAGAATCTGTTTAATTATCTCTCTTCTGCCTCTAATCTATATTTGAATCACTGTAATGAATCTTCTTGCTCAGTTGTTTGCCTCAAATTAAGGATGTGAATTCTTACACCACAGAGCCAAGATAAGTTTCGACAAGCTGCAGAAATTGGGTGAGTGGAGGTTTGTTAGCTGTCTAAAAATGTCTTAACAGTGTTTCAGTGTCAGCCTTAGAAATGGTACATATAATTGCTGTATACCATTCTGTTGTCAGAAAAAAATCAAGAGATCAAATCTAGTCTATTTTCTGTCAAGATTTTATGTCCTCATATAATACTGTTAAGTGCATCTTGTAGGAGGTTCGTTAAACCAAATTTTAATTCCTTATTAAGAATTATTTTGCCTTCTGTGAAGATAACTTTTTTTTTCCGCTCCGTTTTGACAAACCTCAGTAATAAGAAAGCACTAAACAGACCTCGATGCAATGGGCCTGCAAACTTTTCAAGCTGAAATCAGGTTTTCTGGCTCTCAGGTTTTTTTCTGCAACTGAAGGATAGAACCTTTATATATTTTTTTATTTACTTCAGCTGAAAGCTGGATAGTTCGCTGTAATCATGATTTCAAAAGCTGGGGCTTTAGAGAGAATGTCACATCTTGAATTGGCAATAAAGCTTTTTATCATTCCAAATAGAATTAGTTTCTTGTAAGCAGTTATAAGATGTTTCCTATGTTCAATAGTAAGTGCTTGCCATTAGGCTTTCCCTGTACATCTTAAAAAAATAAAATAAAAGGCCTAACTTTTCTTTGGTTTCTGAATGCACTTTGGGATCATTTGTCTGCACAGCACACTGCTGAGTACCTGATGCATTGGTGAATCAGACCGCATATTTTCATGCTTAGATTTTCACAAGTATATGCAAGTAAGCACCTATTTCTGAGCACTTTAATCTACCTGTTAAGAAGAGAAATACAATATTGCTCAAAATACTCTTTTCTATATCCTTGCATAAGCTTACATTTGTGGTTTCTGATTTCATGGTTAGAGAGGTAACCAGCAGTTAATGGAGTGTGGGGTGTCACTGTGTTTTGCTTTTTCCTGGCAGCATGTCTGAGACAGCTGCAGAAAAACAAATTCAGACTCAACTTCAGTACACCACTGAGCCTCTTCTTCGTACTCAGTCTCTAGCTTCCCAAAACACGTCAAAATACAGCAAAGGAAGTACTGAGCTAACCAGTACTTAGCAGCAGCCAGAGATACGGTTAATGAGAAGGCCTTTTTTTCTTTACTGTTCCAGAAACCTAAGTAGGTGAGACAAATAGCTCTACAGCTCTAGGTGTTATCTGACTGCTACAAGCACTTTGTCCAAGAGATAAAGGCATCTAGTTTAGGTATCCGTGTGTCTGGACGCCAGATGACTTCTGTCCTTGTGTTTGTCACATACAGTATTTTCTGTGTTTATGCAAGGTTCCTCTTATGCTTGCTTGTGTGGGTCGTTCCTTGGGTTCAGCTGCCACATATTGCACACTGCCTGGAAATGTAATACAAGTTTATACAGCTTTCTCCCTGCTGGATCCTGCCCTTGAAGGAATTTTGCCACTGGTGGTGCAGTTCCTGTTCTACAGCAACTTTCACAAATACGATCTCTCATACCAGGCAGCCAGTATGCAAGCTTTTGTTTTGGTTCCCCTGCATGTAGTTTTGGGCTATTTATACTAGCTTGATTTTGCTTATGACTCTTACAGTAATGGGATATATATTTTGTCAAGTGAAATAGCCTAATTTGTCTTTGACAAAAGACAATCTTGATATTATGCAGACAATAGTAGATAGTGAAAAGAAAGATTTGAGCTGTCAGCTTGCTCACTGTGTTGGTACCTAGCAAATGTATCAGACTATTATAGAAAAAAATAGACGAAAGGCTTGCTAGTTTCTGGAGGCCAACAAGTACGTGTTTGTTTACATAACTTTATTTGTCAAGCCCTGGGGGATAATGCACTTTAAAAAAAAGTTTCTTCTATATTGGAGTATTGCTTTCAACTTAAAGATTGTAGTTTCTATATTGTAGAAGAGAAGATGTAATAAAAAATAGCTTATAATGGAACAATCAACATCTAAAGCTACTAAATTAATTAGGACAGCAATTAAAAAAAAAAAAAAAACTTTTACAACTATGGTTATTTTGAACCTCCCAGGCCTCAGTCTGGCAAAGATAAATGAATGACACAGCAGCTGTGGAAACAGTAGTTGGTCTTCCTGATAGGGTGGCACCACGATTTCCATCTCTGGTTGTAGGGTAGTGCTGATAGGCTTAGTCAAAGGGTGGGCTCTTCTAGCAGGAAATTTAAGTCCAGCCTGGTGCAGTCACTAAAAAGACTGATTCCTGAAAACCAGTATTGTTTCGATAGGCTGTTTTAAAGGCCTATTTTATATTTGTGTTCTAGTGGATAATTAACTGGAACTGTAACATAATAGAGTTTTGGGGGAGTCTGTTTCTTTATCTGATTTTTGAAATGATGATTGCTGTATTTGCTCAGGTCCTTCTAAACTTTGCAACTGTTGTGAATGTATTAAAAGAACCTTTCAAACATGCCATTCTTGCTTGCCAACCTTAGGAACTTGGGAGAACATCTGAACTGATGCTCTCAGCTAGTGTTTTGTACATCTCACAGTTGAATTGACAGATATTTTGGATTTTTTTATTTTAAATTTTGTAGTTCATTTTGGAAAATAATATTTTTATTTTATAGACTTAAAAATTAATTTTGTAGCAATAATGGACTTGCAAAAGAGGATCTTCACCTCTGGTCTTGACAGAGAAGCAAAGATAAAATGACAAAGAATCCTGTTGATTTTAAAAAGCTTGCCTTTTTATTTTGGAAAGGAGCTCGATTTTCCCCTTTTCCCCTCCCTCCCCCAAACTTCTTGCTCTTCATAAAAAAACCTTCCAACATATAATTAATAGTTACTGTCTTTACTTCATTCCAAAAGATGTCTGTATCTAATATAAGCATGAGTCTGGAATTCTTTTGTTCTGACATAAGAGTCTTAGTGCATGACAGTGGGAAATAAATTAAATCCTTGTTACAGGGATATTTTTAGATTAAATGACTGCACGAGGCATTATTATTTTAGGTTTCTGATTGGTTTTTGTAACTAAACATTCAACTGAAGCACTGTCAAATGTGGATGTGGGATGCAAAGGTGTTTCAGGTCTATTCTGAGGATGAGGGTGAGAGGGATTAACATTAAGGTCTGTCTCCTTTGGGGACTTAGGATGGTCATGTGAACATGCTTTGTATTTATTCAAAGTTTGTTAATTTTGGTGACTTTTTTTTTTTAATCCAGGCTGCAAACAGGTAAGTGCCAATAGTAAAATAGTGCCTTTATCTAGCATGCCCGATCTTGCTGTAGTGAAGTTGCATTGGTACCTGGCTTCTAGTGGCTGCAAACAGGGCAAATCAACGTTGTAGCCTTGACAGTAGGAGCAGTTTTTAGGGGTACAAATAGAAATTAGGTGTCCAGCTCCTGCTAACTGTGGACTTTGGTGCATAGCTGCCCTTGCTGTTTTTTGGGAGGCATTCTTGCTTCTAATCTCTACTGCCAAGCAAAAAGAGAGACATCTTTATATTATTAGCATTTCATATTGTTTAGGGCTAGAAAAGAATTATTAGGGTTATTTCATCCATCCTCTGCAACATTAGGTCCCTGATTTCTAGTTTATTCTCCAGCTGACTGTTTTTTATATCAGATTAGGAAGCGAAAATTTTCTTGTACAAGCAGAGAAAGTGCCAGCCTTGACCTCTTAAAAGTCAGTGAAGAGTTTGCTACTTCATCCAGTGAGCATAGCTGCAAGTAAGTTATTTCATACCAGATCTCCCCTCATTCATATTAATTGAATGGAGCTAAAAGCTTGGTTTGATGTGAGCTGATTATAAGAACAGGTCTCAGAGTCAATTTACTGAATGCATCCTCCCAAATTAGGTCAGGATCAACAATCCAGTGTCATAGCATCAGTGACAACAGAATGAGAACGTTGAAAATGAGCGGATTTTTTGTTTGAGTAGGTTGTTCTGTCAGCCCCCTTATTGAAGGGTAATAACCTGAAAGAAGAAGGGTTATTCTAACTTTATTTCACAGATAATTAGACTAAATTCAGATCAGCTGAAACTGATGACTGCTGGCATTTAAGAGTCATTGCCATTTAGAACTTATCAAAAATGTTTAGAGAGGGTAATCCCTTCCTATAGGGATATATCCAAATGCTGTTATAGTACATTTCAGAGTCCGAGTTCTCTTTGGCAGTATGTGAAAGCTTTAAAATGTCATATAAAGTCATCAGCTGAAAAGTTCATGGGGCACTCGTTCTAGATGCTTTTCAGGATTCTGTGGAATACCAGTTGTTCTAGATCTGGCTTTCTGAACACAACAAACACCATCATTTCCCCGAAATCGTATCTAAAGCCACATTTCAGACAGTAAAATACTATATTTGTCAAAATGTTCACTTTTGCACTGCTGATAAAAGGTAACAGATCAAAATTAAACATCTGACGCCATTGCTACCGATCTCTCATTTCAGCTACGTTAGGTTATTAGATGAACCTAAAAAAAAAAAAAAGTCTTGCTTCTGCTCCGCGCTTTCTTACTTTATCTTCTGGTTGCATATAAACAGTAGAGATGAACTAAGCTGATGATTTGTTCATGCTAAAAGGAGTATGTGCTCCTTTCGTGTCCCTTGTGGTAGGCCTGGCACTCATCTGACCACATGATCAACAAGCCAATTGCAATCTTGTAGTCCAGCAGAAAATGTTTGGTTTTGGTTCATTTTTGTTCTGTTACAGTTGATTTGGCTCATGGTGTAGTCAACTGCCAGAGCCAACTCCAGAGATGCTGGAAGAGGGGAGGAATTAGACAGAAGTGGGAAAAGAGAGGAGAAAGAAGACAGACTGTTTTGCAGTTTTTAATATGCAACAGATAGCTTCCAGATGTTTGCAAGTGTTTTTTTCCTTATTTTTAGTATATGCTGCTCCAGCACTATACAGCACAAGTAGAAAGAGCTGTGTAGAATCACTAGTGTTCCTCTGGCATCTGCCCTGCTTCCTTCCCTCAGCCCCCCTACCACAGTATGAGAGCAGGTTTGCTCTGTGTTGTTTCATGAAGGGTAGTAAGGTAGGAGCTACATGTTCTTACTTACCCAGAGGCAACTTCTTCTGGAGATGCACAGGTAGGGTTGCTACTGAGAACTAGGGTTTTGTCTTTAAAGAGGGCTTCATAGGTTCCACATCTGGCTACGATGCAACTGCACTCTTCATTGATATTCCTGGAATTTTCAGCTCTGTCACTTCTTTGTGGTATATCTTGTATCTCTCCTTCAAATATTTAGAAATCTACATTTAATAATTTTTAGTAGGAAATTTGCAGTTAAGGAACTGATAGATTAAGTGTTCCAAGGTATGATACTGAGTTCATTTTAATTACCTGCCTTCATCTGTGTTGTCTCAGTATGGATTCTGATCTTCACAATTTGTTTTGCTTTCATCTCATCATTTCTATTTCCTTGAGTGTATGTTTTGGTAACACTTGGGTTGCTGATAAATTCTATCAGACATGGCAGTATTTAAACGTTAAATGTGTGTGTGTGTGTGTGTACAGAAAATTGTGTTTTTATATAATGATTGCTGAAGTATGTTACAATAGAAATTTGCTTCATACTTTAAGCTCATAACAGAAAATGCTTTTAGCTGTTAAAGAGTGGGAGAAAACAGAAGACCAGTCAGATTAGCTGGAAAGAGAATGGCAAGACACTGCATACAGAGGTAATTTAGGAACTACTGTGGTGTGCTAAAACTTTGTTCTTTATTCAGAAAAGTGTAACTTGATTTACATAATTAGAAATTGATTGAAATACTGAGTTTTTGAAATGTTAGCTCTCACATTACTAAATTCATGTTCTTATTTGGAGAGAACATAGGGTGATACACAACAGGTAATAATATACAGTCAATTCACCACCACCAGGATTAACTGTGAGGCTGAAATCCCAGGTTATGGAAGAATCTGGACAGTACAAGTATTGTGGGCTGTAAACTATAGCAGTGGGCCTAACACTGCGTTGAGTCAAGCCAATAAACCTTCCTAGAATCCAGACTGCTGAGCAGCCGCGTGCAGGCACGCCCCGGCGGCTTCCCGAGAGCCGGGTCACGTCCAGGGGAACCAGCGCTGAGCTCAAGCTCAAGAGCTCCACTGGGCTTGAGCTGACTCTGCTCGGGGGCAGGTGGCTGTGCCTGTACTGTAGGCTTCCAGTTTTAAGAACACAGTGAAGCAACACTGACTTCTGCGCGAAGCAGTTCAGATCTTTCATTCATCTTACACAGTGTTTCTGAGCATCAGCCAGCCATGGAAACAAGAGATATGCGAGCTGTGTGTGCAGCCCTGTGTCCAAGCTGCCAAGTCTTTCTCTTTCTGTAGCTTAACCCACAACTTGGATTAATTGTTAATAGATAAGTATAATCTTGATTTTGGATGAGTTCTTGTTGGTGATCTTGTCTATACAGTGAAAAGGAAGGGGATCACATATCTTTAAACTGTATGAAGCTCATTCATTCCTGGTATCTAATAGTAGGAATAAACCTGGAAAAAAATGAAGGAGAATAGATGCTTGAAAACTTCATTGATTTTTGAGGGAATTTGCTGTTACTTTTTTATAATTCACCCTTTTCTTCAGTGCAGAGGTATTTGAATAGATTGGGTAGAATTTGCTTTCATTTTTTACCCATAGAAATGAACAAATGTAGAGCCACACAATATCAATAGAAATGCACAAAAATTTAATCTGCTGTAGTTCATGCCATTTATGGCCAATCAGCTTTTTAAACAGACTGGTTAATTACCTTTTGTCACAGGCACAAATTAACATTCATAAGCTTCCTTTTTAATTAAACTTTAGCTCTGAAAATTGGGATGATTGTGTAACAGTGGCACTATTCAAATGAAATGTTCATTAGGTACATAAAGCTGTCATCAGGTATTTGTTTTCCCCGGGCTTGCAGCTTCTCCTAATCCTCTCACCATTGGTAACTTCTGCCTTCTGCAAGGCATCCAGAAGGGATGGTGCGAGTGTCCTGTAACCTGCTCCAGGCAAAATGAGACAGATGTGGGTAATAGTTTGGTGATCTGAGCTAACTTGTCTGATTTTTTTTTTTTTTTTTTTTTTTTTTTTTGCCTGAAGGATTAGATAGTGCTCACAGAAAGCAGTCTGCTGACTCTGCAGTGGAGGCTGTAATATCCTGGCAGAGGCAAAGGGCAAGTTTAGGTGATTAATGTCTTCTGCTAGTTCAGCCTAACTTTGTACAAGATGTGCATGCACTTCCTTAGGTGTTTTTAGGACAAGGGCTATTCATATCTTTTTAATTACAGTAAATTTATTACGAGACTTTTAAGCCGAAGCACATTTTATAGAAGCTTAACTAACTTTCTTACCAATTCTTTTTGTAACCATTGATTAGCCCGTATTAATTTTTGGAGAGGGAGAGTTCATTTTGACTTGTGATCACTTAGACTTGCCTTTATTATTAACAGAAGGGCCTTCTGTACGGTAGATGAAATCAGTTAAATTCTGGCAAGTGCAAACGTAGACCAGAGAGCTTTGGCAGTCTTGGGTTTCATGGTGTTTGTGGCAATAGTGGAAATGTGCTAGCAAACTTAAATTTCTTGCTCAGGCAAGATCTAGAATAATTTAGAACACTCTGGACTGCTAAAAAGCTGTTTCTGACTGAATTCAGTGAGGTTGGAAGGCTTTTTTTGAAGACTAGGTGAGGTGATCTAGTGTGGTTCTTTCAGCACTTGGTCTACTACAGCTTTGTCCTGTTCATATTTTTCTGTAGAGGTTGAAGGATGATGAGTGTATGATCATTGGGGTTTTCCATTTCATACTTTCATTTCTTATGTAGTATTGGGTAGTTCTTGCAAATACAGCTTTTTGCTGAGTGCTATTGATATGTAAATGTCCTGTTTAGCTTTTGAGAAGGACAAACTTCACGATGCAGTGGTTTCTCAAGTAAAATGCAGTGGTTTCTCAGGGCCTAGGTGTATATTACAGCTACCTAGTAGATTTTTGTGTGGCTTCTTGGCGTGTGAAGGTATGGCTGTGGGTTTTTGTGCACTGCCATTTACGGGGAATCATTTTTTAATGTTGGTACAGGAGCACTTTGGGAACAGTTGGATAAAACTGTGATGGCAAAGTGATGGGAAAGATGACGAGTTTTAAGTCAAAGATAGCATTAAGTGTTCAAGTGAGGAAAAAGCTTAGCGCACCACATACAATAAAAGGTGGGGATATTTGTAACTCTGTTGTGTAGATCTTCTTAATCCCAGATAACAGCAAATATTACTGTGTCAGCTGTAGGAGAGTTTCTTGCAAGACATATAACTGTCTTGCTTGAAATGTAAAAATCCATGTGAGCATCACAGGTGCCATGACTGACTGGTGGCTGTACGCAGTACTGGTACTTGATTCTCTCTCATTTTCATGGGGATTAAGGAGTCCAGTTGCTTGAATATGGGCCTTCTTATTCCTTCTGCAGATTTCCGTTACCCTGTAGTTCTTTCAGGTGGATAAAATGAAACAGAATAAAGGTGTAGCTCTTTTAACCTTTTCTTTTCCAGTTTGGATTATTCTCTTCCTTGTTTCACCTGTACCTCACGTAAACCCTTCTGCTTGAAGGGATTTCTAGTGGTGTAGACAGTTCCTCAAGAGAGATTCTGTGATGAGGGTTTGGGTCTGTCCACCCACCACTTTACTTGCCCCCCGAGAGGCAAGTTTGTTGTTTCAACAGTGTTGTTTCAACCACTGCAGTCTCTGGGTTTTCCTCCTTTTTCCATCCAGACCTCTGAAGAAATGCTGCATCTTCCCTTTCTCAGCAGCCTTGTCGCTTTCCTTTTAGAAAGAACAGGCAGAATGAAGATTGCTTGCAAATTCATTCATACGTTAACTCTGAGTTGCTGCTGTGATGCTTCTATGAGTTGCTGCTGTGATGCTACTATGAAAAAAAAAAGTTACCAACTGAGATGGAGTATTAATGGCTTACTAAGTCAAAGTTGTACTAAGACGTCTTTAAAATACTATGATCAAACACTGGTGTAAGTAGACAAGGAAGAGCAGAATATCTAAGCAATTCTACCTTTCTGCAAAGCAACTTTGCATTTGATTGTCTGACACTTTTTTCCAGTGGTTTCTGTTTCCTGGCTGTGGCTTGTTTTTAATAATCAACCTTTGAATAATGTCATTTTGAAACTTTTAATACAATAGAAAATATTTGCAAGATGCCAGAAAGTCTTTACAAGCTTCAGTTATCTATTTTAAGAGTTATTGCTGAGTTTGTTTTTTGTCATTCCTGCAGAAATATATTTGAAGGATTACGAGCTGATCTGGGTAAAGTGGACGTGGTTCAAGTGGGTGCATTCTGGGAGAGAGGCCAGAGGTGGTCTGCAGCCGGGCAATAGGCCTGTGCCCTGCACTGTGTTTGAAACTCTGTATCAAATCGAGTAGACTTAAATCAAACATTTTTGTACTCTACACACCTGTATCACAGAATCACAGAATGGTTGAGGTTGGAAGGGACCTTTAGAGGTCATCTAGTCCAACCCCCCTACTCAGGCGAGGTCACCTAGAGCACGTTGCCCAGGACCCTGCCCAGACGGCTTTTGAATATCTCCAAGGATGGAGATGCCACAACCTCTCTGGGCAACCTGCTCCAGGGCTCAGTCACCCTCACAGTAAAGAAGTTTTTCCTCATGTTCAGACGGACCTGCCTGTGTTTCAGTTTGTGCCCATTGCCTCTCATCCTATTACTGGGCACCACTGAAAGAGTCTGGCCCCCTCCTCTTTACACCCTCCATTCAGATATTTATACACATTGATAAGATCCCCCCACCTCAGTCTTCTCCAGGCTGAAGAGTCCCAGCCAGCACCTCATTAAAATATTTAACAGGTTTTTCAAAGCTGATGGCTTCCAATTGCAAATTTTAAAAATATGTGACAAGTGAAGGTCAATAGAGACATTGTCAGCAGCCCGTATGTGTGTTGTAAGGTGGTTATTTTAAAAATACAGGAGTCACCAGAGCTGTCAAAATGTACTAGAAGTTGTTAAAACACTTATTTTAGTTTTACTTCTCAATAATGGGCATCTTTCTTGATCTGGATATTTAGAATTTTCTAATCCATGATGTAACTGAATGATAGTCACCACTAGTTATCCCAAAGACCTTCTTATATAGGAGGCCTATAGTTTGATATTCCATTACTTGGAATGGGTAATTTGAGATGGGATATTTGGGATAATAATGGTCTGTCAGTATAGAGGCTTGAATAGTCTATTAACTCTTACTCAAAGTGTGCCCTGTGGTCAGCTGTGGTGAGTTTGTCTTTTGCAGGGCTGAGGTCCTTTTACTACTGAGAGAATTCCATTCTTCCATGAATTTCCTAAAAATAGGTTTTGGCCAGACTTCATCAGAAGAGATTGATATTGCAGTACTGTAGACCCTTAAAAGTTAGGGAAATGAGTTAGCTGTCTCTTGAATTTGAGTGGAAACCATGAAGACAAATGCGCTTATCCGCTGAGTACTTTTTTGTCATTCTTAGCTGTGCTTGCAAGTGCTCAATAACTTAGCAGAGTGCTGAATTCTCTTATTTTCTAAACCCTTAAAGACTTAAATGCTATCAGTCAGTGTTCGCTATCCAAAGAGATACTGTTTGTATGCACTAGTAATCTGATACCTCTTATTAGTCCTGAAAGATGGAAAAAAATCTGTAATATACTTCTAAAAATTTTAACCAAATACTTACATTGGGGGAAAAAAAGAAGTCTGAAGAGCTTTGTTAGTTTTTTTCTTTAGAGAGCTCCAATATTTTCTGTATTGGGTGGAGGTTATGCAGCTGTTTTTATCCCCATGTTAACATATTTGGTTACAGGAATCTTTTCACTTAATTGAGCAAACACAGGAGAATATTTATATAACTGAAGGTCTGCAACCGCCAGTCAAATTAATTGGGAGAGGAATAATTAGGCAAATGGTAGTGTCCAAATGGTCCCAGTAGAAAAATGGATTGCAATCCCAACAGAGTCTCATTAATGTTGTTATTGGTGATGAGCTGTGCTTTTTGCAGTGCCATAAAGGAGAGGCAAATGTGGAAGGATCTCAGTGGAGTGTCAGCTTGGGTATGAAGCAGAAACAATATCAAAGCTTTAAGCTGTCTAGTCTCATTATTGTCACTTAGTCAAGGCTGCAGCTCCACTATGTGCTTTAAAACCTTCCTTGATTGAATGAGCCACTTCTGGTGAAATACCTGCTGAAGAGAAACTTTCGATGTTAGTACTTGTTAAAGAATTGTTGCTTTGTGTATCAGAAACAGGTTCTCTTACACCAGGCAGATAACCAAATGAAAATGAGACAAACATTAAGCTTATTTCAAATGCTTTTGCTTGAAGTCAACAGCTTACTGTGTCAAAGAACAGAAAACTTAGTAAGCATATTATCTGTACTTTCCATTGTAATGTTAATCACGTAGTGAAATAAAGGAAAACTTATGACATCTTGTTCCAGTTATAAAACTGTGGCCTGGGATACAAGTCTACTTTGATAGGAAAACTGTAGAAAAGCTAGCTAACATTTCTAGCTACATTATGAAAAGATATCTGCATATATGCAAGAAAGCACTCACCTCCTTTGGTTCTGTAAGGGAAAAACATATTAGGAGAGAATGTATCTGAGCTTAATGGCATCACTCCTTCCAGCTTTACCAACATCCACTTTCCTGACTACGTTTTGAGACCTGGAACTGAGTGGGTTTGAGTACTGCAACAGAGAGGTTAATTAATGTGATACCATATTTATAGTAGCTGTTCTAGGAAGTATTCCCTTTGGTTCCTGCTCTGTGGTAGCAAGATCTATCATTTGGTCAGTAAAGGAAAATATCTTAGGAAAAAGTTCTCTGGGGTAAATTAAGTGTTTGTAAGTCAGGTTTTCAGTGTGTAGGAAGTCAAACACAGCCTGGGTGCCATAACTGGGAAGTTGAGTTTTCCCTGTTATTTTCCCCCTTTTTTCACCATCTTATTATCTTTTGTTTAGCTCTATTAAAAATTACTGTATTGCATTTCTCCGTATAATACTGTACTGTAACAGTACAGTGTGCTTTTTTGCAGCTTACTTCTTAGGTGCATTTGAGTGGTATGTATGACGCAGTAAACAGTATATGCAATGGGAATGTCTTCATCAAAGCTAAACAGTAAAAATAAAGCATTTCACAGAGAATCATTCAGAGCTTCACACCTTGGGAAAGAGATAAGTATCATCTCATTTCAAAGGAAGTGTGTGAGGCATGGAGAGGTTAAGGGAGCTGCTTAGGGTCATGAAGAACATCTGTAACAATGCTAGTAAAATAAATTGTTCCATACAACTCCAGTTTCTAGCAGAATTAGAATAATGGCTTTCATTCGTCTACCAGTGAGCTACAGTGCCCTCCTGATTTGACATGTTAACAGGATTTTGGGTTTGTTTTTTTATCAAAATAAGCTAAGAGCTGAGTATTGCGTGATGTAGTGAATTCATCTGATTTTTATTGAAGAGTAAATTAGTCCCTGTCACAGTGGTCTAGACTGAGAGCTCTGGAAACCAAGAGCCTCTCTTTGTCATAGTGACAGTTTATTATAAAAGCTGTGTGTGTTTTGTATTTATCTACTCCACTTCCCATGTTACCTATTGCTGCTGATGTTTTTAATTAACTTAGTTTCCTGTTACAGTAGCAGCTGTGGATAAATTCCAGTTAAGCAGGCCTCTTCTTTATATGTGCTTTTTTTTTTATGTGACTGTAAAATATTCACCAATTTTAGATTCCTGGGGCCATATTCAGACACGTCTCTTGCTTAGCCACTGAAAAGGGACAGGCGCCTAAGTAAGATTGTGGGAACCGTCCTGTACACAGTACCTAGGAAAAGAGATGTCTTTGAGCATGGTGTAGATGAAAGGCAATGTTCCACGCTTTACTATCCAGTCCAGAATAGATGAAGACGTGGGATTCTCATTTCCTCTCGTAGGTGGTTGTGCTCACCTAATTTGGTGCAATTGATTACCTAGCCATTTGTAGTGTTAATGGCGAAAGCTTTCTTTTGGTGCTTTCTGAACCCAGCCCTTTTGTACTCTTGCCTAGAATTTCCAGGAGAGAGAGTGTACAAAAGTGCTGTGCAGTGAATGAACAGCAAGGCTGATGCCTCTGCAAGGAGTTGGCTTTACTGTAACACACCAGAACAGTAGTTTGACACGTGCAGTAGTTGCATCTGATATGTCCTGTGAGCACTGGACTCCTACGTTAGGGACACAGCAGCTGTGGCAGATGTGCAGCAACTCTGATGCATGTGAATCATGTCGGATGCTGTACAAGTCCTGTGCAGTTAGAAAGGGCTGTTTCTCTCTGTGGTGTTCTTGAGCAAAGCACGTGAATGCATCGTGCAGTGCAACCATGACTAAGGCCAGTGCTTTCAGGAATGGTGAGATTTACTGGTGTTGAAGGATCTATTCACAGGCAGCATATATTGAACACAGACTTTGCATCTCACTTGTACAGAAACACCTGATATTTCCAGCAGAGTTGTACTGCAGAACCCTTCAGGGGTTGGAAGCCTAGAAATCCAAGAAAAGTAGAAAATAAACCTTAAGTCCATCCAGATAAGCAAGCAGAAGCCCCTTCTCCCCCCGCCGCCCTGAGAGAAAACACTTTCTGAAGCATTCAAACATTAGCCCAACCTAACTGCAGAAGTTTTTGATACTTATTCCAGGCATATTTTTCCAAAATTCATAAATATTTTTCAAAGATAATCCAGGCTAGTGCAAGGAGAAGAACAGTGCATTTCGAATAAGAGAGGAGGACCCCTTGGGAGTCTGATTTAGGAATAAACAGGCAGTGGAGAGTTAGTACTGCAGAACTTCTGCGATTATATATTTCCCAGTGCTCCAAGAAAGTTAAACAGCTCAGGTGAAACATAGATGTGAATAGGTATTAACTCTTTTCCAGTTGTGTCTCAGATGATAAACCTCCTCCCTCTATCCCTCTTGAGTCAATGTCCTTCCTTGCCTTTTTCACCACAAAATCAGAGGAGAAAAATCAAGCCTACTTTGTGGAACCGTTTCTACTGTAAAGCTGTTATGCATTGGCTATCGTTTTCTCTCAAAATCACAGAAAGAAAAAAGACACCCAATGGCGAGGCTAATGGTTGAAAAGTCAGGGAAAAGAAGTGGAAGTGAGAGGGTGAAAAACATCCAGGTTAGTTCAGTAGGAGACTACAAGAGCAGACAAGTGGTGTGAAGGGAGGTGTTCCAAAGGGCAGTGCTGGTCAGCAGTGCTGGAGCTAACGTCAAAAAACTGGCAACCATTAACAAATCCGGTCATGGTGTAGGTAGAGACAGTGAGTCAGGGGGTTAACTGGTGTGTAACACTTGGCTCTTCTTACATTTTGTAGGTAAAGCTGTGGGTATTGGTGTGAATCCCAACTCTTAATGTTTTAACTCAAGGGTATCAGCAGGAGCAGCAGTTCCTAATCCCTTGTACTGTTCAACCCATTTTTCGGGCTCATGGCTGCTTCTGTAGCTGAGCTTCATTGAGCTCATGTTGTCGGTGGTTAAATGGTGAGATCCTGTTTGGGGAGCTGCTGTCCTAAAGGGAAACTGTTCAAAAAGCATAGTCTTAATTATCTCACTGAACGAAATCGTGGTAGTGTGTTTTTTATCAAGTTCAGGGCTGCTATGCTGTATCCTGTCTTCCCAGGCCAGCTTTCACAGCGCAGGCAATTCATTTACAATTTGCACGTCAGATTAGTAACAGAAAATGTAATGACTTTAAAAGGCAACTGTGCCTGAGGTAGCTGGAGCGCTGCTGGCTCACAGCAGTAAGAGCGGGTCGTTGTTTCCGCCCCGGACAGAAAAAGAGAGGGTACTCGCTGGTCGGGAGGGGGCCGGGGAGCTCTCTGGAGGGGAACTCCAAGGCAGCCAGGCTTGCACAGGAAGCTTGTACTGTGGCTTATATTAAGTTATAAATCAAAAATAGCTGAAAGACAAATCCGCTCCTAATTCTGATTGGAAGCCCATTTTTCTCTATGGAAGCTTATTTGTTGCTTGCTGTTGTTTAACTAGATTGATGTTGAAGTTGTATTTTAGCCTAGTGTGTTGTTTCTTTTCCTGCAGTGAAGAAGGATTGAGGATGTCAGTGAACATGGGGAGGGAGCTGCAGGCATCATGGGGAAGCATACTGCTCACCCCTTCCACGCCGTAGCGTGCGCTGGGTCCTAGTGCCGAACCGCCTCTGAGGTTTTCTCAGCTCAGCTTAGTGGACGCTAGAGCTCAAAGTTCTTCCAAGTAACAGCTAATGGGTTAGATCCAGGGAATAAGCAGCAGGTCATCTCTCAGAATCATATGCGAAGCCCATGCAGGCAGTTTTCTAAAGTCGTAGGCTCTGCAAGTCTTGTGTTCGTGTTGGAAAGGTCTTGTCTCCTTAAGCAGGCATTGATTCTAAGCCGAAATGGAGTTTTGCGGCATGTGGTCACCACTGTGACTAGGCAAGTGTTTACTGCGTGTGGCCGGTGTTCACGGACGGACAAAACCTGCTCTATGCACATGCTCCCATCGGTTTCTTAAAGCTCTACTGCTCTGTGCATTCAGCAATGGGTATCATGCAGACCTAAAATTAGAGATGTGCTTGTAACAGTTTTTGTTCCAGATTCTCTCCTTTTTTAGCCTAGCTAATGGAAACTCCATTACACGTTTAAGCCGTGTTTAGGACAGGTTACATTTTGATGTGTGAAACCTTTAGCTTATCTTGTTTTTGTCGGTTTTATATATAAAAGCAAAGCACAGCAGTTGTTTAAAGATCAATAGGGTTAGTGCTGAATTGTGTCTACTCCAGATATTCATTTGTGAGGATCTCTTTTGTCATTCTAACTAGTGTCTCTTAAAGATTCTGTTGTGCTACATAAACCATTATAAACTATTATGAGTAAAAAATGCTAATCTAACAGGTTTTATTATAAATGAAGAAGCTGGTTCATGCAAGGCTCTTGGTTGAAAGAAATTTTTCACAGGAATGGTACATTTTCCTGTACTGGATCGTACTATTGGCTCAGCAGGTCTACTGAGCCCCTGAAAGCAGTTAAATACAGATACCTCACCCTCCTTTCCTGCTACATTACTTTACATTAAGGCTGGTGTTTTTGTCAGTTTTCTTATTTCCTGAATAAGGGAGCAATAATATTACGTGATGAAAAATATACTGCAGTAGAGACTGAGGGGTTGGGAATCAATGCAGGTATTGATTTATTTTAAAAAGAAAAAAATATTATGGCAGTAGTTTCTCAAAGCAAATATGACTAACTGTTGCTCTGCACTTCACAGCCTTCAAAAGTTACAGATAGTGACCGATAGACCCAGTGACAGGGCAGGCAAAGGCTGTGTAAATTCTATTTAACAAATATTTCCTGATCCCTTTCAAAAACCCAGGGATTTCTGGAGGACTAAGTGAAGAAGATAGAAAGCTGTGGGTATGAAGGGACAAACTCAACCCTGACAAGTGCAGACACAGCTCCTGCTGGCTTTGCTCACAGTTGCACTCATATCAAAGCTGAGTTAGGCCAAAAGTGGTGGCGTACAGCAGTGGTAGCACTAGTGTGGACCTGCCTTGCAGAAGGTTAGGCTGCAAGGCAGGGCTAAAGTCTTTCTGTCCTAAATAACTGTGGGAAAATGGCTAATAGTTAACAGTGGCCTTAGAATAGTTCTGTATTTTGAACAATTATTAAATGTTTATAATGCTTCTCTGTATGAAGTATTTGGTGAACGTAAATGAAATGCTCACACTGAAAAGGCTGAAAGTCTGGAGAGAAGGAGGCAGGGGGCTGTGGTCAAGGTTTGAACACAAAACCAAATCTCAGAATAGAATGAGGGGGCATAAATTTAAACTAGTAGGTGGTTGTCTTAAAAGAGTTAAAAGAAAGTACAGAAGAGACGCTAGCTCAGATCCTTGCCCCAGCAGGACAGTGTGGGTCAGATTGTATCGACCGATCAAAAAGGGATTAGACAGATTCATTATGACAGGTCCATAAGGTAAAGGGAATAGTTAGCAGAACAGTTGTAGATTTGGGGGGAATATGAGAGGAATAAATAGCAGAAAGGCAGAGGTGTGCTTACCCCTCACCAGCTTCTCCTGTTGCTGCTCTTGGAGGTCAGACACTGAGCTAGATAAACCATTGGTCTGACCAGTAATGTATTCCTTATTGCCATCCTGTGAATCTTTTTGTATTGCAAATTTTCCTGTTACTGCTAGCGTGAGCTAGTTGATCATTGTATCTTTATAATCAATTTGCTTTTGAAAGTGAAGCAGTTTCTCATTATGATGTTCTACATGTTTTACAGTTCCATGTTTACAGTTCTGTTGGGACCAGGTTTTGGTGCACAGGAACTGTAGGAGAACAAGACAGTGAAAGATATGGAGGAAGAGGTGGAAACAGGTGACATTTAGGAACAGCAGGGAAATTGGGGGAAAGGAGAAGGCTGATAAAGCAAATGGAGTAATATGAACAAATAAGGGGAAAAATAATTTCCAGAAGGTAGGGATATGAGGAATCATTTCTAATCACTTAGGAGAAGGTTTGCTCGGGCTTTTTAAGACTGGATTTTGACTCCTAAAATGTCACATGTTTAGAAGCCTGGAAGTTTTCCTTCAAAAGCTATAAACTCCTGATGGAAAATTATCTTTCTCCACCCAAGCTTCCTCCTCAAACAAAACTCAAAATAATCAATGACTATAAAATCAGTAATGTAAGCACATCTTATGATTTTGGGAGTGTCCATCTTGAGATTTTTTTTTAATAGAATTTTGTGTTGACATACTGCATGCTGGCCTATAAAAGCACCAGCGTACACACCATCAGCTGCGTTGTTTGACTGCTGAGGGTGGAGTAGATCTGTGGTCTTGCCCTTTCCCAGCCCTGCAGGAGTGACTTTTCTCGTGGAGGTTTTAGCAGAGAAATAATCCCTGCATTTAGGAAAATATTTATTGATTATTTCATCCTTGTATGGATCAGATTGATGTTTACATGGGTGATTAAACAGTACATGTCTTGGATCCAGAGGCACACCAGAATCAATGTGCCTGGCTCACTGCTCCTCTCCGAACAAAAAGGGGAAACATCAAATCTATTTGTGAGTATGTCTGATGTTCTAGAAGGGCATTACTTTTACCACCACACTCCTGATGTAGATGTCCAGCACTTTTTCCAGTTTTTGCAGTAATCAGTAACAGGAGCAGAAAAAGAATGTTTTCTTTCTCTCTTTCTCTCTGCCTCTCTCTCACTCTCCTTTTCCCTCCTGCAGAATTTCTTGATGGCCTGAAATGCATTAGTAGCACTGTTCTTATCTGTTAGATAGGTTGATGCAGCTCTTGAAATTAGAAAGTTTGCCTTTTCTCCTAACATGGGTTAGTTAAATAGGGATGAAAAATTGAAATAAGGCACAATTAGAATAAAAGCATCTTTCTTCTTTCATCTGGTATTTGCTTGGTATTTGGGAGACTTGCTAAAATTTTGCCTATTTTGTGTGTGTGTGCGCACGCATGTACAGCTTTTGTCATGCTGAGTGCTCGTATAGCTATTTCAGGAATAAATCATGAAATACAGAAACTAATATATAATTCTACACCTGGTTAATTCACATTGTTACTATATATATAAAAATGTATATATATACACACAGTACTGAGGGCAAAGGGAGAAAATTCCTCCTTCGGAAACTTGGTAACTGACAGTGCTCTGTGTTGATGTCACTGTTTTAAAAAAAAAAATCTGGTTTTTTTTCCCTCACTGAAAAACGTTTGTGGGAACAAAATAAGCTCAGATAGGGCCTAAGCCTGAATGTTTATAATCACCACAATCCACTGTGCTCTATTTAATTTTATACATAATTACATGGTAACATTTTCATGTGGAATATTAAAACTACTTAAATATGCTTTTATATCCGTTATAGATGTATACCACCCTAGTTTTCTGAAAGGAGTGAACAAGCTAAATTCTTTCATAGTCTATTTACAAAATTGTATGAGTACTAAAGTTGTATTAACATACAGTTTTCAGTAAGGATAACATCTTTTGTGTGCGTTTGTAAAACTTAATGCTTGAAGTACTTTAATACAAACTACAGGATAATAACATTTATTTGTTCAAAAGTCTTAAAATATATATGTCACTATTTTTTCTCTCCTAGGTTGGTCTCTTAAGAATGATGTTGTTGTATGCATGTGTTTGTTGTTGCATGTTATTTGTCCCTTGTAATAACTTCTTGAGCCAGCAGAGATGTAGAAATCTCAACATACCTGTGATTTATGTTCAGAAAGGGGGAAAAAGAGACAGACAGACTGATGCTGTATTAAAGAGTGCAGTATAAACTCGGCCTTTTTTGGACATCAAAGAATCCACACAGGACAGACCCCCGTGACTCTGTTCCATGGAGACCTCGGTGGGAGTTCATACCTTATAAAACACTGGGTTTAGTTCTCAGTTGAAGTTTTTCTCCTATGTGAATTTTCTGTCACCAGTGAGGGATGAATTCATGATGTAGAATTGGGATAAGAAAGTTGAAAATAATTCAGTCAGCAGCCAGGCATAAGCTTACTGGAGATCAGGCTTCACTAGTTACGCTGTTTAAAATGATAAATTGTAGCTGCAATCTACCGCACGACTTCCACAAGCTGATAGGGTAGTGATAGGATCATAATACATAGGAAATGTCATGCTCCTCTTTTTTTCCTAAGACTTGTCAAATCATTAACTGGCAAAAACTGTCTATAGCATGTATTAATACGGGATACCAGGGGGTGGTAGTGATTTTCTTTTTCCTCTTGCTTTTGTCACATTTGGGAGCAAGCACCTGCATGGTCTGGTAAGTAAGAAAAGGGTACTTGGCAGAATCTCTCACTGCTCTGGGAGATGGACTTAGGTCCTCTTCATTGTATGTTGCTCCACAATTATGAGACTTGTAGGCTGCGTTACTACACTTGAAGCATTGTAGTTGGTAACCCTGACCTTATAGCTTCTGTATCATTCAGCCAGACATTGTGCAGTTAGTATATGGAGAAGATCACAGTCTTTTCAGGGATGATCTCTCCCCTGCTCTGTCCAAGTCTTTATTGAGTATCTTGAGGACACAAATTGTATAAATGCAGGAATCAGAGATTCTTTTCTCTGTTATTTCCCAAAATGCAGACGTACTACTCTAAAAATGGTGAAGTGTTCAGAAAAGGCATGGGAAGCAGCTCTAGATCTGGAAGCAGTATAGCTGTGTCAGCACGGTGCTATTCTCTGGGCTAATGAGGGACAGGAATTGAATGACAGAGTTCCCTTTTGGAGGGAAAAGCGGTAGAGCAAGGTAATTTAGGGAATGCTGGTCTGAGCAGGTTTCAGTGATAGTAACAGAGAGGAAAAACTCAACTTTGTGCCTTTGACTTGTCAACAGGTAGCACTGCTGAGGTGACTCATTTGTTAAGGACAGATGTGCAGTGCTGATGGGTGTTAAGTTTTTTACCACTGACTTGACTCTTAGAAGAACCCTTGAAATAGCAAAATTAGGATATTGCTTTGATATACTGGGAGCTCGTACTCTTACTGAAACAAAGCTCAATGACTCAGTTTGTAGCTGCATTGGGCTCTCAAGTGAGTGCACAGGGATACTGGGAAGACAGTTCTTCCCAATACTTTCCTGATTCAGACACAGCACACTTCAACCTGAGATGCTTGGGCATGCCAGAAGGAGGCTTATTTTCTTTTACTTGGCAGAAGTTGCTGGCTCGTGTTTAAAAGGACTGCCGTGGAGCTTGGAATTTTAATTATTTTGAACCAACTTTTAGATAAATTGTTGCTATTAAATAAAGTATTTATCTTCCGGACGAGACATTTAACTGGCTGTAGGTAATTGTACTAGACAGTGTGTGTTCAGCTATGCTAAAATCTGTTGTTGCTAGGCTTTGGTTTTCTTTTCCCAAGGTAACACTAGGAGGAGGAATGGAAGAATAATATAAATGAAATTTTTATTTTGAAATCTTTGCCTTCTTCTGAGTTGCATAAAGCATTTAATACTTTTCACAGCAAAATGTTGTGATAAAAGGATCATTAATATTAAAGAGAGTATGAAATGCTAAAGTATTTGTTGCACTTTAGATGAAATCTTCCTTTTGCATGATATTTTACTTTTTTGTTTCACAACTAAAACTAGCATGTCATAGCTGGATATGATGTAGTAACAATATGACCATAAGTGATGGTAAGTTTTACCCCAGTATGATTTAAGAAATAGAGAATTATTAAGATAGCTTCAGCCCCACTGTCTCAAGGAAATGTTACTCTCATCCCTTCTTAACTGTGAATTTATGTGCTTTTTTCAAAGACAAGTGTTGAGGCACATCTTCATTCCTCACAATAGATCAGTAGAGCAATATAAGATGTAGCTTTTGCAAAAATTCATGTAGTTCCATAACAAAGATTGTAGTAAAACTCCAAATGGAAAAAAATACATTTGTATTTAACAAATTAATTCCATGTGATGGACTGACAGTCCAAAATCAACTCTTGTTGAGATTTTTTCATTTCACTCTATCTTTCTTTTAACTTCTCAGGGTGGAAGCCTCTATGCAGGCTTAAAAGGAACCATCTGAATTAGGTGCAGTCCCTTGAAACCACAGGCTGCCATGTAAGAGAAACTGTGTCAAGCAGGATTCCCCAGAACATACCCTTTGTACCTCCTGTGAGCCAGAAGAGGCTCTCCGTTACCTTATAACAATGTATGACCATTTGTACAAAAGAACAAAAATCTCCTACTCTGTATATGCCATGTTACAGAAAGAAAGGGCCCTGCCATGACTTCATGTCCCTCAACAGCTGGGGATTTCTTAGGAATGTGCTTATGGTACAATACATCAGGAATCTTCTGATTAAAGAAAGATTACCATTTATAGTATGCTTGGTGGACCTACCCAGAATGTGAAATAACTATAGTTCCCAGGATCCTAGTAGAATTCATATCTAGATGCTGAACTTCTCTCCCATTTTTCGGAAAGTATATCTTAGTTTCATAAACATGATATTCTTAAGAAAGCTGAAAACATTGTTCAGTATAATCCTATTTTATGGTCCTCGAGGTATCAGAAAAATCTCCCCAAAGTGACTATACTTAATTTCCTTAAGGCTGGGCAAGTGTTGTATACCATCTCATACCCCCTAACAGAACCACATGCTTGTGGAAAGTGATAAGGGAAGTACATGGGGAAAAAGGAAGGAGCTGAGTTAAAGATGGACAGGGACTGATAAATTTCTCAAAGTAGCATTATATATGTTACCATTTTGCTTGTAAATTAATGCTGTTCTAATTTGTATTTTTTCTGGTAGGCTCAAAGATTGGAAAGTCACAGAATTAAGAAATGCCCAAGATACTGCATTTGATTTTGAGAAAAAATTGCCTTCTCTCCTTCTAAAAGATCACCTGCAGGGTGATGCGAAACTATAGCAGTCTTTGTAAAACAGTGTATGTTTTTTCCAGGTAAGTTATTTCCTTGCATGCTGGAAAAGGATCTCCTGATCCAGCAAAAAGAAAAGGGTTAGAAAAGCCAAATGTGAATTCTACTGACAGTCAGTTTTGTCTTGTAAACAGTAAAAGAACTAGGAAAAATTAACGAGATGCTTGAAACGTGAGAGCAAACTGGTCAATCATGCTAGAGCGGATAGTCAAAATAAATTCCGTTCTATCACACCACACGTGACTTCGACATCCTCAGATTTTTTTTTATGAGTGCCCAGTTGGAAAAGGGAAGTGATTGATGACAATTTTCTGCTAGTCACGGGTAATCTTTACAGTGGACGTGATCAAAGCCTTCCATGTATTTTGCAGTATCACCTGTTCCTCAACAATAAGTAGCACTTTTGCTTTTGCCAGAGATTTCAGAACAAATACATAGCCATGCAAACAAACTGCTTGTCTACATGCCCAACATAATGTACTGAAATTTTACTAACACAAAAGACAAATTCTGCTTCTGATATTATCAATGCCTTTTTCTTCAGGTGACTTAACCAAATCCTAAGTCCTCCCATGCATGGGCTGGCTGTAGAAATGTTACGCAAGTTGCAAAAAACCCCCTTTGTTTTGTTAGCATAGCCTCTGTGCATCACAGACCTTAGTCTCTCCTCCTATTTTGCTATGGACTTCTAAGTAGCTTGTACATACAGTGCATAAGCACATATTTTATAAATGAGTTCCAACTGTACTCCTGCCAAAATTCCCTGATTTACTGACTTGATTTATAGTATGGTATAACACATTATGGTTCTGTTAAAAACAAATTCTTTTCAGGAGCAGTAGTACTCTAAAGCTCGTCTGTATTTGGGGTGTGGCTATAAAAATGTATCCTGGTGAAGCTATTTAAAAAGGAAAATGAGGTGGAAATATTCTTTCTAAAAATGTTGCTGTTTTTACAGTTGTATACTTACTGTTTTGCAAAAGGCCATACAACAATTATGGTGTGACTCATAGCACAGGCATCTATTTCCCAGCTGATAATACGTTTCATCTACTGCTTCTTCCACAAAAGTCAGTGTTAAATGTGTCATTGTAATACAATCTGGTAGATTACAATGATAATCAAACCAATAACATAGAAGCCAACTATCAAAGCAAAAAGTACTTGAGTAGGCTGTAGTGATTAAAGATATGAAATACAGCGAGTCCAAAGATATCCTTGATCAGTTTGAGAACTGTTCCTGTAGTTTTGCCATCTGCTTCAACATCAGAGAATTGAGATAGGGGCACAAGAAATGTGTTGGGGCACATGATGTGTGTGTAAAGCCCGTCATGGTGAGGATGGGTGAGTTTATTGGCCAGTGGGTAGACCTTCTGATCTTCTGAAGTCGGAGCTTTTGGTTTCTATTCCCAGCTTTGATGTCTACTTAACTTTGGTAGGTTTTGAATTTCAGCTTTTTACAGTACTTTCAAACTTAATATTAAGGTGTTATTTGTGGTTCCACACATTACAAGGTAGGTACTTTCCAAATGCCTAAGAAATACAGTTTGTGCTTAAAGTGATAAGGAAAGGAAACATGAGAGAATTTACATACAAGCTAGATATAATTCATGTTAAGTCACACAACCAAGAAAGGTCTTTCAGTGAACAGAATAGGGGCTTGCTGATGAGACTAGGGTGGAGAGAGTGCAGTGAGACAGGGAATATGCAAGCAAAGAGGTGATGGCCAAAACATGAGAATTCCTCACTGAAAGTGTTGATATTGATTTTGCTGTTTAATTCTTCATTTGTACTGCTATTTTGAGTTGATGATTGCTTCTTCTATTAGAGATGACAAAAATAATAGGAGTGATACAATGTGGAGAAAATTCCCACCTGCTTCATTACCTCTGATCTGTAATGTTAAGTTAGAAGTAAAATCCAGTGTTTACTGAAAAAAAGAGATTGATCAGATGGGTGAAGGTCTCAAGATAGGTGATCCCCAAAGGGAGAGAAAGGCCGTATCACGTGAGAAGATTGGCCCTTGGTGCATCGTCAAATACCTGCGCGTTCTGGCTCTGTATGGACTCGAAGACTTTCTCTGGCTCCCTTCATCTGATGAATATGTGGCACTTGTGGCACTGCACTGGGAACCTGGTTTTCCAGCACTCTTGGCATAAGAACAGCAGCTGGGGGCTAATGGGGAAAAAGGGGGAATCCCATTTGTGCCCCCTCTCTTTCCCTCCTTCCTCTATAGTGTAATTCCCTGACTGATGAACAGACTCGATTGCAGTCTGATACTACTGTCTAGGACAGAGCACGGCAGTCTTAGCTGGTGATGTGTGATGGAAGAAGCCGGTGGAGGACACTGGGAGGAAGGAGAAGGCTGGGTGCCGAGATGTCTGTCTGCGGCTTGAACAAGAATGGATCCTTCATGGCAAATTGTTGTGTCTAGTGGTGAGAGAACATAGGGCTTACTTTCAAAATACAAGGAATTTCTATAATTCCGTCAGGCAGTACGTATCCTCTAATTATTTCCTTATGCTGTTCTGTTAATTTACACTCCTGCTATACTTTGCTTGTTTTCAGCAGATCCATATTATGATGCAAATACACCAGCAGCACTGTAATACGAGGGCACGTTTCAAGTAAGTGTTCCTAAATGAGATTTTGCCGTACCTGTGCAAATAGCAAGTCAGAAAAAAAATGTGCATTCAAACCATTCATTTAACATATTACTACAGAGCTAGATTCATTAATAGAATACAAGCTTACTGAAAATTAAATCTTTGCAATTTCTCTGGGAGCAAACTATTGTTTCATATACCTATGATAGAAGTTTGCCCCTCTGCCTCTCTACTAGAATGACTATCACAGAGTAAAATTCCCAATATAGGCATGTTTCTAATACAAACTAATTGCTATCAGTAAGGGCTATGTTTTGCGTCTGAGAAACTGACTATGTTGTCTCAAGTTTGTATGTGTAGCCAATATGGCTATTTCCAAATAAAATAAACATCATGTTAGTCTTCACATCATGTGTTCAACAGCTTTGTTTTCATCGGAAAAGCAGAGCAAATGGTGGCTTTGGACATCATATTTCACAGGGTCACAGCTAAGGTATTAGATATCTCAAAAGCTTTGCATGAAAATGTTTTCCCTTGTGAAGATGAGGATTAACTCCTGCCTGTCTGTAAGTGCAAAGGGCATTATCTCCAAGTCAGCCGACCCTCAGCCTTACAGTTGGCCTCCTGACACGTGAGCAGAGACGCATGCCCTAGAGGAAGGGGAGTTAACTTTCTCAGCTCTACAAATGACATAAACCGCTGTGGTGAGCACAGGACATGGCCACAGCCACTTCCTGCACTTCATTCTCTTCATACTGCCCCAGCATCTGCAATTGGTGTACTGTACTACCTGTTCCCTTTTAGTACCTGTTTATCATCGCTAATTTGTCTAATCCTGTTTTGAACCAGCTGACACAGTTGGCCCCTATCTTCTCCTGTGGCAACAAGTTCCAGGAATGCACTACCTGTTGTGTAAAGTACTTTCTTTTAACTGTTTCAAGCCAATCTCCTAGTACTTTGCATTTTGGTGAATTCTCCAGTTGCTTTATCTGCTGCCTTTGTGATTTAGAAGCCTCAGTCATACAAACCCCAACTCTTTCTTCTGTAAACTGAGAGTCCTGGCCTTCTCAGTCTTTATGCTGCTTTATTATGGGCTAATCCTGGGTCTATAGGCAGTGGTGCTAAACGCAAGAATAGCTGCTGACTGCCCTTGCACAGCTAAGTATTCACTAACTAGCAGCCCTGGCTGGGTGCAGCTCAGGAGTCACAGTGTACGCAGACTGACAACTGAAGCAAAGCTTGTCAAGGCAGGCATTTTTAATGCATGTTGTTTAACATTTTTAAAGCTTTTGATTTAACTGTCAGCAGTTCTCTTTTTTCAGGGCTACAGGGTTAAATGCCAATTAAAAATACAAATACATTTTGTCTTTTAAAGATGGGTGTAATACAGAAAACTTAATCCTAACCACCTCTGGAGAACTTTGTTCATTTGGTGTAGATATCCACATACTTAAGTGTGCAGAGGCCCTGTAAATGTCTTTCTAGACATTTGTCTTTCTGCTGTATTTGGTAAAATAGGAATAAAACCCTGCTGTCATAAATATAAGGAAAGCATGAAAGTGCTCCAATTACAGTAGAAAAATTGCAGAGCAGTGCAATCAGCAGCTCATGGCCGAAGTGCCACTCTGCTTTGATTGCGCTCCAGAAGAGGACGGGAATCACAAATAGCGGCAGCATCGCTGGCTTCAGTGTTTACCTTCGCTGCTGTGCCTGCCTGCACCGGGCGCTCCCGCCTACCCCCGAGGCTCGCAGGGAGCGAAGCAGTGCCGGCAGGGAGGTCAGGGGCAGCTTTCCGAGCCCCGCGGAGCTCGGGCTCCCCGACCACTTGGCACCGTTTGCTTCCCCTTTTTTTCTGTTTCGCTCGAGCGTCTTCCCTCCCACCTAGAAGCACGGACAGGCACCTCTCCCCTCCGCGCTCCTACAGAAAAGGTCAGCAGTTGGCCTTCCTCCTCGAGTGGCCTCCGACCGCACGGTAAGTAAATGACTTTTTCCGTAGGAAAACAACAGAAAAAAAAGTGAGAGCGAGACACGCGTGAAACTTCTCCATGGTGCCGGGAGCCGCAGGCAGGACGGGGGCAGAGCGGCACCCACCCCGCCGGGGCCGCGCCCGGCCCCCATCCACCCCCCCCCGCCCCCCCGGGGAGCCCTCCCCGCCCGCAGCCACTCGCCCCCGCGGCCGCCCCCGGCCCGCCCGCGCCCCCGCACAAAGCGCACACCGCGCACGGCTGCAGCGCCGCCGAGTCCTTTATTCACCGCGGGGAGCCGCCGCCCCCGCGCTCGTACGTGAAGCGGCCCCATCCCCTCCGGCAAAAACGCGAAGGGGGGGCCACAAATAAATAACCCCCCGGTGTGGGGGGGGGGGCGCCCCCGCGGCCCCTCTCCCACCCTCCCCTCCCCGCCCCGCGGCGGAAAGGCTCCAGCGCGCAGCAGGGCGCCCCGCTCCCCCCCCTCCGCGGGGCCGGCTCAGGCGATCCTGCTGCAGAACTCGTCGAAGTCGCGCTCCATGAAGAGCTCGCTCTCCATCACATCGTCCTCGGAGGGGAAGTACGGCTGGCTCTCCTCCTGCGGCGCGCCCGGCCCCGGCCCCGCGGCGCTGCCCCCCGCGGCGGCGGGGCGCCCGGCGGCCTCGGCGCAGTCCATGAGGGCGCCGCGCGCGTTCTCCAGCACGCCCAGGTACGAGTCCATGTCCAGCGGGTCCATCTCGCAGTCCGAGCCGCCGCTCTCGGTGCCCACCGAGTCCGAGCGCAGGTGCATGAGCTGGTACTTCTCCCGCATGAGGAACTGGTTGGTGTTGCGCGGCGCCCGCATGCCCGGCGCCCGCCGGCCCAGGACGTTGACGGGCCGCAGCGAGAGCAGCACCCGCGGCCGCGTGGGCCGGTAGCAGCGGCGGTAGGCGCGGCCGCGCTGCTGCTGCTGCTGGTAGTGCTGGTAGTGGCCGTGGGTCCGGCCGCCCAGCAGCTTCCTGCAGACGCCGCGCTGCCCGCCCGGGTGCCAGCGCGGGCGGCCGCCGCCGCGGCGCGGCTCGGCGCCCTTCAGCGGCCGCGGCGGCGGGGAGGCGCCCCCCGGCACCCCTTCCCCGCCGCCGGCCCGCGCCGGCTCCCAGGGGGGGCTCCGGGCCCCGCGGCCGCACAGCATCAGCTCCTCGCGTCGCCACATCGCGGCCCCTCTCTCTCACATGCTCTTCGCGGCCCGCAGAGCCGCCCCGCCGCCGCCGAGGAGCGCGCCCAGCGCCGCCGCCGCCTTCTCGGTGCGCCTCGCCCCTTCCCCGGGTGCTCCGTCGGCCGGTGCAAGCCCCGCGGCGTCCCCCGCGCGGGGGCCTCTCCTGGCGCCTCTACCTCTTCACAATCCGCTCCGTTTTTTTCTTGAGCGGGGCCCTTTTACAGCGCATAGCCTGGCTGAACGGCTGCGGGCTGCGGGGCAGCTTGACCACCTTCAAGCCGCCGCCTCGGAGAGATGGTCTCGCCTGCGCCCCAGCCGCCTGCTACCCTGTTGTCAGAGCTCCGCCTGCTGAGAGCTGGCCGCGCAACGGGCTGCGGGCCGGGCCCGGGAGGCAGCGGCGGGAGGGCGGGGAAGGCGGGGAGGGCCGCGAAGGCGCTGACCGCGGGGCCGCACCGCCTGCCTGCCTGCACAGCGCCGCCGCCCCTCGCCGACTGACGGCGCTCGCCCGCGCACCCCCTACTTATAGCCTGCGGAGCGGCCCACGAGCGGCAGGGCCGGGGGCGGCGGCACCGCTCCCAAACCAGCCTCGCTTCTCCAAACCCTCACCTTTCTGCGCCCAGCAGGCGCGCAGCGCTGCGCGCAAGGCAGAGGCACGCCGCGGCGCCTGCCCTTGCTCTCTGTCTGTGTCCCTGGCTCGTCTCTTCCCTCCGCCGTATTTTGGTTTGGCCCAAGGCGCTGGGAGAGTTATTTTGTTCCTCCCCTATTCACAAACCCCTTTTGCGCTCAGGCCTTTGCGTAGCGGCCGTTGTCCTTCCCTCCTTCGCAGGAGTGGTACGCAAACTGCTTAAACCTCCTGCGAAGCACAAGCAGGCGCCTGAGCCGGGCACGCGTAATGGCCCTGAGGAGAAGCGGCGCCCAGGGAAGGCGGAGGAGGAGGGAGGGCCAACGGCGGCCCGGGCGAGCCAGTGCCTAACGCCCGGCAGAGCCGGTAGCCCCATAGCCCTGTGTCCAAGCGCGCCCCGCGGCGCCCGGGTGGAGCGCCATGGCAGCGGCCGGGGGGGGGGGGGGGACGGCTCCCGCCCAGCACGGGCCGCCCCCCGCCCTAACTTCTGGCTGGCCCCGGCGCTGCCCGCGGGAAATGGCTCTCGGCCTCCTGCGGCTCACAAAATGGTGCCCGGTGGCCGAGCGCGCGCGTTACCCCCCTCCTGCCCCGCCCGGCGGGGGGAGCTGCGCCGTGAGCGACCCCCGCCCCTGAGGCGGGCGGCGAAGGACACGCGCTGCTTTAGTTTTACCGAGGGCAGAGCGGCGCTCGGCTGCGGCGGGGCCGGGCCCGGGCCGCGGTCAGGGCCGCCTCACCGCCGCGGGGCGCTGGGGCCCCCGGCGCGGCCTCGCCGTCTCCCAGAGGCGAAGGGCAGCGGGCGGGTAACCGCGAGGGCCGCCCCGGGGCCCAGCACGGGGCGCTCCCGGGCGGTGAAGGCGCTTGGCCGCAGCACGTCCCGATGTCGGGCGTTATTTTTACTGATTTTTTTTGTTTTGTTGTTTTTTTGTTTTTGTTTTGTTTTTTTTTGAGGTGTCTCCAGACAAGTCTCGGCCTGGGGGAAGTTCTGAACCAGAGAGTGGGGAAGAGGATTTGGGGATGAGCAGGGAGGTGGGAGAAGGAGGGAAGTCTGCTGCTGAGGCTTTCCGAGGTTTAATTTCTCCCCTTTCTTCCCTTTTCAGGATGAGCCTGTGGTTCTTAGCAGTATTTTGTGAAAAATTAGAGCAGAGTCATTCTTTTAGTCTGGTGAGTGCCCCAGTTAATTCTTGCTAGGTCCTGAATTCCTCTTACACGAGTTTTCTCTGGTTTTCCAACTGGTTTTGTTGGCTCAGCACATAACTAGTGTACTACTAAATGTGACATTGACTTCCCTGTTCTCTTCATCTTTATAATTAATTTGTTTATGAAACACTGGAACTTGGTGTTGTGGCCCAAATTGTTTCAAATAAAGGCACTGCATGGATAAGAACAATAAAATTTCATGCATATGCTGTTTATTATTATTGTAGCGAAGGACAGGGAAGTGCAGAATATTCGGGGGGAACAAGATGAAAATCTATGTGGTAACAGTGGAGTCATTTCTGTCAACATTTAATTGCCTATATTTTCGTTGCTTCAGAATGTGTATTTTAAGCAGTGTTTGTTTTATGTTCCTTTTAGAAAGGAGTGAATATTACATGGTACTTCATTTTAAACTCAGGTGGTGTTATCACCTGTACATTTTACAAACTAAGGTCTAAAAGAAAAAGATAGCACTGGTGCAAGAATGGTTACAGTTGCCTAAAACATGCAACCTCCAGAATCTGAAAGAATGTGAAACAAGGGGGAGGCTGCAGTGCTCGTTCCAAATCTCTTACAGATTTGATAATATGTACATGTATAAAGAAATAGCTCACAAAGTGGTACAAAGCTGTTTAGGATTTTTTTTTTCAGGTAAGCTTGGAGAAAAGTTCAAACTAAATTAACAAAAGCCACTTTTAAATTAAAGCATTCCTGAAAGTATCACCAGTGTATCTGTGTAACTGAGAAAGCTTTCTGGATGTAGGAAGGCCTATAATCAGAAGATAAGCAAAATCTCAGACTTAGTTATTCTGTTCTACATTTCTTCCTCTTTTGGCTACCTGTTTGCAGTCTTGAATCACCCTTTACATTTTCTTAAACAAAACCATGACAAAATAAAATACTCAGTTGAAGCAACACTGCAGCAGGCACTATAATCCAAGACCATTTGTAGTTCTTGAATTGTCCCAGCCCTTTTCATAGCTTTTAAATGCATTGGATACAATATGGGTGAAACAGATTTTTGTCAGTCTGGACTGATCTCCCGAATATAGAACATCCAGGATCAACATACACTTGTGAATCACTTCTTTAATGGAGACTTTTTCCTTGCGTGCATATGCATTCAGTCTTTCATTGTCCTGTTGGTCAGTCCTGCTTAGTCTGAGCTCAGTTTAATTTTTTCTGTTTTGTTTCTCTGAGTTTGGTGCAGATTGAGTTCACCTTTAGCTTATCCTCGAGTGACATACGAAATTCTGTGCAGAAAATGTTGTGCTTTGTGCAGATCAGAACTGCTTTAATGTGACATGCTTTGCATCTGGATGTGTCTCTCATCTGCAGAGTGAGCTCCTAGACTATATGGGCTGATGAGTTGATGTGCATGTAGTCTTGAAAAAGTAAAATCAATGGACAGCTTGTATCGTTTACCTACATCTGTATTAGTACCTGTGTTTTAAAAGTAATTGAAAATCATTACGCCTGGGTAGCTGAGACAGAAGTCTGACAACTGTACAGACCATTATTGATCTGAATTTCATTCCGCACGATCTTTATTGTTAAGTGGTTAAGGTGTGCAAATGTGTAGTCTAGAAAGAGTGTCTTTTACTTCTCAGAGTTTTCCTGGATTGTGTTCCGTTTCTCACTGTCCAGAACTTTTCCACAGCTGTTCTCAGCACTTTGTATAGATGGAAGGAAATGTTTTGTAATTTCGCAGGGTTATGGTTGGCAGCCAGTAGTACTTGGCACAGTCTTTTCGAACTCTTAGTTTCCTTTGACATATGGGGGAACCCATTTACAAGACACTTTTTTTCCTAGGTGGAGTGCAGGACTAGAGAGTGGACTTCTGTAGTGTTCAGAGCCTTTTACGAATTGATAATCTCAACATACTTAAGAACATTTATTGCTTTACTGGAGACAAGTTCAGGTTTCCGAGATGCTTGTTTAGCAGTCTCTCGACTGTACTCCTGGGGTTTCAGACGGCGGCCGCAGCGCCCTTCGAAAGCCCGCTGCAGTGCCCGAGGGAGATCCGCGGGTGCGCGGGGATCCCGCAGCAACCCGGGCTCAGGGGACGCGGGCGGCGCCTCCCAGCGGGGCGGCCCCTCTCCGCCCCCGCCCCACCCGGGCTCCGCCAGCCGGCGCGAGCGCGCCTGGTCCCGCCCTCAGCCCGTCCTGGCCAATAAGGGGACGCAGAGCGGGAGGTACGTCGCGAGACGTGGCCGCGTCTCTGTGGCTGTGCTGTTGCCGGGAGACCGGCATGCCCAATGGGCGACTGCCTTATTGCCCCCTGAGTGTGCGGCGCGCTGATTGGCTGCCGCGGGCGGGCGTGCCGCCGGTGCTTCCTGTCATGCTGCCCGGTGCGGGGTTGCATCATTGCTAGACGAGCGCGCCGGGCGGCGCTGAGGTGAGCGGCGGCGGCGGGGCCCGGTGGGGCAGGACGCGGCGCCGCCGCCTTCCCAAGCTGCCCTCCCCCCCGCTGCCCGCCGGCGGAGTGGGGCTGCCGGGGACGGGGCGCGGCGGGCGGCGGCCCGAGGAGCGGGCGGCGGGCGCTGGGCCCCCTTGCGCTGCGGTGCTGGTGCCGGCTTGTCCCCGTCACGGCGCCGGAGCGTTTCAGCAGCCAGCTCGCTTGGGAAGCTGTCGGCTGCTGCAATTCTAAAAAGTATTAGTGCCTTTTCAGGAATTAGTGCTAATAATGTTTTTTATTATTTTAGACTTGCCCGAGCGCTAGACAGATGCTGTACTTTTCCTTGGTTTTGTAATCTACTGAAAATAGCTACTTATAAACCGTCACTGGTTTCCTTATTGCAGAGTTTAATCCCCATGAAGGCTTCATTTTTTTAATTGGTTAAAGAAACTAAAATGCCTGGCAAAGCGTAATACATCTTAAGCACTCCACTTCAGCGGCTTATTAATGGAGGGAAACTTTTGAGGGAGGAACACATTTGATTAATACAATTTTAATGAATTTGATGTTTCTGTATAGAGCAAGTGTTACCCTCAGGTCTTCTGGAAACTAAAAAAAGCATATTTTTTTAGGTTTGCTGGTGAGATGCTTAAGAAGTGGCTGTCACGTAGTAGCAAAACTTATTTATTAAAAAGGAACATTTTACGAACTGACTTGATAGTAGTTTCTGTTTTATTAAATGTGTAGATTAAAGTTATGTCAGTTTTTGCACAAAGAGAGACTTTGTGTTTTTAATCAAGGTAGTATGAAGGCAAAAGAGAAATTTCTTAAGAAGTTGTAAGACATGGTAACACTGGCTACTTGCTAGGTATGATTTACAGATATATTTGTATCAAAAGATAGCAGTAGTTTCTGAGTCAGCTCATTCTTTTAACATTCCTCTAATTGACATTTCAGCATGAAAAGAAGCACTCCTTTCTGGGAAACAGGTGGGCTTTAGTCCGTTTCAGCTGGCATTTCATCTTGGGTGATGTATTCATATGAATTGATCTTGAAATGTCCCCCAACCTATCCTCAAGTGTCAGGCTTGGTTTGAAGAGACTTAATTTACTTGTTTAGATATCAGAAACTGTCATGTCCTATTTTAGGTTTTAAAATTACTGTTATTTATTTATTTATGTAACTTCATTGTTTCTATCTGTTCTAGAAATGGATGCTTTATGATTTTAAGATGATCAGTTTAAAATGTCCTTATTCCAGAAGCTATATTGCATCAAAGCTCAGTGCCTAAAAAGGCAGAAATATGGAATCTAATTTCATATGCAAAACAATACATTGTTTAATTTTGGGAGGGCATATGTAGGTGGAGAATAGAGGCTCCTCCTTACTCTATGGAGATAGGTTCATACATACCTAGGTCTCATACAGACTAAGGCAAAGAATAGTTTGTGGGAGAAGGTGAATGGAGCACAAGGATAAAATGACTCAGAGACTGACTGTAAAGCTCTTGAAGTTGGTAAGGAACTCAGGATCATAGCCACACTGTTAGGTCCTGGGAGATCTTTTGTATAGAATATGGTGTGTGCATTTGTTTTTTGCTGCTCATTGTAATACCATTAGGTGCACTTTTAGTTCAGATTGGTTCTTAATCTTTTCTGATTTTCACTGAATGAAATGAGTAGTATTTTGTAATCCACTTTGTTTTTTAACCCCCCCCACCATATGTTAAGCCTACTGCACTTTTGAAATATGGGTTCACTTCATTCGTAGTGGCATTTTAAATGAATAATTAAATAGCAATTTTAATGTTAACTTGCCAAAACACATTCTAACTTGCTTTTATGGTTTTAATGCTCATGTATTTTTTTCTTCTAGATAAGAAGGCCAGCGTTAGTTTGAGACTGTAATACAACCTACGAACTTTGACTGACGTCTTTCCTATTGAATGTTACCATCTTTTAGAAAAAGTGAGTGTCCATTAAAAAAAAAATTGTTCCCCAATAGTGCATTTTCTTAAACTTAAATACTTTTTCTCAACAGGAGATGAACAGAAAGACTTCTGTTTGCCTAGCAAAAAATCTTTGTGTTTACTAATCCTTATGTAAATAAACTTGGAGCCTTGCATGAAAATGTTGTCTCATTAGATGCATTTGTATGATGTTTCGTTTGTCATGTTTTCACTTGGTATCCTTTGTTGTATCCTGTGCTCAAATGATGAGTTGTCTGTGATTCTTTCTTATTCAAAATACTTGGACTGACTGTAGTGAACTCTGTCTGCTGTGGGTATACCAAATTGTTCATCCATCAGTACAGAAACTAGTTATGGTTTTCCTGAACATGGTAGCCTTCATCTCACTTTTTCCTCAGCTGAGGCTGAGACACAGATGAGTTCTGAACTTGGTTTGTCTTTAAGTCAGTCTTTTTAAAATTCTGTTCTATTACTTGAGAAAAATGACCTGTGACAATCAACTGGTATGTATTAAGTCTCATAAGTGTTTTTGTTTTCTCAATTCTGACATTCTTCCATTGTGTGTTTGGAAAGAATATGTGTGAATTTGTGCCCTGTGGTTACTGGACACTGGTTTGTGTATACAGTGCTTCAGTTAGTAGAAATGGGCCAAAAGTGATATACTGCGATTTTTGCATGGAATCTGTGATATGTGAGCAGCTTCCATAGCCCGGTCACAGTGACAGAGCAAACCTTAAATAGGTATGTAGTTTATTAGCTTTTGGGGAGTTGACAGCTCTGGGTTGGTTGCCAAAAGCTTCGTCCATAGTTATTACTGAATTGTGAAGGCTGGGTTTGCTGTAAGAAAGATGTGCAGATTTTTAGTCTCCTTCAATTTTTTTCCTAATGGTTTCAGATCAGCTGACTTCTAGGAAATAAACCTTAGGGCTGAATTCTTTTGTCAGCTCTGTTGTCTCTGGCACTGTAACCTTGGGGCTGTTATCACTGAGAAATGGCATAGACCTAATTAGTACTTTCTCAAGTGCTATGAGGTATGATGGCGGCAACTCTTACACAAATTTAGTGTGCTGTGACTTACTGTGTTAAGACTGGTTATTATTTTTCTAAGAATACGTCCAGGCCTTTTCTGTGCTGTTTCTTGTCAGCCCATGATTCTCCCCCCTCCACCACCTCAACTGCACACCAGATGGTGGGTTTCTTGTCTTTTTTGATAATTTGGGGTTATTAGTGGGGGGGAAATGATCTGTCATTAACATAGAAAAGTAGGAGTGGTGGAATTTTTCTCCTTAAATTTTATTGCGGGGAACACTCTTTTATGGGCTCAAATGTTAAGCTAGCAGTTTCTGTGGCATTCTGATTTTCATTTAACTAAATGTTTTGGAACTTCAGAGCTGCCAAGGAACACCTGTCAACTGTAACTTGAAGTGTTGACTTCATGCATTTGCTTTTGTTGCTGCTTGACTTGATAAGCCTGAATAAATTAGAAGACTCAGTCTTTGTGCCATTGCTCATAATTCTACAACAGAAAGTGAAGCTCTAGGCTAATGTAGTGTTCATCTTGTTCTGGTGTAAGTGCTAAGCAGCAGTAGCCCTGAAGTCACAGGTGGGAGAGGCTATTTTTCTGCGCAGTCTTCCATTGTAACATTCATATCCATTTTTCTTCTGTGAGAGGATTCCTCTCTTAAACATCCTTATTCCATAGAACTTTTTCTCAGTTTTAGCTGTAGCGTTTGTTAAAATTTGTCCCCTCTGAATCTTTAAGCAGGTCTGGAACACCAGGAGGCTCTTGTGTATTTGGTTGTCTGTTTCTAAGGATGTTGCAAATTCTCTTCTGTGTTTTGAAGAAAGCTCGTGTAATTGTGCTTGTAGTGAGTTTCATTTACTTAGTCAGAAATGAAGAATGGCTTTGAGCTCTGATGGGCCCTTTCAAAACCCACCAAATAAAAAAGACCTTCAGAAAATAGCAAAAAAGAAGCAAGCCCCTGTAGCTTAGTTCTGACAGACTTGTAAAAATGAGAGAGAGGAGAGGAGGAAAGGAGGGGAAGAAAAAAAACAAAAAAGCAAAGCAGACTACTGTTTTTGCCAATACTTTGGAAGTTAGAAAGCGCTTTTACAGTGTGCACAGCTCTGCGTGTTCATCTTATTTTCACTGCAATGTGTGTTTCAACTATGCTGTCTGAAGTCTAGCTGGTTTTAGCTGCTCTTGAGAGTGATGGCATAGTTAGATGGAGAAAAGCATTTTAAAATGTGTTTTCAAAGAATTTAAACTGTAGGAATAGATGTACATTCAAGTGTACAGTGAAAAGGAGCCTGTCTGTTTAGTAATTTATTTAGTTTCTGCAGCTAGAAAGTCAATCTTGTTAGTTCACAAACTTGCTGAAAGGTCAGTTTGGACATAGAAACTTTTCTTAAAAAACGCAAAATCTGCAACAAAACATATAATTAACCCTTTGACTGTTTTTTCATAGGAAACCAGAATAAAAGTGAAACAAAAAATGTATGACCATAGTTGAATGAGTGGAGGATCTTTCTCTTGTTACTAAACTTTGATGTTAGCCTATGAAGATTAATAGTTTTTTTTTTTTAAATATGGTGCTTGCTTCCATGCTATACTGAAACAAGCTCTCTGGAAAAAAATAAGACATAGTTTGGTGATACAGAATTGTAAGATAGTAAGTTGCATTATGAAGCCATTTTTTCTCACTTCCGTTCATAATTTTTTCCCCTCTCCCTGTTTGGTTGTTGCTCTGGGAAAGAATGGTTCATCAAGTTCCAGAAAACATAAGCTTTCCAAATGAGGAAGAGAAGATATTGAAGCTCTGGAATAATCTTAATTGCTTCCAGGAATGCCTAAAGCAATCGAAGAATAGACCTAGGTAAGAATCTGCTAAAAGCTGTAGCAACTGTTTGTGAAAATCCAAGGTTGGTTTAGTTGCAATTACCTTCCCCCCCCCCCCCCCTTTTTTTTTTTGCTTCAGTTAGTTTAACAACTGCTGCTTGCTTTGCAAAGTAACAATCTTGGCTAATGTTGTCATCATGTCAGTTACCATTTATATTTCCCTTTATGAAAACTTAAGCGTAGGAACAGTCATAACAAAACTAGCTTCCTGTTTGGTGAGTTCATAAAAGAAATCTACGAGTAAGAAGGAACAGTTCTTACCTATATCTGCCAACTGTGGAGCAGCATGCTTCATTTTGAGTAGTTCAGGAGAAGCATTATGTGAAAGTTGCAAGGCTCAGTTTGATTTTAATTCTGATAGTAGTCTGCTTTGCCTCAGCTGTACTCAGTTCATGTACTTTATCTTAAGGCTAAAGTGGCCTAATAGTGTTGTGGTGAACTTCCTTAAAATCCCAGGTGTTATAGGTGCAAAACAAAGAATCTTGCTAGAACTCCTGGCAATTAGTAGGAACTGAAGGGGTTGAAATATTCCCTTTATGCCCACTGCACTTCTGCCAAGGTGACACCTATGCTGACTGATAGTAGAAGAGGAAGAAATTGATGTTGTCCAAGCAAGCCATGAGAAGCACAGGCACACAGATGTACTTATCCTGTTTGAGGTTTCGATGCTTAATTTTTAATTAAGAATGTCCTCTGTATCTTAGGTTTAACTTCTATGATGGCCCTCCATTTGCTACTGGGCTTCCACACTATGGCCATATTCTTGCAGGAACCATTAAAGACATAGTAACCAGATTCGCTCATCAGAGTGGTTTTTATGTCGACAGAAGATTTGGATGGGATTGCCATGGCTTACCTGTGGTATGTGTAATTAATCAGCCTACAAATATTTCTGTTGATTCCTCTTTCCATATTGTTACCTGCTCATCAGTCATGTTTCTGTTGTTCTTATGTGTGGCTTCACTGTTGAAAGAATAATTGGAAGTTCTTCACCAAGGCTTTTGCTGTTTATATGTGGTGACTTCAGGTGCTTCCTACTGATCACATAACCTACTCTAGGTACTCCGTTCATTACTGTAACTGTATTTAATCGGTATGTGTTTCAGGCAGTGGGGTTTTTGTTTGTTTGATAGTAAAGAAACTATCATGCCAGGGTTTTCCTCTGAAACCTCTGCATATTTCAGATACAACGCTTATAAAATTTCAAAAGCATGAAGGGGACCATTTGTCAGAATGCGTAGAAATATCATAAAGAAACTATCTGGAGAAATCCTGAAAGATTTTGATGGCAGTATGTTTTTTTTGTTTGGTTGTTTTTAATGCTCTCAGGAATATGAAATCGACAAAACCTTAGGCATCAAAGGACCAGAGGATGTGGCAAAGATAGGGATTGCTGAATACAACACCCAATGCAGAGGAATTGTGATGAGATACTCTAAAGAATGGGAGGTAAGTAAATCTAAGTATGTATTCTGCTGTGGGTTCCTAAAAGTATGTAGGAGTCTGATAATATTTACTGGGCCTCTTTTTACTGTATCTCATGGTGTTGGAAAGTTCAACAAATGGAGCACTGACTTAAAGCAGGAATTCCTATGCTGCATGGCTCAGGTTATGACATGAAATCAAACATGTAGCCTTGAAATATCATCTCACAGATCAGAACAAAGAAGAGAGGCAGCCTCGGCGAGGAGGATTTCTGACTGCTTAGGTTTTGAAAGGGATAAGGTTTTCGGGATGTAGATGGCATATCAGATTCACATTGTGATCCCTTGGTATCAGAATATGCTGTTAGGATGACTACTTCAGAGGAGGAGTATGAAGAGAATAAGCTGTTCTTTGACTGCCCCCCATCACGCATGGAGAACATCTTTGCCTTTTTTTTAGACTTAAATATTGCAAAAAGAAAAATGACAATAATGTGTCTGGCTGTCTGGTCTGACAAATTCTGACCAGTTTGTGTTCACAAAACTTTGTCTGATTTCTTGTGTGTAAGTGTTTCAGCTGAGGTGAACTTTATGCTTCTGTTGGTTGGTTACATGTATAAATCTGAGGTCTTCAACACCGTTTCTTTCCCTGGTGATAGGGAGGGGGAACAAAAAGAAAAACATTGTGCTTTTGAACAGAGAGACTCTACTATAATGTGAGAAAAAGGTTACTTAAAGGTGATCTGGAGCTTGAAATGTCTAAATGTTGATAGATACGTGAAACAAATCATCTCTTGCTTTATCTCCTCTCTTTTATAGAAGAGTGAAAGTAAGGCCTGGCTTTAATTGCTTTTTCAGATGAAACATCCATGTTTTTTCCGGCCCCCACTTTTCAGTCTTTTCTTTGACAGAGTGTAGGACTAGCTTGTATTTCTGGAACAGCAGAGGGTTTAGCACCTGGTTTAGGGTCAGAATTCATGCAGTACCTCAGTCTTCTGAGAGAGTTTTGGTCTAAACTTTCTCCCAATAGTATAGTAATAAGGAGAGCATTGCTATGTGCAGACATTCTTTAGGTTGGAGAGCTCTTCCAGGAAATTTTGTTAGAAGGCTAGATGCACTGTTTTATTTTTAACCTGAATAAAGCTCATTCTGCATGTAGGACCTAAATACACAACCCATGTATTTGTTCTTAGCAATTTTTTCTTCCTGTATCTGTGATTACAATACTCTTGAAAGGGAAAGGAGAGACACACATAAGGATAGTTACAGTGGATCAGAGCAAAGGTACATTTAGTACTTCGTGTTTGCTATTACTCTGATGTATCTGAAGTGACGACTCTTACGGCTTTTTGGAGCTGAGGAATGGCCTAGCTGCTTTCCTGGCTGTGGCAATATGTTACAGTGACAACATGCAATAGCAAGTGCCTAAGGAAGAGTGGAAGAACAAGCTAGACCTACATTTGTTCAGCCTCTGTAAAACAGGGCCTTCTTACACCAGGGTTGTTTTTTTTTTTCTAGTTCATAATCCTGGGTAGATTTTTCTCACATGAAATTTTCTAGTTTTTTTTTTTTTTTTTTTTCAATCTAGGTATACTGGTAGCATCCACAACAATCTGTATCAATGCATTCCACTGCTTGTTTATACGAAGTCTGAAGAACTGTAGTTCTCTTGTTAGAAGCCATGACTTTGTAGACCTTTATCTTATTTTCCTCATCAGGTTCTTTTTCCAGGCAGAAGAGTCCTAAATCTTTAGTTATTCCTCATGCAGAAGCTGTTCTGCTTTGTCACCCTCCTCTGTATGTTCTCTAGTGCTGTTGTGTTCCTTTTGATTGAAATAGCAATTTCTTACTTAAGTAATGCTTGCCCCTTGCCCTTGGGAGCATTTTAAAGTTATGGCCAGTATCCAAAGAAACTACTGCTGTCTTAGCTAGTATAGCTGTTGCCTAACTCTAAGCAAGTGGCTGACTGAAAAGAGTAGAGTTTGTTATTTTAAATACAAAAATCATTCATGTATATTTTGAAACATCTTTTTTCAAAACTATCACCTGTTTTTGAGGAATCAGGTGATTCTTTTCTGCTTTAAAAAAATTAAAGGTTAATTTTGGTTAACGCTTTGCTTTACATATCTACCAATTTTAACTTACTGTGTTCTCAACAGCTGGTATTTCACAGTGCTTGTTAGTCCAAATACTTAGTCTTTGGATGGTAAATGAATTTTGTATTGTTTTGTCTGTATGTATATGCATGTATGTGTGTACATTTCCACACACAAATGTATTTCAGATTATTAATCAAAATACTAATGCTGGGCTAACCAGCACTGTGAAATACCAGCTGTTGAGAACACAGTGAGTTAAAAGTGGCAGATATGGAAAGCAAAATATTAACCAAAATTAACCTTTTAAATTTTTTTTAAAGCAAAAAAGAATCACTTGATTCTTCAAAAACAAGTGATTGTTTTGAAATAAGTTTCAAAGTATAAATGAAATTTGTTTCAATGACTGGCCAGTAATAAATTCAAATATTTTGGGACCGTATTAGGAGGAATTTCTAGCATTCCTTTTGGAAATAGTGTCCATTTTCTGTCTGGAGTGGCTAACAAATGTTTGGATGTTAATTAAAATATAAAATGTTTCTTGGATGCATAAGACTTTTCAATTCTGAGACCAAGTAGAATAACCCAACTTCTTGGTTCCTAGTAATGACTAGTCCTAGTCTTTTGATCTTAATAGAACGTCAGAGTGGCTCAAAGGCCAGAGGCAAAACTGGTGCATCTCAGGAGCTCAGATACTGTGTGAGAATATAGAGACGAAAGAACTCATTTGCTTCATTCTCAGTTTAGTAGTTTGACTGCCTGGTTGCTCTATATGTAACTGTATCAGGACAGGTGTCTCTGGGCTTGGTTATTTGCAGAGCTGACAGTTCCTATAGTTGGAAGATTAGCAAGAGAGTACCGCTTGTCCGAGTGAATTGCATAGCTAACTCATTAGCTTTCATATTCAGTGCCAATGGGCATAAACATAATCTGCCCTGGGATAGGGACAAACACCTGTCAGTTCGTGCTCTTTGGCAGCACCATCATAGCTCTGGGAAGACAAACAAGGTAGTTGGCCCAGAAATAACTTCTTGCAATGTACCGATTTCTTCCAGTATTTCTTTGTCTTCAACTTTGATTATGTTTTGGTACAGATCAGATCAACTTTTCAAGTGAAAGAGTTGGTAGGCTGTTCCGTGTTCTGGATCTCAATTGTCTCTCTGACTAGTAGATTTAAAAATAGAAAATAAGACCACTGTAATCACAAGCAGGTTTCAGGCTGTTGAACCTCTGCTGAACCTTAAGAAATCATCTCTGATCCACCATCTCTATTTAGTAGTGTTGAACACATTTGCTTCTTTGTGACCTTGGTTTCATGTTCATGGCTTCATTCTTTGCTTATTTTTGTCTGTTTAAAGATGCTAATTTGAACTATTGTCAGGCTTAAACATTGCGTCAATCTGTTTCATTGATGTGGGGCAAACACTGCACTCTTTAAATCAAGCTGTTATAGCAGAATAAATATTGGAAGCATGCCATGATTTTTGATATTAGAATGCCTTTCAAGCTGCTTATTTGTTTCTTAACAGTTCAATGTTACCAGATTAGGACGCTGGATTGACTTTGAAAATGACTATAAAACTCTTTATCCTGAGTTCATGGAGACTGTGTGGTAAGTTAACTTGAATACGTTGCATGCTTTATCAAATTTAAATGTTAAAAATGCTTCGGTTATTGTCAGCATGTATTGATCTGGGCATCGCTAGGATTGTTTTAGAATATGCCTAATCAAGTGTTTTGTCCACTGTTTATTGAAAGGTAATATGAAACAGTAGGGTTTTTCAAAATAAAATAAAAGGTAGACAAACTAGTCTTATTCAACCCTGATATCTTACTACTCCATGTCAACTTAAAAGCAGTTCTGCTGATCTAATATTTTCTTTGCTCTATCTAAGCAATGACATTACATCTCTACCTTGTTGCTCTTAACATGGTTATCTCCAGATGGCCAAACTGCCCAAATTCTGTCTAGATCTAGATAATGCTTGTCTGGAAGCCTGAATTTAGAGGCTGGGAATCTCTTGCTATCTTGTTCTTGGTAGTGTAGTTTGACAGCTGTCTGTGACTCCTAGTGCAGGCCTAAGTCAGGTTCAGGATTTCTGGCAATGTGACCAGAGTGGCTATTGGAATTCGAAAAGACAGGAAGTCCTTATAGGTTAACAGTAACCAAATGGAGCTAATATAGGGGGCTTTTGGCAGCATGGGGTCCTTCGGGTGGTAGAATTACAGGGAGAATTAAAAGGAGAGGTTTAGCAGAAGCTTTGCTGACAAAAAGCCATTGGCAATCAAATTATATGCATACTACAGTATTATTGATATTCATAATGTTAATTTTACTAATAACCTTAAATTATGTAGTTTTCATAAGTGATTGACAAAACTTCTGGGTGTCTCTGAAGCCATTGTAAAGGACTGAAGTGCCAGTGAACTTTGAATTAATGCTCAAAGGAGGATGAGAAGGAAGCAGATCTATTGCCAATTTAGCTGAAGAAACCCTGATTAAAGATAAAGCCAAGACAGAGAAGAAAGTTTCCTTTTGTAAGTTATAAAAATGTTTGTGGAACGTTAAATTCTGCTCGCATCTTTCAAGGACCATGGAAGACAGGACTTGACTTTTTGTTGTTTGGTTGGTAGTTTTTGGTTTTTTTGTTTTCTCCTAACTCTTTGGATACAGACTCTGAAACATAAACTTTAAATCCAAAATCACTGTGGTGTGAGATTTCAGAAAGTATGTAGGCAGACAACTTGTTAATTTTGTACTTTGTGCATCTTGGTACTTCTTTTCTGCATGATTATGTCATGAAATCTATTTTTTTTTTTAAAGTCTATATTAAAATTTTATATTGTGTGAAAAGTCTCCTAAGTCTTGAAGGGGCATGTTACAATGTCATTGCCAACTTCCTGACACAGTAAGACAGGAAATGGAGCTAGCAGTGCTTGCTCAAAGTGGACAGAGGAGGGGAACAGAAAAGGGATCCAGGATGCCTGTCTTCAGTGTAAGGGAGATAACTCTTAAACCTAGCAAATGATCTGTACAGCTGTCATTGTAAAGATAATGCACACACTTCTTTTTTTTTCCCCCCCAAAGAAATCAAATGGTTACTTCATCGTCAAACTGAAAATCTCTACCTGTTATTAAAGTTCCATGAAGTTTACATCCATTAGAAGTGTTCGTTTCAATGGTAGATTCTGGTGTATTTCTCTTAGAACTTGTTTAATTTTTTATTTTTGAGTTCCTTTTTAGTTTTCATTTAAAGTAAGTTGTAGCATCTTAGTGTCCAGGTAAGTAAGGAAGAGAAACTGCAAATTAATTTCTTCAGTAACTGTAATCTGCTGACTGTATTGAACTATCTAATGTTTTTCTTGTTTTTTGATATGCTGGTAGAAATAGAATATTGCTTTTAGGCCCAGAAGAAAACCATTAATAATAATATTGGTAGTGAGCATGGCAACCATGGATTTTTGTGGTTAAAAGACGGTAAAGATTTTGTCTTTAGTTTGCTAATTGGTTAAACTTCTCTCTGTTTCAGTCCTTTCGTCTCCTCCCTAGGTCTTCCTTAGGCTTGCAGTTCTGAAGTGGGTTCAAATAGGATTTCTGTCCGTTAATGAAATCTGATACTTTAATCCATGATGCTTATATTGATTTCAGTGAACTAATACAATACTTCTGAAAAAAATTGTTTCTACTGGTGGCCGACTTTATCAAATTATTTAGACTTGAAATAGTTTAGGACTCAGACACCAAATACATCTTACATTAATATTGTATTGTTCTGCGGAAATATCGTACAAGCTGAGGCTGCTGGAGAACATTCTTGTAGTGTTTCATAATGGAGTTTGTTGGAAATGGCTGCTTTTGCAAGTACTTCGGTGCTGTGCCACGTGGTGGCTGACTGAAGTGTGTTGTGAGTTTTCAGTCTGCTAAATCTTGACTTAGAACAAAACTTCATCCTCTTAACGATAAAAAGCTATAGCATTTTGGCAGAGTTTCTGCAGGAGAGCAGTGGTTGCTAATGCCTCACAGTATTGAGGTATTGAAGTTGTGCAATATTAAGAGGTGGTACTGTGATAGGTTTTCATGGGTTCTCTGTCTTTAAAATAATTTAGGTAGAACTATAAGTTTTAATTCTGTAGAACTTAAATGTCCACTCTAGTGCCAGGTTGGATCTCAAAATGTGTTTGTGAGTGAAAACTGTACAATGAGAATGATGTTCTTGAGCTAGTCGTGAACAGATGTGCAACATAGTTGCCTTCCCTCCTCTCCCCCTGTAGTTCAGAAGATGGAAATTGAAAAGCGGAAGAAAGAACTGAAAGCTGTTTGATGTGATTTAAAACTTTGCTGATCTGTGGTCTGAAAGTATACTAGTTCTGAAAAAAAAAATCATCTAAATTACAGTCTCTACTACTGGGTTATTATATACAGTTCTGAGGCTAGCTGAGAATTTGCATCCCGAGAACAGTTCTTCCTCACCGAAAAAAAGTCTGCGCGGCGTTGTGATGAGGAGGGGGTTGTCCTGCGGCCAGAGGTGAGGCACGCTCCCCCATCCGAGCGGGCATGTTTGCCCTCTGTGTGCAACAGCAGCATCAGTGTAAATAGCTTGCTAGCACCATCTGGTGTCTAAACTTACCAGTTGCATTCTGAATGTAATTGAATTTTAAAAGTAGTGGAAAGCTTAGTGTATGTTTTGAAAGACACGTTTGCTTTTATGGTTTAACCCGCAAAGCCATGTAGTGCAGATGTAATGGTTATTGGTGACAGAAATATTTACTAGCTACTTCTACGCCTTAAGAAGAAATTCTTGAGTCCTTCTGTGATGACACTAGATAGCAGGTAGCAAGGAGATGGAGAGGAAATGTTCCTGGTTATGTTTTTTAAAAAAAAAAACAAAAAAAAGTACCTTACATGTTTGAGATCCTGGCCGTGCTCTGTTCACTGTGAGCACAGAGTATGGCGCTCCCTTCAGCGATGGCTAGCTCTCTGTCCCTTCCTGCCCCTGCAAACCATTTCTGTTGCTCCAGCTACTGTGTGTGTTTGGGAGCTTTTAGGATCACTATTAAGAGGGAACCTCTGTTTTCTTTCTTACCGGAAGTGGCTTTCAGCCTTACTGCCGTACCCCGTAGCACTGTAACGGTGTTGGGCTCCGGGTGCCACCAGATTACTTCAGGTCATTCTGAGGCTACAGCTGAGGAGGGTTTAGGTAGCTCTTGAAAAATGGGATGTTTGTCTTGGGTTCCCTGGCTCTCCTACCACTGCTCCCTATGTCTACCTTTGTTTTCCTTTCAGCATGAAAAACGTGCAAGTGTTCGTTCGTTTGTTTGTTTTTTGTACTGTTTATGTTCTCAGGCTGAGTTCTGCCATGTTGTTGCTGTAAATGTTACTGTCCAACTGCTGTTAGCCACTCTGTGAGAAGGTAAATGAGGACTCCACCTGGAGAGGAGGATTGGTTTGTTGTGAAGATCAAAACTAGATCATTGTTTTCTGTTCTTGTTTTGTTTTGTTTTTCTTCTCCTCCATTTAAGCAGTAAGAGCTACTTTCTGGCTTCGTTTTTTTCTGGATGTGGAGTTTGTCCAACTCTAAAGCGTAATGATTTTAAAACAGCAAATCTGAGTCCTAACAGGAATTGCTATTGCATTTTGACTCTTCAGCGATTCACTCTTCGTAAGAAATCTGTTTTGTCCATTCTTCTATGAGCTAGCTGCATTTTTTTCATACTTCTATTCCTTCTGTGCATTTTGTGTTCTAGTCCTCTGGGGGTTGTTATATCCCCTTAGCACTCCCGTCTTTGTTATCTTCTCACCTGTATTTTGAAGGAGGAATACACTGAACCCCTACTTAGTTGGATGACTAAGGGGTAAGTCTGGAATCAGTTTTATAGTTTCTGTTCTAAGGGTGTTCTGGGTTTATGACTTAGTCCGAAGTCCTTCAACACAATGGTCCAAAGACTACATTAGAAAATCCCCTCACTATTGGTAGTTGAGAGCTTGGAGGATGTAGCTGGAGCAGAATGAATGCTATATGCTGGTATTTTAATGCTTTCCCTAGTTCTTGGACATAAGACTTAACCTGTTTTGTACTTACAGTTCTTAGGCCCCAGAACAAATACTTTTCCTAACTCATCTTACAAGAGTGTCTTATAAAGGTATTGCTCTAAAGACAGACTCTCTGTATGTGTTATTAGACTTGCATTTCTCTCTTTTGATTGCTGTCCTGTGGTTTTTGAGTATTTGTTTCATTCATTCACGTTCTTCATCCTCATGCATCTGTTTCCGATTGTTGCTTCCTTTTATTTAATTCTGTCTGGTCTTTCAAGTGTTACTCGTGACTCACAAGAGAACCTTTTCCTGAGAATCTGTGATGTTTTATGCTGCTGTTCAGATGTAGTCTGCTTGCTAAATCATGTGGGTGACATGACTTTTTACATGGTTTATTGTTTATGCTTTTAAGTCTATGAAAGTTATCTAACTGTCTTTCTGTTGAACTCTCACTTGTTCGTGCAGCAATAATTTAGTCCACTTTTGTAGAATGATGACTTGATGTTCAGCAAACTTCAGCAAGTCTTTATGACGGTGTAGACATGATACATTTCTAGATTCTCTTTGGTTTTTCCCATCCTTATTTTTAGTCTTGTAATTAGTAATTAAGTTCACAATTTTTTTTTAAGGCTCTTCATGTGAGTTTGAGGATCATTTTCTGATATTGGCAATGATTTTCATTTTCTTGTAAGCTAAGAGTTTTCAGACCTTTAGCAAGCTCTTAAATACTGAGCCATTGTAGATAGGATGTCAAACCTGAAATCACTTGATACCCTAGAAGAATGGGATTAAGAACTTTAGAAGCTTTAAGAGCAAATCCTCCTCTTTGAAGCGAAGTGAATGTACACGTGTGAAGAGGGCAACATGCCTTTGCATCTAGTCGAGATGCTGAGGGATGTTTTGTTTGGAATGCCAAGGATATTTTGAGTATTACATTGACTGATTCAGTATCCTTTGGAAGAAGAAACTCCCTTTGTAGGAGTTTTATTAATCTTCATGTGGTGTTCACATGGTGCAAACGTGACTTGGATCAACCAATACTGTAGCAAATTTCTCCCTAACGTTTTGGAAGTTATGCCTCTGGTGGGAATAACTTTGACTTTCAGTTCCTAACTGGGCTTGAACCAGTTGTGTCACCTCCTCATGACACATGTTAGGAACAACCGATGTGCGTGTTCAGATTGTGTCATACTTTTTAGAACTTAAAGATGCCTTGTACCTTCAGGGACTAGATTTTCTGTTAACAGATGGCTGAAATATGGATCTTGAGTTCACCTTTTTCCAGACCTCATTTTTCTTCAGGATGTGAATATGCACGTACTGTTCCCACAGTAAATGGGATGCAACTGAATACTTTGCATTTGAGGAGAAATGTACCAGAATTAGGGGAACAGACTTTGATTTCTAACTTTTTTGTATGTAAACTTTTTCTGTTTATCAGTAGAAAGGAGCTTTGTGGTTTTGTTAATTTATCTTTTCAGAAAGACTTGCAGTTTCTATTTGGCTTACCAACCCAGAGTCCTTTTCTCAGAAATTGTCAAGGTTTTCCAAGCATAGGCATTTCAGCAGGTTTTAGGATGTCATTTTCCGAAACCTTGCATGTTGGATTGTTAAGCGAAACATGATATCCATCTGCAGACAGTCAAGTGACTTTTACTGTTAGAGATAGGTTAATATTTAGCAATTGCTTTGTTTTTTAGGTGGGCAGTGCTGCTAGCAGAAAGGTCTGAGAGTTGTTTCCTGTGCACTTCTGGTGATGCACAGGAACTCATCTCAGAAGCTTTTTTTGCTAAGGAACCAGTTTGAGGTTTTTCAAGATAACAAAATGGCTTTTGAGTGCTGTTCTATCAAGCAGGAGTCTTTTGACTTGATTATGATTCTCGTTCTTATGTTGGAATGTTTATCTGAAGGCAGCAGTTAGGATAAAATAGGGTGGTAACTATGAAATGTAAGGAGAGCTCTGAAGTGAAGTGTACTGAAAGCTCTCATCTGTTTGCTCAGCAGTGGGAAAAATTGGGAGTATTTGGTTTGAAATAGAATTACCACAAGAGGGAGATGCTGGCTTGGAAACTTATCTTGGTAGCTCCATCTAGTGGTTTGCTTTTTCTGAAGTTTACGGTTATAGTTACAGCTAAATTAGATATTCACTGTTTCACTGAGTAGTTTTCTTCTATATTGACAGTAGGCAGTGTTCTTCAGAAAGCAGAGATAAATTGGAGCTTTTTTTCTATAGAAATTTTAGGCAATTGGTTTTGAAAAGCAAGTAGAACTACTTCACTGTAAATGCCATCACCTGTTACTGTCTGCATTAACTATACTCAGAGATGGTAAGCCTACATTTAAAACATGTGTTATTAACTTTCATTAAAACTTCTGCAGTTAGTCTACTCACATGGATATACTGAAAGTTGATGAAATCATATTCACTAATCATTGTTTTGTTTGCTTAATACAAGATGGATTTATATCTATGTAGATTTAAGTGAATATGGTCTCTGTCGTAATAATAGATACACAGTCATTGCTGTGTTTTGAATTTGGGCTGGGGTCAGGCAGCTGCAACTTGCCTGTAGTCACACTTGATACTTTATTAATGGTACTTTTAAGTTCTGCCTGCAAAATAAGCCACCTTCATCAGAGTGCACAGTTCTGAAAGACTTCTGGGTTTGGCTTCTCTGTGGCAGAATTTGCTGCTGCTGTGGCCTCTCATACTTTGTCCCTCTTAGAAAGGTTTCAGATTATGTAACTTTCTCATGTTAATGACTGCTCCTGGGAAATTTTGGACTTAATCAGAGGTCCATTGATGAGTTTGAGTACATTGAATGTCTTCATGAGAGTCTGCATTTTTGCCAGCTGTCTGATCTACAGTGTGACAGCCATTCCGATTAAGATACTGTGTGCCTTTCTGTGACAACAGGCCAGTGCTTATCTTCTGCTATTCTCGTTTCAGGCTGCAGATGGATATCAGTGTAATGGTCTGCTTTCATTTTGTGTCTTGAAGATTATGTGCTCAGAAGTAAAAGACAAGACACTTTACTTAAATGCAGGTGTGGATTCTCAAGCACAAAGTGACAGCCTGCAGAAAAGTGCTGCTTGCCAGGATGGAGTTGTTTGCTTACCAGTGAGCTATTTATCTGGAAAGGGACACAGAAAAGTAGTTAGGATGGTTTGAAAACATAGTTTGGGTAAAGGAGTTTTAACACCAGTGATATTTAACAATTTGCCTGTGCAATTTGAAATGACCAGACTCTGCAGAACATGAAATTGAATCAAGTTTTGGCATGGTTATTTAAGGCTTACTTTCTCCCACCTTTTTTTCTAAAGTAACCCACCTGTGTACTGTACCACTGACAGTGCAAGTCTGAACGAGACCTTATAGCAAAGCCGATCAGTGTGGTTGTTGATTATCCTTTAGCAATTCATCAGATGTCTGTGTGATGGACGAAATCCTACATTTCTCTGTATCTGACTGCTGCGGGGTTTGCTATGTAAATTATATTTCTCTTCCTGCTATGCTTCACTGTGAGCGTTGAGTCAATCTGTCATACCATAATATTATATACTGTGCTGATCATTTCAAGGAGAGGTTAGGATTCAAAGATGCTACATGCTGTGTTGAAGACTGCATAAATAGAATTAAAGCTTGATGCAAGAATCTGATCTTCGATTAGAACTGAGTCCAGATTGTTATTTTGCGTGCTTAGCTGTGCCCTCTTGTGAAGAAGTGTTCTTCAGATTGTGAGTCATGGGTTCGCTCTGAGCGGGGTGCAAGTATCCCTAGTCCATCCCTTTCCCTTTTTAGCACTGGTTGCTGTGGCATATGCTCCAGATCATGTGAGAAGTGAGCAGCTGTGTCACTATATTTCTTCTCTCTAAATTATAGCTGACTTCAGCCTTGTTATTTGTTAAAATTTCAGATTTTTTTTTCCTTGTACTTAGACAGTTTGAGAAGGATTGATCAGCAATACTGATCTGTTTCACCTGCATATTGTTCTGGGCTGTGCAGCTAGTGCATGGAAAACCAAGCTGGTGGAATCACTTAATGCTAAAATTTAACCAGAAGAGTGGTTGCACTCAGTTTATCAGAATGGAGCTAAGAATCCATGTTAATGTAAGATTAGTATTTTCTGTATGTGCTGATAACTTGAACTCTTTCCTTTTGACTTACAGATGTTGTCCTTAGCTGATGATTGATTGCTTTAATAAAAAAAAAAATTCAGAACAGATCCCCTGCTAGAGCAGAACCCTGCTTTGCTGTTGGTTTATTGAATTTGAAACCCCAAGTGCTATTCTATGTTCCTTGTTTACTTCCAGGTGGGTTTTCAAGCAGCTGTATGACAAAGGACTCGTGTATAGAGGCGTTAAAGTCATGCCTTATTCAACTGCATGCAACACTCCACTGTCAAACTTTGAGTCCCATCAGAATTACAAGGTAAGTCAGAATATGTATGCATTATACATAACAATCGGATTCCTTTACTATTTTTGATTTGGGTTTGGAAGACTCCTATTTTGTGCTTGGTGGAACCATAAGCATGTACTTGGAGTACACTCCACATTGACAGTAAAAAATTCAGATAAATCAGCTAGTTTTATTATGTTCTGCTGTTTGTTTGGATCACTTGATCTCCCCCTCCTTCCCTGTTCATTTTGATCACTAGTTACAGGCGTATAATTATAGTTTGCTTTATTCTGGTTAATTGCTCTTATTTCTTCTCCAGGCTCCTAAGAGGAGCATTGCACTGCTGGGTTTTCATGGTAAATATTTAGAGAGCTGCAGTTGTCCATTTCTGTGTAGATCTGCAAAGAGGAAGGTCCATAACAAAGTTGAAGTTTCTTGTGAGGGGATTACTAGGAATTGTTAAGGTTGTGTTTGGTTGCAGCACAGTGGTATAATAGCTCTTCTAAGAATCATTAATTTAGATTGATAATTATATTAGATAAAACACTTCCTAGAGTTTATAAGTATAAAAAATAAAATAGCAAGCATTATAAGATGACCCCAAAATAATGAACACCTGGATGCAGCTTCTCATTTGCAACAGAGTTGTGTTCAAATTTGTGAAGGCAGATCTTGTGCCTTCCGAACTTTGGGTTAGTTTGTGGACAGAAGTTTTGTATCCTTTCCAGTCCACACGCAGGCCTGTATCTTTGTCATGAATCTTCAACTTTTGTTCGTTATGGCAGAAGTTAGCACAAATTGTACATAAGGTTTTTTTCATATTTTGCCTAATAAAGGCCAATGTGTTAAAACTGGTATTTTTAAAACAAATGCTTAAGTAGACTTGTGGTAGAATGCAGTCCACAGATACAGAGCTTTCTATATTGCTGACAGATAATTGACCATATTGAAGAATAAACAGTGTTTTTGTGGTTTGGAAAAGTGAGACAAAGATACCTTGATACCCGTGACTGTCTTGAAAAGGAACAGCTGGAAATAATTACTGTGCTCATATTTATTAACTCGCACTTCATGTAGGCTCAAATTACTGAGCTTTCTTTAAATCGCAAAGAGTACTTTTTGTGTGTCCTTTTTCATGGAGTATCCTTTTTCATGGAGTAAAGCTCTCTTCTTTTAAATCTTTATAAAATATTTTGATACTATTTCTTATTCTAGAACAAGTAGAGTGTTGGGTATATTTACTGCTCTGCCACTTGATGCAAAAATTATCTTTGTTTGTCAGAGGTGGCATTTTGGAGATTGAGGTGTAAGGGTCTGTAAGCTAATATGACTTATTCTTGGCAAAGCTAATCATTTCTGGGTGTAAGGGAGCTGTTATTTTTCTAGATGTAAAAAGTAGGCTTTGGCCTCTGTTTATTGATCCTATGGGATATAGGGGACACAGGCACATATTAAGAAACTGCATTAGGTGTCTAATGTAAACTTGAGTAAACTGTCAGTATCTTATACTGACGAGATGTTGTCTTCAAATTAAAACAAGTATAATTGTGTGACCAGATAAATGTTAAACAGTCATATTATTTGGTAATCCAGAGATGTTAATTTTTATGGTTTGCCAGATTTTTTTGTCTACCTGGTCAGCTTAGTGCTTCAGAAAATGAAGCACTGTTGTGCAATAATTGGTAGAGACAGAATTGTAGTGATGGGTTAATCTTCACTTGGCATTCAGCACAGTTCAAGAGTTATGTAATATTTATGTTTTACTGTTGACTGCACCAGATGTTCACAGAAAATTCCCTCTGGAGCAGCCCTTAGCTCAGACATAAATAGCTGCTTGTTCCATGATGCAATTAACTGTTGCATGATGCTGGACAGAAACCAAAGTGCCTCATACTATGAAATGACAAAGGGATGTATGTTTTTAAGATCTATGCATGAGATACTCATTTTTGTTTGGCATTTTAAAATAACTAGTGAAACCTTCTTAATTTGGAGTTTTCACATTTGCAAGGCTAGATTTGCTTTCTAAATCTGTTTTTCACAGTATATGAAATGACTGAATAGGATTGTATTTGTTTTCAAGGAATTCTTTTGACTCATTTGGAGGTAAGGTGTTACAGGGTAGCTAGTGAAGGTCTCCTTCCCTGAGACTTTTACTGTTTTAAATATTGATATACTCTTAATTACCCAGACCTTTTTATTTTTCCATGTTAATTATAGTTTCTTACTAATAGATTGCATCTCTTTAAGTGATGGCTATTCCTCCTCCTCCTCCCTGGCTCTAGAGGAAAGGCAGGAAAAAGCTGTGTGTAGCAGTAGCTGAGAAATTGCTGATGATTTCTTGTCAGTTTAGGTTAATTTCGGTTTTTAGAGTGGGACTATAAGAGGTACCTGAGGGAATTGGCACCCATCTCTTTGGCTTTTGGGCAGCTAATTCCCATCTCATTGTTGATCCTAACTTTAAAAATGAACTGTGGCCTTGTCAGACTGACAGCTTGCACTGATATAATGGATGACAGTAACTGTTAATATTTCTTTGGTTTGTGTTTTCTCGTTAATACTTGCAGCAAACTTTTGAGCTTTTTTCTGGCTTTTTTCTTTTGACTTTATCCTGTTTTACTTAAGGATGTTCAAGATCCTTCAGTGACTGTGAGCTTCCCACTGGATGAGGATGCAAGTGTATCTCTTGTTGCTTGGACCACTACTCCTTGGACCTTACCTAGTAATCTGGCCCTTTGTGTTAATCCAGAACTGCAGTATATAAAATTGAGAGGCAAGTGTTAACCTGAGGTGAAATATAATGAACACTTCTTTTTTTGGTACCTGCGTATATGTACTTACATTTTATTTGATACTGTTTTATGCTAAATGTACAGGATTTTGCTGGGGTTGGATCAAGTGTTATTCTAAAGGATGAGATATACTTGCTGTATGGCAGATGTTTCCAATTGTCAGGTTCTTCTTTTTTTAACCTGTATTACATGAGTTTAATAACTGTTGCATAAAATAATGAACAAGAGCAGATGTTGTATCTGCCTCTGAGTCACCCTTGTCTGTGTCTCAAAAACAGTATGACTTCAGGTGTCCATGACTTTTGGGGGGGGAAGGGCTCAAGACCCATGAGCAAGTAAGCGCTGTGTGACAGTATGACAGCTCAATTACAGTAACCGAGCAGCTTTGTGCTCTTAACCCAAAGCATTTCATGTCCATCTCAAACTGATGGAAGTATTTGTTAGCACAAATGTAAGTCGAAGTATATACAGTGATTTCCGGTGCAAGAGTACATAGGACGAAGTGCTGTGGCTTGCTCATGGGCAAGTTGGTTAAAAACTCGGCGAAGTGAGTGGTACTATAAGGTAACCTCTGTCATGAGTGTCCAGCGCCTCAAGAAACCTGTGTAACAGACCACATAGGGTGCCTAAAGAAAAACCCATAGGCTGTTGCTTTCATTGCTGTTTCAGATAGTTTTCCAGGGTTTGCAGTCCTAGTCTCTTAGTTGGCAAACGAGTATGTTATGATGCCTTTCTTTTCGCTTGGGGAAAAGATTTGGTTTTTGTCTTGAAATGCTGTCTTCTTTGATCCAGTCCTTCTTGATCCAGAAAATAAATATACGCACACTCATATGTGTATTTAAAAACAGAAATTTGGATAAAAGTACTTCTTGCATTGTTATTTTCATATTCTTCCAAACTCCTGGCCTTTTCTGACTTTGCACTATATATAAAAAAAATGGAGATTCAAGTTAACTATGGCATTTAATCTGGATTAAAACACACAAGTATGCATACATGCGTGTGTGTACACGTACATGTGCGCGCGTAGAATTTCCAATTCCAACATGACCACGTGAGTCTTAATGCTTGCCTGAGGTGATGTTACACTTAAACTTGGAGAGGCCTTTATAATGAACTCCAGGTATTTGGGGGATTTGTTTGTTTTAAGTGAAAACTAAATACATTTTGTTTTTTAAAGGTTTTAAAATAAACTTGGTCAGCTCAAGAAGAGTTATTGGACACTTTCAGAAATAACACCTGCATCTGCCTGAGGTGTTGAGGAGTTTTTTTAGATTTTTTTTCTTTTTTCTTTACTCTGATACTGACTGCTAGTGGGTTGGTGACCCAAAGCACAGTGGAAAAAATAAAATTACTCCGTTACCTGAATAATTTTACAAATAAGCAAGTTAGGCTGCCTCTAAGCATACCTAGAGTTCATACATAAAATGATTCAAGGGACATGTTACCTAAATGTAACTATTCTTACCTTTCTAGAATATGGTGAATGTGAACTATTTACCTGAGCAATTTTTGTGCTCATTGACTGTGTGAGACTTGGCTAACCCATCCTTTATAGAATTCTCTTCCTTTTTTAAATAATTTCTTTAAGGTTCTCAAAATACCGCTAACGTTCTCATTTCAGAACTGCTTATATTTGTCATCACAAAATATTGTAATTACAATATTCATAGGAAGAAATAAGGGCATGGTCACTTGGTGGCCAACTGGTAGTCTGTGATAATGAGCAAATACAAATACTAAGCTGCTTTGAGGAAGGCTCTAGTTAGCTAGCCCGTATGCAGATATGCTCATAAAGGAAGCAGAAATTGGTAGAATAGTGGTCTGAGTAATATTCATGGTTGGAGTGAAGAGATGAGGGTTATTTGGGAGGCAGAAAACAGCTTTTCTTTCTAACATGTCACTTCTGTATTTATTTCTTTCAAAAAGAAAGTCAAGCTTAAAAAAGATTGAAACATTACATCTCAGAAAGGCAGCAAAAATGAGGGCAATCATTAAATCAGGTGTCAACTTAGTCATGTTAATTTACTGTAACTCTTCTAAATTGTTTTCCTCTGATTTGATTACTTTTGGTGAAACTTTTCAATTGCTTTTCTTTGGAACCATGATAGTAGACAAAGTAGGGCAGTTCTGGCATTTGAACATAAACACTGAATATCAAGGCACTGGGTTTGATCCCGTGGTATCTGTTTAAACTAAACGTTTGAAAAGTGTTTATATTAAATGGCCGTAGGGTTTCTGTGGGGAAGAAATCACAGGTAAATGCTGGTTGATCAGCAGGATTATTCTAGGTAGTGTCATGGCTAATGTGATACCATCTTGCATGAACTGAAAGATTTTGCAATGGTGCAAATCAGGGTATTAAACTGACATTTATGTAACTTTTTGTTTTATTTATATTTTAGATAATGCCACAGGAAAGATTTACATATTGATGGAAGCCAGGCTGATAGCACTGTACAAATCTGACACTGAATATGAGATACTTGACAGGCAAGTACATAAATTATTATACATCTGTTAACTTCTAATATTTCTATAGATCAGAAATGAAATGTTTTGAGAAGGTGGATTTTGCAGTTATCTAAAGATGAGTTTCCATGTGTGGTGATTCTTTTTGTGTACATCTTGCAAAGATCTGTAAAAGGAATTGAAATTTGTTAGGACAAATTGATCTTCGATATAACAAAGCTCCAGATAGAATAAAAGGTCTTCCTCCCCCCCCCCCCCCCCCAATAAAAAAATTATATTCAAAAAGGTCTAAACCGTGGAAATAGTCTTCCAAATGCAGAACAGTTTCTGAGCATTTTCTCAGGACTTAAGGGGAAATGGAAGAAAGCAAAACTATTGTCTTTAGTAAGCAAATGTTACTTCTGCATTATGGTCTACCTAATTTAAGTAGCTAGTGGCATTTACTACTTTTTGAAGGCTGCTTATTCATCTTGGCTCAGTGGAAAAATAAATCTTTAATAACCATCAGATTGGGTAGTTGTTGCAGGTGTTAATCTGTAGCTCTCTCCTAGGCAAAATCTGTGTTTTGGCTTCTCTTATCTTTTGTATAAAAAAAAATAAACCTAATAAAGGGATAGAATATAACAGGGGTGTTTTTTGCTTTTATTCAGTCTTGTGCAGTGGGTGTTTAAAAAAAAAAAAAAAAAAAAAAAAAAGTTTTCCCTGGGAACAATTATAAAATTTTTCATGAATGGCAGCCTTTCTTCCCTTTCATCATTTATTTTTATACCTCTTTTTACCAAGCAGTTGGAACCTTCATAACATTACTTTTGAGAATAAAAATACCTATTTAAAAAAAAAAAAGGGGGGAGCAAGAGGGTACCTGTTATTTCAGCTACGCAATTACATGTAGCTATTGAATCATAGGACTATAGAGCTGAAACACTTGCCTAAGATATCATCTACTCTGCTGCATTATACTGTGACAAAACTGGGTAAATCTTGTTTTGCATTTCTGCATTGATTTTGCTGCCCTCTCATCCCTCTCCCCCTCCCCCATTAATTCTCTTCATCTATCACCTACTCTTTAGAGTTTAAGCCAGCATTCAGTTTGTAAAGATGTTTTTCAGTGTTCATGTTCTCCAGTGCTGGCAGAACTTCTGAGTTCTCAGTTTTCTGTTATATCTTTGGTCTCTCTTGCCTTCTTTCCCCCACCTCCCCCCAGCTTCAGAGTCATGAATAAAAACACTGAATAGCATCCGGGTTGCGGTAGTGCCTGCCAGGATACCACTTGGAATGTTCTTCCAGTCTGATACCAAATTAACAATAACTTCTTTTTTTTCCTTTTTTCAAGTGGTTGTGCATCCATGTAAACATGCACTTACCCAGTTAGCTTATGTTTCTATATTTTGTGTTAGAATGACATGAATGTTAGTCAAAAGACTGACATTAAGATTTAAATGCATCTGCTTACTTGTTAAGCTAGTTATTCTGCCTGAAAAAAGGAAGTGATTTGGCTTCATGTGGTTTATTCTTGACAAATTCATGCTCTGTGTTCTTCAGCACTACTTTTATTTTTTTAAACTGTACCAGTCCCATAAAGTTGAAATGGGTTATGTTATTCTGACTGTTACTTAAGTCCATCAGTGCTTCATTTCCCACTTTAAGTATCAGTGCTGTGTTCCTTTCCAGTCTCTAGAAACCTCTTCTGAGTTTCGAAAATTAAGCATATTACCAAAAAAAAAAAGAGGCTGTTTTCTTAAAGGCTTTGGAATGAATTTCCTTAAGACTTGAAAAATATAAGTAAGTTAGTTAGGTGTATTAAATTTGTTGGTCAACGTTTTTTTTTTTTTGGTCCTGAATTCTTCTTTCCTTGGAAATTGTGAAATCTAATTTCAGTCTGGTCACAATCATTCTTTCCCTGTATCAGGGAAGGCACCGAGTGTTTCAGCCTTTTGCAACGCGTTCTCTGCTCTTCATCGCAACCGTGAAGTAATAGACCTGTGTTGCTCTTTAAAACAGCTAGAACTGAAAACCATGCCTGACTGTCCCTGATTCTACAGGTTTTTTTTCTTCTAACCTTTATGATTTTTATCTCTCTATGCCTCAGTGCAAGGTTGCTAGCATTTTCTGTTTTCCTCGCAGAGTGGTATGTTTTCCTTGTTCCCATAGTAGTGCTACAGTCATCTCAAGCTGACTTCTTTTTGTTCTGCTCCACTTTTTCTGTTATGTAATAAATTAGTTCTCTCGAATGTGAAACTTGGCAGAGTTAAAAGGTGGCTGGTGGTTGGTAGTATACAAGTTCATGGGAAGGAACTTCTACTTTTCAGGGTTTTTTTTGTTTGTTGGCTTGTTTTAGCTGACTTGTAATTTCTTAGGCAGTTAGGCCCTCAGGGGAGAAGTTTATGATACTTGCTTTATACCAGCTGGCAGGTGGAGGTCAAGGGAACAGATCTTATATTGAAAATTTTCTGTATCTGAAGCCATCTGAACTTCTGAAGTACTCTCTGGTTTTTTTTTTTTCAAATCTGACTTGACTGTTTTTTTTCTCCTTTTCTCCCAGATGCAAACAACGGTAGATTTTTGTGTGTAAGAAAATTGGAATATTTCTTCTTTGTTTCACTGATAGGATGGTAGCCATCCTAATCAGTTCTTTCTGCTGCTTTGCAGAAATGGATCTGGCCTGATGCGCTCTCCTACTTCTGGCCATTGAGTGCTTCATTTGTTCATTTGTAACAGCACTAGTTGTGAAGTGGTTGAACGCTTTCCTCCCTCTGTGTTACATTTTAGTCTACTTGCATATTAAACACCCCAATTTCTTTAAATTATTTTCCAGCATATCACCCTTGTTTCTTTCTTTGGTTTCTAAATTGTTGACCACTTGAAAGTGAAGGATTACTATGGTGGTCTTAAATGAGTCTCCATTATACTTAAGTCACAAGAAAGCAGTGCAAAGTATTTTAGGTATCAAAAGAGAAAGTCAGGAATGTGGTCCATAGCCCTTACCTTTTTTTGCAGTGGTGTTATATAAAAATTTAACACTCCACCAGCAGTTGAGTGTTTCATATCCTATGTCCAAGCACTCCCACCTCTGTGTGGCTGAGTGGTGGAATAATTTTTTCTCATCCCATCCTAATTAGGCATCTCAAACATTCCTAACGCTGTTGCTAGCATACAATATATCAACCTTTAATGAAGCGTGGCTTAGAACAGAAATCTCCCTCTTACCTTTGGCTGGGGATGTCGTGGATGCTGAGCTGGAGAATCATGTTCTTTAACTTGTTTTTGGTATAAATACTGTTCAAGTTCCTTTTTGTACAATGAAACAACTGAGTTTCACACTGTCAAGTAGTCTAATTTTGTATGGTTTGACCGTTATTTCGGAAGATGTGGATGTAAATCAACTGGAGTGGAGGGAAAGATCATATCTCTGTGACATCCAGACTGGTATCCCACCTACTAGATAAAGATACGGAGGCTGGCCCTTCTTCGGTTGTGTTTGAACTAGGTTGCTGGGGGAGGGTGTTGGGTGCGTGCGTGCATGGTGGTGTGTGTTTGTTTGAAGTGGAAGATTTAAGCACTTTCAGGAGTGTTCTGAGCTGTGAATCACAATCTAATTACCATTATTGCCATCTATAGTCAGGTGTGAGACACCTGAAGAGTGCCAAACACAGGCTATATCTCTATTTTACATTTCTGGTTAGGCACAGGTGACTGCCCAGTCAGCTCATGGAGAGTTTACATTCCTGGTTTCAGAGCAAGAAATGACCCAAGCTTTAGATGCTGTAATACTCAGTGTCACAATCCTTGGTGCTGGTATGTTTTAGCTGTTTTAGATCAGTGCTCATTTCGTCCTGTTGAATGTGCTGAGCTATAGACGATAGCTCCATTTGAAATTACATTTTCTTTTAATCCTGAAGCTTCTAGTCCAGCTTTACCACAAATAGATTTTGTTGTTTAAATTAAATGTATCAATTAAACTTTAAATGGTTGCTTGTTTGAAAGACAAGGTATACCAGTTGGCTGTTACTAGCGATGCATTAATACATTGGTGCTTTCATCTTACTTTTGAGTTCTAAAGTATAGAAATGGGAAGTAAACTTTAGCAAATACTCTTCTTCACCTGATGAAGTAAAATTCTGTTATGGAGGAGAAAAGGGGAATAAGAAAAACAGCATTCTAACCAGTCGACTGAGCAATTGACTGGTTGTTAATTTGTGTTCATGTGTGTCTTTTTCCCTGTCAGGTTTCCTGGCATTGCTCTTAAAGGCAAGAAATATAAACCACTCTTTGAATATTTTATTAAGGTAAGATAAGTCAGTCTGGTGTTTAGACATAGGATACAAAGACAGAATGTATTTCTTGTTGTTTTTTATATATATAAATATTTATAAACATATAAAGTCTTGTTTCCAAATAACAAATATCATGCTGTGTTAAGGCAGTTTTAACTCCTAGTGAAAGGTTAAACAGAAGGTTGGCTGTTATTTCTTTATTTTATTTATTTATTTATTTTAAGTTTTAAATATATTCAGAGTAAGAATTCACTGATAAACACTAGCATGACTTCAGGTTACAGAGAAATTCCCCCAAAGCATTAATGAATAGGCAATATTCTCTCAACTTTTTCTCTGGTGAGCTTGTCTTCTGTTTCTTTAAGTCCACAAATTTTGTATTCACAAGAGAACGAGCTGACTGTGGATAATAGTCACAGACTTGTAGTATTTTCTATTGAAGAATTAAAAGCTTTTGCTAGAATAACTGTTAGTATTTCTGGTCTTCATGGATGTCCTCCTGTGCAGCATTTAAGTGCTGCATAAATCTAGCATAGTTAATGATAGCACCACAGATGATATTAAAATAAGCATAATAAAAGAGGGGGTAGAGAAATTATGTATAAAAAAAAAATCCAGATTTAGAAAATTAAATTTTTCGAAGACTTTAAATAGATTACAGTACTGCTGGCCAAGCACCTAGGGATTCATTCATTTGTGACTACTGTCTGTTCTGAAGTATGTGCTGAAGTCAGCAAAGGTGAGAAAACCTGTAGGGAGCAAGGCCTATTATTTCTAGAGAAGGATCAAACACATAGGTGAATCTGATAAACTAAACTGCAGATGTAAAAGCTGGGAATACATGACTTTTTTTTTTTTTTTTTTTTTTTTTTTTAGTACTTTAGAGAAGCTGATTGGCATATACAACTTTTTCTCAGAATGGGTTTCTTATTCTTCAGGACAAGCCAGACCTGATATTCTGTAACGAATCTGATTCAGCTGTGATTGTCTGCAGTAATTCTTCTTACTACTTTGTATTAACTGAGCAACAGAAAATAGCTCCTTATTCTTAATTATCTACATACTGAACACACTGCAGTTTTCCAGATTAGTTCTTCCTTTTTTTTCCCTCCTTTTTGCTTGATACTTACCACCTTCTTCTCTGGAGGAAATAAAGGAAATCTATCACTAAAAGTTAACTTTTTCTGTGATTAGAGGGTATGGTAGACATACAGAAGTCTCCTTGCCTTCCCCCCCCCCCCCCCTTCTTTTTTTTAATATAGAATGCCTGCAGCTTTCTTGATTGTGGCCTCATTTGTGGGAGCCTGTTGATTTGTATTCTGCCAAGCACTGAACCGTGTGCTGATTCTGGGCTTGAAGATTAACTGGCTCCATGAGGCTTTCTAGAAAGGTCTTAAGTTTAATCATAACTGATGGTGCTTAAATGACACAGACAAACTGGGTGTCTTGGCTATGGGAAATGGTTGCATAACATTAGGTTTATCACTCTTTAATGTGTGTAATTTATTTCTAATACAGCTATTGACTGTTGAGGGAGGCCAGTTCTATGTAGCTCCTCTGTGTTCTAAGAATGCATGTTTTTGTGTTACAGTGCAAAGATAATGGTGCCTTTACTGTGGTAGTAGACAATTATGTGAAGGAGGAGGAAGGCACAGGTGTTGTACATCAGGCTCCCTATTTTGGTGCTGTGAGTATATACTATGTATTTATTATGTTGCTTTTGTTCCAAAGTCTATTCCTCAGCCTTTGATGCTACTACGAGCTATGTGTCAGGGTGACCATGATATTTAAAAAATATATATATATACACGCAGAATACAGAATTGTATTCCCCTGGGCCATTTCCTTGTATGTACTCTTGTCTTTCATGTGCCAGGTCGGAGAGGTTAGGTGTCCATTGTTTTGGTTATTCGTGTCATATGTGAAGTGGACTCACCACTGTATCTTCTGAGTGTCATTGCTCCTAGCTTTTTAAAAGTCTAAATTCACGACTTCAAGAAGAAATGACCTACTGCACTGATGGAGTGAAAATGTGCTATGCTAAGTCGTTCTTTTGGATGGTTACTGCACTTCTGTTCAGCATATTACTCTTCTTCTGTGCTTCGGTTTCATTACTCTGTGTATTTGGAGTGCCAGAAAAGAGTTTGAGTGCTTTAGTACTGCGACTTTATCCCTTGGTGTAACAGGATTTTGGTGTATTCTGTTCTTTTTTTTTTTTTTTTTTTTTTTTTTTTTTTTCTGTCCACTAAGATATTTTATTGTCCTTCCCCTCAGTTTCCTCTTTCGAAGGTTAAGAGGAATAGCTTCTCATAGATTTCATCATTTCAGTTCTTAGATGCAGGAATTATAGCAGTAGTTCAGACTCATTGTTCTTGTCAGAGTCCTGTCTTCAGCCATAATCTAAAGATGCCCTCAAAAAACTTTGAGACCTGCCGGTGGCCAGCAATTGGTGATCCCTGAAGCACACACTCTGTCATTGTTTGCAGAAACTGTTGGCATTAATTGTAGACCCTTTTTGTTTTTATATGAAATATCCTGTCCTTTTTCTATGTGCTTTTGATGCATTTTTTCTGAAGGATGCATCCATTTTAATGTTTTGTTTCCCTTATCAAGGTGAAAATTGATTTGAAGACATGTCCCCACATAATACAGCTATGATAGCTTTTGCCAAAATATAAGCTACCATACAATATCAGGTAGCTTACAGTTATTTCAGTTCAAAAGAAATCAAAATGAAAAAGAAATAGCTCACAGAACAAGACAAACCTTCATAAAAACCTCTTTGTATCTCCAGATTAACATGACACTAAAACTCAGCAGCTCAGGCCCTTCTTCATGTGTAGGGTTTGTCTACAATTAACTTAAAACTTTAGTAATATTTTAGTTTGCATAAAGCCCTAGTTTGTAGTGACTGCTCTGAGTGCGAGTCACAGAAATTTCGTAGTCATGTTGCTGTTGCACTCTTTCCAGTAAGTTCAAAAAATACTCTTTATTTTGTTATAAGAGGCTGCAAGTAAATCTTGTCACTTCAGTTTCGTTGTTTTTTTTTATTTTTCAAATTTCAAATAGAAAAGCTTTGAGTTATTCTTACCCATGAACTCTCAATAGCTTTTCCTTCAATAATTTTGTGGTGACTGTGTGTGTGTTTGTGTGTATGTGTAATCTTTTGAGAGATCTAATTGTTACAGGCTTGCAGAAGTGAATGCTGATTTCTGTCCTGGAAAGAACTTAAATTCGTCTTAGTCTTTTTTTCCAGTGGAACTTAGCATTTGTGGATTTCTGTATGTGCCTGAATGTGGTGTCAGTTATGTTTGCTGAAGCAAACCTTCATTAAAACAAGTGGCAGGTCAGTCTGGAAGGCTTTACTTTCAAGTTTGAGTTCTTCAAAAGAAAGCAACTGACTGTAGAAAACCAAAATAGCGGAGCCCTTTGTGTATATCATTGGCCACATCAGCAATGCAAATCAAACTGTACCACCTCCTGACCTGGGTCCTCTGAAGTGGAAGGTTTGTTATTATGTTTTAGCTAGATCATCAGTGTGCCAGGCTTTGATGTACTCTTTGCTGGCTGCTTCTTCAAAGCCTTTTACAGTTCGCTGCCAAATCAGGGTTGATGTTAGTGCTGTCATCTGGTCCACGTTTTAACACTGCACTCTGCTTGCTATATCTCAACAATAATAGCTGATGAAAGCTCAACTGAGAAGTGGCTTATCTCAGTTAATCCGTTGACTGAAGTAGCTGGTTGACGAAGAGGAGGCTGAATAGGCGTCATGGCTGTCCACAGCATCTGAGAAGTGGGAAGAGGCTATGGTCTGTAGAGCGATTGAGTGCTATAGCTGAAGTGGTTTTTAATTTCTACACGTAATGCCTTAGTACTTGTAACAGCTGACTTCACTATCGCTGTGGATCAGTTTCATTGTGTCCTGTAGAGTAAAATGTGGGTCAGCTGGCAAAGTCTGCCAGATCTGGCTTGAAGGGGCTGGGAACCACTGGGACTAGTGGGTAGTGCTGGAGGTACAAGATGAGGTCTATCACTTAATTGAGAATTACCATTGCTGTGACCACAGAGAGGGTCTAGAAACCCTGTTTTGTCACTCAAAAGTTTGGATCACCATTATTTGTTAGACCTAGGAAAGGAGAATTCTGCTAGCTACTGAAACATTTAAACACTTGCTGCTGTTATGATTTCCTTGATCAAGCTGGAAAAATTGCTTTAGAGTGCAACTCTGTCCAATAGCTGCTGTGTCTTCGTTTTACAAAAGGTAAATGAGCTCTAAGCTTAGAGGAGGCTGACAGTTCAACTGCAGCCGGTTTTGACAGACAAGGTCACCATAGGTTCCATTTGACGCTAGACAAAACTACAGTTTTTGTGGCCAAAGTCTGTTTCTCCCCTGTCTGGTCAGATCAGCAACGCAAGAACCTCTAAAAGTCAAAAAGCAACCTAACTCGATGCAGACTTAAGACCTTTTCTTTGAGGAAGACGAAGCAATTCTGTGAATGCTGAGAGCATTTGATCTGCTACCGTTTCCACCAGCATTGCCCCCCATCCAGACCCCAATAATGTTCTGTCACCTTCAGGGCAATAAAATGGGAAACCTGGAGTGATAATTGGGAAGTCATGCACTTAACCTTGACTTCAGACTTCGTCACTTGAAACGAAAATCTGAACCTTCCTATTCCCCTAAAATTTTGTTTTGCTCTTTTCCTTTCTGCGATACTATTGTTGCTTAGTTATGTTCACGGGAAGTTTAAAGTGACCCCTTCTCCTCCTGCCCCCTTTACTGTTACAGGTAAAAATTAAAACTAAGGCTGCGGTAGTGTCCATATGTGGTATTTGGTCAGTACTGTGTATAGGCCAAGAAGGATTGAGAAGCATAGATTTAAAGACATTAGATTACTAAGATGTTTAGAAAATGGGATTTCTTATGTTGAGTTCAGGAATTAAATTGATTAAAACAAGCTCCTTATGAAAAATGCCACATAGGCTTGTGCATTATACAGAAGTTGGTCTTTATTGACTGGTAAAATAGTATGGCATAATGGTTGTCAGTTCTCTTACTACGTAGCAGTAGCCTGAAGCTGTTGACTAGCTGTGTGTGTGTGTGTGTGCATGTGTGTGTGTTTGCCTAGATATATGTGCAGAAGCACACACACATATCCCCTCTGCTATGTGGGAGAAAATGCGTGTACTCAGAAGAAAATGTATTTGTGATGAATAAAAGTGCAATCCTTTAAAAAAAATCTTTTCCTATGCATGTTTTGGATTAGTGATGATTATTTTGCTGTTCTTGTCCAGTCATTGCATTTAATATTTAATATTTAATTTATATTTCCAGGCGTGGGTATTTTAACCAGTATTTTAGACTTCTAACTTCCTACTTTTCTCCATTGTAGGATGATTACAGAGTCTGCATGGATTTTAATATTATTCAGAAAGATTCTGTGCCAGTTTGTCCTGTTGATGCATCAGGCTGCTTCACAGCAGAAGTGACTGACTTTGCCGGACAGTATGTGAAGGTTGGTGACTTTGGAGGAAGTATATTACTACTTTATTTGAGATAATGTTTATAAGTGGTAGAAGTTCTTGTTTTTTGTTTACCTGAATAGCTTTGTCTTCAATGTGTCCTTGGTATCTGGAAAAAAACAAAATGTCTTTTGATACTTGGGACAATGTCAGATTTGTTTTTTCTACAGTATTCTACAAATAAGGAATTTGAAACAAGCAATATTGTAATCTAATAATGAAAGGGAAAAGAATAGAAATATCTCTGGTTCATATCTCATGTAGTAAGAGTTGCAATTTTCTCCTTGGTTCTTATGGAAATGTTATATATGTAGTCTGTAGGTCTGTGTGCACCGGCAGGTATTGCCTCTAGAGAATTTCTGAATTCACAGATGTCAGGGAAAGGTCTCCGAAGTAATTAAGTTTATACAATTCTTGTTGTATTAAGTGGCTGGTTAGAGGAGAAAAAACAAGTCATATCTCCCCAGTTGTGGGAAAAGTTGCCATGTGAATTTACTTGTTGATGGATGCAAGAGTATCCATGCAAAGGGAGCACCAAAGGAACTCCAAATTATTATAAGCAAAAATCAATAGAAAGGAATGTCTCATTAATTCTGCGTGCTCAGGAAATAAATTGTTTTTAATCAGAGTTTCCCACTGCTACAGTTGGATAGCAAAGCACATTCATATAAAGGCAGTTTACAGAAGAAAGGCTTAAAATCTGGTTTTATCAAAAAATCTATGTATATTTTGATTTTTTTTTTCACTTAATGTCTTGTTGACACTCATTTGTTCAGCAGGTTGTCTTTGAATATTAATGCACAACTTTCACTCCTAGCTTCGAATGTCAATCTCTGTAGTTAGTAAGGTGTTATAAAAGGTAAATCAACTTCTATAAATGTGGTCACATTAGAGGAATATGGTGTTGTGAAGCCTAAATATTAGGTAAGAGGCACATACGTGGCTGCTTTTATTGAGTCTTCAGATTTTTTTTTTGACAGGATTTAAGATATGACTTAATGCGAGTTCTGGTTGGTATTAATACTGCAGATAATTTGTATTTTATAGGTTTTTTTAATGTCAAAACACAGTTAAGGACAAGATGGGATTGATGCTATATACCAGGATTTTGGGAGCAAGTAATTTCTCAAGTTTGAATGTTTTGTTATAGCTCATCTGCAGTAAATGCATAAATTGTATAGAAGCTTCTTTTTTGTGTGAATGTTAGACTATTTGTAGGGGTGTGTGTGTGGGTTTTTTTTTTTTTTTTGTTTTAATTGGATAGTGAAGACCAATCCTGTAATAGCTTACTGAAATAGTGTAAGTTATGTTCCAAGGAAATCTCTTTATTCTGTCTTTTTAGGATGCAGATAAGAACATCATTAAATTACTGAAAGAGAAAGGCAGACTGATTCACAGCAGTAGTTTTAAGCACAGCTATCCTTTCTGCTGGAGGTAAGGAGAGAAATGCATATGGCTTTCAGATTGAGGGTTGTAACTGAGTAGTTTCATCAAATTTGTCTCTTTTGTCCCCTCCCTTAACCTCCTTATACTTTTTTTTTAACAAGGCTAAAAGTACCACAAGTCAAGGCCATTGATTGAGAGGGGCTTCAGTTTTGGGTGAAAATCCAAATAAATAAGAAATTCAATATAAAAGTTGAGTAATTTCTTTTTTAAAAATGAAAAAGTTTAGTAGTCAGTTTTAGTAAGTATATTGTATTGAAAACTTTTGTTATAAGTTTAAGAAACACTTTAAAATGTGGTTTAATTTTTGAAATATTTTGATAGTCATATGTGATGCATTCAGCCCTTGTATTGATGTTATGGTGATAAAAGGTTTTCTCCATACCTACCTTTAATGCTACTAGGTAAAGTGCTTTAGCAGTGAGTATTTATCTTTGCTCTGTAGGAAGAATAACCTTTGCTTGCCTTTCAATCGTATTCCCCCCTCGTGGCGCCCCCCCCCCCCCCAAAAAAAAAAAAAAAAAAAAAAAAAAGAGCTACCCAGAGGAGGGAGGGGAAGTACTCTTCAAGTGTTATGTCCTTGGTGAGTTTGGACAGGTTTTGATAGATGGTATTCCAAAACCAAACAACAATTGTATTTTTCTTATGTAACAATTCAAATTGACAGTCATGGGCTTTTGAGACAAACTAGTAACAGAAGTGATAATTCTGTAGAACATACTTAATCCTGCCACTCTGTTGACATTTTTGTTGATTGATGATAAGTTGCAGGCAGCACCTAGCAGCAAATTATCTGGTGGGAAGAACAGAATAATGGATTCTACTTGAAAAGCTCATTTCACTGCCATCAGAAATCAAACCATAATTGGAATATGCTAAAAGTAGAAGAGTAGTTCTTGACTTCGAACATCATTATAAGTTATTTTGATTAATGTAGGAAAACTTTGGAATTAGACTCTGCTACTTAATGTACTATTGTTCATGCTTTTCCCTGAAACTAGGCAGTTGTTGAATTCTGAATATGTTGAGATACTTTTTTCCTTTTATGCATCATCAAGTGAGGGTTCTTCTTTGCACCGTTGTCTTATTACTGTGATATGTAGTTGTTTTCTCTCAATTAAATTTTAAAATTTAAAGGAGAGGAAAGTAGAGACAGCTTAGTAAGTACATAGGGGACAGTTTTCAGTTAGAATTTCCCCTTACTGGAATTGCTGAAAAAGGAGATCATGGACCGAAACCAATCCATGTACATTTGAGATCATGATAGTCTAAATGCTTATATGGTCTAGGTAGCAGGTAATTTAACAACCCTAAAAGATAGCAAAGGTAGCAAGCGTGACAGCTGTCCATTGCAGCTACTACCTGTTGTTCTATTTGGAAGCAATATTGGGAAGCTCTGTCATTGACAGAAACAGTTTTGTCTTTTTAAGCCACTTGAAAGCAAAGCAGCATTCTTTCATAGCATTTGGTCAGTTATCTATCATTTGTTTCTTAAATTACAAGCAAATGGGGAAAGAATAAGATGACAATAATGCGTTTTAAACAGCTGTGCAGTCCAAAACAAATATGAAAAAACTTCTGGGAATGTATAGTGTCCACAGAGAACATCTTTTCCAGCCTTTGTCTTTTCATGTGTAAAGAGTTCTCCCCTCCTCGAGGGAACAGTAGTTTTATGGCACTGCCTGTCTTGCTGTTCCTGATAATTCAAAATCTTATATGTGATGGTAATTCATCATTCTTTAGGACATCTTAAACAAGATGCTCAGTAAAACTAACATACTTTTGAAGTACCCTGTAGTTTGCAGTATACTTCCTTTTAACTCTAATTTTGCTGCTGCCGGAGGAGTTAACCTTTCCCTGTTAAATGTGTTAGGACTTAAATATGAGAAGCAGAACTTATTGGCTTAATATGGTTGCTTTTGATAGAGCACTGCTATGTTATTATTGCTTTGAGCTCTTACCCTTTACAGTAAAGTTAGTCATAGACACTTTAACTCTTAAAAGACACAAAGTGTAAACCTTATATTTAAAAGGAAATACCTTCTAAAATACAGTATCAAGAGAGCATTATCAGACTGTATGCAATGTAATTGCCTTTTTAAGGTTTTAATAACCTTTGCTGTGAATTTTCTTTCTTCTGCTGGTCAGGCAGGTATACCATTAGGAAGTGTCTTCACAGTAATTCTAATTTACATCATAATCTACAGTAGTTTGTGTATTTCAAATGAGTATATAGATAGAAGTAAAATGAGCATTTTAAGTTCAGGTTGTTTACAATAATGACTTCCTGTAGGCGATAATGGTAGCTTCTCAGGGCCTTTGGTTGCAAGTTACTGTTCAGCAAGTGTATTTCCAAGATCTGAGGCAAACTGGCTTTAGGGGGGGGGAAAAAAAAAAAAAGAAAAAAAGAGTAATGCTTTGAGAAACGTTTTTTGCAGTACGTTGACATTAAGGAAAACTGAACTTCTTGTTGAAATCTGCATTGTTGAAGCTGCTATGTAGCAGCAGATGAATTCCTTCCCCTAGGCCTCAATCTCCTTTTCTTAAGATTGCAACACTGAGATAGATGTGAGCTACTAGAAATCTCTGAACTCTCCTATAATGCTCTTTACACACTATTTGATTACCAGATTCTTTAGAAGGGTACATATTACTTTTACATGCTCTCAAGACTTCAAGACACAGTATTATGGAACTGCCAAATAGGAGACCTGTTTGAGTCCTCAATACAGTCAGATCCTTAAAGATATTGATTTTACTAGGTAATTTAGGGATTTTTTTTATTTCTTCTTTATTTCTTCTTCTGCTTATCTGGATCTTTTCCTTTCATCTCCCCCTGGTATAAGGCATTCATTTAGTTAGCTCTGGGCACTATTACTCCATCTTTATGATTTATTCTTTTAACCACTGCTAGTAAAAACATAGCATAATGTTTTCTAGCTTTTCAGGTTAGATATACACAGGTTTAAAAAAAAAAAAAGAGTGCAGAATGAACTTACCTGGAAGGCTGAAATTGAACTGATTTCAATACTTACTGAAGTTGATAGTATCGTTATATGCAGGTATATAAAATTCCAGTATAGTTTGAATGTTCTCATGATTTCTCTTGCTGTAAAAACTCATTAAATTGCTGGGTTTGAAGGATTTTTTATTTTTTTAAAGAGTTTTTAATATAGTGGTTCATGTAAGTATAAGGATTTGTGTAATAATAATAATAGTAGTAAATTAAGAAACACACCGTTTGTTAATGTGATAATACTTCAAGTAGTACAATTAAATCAATCTGTGGAGAAGAGATTGTGATGTACAATAATGCATTTTAAAGAACACGTTTATAAATACCATAGCCCTGAAAATGTTTTTGTTTGTTTTGGTCTCTCCCTCAACATCTTCTCTTAGGTCAGATACTCCGTTAATATACAAAGCTGTGTCAAGTTGGTTTGTGAGAGTGGAGCACATGGTGGAGAAGCTACTGGAGAATAACGCACAGTGCTACTGGTAATGTCTCTTGCATATATTTGTTCTTTAAAGAAACAAAACCCCAAAACTTTCTCACCTTCAATGTGCTAATTTTGCATCGTATTTCCATTCTGTCTTTCTGAATCAATGTTATTGGAATGGGGCTAGCAACTAGCTCTGAACAGTATCTTATCTCGGGCTTTATGAATGGGCCTCAAAATCTGCTTCATTGCACGAGTCCAGTGCGTGAACATGGTTGTGCACTCTTCCTTACTTGCTTCTGAGAAGGCATTCTTTACTTGTATAAAATCCCATGACATACATAACATATTTTAGTTTATAGTTAAGACTGAGTACGTACTAATAATCTACAATGAAATATATTACAAGATTATAAAGAAGTATCTTCAAATCCTGTGATACAACCCTAGGAAATTCAGTGTGAGAGAGAAACTGCAAAAGAACCTCAAATGAGGAAGCATGGAAATGCACAGTTAAGCCACCCAAACAGGTTTGCTAGAGAGGAGTTTAGGTAGCTAAACTCTGGGTATTTATGGTTTCAAATTAAACTAATTTTTAGACAACTTTTTTCTCTTCATCTGGGTATTACAGGATAAGGTTAATACTTTGTCATAGGTGCATCTGAAGAGCTTGGGGGGGGGGACCCTCAAACACCCCCACCCCCCAATTTTGAAAAATATGTAAATTCAGAATTTCAGAGGTTTTGATTAAAAATACACTATTAGTGGCAAAAAATAAATCTTCATATGCATATAAGGAGCCTGAAAAATATTTGTGTGAAACTTATGTGAGAAGAAATAGATAACAAATAGTTCTAAATAATTTAAATATATTACTGAATCGGATATAAGAGGGAACTATTAGAGATGATAGCTATTTTGAGAGTGCATGGTACAAGCACACCATAAACTTGTCTTCTTCACCTTCATAACCCTCACTTTTCCACAGCTTGACCTGATACTTTCCCTCCCTTCCCTGCCAAATAGTCTGTGCCTGGGAAGTTGAGATGAGATGGTGAAAAGCGTGGAGGCTCTGTCTTTGTTCAGTTGTGCTGTGTGCCGTTTCTGTCCTTCATTCGTTCAATACAAGGACCGCAGCAGAGGCAGGATTCTGCTGCTGTGTGCCTCTGGTCTGCAGCTGTATTCGTGTTAAAGAAGGTGACTCGACTTTTAGTGGACAATTGCAGGTTATGCTGTGTTTTTTTGTGGACAATGGTTAGCAATTAAATTCTCCATGAGCAACTTCTGCGTAACTGCTTACCTGGTACAAGCACTGTAAATGTTGCAATGTGTGACAAAAGTTTAGTGATCCATGATACCGACTATCCAAAAATGTAGTCTTGCTAATTTGCAATAAGCACATGCTTGATATGCAAGAAGACTTTGTAGATTACTAAGTGTTGCTTTCTGTTTTCCATAACAGAACATACTGTGATCCTCCTTTTGGGGAAAAATAAGCTGGAGAGGGGGTGAAAGTGTTTGTTCTTAGCTTTAATTAGCTTTCTCAAGATGCTTTTACTGTTTTGATGACTGACAGTAGACCTGCATACTTAATTTTCACATGCACATAAGAAAAATATAATGACCCTGTGAGGAAAAGAAAATGTTTGAATAGTTAAGCTAGTTTTGCTTTTCCAGAGACAAAACTTCAAGAAGAAACTACTAAGAATGACCTCCACTCATCCAGGAGGTATTTGTAAGAATTCATAAATCACTTTCACCCTACTTCATCTTCATATTTGGACCCTATGTGGGTGTTGATCAGTGGGGATACAGTTGGAACCACATGTGAGAGTTGTCATTGCAAAGATTAGTGAGAAGACAGCATCGTTAGTATGCCCTGATGGTTATATTAATTGGTAATGTTCAGCGTTCTTAAAATTAAAGCACCCATTGTCTTTCAAGCAGTTTTCTTTGAGTTGCAACCTGATGCCATAGTTGAACATAAAACTGCTTCCTTGAGACTGCTTTCAAAACAGTATGATTTTAGTGATTTTAAGAATCCTGTTTTTAGGAGAGATGGCCACAAATAGAGGAAGATCATCAAATTATTAGTAAAATCATAGATACATGTTTCCAGCATGTGAATTCATAATAAATAGTTTGAATGCTTGATGGCTTTTGTTTAAAAAGATGGCTTTTAAAATACAATGTTTTTAAAGAAAGGCTGTTTGCTTAAGGTTCTCTTTCTATGTTCTTCACTGATGTCAATTTTGTTTGGGGTGTAGCTTCTTAAGCCAGCAGTCCTTAATTTCAATTTACTTAGATTTTGGGGACTCTGTTCTTCCCCAAACCTACTTTTTTTGTATTTGAAGAGACTTGATCTCTTGAAGTGTCAGAGGACTAATACCTAGTTTTTTTAAAAAGAATTATTTTTGGATTCTCTGGGGCTTCAGCATGTCCTGAGAGAGAGAAAATTGGGGATAAATGCTTTTCAGACTATATTAATCTTTGGAAAATGAGTTTGACTGTGTTGCTTTCTTATTACTTTAAATGACTGATAGGTATATTGTCCCTTAAGAGTAGCTGCACTCCTTTTAGATTTTTTTTTTTTTAATGAAATAGATTAAACATAGATGGCCAAACTTTGCAGCCTGATTGCATTTCTAATTAGTTTTTTAATGAATTAACATACTGCTAATAAATTTTGAGTGATCATGGCTCTAAAGCCAGCAACTGTATCTTCATTTTTGAAAATGAACTTAGCTATAGCTTACAAGAATGACCACATGAAATAGTGATTTGTCAGTATCTTTGTAAAACCAGAAACCAAAACAAAACCCCTCTCTTCTTTCTCCCAGCCTTATTCTGATCAGAGTGAGAAGCCAAGTGTGCTGGATGTTGCTGACAAGGTAGAATAGGAACAGTAATAAAGAGCCTGTGTTTCAGGCTTTATAGTCCCAGATCCCTACCAAATGTTCTCTTTACCACACAGCTGGAAGAAGAGGTAACAAAGTATTGGGAATCTTGTATTCAAACAGCCTAACACTATTGTACTTGAGCTAAAGAAGGGCAAATGCCGCTGCTTCGCGGTGGCGGCTGTCCTGCCGTGGTTTCCCGTGGTGGCGGCTGTCCTGCCGTGGTTTCCCGCGGTGGCGGCTGTCCTGCCGTGGTTTCCCGCAGTGTCAGTGTGGAGGGCTAGGTGCGGGTCTGAGTTGGGTCCCTGTTATAAGTGCTCTGGGATCCAGCCTTAGTTGTTTGTGTTAAAACTCTGTCTTCCTATAAAATGATTTGTTGAAAGAACATTTCCTGTAATATAACCACAAATAAGTAACTAAACCGTGATGCCTTAGGTTCCTGTGTGCAATATAGGGCTAATTTCTTACCAATGCAGAGTAAGGAATAAGTTAGTGTAAAGCCTGTGTAATTTATACTACATTTGTAAGTTATTTTAACTCACACTTCCAGCAGTGTGTGTAACATTTTAAGATACTGATAGGTTGATTTTAAAAAAAGTGCATTCTGTAGACTGTCTTGTATTTAAATTTTAGGTTTGAACACTTTTTTTCCTTTTAACCCTCTCCCCTGAAGTTCTACCTCTTTAACTTCTTCTGAAAGGCTTACCGCTGCTTAATTACTAGTTTCTGCTGTTAGAGACTATTGCCCTGTTCTGACATTGTTTACCTTAGAAGTACCGCACTTAATGTGGTGGAGAAATGACTAGCAATGAAAGGAAAGCAGGTATGAAAGGTGGTAAGTGACTTCCAACAAATGAAGCCTTTTGTTCTTGCGTCTTCTTAGCACTGAAAAATTCAAACTTCATAATAAAGAGCTTGATGTGTTGGTCCTTAGCTAGGATGATTCCTTGACTTTAAGAAAGAAGTTTGTGATGAATTAATATATTGTAAAGAACACAGGCATTCGGCATTTTTGCTGGAAGTTAATCTCCTGTTTTAGGAGTGTGAATTTGGCACACTTCCTGCCATTTCTGTGTGCAGAGCTCCGAGAGCAGGTGTTTTCACATCCATCAGTTAGTAATCAAACAAATTAGTCTTTTGAGATGCTTTTGACCTTGGTCTTTCCAGTCTTTGGCCAGCCTTCTTCTTTGCTGAATGGCAACCTGTCCTACCCTGTTGGAAGCTTTGATTTAATCACAACTGACGCAGGTCTCGCGTCATACAGGCTAATTGGTAGGGAGTGCAGAACATGGGCTGTAGGGCAATGGAAAGTAAATGTTTCCTCTTTTCTCCCAGATCTGTTAATTTTTGCACAGATAAGAAATACATCTCTGTAGCAAGGGATGCAGGAATTTAAGTCATAAGATAATTGAATAATAATGTGGGAAGATGAATTGCCTTGTTCCGCGCGCCCACTCTGGTTTTCTTGGGAGGGGGTGGGGTGGGGTTTGTCCAGTAGAATGTTCTGTCTTTCCTGTTTTAATTGGCCACTTTTAATTGCATCTTATATGGAGTTTTATGGTTATTTTGTTCTTTAATATGACCATGAAATTGTCACTCTTCCTTTGGAGTCACCGATTGCACTTGTCTCACTCGGGAAACAGGAACGCAAGCTGGGTGCTCTGCAGCAGTCACTAGATGGTAGCATTTCCCGAGGAAAAATGCAGGCTAGATTCTGTAGTGTAAGACAAAAAAAAAAAAAATTGCTGCAGGGAGAGCCTCATGTTCGTCAGTGCAGTGCAAGCCAGAAGGTTTTATTACTGTCTGTTATCAGACATAGTTGAGGATTGGAAGTTTTAAGGCTTGTTCCGATTGATTTGGACGGCTTGTGTTCTACCACATCCTAATTTTGCTGTTTCCTCTCAAAGCCTTTTGAGCAGCAACAGCCAGTTATGTCAAATATCCTTTCATCCCTGAGGAATGGCCACCAAAAGCTTGTTGCTTATTAAGTGAGGTATTACTTGAACCATGTCAGTTTGCTAAGCAGATATAATACCACGTTCTTAGGCAACTAATTATCTGTGTTTGCAGTATGTTGAATGTCTGCCACCTTTATAGCATTGCAAACATTTATGTAAGTTGAAACAAATCCTAAGTGGTAGTACTGTATATAGTATCTTGTGACCATAAATATTACATATGAGTATTCCATAAGAAAAACAAGAAAGCTAAGAAAATAGGAAATGAGAAAAATAAAAAAACTAAGCAGGAAAAACAACAGAATAAAAGCTTCGTTTGCATTGATTTCAGAGTGCAGGGGGTTTTGCCATCATTGCTAAGATTAAGAATTTTAATAGCAATTAGCATTGGTGGCAGGGTCCTACAAATATAATAGGTATCAGGATATGTGTATCACTAAATTGGAGGTTAGGGCTTCACTTAATCTTGACTTGTCAAGCAGCTGTATGGTGCTGACAGTATGGTTGTGATGCGGTCTGCAGCAGCATTGCAGTCTCAGGCTAAAGTGTTTGTTGCTATGGGAACCAGGATGAAAGAGTGAAGAAAAACATTGCTAGATCAAAATGATTGAAAGTACTGTTAATTTAACAAATGTAAGCTGCATATAAGCCAAAAAATTCCGTTGCACTGGTGGAGGCAACCCTAACTGCCGTGGGGTGTGTGCCTTGTCTACCGTTGTTATAAGCTGCCCTGACTTGGGGAGGAGGAAGAGACTGCTGCAGTGGGGAGGCTGCGTGCTTTGCCACCCCCGGGCTTTCCTCTCTCCTCCCCTTGCCCCCACCCCAGGGCATTTAATTAGGTTCCTGATATAGCATTGGCACTCATTAAAGTGTCAGAAGGGCATGAATAGTTGCCTGTTTTATCTCCTTGAATTAAAAAGCATTAAAAATCAATTTGAGGGTGTATTGAAGGAGACTTGTTATTAGAGTAAATTAACATAATGGAGTTTAAGACTTTTAGTCTTCTAAGGATTGGTTAATGTTTGAAAAGAAAATAAAATTCTATACCTAACTTAAAAAATAAACTAACAGGTGTTATGCTGTGATTTCAAAGAGATCTGTACATGTTTAGTTGAGTGACTTGGGATAATTATTTAATCAGCGTTGTTTTGCTGTTGCAACTCAGTTATATCCTGGAAGAATAACTTCCTTCCTTCCGGATATATAAATTATTTCTGGTTTCAGGAGTCGCTTAAAGAATTACTAGCTTACCGAAAGAGAGGACAATTTTGGGATCATCTTCTCGGATTCAAACATGTCAAATGCTGGGTGCTAATCTGGTGTTCAGATTCCTAATTTAGATTATTTAAGGTAGTATTTTGTTTATCAGCATTATAGTCTAACTCTTATGTGACTTTTTCTCAAATAATTTGTAGGCTAAGAGCTTCCTTCAGTTCTTAGGAAGTAAATCCTCTCCATTGTGTAAAGTTGCTATGGTTTTTTTGAAGAATGTCATGAATACAATTAGCTGATGAGAGGAATACCGAAGAGTGAGAAGGAATTAGAATATCTTTTGTATGAAATCCCAAACAACTTTTAACATTAAATTGATGATAAAATGTGATGTTTCTGCTGTGGCAATATTTGATTCCTGCTCTGAGATTGGAGGTGATCCCTCATGCTATGCTCAAATGCCTGTTTTGCCTGTGTGACTTGGATGCTCTGTAGTACGCCGACTTTGAAGACAAGAGAAGTAGTTATCTGTTTTAGCTGGCTAACAGATTTTGTTGAAAGGACTGGATTTTCCTTTTTTGCCTTCCTGTTTTCTTTATCAAATGGAATTCTCATTTTAGATTCTTAAATTTTGAAGAAGTGATGGGAGACGCTAAGAAAATCAGTAGCTACCCAGTGAAATGGGATCTTGTTTTGCACAGCAGTTAGTGTTGCATAAATTTAGCAAAAACTAAGATCTGCCCCCCAAAATGGGAGCAAACAGTCAAAAATAGATATTCAAATTTGGAGCAGATTAGTAATTTTTATCAACTCTTAACTTACTCTAATACTCTTACTCTAATACTAATAACTCTTAACATATGCTAATGTATGTTCATTCAGGATCTTTCTAATTTATGGTATATGAATCACTTTTTATTCATTTGTGTCCTGAAGTCCAGTTTCGTGAACTTTTGGACTACTGAAATGTCTGTATCTTGAAGTTTTAGTGCAATATATTGAATAACAAGAAAATAGAAATGCCTATTATCCTGCACTATTCTAAAGGTATGAATCAAGAGCCTCAAAACCTGCTGAGACAGCAGTCTCCTTAACCTTGCTGAAGGTTTGAGAAGGAAGTATGGAATCCTATCTATCACTTTGCAGAGAAATCTGAAGGTCAAAAATAACACAGATTGTAAGGCAGTTGGGAAATAATAATAATAATAAAAAAAAAAAAAACAAAAACACCCTGTTTATAACAGCACTGTTTTAGGGGCTTTAGCAGGTTTAATTTAGGACTGAAGCCAGTGATTTGATTTCGGTTGCAAACTCTAGGAGCTGTTTGAACAGAGTCAGACCTCATGAAAGGTCAAGCTGCAGCATCGGCGTCGTTAGCAGTGGGTTGCTCAGTGCTGACTGTGGCACTAGCCACCCTGCTCATCACCCCAGACTTCAAAGTCAGTGCAGTCATCAGCATACAACTAAAATCTGTGCTTTCAAGCTGAAGGAGGTTTGTGACAAATACCTGGTGGTTAACCATGAAAAGTGTATTTTAGCATATGTTAAAACCCTTTTTTGTATATCTTTGTGTGGTAAATACAAATATTTATCTGGGTAGCCTTTGTGAGGGTCTGGGTGTTTTCTTTCTTTCTTTTTTTTTGTTTGACACTTTGGGGGTATGGTGGTGGTATGGTTGTTTGCTTTTGGGTTTTTTTGTTTTCTTTTGATGCACAGAGGTCAGCGCGTGTATTTTGAACTGTGCAGCCATTAATTTTAGAGGGACTATTTTAGCTTTGGGCTAAGCAACAGCATCAAAAGTGATTCATAGCTTTATCATAGTCTCATCAAAGTCACAACTCTGTCTGTAGTGTACATTCAAATACAGATGGAAAAATTGATGGGGGATTATGAAGACAACTGTGGACTGATGGATTAAATAGGATGTAGAATAGTCTCAGGATGAGGCCAGCTATCTTCAGTTAGAGCATGGGAGAAAAGGGAGCAGGATTCATGTGAAGGCAACCTTTAAGGAAGCAGCATTCTTCAGTCTGGTGAGAGCTGGTTTAAAAACAAAAACAAAAACTTTCTGCTAATGCTAAGAAATCAGTCATTGCTTTGTGTTGGCTGGAGAATAAAAAATGCCTTCTTAAGTAGTAGTAAATATCTATGGGGAAATGTTATCTTTACTTAAAAGTTAACAAGAAAATATCCTAGAGAACAGGTTAAAAAAAAAAACAGCAAAAAACACAACCCTAATAACACTAACCTGTAGTTGCCCTAACATAATGATCACATATTAGTAATGATATTGTTGGGGGTATTCTGTGTTTTGCCTTCTCAGCCTAATAAAATATCTAAATACAAGTTGCCTCTAATATTTTATGGTAAGTCAGAAATGTCAGACTGAGTTATCTGTAGCTAAATCTAGTGAGACTCAATAAAAGGAACAGGCTTAATTTTGAGAGCTGCGTGACTGGAAAGGCTGTCCTTCGGTATAGAAGTCTACCTGCGCTTTTTCCACACCGTAGGCTGTATCTGCTACTTAGTATCCGAGCAGCATATATAGATAGCATCTGTGTGGTGGTCAGAACAAGTTGTTTTAAGTAACTTTGAGCTCAAAATGTGTTTGAGATACAGGCTCTTTTTATTTTATTTAATGGCTGTGTAAGTGTTATTTCTGTATTGCACCTCTAAACTGGCAACAAATCATTGTTGCAAATGTGGTTCATAATAGATGAAGTGGTTCGTGTTTTATGTTCCACTAAAAACTGACAGAGGGTCAGACAATTTCACCAGAAGAGGTAAATTACGGGCTTTCATAGCTCAGAGAGAGAGAGAGAGAGAGAGAGATCTCACCACTGACATTTTCATGGTTAATGTCCACTTTGGGGATAAATTAATATTTCATGCATATTTTGAGGAGGCAGAGTCAAAACTCTTAGCATTTTAATGTCGTTGGGGGATTGTTTCAGCCTCTAGCTATGTTAAATGAGACTAATAATTTCAGCTAATCAGTGTCTAACAACTTCTGAAAAATGGAAACTAGTGTAGGAGTGATGTAAAGAGAAGTTTTCCACATTAGTGGAATGTTAGTCAAATGCTAATGTTCTTAGTACAGTTTCCACTGATGTTTGGAGAGAGGGTCTCTTAAGGTCAGCAAGAAAAGGTAACAGTGAAGATTCCCACTCTAAAACAAATTGTGAAAGCCTGTATGTATTTCTGAATTTCAAAGCAGAAATGTTGATGTTATGTAAAACATCCGTTTGAGTTTAGAATCTTTGTCATATTATTATTGAAGAAATGTTACAGAAGATAACTTTGGAGTTGAAAGTATGTCTAGAAATAACTAGTAAAGCTCGGGGACTTAAGAATGAGATTTAGTATCTCTTAGTAATCTTTTAACAATAGGATTTTATCCATCTGAGACAACCTGGCATCAAGAAGTTTTTAGACCTTGACATGGCATCCCAATGGGTGAAACTTTTAAGAGATGGTGGCTTTCACTTCCATCAGTAGATTTTGAGGGATGCTTGTAATTCTTGTTTTGTATATCTCCCTCTGCTGGGCCAAGTCCTACTCTAGATTATGTTTGGGAATCCATTCTTTCAGTTTCTTCCTTTAAATGCTTCTTTCATCTCTAGCTCTTACTCTTGAGGCTGATCAGTGATTAAACATCATTCCTTTAAAAAAAAATTGGCAGGAGGACAAGAGCTTCCAAAAGCGAAGATATAATAGTCCGTATGTTTTCTGTAGTGCAGGTGCTCCTTTCTTTTTTAGAAATATTAGGTCTCTGAGTCCATCTCTTACTTTGGGAATGGTGCTTCTATTTACACTGGAAAAACAGACTGGAAAAACAGACCCAGAAAACCTTGCCGTAGTTTGCTCATTTGTATTTTCAGCGCAGTTACAAAGCATGCAGCAAAGCCAGAGTCTTTAAGCGTGAAAGTCTTTCAGCATTTTGTAGCAGTTGCTGGAGGTAGATTGTCTTGAGTCACTGTTTTCTATGTTTGTTTTCTTGTCCAATTCAACTAACACAGTCATTCAGAAAACATCCCAATAACCAATTCAACATGCCAGAAGAATAAATAATCTGTGGCACACGTGGAGTTGCTTTTGATAATACTTAGATATCTAAATATTCCCTTTCATTATACCAGCTGTATGAGTACTGAAGATTTCTGTGTAACGTGTTTTTACTTATGTTTCTTAACTTCTGATTTTTTTGTATTTATGTGTTGGCTTCTGCATTTCCATATTTTTCTACCTTCATATTATTTTCAGCGTTAAAGTGAGGAAATTGTATATGATCCCAGAATTATCTTTAGTATATGTTTCTAAAATATTTGCCACTTTATTTCTTTTCACTCAACTCTTCCTGTTTTGAAAATAACATTATAAGGAGCTGGAAATCGGAAACAATAAGTACCATAAGAGGTACGCTCAAGAATCTCTGTGCAAGTATCATCTTCTCTCCTTCTTCAAATAATTGGTATTCAGTATTTCCGGAAGATGAAAAGATGGCCTTGTGAGAAGCACAGTTATAATCCATTTGTTGAGAGCATCAGTTGTTTTCTGTGTGCATCTTTGTAAGAAATAGGTTGAGAAGAAGTGTTCATTCTGAATGACTGAAAAGAATGTTGGCCCTGTTGTGGATAACCAAAACTCTTGGCTTCAGATTTCTTATTTGCCTGCCTGTGGCAATGCTGAGAATACACAGCTAGGTTTAGAGTGGAAAAACTTGTTTTACAGAATATGTAAAAATATATTTTTAGGAAAGTTTTCATTTTGACAAAACAGTATCAAAATTATTTCTGTTATTTGTAACAGCCTTCTGGATTTGAATTTTCTGAATTCTTGTGTAATTCTTATCTTGTAAGTAAATTTCATCAAAGACTTCATCTGAGCACCTAATTTAATTGAACTAATGCAAATAAAAGATTTTCTCTATTAAACATGTCTATATCATATATCCCAGCTTCCACATATGCAAAAACTCTGAACCTCATGGCATCTTGAAAGTGTGCAAGCTCATGGATCAGGTTCTCTTCCCATCTGTAACATCATGTATCTGGGTATGTGGCAGAGAGTGATATAAGGGTAAACTTACTACTAGTGGTTTGAGGAGCTTAAGTACAATCAGTGCATGTACACTTCTCAGAAATAACTAAGACCTTTTTTCAAGAAAGACACCATTATCTAAATTTTTCAAGAGAATTAATCGGAATGTAAAAATATCAGCTCCAAAATAATGCAGGTACTTCTGGAAAAGTTACACAATCCTGGTTTCATTTGTAGTACTGTTAACTGTTCATTCATAGCTTTTATGCCTCTATGACACTACACTGTCTTAATACACCACAGCTTCACTGAAATGTGTAACTCTATGACTAAACAGGGCTTGAGAGTATTGTAGTTATTGATGTGCCCTGACTTAATGAATACGTTGGTGAGCATTCAAGTTCCCTAGGTTCCTTCCTTTGAGCCGCTGGTTTGTTTGAACGTGGTCTGCTCAAATGAGTCTTTAGGGATGAAGAGGATGTGCTGTTGACCTCAACCCATTGCTTTTCCTCATCTGCTGTATAATCATTAAGTAAGCAATTAAATACTTGCTTTCATCATAAGAGAAAATAAATAATCAGTTCCTAATCAAACCATCAGGTCTTTTAGCATATCCAAGAAACTTGCTAGGCATCAGACTGTGATGTTACCTTTGAGCTCCAAGATGCTTTCATATGCTGAATATTTGTTATTAACACTTCTCAGAATCCAGTAGTGCTCAAAAAGAGGGTTTTTTAAGTAAGCACTGACACTGGCTACGTAACTTCTGTAGCTTACTCAAAGATCAAAAAAGGCAGAAGAAATATTTTTGCTTCTTTTGTAGTGAGCCTTTAAGTAGTAAGTAGAATGCCTTGCAATAGCCAATGCATTAACTTGAACGTGCCCCAATTCATGCAACGTTCAGTAATTACCTTGCAATATGTAAGAAATGAAATATAAACATTGCTGCTATTTTTCTTTTAGATTAGATGTAGTGAGAAAAGAATACTTTTCTTATTTCCCTAATAGGGTTCCAGATTTTGTGAGGGAAAAGCGTTTTGGGAACTGGCTTAGAGATGCGCGAGACTGGGCTATATCTAGAAACCGGTACTGGGGAACACCCATCCCTTTGTGGGTCAGCGATGATTTTGAAGAGGTGAGTAAGAAAACAAAAGTTTCCAATTGACAGAAAAGCTTCTCTGTGTTATGAATTGAGTGCTTAGTTTGATAGACTATCGTAATATCTTTGGCTTTTGCAGTCTTCAGTGCCTACTAATAAATCTTAATTGTGTGTGTGTATCTATAATGATTAGATATGTATATCTGTGCATGCGTATGTGTGCACTTATACATATTTTCCTCACTTTTGTTTGAAAATTGTAAGCTATTTTTCTTGCTTTTTTCACATTAGAGGTAATGTGATCTTTCCTGGATGAATTTTCAGTAATGGGAAAACTAATAAATTAACAAATATAGTGAGAAAATGATAAGGAAGAGATTTTGTAATCAGTCCTTCCAGTGTGGTTTTGAAATGCTGATACTCAGTTACTTAAAGCCAAACAAATTGCTGAAGATGTGAAAGCCAGTCTGCCATAGTAGAATGGTGGAAATATATAGTGGTAATATTACAAGTGTGAGTGGGGCAGAATGTACCACTGTGAATCTGGTAGAATGAGGAGAATATATAGTCGTAATGCTACAAATGAGTTTAAGCTGTAATGTATCTTGCAGTTGGTAGCATAAACCTAATTGCACAAATGAACGCATTAACGATTTTGGTGATGGTTTTTTCTTCTTAGCATCAGAATACTGAGTTTTCAGACTGTTTCTCAAGGTAAAATGGGGCTTTTTGCTGTGTGGATTAGTTCTGTTAGACACATGATAAGTTTTCCTTGTGCTGGAAAGAAGGGATGGTAAGCTATGTTAAGATACCCATGGAAGAGAAATACAGATGGCAGCATCCCAAGTCTTTGTTTATGCTTCCCTTGATTTGAATGTTTTTCATCGTAGACATCAAGACCTCAAATTGGAAAGCATATGCCGGAAAAAGTATTTTACTGTTTTAAACTGTGCTATTGCTTAGATGTGTACCGTGAAGCATTTCTATCCCTTCTTCACTGGAAATATGGCTGTTGTACTGGGAAATACTGAAGGCGGGGGAGCCTCCTTGCGGTTATGGTTCAAGTATCTAAGAAAACCTTGGTATTTAGATTCTGTTTGTGCTATCAGCATGTTTGTAAATTGCTGTACCGGAAAACCAGTTACTTCTTTCTTGTATAATGGTAAAGCTTAGTTTGAAGGCTGACAGCTTATACGTAAAAATTATGAATGTTAAAATTACAATCCTTTATTCAGTATAATAGATTTTTTTAAGATAAAGTGTTTAGTTTTATGCTAAAGTATTGCAAGATTTTGTTCTACAAGTGAAAAGAATTGTGGAGAGGATGTGTTATTCCCACACACTCACTTCTAATAATATTTCATTTGCTGTCCTGTTTCCTCACTTCAGTGTTTCTGTGCGAATGGATTTTTTTTTTGTTGTTCTTGCTTTTCTTAGGGTTGGTTTATTTTTAATAACAGTATAATACTGAGTTTGGAAGAGTAACCTGTCCTTTGAAATTAAGTGCAAATATTCCTCAGGGCTTGGTGTTCTGGATAATGATGAAAATGCCAACAGATCTATTGTATCTTTCCCCATGTATTATAAAATTCTGCTTACTCTAGAGACTCAACATCGTGGTTCAATAGTCTAGTCTGACTTCTGGCCACATTAAATTTCAAGTTAGGTATGTTTTTATGTTTGTTCCCTTTTATGTGGGGGGGGGGATATAGCTTAAAAACTAAGTTTTACATTGGGAATGGATGTAGGACTTAGTCTGAGATGTGTCCTCGTAAAAATCATATTCACTCAGAAAACTCCTGAGTTCAGTTTTAATGTGGCCTAATATCACATGAGGCTGCTGAGCCTCCTCTGCATGTCTTTTCCTCAAAAGAATAGTTTGCATATAATTATGGTAGGCATATTAAATTCTGGACATGTTATAACAATTTCTTATTTAATATACAGTAAGGTGAATTAATTGGTATTAAAGTGAACTTTGTTACAAATCAATATCTAGTGTCCCACAGTTTTATTTTAGCTTTTATTTTAGTTTTATTTTAGCATAATTATCAAGTAGAGACACATAATGGAAGGTAACTCCTTGAAGCTTGTGTTTATTACTCAGTGCATTTCTGCAGACAGTTTATAGTTTAAAGCTCTCAAGTGTTAATGATTTTCCTGGGTAGGTACGCATCTCATTTGGAGTAGATAATAACATTTTTTTAATATAGCAACCAAGTTTATAAAGCAGACTGGTTAGTTTTATACGACCTGCATGCAATTGATACTGTTAAATACTTAAGGTTGTTAACAGAAATTCTCTTTGACTGGTTCGTAGTGCTTTTCATTCATCTAAAAACTGCGAGCCCCCCACTGGTTTTGGTGGGCTTAGTCTTCGATAACACATTTGGGAATGGAGGACTCTGGTCGTGCGCTCTTTAAGTGTGAGGGAACTTTTTTTAGGTTTGTTTCCAGTCTCCTTTGAGCCTGTTCTGCTCTGGATGGTCGTGCTGTTCCCAGGCTGCCACTTCAGGCTGAGCTTACCTATGGTTACCTTCACTAATTAGTCTTTGGAAACTTCTTTTTGAAGATCCTAGAATATTTTGCTGATATGCTGATACACTGAGTGGATATCTGTCTGTCTGTCTTTCTGTCTATGAACACACCTGATTCTTTGATTATAAGTTCTTAAGAGGTCTGAAATGACAAACCAATAAAAGCAAATATTCTTTCTTAATGTAGACTGTAGAACCATGCCACAGGATCATTTTGAGATCCATGAATGCTCCAGGTTGACTTGAATCTTCCTACTTCCGTGGATATCCCAGATACTTTGAGTTATAATGCTAATGAACATTTCATTAGCAGTATTTAACCTTGAACTCTGATTTCACATTTGGTCTCGGTGCTGCTGAAACAGGGTTAAACAGTCCCCAGTCCCAGCCTCTTATTTCCATCTTTGCTGTTCTGTATTAGATGTTGATATAGCTGTTTTTGTAGCTGATCTGCCTGAAAAGTAAAATAGGGAAGGAATTCCTATTGAAGAAATGAGTCTGAAGCTCTTGCTTTGATTCGAGGGCATGAACTGATTTGTTCCTTACAGAGACTTGGGTGAGGCCTGATGTGAGGGGCTTAGACTCGACTGCTCGCTGAATTGTTCTCATACTTTTCTCTGAAATACCGAGTGTGACCTCTTCCTGGGACAGAGCGGCTCCATCCCTGTGACTTGTGCAGAGGCATTTATTCGCTGCGGTGATGGGTGTTCCTCTGGTGCTTGCTGGATTTAGCAGGGGGGCTTTGGGGTGTTTCCTCTGTATGAGTGTGTTCGGTAGGTACAGTTCTGGGAATACATCTGATACTCAGTCTTACTTGCGTCTTGAAATGCTTGGTTCAAAAAACAACAGTTAACGGGCAGCTTTTTACCCCATGCAAAGTGTGAGAGTGTATTCAAATGCTAAGGTTTGCCAAGCTGAAGTAGTCACTGTATCCCAGAGTGTGTTTTGCCTCTGCTGCTGTTAGACCCTTTTCTTTTGCTGGTGGTGCTGAACTAGCACCTCCTGTCTGCTCAGCTGCACTCGTACAGTTGTTTATGGGGCCCCACAGTGAGTGAAGAACTGATTTAAGTTAGAAACAGTTTGATAAATGCATATTTTTAACCTGGAGTAATTCCCCAGTGTGGTTTACTGCACAAACTTGCAGACAGTGGTGTAACAGCCATCATAATCATCATCATACTTTATTTTCAATGCATAAATAAAATAAGTATAAAAGAAATGAAAAATTACGTTTTGAAAGTTTCTCAACAACCAAAGACAATGATTAATAATGCAGACCAGCAGTTGACTTGGACTGGGGAAAAAAACAAATGTGTTTTTATCTGCTCTGCACCTTATAACTTTTTTTTTAAATTAAATATACCAAACCCTTTTGGTTTAATCACAATTTTTGTGTGTGTGTATACATACATATATATTTAAGATTGGCTATAGGAATTGATCAGTACCCTGACTGACTTACGGTATCCTAAGAGAAACTTTGAAAATTATCTTGTGAAAAATGGTTAACCTACTTACAGCTTTTCTTCTCTATGTTGGTACATTTAACTCCTCCCCTGTCAGATCTGCATGTCAGAAGCCAGTTAGTTATTTCCAAGGCAACTCTAAATCGGAATGATAGCGTGTGGGATTGGGCCTTCGATATCTGGACCAGTTTTGCAGCTTGTGGATCGTGACTCCTGCTTGATGAGAGAGGGCTGTGGGGCTCTAGAAGTGTTGAACTTGATTAAGACTTAAAGCAAGCTATAGGAAGCTCTGCTTTTCTCCTTCTCTCCTACATACAGTTTTTCAGAACTGTGTGTTTCATCAACATTTCATGATGTCAGTGCAAATCTGTTGCCAAAGTTTACTGCTGTTTTGCTAGATAGTGTGTTGGCTCAGTAAAAATGAGAGAAATCTGTGGCTTTTTAAAATCAACCCCTTTGCTAATTGTGATTTTAAAAATCTGTTGTGTTGTATTTATTTACTTTGAATAAGATGCCATTAATGTGAACAATCCAGTGTACCTGAGAAGGAACTTTTCTAGCCAGTTATGAGCCATTTAGCTGCTTACCTTAGCCTCAGAAGATAAAGCTGGGATCTGAAGCTCCTATCTCTATAGAAGAGTCAGGATCATGGAGTTTTCAGAGCTAAGAGTCTTACGGGTTGTTTTTAAAACAAACAAAACCTTTGTTTGCTACCTGCCAACGCTTTTTCTTCCAAGTCTCCGATTATTTTAACGTTAATTGTATTAAATCTGGGCAGTGGTCTCTAACTTGATGCTTTCTGCTTTGTCATATTGAACAAGGGAACCTTGTTGATTTTTCGGTTGCTTTACAAGATATTACCTGACCTACTGATCTCCTGCTTGATGTTCAAAAAAAAAAAAAAAAGTTCAATATGCAAACTACTGACTAAATTTCTTGGGCGTCTCTTTCAGGTAGTTTGTGTTGGATCAATAGCAGAATTGGAAGAGCTGACAGGAGTGAAAGTCACTGATATCCATCGAGAAAGGTCAGTCACAGGGACTGTGAGCCTGTTGTTAAAAATACGTAAACAAGAGTAAGAAATTTGGGGTTTTGTTCAAGTCCTGGAAAAACAATTTAGGGAAAATAGAAAGGTAGTAAGGTAATTTGTGATTAAAATGTATAATTTTTTTTCTTCTGTCTTAGACTCTGTCAATATGAAATCTACAAAATAGCTTTGAATTATAAAAGCTGTTAAAGTAGATCATTTCTCCTCTTGTAAGAATTACTAAAATTAAAAACAATTCCCATCTTACCTAATGTGCAAGCATCATATGGAATTTTTTTGTGCTAGTTCTGGTTTAGAACTTATCTATCTTCTTCTTTCTCATAGTGTTGATCATCTACCTATCCCTTCACGCTGTGGCAAGGGCTTATTGCATCGTGTCCCAGAAGTTTTTGATTGCTGGTTTGAGAGTGGAAGCATGCCTTATGCACAAGTCCATTATCCATTTGAAAACAAAAAGGAACTTGAAGATGCCTTCCCTGCTGACTTCATTGCTGAAGGCATTGACCAAACCCGAGGATGGTAATTGTCTCTCTTACATTTTTGTCCTATGCCTAGCACATCATTATATCTGGATGATCCTTTCATCTTGTGTAGTGAAGGGTGCAATTCTTCCACCACCACCACCCCCTTTCTACCCCCAGTAAAATACAAGGTATTCTAAAGCTTGATGACCAAAATCTTGCAGAAAGAAGACATGTTAGCAAACAGACTTTGCAGTTCTTGTGGAAAATGTCATTAGGTAATAGGGCAGATCTAGTCAGGAAGAATCTCAGCAACTGATTTTTCAAAGAACTTGATTTATTTACTGCAAATTGATGAGGCCACATCTGGAGTACTGTGTCCAGTTCTGGGCTCCCCAGTACAGAGAGACATGGAGTTAGTGGAGTGAGTCCAGCAAAGGGCTACTAAGATGATTAAGGGGCTGGAGCATCTCTCATATGAAGAGAGGCTGAGAGAGCTGAGACTCTTCAGCCTGGAGAAGTGAAAGCTCAGAGGGAATCTTATCAAGGTATATAAATGGCTGATGGGAGAGTGTAAAGAGGAGGGGGCCAGACTCTTCTCAGTGGTGCCCAGCAATAGGATGAGAGGCAAGAGGCACAAACTGAAACACAGGAAGTTCTGTCTGAATACAAGGAAAAACTTCTTTACTGTGAGGGTGACTGAGCCCTGGAGCAGGTTGCCCAGAGAGGTTTTGGCATCTCCATCCTTGGAGATATTCAAAAGCTGTCTGGGCAGGGTCCTGGGCAACGTGCTCTAGGTGAACCTCAACCATTCTGTGATTCTGTGAAACAGAGCAGCAATCGAATCAGTTGAAATGGAAGCAGACATTTCAAGAATTCAACGTTTCAAGCCAGTATATATGCTAGTAATTTTCACCTGCTTGACTGAATTTGAATTTTTGGTTTATGCAAGTGGGAAGAAGCCAAGTTTAAGTCAAACACTGTGTTATTATTATCTTGTTATAGTTTACAAAAATCAGCTTTTCTAACTTTAAACTTACTTCTAAGCTCTGGATGATTCTGCTGACTGCTTCCTCTACAGATAAATGCTTTTTGATTATTAATCATTTTTGTTTAATTTCAGATGTTCTCTGGGTGATGTTCTCCTTTGCTTGTATATATATATAGTGTGTGTTCATGCATATACAGTATAGAGTTACATGAAAATAGTTTTAGAATTCTGGCATTTGTTCTATTTTTGAAGTCTGTGAGGCTAGCTGTGATGACTGACAAATTTTTAAGATTAATTTTTGTATTTTTTCTAGATTCGTTAGGTTATTTTCAAGTAGAACTTTTGTTACTATCAGGTAACTTGAATTATTAGTGTTAAGTAGGCTAAATTCCTCTAACATATAGTTGGCACCCTCCCCCAACCCCTAACCAAAGACCAGCAAACCAGTAAGTTGTGTGCTTTTGCATGATTGTGAAATGAGAGCAAGATTTATATGTACTCTCAAAGCTGACAGGCTTGAGCAAAGAAACATCTGAGCCGTAATCCTAAATAAAAAGTTTCATGAATATAACAAAAGATGTCTTCATTTTGCAGCACCTTACTTGTGTTTGATTAAAAAAATCTATCTAGCCCCTCAAATCCATTAAATTACACATGGAAGTTTGGCAGTTAGGAGCCGCTTCAGTCTCATTTAGTTAAATATGGACTCCTTATGGCCTATTAGGTACTTGTTCGGAATATAGCTGCATCTTAGCTTTGTTTAGTGCTATTCATAATGTTTGTAGTGGATCCCCCAATTGGTACCTCACATACCTCAGAATTAGGGCAACTTGATAAACTTGGTGTAAAATCTTCTATGACTTTTCTTGTTACAGTGACAAAATACTCCGTTTCCTGTCTGGCTCTGGGCTCGTGCTCCCATTTTCTTTTACTTTTTCCAGAATTAGTCTTTGTAAGGCCATCTGTTTGTGTTGATCTTTAATTTTGTGCTCCCCACAACTGTATACTGTGGTTCTAGTTGTGATGGCTTTCAGTGTTAGTGTGAGTAAACAAGCACTGCTTGGCAGCTTGAATTCCAGCTGTAGAGAGATGTATTAATTTCATGTGCAGGTCACTGTTTCACTCCTGCTGCTTTTCAAGCAGTGTTGAATCCAGTTTATTGAGTGAATGCTATGTTTCCTCATTTAGCTTATGTTTTCTTTAGTGTTACATATAGCATGTGGATACAGCACTGTTAATTTGAGAAATATTAGTTTACTAGATGCATTACATATTTTGTTATATAGAATATGTAAAATTCCATTTTATATATATCTTCTGTGTCATCTTGAAGAGAAGTGATAGGTACCTTTTTCTTTACCTGGGAGAAAAACTGCATACTCTGCAACAGCTGTGCTTTGGGGCCTACAGGAAGCTACTATAGTGTTAAAATAAAGAAGGAATGGAGAAAAGTAGCTAAAACATTGTAATACCTGCAATTTCATGTACTATTAATATCCTTTGTGTAACATTGATCATTTTGCCCATGAAAGGAGAATTCAAACTTAAGAAGAAAACAGTGAACAAAAGGGAAAAATATCTGAAGGAGTAAAAATTCACTTGAGAAAAGTGGCAAATAAGAGATGATAAAGACCCATAAAATGATTAACGGCATGAAAAAGACGAAGGCGGAAGCTGATTTTTCTCCCTGCTGCATTTTATGAAGGGGCACCGATTGTAATTTAGATGCCAGAAAATCAAAACCAGTAAGAAATATTCTTACAACATGTAATCAATTTTAGAACATGGAGGGGAGCTACTAAATTGTAAAAATTAAACAAGATTAAAAATGATCTGGATACTTATGTGGGTACAAAATATTCATATTAGTTGCAGTTGAAAATACAGAAGGAATATGGAATTTTAGGTGTCAGGGTTTATTGTGTTGCTATTTGAGATTGGGATGAAAAAGTGAATTAGTATGTGTCACGCTGCATTGTTTCTTTCAATGCTGTTGTTTGAAGCCTGTGTGGGAGACATGACAGATGAAAGGATAAGTCTGTGATCTCATGTGCTTCCAATGAAGTAGTGTCATTAAGAAGTTGTAACTTTTACAGAAGTAGGCCTGTATATAGTCATTATTATGATAATAATCTAAATTTGAGGCCACTGAAATATCCAGATCTGCTAAGCTATCACTTTCCCAGTTTACAGGGTTCTTTTCTCTGTTGAATGGTAAACGTGACCTGGGATTTCACAGTTGGCTGATACTGACCTAACTGCAAGCTGCTGCTGAAAGAGGCACCTTCTTGTTCCCTTCCCTTAGCAGGCTGAACCAAATCTCACCGATTCAGCTGAAATTTGGCCCTGGAGTAAGAATGAGACATGCCCAGACTGATGATAACGCGAGTTGTGACTGTGTTGTTGTGGACATACGCCCGCTGTGCTTTAGTATGAGCCCACACGCTTGTGCACTGTAGGCTACGTGCAGATGAGGACAATAAACACTTTCACATTACAGTTGGCATAAAAGTTCATAAGTCCTCCACTTACCAAAGTCTCCTTTTCTATAATGCTAGATGCATCTCCCTTGTTTGTAAGTGAAATATCAGAACAATTTCTTCAGTAGGTGATACTCATACATTTCCCACTGTGCTCATGTCTGCTAAAAGCTGGTGCTTTGATAGCAGCTAGCCCTCTGTGGCTTGCAGGAGAGCACTTTTTTTGTGAAAGAGAAGTCGGGATGGAGGGTGTCTTCTGTTTTTTGGGGGAGCTGGGTGGGTTTTGTTGTTGTCCTTACTAAAAAAGGTGACCAAAGTGATGAACTGGGAGAGCGATCTTTCAATGACTGTCCACATGGATATGAGAGGGGCTAAATTACAATTGTCAGTGCCGGAGGAAACAATGTTACAGTGGTTGGGATGCCAGACTGACAGGCTGGACAGATTGGTTGGAAAGGCCCCATCTCTGTATCTTGCTGTCACGTAGGAAGATGCAACAAGGTTTGTAGTCATGGTAAGGATGTGATGATCTACGGGGGATTCACACCTGAAAGCTGCTGGTGTGAATCACAGGATCGTGGAGCTACCCGCAATGTTTAAGAAGAGAGAAAACGGAGGAAAGCTTTCTCCCTCTTGCAGGGAGGGGAGGAAGAGAAGACATGCAGAGAAGTGGACCTCTGTTTCTGTATTGTTCACTTTTTTTTTTTTTTAATGTTTGGCTGACAGCTGTGTATCTGTGAGGACATAACTGAGAGGCAGGCCGAGATATGGTGAATGGAATAAGATGTGGCAGAGAGAGAAATCTAGGAAGTTGTCAGAAACAAATGTGTCTGTGAACAAGATATTTGTGAAATTAGGTGCCAAGAGTCAACCTATAAAAATGTTTGGGATGAATGAGGTGCATTTTCTGAAGGATAATCTGAAAGAGGCTCAGAAAGAGCCACATAAGCCAATGGGTCACAGGATCTCAAAGACAGTCTAGTAATTATCTTTGAGTAAGGTATCTCTTAGCTGAGGTTAGCATATTGGTTATCAGTTTTGACAATGCAAATATAATAAAAATCATAAGAAGTTTCTGTATATATTCTCTCAGCATTCATAGCCCATCTGTAAAAATTTCAGAATTCAAACAGTATTGAAGTCTCTTTTAGTTATGCTTTAGTTTTTTAATTGAAGTTATGTGAGAATTTGCAACTATTTTGCAAAAACTGATTAAGCTTTGTCAGTGGGTACTCCCATATTGAATACAGAAGTAGTGCTGCATTTGTAAGGAGCTCTAAGTCTGTTAGTTTTGATGTGTTGAGCATCTGAGTAAAAGTTTAGAGGCTCTTCTTATGAAGGCTAAAAATGAAGATGGAGATTTTGAGTACATGTATGTATGCGCAAGGAGCAGATTCGTGGTTAAAATTCATCAAATTACAATGCAACTTAATAAAGAGCATTTGTATCCTGTAGTGCGAACTGAGGTAATTCTGAGAGTTGAAAGCCTGCCTGAGGGAAAAGCATCAGGCTCTCAGGTAAGCCACTTCGTAAATGCAGTACTGTGCACAGCACACTTTACAGGGCTTTGGACCCTCAGGTGTTAGAGTGATGCTTTCCAATTATACGTAGTTTTTTGATAAAACTACTTTAGTAAAAAAAAAAAGATTCATCTGCATATTCCAAAGTGTTTCTCCACTAAATATGCAAATGAATAGTTCTGAGGCATAGCCTCCTGTGCCTTAAGTCTAAATCAATTAGCTTTCATAAAATCATCTGCTGTTTTAAGGTTGCTAAGCAATAGTCAGGATAATAGTCTTGTTTAGCTGAAAAGGCTGTGGCCCAACCTCCAGTTACTTTCTTGAAAATAATTACTGCAGTGCAGTTACAGAAGCTCACAGATATCTCCATTGGTGAAGGTTCTGTCTTTGGAGTATGAAATTATCACATCATCTTGCACCACCACTTTATTTCTCCAAATATAATCAGATATTGACAGATTGAACAATAGGTGCCTATACTTGTTCCAACACTGGTTTCCCAAGTCTCCTAGATAGTTTATAGAGTTACTGTAAATGCATCAAATAAGATCTTTTTTTTCCTCTTGTTAAACTACTGCCCCTTGTTGCGGGGAACTTAAGTGGCCAGTTTAGCCAGCTCAGTTTCATTTGGAGGAGGCGCTGCTCTTTTCTGATACCTTGCTTATACTCTTAGCAGTATGTCTGTTCTGTTGTCGGAATATTTAGGACTATTATTCCTAATATTTAGGAATATTTAGGTAGCATATTTAGGACATACTTTTTAATTCTCTCTTTTGTTTCAGGTTCTACACTTTGTTGGTGCTGTCCACTGCTCTATTTGGAAAGCCTCCTTTCAAGAATGTAATTGTAAATGGCCTAGTTCTTGCCAGGTTTGTATATTAGTCCTTTTCTAAACAGATTTTTATTCAAAGCAAAGTGCAGATAAGTAAATTGCAAATTAAATCTGAGATGGGCTTTGGAGCTGAGAAGACTTGTCGGGGGGTATCAGTGTTGCAGTAGGTAAGAGGCATCTGAGAGCGTGGGATTCATGCATCCCAGCTATGTGATGCAGTTAGTTATTTCCAGTAATGAGTCAGCATAGGAAGTCATAGGAAATAAATGATACCTGTTATGCCAACTGAAAGAGGTAACTTATTTAAATTTACATCTAGAACAACATTTGTAATTGTATTTGTAGTCTTCTATTTTCACATTTTGCTTTGACAGCAGGTTGGAGGGATTGATTCAAAACAAAGGGTGCTTTTCCCTCTACCCTCCCCTCTTAATTTTTCTGGGGAAGACTGATTTTCTGCTTGGATTTGTAGCTTGGGACCCTATGTTTTCAGATGCTTTCATGAGTTCAAGAGTCATACTGAAATAGTTTACGAGTATGTTATCATGTCTTTGCTACCAAGAACATAATAGGACAGGAAAAGTTAAGCTGGATTTGAAGGGGGGAATTTTTCCTTATCCATGTATTACAAGAATTCTGGGAATTTATTCCTGCACTCTGATATTTCCTAGTGATGGCCAAAAAATGAGCAAAAGGAAGAAGAATTACCCTGATCCAATGAACATTGTAAATAGTTACGGAGCTGATGCACTAAGGTAGGATTTTTTTAATTAATGTACAATCTAGCATGTAAGCTTTCTGTTCATAGCAAACATGTCCCAGAAGAGCTGCTTATGGATTTTTGACAATTAGCAGTAGCAAGGAAGGTTATTTTAGAAACTTCCAGAGACCTATGGCAGCCAAATATTGAAAGAGCGGATGACTCAAAGAATTGGCAATAGTTACAGAGCCTAGACTTGCTTTGTCATTGGTTCATCTCCCTCAAGGCTGGTTAGAACTAAAGTTGATGTGCTGTCTTAAGGCTTTCTGTCAAAAATGAGTCCAATTTGTACAGAACGATTCTACTGAAGCTGGCATTCTCTGGTATTGCAGCTAATAGTTCGCGCTTACCCAGTAAAAAATTTAAATGAAATCTTTATGAAATCATTAAATCCTAATCAAACAGATTAGACCCACACTTCTTCAGGTGTTTCATTAAAATTACACTAATGTGTAAATATAAATACGCCATAGCCTGGTGCTTTGGTTAGATGCACTAACTAGATGCAGAAAAACAGCACTTTGAGGTAAAGGCACAATAAAGACACTAGCAACTGAGTTTGTACAGTATCTGTGCATTTCTCAAGAGCCATGTAATTTCCTTCTACATAACAAAAACACTATATGGCTGTACACATTTAATTATACTCTACAATTTGATGGAATAATGATTAGGCTGAATGAACGCTTAGTGAGACTTTTTTCTTTATTTTACAAAGATGGCACTTGCTGTGTTCTAGATCTTTTAAAAAACAGAATAGAAGTCCTTTATTTTTTTCATGCTTTAGCATTTAAATGACCTAGTAAATGTATCTTCTCATATATGTTTACAATGGAGATTTGTGTGGATGACTTATATTTGATCAAGATTTATCTTTAATAGTAATCAAGGTGTATTTAATAGAACATTAGTGAATCTGTGAGTGAAGCAATATGATTGAAAAGGATTGGAGTACTCATCTGAGATTTCAAATCACAGATGACATTTAAGTTTTTTTTAAAAAAAGCCCTACCTTGTTTGAAAAGGAAAAAAAAAAAAAAAACAAAACAAACTCAAGCCCAGAGGTTATGCTTCCGTTATTCCCATTTTTGTGATTAAAAAGTTAATTCATTTTTCTGCCTGTATACTCATTCTTTAAAGTCACATTTATTTATACATACACCCACATAGAGAGTAAAAAGCATTACAGACTAGGTTCATTTATGGAAAGAGCTCTGCAATTCAGTTGTCTGTGCTTATTCACTGAAGCGCTTGATGTGTTCCGTTTATAGAAAAAGCTACAATTGAATTTGCTCTCCTTGGCACTGCTTCCCTGCAGAGTTACTTTAGCTTTTGCAGAACCTTTTCTGAAGTATTTTGAAGTATCCTCAGCAGTAACTTGACAAACAGATCAGCAGAAAATTTACATGTAAGCTGTTTAAATGAATATGAGATTGAATGGAAAGGGCAAACAGAAGAAATAGCTTTCTGGCACAAGGAATTTAACCTCCCCAACTTCAGACTTCCTGAAACTTGAATCCTGTGTGAGATCTGTGCGAATTGCCAAAAATGGTTACACTTCGATATTCCTGAGAGCTGTGACTCAGGTTCGATAGGTGTCAAAGTTGAAGTATGGTGGAAGGAAAGACTTCGCCTGCCATGCTGTTTAACAGCCCTTTCCTTTCATGTGTTCTGAGGTAGATATTGCGGTTAAAAGTAATCTGTGTTAGACTTTTCTCTCAATCCATTCCTAAAATGCAGAACAAATAATGTAATGTCACAGACTACTGCTTTAGTCAGCTGAGAAGAAGGTTACTTCATTTATTTATTTTCCCCATTTAGTGGTTTAACAACTAGATGATGCTGGCTTGATCCGAGGAAGATTTTTATTTTCTGTCTGATAGATTATATTACCAGGTTTCACTAAATTGATAGAAATCCACTTTAATCAGGTGTCTTATTTCTCTTTCCATATAATAATTAGTATAAGCATGTTTGCATTGAAATAGTATGAGAATTTAATATATTTTTAACACCAGCATGTTGTAAGGCAGCCTAGGTTTGCTATGTTTAAAAAAAAAAAAAAAAAAAAAAAAAAAGAGAGAGAGAGAGAAAGGAAAAAGAAAAGAAAAGAAGTCCTTGGAGAGCTATGGCTTTCTTAGTTTCTCCTCCTAAGAGCTATCTTTGGGAAACTTCTGATACTCAGGTTCTACAGAGAGCTCCGCTGAGGTGGGTGTAAAGTTGCAATTTAGTAGACACTTCATGGTTCTGACTAATTCACATCTCTGCCTCCTGACGAAGAAAACAGCGGAGGCAATTTGAAGTGACAATGTATTATGCAAACCCCGAATTTGTAAGAGGCCTGTAGTATCCCCAGTGCTGAAATAGCTCTTGTATTAAGACCACAGTTATGATTTGTTTCAGAAGTCAAACATAAGTAATATCAACGTATACAATTAATTGAACAGGAGGTTTGATTTGAATATGCAGTTACAAATTCTGGTTTCATTTGAAGACTTACTAGTTCTATATCATGCCTAGCCATTCTGGGCTTTTGGTTGGTTGTAATCTGAAATCATATGTCATGTTTAAAAATAGAGTTTTGAAGTACTGTTCTCAAAATGCTTATTTCTGTACCACTGATACTTGTGCATTACTGTGTGTTTGCCCTGATAGCTGCATTTTATGTGCTCGTGTCTATGCAAGAAGCCCTTTCTTGGAGAACTCATGGTCTGGTATTCTTGAACGTGCTCTATCAGCCTGCTTCAAGATTGTAAAGCTTCCTAAAGGAATTGCCTGTAAAGATATGTTAGTTTAGACTCATGATTTTAAAAGTTGATTCAAATGTGAGAGAATGAGTTAACTCAATTTTTATGGAGAAATGCTAAAATTTTTAAATTTGAATTTTTGGGTTGTTTTTCATATTTGGAAAATTAAATGAAGTGTAGCTAAATTAAGTTCTTATTCAAGCTTTGTTATCTGAGTAGGACCTGGGATTTTTTTGAGTTAACTTGATGGATATCAATTTCTCTGCAGACAGAATATTTGTTTAGGGAGTAAGATGGGATAATTTACAAAGATGAACTTTTCTGCTAACTCAGTTGATTAAAAATTGCAATGTCTTTGTGTTTTAAGGAGATACTTATTTATGACATCACAGCAAAATGTTTGTAGGCTGGTACTGTGTTACTTTGCAACGATTCGTGTCTACAAACTGTAAATTCACTTTTTAATTCCAAATTGCTCTGGAGTTCACTGCTCCCTTGTAGAAAGAAGGCCTTTGTAACTGTTCTGAGCAGACTATGTTATTTTAGGTTCCACAGTATTTTTAGATTTTCTGGAAATGAGCTAAGCCTTAGTATCCACACCGTGTTTGAAATCAGAAGCAATCTGTAAGGATAAGTAAGAGCTCCTGCTTTTCTGGTGGGGTAGGTGTTTGGGTGAAACAACAGATTAGTATGATTTGCTATGGCTATAAAATTAGATATATTGAAAAATAGTATTGTTGATCTTAAAAACAGCAAATGGGGTAAAGATTGTTTTTACAGAGAATGCAAATTCATGCTCTGGGTCAGCTTGAGAATGCCAGCAGGTATTTAACCCAAACAGGAGCATATCTTTCATCAGTTTCTTTTCCTGTTTTCCTCATGCTGACCGACACATTTAGATAATGCCATTTTTTAACTGTCCTGGATATTAAGCTGACCAGATAGAACAAGCTGATGGCATGTATATTTTCACTTCCTGATGGCTTTGCCTCTGTGGCTGCGTTCAAGGACTTCAGCCTGTTCATGTCGTTGCTGAACCTTTTAAGCATTAACAATTATCTGTGCAGTTGGGGTGCTGCCTGTCTTGTACAGAGGAATCAGTTTTTCAGTCTGTATTAAAACAAACAAACAAACAACCCAGCAAATATTGGAAAGATGATTAGCTTTTTCCACACTTTGTAGTGGAAGCAGCTGCAAAAGAAATCGTTAGAGCTCTCTTCTAAAGTATCTATTTTTGAGGAGTAATGTGTACATTTTTAGGCCCAAAGAACATTACTCCAAGGCATGTTACAGGCTGGGGATATGTCTTTCTAACGTGAGAAACTGCTAGCTTCGGAGAACCTGACCTGGGCAGGATCTCAGCGGACAAGATGGATTACGCTCATCGATGAACACCCTAGGCTGACACAGACATAATTCTGTAGGGGCCTGGTTCTAATATAAGCGGTTAATGCTGTCTGAATCCTCTGCTTTGCTCTTTTGGAGCTGAGACACATTTGTATTTGTAGGAGGTGCATCTATTTTTCTCTTCTTGGGCTATTTTACTTGAAAACTTCTTTCTGCTGTTTTACTTCAATTCACCTATGTTTTGCCTTGCTCCTGCAGTCCGGTATTTGCAGTGTACCTGAACCTTTTTATCATTTGGGAAATTAACTAGATTCAGTAGTTTCAAAACAGTAACTTTGAACTAACATCAGTTATTAAGGAGTTCAAAACATTATCAAAGTAATGGGTGCCATTCTAAAGGTGAACACTAATTCTGTGCATTCACCACGTTGTTGTATTGTGATAGCATTAGAGTATGTGTTGTCACTTCAGTCAACTTTCAGACTAAAAATGAAAATCTACATCCTGATTCAACTCTAACTGCAATATTATAAAAATAATCCTCTAGCACCAGGTAGTAAACTGTCATACCTTCAGTGTTGCATGCTTGCAGTATTGCCCTTTTTAGGGTTTATGTTGTGAAACTTCTCCCTTTGTTAGCTTCTTCTTCCAATGCAACTCTTAATTTGCAACATTTTAAAGTGTATTACTACTACTATACACAGTTTAAGCTTTTAAATATTGTGTTTTTATTTTGCAGGTTATACCTTATCAATTCTCCTGTGGTAAGAGCAGAAAACTTGAGATTTAAGGAGGAAGGAGTAAGGGATATACTGAAGGATGTCTTCCTTCCCTGGTACAATGCCTACCGATTTCTCGTTCAGAACGTTCAGATCCTACAGCATAAGGTACAGCAGAGCTTTTGAGCTGGAAGGGGAAGGTTTCTGTGCATTTTCCACTGTTCTGGTGAATTAGAATCATAGAGAAATTTAGCTTGGAAGGGACGTAGATCGGTTTGTGCATGCTTGCTGTTAATTTCTGTGTTACCTGCTGTTTGTACTCTGCTTTGTAGAGCTAATCTTTCTCTTGTTGAGCAAGCCTTCTATTATACATAGAGAGTAGAAGGTAGGAGAGTGTCAAGGCATCAAAAGCCTACCCTTTCTCAGATAAAGGTGCTATTACTCCCTTTTTATTTGAGGTAAGCTTGGTGCTAGTGTGTTCATACTCTTGAAAATAGAGAGTAAGACAGATGCTTTGAATTTGGAGGGGTTAATATCCATGCTAAGCCTTGATTCACTTAGCTGCTGCTAGTCACGTTTCTCGGAATACCAGTGGTGCCCTGGATTGCTGCACTTCTGGGTGTGTGCCTGTGTGAACATGCATTTCTAATGTAAAAATCGTGCTCTTTTATACTACGTAAGTGGATGTGTAAGTATTGGGTCAAATAATCCAAATAGATTCTTTGTCTGGACTCTGAAGGAAAGGAAAGTCAAAAGGTTCTTAAAATCGGATATTAAGTACTGTTCGTTAGTGCCCCTCTACTCCTCTCCCTCCAAACTGCTTTTCTGCTCTACAGAATCAATAAAGTATTATGAAACTTCTCAGATGGTTGCAAACTTTGCTATTCTGGCAAACAGCAAAATGCACTAATTATACTTTGGCTGCCTACCTTAAAAAAAAAAAATCTGCTTTTTTTTTTCAGTTGGGATTGTTATCCTGTTTTTTGTTTTAACCTAGTTGGTTCTGTTGAAGTTGTCATGTGCTCTTAAAAATAACTGTATAATTCCTTTGCCCCTTCCCCAGACTGAATTAATCTCTTCTTAAAGTCAGTGCATTTCTCCTAAGTGCTTCAGATCCCCCTAGATGAAAGGGTTACGTGAAATCAGGAGTCATAGCCTATGTCTGGAAGCTGTGATTTGTACTACAAACAGGGAAAGAAGTGCTGCATACCATTGTGTGCTGTACTGCTTTTTGTCTGTTTTAACAAATACAAATAACTGGCCCCTTTGTAGCTGAAGGTATTGTGTGATGAAATCGGGAACAGCGTAAAGTGAGGATTTCTTCGGCTGTTTCTCTTACAGATGTGCCTCTGCAATTTAATTTTCTCTCTTGGAAACCTTATAATACAGAGTGAGGGTGGCAAACTGCTAGAGTAGATGACATGGTCTGGTATAGAATTTTTAGTATGTACTATATGACTTGAATATGTTTTTTTGTATTTTTACGTTGATAGGATGAGGGAAGAGAATTCCTTTACAATGAGAACACGGTTAAGGAGAGTAATAACATCATGGATAAATGGATTCTTTCTTTCACCCAATCACTCATTCAGTTCTTCAAAGCTGAAATGGCAGGTATGCACATATATGGATGCGTGTGTTTGTGTTTAATTTTTTATTAGAGAAATAGACATTTAGTCCATAGATTTCCAGATTTTGTGTGAGACTTACAGTTCAAGTAAAAGAAAGGAAATCTGTAACCAGACACCTTAATACATAGAATACTGTTTTCATTAAACTCTCTTGTGTTTGAGGGTGGGAGGAATCACCACTCATCCTGTGAGCCCAGTAGTGTAGCTTGTTGCTGTAACAACGTCATCTGCAGCACTTGAGGCAACTAGTATTATAACAGTAACTGAAAGACAGCAGTAAAAATAAAACCAAATAAAATTTGGGAAAGCTGTAAAAAGTGAGAAAACGTGGTGTGATCACATCAGCTGAATAAAAGAATATGAAGTGCATGGGCATAGGGAATAAATTTTCCCTTATGCAGTTCCATGGAGAGAGTTTCTCTGTAATCATATTGGGACTGTGTGCAGCAGGACAGAATATCGTTAGGATATTACCTGGCTTTAGAAAGATACTTTAATGGGGTTTTTTTTCTGCATATGTTGCCTTTTTCATCTTCTGATACCTCTCAATGCTGATGTTATGTTAAGATACTTTAAATTGCTAAAGGCAAGGTGCAAGAGCCCCCTACAGTAGTTAGTCAGGTCCAGTGAGCTTACAAACTCATCAATAAAATTCTAATATGTTTTGAAGGGATTTTAGTACCTTTGAGGGCACTAGAAAGCTAGATATTGGAAAGGAGGTGGCTTTTGCCATTGTAGTCCCTTTTTATAAATAGCCAACCCCCCCTAGCCATTGATCTTAAGTTGCCCCATAAGAATTTTTAGAAGCCTTCTATAGATGTACTTGGATCTGGGGAAAGAAGATATTACTGGGGTAATAGAAAGTTAGGAAACAACCAAGTGCCAAATCTGAGCTTAAGAGATAAGACAGTCCTCCTCTGCTTCAATCATCTCTTGAATTCTCCTCCCTTAGACTAGCATGGTCATTCTCACCAAGACAAGTGAGATGAGTTTATCTTGCTAGGATAGATAAAGTAGTTCATTTTGGTGGTTACAAGATTCAGGTGCGATCATTTAAAAGCATCTCATTAAAGGGAGAAAGAATCATCAAGCTACTGATAGGCACGTGGTGAGAATGGTCTCTTGTCAAAAGACACAGCTTCTTCCTAGAAGTTTTGTCCTTTGAAGTTTGGAGTTGTGTGTTGTTTCATGAGTTGCCAGGCAGAAATATGTACGGCCTGTCCAAGGTAGAGGGCTTCTTATAAGGAGAAAAATATTTCTGAGGAAAGCAGAAGATTAATTTGAGAATGTGTACATGGGTATGGGGTTTAAACAGAGATAGTATTCATAGGAAGATGGTAGTGGGGCTGGAGACTGGAATGCTCTGCTCTGGATTTCCAAGATGGAGATGAAGCTTGTTAAATGGGATGTGTCAGCTGCCATCTTTACAAAGCAAAAGATTCTTTGAAGCAGGAGAAGAAAATTTCCATTTAAGGACTGTCAGACTGCAGTAGTATTGATGTCAAATGCTATTGTCTTTTGTGTTAGATGAAGATAAGCTGATGCGTTCATCAAATGAATAGCACATCTCATTTTGCAGTGAACATTTTCCATTTATCTTTCTGCATAAACTCTGAATTCAGTCAGGCAGGTATTAATGAGATGCAGTAATTTAGTGCATTGCCTTGTGAGAGTCTGTTATACTAATTAAAAAAAAGCTTAGGTTTGGATATATATGTATACATTTTAAACACAATTCCTACTTTATATGACTTGAAGTAGGGGGAAATGTCCTTTACAGAAAGAGGCAAGGAAAGCTCCTAATCATGACTGACAACCTCAAGAGCTGGATGGAGGAGATAATTAAATACAATACACAAGCTTCATTTTAGAAGCCAAGATTTTGCAAATGCTGAATAAATGCATGCAGAAACTGTTGTGGATGTGGCATGATGGAAGCAAAAGTAGATGATTGAGTTTGTCAGCTAATGCCATACAACTCCATCACCTGCAGGATGCATAAAATAGTTTGTCGTCTCTGCCATGTCTGCTAAGGCCTGAGCTGGAACGTGGCTGAGGCCGTGCTGCTGAGGAGATATTTGGGCCCTATCCTTCTGGGAAATGGCTCAGTTCGTGTAACAGTGTACTGTTTGTGCACCCCTGTGTATGATCATGTGTGAGAACATACAAGCCTGCAACCCTGCGTGGTGAGGAGATATCACAAACAAGAAAAATGTTGCAATTCAGCTTGGCTTCTTCCTACTTACGAAAGTGTGTTTTGTAGCAGAGCTCAATTTCGCACCAATTGGTTGTCTCTAGAAAAACGTTCACAGGTCCATTATTGCCAAATATGTTTCTGTTAAGTAAAATTTATGTTAATTCTGCCCAATTTCTACAAGTGGTTTGAATATCCAGCAACATTTCAGCCTAAATGGAGTCCCTGAAGATTTCCTGTCAGTTTATTTTAGCTCTCCCTTAAATAGGGTGAGGTTAGCATGCTCCAGCTTCTGGACACTTTAGGGAGCCTAGAAAAACTGGAGAAAAGGTAGCTGTATAACAAAACCTCTGCTACTGATGGCTCAGGGAAAACTTCAGACTTGCCAAAACATACGCAATTAGAGAAAATTAGCCAATTGAAATGATGCTACTTTCTGATATGCGCTGTTCGTGGAAATTTGGCAAAACTTAGTGTGTTTAAACCATACACATTTGTGTCCGTAAGAGAGGTTTTGCTTGTTTTGCCATCATGTAGCCGTCATCTCTGTTTTAATAGGTGCTCAAAACTGGAGCTGTAGAAATGGTCTCTTTAGAAGTGCTTGAACCTAGGTAGGTGTGTGTGAATAAGTTTTTAAGCAGCATCTGATGTAGCTGACAGCTTTAGTTTATGTTAACATCCTTGTCCAAATATAACATTAGCTATTGAACAGGAGTACTGTGTGTTTTCTTCTCTAAACCTCGGCTTTCATGTTGGAAATGTGATTTGGACATGTTAACTGTTAAATAGGGCAAGTAGTAAAATAACAGAAAGATATTGTGGAAAATTATATGGTAAGCAATTCTTTATGTTTTAAGGGGGTAAAAATCCCTATTTAGAAACAGTAAGTCTTACTATGGGTTTTTCCCTACCCAATAGTGCCTACTATAACATATTTAGAGAACAGCTTGTGCACATTTCCCCATACGTGCATGCCTCTTTCTCGAGTCATAGGTAAGATTTTACAATTTGGCTTATAAACTAGGATTTTAGTTAGCTATTGAGGGGAGAAAATCATGTTTACAGGCTAACTTGGTCTCCTTTAAAACATATACTACTCTTACTACTTGAGGTTTTCATTTTTTTTAACCGGCCTTGCAACTAGATAATTCATTACTAGACCAGACCTGGGAATCTTGTAGGAATACAGATTTCCAAATAAATAAGGTCTTTCCCCACCGTGGCGCAGATCTTCTGAGAGTTTTCTGTTTAGGTTTAAATACTAGTACTCTGCATTTAAAGATATTTCTATTTTATAAAAAGCAGTGAAAAGTATAATGAAACTTTTAAAGTAAAGATATAGCTCTTTTTTTCAGTAGCTGCTTGATATAGGAAACTATGATCCAAAATCAAACTCAGAGTATTCAAAAGTTCCTCACTTTTAAATAAGTTGTGTTCAGGTTTTTCTTTAGAAAGCCAAGTCCTATTTAATTCTTCTACAAAACTGATCCTCTTGTATTGAAGTGAACAAGTGAAATTTGCTTTCACAGTTGCACTGTAATGCTGATGATGACGTTCCTTTTTGTGTTGGCAAGTTATGCTGAACTTGAAAATACATCTATGTTTATCATCTTACCTCGTCAGGCTTGCTGTTATTTTGCATTCTTTTAGTCTACTATGTTACTAAGAATAATGAAAAATTGCAAGCAATTCAGGGAGAACTGATTGAAATAGGTGTTGTATTTTAAATATGGCAATGAAGAAAGAAAATGGTGGCAGTGACTGGTAGTAAAATTTTCATGCATGTTTCTGCAGTAATTCTGTTGCATTTTTAGTGGCTTGTCTGTATTTACAGCATGTGCAAATCTAGGATTTGCTAGATCCTGCATGATGAATAGTTCTTTATCCACTTTCCTTTTTATGAGTCGGACAAAAGCATAAGGCTTCCATAATGCATGTTTGTGTAGGATTAGGGGAGTAGTTTGGTGGGAGATGTGTTTGTCCTGAAGCACGAGACTAGCTGGTGTGCGTAACTTCATAATATGGTTTTAATAGTGTGTTTAATCACTTTTTTGATTTTACTGAGATACTTGCTTCTATTAAAGCTTTGCTTAACACCAGAGCTGTAAATGATAATCCATTTCTTTAAGTGAGGAACTTGATGCAGAAGGAAAATATTGCCTACAGTAAACATTTTTCCTTCTAGCTTACAGGCTGTACACTGTAGTCCCTCGACTAGTGAAGTTTGTTGATATTCTGACCAACTGGTATGTTAGAATGAATCGCAGAAGATTAAAGGTACGTATCTATTTCTGTGATGTACTGTAAACAAAATCCAAGTAGTCTATGCTAATTTAAACCATAGCGGCTTCATGGTGTTACACAAAATCTTTATGCTGTGTTTTTCAAGTGATCAGTCTGTAGCTGGTAACAGAGATGAGAAATTCATTTGCGTATGTAAAACGTAATTTTTTTCCTCTTCTTCATTTGGCTTTCTTCATAAAGCAAACAAAATGTAGAATAGCTCAGAGTTTCACTTGCTTGGTGGGACTGAGCAATAAGGGATACAGTTTGGAAAACCAGTTTATTGCACTAAGATATGAAATCTTGAATGTTTACGGGAATGCACTTTGATTTTTTAAAACTGTAGTTGATTTTTTTTTCCTTCTTCTTCTTCCCTCATCTTCTCTAACGTGGTGAATGCTTTGAATAGGGTGAGAATGGGACTGAAGACTGCATTATGGCTTTGGAAACGTTGTTTAGTGTTTTATACTCCATGTGCAGACTTATGGTAAGGGATTTACAGTAAACTATAATTATTTGACATTTTTAACATAGTTAATTTAAAAGCATGCATCTCTTAAGTTTCCTGCACAATCTAGGAGCCCAGAGGCTGAACAGATGGGGAGAATGACTGTGCTGTTATTGCTTTGGGTAGCTTAATTCACTTTTCCCCTCCCCTCTTTATTTGCTTGTCTAGTCCATGGTACTATAAAGAATGCAGACGGTACCTGACTTAGAGACATTGCGATTTCTTACCTGATGCCCAGAAGTACAGGCAAAGCTTAGAAAGAAGGTGAATAAGTAGTACCAATTTCATCATTTATTACGGTCAACATCTTGGATAACATCAGTTCTGTGTTGAAGACAGCGTGTAAGCATTTTGTTTTTCCTGAACTGTCCTTATGCGGTTCGAAAGCATTGCTTATTCATAATGTACAAACAATAAAGAAACAATAGTGAATGAATGAATACAACATTGCAGGCACCATATACTCCATTTATCACTGAACTGATGTATCAGAATCTGAAGACACTTATTGATCCAGCCTCGGTTCAGGAAAAGAACACCGAAAGCATCCACTACCTCATGCTTCCTCAAGTGAGGTAAGAAACAACTGTTCTGTGGCTAAATGGTTTGGGCTTTGTTTTTGTTTGTGTTTTTTTTTTTTTTTTTGCTTTTCATAGTAAAGTACTCCTTTGCTTACTTGCTTGTAAAACTGTTCTGCAAGACAGGAAAACAGCCTACTTCTATAAGCTATACTTTTATAAGGTGAATGGTTCTCTTGCCTCAAGATGAATCTTAAAATGATCTTTTAACATTTTTTTTCTTTTGTATGAGCAAAAAATGTTAAATTTAAGTGTTGATTAAACTCTGGTTAATGTTGGTTTCTTTGCTGTTGCAGACCTTCCTTTTTGCTAGCAATACATTTTGCACCCCACTCTCAAAGTTAGCTGAGAATTTTCTTTTCCCTCCACATTTAGGCAGTAGATTTGTGCTGGGTTAAAGGATTGTAGAGACAGGAAGGGGAACAATTAGAAGGAATACACATTCCCAGCCCATAATGTTTCCTGCTTGTGACGGGCATGGAATATCCAGTTTACTCTTTAAAATATGTGCTTAACTGGAAGTATAATGCCTACCTGTAGAGGATCCCAAAGGATTAGGAAACTTTGTTGCAGACCCTACTGTTGCAGGAACCGGTTGCTGATGCCAAATCCCACATGGGTTGAAGTTCTGTTTTATGGAGCACGTAAGGGGTCAGCAGGAGTTGTTCCTTTGGCTTCAGCATTTAGACCACAATCTGAAGAGATTGCCGCTTCTTTGTAAAAGGATCTGTAACGTGAAGGAGAACTTTCCAGACTGGGGTGATTCTTGGTTGAGTTTTTTTCTAAGTGCTAACGTGTCTCAGAAGAGTTCAGATCCGTGATGGCTGTGTCACTGAATACAAGAGAAGCACGTTATTTGCTATTTCCTTTTGTGTTGCAGCTCAATTTGAAAACCCTCAAGGACAAGGAAACTAACCTTGATATTTCAGATGTCAGCTTAAGACTTGAAACAGTCTAGTAATGTTTCTTTTATGGATACCGTATCCTTTGAGCAAGGTGTATGTTCTTTGGAGAGCAGTGAGGGTTAGATTGGTGTGATGATAGTGCTGGTTTCCCGCTGCCTAGGAACATGCTGTAAAGAATATGTCATCAAAGAATGTGAAACTCCGCAGTTACCAGAAATGCTTTTGAGCTCCTGCAGCATGGACTAATGGAGGGATATTGAGCTATTTGTGGGCACTCAATTCAGGCATGGGTTAGCATAGGCCTTTGGAAGTGGCTTAGGCACTTGCTTGTTGCTGTCAGTGATGAGCGACTCGCTGCTGCATCACGCAGATGTAGGAGGTGTTTGAGTGGCTGCACAGCTTTCTCCTCTTTCTTCTGCTTAGATTGGCTTTTTGTCTACTACTACTTTGTGTAATTTATTGGATCCCCTATATTTTGTTTTTTCCTCCATCCACCAGGTATAAAGGCATGTTATCAAAATTAAATTATTGTTAAAGTTTTGCAGTTTGACCTGTTGTTGCTGAGCACATAATTGCATTTTTCTCTGAATGTTTTTGATGACTGCATAAAGACAGCATTGTCGGTTAATAATAGAGATGTGAAAAACTTTTTTGATGCAGTTATAGAAAATAGTATTTTAACCTCTAACAATACAGAGGAAGAGCTATATATTAATAGTCATAGTTATCAAGCTAACAAACTGCCACTTTTACAGCTGCACTCGATTCCATGCCTATTTTACAAACCCCACTGAGGTATTACATGGTTGCCTAGTGTCTGAACAGATTGGCTGCATTAAATTCTGTGAATGTACGCGAAATCCACAGAAACTGCTCTTGTTTTATGGCTTCACGATGGTGCTGAGTAATGGCAAGTGATATTGAAATGATGCAACATTTTATGTGAACTTCTGTGAGTGCACGACTTTCTATTGCACAGTGTACACACCTCAGAGGTTTTCTTGAGGACTATCCTGGAGACTGGCTTTTGGAAGAACAGAAGCTTCAAAATAAGCAGTAATATTTTAACTGAAGCCTCATGCCGGAGATGTGGGCATTCCAGGTGTTAGTTTTGCTTTGCTGCTTTACCGGTTTTGTTTTTCTAGATAATCCTTGACAGCATTGTTTACATCCCAGTACTTTTTACCCTTATAAAACAGCTAGCGACTTTATGTTCATTTTGTTCACCAGTGTCTTTTGAACCAGTACCTCCTGTCTTGATATGATACTTGATAAGTGCAGTTTTAAAGGAGCTGCCTGAATTATGCAGCTACTCAAGAAAACCACATTCTCAGAGCTGTTGGCTGCTAGTACATTTGAAGCAAGATGTGAATGTCAGCTTATTTAAAAAAAATTAAAAAAAAAAAAAAAAGCAAGCTGCCTCAGAATGGAAAGGTGTTAAAATAATGAAGCCAGAAAAAAAATGATGAAGGCAGGAACCATGACAGGACTGTCTAAAACATCAAGCTAAAATATGTAGGATTCCTAGGAAAGATTATAAATTGAGATCCAGTGAGTTGGTTGCATATAGGATACTTATAATGACAAAAAATACCTATTTATAATATCTCTTTTGCATCTTCTTATGATATTATTAATATCTAATGAAAAATAAAATTTACATTAATAAAGTAGGTAGTATGACTCAGTCCATCATTATCTTGTGAGCGATGCTAATAAAAGATGGTTTAAAAATAGCTCTCTATTTTGTTTTGGAGCAAATTCATTCTCCATGCTCTTCTCCCACAGAGAGGAGAAAAACATGTTTGTTCATTTTTCACGTTACCCCAAACAGGGCATAATCTAGTTTCTTAGAAATTTCTGTGAAATGGGGCAAAATGCTTTAAATCTGCTCAGATGTAAACAAGATGGACCAATGTAATGTTTCCTTTTTAATCTAGGGAGGATCTGATCGACAAAAAAATCGAAAGTGCTGTTTCTTGTTTGCAGTCTGTTATTGAGCTTGGACGAGTAATCCGAGATAGAAAAACCATTCCAGTAAAGGTTAGAACTCTTTAACGCCTCTTACCAATACCTTGTGAATGTGCAACAGTTGTGTAACTTTGGGATAAGTCTGGGAAAATGAAATGTAACTGATTTTGGAATGGCAAACATAGTTCAACAGCGAAAGCTTCAAATGATGATTAGATAATAATTTCTAAAGCTCTTATTTTCAGTTGCAAGGAGAAAACAGACTCTTTCTTCTCTCTCCCTTCCCCAGTATCCTCTGAAAGAAGTAGTTGTTATCCACCAGGATCCAGAGGCTCTGGAAAACATCAGGTCTTTGGAGAAATACATCCTCGAGGTAAAAACATAGTGAAGAATTGTGTATGCAAATCAGTTACCTTTAATAAGCAAACAAACAGAAGTCCCTAACCTTCCCTATTGTCTTTATTAATAACTCACTAAGCAAAATTAATTTAAATAAGATTTATGATGAAAGGGATATGAATGAGAATTATATGCAGAAATAATGGTAAATGGGTGATGATCCTAAAGCAGTCAGTTGTAGTACTAAGAAATAATTAATTTTTCAAACTGACCATGTAGCAGGACTTCATTAATAATTAAGAGGCCTTTAGAAGTGTTATTTTTCTTCATAAGCGAAGGACAAAAGCATTTTCTGAATGAAAATAAGACAATATTCAGCTATATGCTTGTCAAAGACAGATAAATTGCAAAATATGTAATCTCAGTTGAAGGGCATTAAAACACAGTTGCTTGACTGTAAGCGGAAGGGTTGATTTTGAGAATTCCACATAAGGGAGAGTAGGGACCAACCACGATTTTTGCAAGATGTTGTTTAGGAAATAAAATGTCAAATAGATAAGATCTTAGTCTATATAACTTTTTACGGTTATCCTCTTCTATATACCACTGCAGTACTCTTTAATGTGTATCTATTAGAGAAATGCAGCCTGCCCTACTTCTAAATCTTTTTTAGAATAAAAGTCCTGGCATTCAAAAGAAAAGTAACCCTTCTTACTTTTTGAGCTGACTTTCTATAAACTGGTTTAGCATTCAGCTTTTAGTCAGTCTTTTAAAAATAAATAATATTTTAAGTGAGATGAAAAAGGAGTTTGTTTATAAATAAGTAAATTTCATTTTTTATGCGTTTATACTGTAAATAATTCTTTTAAAACTGCAGTACCACATTTCCGAAGGTGTAGTGAGAACACAAAGCCTATTATTTTGATTGCTTTAAAATATTGTTTGTAGGGTTGTTTTTTTTCCTTGGGTTTTTTATGTTCAATTAAATTTCATTACAAATATACTTTTTATCCGTTTTTCTTTCATATCTGCGATGTACAAGAGGACATCAAAGAGTGGCAAAAAAACATTAAGAAGGAACAGATTTTTTTTTTTAACTACAGTAACAAATGTGGATGAGCCAGGTGTAAATCTAAAATAAGGGCGGGGGGGGGAGCTTCTATGCTAGTTAGTATGCCTTTCAATCTTTTGTAGCTTTTGGTGCCTTCAAAACATCTTGCAAGCCAATGGTTGTTGTTATTCAAAACTATCGTCTGTCTATTGCCTTTGAAATCATGACCTCTTCTATGTATAATCTTTCGGAGTTAACAGCCCAAAGTCCAGGGGCTTGATAATTGCTTCACTGAACAGGGAGCTAAATAGGACATCAGTTCACTGTAAGATTGGAGGTTTTTGAAACTACTTTGGAAGGCAATTACAGAGGAAGGAAGGCTAAGCAGTACTGTTCTTTCTGCTCAGTCTTAACTTCTTCCTGCTAAAGTAGTCTTTCCTTGGGAAAGATGATCACTTGTCACCAAGATGTTCCACTGTGTTGCTTGGGGAGATATGCCAAGACTTCCATCAGTGTAACTGTCTGTGTTGTTGGGAGGAAAGAATTGCATTCAGATAGGAGCTCTTTACCTGCTAGGAAATGCAGAATTCTAAAGGAATTGAAATTGTGTAGAATATTGGGCAGAATGCATATATTCTACTCCAGAGTATAAATTGGGGATGATTTCATGACAGTAATTAATCTCTGTATATTAATCCATTTGGATTTTTACTTGAGTCCTTCCCTTCATGCAATCCTGTTGCATTTTTGTGCAGCTCTAATTCAACAAGGCTTAATATATGCAGCACACTTCTTTCAGCTGAGAACTGAATGAGAGGTCTTGCAAAACGAACGTGCCTAGTTAGTTGTTCAGACACTCTTCCCCATTTAAGTCCTCCTGGTTTAAATTTTTTTTGAGGAAATATTAGCCTCAATACAAAGTACGTGCTAGAGAAATTAAGTACGATGTAACATACAAACTAAAAACCCTTGCATATTACTTCTCTAACTATTATGGTGGATTTCATGTAGCAGTCTTAAAATTACTTTCAAAGGGCTGTGAACTGCACGCTTAGCCTTCTCGTGTCTTGCCCTCTCTACTTGTACTTGAAAGATAATCTCTGTTTAAATAAGCAAAAGGCAGAAGAAGAATGTTTTGAGCAGCAATATAGTTGTACATCTGCACAGTTTATTAAAGAATTCCTTCTCTCCTCTCTCATGGTAGCTTCTGATCTAGAAGGGTGAGCCCTGGGGTATGGTTTCCATTTCTGTTACCCTTCTACGGCGGTCCTCCTCTTCTCCTCTTCCTGTACTTTCAGTGCTTGTAGCAGATATGCCAAAAATGGATTACCACTCCAACTTAATTCTTCATCAAACTTTACGTCCTGCATACTTCTTGGCCACTGTCGTATTAGTGTATGGCTGGTATGTGTGAAAGCACAGTAATTGGAGGGGAAATGTAGGGATTCTCCTCAGTTTGGACTAGTTCCCTCCTTCACGTAGCTCCACCCACAAGTCTGAAGCTTTGAATTTGACTTCCTGCAGAGGAACTTACTGTCCCATTTCTGCCTTCAGGATATTCTTTTCATGTTGTATCACCTAAGACCTCCTTCTTCAGAAGAGCTGTTATAGGACTGGTGGGTTCAGGAAACTGTTTTTAGTTTGTATTTCTGTTTAATGGCCTCTGATGTATTAAATAGGAAATATTTCTACTAATTGACCTTTGATCTTCCTGTCGTTTTTGATTTGTCAATCTTTCATTTTGGAGAGTGGCCTATATACCTACTTGGTGTCACTTATAATAGCTGTCCTAATGCAAAGTAGTAGTACATGGAGCATAAGATTACAATGCTTTTCATTTAATGGGTCTTTATTTTTCTTCCATAAATTTATGCAATATTTGACATTCTCTACAGCCAGTGAAACTGGTCTTGAAAGATATCAGTAAGATTAAATTTCTTTTTCAGTTATAATAACCACTGACAGTACAATATCTAAGTATTTTTCCTTTGTCCAGAAATGGTATGGCCCTTACCATAAGCCTGTCCTTGGTAGGTTAAGGACTCTTTCTTCCTTCTAATGAGATATCTTCAGAGTGCTCTGTAACAGAAGACTTGGCCACGTACTTGAGATTTGAGTCTTTTTTAATTCAAGGTCATTGTCAAAATAAGCTCCTTTTGCCTTGACAGAGAATAAAAATCTTTGTCTGCCTTATCAAGATAAACTCATCTCATTTGTTATGGGGAGAGCGACCATGCCAGTCTAAGAGGGGGGAATTCAAGAGGAGATTGAAGCAGAGGAGGACTATCTGGTGCCCTCTTAAACTTAGATTTGGCACTTAGTTGTTTCCTAATTCTCTGTCACCCACCTAATACCTTCTTTCCCCAAGCTTAAGTACATCTATAGAAGGCTTCTAAAAATTCTTAAGGGGTAACTTAAAATCACTTGTTATGGGTGGCAGGGCCATGGCTTGATGCATGAGGTTGTTTTGGATCAGTGTTGTATGCTTTTTGTTTTAATTTTAGTCATGATAGGACTTAAGAATTCAGCCCCTAGTTACACAGCAGGACCCACTCTGTTGAAGCTGTATGAATATTGAAGAGTGCACAATTGTAGTACAAGACTTTGGTAGGGGAACATCTCTTGAGTATAATGGGCATATTAAGAGCAAAGTGATAAGTTTGGAAATTTGTCAGATCAGCATTGTGATTGGGGTAATTTCTTTTCTATCTGGATATTGATGGAGAAGATGCAAGGAATTTATCTTGAAAAGCCTTAAAAGTCAAGAAAAGTTGTTACGCATGATCCAATAGCAGACTGGGAAAGATGCAAAGAGAAGACCTATACAGTGAAAACATCCAGCCTCAAAAGAAAACAAAGAAAGAAGAAAAAAAAGGCAGAAAAGCTCTCAAATCACAAATTGTGATGATCTTGGCTACTCTGAAAGCCTATCTAGATAAGAATAGTGTAATGGTTGAGTGAATTATGTGGTGCCTTGTGCACTAAAGGAATTTTAATTGGGAAAAAAGAAAAGGAAAAAAATCTTTATTTCCAGGTAGAGTTGGTAAGGTTTTTCTGTGATGTTAGCGTATTGATTGTTCCTGTTAGACTTGGCAACAATGATACATCACTTCAGAACTGCTTTTGTTCTCAGTCGTTTCAACATCAGGATCTCTTTGCTTGGAGTTCAGGTCACAGACTGGTTCAGGTCGGTGTCTACTGTGAGTTCTTTCAGCTCAAAACTGCAGTTGTGGATTGTACAGAATCTATTTTTAAGAAAGCTGAGGTTTGCTTACTTAAATTACTTCCAAAAGGCTAACTGACAAAATTTGTGTAAGCTGTGAAGTTGTACAATGAAGGTAAGTAAGGTAACACAGGAACGCTGCCTAATTGGATAAATGTACAAAAGTATTTTTTAATTGATATTAGTTTGCTACCTAAAACAGGGGTGAGGAATATCTTTTTGGAAGTTGAGTTATAACAAAGTCAAGTATGTTTGTGGAAGCACAAATACAAAATAAGATACCGTTGTCCATTTTCCTGTGTCTGTTTATGCATCTTAAAATTCAACAGGCTAATAGTAAAGCTTAGTATGATTTTTTTGTGGTGTTGCATAGCAATCAGTAATTGTTACAATTAATTGTTTGCAAGGATGGTGCAGAGTTGGAGACCAGTGCGTACAGGCAGACTGAGGCTTTGTCTCTGTTTGCAGTTTTGTTCATCGTACTGGTGCATATTCAGTGCATAACCTTTAGTTATTGCCAGAAGTCTTTTTCTAGTAAGTTTGCAGGTACCAGAGGTAAGCGATCAGAAAAATTGCACCATCTGATTTTCCTGCAATTGCTGACAAAAGGACTTGAAAAATACAGGGGTTGTCAATTCTTTGAAAAATTCATTCATCACTTTTTCAGAAATAGCTGTATTCTTTGACCTGCACTCTTCTCTTTCATCATCAAAACAAAAATCATTTAAATAAATGGAATTTAAAACTAGTATTAGAGCTGTCCAGGCTATGGAATTGGCCCACTTCTGGAAATGGTGCAGCTGTTATGGAAAATGACCGAGCTCACAGAAGGAAATGAATCCAGAGGGCTTTTAGCAGCACTGTTGAAAACAGTTTCTCTGTATACATTAGCAGTTGAAGCTTTTTCCAGCCCTCGTTCATGGCTCCTCTTCCAAACTACTTTCTGGGAAAGGTGGTTATCTGAGTAAGTTTTATTCTATGCACTGTCCGGATCTTGTTTGCATTCCACTTTTGTGTGCCCTTTTACCCCCTTGCTCTCTATGACTATGGTAAAATAGAGATAATTGACTTCCTCTTCATCAGATTCAAGGTCTTCCAGTAGTTCATAATGTTAGTGGTGTCACAGTAAACTAATGGATTGAATCCAATAATGGAAGAATGGGTTGAATTAACTGACACAGGAACTGCGGTGGTGGGTGGCTGGTCTTTTTTCAAAGCCCTAGCGTAGCGCTGTGAACGTGTGACTATAGGGGCCATCCTGGTGGGAGTGGGAAGGATCACCTGCCTCCGTCTCGCGCTCTGTGTACGAGACTTGAAAGATGTGCTAAAGAATTGATTTTGATTATTTTGCAAGTAAAACTAAGCAATATTTTAAATCAAAGCACTACACGGAGGCAGATAAAAACAAACCTAAGATACGGAGTTGCTTTTCTCAAAAAATCATTCTATTTTTTTAATTAATAATATATATATAGAAGAATGGTTTTCTTATCTAATCAGTATAGAAAATCTGTTCTGGATGAGTAGGCTTGTGTATAATATATCTAGTCAGGTCTAAAGTGGAATTTGTCTTCAAATTTTGTGCTTTTTTTTGGATTACTCTTTCCTTCCCCCCACCCAAGTTTGTCATTTATCACTTTACTGACAGGCTTGTTTCCAAGAGCACCCCGTTAAAACAGAATTTCTGAAGTACATAGTTTTCATTAGATTTCCTAAAAGATTTGTTAGATGAGATTAGATTCAGTTTATTCCTTGGGCCTCAGGTCAATAGGGCTTCCTGGGGAAAAAGACTGTAAAAACAGAAGTTGTATTTAAGCATTGCTTCAGCCTAAATGTTTGGCTGCTCGCTAGTTCTCTCACACTGACACTTCCCTTTACTTCTGCTGTCTGCGAAGCCGGGGTGAGCCTGCTCGTCAAACGCACCTGGTGATTCTGTACCACGTTAACGTGAACTCTTAGCATCCTTCTAGCGGAGCTTTAAACATAAAACGCCTCAAACATTGGGCAGTGTGACAGAAAACCTGCAGGGCTGTAGTGAAGCGTGCTCCGAGCACGTGCCGAGGTTTGTGGGAGCAGGGAGTTGTGCGCTGGTGGCAGGAGTTAAAGTTGTGTTCCCGACGCATTACACCAAGAACAGGGAGACTGAGACGCTGTGCGAGGCTTTGAATTTTGTATTATCAAGTCCTGCTTGTGGCTGCTTCTTACCGAGCTTTACAAAGCAGGGAAAAGGGAAGACTTTTTGAAGACACTGAGCAACGTTGGGGTACAGTGTTACTGTGTTTACAGGAGATATACCAAAACACTGTTTTTTGGTATTATTAATAATGCGCAATGCATTTGTTTTTCAGACGGGATTAAGAGTAGAGCAGAAAGGTTGGCTGTGTATTTTCAAGTTTGGCATTGTATGATGGTCAGGGTGTGCAATTAAGGTAATTTTTTTTTCTTTTTTAATAGTGACTTTTAATATTCTTATGTGATGAGAAAAATTTTGTAATTAAGAGCATCAGAAATGGCTTAGTGGTTTAGACTAATGGCTCATCTAGCACCATATGCTGTCTCCCTCAAGGGCAGAGTCCATTTAGGGAGAGCATGAGGGTCTGGCCATTTCTTGCAGTGCATTTCTCTCATAACTGGGCATCTGCAGCAACTGTATTTAAAGGTGTTCAAGGGCAAGGCCTTGCCTGTTCCCTGTAATATCTTTTTGTGTGCCTGTTATCCTGGGTTTGATAACCTTGTGTTCCCCTTCAAATAGGGGGACAAAACCAGCATGCATTATTCGAGGTATGGGTACCCCCAGGTTTCTAAGTAGTGGCAAAAATGGTATCCTTGGTCTTCAGACCCCTTGTGAAGGTGGTGAAAGGTTTAGCTTTTTTTGGCTGCCGCCGCACCCTGAAGTATCTTCAGGAGTCTTGCACTCTGAAGTGTGGGATGAGGCTTGTCTGAGCGAGGTGTGTTTCTGTACGCTAAGGACCTAGCATAGACACATAAGGAAGGAGACAAAGTGGGGGAACATTAGGCAATGTAAACCTTAACATAAAATATTCATTTCTGTATCCCTTTAGCCAGAAAACTATAATTTTATAAGTCTTTCTTCATGAATATTGTCAGGTCCTTTTCTGATGCTGTTGCACACAAAGGTAACAGTTTTATCTCTTCAGGCAGTTGCAACAGTAAAAAAAAAAAAAAAAAAAAGTTCTTGAATAGGGATCTGACTTGAGTTGAATGTCTGCCTAAAGGCTGAAGGTGAGAATGGGATGTTCTTTTAAAGAGTAACTTGAGTATTGGTTTGGTCTGTCATGACAAATTACTCTGTTTGTAAGGGCAACCATATAGAAAATTGGCAGCTTGAGTGTTTTGAACCTTTCTTGTACTCTTTCCACCAGTTGTCACTGAGATGGCTGTTCTTTAGCTTTGCTTTTTCTCTTGGTGTGTTTATACAGGAGCTTAATGTACGTCAAGTGACGTTGTCTACTGATAAAGATAAGTATGGAATCCGGCTGAGAGCAGAACCAGATCACATGGTGCTTGGGAAGCGTTTGAAAGGTGCCTTTAAGCTTGTCATGGCTGCAATCAAGGAGCTGAAGAGTGAGCAGCTAGAAAAATTCCAAGAGACAGGTGGGTAGTGGCACAAACCACCAAATGGTGGCAATGTTGACCTAAAAAAGAGCCAAAGGATTTTGGATCTGTAAGAAGAATTCGAGCAGTTACCCTTTATTTGTGTATGGTAATCAAGCATTTATGGGAACAGATCCGAAAGTATCCTTCCATGGACTTCAGGAAATTTAAGGCCTATTTCCCACTTAACCATCCCAATTAAATTTCATGTTAATGAAAATAAAAGAAAAAGTTTTTTCTTTATTTTTTAAATTTTGTCAACAGCAGAATGAAAGTGGGCATGTATACTGAACTTGCACTGTTCTCCTGTTTAAGTGTTCTCATAAGTAGAAAATGGAATAATTTGTTGAATAAGACTGAGTCAAATCTGAGCTGAGTATACTTGTGACAGTTTTTATTCTAAAGGTGGTGTTTCAATCACAGATTTGCAGGGGTTTGTGAATTTTCCAGGTATATCCGCTTATTTAGCAGCTAGAACATAAAATTTTGAATTGAATTCAATATGCAGGTTATTTTTATATTTTACTCAGTTTAATTCAAATGTTATATAGTTGAAGTGTATGCTTTAGCTGAGTTCTGTTGCCTGTGGGAGTATTAGTATGGAAAATCTGAATTTGGGATAGTTTGGTGTTTATTACCACTGTTTAATTGCTGTTTAGCTGTATTGCAGATGTAGTGTGTTTCCTGCATTTGAAGTTTGATACTTGTTTTATGCTTTTTTAATGAAGAAAAAGTTTTTACTGTGGTTTTTAAGAGAAGTTCTTCATTTGCTAATTATGCAGGCACCATTGTTGTAGAAGGACATGAATTGCATGGGGAAGATCTTCGTCTCATGTATACTTTTGATCAGGTTGCTGGAGGATCTGCCCAGTTTGAGGCACATGCTGATGCTCAGGTATTTTGTCAGTTGTTTCTTATTTTTTGGTTTAAGGCAAGTATTCTTCTAGAAGTAAAACGAAAATTGTGAGGTGAAAGCTGGATGGTTTTCTTTAGTCGTTAAAGAGCTAACAATAACTACTCTGAGCTCATCTTTTAGATTTTTGAGCTTTTAAAGCATTCTTACTCTCTTCAACATGATGTAACTGAGCGGTTCTATTAAAAACATAACCGTGCATCCGAGTGAATTAATATGGGCTTATTTAAAAGTTTGTCATCTGTTCAACTGTCTTCTGTGCATTACCTCAGGTTTTAGTTCTGCTAGATGTTACCCCAGACCAGTCAATGGTGGATGAAGGAGTTGCCCGGGAAGTGATTAATCGCATTCAGAAGCTTCGCAAAAAGGTTAGGAAACAATGGAACAAGAAATTTCTGTTTTTAAACAATTTTTTGTCAGTATGTATTGACATATGTAGAGGGAACTGACCTTAACTGAAACATGAGGCCCTGTATCATTTATCTGATGTTTATCTTAAGGCACTTTGAACCAATATAACTCCTTCTCTCTATCATACTAAACCAGAAAGAGCTGCACTGGGTATCTACGCTTTGTGCCAATAAAGCAGGGAGGTGATGACAAATCTAGAGAACCTTTAATATGGAGAGAACTTTAATATGTAATTCTGCATAAGTAATTTTAAAAGCTTTAGAACTTGCAAGGTTAAAACAAAAAAAACCAAAAAAACCCTCCATCTCATTGCCATATTGGACATGGAACATGCCAACATGGAACACATTGTTTTGTGATATATGTTGAATTTTCCTGCTTGGCTAACTTGTTGACCATGATAGGCTAGAACTTGCATCTTTTGCAGACTTACATCTGAAGAAATCTTTCCAGAGCTCTAAATAGTGTGTAGAGATAATACTTGGGACTTGATTTTGGGAAAAGACTTTTTTTTTTTAAACACAATAAAGACTGCATAAATGTATGAAAAATGACAAACTTATATCAATGCTTTATAGAATAAAAACAGGAAGGAAGGTGGTTAAGTTACCTAAGTTACTGGAAGAATTAAATTTGCTTCTGTGGTGATACAGAGTCATAACTTATTCTCATTTAAAGGAATATTAGAATGCTTATTTTCTAGTCTTGGCTATTAATAACTTATAAGGCTAAAATGCATATGTTCTGTCATTTTTTTTTCTTTCCCATTCCTTATGGCAAAGTATACAAGAGATTAAAAATGTGAAGAGATTCTTGGTCTGCAATAATAATTGCTGAGATGGCATCCATATTAGTATTTTTAGCAGATTTTGAAAATAAGTTTTCTCTGTGCAGTCACTTGTTTCATATTTTTTTTTCTTGTAGCCATTTTCTTAATAAAGCAGTATTCTAATATAATTCAGTACCAATAAACGTATCTTTCAGATTAAGTGTCATTTTTCTGAAATACTTGTCAGTATGTGTGATAAATAGTGTGAAAACATAAGAGAAGTCTGGTGACCGCCTTCAAAAACAGTATCAAAGTATCTTGAAGACTGTTCTGTGTTAAGAAAATGCCACTGCTTGAACAATTGTTCAATAATGACCAGAACTGGGGATTTCAATTCAGGCTAACAGATCATGAAAATGCTGTGAAGATCTTGTGCATCAAAAAAAAAAAAAAACTTTTAAATAAAATTTGGTAGGCTTTTAGTGCTTTAAGGGGGAGAGTTGATAAATGAATTTGAAAATGAAACGTTCTCAGTCAAGTCAGTTTTTCTGTCATCGCCTTTTTTTAAAAAAAACTCGTAACGTTTCAAGGCTCTTTTGCTTGTCTGACAAAGGAATTGTCTGTTCTAAAATTTCTGTGGAAGCTTTTAATAAATGTCTGGCTCATATCTTTATAAGATTTAAAGAAGCATACTTGCTAAATATATATATTTTTTGTAGTTTGTGTGTGCAGAAGTCATCTTGCTGTCGTTACTAATGTTTTTGGTCTATCCTTCAGCGAAATCTGGTTCCTACAGATGAGATTACAGTGTACTACAGATCAAATCCGGAAGGTGACTACCTGGATACTGTTATTAAGGAGCATACAGATTTCATTTTTGCAACAGTAAAGGCTGCCCTGAAGCCCTACCCAGTGCCTACCTCAAAAGAAGTTCTCATCCAGGAGACAACCCAGGTAAGAGAGGAAAAAATGTCAACCCCATGGTTCATTTTGTCAGCTGCATTTAACTGAGCAAGTCACTTGGATTATAGAAAATGTGTATGTCAATACTTACTTGTGGGATACAGTTGGTCACTTTCATATTTGAATTTCCATGTGCATCATTTTGGTTTAAAAAGAAAATATTTGGGCTCTGTGTGACTAGTATATTTGGAAATGAAGCCGTTTGGGTACCAAAACACATACCTTAGGCAGTCACTGTGTAAGTTTAATAGAGGTTGGATGGTTATTTGTACTTGGATTAGTTCAGTGCCTGGACAGCAAAAATATCATTGTTCTGGTTTCTTTAATGTGCTTTTCTATTAGAAAAGCTCTTTTGTTTCTAAATTTTGCCTCTTGGCTATATTTCTGAGGGTTAGTCTTTCATAACAATGCAGAGTTCCACAGATTTTACAGATACCCTTTCAGCACCAGATTTGAACCATTTTGTTTGTTTTCTTTGACTGTTCTAATGTGTTTTCAGAAGGCTTTTGCCTTCGTTTTATGCAAACTTAACATATTCAAAAGGCGCTTCTGTCAGAATTGTGGATGAAATGGACTCTTCAAACTAGATGTCATACTAAACCAGAAAGACTTAGGATATACCAAATAACTTACCAATTTGAATTACAGAATGGCTTGGGGTCTGGAAATAGCTGAAAAGAGAGGATGCATTTCATCCATTTTGCTAAACAGTATGTATAAGAAAATGTTTTAAACTTATTAATGGAGTACAGATTTGAAACAAAGTTATGTTTGACCTTTTCCAAGACTAATAGTTTCACTTAGTGACAATCACATGAGAAAGTGTTACGTAAAACGAGACATGACGCAGAATGTTGTGCTTGAAGAACTGGAGACAATGCTTTGGTATTTCTTCTAAGTACTTATCTGATCGATTGTGAAGAATATAAACCTAGATGATTGTGATGGACAGTTCGATGTTAAAAGTCTACATCAAATCTGAATTAGAATGTAGAGCAGCTGGAAAAAAATGAATTTAATGTGGATGAATTCATGTACTCAAGTGATTATCTACAGATGGTTAGGAAAATGAAAGAAGACATTATTTTAAAGTGTTTTCTATAAAGTATGATTATCTTTCCTTGCTTTGTATTTTTCTTGATTTTTAATTTCTGTATATAAACATATGAATATAAATATTTATAACTATATATTATACATATGCTTATACATAAACTAGTTATATATATTATAGTTATTTTTATACATAATAAATAATAAGTTTATATATTTTTAAAGTGTGCACACACTCACATAGGTATATATTTATATTTCTTTTTTCTTTAGAGGCTGAAACATCAGTAGTCAGAGTTTTTCCCTAGTGTAATGCTGGGAAATACTTCTGTCCATAGCCTAACTCTGAAATAACTGCATACTGTATTGAGTTTAATGTTGGTCACTGCATCTTTCTCTGAAAACTGTGGTGCATATGCAAACATTTTTTTCTCCTTCCTTTTCTGTTTTGAGATCTTAACTAATCAGAGTCTAGTGAAGAAAATCGTGTTATGAGAAGTTGAAAGATGAGTCTGGTACATTTGCTTTAAATAATGCTGTCTATGTAGTAAGATCTTCCCCTGACAGATGGTGCTAGTTATTATTGATGTAATCGATAGCAGTTGTCGGGATGTCCACAAAAACCAGACATCCATTCAGTTTTTGAAATTATGAGCTAGTAAGTAAGCAGGAGATTTGTGGGTCAGGCCATGTACTTGCACAAAGGTAGGATTTCAGACTGGGAAGGCCTATAAAGTTATAACTGAAACAACACTTTATACAGACAGTTCTGTGTGGCTATTGCAGTTAATGAGTAGGTTTATAGGAATATGGTAATCTTAAAATGTTTGCAGTGCTGCAGTTAGCTTAAAATCTTAGGCATGGAAATTTTGTCCAGCACAAACATCAGCTGTGAGTTGTTGTATAATTTAGATACCCAAAACCAGCAATGTGATGTATGGCAGTCTGAGACAGAGAAAATAACTTTGCAAGTAAATACCAAGTTGACAATCTTTTTAGGGTAAAATAATCACTAATGGTTACCCTGTCCTGAGAGTGCTCACTCGCTCTGAACAGTTCGTCTGCGTGGGTCGCTGCTGGGTGGGTAGCACGCTTCTGCACACTTAGGTGTTCACCGTGCTCACAGAGTTCGTGTGCCTCTGCCATGTTAGTCAGATATTGAGGATGTAAAATAAGGGTGACAGATACAATCAGATCACTGCGGTTTTGGTGTAATTTTAAAGTCTTCCTCTCACTTAATGGGACTGCAGAGATTTAGCACTGAGGACAGATGTCTGGCGTTGTATGCTGTGTGCTCTGATGCAGCTCTCTTGTCCTATCAACACCAGTAAATACAAAAATCTGAAATGAAAAAGCCCTTCCTGAAGAAGTCCTTTTGGTGCAGAAATGTGCCTTTTGTGGTGCATTAAGGATAGATGCAATTATGAGCAATTAATTTTGTAGCTTGATGTATCAGACCTGGCTACAGTTAGTTGTCTTTCCTTGTTGGAGTCCTCACTGCATATGCGTTTCCGTGCTGGCAGTCCCTGGCACAGCGGCTTGGAACGTGTGAACTGAAGTTGAGTTACATGTGAACTGGCTCTTGTGTTAGCGGGGGTGATAAGCGGTGTTGACAAGGAAAATGCTTTATGGCTGTTGTGCGCTTCGAGATATAAAAGCAGGTGCAAGTTATAAGGTCCAAGTGTGTAACTGCACAAGCGACTTCATAAATGAAGGCAACTCTGGCAGGATCATTGCACCAAATTTCTGAAAGTTGTCAGAAGCAGTAACAGAAGTCTGCATGGTGTTAATACACCTGAAGACCGAGAGGGGAAAAAAAATGAAATGCAGGCTGTGTCTTTTGGAAATATTTTGAATACATTCAGGCTCAGTATTTCTGTGAAACTGTACTGGGTCGGTTTTTGATACAAAGCCTTAATTATGAACTACTCTTCCAAAGGCTGACTCCGAGAGACAACAAAATGTTCAGTAGTCGTTTAGAAAATGCTGTGAAGGATAAGTAGCTACTTGAAAATTGAATTTTCAATTGCTGGTAGAAGAGGGTAACCACAAAATGAGATTTGCTGCTCACAGTGTTTTCCCCTAGATCATAACAGGAGCTACGCAAAGAGTGGCACTTCCAAGCGTGTGCTGTTCACCGTCTGGGCTCTGCTGGCTTATCAGACTTCCCCTGCGTTTGAGAAATTGGGTTGAAATGGCCACTTGGCATCTGAATGCTCTTTGTTTAATTGCGAATTTAACTTGTAATTGAGGAGAACTTCTAGAATGTGTTTCCCATGAAAATTGGTATGAGTGCAGTAGCACTTCTAACCTGTACCTGGTTCCGGAGGATAGTGCTGCTTGGAAAGGCTTAGTCTTGTGGATAAAGCTGTGCTCGCAGACCTCCATGAAATAGGTGCGTTTCTGTAGTATTGCTAAAAAAATTTCAGGGTTCTTCATCCTCCTGTGTCTAATTGGCAAAGGAAAAGACTTGTTTCATTTCTTGTTAGGGTGTTTTGAGTTTTAAATGATTCTCTAATTGCTAATGGAGAGATAGTCACGGAGGTTGACGTGACACCAGGTTATCTACTGTCCCTGGCTGGCGTCTGTGGCCAGCAGAGACCGATGGCGGCTTCTCCAGTGAGTGCTGCAGAGCAGGGGCCTGTCTTCAGCTACTCTGAATTGCCTCTACGAGACTCCTCAGTTCTTAACTATAGCCAGTTTTGAATTATATTTTTGGAGCCTTTCATCACTGTTCTGTGGCACTGAACACTTGCGAAAATTAGGCGGTTTATGCCACACTGTTTTTCCTATGTGTTAAATATTGCTACCTCTTTGGCATACATTAAGGGTAAATGTTTGATGAACTCTGTCTCTGAAGGAAGGTGCAGCAAAACTTGCTATGTTACTACGTTATCATATAATTGTTTAATATAACAAAACAATATCTTCATGTGGTTTATTTAAGGAAGATATTTTGGTTATGTTTTTTAATAAAACAATATTTAAGTAATTCTTTTTTTCTTTAGCTGAAGGGATCAGAGCTAGAAATTACACTCGTCAGAGGTGGTTTGTGTCACTCTGTTGGTCCAGCCTGCGCCTACGTCAACCTCAAAGTTTGCGTTAATGGGACAGAGCAAGGTAGGAATGTATCATTTTTGATCTGTCAGTGGTGGTCTTGAAATAAGATTATTCACAAAACAAAATGATGAAGAGTAGAACCAAGAGGTTGCTTGAAAGATGGTGTGAGCTCCCTTCCAGTAATAGTTTTAAATAGTCCTTTGAAATACATGCTTTCTGATGTGTACCTGAAATAAGTGTTCATATGCACACTTTTGCTATTTCTAAATATTCTGTAGAAGGGTTTGCATGTGTATAGCTATATAGATGTTTATGCAGACTGTGTGTATGTGTATTTATCTACAGAGCATATATCTTGAGACTTTCTAATATTTGATATAGTACAGTAGTTGCAGGCAATGCTTTTCTGTGGAAAGGATGCTGTTTAAAGTATAAAACTCAAAATAATAGTTAAAATAGAGGATTTAATGACTGTTTTGAGTAATCAGAAGTACTTTCCGTAAGTGACCACAATGATATTCTTAAATGTATTATAATGTTAGGCTTTACGTTAAAAGGAGAACAACATAAATGCACTGTAGCAAAAATTTTTCTAGATATATTTGCAATTTGTGTGTCAAAAGAAGTATGTTTTGTTTAACATAATTACAAAGCTATTTACTAAATTATAATTAACTTATTATTTTATAATAAGTTAATTATAAATAGGCTTGTGATCTTAGCACACGGTCTGCCATTTTTAAATCGATACAGCACTGGATTGCAGTTCAGTGACATAATAATTTGACTGCTTTGTTAGGAAAATGATCATAATTTCCATTATGCTTAGTCTGCAGTAATAGACTAGAGTCAGTTTTACTGTTTTCTTCCCTCTTTCCCTTTCCTACTGCAAAAATTTCTGGAACTGTGTGATGTTGCCAGTCCTATCTTAATTTTAAAATTTACTGAAAGTCATTAGAACAACTCATTAGAAAAATCATTAAAACTCAGATATTGCTTCCATATTGTATTTTAATTTCGGTTTTAGATGGTGTGTTGCTGCTGGAGAATCCAAAAGGAGATAATACCTTGAACTTCACTAGACTTGTAGATGCTGTGTCCTGCATTTTTGATCTTAAAAATTCAAAACTGACAATTTTTAATGGAAAAACAGGTAAGTGTGGAGTATGACAATAAAAATTGGAAGTTTTTCCAGCAGCAAGTAGGAGTTATGTAATTTGCTGTATAACGTTTGTGTAAACAAAATTGCCAAGAAAACAAACAAATTTTTTATTTTGTAGTACATAGTTTGAGAATGTGTTTATCGCCACATAGAAATGTTTCAAAAGCTGCTGCTAAATGATGCTCATCTCTTCTGTTACTTTATTTTCATTTCTCTTCAGTTCTCAACAGGACAAAACTTCATCTATTTCACAAAGTGTTTGTATTGGTTCCTGGCTTTACTGCTTATCGATGGCAAGTTGTCATCAGCTACTGCATGATTTTTTTTTTTTTCCCTAATGCCTCATTAGACAGGATAAGAAGTTAAAATTGAATGCAAACTGATTCCTCTGTGGAGAAAAAAATTTGTCGTTGCTTTTTTCACTGTAGAGAAGCTTGAGAATTTCTGTGTTTCTTCTGTTTAGAAAAATTTCTCAGAATATTTTTGTAGCATGAGCTTGTGCTCTGCTAACAAACGAAAACATAAAATATCTTCTGTGGGTTATATAGAGAGTCATAGTTAGGGTTCATTACAAAGATAAAATAGCTGATACAAGAGAAGCAAAACATTATGAAAAATGTTGCAATTAGTGACCAAGAGACCTTAGCAGCAAACTAGCTTGCTTTCTTCTGAGATGGAGATTCTGTTTTATTATTACATTACATATAATATTCTGATGTTAGCAAAAATGACATCTAAAAAATCAGTACATTAAGAACAAGATTACACTAGTAATCAAATGATTCATCGAATGGATCCAGAAAGCAGAGTACTTGTAGTGACCATGCCATAATATGACTTCAGAGATGTTTCAACAGTAATTATTTTTTGTTGTTAGGGTTATTTACAGGTCCCTTTTGAAGTTCAAATTCCATTTGCCTGTTTCTACACATTCGAGTCTAAAATGAACACCAAAAAGAAACCATAAAATACTGTAGAAATGGGAACTCGACAGCTACAGAAACCTTTACTAGTGTATTTTCTAAGAAATATTACTGAAGCAGTATTTAAGAGGGAGATGGTTAACTTTATTGTTGTGAATGTCTGTCCTGAGATGCCTACAGGACTACTAAGCAGCAGCAGTTCATGCCTGCCCATGGCATATTAGAGGAGTATTCTCGGTTGGGTCTGTAATGTTGCTGTTACCATCTCTACTTTTAGTTTCTTGTTTGTCATTCCTTAAAGCTATTTCTTGAAGAATGTTTGGGCGTTTTCATATTGGACCTTTATCTGTTGTAATCCACTTACTTTGCTTATTGTGATAAAACCTCTTTCAGAGTTGCGCTCAGCTGAACTGAATAGTTTCATCATATCAAATGATCCTTCTTTGCTTTTACTTATAGAAGATTTTTAGGAAAATCTGGATCCTTTAATATCTTCCCCAAGTTTCAGCTGTGTTCTGAATGAGGAAATAGTTTTCCTTTACATCGTTTTCCAAATAGTAATGATACACTTTAACAAAATGATACCAGTATGGTATGTGACTACAGAGGTGGACATAAGTTATCATGATTTATTACTGTCTCAGATATTAAGAGATGATCTATAAAAGGCCAGGAAGAGTTGGGAAACTCTTAACTCAGTAAAGATTATATGCAGCTTTTGGCTACTTATTTGGCTTGTTTTCTGCCACTAACTGGAAAAAGGATGCAGCATAAATCCGCTAATCCTGAATTCTTAAAGAAAGAATGGTAGAAAATACCTAAGCCTCCTCTCTTCCTCAAAGAACCTTTTCTGCTGCAGAAGCAAAGGCTTTATTCTTTTCCTTTCCATATCACTCAGGCTGTGTAGGTAGCATTTTTGGACTTTCCATCTTGGCATAATAATTTCAGTCTTTTCTCTTTTTAAGTGGTCTGGTCAGAGGGGGATTTTTTGCCCTGCCCACATGGAAATTCCCTTGGAAAGATTAGATTATCGAATTAACTTTTGTTGCAGATTGGCAGAGATCTAGAATAAGTGTTCATCAGTAAAGGACATGGCTTCCTGAAGGATCAGGTTTGGATGCATGTAAAAAGAAAATAACTCTTAAGGCTGCTAGAGAATAGGATTGAAATTGCTGACGTTCAGTTCAGGGAGGATGCAATCGCTTTGTGTCATCTGCCCACCTCAGAGTGGGTATTGCTGGTGAGGCTTACCTGTCGTTTGGAGTTTAAGACATGGACCTGGTACCAGCTACTCTGAGATGAATTGCATAGAAAAGGTTGCATGCTCTAGACAAGTTGTTGCTGAATTGTTGCCACTTAAGTTAATAAAATCGTGGCCAGGTCAAACCATATTTCTGGCTCCTTATTTTCCTTCCTGGAGTTTCTAGGGTTGTCCACTTTGTTCGCAGCAGAGTTTATCATCTTGTTTTCGAATTGTAATGAAGATATGCTTAGGGTTGGGTAATAGCATAAAATCAGGCAGTTCTTGCATTAAGGCAGGGTAAATATATGTCATGTCCCTGTTTCTTCGTGCAAAATGGAAATAATGAGATAAACATTTCCTCCCCAACAGTGAATTGATGTATTTGGAGTAGCTGCAAACTGTGAGCAAGCCTCTGATTTATATGGATTTCAGATACCAAGAATAGTTTGCCTCACTTTACATTTACTTTATGAAAAGTCATTTAAAGGAAAGAGGCTGGGCTCAAATCAGATTGTAAAAATAGTTACTGCTGACTTCCTTCTAACTCTAGGTTGTTGAAGACTTTATAAGCTTACTGTGAATGCTTTTTGAGTTGCACTCAAGTTTCATGGAAGCAGCTCATGTCAAAAAACAGTGGTTTAAGAAAAAATGACTTCAGTTGTCTGAGACTTTTAGCAAGCTAATATAACTGTCTGAACTGTGCATTGTTAAGTAAACCTTGTCTTTTAATTTTTGGGGGTGTTTCCCTATGCTTTTCTTCCATACGGTGCTATTCTTTTTTTTTTTAACCTACTGGAATATAAATATCAGTGTACTTTGTAGGGCTGTTTCATCATTTCCTTGTATTGTTTGGGGGGAGGATTTTTGTTTGGTTTGGGGGATTATTTATTTATTTAAGTTGCTCCACTTACCTGTGAGTGAGTGTGTAGGGTAATCGAGTAGGATACAAGCCCTAATCTTGTTGGTTCTTAGAGAACCCCAGTGTCCAGATGCGCTACAGGTTGTTTTGCCTGTGACACCCCGGAGTAAACATTTTGGGGGTGAGGGGGTTGGTGTTTTTTTACAATCCTATAGAAGTTGTAAGGAGTTTTTGCGGGGAACTACTTAACAGAGCGTTCCTAACCTGAGATTGAAAGTGCATAAGACCAAGCAGGGGCCTCCTTATCCAGGGTAAAAGCAAAGAATGACCTAGTGATCCATGTTAACTTTAAACGTTTATGGGTGTTAGATAGTAAACCCATAGTAAGAAAAATAAGACCGTTTGCAAGACAGGCAGTGCTGTAATAAGATGTTATTACAAGAGCAGGGCGACAGATAGCAGGTGGATTATTAACCTGTTGGTGAATAAATACAGTTGTGACTTAATGAAATCGTATTTGATGTCTACCTTGTCGTCTTGTGGTTTTCAGGACAAGGAGCCTCTTACAAGAATAAATGAAGCTATAAATCGTTTACTGTTAAAGAAAAGTGGGGAGGAGGCAAAATCCCCCACCAGTCTTCTTACTCTGTTTTATTTCCTCTTTATATTTTTCAGCTGACTCATTTTTTTTAATTCTATTCTTAGCACTGTTTTAGGAACATGCATACGAAAAGGCTCTTTCTTTTTTCTTCCCCCCTATATATTGAATTTTTAAAAGGCCGTGAGGCTGCCAGCTACCTTAGGAGAGTATTACCACTTGGAAAATCTCAGCTGCAGGGAGAACTGACTTTAAAAGTGATTTTAATATTAATGAGCACTTGCAATATCTGCTTGTTTTCAAGTGTATCATATATATAGAAAAAAACCTGATCTATTTGATCCTTTTCCTTACTGTTTATTAGAAAGCTATATAGACTGAATTTATTGACAGCACTGTACATGAGATTTTTCATATGAAAAATCTCAACAGTTCTGTAATGTAAAATGTTTGATTTGTTAAATATGTAAATCGCAGTTACAGCAGGTCATGCCCTACTGAGTCTGCGTAAATCACTGCAAATACGTAATATTAGACTATAAATTACTTGGGCCATGTTTCTTGCTCTGTAAAGCTCACTCCTGCTAGTGGTGTTTCCTGCCTATTCCATCGCAATTGTATGTAAATCGCAAGCACTGCTGCTTTAAAGTTAGGCGAGGAAAAGCTGCTGCGGGCTCCCTTTCCATGTGATGAAATCTTGTTAATTGTGCTAGTTACTGTGTTTAATTTCTTTTTAATTGCTTTCTTGTAAGCAGAGCTGACAACAAAGCCCTTAACCATGCATGTGCATGCACCCACACCTGAAACATATCAATGAAGTGTTCAGTTAGCTGGCAGATGACCATTTTAGACTGGAAAACTGAATTTTTAGGTACAACAATGAAGTCTTTCCTTTTTTTTTTTGAGCTATATATTTTAAAAAAAGACTATCTTTTAATGATAGAATTTTTATGCTGTTTTAGATAAAGCACCTAGAGATTGTTTTGTAGCATATTTCTTAATATGTAGACATTGCAAAAACCGGAAAAAAGTGGGGTTTTCTTGTTTGTTTGTTTTTTAAGGCAGCTTGTAAAATGCTTGCTTAGCAAGCAGTCTGAGGGTAGATATGGGGAAACTTTCATCCTTCCTTAAGGCAGTCTCTGAAGAATTCTACAATGCATCGCATTTTATGTTGTGTGGGACTTGGCAAAATTTTGAGATTGTAATCTGGTACTTTTCACCTCTTTATCTTGTTTTCTTTTTTTAAATTTCTGAATGTTCTTGGAAAAAGGAGCACTGTTTCTGCGTGCAAGCAGTGCTGATCTGGAAGGAAGACCTGTTGGAAGACCTGTGCCTGCTCCATCTGCCCAGCAGATGCATTATTCTTGCAAGAAATTAAATTCTTCCTGTACTTGATAGTTGGAGTTTTTTTGCAGTAGCAGAGGGTGACGTTCGTTCTTTGTGTCTTTAATTAGCTTGTATTCTTTAATTTTGGTGCTATCAGCAGGGTTTTTTTTAACCTCTGTGGTACATAGGACAGCTGTGCATGTAGGTAGCACAGAATGAAGCCTTACATGTTTTATTTGTATTACAGACGCCTCATTAGTGTCTCATCTGAATGCTTTCAGGGTGGCAGTGTATTACTTTTAAAATCCTTTGAGGCATGGTCCTATTTTGATTGTTTCTCATCTTCTACCATTTTCTAAAATATGCATGGCTGGAGACCTCTGCAGAATCATCAACTATTGTTGACGTTAAACAGTAATAAATATTAACACTGAGGGTTTTACTTGCGATTTGGCCAGCTATTGATTTTTGCATTTACTGTCATCTGGAGTTTACGGAAGGAAACTTCCTGATGTGGCATGGTAACAAATATCCAGTGCTGCTTCAGCTAATGAAGTTAGGGTGGAGGAAAAGATCTTAGGTCTTAATCTAATGAGATAGAAATGGTTGGCCTAAGTGAATGATTTCTAATTTATTTTAAGTTATTAAACTGTTTTTATTTAATAAGTAATCATATATTTATTTGCATCAGAAATGAGTTCATAGTTTTCTGTTGACATGAGAACAAATTTCCACAGCAGATCAAGTACTCTGCATTATTAAAAACCAAAATACTTCTGCCCAAATTCCATTTTTCAAAACAGAGAAATGTACTTTCTTGAGAAACTAATCCCAAAGAGGGAGGCGCTTCTGCAGTGAAATTGGTAGTTAGAAAGACTCCTTGTCAGCTAATGGAGCAAGAGCTAGACGCGAGTGTCCCTGTAATGGCCTGACTGGTTTCATTTTCTTTTTCAGAACTGATAAGCAAAACTGACTTGCTTAGTCTCAGCGGAAAGACTCTCCATGTGACGGCAGGGTCCGCACCGGCTTTGCTCAGCTCCCCTGATGCTCTCCTCTGCCAGTATATCAACTTGCAGCTGGTGAATGCAGAGCCACAAGGTATGTAGGGTCCTAACTGCTTTCCACTTGCACAGTGAGGTTGTGATTTAAGTTTTGGACACCGTTGCTTGCTGATGGAGATAGGTATGTGTATTTTCATTAGTAGGTGGTGATTTTTATTTTTTTCATGAAAGAGAAAGAAGAGCCAGTCTGAGAAAAGGAATGGCATTTAAACCTGAGCCCTTCAACATTGTTTTCCTGTTTCTGACCACCAGCTTGCTTATGCAGCTTGTTCTAAAAGGCTGTGTCTAAAACCGATGAGAAAACGAAGAGGACATTGGAGGGAGGAGTGAGCTCTTCTCACAGAGTGATTGTAAACAGCCTGTGAAACACAACTCATGGTTATTTAAAAGCCAAAAGAATTGTATTATTAACCTGATCTGAAGTTATAGATAGGTGTGTATAATTCTGTGTCACAGCTGCTAATCTCCTAATTTCTACTGTGAAACCTCTCATTGGAAAACTTAAAAATACCTTGGTAAGTCAAGCTCTGGTATGAGTCTGTCCCAGGCTGTTGGTCCACGTGGAGTCTTACTGAAGCTACTAAGAGGCTAGCTGGGCCAAACTTTTTTTTTTCTTTTTTCTCCCCTCCAATGGGGATGTGACCATTGGTGTGAGTTTCTGTAGGTAATAGTGGTTTCTGTGTTCTGTTGAAAAATTTCGCATCTTCCATAAACAGTCTCCAGGCTATTCACTTGACCATTGTGTGGAATTCTGGAAGGTTTTCTTTTGTAAGTCAAGCTGTTAATAATCATTTATACTTCTGGACCCGTATTTCATGGATTTATTTAATGAATAATTATCTCTAAGTAGTCTAGTATGGTTGATTAGTGAACAAAAATGAAGTGGGAGAACAAATCCTAAATTTTAATTTACCAAGATAAAAGAAGTAATGCTATTCCTCACCAATAGTAATACAACTGTTTATTTTGTTAGAGTGTCAGAAAGGAACAGTGGGAACGCTTCTAATGGAAAACCCTGTTGGTCAGAATGGATTAACGTATCAAGGTCTTCTACATGAAACAGCAAAAGTTTTTGGGCTCAGGAGCAGGAAGCTAAAATTGTTCCTAGATGAGGCACAAACTCAGGGTAAGTACAGACTTTTGGTTTGCTTTTCATAATGTCTGAGAATATCTGGAAGTTTTTGTTGAGGAGCAGCTCTCTAATTCTTTACTTGAGATCTAGTTCATTAACTAAATGCACACTATTTACGTTGGTTTCTAATTTTGCCTGATAATTTAATATTTTTGTTTACTTAATGGAATCCTTTATGCATATACATCTACAAGTTCAAAGTTTTAATGTATTCTCCTCAGCTGACCTTGTCTGTAGATCCATACGTGTAATCTCCAGAAAATTTATTATAGCCACAGAGTACACATACAAAGAGACAGTGAAATTTGAATGAGTGGTGCAAGCTGGGGATGAATTGACCAAGACCAGTTCTCAGAAAGGTTCTTCCTTTTGTAATTGAAAGGTAAATCCGCAGTGTAAATACTGCTAACTTCCTGATGTGACTAAGTAGTGAGAGTGAATCTCTTCCTAGAAATAAGTGAGTCTAAAGAGTGACTATTTTAAGAACCTCTTCAAATTGTTCCTCTAACAACTATGTTGTTGCAGATACATGCGCTTGCGCACTAATTCTTCCTGGAGAAAGGGAGCGGAGGGAAAAGAGTATCAGTTCCATTCCAGAGTCGTATGAGTAGGTCAGACTTGGTTGGGTATGACAGCTGCATTTCATTCAGGATACCTGGAAGTAGGGAGCTGTACCATGTAGTCAGATGTCTGTACAGAATCAGAATCTTCTGAAAACATAGTCTAAAGATGAGGCTTAAGAACAGAATATAGAGGAGAGAAAGATAAAAGCTAAAGATCTAGCCACACGATAAAAGTGACATGCTGAATGCTGTCAACAAACACAGAAGTATAGAGAAACTGCGAGTATAGCATTTATAAGCCACACAAGGTGTTATAACTTCATTTGCATAAACAAAAAAAGTATTTGTGTGCAAAACCTTGCTGAATTTAGCCATTCAGGAGCAATTTATATTATTATATTATACTTGTTCATTTTTGGTTCTATCATTGTTACAGAGCAAAAGGACTTGTGTTTTTTTGTTGTATTTTTGTTGTTTTTAACCAGAGAGAGATTCCTTCAGAGGAAAATGAGTTATCAGAACTGAAAAAACGACAACATTTATAAAAAATAATGTTTTCGAAGTTGGGCATGTGCTATCACACAGGTGTTTGCTTGTTTTAGTAACAAAGATACGGGGCTTTTTGTTTTTGTCCCCCACATCCACCCTCTCCTCCCCTCTGTAATATAGGAAAAACAGTCTATAAACAAATGTCAGTGGTGAGCATCACCTATTCATAAGATTGAAACACGTGAACCATAGATATCTATACAAGACATATTTGGGGCGAGGGCAATACTTTTTAACGTGATAGCTTCAAAGCCTTCCTTTGGAGGAGTTAGTGCAGAAAAGAGGATGTTCTTATGTTATGTTGGTAAATCAACCTTCCAATTTCCAAGTAATAGTAATTATTGTCTTAAATACCGTTGAAGATATTAGCTCTTTATAATCCGAGCGTTTGGTTTTTGAAGTTTTGTGTGTTATTGTGATTTAGCATACCAGTAACTGCAGAGGGCAATGGTAAAGTCTCAGAAAACCCTAAACAAAAGGGAAAAAAAGCCTTTCAGACCAAGTTTGTCAAATTAATTTGGTTTCTTCTGCACATCAAAATAACTTTTGTACATACTGAGATTATGTTTTCTTGGGGAAGGAAGGAAAGATAATGAGGGTATAAAACCTTAATTGTTGATTTGGATTAGACCTCCAGTTATTTAGCTCTGTAGCTTGGTATTCAACTGCTTAGAACAGAGCGCTACACTGGAAGAGGACTCTCTTAAAAACAGTTTTGTCAGGATCCAAAAGGGCTGCTTAATTATTTAATTAATAGATCACTTTTAAACTTTCACGCAGACTATATTTGCTCACTCTAAAAAATGAAGTATTTTTCAAAGAAAGATAGGGACCTTCATATTAGAAGGAAGGTACCTACTCTTGCATGGGAACAGAGCCTCTTGCTGGCATGTTTAGAATCAGTGTTCAGTCTGGAACATCGTACTGTGGAAAACTAAGCTGCTTTTGTGTTATCTCCATGGATGCACTTCACAAATGTGCCTCCCCTCCGCGCACGGTTCCTCGATTCCTGTGAGCTGGAGGTGAGCCCAAGCGAGCACAGCGTGAACGTCAGTGCCGTCAAGCAAGCACCTGACTCCCCTCCATGTTATTAATCTTTCGTTTGTGCTAACCAGTGCCAAAATTTTAGATTATCTTTTATTTTCTTATGCTGTCTATATGGATTTCAGTAAGCAGAGTAACACAGTAAACCTCTGAGATCCTTTTGTGTTGCTTTCCGTATATGTATTGGTGGTTACCACACTGAAGTTTCTTAAGAGACTTCTGGTGCGTTTGGTCCTCACCTTGTTTTTGAATACTGGAGGTACAGCTTTGCAACAAAAATAAACTGCTCTGCTGTTGGTATAGTTTGCTACAGCTGAAGGGTGTTGGGAGATACTGAGCTAGCAAGCATCTAGCTTCTGGGAAAGAGTGCTCTGTGAGGTGGAAGAGGAGGGAAAGAGGTTTTCCCTTTGTAATTGTGAACTTTGTAACTGTCAAGCATCTCTTCTGTAGCTGCAGGACAGGATTACTGTGTGTTTTTGTTTCATAAATAGTTATAAACCCTGACTCAAAATTAGGGCTATATGCTATATCTGTAGAAGATTTGTTGGTGAGACTTGTTCCAAACTCTGCATGTAGGTGTAAAAAGATGTAAGGAATTCATCTACTGCGGTATGAAATTCTTCAGGCATACTTGACAAGATTGCAGCATTAATTTTTCAGCAGATACCACTACAATCCTTGCTTTAAGTATAAAACTCAAGTTAATATATACGTGGTGTTCTTCTAATACTCCTTCATAAGCTTGTTGCTTTGGTTCCTGTCAGAGATGGGATATTAGAGGAGACAGCTCCTTAGTCTGTCCAGTACGGCCATTCTTGCATGGTATTTATAAAGACCTCTGCTTTTCAATGCATCATGTTGTATTATTAATACTGACATTGTTGTCACATTACAAAATAATTTTGTGAACCGAATGTCAGTCCATGTGGATGTGAAGCTGGGAGCTGAAATATGCTTTGAAAAATTAGATGTCTTAACCTCCAGCAATATTTTAAACTCTTGCAGTAGGAAGCCTAACATGTGGTGACTTTTCCTTTAATGTGCTGTGTTTTAATAGGCAGGAATTTGAGCTGAGCATTTTCTGGCCAGGTCCTGTTTCAAAGGAACCGGTGGAATTGCCTGAATAAAGAAATAAATGTATCGATAGCTCTAATGTGTAAGAAAAAGTACTAACTATGTTCTGTTTGTCTCTTGTTTTTCTTTTGGTTCAGAGATTACCAAGGACATCTCAATGAAGATCCTGAATATGAAGACCGTATATGTTTGTGTTATACCCACCACAGCTGAATGTTGAAGATTCCATTTTTATGAATAAGACCATGTAGACTTTTTTTCACAAAACTGAAACCAAATTAAAATAGTATGCTTCAGATTAACATCCTTGTTGTGTATGGTACTTCTAACATCTCAGATTGCACACAGGATGTTTTCTGCCAGTGCATGTGTAATATGCTGCTCTTTGGTTTCAGATGCAATGTATTTTCATTATGTTATCTTATGCTACTGTAAAAGCTGTTCAGAGTCATGTCAGAACTCCTTAACCCTAGATATCTATGCAGTAATTTGCCTGAATGAAATGAGACTAGTACCTCAGTGATGCTGTTCTCTGCCTGTGCGTTATGCAGGATGCATCTTTGCTTTTTGAATCGGTGGGTTACATACAAGGCTCTACGATCCATATACTATGTTACAAAAGCTTTGGAACTTATTAAAGGGTTCCCAGCTTTGTTCATTCATACTAGGTGGATTCTCCTGAAGTGTGTGGTTTTTGATTTAAAATACTTCCTAATTTCAATAGTTCGAACAATAAATTTGCTTCATCTCCAAAGTCTTGTTTCCCTGAATTTGGCGTACTTTGGTTCCCTTTATTTTCTAAAGATGACACATGGCACTTCATATGGATTGAGGAAGACCTAGAGGAAACTTGAAATCTGAAAAATATCAAACTTTAATGGCTGTCTAAGTTGTGATATTGTCAGGTTTGGGGATTTTGTTTGATTAGGGTTTGGGGGCAAGGTTGCATGTGTGTATGTGCTTTTTCAGATTTAAAAACAGGTTTTAGATTTAAATTAGTGCTAAATTTTTGGTTTTAGAATAACCAATACAGTTTGCCAAATGTTTTAGTGTTAGCCGAAAATTTGCCGACAGGTATACAAGCTATAATACTGGATTACTGAAGGGGAATTGGACACAGCTTTCACTGAATTTCAATAGTGTTGTTAATCATTGTTGAAACTTGCTACTGCACAGAATTCCTGCAAAGGTATACAACTGCCTTCACTGCTGTGTCTTTTTATTAGTTTTCTAAGAACAAGGTTACATAAACTGCAAACAAGAGAATTAACAGTGAATAACATCTTAAGAATAATGAAGTCTTGATTGGCATATTTTTCCATTGCTGTTTCTCATCTTTCATTTATATTTGTCTAGCTACAAATATAAATTAAAGCTTTTTTCTGTAATATGTTCTATTACTGGGAAAGACTAGAAATAAATGTTCTGTGTAGTTACTGTGCTTTAGTGGACCATTCCAAAGTTTTTAAGTACTCCTTTGAAGTAGATCAAGTTTCAGGCATTCAGTTTACAAAAAATAACTTTTATCAGTATTAAAAACATCAGTGCCTGAACCTATTGAACCACTGGCCTGTACATTTTAATGAATATTGGCCATTGCTCAATACCTTTCCCTTTAAGTAAGCTTGTTTATCTTTTTACTGACTTAGTGACATGGAAATGGAGCAGGGCTTCAATCTATGTTGATACATTTTATCACATGAAAAAATGTTCATTTTTATCAAATATATTATACCTTCTGTGAAGGTAAGAGTGCCGATCCTAAGCTGAGTGCCTTTGCTTTACTTTTCACAGAGAGTAAATGAAGTTGGTAAAAGACTGCAATTTAAGCTTATTCTTAATGAAACAACCAATCTGTTTTAGTGATGACTATCAAAAAGGGAGTGTCATTACTTGCATTTTTAAAGAACTATTTGGGATTTAGCTTTTTGTGTCTGTGTAACTTCTAAGGAGGATAGCTGGCCGTGTTCTGTACAAGGAGTGGATTGGATTATGTATATGCTTTTCAGTGAACACAAAGCCTGGCTATTTCTGAATTCACTCCAAATGAGTAACAAGCAGAAAAAGATAAAATCTTTTATACAACCTTTATTCCTTCTCAGATATACTCATAGCTGCTTAATGTCAAAAATAGTTTGCCCTGCAGAGAAGAACTGCTTTCTGTGACCTAAATCTGATAATCTCATACTTTGCATTAGGTATAGTTGAAATAGGTTTCCTAGATTTTCTGTAGGCAAGTGACTGCTTTATGCTGAAAATGAAAATCTGCCTTTCTCTTGATTTTATACTTAAGCTTTCTCTATGAAGATGCTCTGCAGAAGAAAACCACCTGTGGAGCACGGTTAAAATAAAGACTGAGACATGCTGATAAAACTTATCGTCAGAGGTAAAGGATTTAAATTATTTACTCCCTGGAAAGGGGTGAATGAAAAATGTTGCTGATAACTTTGTATGTGCAACTTAGTTCTTCAACACCATGCAAAGCACATACACTCTAAATAACAATCACAGCCATGGCTTGAGACTAAGTCGGGAAAGACAGCACTGCGTCTCTGTAGAAGTTCCTCTAGTTGATTTGTGGATGGGGCTGCACAAAGGCTGCTCTATTAGCAAAATGGACTTTAAGGAAAGCTTACTACCACTAACTGCTTCTTAGCTAGTGTTAGTGAGATACAGTTCATACTGTACACTGAAGACCAACCTACAGTAAAGTAAATGTTACCACACTTTGAAGAGCATGAGAAGGTACTTCTGCTTTCTATCAGTGTGCTAGTGGGGATGGCAGTCGGGTCAAAAGTCTCTCCTTTCAAGCGGCAGTGTGGCACATGGGATTATCTTTCAAAGAAATGCAGAACTCTGTTGCTTGTCAAGGAGTATGTTCAGCTGCCGCTGAAGCTGTCTTTAGAGAAGTTGACCAGATCAGTTCTTCAGTAGGATCTGTTTTTCTTTTCCTAATGAGGCTTGAGCTTAAAAATAAGAGAATTTTATCCACCTGTATAACTTTATCTACCTTTAAAATAGATGTGCTCTAGAGGGCATGCAGTGTAAACAACTAAATTAAAGCTATTAGCTTTTGATGTAACTTGATTGTGCTTTTATATTAAGGTATTGATTCTTTAAAATGAAGTGGGTGTCGCATGGGCACAAAGTTACACTTGCCTGTTTCTTTCCAGGGTTATGGACTTAATTTCCAAGGTCAGAAATAGTGCATGATAGTCTGTGCTTCCCTTGACTGGAGCAGAAACTGAGATGTGCTCTTGCTGTCTCCAGTCTGATTATATCACAAGCCTGGAATTGCCCGTAAATGCTGCTTCTGTCTTTGGTAGGATCAGTAAAGGTTAGTAAAGGGGAAAATTCATTATGCTTATGACAGGTAATGGAAGAATGAGACCAAAGTTGGTCAGAAGATACTGCTGAAGTTGACTTCTGGGTCAATTAATTCACTCAGCCTCTTACATAAGTAGCATGCAGTTAATAAGAATTTTTTTTTGTTGCAGAGTTACAGTTGAATTCTACTTTCAACTGCTGCTCTGTTAGTCGGCTAAGCTATCTTATCTCTAAATCATAGTAACAGACAATATTAGGAACAAGTTGTGACCCAGTAGGGTGAACTTGCGCTTCTTCTACCTTCCTTCTCCACATCCATTTTTAGTATTCTTTTTTTCTCCTGGATAATATCTAATTATTTCTTGAGAGAACTTGTCTCATGGGATCTTGAAGAGGGAAAAGTTTCCTACTAATTTTAATTTTTTACTAATTCACTTCTGTAACTTCATCTAGGTTAAGCTAATAATAGTATCTTGGCTTGATGTGATACTCTTCACAATTTACATACTTCAATTAACTTCTCTCTCAAATAGCTTATGTTATATAAATTAGGGCCTGGACCACTATTGCCTCTCTCCACATTGAAACAATGTGAGCACCTGGGCGCTCACAGAACTGTGTTATACCATTTATTGTACTCCACACAGAAGTTAGTATTCTTGTATCCTGATGGCAGTTTCCTGACCTTCCCCTGCTGCCGTCTGCCTGACAGCAGTGCAGTCTTCTCCTGACAGCAGGACTCTTCTCCATTTCCCGCTCCCTGCACCGCGCGCAGCATCCAGTAGGCTGCGAGAGCTGGGCGCTGCTGAGCAAGCGTTTTGCAGTTTGGGAGCTGTAGGCAACGAAACAAAATAGATTTTTTTTTATTGTATCCAAAAAGCATGGTGCTGCGGTTTAAAAGAGAAAAACTGAGACGTCTGTTTTTTTTTCCACTCCCTGCACCTCCTTTGTAATGTCTCAAACACCCATCCACATCCCCCTTGAATCTATGGAGGCTGGTTTAAGTTCTAAGCAATTTGGTAGCTGTCCCATTTCTACCAGATAGGTGTTTACTAATTGATCCTAATCGTCATCCATAACAGCGGATTTAACAAAAGGGCCTGGCATGAGCTGTGCCTGGTGATGGGGTTGCATCCTTCACAGTCGTCTTTTCAGGTTGAGCTAGATGCAGCAGCAAGGCTGCGTGGGCAGTGCAGCAGCAGCACTGCTTGTTCCCCCTCGATGCGGGTCCAGCTTGCCCCAGGGTAATCCGAGCTGTAATGGTCTAGCTAAATAGCAGAGTTATTTTATTTCCTTTTCAGCTGAGTGTACAGCAGAGGAAAACCTGCATTTGTGGTTTGCTTTCATGCAGTACAAGTAGTAGTGAACTCTGGCCTTTTGCTTGTAACTCCCTTACAGAGAGAAGATAATTAAAAATAAATAAATAAATAAAATTTCATCTTCTGCTTTTCCTCTTTTAAGTTGAATAGCAGCCAATGGCTGTATAGCCCCTTTGCAACTCAGAATAGCTCTGTTTTGCTGTAGTTCTTCAATGAAGGTGGAGTCCAGGTATCCTTGTCATTACTGGCTGAGCACAAAGCAATTGCAGTGTGTCAAGTCTGTTGTTGTTCCTTATCTGATTTCTTATGGGATTGATTCTTGATGCTGATTAAGTAGATTGAAAAAATAATGTACACAACTGTATAACAAAAGATGAACTTAACAATGGTCTCAGATGTTTTCCTTTAACATCTTTCTTTCAAAGATAGAACGAAAGAAAGAAGAGCACAATGTGGTGCGCGGGCAGAAGTAGCTTTTACGGCACGAACGCTATTTGCTGAGTTAATTTTACTCTTGCTGTGCTACGAGTGGTGGTTTACTGGGGTTGAGGGAGGGCATGTCTTCAATTATTGAATGTTTTCCCCAGTTAAAATGTTTACATAACCAATATAATTATAGCTTTTATGTAATTGGGGGGGGGGGAGGGTTCCTATTTCAGTATGTCTGGGTGCTGCAGTCAGTCTGTACAGAGTTCTAATTAGGGGTCACCCAGCTCCTCAGAAGACCTAAAATTCCTTGTAAATGCAATTAGAATAAAACTGCCCCTAAATATATGTTAAGTTTGTAAGATTTCCTTGGGTCAGAGATCATGGAGTTCTTTTGTAGATTGTCCTAGTTCTGCAATTGGTTCCAGTTCTTTTCAGTGTTTAAAACAGTGTCACTAAAATCTCCCAAATATTTAAAATGCACCTTAGCACTTAGTAGTTGCTACATTTGATTGTATATGAGAGCCAGACATCTGTGCATAAGGTACTTCCATAGAATATAATCTGTAGTAAACCTGAAGGACAAATTTCCTTTACTTTTCAGGTCAGTTATTTTGCAAAGGGAAAGACGGTCAGAAGTTAGAGGTGCAGCATGTGCTGTGTGATTAATAGTGCAGGCAAACCTCAGCATCATGGGATCTTTCAGACTCTATTGCTTATGAATGTCATATGCCAGGCGTTGCAAACTGGGGGAAGGGGAAATAGTAAGAAACCTGGCAAATCTAATTCAGGAGATCTTATTCTGCAAACCCTGTTTATGGACATGAAATAGTCTAGACAAGGACAAAGGATCCTAAATGTTGCTGAAGATCGCTGGGTTTGTCATGGGTTAATAATTAAATGAGAACTAATAATTTCATACACTTGCCAAAGAAAACAAAAAAGAGCAAGTACTGGGGATGTATAAACAAAACTATCATCTGGAAAATAATGAAACAGTCCTTCCACTCTAGTACTGATAAGGCTTCAACTGGATCACTGTGTCCAATTTCAGGAACCATACTAGGAGGAGGATGTTGACCATATGGAGGGAGTCCAATAAAAAGAAGCAGGAATGAAGTTTGGAAACATGACCTATGAGGAAAGATTGAAAGAACTGGCTTGTTTAGTCTACAGCAGGAAAGACTGAGGGTGAGATGCAATAAGTCTTCAAATAAATAAATGGTAGTTGCAAAGAGAATAGTAATAAACTCATCTTCATATTTACCAAAGATAAGACAAAAAGCCTGAAGGTTAAATTGGATGGCAATTTAGGCCATACATCAGGAAAAGCTTTCTGATTATACCAGTAATTAGCCCCTAGGAGGATGACCACGCTTTTCAAGGGCGAGTTTAAGAACAGGGTTTGAGGTGGTCTTCCAGGAACAGCTTGGATATAGTTTGTGCTTCCTAGAGGTGGGGGGGAGACCTCTCAAAGCCTTTTCAGACCCATTTTTATATGTTTTTTCCACCTAAAGAAAAGACAGGCTTTCAAAAATTCCTGACATTGAGGTTCAGCCTGTCATTAGCATATTTATGAAAATTACTGTAGACAAAAAAACTGTATATTAGTTCTGAGATCTGTCCAGATCCTTATATGTTTCTCATTCTGGTTTTTATATTTAACTATATTCTAATGTCATCTAAAAAAATATGCTGGCACAAATGCTGATTAAGTGAGTCAGACCTGCGTTTTGAATATACAGAGCAGGCTATTCTGCGTTTGTTTTACCAGCTATTACATGTACAAGCCAGAGGCCCTGGCAGATTTTGCTAGCAGTATTTGGGTACCTTCAAGAATCTGTCATTCACTTAATGTTGAAAAACTGGCATCTAGCTTAAACTGTCAGCTCTGTCAGAGGAAAGTGTCTGTATTAAAGGTACAGAAAGGAGAGAAGCTGGGGGGAAGTACATATCTATGTGTATGGAGACTACTTGCCTCAGAGGACCACTGAGAGGAGATGAACTAGCATGTTGAGCTTACAATGCAGATCATCAGGTGATACAGGCAGTCTCTGAGACTTGACAGGAGCTTAGTCCTGATCTTCATTCCTCCCATGAAATATTACCAGTCTGTCTCTTTCTAATTAAATTAAGAAAAAAGTGATTATCAGTTTGTGAGAAGAAAAAGTCAAAAAGCAGTAGTGTAATGTCTGTTAATTTTAATACTTTATTATGATTAATTATATGAGGAAGGCTGTATTCACTGGTGGTGAAATGGTCTCACTACATCTGTATTTCTGATCTTTCAAGTGTATTGATGCTCAACAATGTAGGATTAATATTTTTTTCCCCTAGTCTGTGCCCAGTGTTAATTTTCTTCCTTTTATAATACGGAGTTCTGAATCTCAATTTTTGTGGAAGACCTTCAATCTCTGCTGCTCCATGGCTGAGTTCAGCCCCTGCTCTATGAATCTGTGCTTAGATTTTTTTATCACTTCTGTACACTAGACAAAAATCAAAAAAATTGCCTATTTCAGGCTATATGAAACTCAAAGTGATGCTTTCCTTTCCCCAATGAAAATAGCAGAGAACCAGTAACAGTCATTTTCCACATTAAAAAAGGAAAAAAAGAAAATTCCTTAGAAAGGCACCACGAAAGTAGACATATCGGTCTGCATCAAAATGATACTTTTATCATGGTAGCATCAAGTACAAAATAGAAACACAAAAAGTATACTACAAAGAACAACAGTCATCTTACCAAACTTGAATTTGACAAAATTGTCAAATATTTGCACTGACCTGTATTAGTGTGATGCATATTACTTTCAACTGGTCTCTCAGTAGATGTGTAGGCATCCATGATTATACGATCAGCATAGACTTTTTTAGCAGATGCATTAACCTGACGTGGCCCAGCAAAACACTAAGGCTCTCAAAACATTGCTTTGGTTTTCTGTGTTTCGCTGTGACGTTGTGTTGCACGTTGCAGCGTTGTCCTCAGACTTGGCCACCCTGAGCTTGTTTTGATGACTTCCTGCAAAGCAGTTTTTCATTCCTGCCCTGCTGTTCTCATTTCTTGTGTATGGACTCAAGGGATTATTAGACTCGAAGCTCCTTTTTTAAGCAGGACTTGACTCAGAGCTGAACCCGAAAGACAGGAGCATGGTGACTGCTGCCTGGGGTCCTATCTAGAACCTTGTTTCACAGTGTTGTCTTACTCTCCTGCTCTCTGTTAATGCCATGCACAGGATCCAAAGCAAATGCACTGCTGGGGTTTTTTGTCTTTTTGTTTTGCAGCAGAATGCAAAACAGAGAAGTACACAGCTCTGATGGGAAAGCATTTTTAGGATTATTAGTAATGAAGGTTATCCCAGGTGAAAATGTGTAACCTAAAGTATTTTTAACCATCACTTGATGAATCCAAGAGCTGGAGACAATTTTCTCTTAGCATCTTTCATTTTTTTTCTGTCACCAACATGCTTTGGAACTCCTTAAGGATAATGAATGGTAGTGATGTTACTTTCCTTTTTTCTGAATAGTATTTTGCAGCTGACAATTCAATAATGTATATGTATAGTTTTAAATATTAAGGGCCTTTTTGAAGACTTGGCTTTCAGCCTCTCATGACTTAATTTCAACGTTGATTACTTTCAGATTACTTTTTTGATGTGTGAGAGTTGTGAAATGAAATTGTGGCTTTACTGATTAATTATACCTTGGCTATGTGGCATGAACAGTGGAGTTGCTGAGAAAAGAAACAAAGTGGTGATTTCTCCTGAGGCCAAGAAACAGGCCAATTATTCTGTAGGTTTGCATTTTTGAACTTAATACATTACTCGCAGCCTGTGAGTCTTATCCTGCTTTCCACTTAGCTTGATGGCAAAACCTCAGCTCTGTCTGCTATCTTTCTCCCAAAGCCACTATTCAGAGTGCGAATCCAGCATAATTTTGCATGATGTCAAAGCAAACTGACCTAGGAGTCACTAACAGTAACTTGATTTTTAAATAGCTTCCATCTTAATGGCAGGGGAGAACAGAGAAGTAATTATGCCAGAACAAAATGAAAGATATTTTCATGCAAATGTAGATGATAAAAAGAAGACAAGGGAAAAGAAATACGGAGTATTTGTAGTCTTTATTGCAAGATTGTCTCCTTAAGTGAATGGTTTTAGAGTGTTAGAGTGACAAGAGGCCAAAATAATTTACATCAGGTAATAAAATACTAAGCAGTCTTTATATAGCCTTGCAATAATATGCTTAACGTATTGCCAGTTTAAAACTATTTTGCATGAAATAAGAATCACTTTAAATATATTTATTCCTTTCAAAAGAGTCATTAAAAAATTTTATAGTGGTAGCTAGTAGTATCTTTATTACTGATCTGTCAGCATTTTCATGTATTACACCTGATTTTATCATCAGAGGAGAGTTAGTGTGGCTCTTCCCCCCTCCCCCCCCCCCCCCGCCCTGGGGGAGGAGGAAAGAGGGTTGGTGATACAAAATTGACAGTGAATGCAAAATAGGAATGATAATGTACGAAGCTGGAACTCTAGCTTACCATGATGGTATCCTAACAGAGGAAAGAAAACAAATTCCAATTTTGGTCTCTAAACAAAGTGCAGAGCTGTAAGGTTAACAGAGAAAAAAAGACCATGTAAGAAATCCTTTTAAACTAGAATTCTACTGTTTCTGAAGTGCTTTCTGAATGTGAAGTGTTTCTGAATGCTTCTGAAGTGAAGATTGTAGTTCTTGTCTTTCAAAAGTAGAGGTGTACCAGTGCTCTTTAAGATCAGCTATTTTGGGCTATTACTGTTAAGGACGTTAAGGGCCATTACAGAGTAGCATTCTTGCAGAGTGCACTGCCCGGACACTAGCAGTTGGTCACAACTCTGCAGTATTATTACTGAGGAAGAAGAGGCAGTTTCTTAAGGAGATGAATCTTGGGCTGTTAGGGGTTTTCCAAAGCAAGTTAAGAAGTGGTGCTTTCTTTTGTTGAGCTTAGTAGAAAGCCCATGTACATCTGGAAGACCTGCTATCTGCTTTCAGTAAGATACTCTTACCTGATCAGCAGGCTGAGGCATTCTGCATTAAATCCAGTTCTCTAATAGCTTTAATGTCATGATTAAATGGCTAATACCACAGCCATGGAATAGCTGCAGTGCGTTATATTACTTCAGAGGTGACAGAGGGGAACATGGTCCAAAGGGTGCATCTGGGAGAATAAATTTTTGCAGCTGCTGATCACACATATGTAACTTGAGCAGGCGTTTGTACTTTGGAAATCAGGAATGACATAATAAATCAGTGCCATACAGTAATAAGTACAAATAAAAAGGCTGGACAGGTGGAGAGACAGGTGCAATCAAAGAGAGTCAATTCTTATATTGAACAAAAGACATTCTTCATTATTGAAGTTCATGGGAATTTAAGGCCAATAGCAGGTTAGTAAGGATCTGAGGCAAGAACAGTGATTGCTGGTAGGTCTGAAACAGCCCGAGTGCTGTTTATGGTTTTCTGCTGGATATTTTTCCTAATGACAATGATACTACAGATGAGCTGTGGGCAGTAGATTTTATTTCCTGTTTTGAGACACAACAGGGAAACATCCTTTATCCTACCTGTTCTGCAGATAAAGCTTAATAACAAATAAAACCTCAACCCAATAGGCCTCTAACCTGCCTTGCAAAAGAGAGGACTGAGCTTAGTTTCATTCTTAGCTTCTCCTCTGGCTTCAAGAGGGGCAGTTAGGGCTGAAGCTGAAACTTAGTTCAAGAGTTCTCAGCACAACAGAGTTGAGTTAATGAAAAATTGCTTTACATCTCAAGTACTGTATCAAAACTACTGCCCTTGAAACTTCCTAGAAATATCACACCAAACACAGGTTTCTTCATCTCCTTAAAATATTGTCTCCTTTTCATAAATGGATAAACAGAAGCAACTGTTACCATTAACTTCCTTTGAAGGGATGGTGAATCAGGACAGGATGGTATGTAAGATCTTGAAGTGTGATGTTCTGCACAGAGGTGTCAAGAAAGAGCTCTTACTCTATTTTTATTTTGCTTATGTATTGCTAGGAGTATAGGAGTTTATTCTGCCCTTGATATCTCTAGTCATTGCCATGTAACTTGCTTTCCCTTGTGGTTAAATAGTAGAATCAAGGCCTGACTTTAAAATTAAATGTAACAAATGATGGAAAAGGGAAGGTGAGATGGATGATGAAAGTGTTATCATGGGCTTCTGGGCCTCTTTTATTCGCATGCAGATCCCCAAACTGAAAAGGGCTGGAATGGCTCAGTTCCTTCCTCTCCACTTCTCCTTCACTTCTCCCTCCCAGCCATATTTGCTAAATCGTAAAATGTTGCAGTGCTATACAGTTCACTGACAAAAATTGGTATGTGGAAACATTTGCATAGTCTTTGTTCATTGCTATGCAAAACATGATTTATTGAAGGTTGTAGCTTGACGAGTTAGCACCTGAATATATGAGCACTACTTTTCCACGATAAAAGGAGGTTTTACTTGTCTTTATCCACTTTTAAGTTGAGTCATTTCCTATAAATACACCGAACATAATGAGGATTTAGGCATGAAACAGTCTGTACTAGCATTTTAGGAACTAACTTTGTATTTTTTGTACACTTGAAATACATGCCAGGCTAATCTTAGAATGCCTCTTAAAGCTTAGCAAGGTCAAATAAGTGCTTTGTGCAGTCACACACATAAGTTGTATTTAACTTTTCATTAACTTTTCAGTGTGCTAAAAAATATGCATAATTCATTTCCCTGCTGTTTTTACTGTAACCATATGATAAATGAATAGGAGAGGGGGAAAAAAGATGAGAGATTGGTGAAGCTTTGTCATGTATGCCTACTACTGAGAAACTGCTAAGACTGCCAGCTCAAAAAGCATGCCACTGTATAGCTTCATTTTTATTCAGATCCCAGTAAGTTATATAATTAAAAGAATATTAATCTCTACTAAGTACATCTGCTTGAACACCCCCTTATAATTGTAGAACTTTGTAATAATTACTACTTTAGTATAGACTTTCTGATTAATATATGCCATTGCAGTTCATTAAAAGTAAGTAATGTGCATATATATAGTCTTTTGAAAAGTTTTAAGGAATGGCTTACGATTTGCTTGTGTCTTTTTGGTGTGCTGTGGAAGATGGTTGCTTTTCCCTTATGGGTATACTGTTGTCCTATGCAATTCATCAACCATTGTGTCTTCGTAGCTGCGCTTGCTTTTTTCCATCTTACATAACTGAATATACAATTTAGACTGCCTTCTGTGCTTATTTTTAGATTATAAGACAGTTATGCTATCTGAGAAGATGCTGCTTTTCACTGTCCTAGTTGATTCACTGTACTCATCTCAAGCTATTTGCCTTACTGCAGAAATTCTGGATTTTCCGTATTGAAGTTCACATTGAGATTGAATCAAATATATATTTTTAATTTTACCAATTGCTGGAGGCTAAACGCAGAAATAACTAATCAGCATTGGTATACCAAGAAATAAACCAGAAACAGTAGAAAACATAAACAGGAAACAATGATAATTTCCTTCAGCAGATGCACCATTGTTTGCCTTGCTCCAGTGTAATGCGATAGTCCATCTTCACGCTTCCCATTCCGTGAAAATGCCTGATTCCTTTCTGAAACAGCAGAGAAAGCAGGGAGATGGTTAGGAGTAATTAGAGAGCACAGCAGAAGTGCTGTGTTGGGGGAGAAGGTCTTGGTACTCAGCCCAACCTGTTTGTTCTTGGAGAAAACCAAGAAATCAGATTGCAAACAGGAGGATTTATCAAAGATCCAAGGGCTTTTTAGCCCTACTAGTCATCCTGCAGAGCTGTCTTATCCAAGCCATCGTAGCAGGACAGGCTAACCAGCCGCCACTTTCCCTTCCAACATTACTTTCCCCCCCTGTCCCCAAGTTCTCCAGTTCATTCCTGCTGCTATGATCCAAGCTTTCCAGACATATAGGACTGCCACTTCAAGAAATATGCCACACTAGGATTTCTTTCTCTGTTCTTCAGTCAGAACATCTCCTTTATTTCATTGGGATATATGAATTGTGTTGTTATATGCAAAAGTAATCTGTGCCTTGTTGGATAGTGTTTGTAAATGAGGCTGGAACACGTGTCAGCCCGGGAGCGGTAGCAGGATGGCAGTGAGGTATCATTTGTGTAGGCATTGCAGAGAAACTGGAAGCCTTCAAGCTCTGTCTTCAGAGAATGACACTTCGCTTCTGATGACTTGTTTGCGGTAGGATATTGCATTCATATAAGAAAAAGCTTAAACCATCCCCAAGAGGTAATTAAATCTTAAATCACTTCTGGACAAGATAGAGAGGAATGTTTTAATGCAATATTTTGGCATTCCGTGTCAAATACTATCTCTAAGCTAGTTTTGATCCAATTATGACCAGAAAATACTGGCATTAAGGTGGGATTTCCAGCATTAGTAAGTTTGGAGAAACTGAGGTCACTCTAGAAAAGCATTTGAAAAGAAAGCTTAACCATATGTTGATCCCTCCAAGATGATTAGTTAAAAGCCATGTTAAAGTTAGATGGAGAGAGACCGTGGTTTGGATGCTCTTTTTTGCAGCAAATTGTCAGCAAAGACAGCAGGTGAGATAACATGCAAATGTGATGGCTGAGCGCATTAAGAATATGGAATAGGTCACTGCCGTCACTTCCATATGTAGTCAGCTGTGTACACCATGGGGACTGCGTACCATGTTAAGTATGCAGGTAACTGTGGGATTAATTTGCAAGTGGACTTGGATGTACCTGAGTCTGTCCATGTCTGACAGGAGTGCTTACATCTGTCTTGCCACACAGCTCATTTGTAATAATTACTAGGAGACTCAGAGCTGCTATTTATAGAATGCTTTTGAGAAATAAGTAGCATGTTAATTGGCAGAAGTTGGCCAGAAACTGAAAAAGCGAAAGAGCAGCCTTCAATGTTGATGAATTGCAGAGCAGTCACGCGGCAATGCTGACTTCCCCTAGCAGTGATGTGGATTCTCACGGGTGAAACCAAGGGCTTTTTGATTGTTTATCCTGGCATCTGGGACTTAAAGCAATCACTTACTTAAAACACATGTTGGCGGATTTGCCTTGCCCATGTGCTCTCAGTTTTTTATTAAGATTTAAATATAAAAGGTGAGTGGGCTTCCCAACAAAACAGCATGAGCGTAATTGGCATCTTTCAATCTAAGTAAGAGATTTTAAAATGTTATTCACAAAGCAGATGACTTCTTACTCAAACAGTAGCATGCTAACCCTGGTATTTATAAATGACTGTTAGGACAGTTTCTAGATTCTGTATTTATCCTGCTGAATCGGTCTTTATTCTCAGCAAGACTTTTGCGTTACAGATACTTTTTTTTTATGGAATGTTGTGGAATACTTGTTTTATGAATTTTTACTGAAGCCACCGATGACAATCAGCTTCTGTATCAATGAGGCTATTTCCCCTTGGGAAACTGCTGTAGAAGGGAAGGACCGACTTTTAAATTTATGGGAAAGTTGAATCAAGTTTGCTGACAGTTGGCTTGCTTCTCGGCATTGACCTTTAGATGCTGCTTTTGCGTCTTCACAGCTTTTTTGGATTTTACTCTTGCTTCTGAGACGACCTGCATCCCATGTCCAAAAATTTAATCATCTTCCACATTCAAAATCTTTGTTACTAGCTCTAACACTTATGCAAACTGTTGCCTATTTCACTCTATCAATATTTTCCTCAGAACACGAAGTCAAGTAGGCAGTTGAAAAATCAAAAGGAAAGAATTATGTTAGAGGAGGTTATTTGTGCTTATGACTAGCATCCTCAAAATATAGCCGAAAGTTACCTTTTTTCTCAGCTGTAAATTGTGTTATTGTGATACATGCAATAACATTTAATAGTAGACTGAATAGTAGTACTCAGTAGTACACTGTCTTTTGTTCCTCACATTATAATGTTTTCTTCAACACAGCATCCATTCATGCATTTTCCCTCATGTACATTCTTATGAACAAAAGATTGCTGCAAAATATGTCGGTGGTTCTTCAAATGATGACATTTTTATTAAAAATTTCAGTTTTTCTAACTGACTTCTCACAGTGGTCTGTAGAATGGGTGCTACTTTTTTTTTTTTTCAAAGCAGACTTGCTGCATAATTTAAGAGGGCTGCCTGAATGTGTTGCAGAAAGTCTGAATATTGCAGAAAGCTCTTTCTCACAATTTACTCCATGCAGTTAGGATAGCTTTGTGATTGCTGATCAGTTCAGGAATAATTTAATTTGAAAAAAGGTCTTCTGCTCCCATTTATATAACATATTTAGCAGATTAATTTAAGAGAAGACAAGTCAAATTACGCATCTGGAAAACTAGCCTGTGGTCCTTTCATAGACTGTACAATTATAATATTATGTACTTGCTATTGGCAATATTCTTCCAACCTGCTCTTTTAGTGGGGATGATGTTTTGTGTGTTTTTGTTTGGACTTGTTGTTGTTCGGCGGGTTTTTTGGTTTGTTTTTTAGATTAGAGGCATTGCGGACACCTCCAGCAGGTTTTAATCTCCACAGGATTGTCCTTTTATGTTGTTTCTGACTAAGTGCTTTGGGTGCAAGATCATCAACTTCTATGTCAGGTTTAACAAATTACTTCACAGTGTGAGAGTTTTTTTGTTTTGTTTTTGTTTTGTTTTGTTTGCCAGGGAAGCACCAGATTTGCTTTATAGAGAAATCAATAGGTAACTTTTAATCATTCTTTATTTCTCGCCAGGGTTGCTATTGCCAACAAGGTCAGCAATTCGGAGCATGATGGCTGGCCTACACAATTGTTCCTGACATCGGGTGGAGGTTAAGTCCCTCTACCACCTGCCTAACTGAAGCTAGAGCTTTTCAAGGGCACTTCAGGCATGCACTAGTGTAATGTGTGTTTTGCAGTTTGCTCTAGCTATTTTTGCTTTGCTGACTTAGAGCTGTGCAGTAACAGCTGTGGAATAGCCCAGCGTGTTCAAGAATCCTCTGGTTGAACTCCTCTTTTTACAAAGCGAAGATTTGGTCAGATTTTAGTTATCGTCTAGTCTTCTCCTGCAGTGTATGTGACATTCAAACATTGAATGCGGAAAGCAACTTCATCACGCAGAACTTGACCTGGTTGACTGATGTACAACTTCATGGCAATGCTGAGACTGTGTTAATTCTCACAGCCTTAGTATGTCATTACTTGGGCTCTTAAAAGCTATAGAGATTTAGGAGTGGTTGGCTTTTGACTGTGATGGAAGGATGTGAAATTACTGCAGATCACGTTGGTGATTCGCAAGGATATGCTTTCTGCTGTAGCAGATACTGGACTTAGGCCACAACTTGGTTGAATAAGATGACATGAAAGTTTCCTTAAAAGCAATATAAGACTGGGTCTGAATGTTCTGATAATTGAATTGACTTTGTTATAAAAGAGTAGGACTGTGTATGCCCGTGAGCCAAACACTCATCTTCCAAATGTCGTTCCTGGTCCTCATGTTTCATAAAGCCATTTACTGTTGTATAACAACTCCTTGTACAACATTTCATCTTGCTCCACTAAAAAGAGATGACAGATTTTATGATTGCACTTGGCTCTCTTAATCTACGTACTACTACATTTCTGGCAGATAAAGGTTTTCCAATTCTTTGTGTTGCCATTTGGGCAACTTCACAGGTCAAGTATGGAGATGCATAAGGTTTCTTTGGGATGGAAGATGTTATGTATGTATGATATAAGTCATCATGACATAGCTATATGCTTTGTATACCTACATCTGTTTTAGAAATTTCATTAAGGACCCTGAAGTATGAAGAATAATTATTTCATTCTAATGTAATTACAGCCAACCGGTAAGCTCTTGAACTGGCATCCTTTACTCCCTCTCTTTTGAGGTTTCTTTGAAAAGTCTTCCTCTATTTTGTTTGTGTGGAGATTAAGTTCTAGGTTGTGAACATCATGTGAAGTTGAAATCTGGGAAGAACTCTCTGACAAGTATTAATTTTTATCATTTTAATATCCAGTGCCCATGAAAATCTTTTCCCATGCAAACAGGTAGATGTAATTTCTTTAGTTTCTTGCAGTTTTAGAAGCCAACCAACTTTTTTTTTTTTTTTAATATAGTGTACATGACAGAGGTCTATAAGGTATCTCTGCACCTCTTCTCTTTTCTTTGGAGATCTCTTTCTTTTACTACAGCATTTCCAGGGACCCAAAACCCTTACATATAAGTTTTAAAAATACTACAAAAATAGAAAATAAAAGCTTTCGTTCTTGCACTTTTGCTATTTCACCATCATTTAAAAATCACTCGTAAGATGGTGGGGGGCCAAATATCTTAGGCTGGAGGAGGAGGCCAGGAAAGTAGGAATTTGTTTGTATGGTTCTGGGGGTATTAGTGCTGCACGGAGTAGGTGACCAGCTGTAGATGTTATAACGCGACCAGTCAGGCTCCCCAATACTATCCTTCTGTGGGATGTTTAACCCAGAGCAATGCACCATGATCCTTAGGCTTTCAGAAGGTGAGGTAGCGTGTGGAATTTTGTATTTATGTGAAAATAGTCTGTGGGATGTAATGTTTTTTATGCAGCGCAGAATTAGTGGTCAGATGTGTGTTTGCCCCATGCAGTAAGAATGCGCATCTCATGCTTTTCAAGTGATACTCCAGCCGTTTGCAGCTTTAAATGATTAATAAGCACGAGCTGAAAATAGCACCAGATTTACCTAATGTTTGCATGATTATTTTTGTAAACATTTCATTCCGGCTTTCTCTGCCATCTTTCTAAGCATTGTCAAAACAGAAATGTTGCTATTCTTGATTAGTTTTTCTCAGTTTGTGTGATCTTTCTGGTGACACAGAGATGTAGCAGGGGGAAGCACAAGGAATGTTGATTCTCAGTTGGCAGTAAGCATGTGGTTTAAGATCATGTGAGAAACCTTATCTGGATATTTCCAGAGTATTTACAGGTTTTCAAATCTTTCTAGAGCTAGTAATTAACCTTTGTGAAAACTCTGAGGTTGTACTTTGCTAAATAGCTTGTGTGAAAAGCACTATAAAAAATTACAGTCACAGCTTCTCCTGGTTTTAAACGCTAGAAATTGTTTTAAAAGAGGTGGAGGGATTGGTACTTTTGTTCTGTTGGCTGTCCTACTTTTCTGTAAGTCCCTGCTGAGATAAGGGTAAGACTGGAATTTAAATGGTGTCGAGGAAGTAGCCAAGATAGTAATCAGAATATAATTAACAGCGTATCATCTCTCAGACAACAAGGGCTGGCCGGCAGTGCTATCCACCAATAAAAAAGATGGAAGACTTCCAATTTTCCAAATAAAATGCTAGTGTTGTTAGCTTTAGTAGTCTGTATGTGTTACGTGATGTGTACCAATCCTTTGCACTGAATAAACCCACCTGCCAGGCCTTTTTCTGCTCTTAAAAATCCGCTCTGTATCGGTTAAGCCTGGGAGATATTCAGTAACTAGTTTCAGCACTTACAGTGAAAAGTTGGTATGGCGTGATGAAATGGTTATGAACTTTATTTTATACATACATACATACATATATAAAAAAATGCAGAAGGTTTGGTTAAATACCCAACCTTAGTTACTCTTGAAATGTTTCAAAGAGGATACCTTGTTTTTCGGCAATGCTTTGATGAAAGGTATCCTCAAATTAAGTTTATTTTTTGACTAGTTTGCTAATAAGGAGTGCTAGTTGCCCAGTGTGCTCCATGCACGTCATCTGTATGTCATGCTTCATCTGTGAAGCAAAAATTCTCCTGTAATCTTTTTTTCCCCCCACAGGTACGATGATGTCCTAGAGCTGGATTCTCCATCTTTCAAAATCAGGTTATGTTCTTTCCCTTTTTTTTTTTTTTTTTTTTGAGAGAGAGAGTACTGAATGAAAACTAGCAGTGTTATTTGTTGTTTAAAAAAAAAAAAAAAAGGGGGGGGCTTGGGGGGGGGGGGCTTGGGGTGGGGCCCTTCGTTGTTGCTAGCGGTGCCCCGGCCCCCCCCCGCGGGGCCACCGGCGCCTTTTCCTGCGTCTCTCCAAGCTCCCCGGGGGCGAGGGAGGCGCAGGACCTCCGCTCCCCCCCCCCCCCGGTCCCCTCCCGCCCTGCCGGGCGGCGGCGCGGCCTCGCCTCGCCTCGCCTGTGCCCGCTGCGGGGAGCCCCAGCGCCGCCGGGGGCGGCTCCGCCGGGGCCGGCGCTCCGCGGGGAGGGGAGAGGACGGCGCTGCCCGCCCCCCCGGGGCGCCCCCGCTCGCCGCGGCCCCGCTAAGTCTGACGGAGCGCAGCCGCCGCCGCGCAGCGCAGCGCAGGGAGGGAGGGAGGGAGGGAGGCGCCGCCGTGGCCCGGTCCCCGGCGCGCCGCCGCCAGCGCCGCCCGCAGCCGCCGCGCTGACAGCCGCGGCCGCCCCGCGCTCCCGCTCCGCTCCGCGCCCGCCCAGGTAAGAGCGGCGCCCGGCCCGGCCCGGCCCGGCCCGGCCCCGCCGGCATCCCCCGGGGTGACCTTGGGCTGCGGGGCGGGCGGGCGGCGCGGCCCCGTCACCTGCGCGGCCGCGGAGCGCCCTTGTGCCGGTGCCGGCCCGGCGGGAGGGAGGGAGCGAGCGGCGGCCGTGCCCCCCTGCGCCCCTGCCGGCCGGGGGAGCCCGGGAGGGGAGGGGAGGGGAGGGGAGGCAGGGCAGCCCCCGCCGCCTGCCTGCCGCCGCCCGGCCGGGCAGCGCCGCTGGGGCTGAGAGAGACCGCGGGGCGCCCGCTCTGCGCCGAGTTTCGGGAGGTGCCGCTATTCCTAGAGACCTTCCTCTAACTCTGAAAAAAATACCTCTGCCCCTCTCCGCTGTTCCCGAAATCGGGGTGTCTGAGACCGCCGAGCAGCGCGAGGGAGCAGAGGGACCTCGGGAGCACCTTCACCTCCCTCCCGCGGGCGCGCAGGACTCGCCTCCCCGGCGGTGCCCCCCGCCGGGGCTTAGCCCTGGTTCCGAGGCGGCGGTTCCCGCAGCCCCGCGGTTCGCCGCCGCAGTCCGAGGCTCCCGAGCCCGAGGGGAGCTGCGGCGCGCGCTCGCTTTCCCCCGCCACCCCCTGGGTCAGCCGAGGTGCCCGCCGCGCGCCCTCCGCCGTCCGCTGCAGCCGCACCGCTGCCACCGGCCCTGGTGGCACCAGCCGTGGTGTGCGGAGGTGCTCTCATGTCGCCCCTGAACGGCAGGGAGTCGTTTTCTGAAACTTCGACTTAGTCAGGAACTATCCTATAAACCCGAAAGAGGAGCTGCTGTCGTCCTTTGTGCATCTTTGCAAGGCCCGTTGTGCTTTCAATGGAGGAATCCCCTCTCCCACCAAATTAAACTCCGTTGAAAAGTTTACTGCTTTCTGTGTGTTTCTTGCTGATAATTTGTGGTTGCGTTTTCCTTCCTACTTACTGTTCTGTTGTTTTATCACCTTACAGCAATATAACTCGATTCTGTGCTACTACTTTCTATTACTTTCTTTTTATTTATAATATTTTTGTAGTAAACTGATATTTGAGGAGCCTGGCTACCTAGATAAGATGCTGAGAAGATAGGCGGACTGAAAGCAGCGGTGTAGAGTAGGATGGTACTGCTTCTAAAGTAAACTAAAATGTAGGTTTATAAACAGTGTGATAGTTGACACCGCTGTAACTTGATTCTCAAATAGGAAAAAGCAGTAGTTGCTTGCAGCGGGTCTCTTAAGAGTACCGATGTGTTGCTGGTGGACCCGGCGAGCTGTTGGCCGTGTGAGCAGCTCGGAGACGCGGTGGGACCGCGTGCCTGTGGTCACGCTGGCAGGTAGCGTTCAGTCTGCGGTGCTGTGCGCTCACCTGCTGCCTGCCTGACTGCAGGGTGGCTGCTGGAGTGGAATCCAGCCTGCCGTAACTCCTTTTCATGACGTTTATGTGAAGAGTACCTGAAGTTGCTCGTGTACGTGTGTCTCGTGCTAATGAACTAGCTCGGTGTTTTTTCTAACAACTTCACGATTTAATGCCCAGTTCCGTTTTCAACGTGCGCGTTGCTCTGAGTTCTTTCTAAATCAGAAGAACGTGCGTAACGTTCAGCTTAGTGTCCATACTAACGTTTTCAGTTTAACGTTGAATAGAATTAATGTTTGGTTAATCTTACAGTGCAAAGTACTATGTTAGCTTTAGTCCATGTTTGATCTCGTTACCAGCATTGTCCTTTGCTCACGTGCTATAAATCCAGTTCTGCAGCCTCTTGATTATCCGAGCTACTCAAACGTCATATTGATCCAGATTTCTGGCGTGTCTCTCTGCCTGAGCGGTATCTCCTGAGCATTTGGTTGCCTCTTTCCTGCTCATCCCTGGTACGCTGTTACAGTTCGACAAGCCCCATGGGGCGATGGCTGTTGATACTTACCTGCGGTTGGGTGGTGCTGCCCCTTGGTGGGATTCGTTTCGGAGGAATACAGTGGGAAGAGCGCATGGACTTTCCTGATTCTTGATGGGCTTGATTTGGTTTCCCTGAAATAAGGCACCTGCTGTCATTTGTGATGCCTCAGGGTGTCCCAGGTGGCCTCGAGCTGCCGCTTCAGCAGGGCTCGAGTCCCCGGCGTGTGCCGTAGCAGCCGCAGCAGGGCACCCCGGCTCGCGTGAGCCGCCGCTCGGCAGGCAGCCGCAGCAGGCCCAGCGCGCTGCCGGGTTCCTGTGCTGCCCGTGGGTGCTGCGAGGAGACCGCCGCAGCGAGTCGAGGGGTGGGGCGGGACGTGGGACTCTGAGCACAGATAGGCCTCTAAGTGTTAGCCTAAAGCTTATCCCTCTTAACAAAAGCTGCATTTTCTGGTTATTTGTCCCTAACTTAAAATAAACAGTTTAAAGCATAGTGAGTTTAAAAATAAAAATTTCAGATACTGAAAAATACCTCATTATTTGCGTCATTATAACTTCAGTTTAAGTGCAGGGTGACAAATGGAGTTGGGGAAGAAAAGTCTTTAGCTTATCTGTATTGCCCATTAGGAGAAAGCAGAGTAATTATACAGCAGTTAACTGGTTGTGCTAGTGACAGGCTGACGGGAGCCGATTGTTCCCGATTCTCTTCTCCACCAAGTTCACATTTAAATAAAATTGTGCAGTGGCTGAAGTCTTCTTTTAAAGTAAACATTTGAATGAAGTACACACTCTTGATAAGGCTTATCATTGGAATTAGTGTCAGATATGATTAAGAGCTCTGTTTAAGAACAAAGCTTTATGTATAGTGTATACTGTGCTGTAAATATTCACAGTTCACAAAATTCAAGGGGGAGCATGAATTGTCCTTTAAAAGATAAAATATGTATAAAAAAATCAAAGTAAAGATAAGTATCAATACGAACTATAGTATTTCTTTTATGAATGAAAGTGGCAAATGCAAAAGGATAGAATACTTTTAATTATTCAAAAAAACCAGATGTTTAAAAGAGTGAACATGGACAGGTAAGTTATGTGTAGCAGATACTTAACATTAGTCATGCCTATTATTACATAATGACTGAGATGCATAGAGGTCTTAATGTATGCTATATATTGAATATATAGTCTTTAATATATACCATGAAAGTATTAGGTCAGAAAGGCTTATTTTTTGCCAACATCTATTCTGAATTAAGTTTCTTGCCTTCCATAAATGGAGTTATTTAATAGTGAAATATTGGAGTTCCATCTTATAGGCATAGTGAACTCTTTTACGTTTGTTGGATCTAATACACCATATCCTAATTGAATCGTTACTGGCATTTTCCTGGGCGACCCTGTAAGTGTCGACATGGGTTCGTATCTAAAGGTCATTGACGTAAATAGCCTTGGTTTCATGTATTCTGAATTTTGCATTCAGAATTCTTGAGTAGTCTGTAGCGCATGAATAAAACAAGGAGCGTGCTGCAGGGATGGCCTCTGAACGCTGCCACGGGAACCTGACAGCCTTTAACTGTTTCTTGGAGGCAGTGGTTGCTGCGTGTTTAACAGGTACAGTCGGAAGGTGTTCTGGGGGCTTCGTTGCACACCTTTCCCCATGCGGGAAGAGGCGCCGTTTCCGTCTCCCTTGGTGGAAAGGACGGGCGTCGCTAGCAGAGTCGCCGGCCTCCCCAGCGCGCCGCCGCGGTGCCGTACGTACCTCCCAGCAGCCGTTCTGCTTGCCGAAGCTGATGTGTTTGCGGTGCCGCTCGCTTGTGAAGGCAACCTGGCCGCAAAATTTCTGCGAAAGAGCAGCAATGCAATACAGCTGTTGTAATACAAGAACCTTTGCTTGTGCAATGGATTAATTTATTATTTGAAGGCAGTGGAGCTACCTTAAAGAGTGATAGCCCTGGAGCCTTTGGAACGAAAGGGCTCTCTTCAGCTGACACTTCTTGCAGGGGAGGTGCTGTGGCCTGCCTGCATGTGGCCCTCTGGTTCGCGTGCATTGTACGGAAACCAGCAATAGGTTTGTAAACATGTCAAGGAAGGATTGATTGCAGTTGTTGCCATCGGGGCAGGATTCAGAGCTGCAGGCCTGAACCAGGTTGGGTCTCCCCGTCGGCCAAGCCTGGCAGTGGTTTGGCTCGGCGCATGCTTTTCGTGTTTGAGCTATTTTGAAGCCCGGAGTAGAGAAGCTGTCTCTATTCAGCATTTAAATTTCTAAGATTAATATTAATTCCATAGTGTTTGGGGAATTACCTTTAGCCTAGTTCATCTATTAACATGCCTAAAATAACTTATGTTAAACTCCATGAAAAGTATGTCTAATACGAAGTCATCCAGCAGGGACTGGAGAGTGTTGGAAGGTATTGCAACTGCTGAGGTCCAGTCCATGCCGTAGGCAGCTGCTCTTAAAATTCGGGAGTTTTCTGATGGTGGTCAATAGTGAGATTAACACTAGCATATTCTTTTTGATATCTCATGATAGCAGGAGGTACTTTTCAAGCCTCTGCATAGTTTTACCATTCAAAAGCTGCAGGGTAACCTTGAAGATATCTACTGATCATATATATTTTATACTGCTTATCAAATAGTGGCTCTTGATCAGTAAAGGCTATTTCCACTAATGGGAAATCTTCTATCATGGAAGATAGGACTGCATTCAGCGGGACATACAGAATATGCCCATATGTTAGACCCTCCAACATTTTAGTTTTTGCAGTGCAGGTGAGACCTGTTTTATTGATATTTTAAGCATTTTATTTATTTATTTTTTCTAGACAAGCTAATAATTTAAGAGGATTGAAATAATAGGAAGCTTGTTCTGGGGGAATGTTGTCTGTGACCAATATGGAAATCCCCAATAAGTTCATGGGTTCCTAGGAACTATTTTAATTGATGTCTTGAAAATTTTTCAAGTAGGATTATTACTTCAGGAGATTTAAGGGAATCAAGTGCAGAACGATGTCCTTTGCTATTGTAATGTTACTTAGCACTTTTATTGATAGTGACTGCTGAAACTTAAGGTAAATTCAGCTGATCCAAAAAACTGTAGATATTTATTCTTTGTCATCTGAGGAAATTGATCTGGGCATTCACGTGTTGGCCTACAGCAGCAGTAAAAGCAAAATGTTGCTTCTGAGAAGGAGTTTACCCAGAAAAACTAATTAATGGCAATATTTGGTGTATATGCAACTATTTTGCTGCATTGAAATTTTAGTCTGACGTTCAAATGCAGTTTAATGCATTATCTTATTCTACAATATCTAAAAAATTGTTCATCAGCATTTCTCTAACTTGTGCAAAGCAATTTGCCAACTTTAACTCTATTTTTGTAAACTAAAAATAGAGAACTGACATGAATTGTAGCCTATATGTAGTGGAAAGTAATTACATTAGGACAAAATGTCAAAATTGGATCTGGAAAATATCTATTCCGTATTATTGGGGGGTTCTTCATTGCAGTAATTAACTACAGTGTTCAAAAGGCTTGACAAAAACCAGGCCCGTTTTTGGTTGTGTGTGCTGGTACTAGAATCATGCTGAAAAGGGTAGAATGATTCTTACTGAAAGGTTAAATACTCTGAATAGTTGATGTGGGATTGCTCATGCTCTTCTGATTCTGTGTCAAGTGCTAAAGAATTTGAGAGCAATAGAAACAAGAAAATGCCATTATGGACTGTGAAGTTTTTATTTTTATTGATTTATTTTTTTGACTCTGGTCTCATGAGTTTCTTGAAAGTGGAGAAAAATGGAAAGATTACTTAATGTAGCTTATGTACAGCATTCCTGTTATGCATCCTGGCCATACATATGGCTTTTTAATAATAATGCTTATGGTCTACAATGGCTTCCAGATCCTTTCCAGCAGAACTCAGCCTATCTCCGTTTTATATTTGTGCTTGATTTCTAGATTTGCACTTCCGTTGCTTGCAGCTTGTTTTAAACAAGTTCTTCAATATATTAAGTTTTATTTTGAATTCTGATCTTATCCACATGTGGACTGAAGGTGATATGAACCTTACATCCATAATTCACAAATGTTTTCTCTCTTAAATTTTGTTAAAGCATATATCTGGCTGCGAGACAGTCTTGCAGGTATGCCGCATGAAATTATATTCTATTGACAATGAACTGTTAGTAATCATTTTTAATGTGTGTGGGCTTTTTTAGAAAAACCTGTGCACCCACTAAGTTGTGAGTTCATATCAATCTTTACTGCCTTATGAAAATGTCAGGCGGGACAGGACTGAAAGCCTTACTGTAGCCAATGTAAATTAGCCGTTATGTTACTGCTTCTCCTTTATTCACTAGGCTGGTTTCCATATCAAAAAGGAAATTTGATTGGTTTGACATTTTGATTATTTTCAAGTGCTTAGTTCTTTAGCTGCTTATGTGGTGATTTAACTTGTTTCAGCATCTTCCTGGGTATAAAAGTGAGGTGGATTGGTTTGCAGTTTCTTGCATAAGACTCCTTTTTCCTTTTGAAGTTGCATACTATTTTTGCCTCTTCACAGTCCTTTGGGAACTTTACCCTTCCTTTGTGCATTATCGGAAATAATAGCTAATGTTTGAGGATGGCTTTAGATAATTCCTGAAGTACTGTGCCATGAACTTCATCAGGCCCTGTCATACTCAATATGTATGGCTTCTCTGGATTATTTTTTAGCCTGTTCTTTTTTCTTCAGGCCTGCAGTCCTGTTCTTTTGGTATAATCACTTGTGCAAACTTTTTGTTCTTCATTATCCTTTTGATGAAGACATTAAAAGAATATGAAGGAGGTACTGAATACTTCAGCTGTCTCTCAAACATCTGTTATTTTCTCTCCTTTCCCATTAAACCCCAGAACCTGTGCTTACCTTTGTCACCCGCTTGCTTCTGCTGCATTTATAGATCCTTTTCTCATTGCCTTTTTATGTACCTCATTAGTTGTTGATCCTTTTGTGCGTTGGCTCGTCTGAATCATACCCGACACGTTTGCTCTTATGCTCTTATTTCACCTTTTGTACAAGCTCTTCTGATAGTCAAAACCTTTAAAGACCCTGGATTTAACAACCATAGTCTCTTACAATGCTTCCTATACTCCCTCTGCATGGAAGTAATTTGTTGCACTTTTTTATACAGGCTTTGTTTGTAACCGGTAGTTTTCCTGCACTCCTCGATTCTCGGATCATCTCTTCAAGAGCCGTTACCAGCCATTTGGCTGCCTTTGCTGAAGTTGCTTCCCTGAATCCTGTTCCTTTATTTTGCTGCTTTCACATCTTTCTTTTAATATGGTAGTGAATTCTGATGACTTGTGATAACACTCGCTTGAAATCAGTCTCTGCCCTTAAAATCTCAGTCAGTTCTTTCCTATTAATCGAAAAAATATAAGGTGAGTGCAGCTTCAGTAACTTCCTCCATGTTCATGCCTTTATTCTGTCTTCTTAGTGCAACTCCACCTTGACAACATGCTTCCTGCTCAAAGGACCAGCATGAGAAGCTTGAAGAAAAAAATATATAACACCTGCATGTGATGGCCAGGGCATGCGACGGGGAACCAAGACTCTGTGTGGTATTACTTGCTTTCTCAGGGATGGTTATTGACTTCATGCAAGTTGCTTACCTTTGCTGGGCTATTGCTTCAGATTAATAATTAAACAGCTACAGTATGTACTTAACCTGCATGTTTCAAGGGTTAATTCATCACTACTTGTAGAGCTACTGAGAATTTTGGATGGCAGGTGCTGTGCACGTACAAAGGACTGTTTGTATCTGCAAGATATTCCTCATGTTATTCAAAAAGATTATTAAAGCCACTTACTTAAATAGCACTGAAGTGTGGTAGGTTCTACATGCACACACAGAGCCAAGTCTCCTCTTTGTGTGAAAACGCCCGTTTGCTCTCGGTTTCCCAATCAGGCGGTGTGCTGAGGATCTGAGTGCATGAAGCAGAAGAACCTGCTTAGGACAGAAGAGCATTTCAGTTAAAATTCCTTCCTGCTCTAAGGAAGAAGATCACATTTGTAAATTTAGCACTAAGTGGTGTTGCATTCTCGTCAAGAGACCATTTCCAAGTTATGTTTGTGGCCTGATTGTCAAATAGACTCCAGATAACACAGTAGAAATCGTTGATGTGTTAAGGGCAGGATCTTTAAAAAGGGGAGAGGGGAAAGCCAAATGGAATTTAAAGTCCTGTTGGCTCATCGGTGGGATGTGCATATCTCTATCAGTTAGATGTTTTTGAAAATTGCACGCTAAATTGGTGACTAATAGAGATCTTCCCATGATAGCGATATAAAAGGCTTAAAAGTTACCATTAATAATTCAGCTGAAGACTATTGGAATCTGATGCAGTACCTCCTGAATGTTACGCCGTTAGGGTTCTGCGATGAAGTAATGTGCTTTTGGGAGTAATTTGGTCCCTTTCGATGCATCTAGATAGCCAAAGCTAGAGGTCATGTTGCAAGAGAAACTGATGGTGGAGTCATCTTTGCTGCCTGCTTATGTGCAAATATGCACAAGGATATATAAGAGCCCGTTCTCCTGAATGCGGGGAGAGTCAGGCAGAGCAGGTTTCTCTCTACCAGCTTTCCGTAGCAAAAGCTCAGTGCTGGGTTAGCTTGGCAAGGAGTGGGCTGTGGACTAAGCAGGAGATTTTACGGCACTTCAGCACGTGCTCCGCATCAAACGAAATAGCGGTGGTGCTCGTCTTTCCCTCCAGCCTCTCTCCAACAGTGCCCAGGCACTCCTGCGGCCATGATCCTCCTTGTCTCCTGGGTTACGCCCCAGTGAGAATTGGGATGTTTTCATGATTTTTTTTCCTCTCGTCTTTTACTATGCTCTCCTCTCTCATTTTACCTCTCCTTTCTCATTTTAGCTATCTCTTTCCATGCTCAAAGGAAATCTAAATGAATCCTTTCCACCGAATCCCTAAATAGTCTTCTATTTGCTGTTGTTTTGGATGGCAACATGCCTTTTAGAGCTGTAGAGAATGAGAGATGTCAAGTAAACCTACTGGTTTAATCCAGCCATATTTTAAAACATCCCAGAAGCACGATACTGTCTTTGGTTATCTGTGTGTAAATACAAAAAAGAGAAGCTCCATGGATATATTTTAGAGTACAAAAAATCTATGAAAGAACAGCCACATGTCACTGGTATTAAGTTTTTAGTAAAGCAAACATGAGAAATACTTAGAGATTTTTAAAGAGATTTGGGATTTTTGTAATCAGATCAGTATCTGTGAAGACTGTGGTTAATCAAAACAAGAATTTGTGAAACTATGTTCATTAGCACTGAAAGATGAGCTGATCGGTCCAGATTCCTCTGCAATGGAGAGAGAGAATTTTCTCAGCGAACGTTACTGTTGAGCAGTAAGTCATTTGGGGAGTATTTTTGTCTTTTCGCTGCACCCCTTGGTGCCTGTTAGCAGTCTACCTCTCTGCAGCAGCAGTGGATGCACGTTAGTGTCTTTTCAGATTGAGTAAAATTCTGTGTGACCTTAGCTGAATTTCTCTCTTGGTGGAACAGAGTATTGTATGCTGAAAGACACTTGGAGAAGTTGACATGAACCCTTATGGGTGCAGAAGTCAGTGTTTGGTTCCTATGTTTCTGCTTTCCTCAAAGGAGGGATAAAAGGGCCTTTTCAACCTGCTGTTGTATATGACTTCTGGCTTCATATCTCTTATATGATTCAACCTTTTTATTATTATTTTTTTTTGCATGTTCCTCTGTAAATATGGCCAAAGAAAGATGAGATCAGAGGACCTTATGATGTCCTTCTACTCTGATTTTTAAGCCTCTGACTTCTGGAAGAAGTTTCCTTAAATGCCTTCCTGTAGCAGGGGAAGGTATACAGAAGGAAAAGCCATAGGATGACTACAAGCATTGAACAATAAAAGCAGAACAAAAAGCTATCTATAAATAGCAGCATGGTCCCAGTTTAGCAAAGTACTTAAGCATATGCCTAAATCCCTCCTTGTTCAGCAAAGCACTTACATGTGCTTTTGAATTCTGCTGAAATAAAGTGTTAAACATCAGGCTTAAGTGCTTTGTTGAATCAGGGGCTATATCCGTGCAAGTGGACCTGGGGAGAAGGATGGTTTTCTTCATGGAAAAATGGTGTGCTGTAAGTCTGGAGATGGTCTAACTCGTTATGGTATAACATTTTCTGCGAAATTTCTGGCATTGTGCACAGACCAGTTTACACTGAGAACTACTGCACATTAAAGCATTAGTCATTGTGTTCTGATAATCCAAAAACTGTACTCTTTTTTTTTAAGTTGAAAATCAGTCAGACTTAGCAATATGAGCTATCTTTATGATAGTGGGACCTGTATTATCTATTAAAGTGAATTTCCATTTTCTTAGAAAAACTAATTTAAAGATGCATTTCCTTTGACATCAGTGGGTAGTAGTCTATACTCAGGAATACAAAACGTGAGCTTATTGATCCAGGTACCCAACTTGGTATCCTGTCAATGAGTTTTCAAATGATTGAAATCCATTTGAATCTATCAATTTTTGAGTTACCTACATAAGACCCTCTTATAAAGGCTTGTTTTATCAGGAAATATTTAGCACCTATTTTCTTCAAATAAAATGTATTTAAAAAGCCGAGTTTTCACAGTATTAATCACTTCTGAAAATATGCCACAGGGAGCCTAACTAGTGACGGCTGGTTTTGGTAGACTTGGCTTTGAAAAGACTTTATTCGGTGCAATTCCCATAATGTTAAAAGTGGTTGTGATGGATGGCTCAATTGATCTGAAGGCAACATTTAACAAGTCTGTCTTGATCAGGCTAAAGTAATGAAAATACAGCTCATCCTGCTTATTTATGAGTAATAATTTATGTGGCAAGTAGGTCTAGAAGAACACTTTCAAATCCAGACTTCAAACTCGTGGGACCTGTTGAAAAGCACAGCTCAAGTCAGAGCTACTGTGGATTGCGTGTCAGTCCCAGTGCTGAAGCACACTGCCTTCACCTTGTTTACTTCACTGTTTTTCTGCTGAGCAACTTGGTATACAATTTGTTTTGTGTTAAACCCCCATCAGGAAAAGCACATGGTAAGAGTGGTTAATTCAAGCATTACACATTTGAGCTGATTAAAGAAATTCTAATCTGGATCTTTATATAGGAAGCTATAAAGCGGTTTCATAACTTAAACCAGATCAAGTCTATGGAATCATAATAAGCTCATGTAAATCTCCGCAGTGTAATAAGGTTGAAATATTTGATTTATACAATTTTAAAAAAGGCTTTATAAACATTTGAGTGAAAGTCCTTTGCTGCTTTATGATATATTTGATTAGAGCAGATATAGCCTTGAAGAAGTGCCATTTTGATCTGAGTCAAAAGGTCAGCTGTTACAAATCACAGCTAATGTCAATGCTTTTATTTCATGTGCTGTGTCTGGTACTTCAAGTTATACAAAATGAGCTCTATCTATTTTGAGCTTCAGACTGTGTGAACAGCAGTGTGCGTAGCACAGCAAAATATCGATTAGAAACAGGATTGAAATACCAAAATCAGCCTGTAGAATGCCATATAACTTCTGTTATAGTTAATGAAGTTATATTATGTGATGTAATTAAGTAGGTTCGTAGATAAGAAACTAATGAGCTGGTCTTTGTGAAATGTGCAGGCCGAGTGAGTGCCGATAGGCTCTCTGCGGTGGAAGCGACAGATCAGGTTGGCAGCAGGCTGCCGGCGTGCTGGATGAGCTAATGCCCAAGCGTGCTCGTGGTGAAACAACCCTCTTTTGCATGGTGTAAGTCCCTATCAAGCTTTATTTTCAAAACACTGAAAATGAGTCCGGTGTTTCTAATGAAAACTGGCAAAGCATGGCAGAGAAGTGTTTAAATTATCTAATCCTCTGATGGTACATAGGCATTTGAATATTGCTTCCAGGAGAAGGAAAAAATGTTTTTGAGGTAAATATCAAGTACCATTGCTAACTTGAATTAACAAAAAATCCTATAATTATTTTCTTAAGAAAACAGTTCCAGAAAACTGAATGACCTTCTGTTTCTATTAGGAAAGAGAATTCAACATTTCTACGTAGGAGACAGGATTTTGCTGTATGTTAGAGGATACTGTGAGTGAAGTTGAGCGGTATGATCCTGGGTATTAAATATTTCTCTCGACTCAGTAAGGAAGAGGTAGTGGGGAAACATGAGCCATCTTTACTTGCTTTGCAGTCCCCGTGTGCAGTCCCTGCAGAGGGCTTTCAGGGGCTCTGTCCTCCGTGGGCTTCGCCAGCGGTTACGGGCTCCGCTCCCCTGGCCGCTGCGTCCTTGGGAGCCTGAAATCAAACTGCGCTGGGCCACGGATTAGTAGGGAGCTGAGTAATCAACTTGCAGAGGCCGAGATGAACTGGAAGCTTGTTGGGTTTTTTTTTTTTCCCCTCTTTCTTTTTTTCCCCAGTACTGTGGCTCTTCCCTGAATTCTTCCTTTTCATTTGAAATGAACAGACTGAGATGAGTGACAGGTGAATGGGGAAACATATGTACAAGTGTATGCATAGGAATATGAGCATAAGATTATAAAAAGGGAGGAAAAAATAAATCTGTCAATTCAGAGCACTTTATATTCTTATTCCAAATCCCTCCTGACAATGGAAGGCACGTTTCCTTTAGCTGCGTCTCTGTATCATCTACGGTGTGTCTGTGCAATGGTCCCATGCTTTCGCAGGATAGCATTGATGGCCTCTTTTCATACTCAGTTTTCTCATCCTTAGGCAGCGAGATTGTAGGCATTTGAAGTTGTGTTAACACTGGACAAAATACCTTTGTCCTGAGAAACGCTGAGCATAATTTAAAGCTTTTTATTTTTCTTTTTTTCAGTCTGTTGTCCGAGCTACTTTTTAGTACCACTAGGGTTTGACAGGAATTGAAGCTCTCTTCAGATGAGGCCAAACAGTCTTAATGTTCTGTGTAAGGCTTTAACTTCTCACCATCTTGTGGAATCTTAGCTAAATATTTCCCTGTAAGTCATTAGTTTTTTTTAAACAATGTTTACAAAAGCTGTTAGAGTTTTCTTTGAACCTGAGTCTTGGTAACTAAGTTTTTTATGTGTTGCTAGATAGCAAGTTTCCCAGTGTTTGTTCAATGACTTCTTATATTACTAACCGTTTAAGTCACTAAGTAGCTTTGCTATATTTGGACATAGAATGTTTTGTTATTTCTATGAATAGCTGTTTGAGACCATTACAAGGTAAAGGCTTGCGTTTAAATACAATGTATCTTAAAATATATGCTTCAGAAGATACTTATAATATCTCCCCTATCAGAGGGACAAATGACTCTTTATATATGTGGAACTAGGAGTTAGAAGGAACTAGTATTTTCTGTGAAATGCTTTCTATCTATAAATATTTGTGAAACTCTGCCCAGCCATAAATACGAGGGAAGGCTACAGGTTGAATATCTGATCTTGGAAAAGATAATAGTTTCAGTGAGGAGAGTGCCGTAATACTGTAGCAAGTGGGGCAGCAACGGGGTGTGCTTTTTATGGATGGGTATGTGGCTGTGATGAAACGTTAGGAACATTAACCTTTTTGGGCTATTTGGAGTAAGATGAGTCTTTATTCTCTTTTACACTGCAAGATGTGTCTCTGTCTCACTTTTAAAAGAGAAGTAAATGTCCCATAGTTGTTTTTTGAAGGCAGTGATCTGTTTCATAAAGTAAAGTAAATTCTATCCAGGCTATAGCGTCTCTGTTCTAATCAGAGATCCAGCTGCGTGGGGCTACTTCCCCCTCTGCCTTCTTGCATCAAGCGGTGTGTGGTCCCACCTTCTTCTTTTACAGGCCAGCAGCAAGCGGAGGGTAGCAGGAGAGGGAAGGGTGTTGTATGGTTGTAAGTACAGCACAAACCTGCATGTTTTGGGGAGGCTGTAGCTCTTTTGACAGAGCCCAGTTACCTATGCCACTCAGCGAGCTAATTCCATTCCATTACAGTTTTGTGTAATTTTTTCCCCCCAAGTGGTATCTTTCCACCAGCCTTTTGAGATCTTCATCTTAAGGAGAAAATGAGTAAAACTCAGTAGCTGGATAAGTGACATGAGTAAGAGTTGATGGGCCCCGTGATAGGAAGGGTATATCCAGAAATACTGTACAACATCAGTAATGTAAGGTTTTCATATTAACAAGTAGATCTGTCATTTTTGACTGTACAGAATGTAATTCATGAATTGCATGTAATTTTCTGTTCCCTGGTGCAAGTTTTTCTGCATGTCTTCCTCTTGATATTTGATAATTTCCTTAAAAGTCTTGGTTCTTGGAGTCAGAAAATACTGCAAAACCACCTTTGGTTTCTTTTTTTCCCACTTCTTTAAAAAGCGCCAACTACCCTTTATAGCTGTACAGAAAAAATAAAAAATTCCCCTAATGTTACTTTAAAAACAACAAAAAAAAATTCTTATTCTTTTGCCTACTTTATCATTTTGGGGAGGAGTGACCTGATTGGGTATTTTTTCAATTTCTCGGTAATAACGTTTAGAAGATAATTCCTGGGCTGCTTGGAAGCCAGTTCTGCGATACCGTAGCCAGCATTACTACAGATGCACAAAATTCCTCGAGTGTAGCAATGACCTTATAATGTTCAACTCATCGGGGCGGGAAGTGGAGGATCCAGTTGCCAGTTGGTTTAAATCTACAGACACAGAATCATTTAATGAAATTGAGAAAAGTGGCCGAAAATGAGACAGTACAGATTGCGTTTAAGCCTTGATGTGCTAGAACAGATTACAGAAATAAAGTAGCAGCAATCAGCATTGTTCTGTGCTCTTTTTTTTAATTATTATTTTTTAGAGCGCTTTCCTTTAGGAGTCAAATCCAAGTTCTGTTAGATAAGCTCAAGCTCAATACCAGAGCGTACGAATGAGGCATTTTTGTCAGCTATTGAACTGCAGCGCAGTTATGGTGGGTGGAAACCAGTGTTAGAATAAATCCCCCGAGCAGTAACTGTAATTGTAGATTTAAACTTAAGAAGATACCTTTGCTGGTAGGCTAATTTAAAAAAAAAAAAAACAAACCCAACCTGACATATGCAAAGGCTTCTCAAGGCATGGTAAGGTTGTAAAGCCAGGTAGGCGCGGGTTAGGAGAGCCTGTAGGCTGTATTGCGTGTGCAGCCTCAGGCGTGAGGGGATGCCGTCTGAAGCAGCCGGTCAGCCTGGCTTGGCTCTCCTCCTTTCCTCTGTCCTCCCGTGCTACAAAACACGGCACCTGTCTCTGGGGACCACAGACCTCCATGTGTTGTGTGTGACTTTGTTAGGAAAAGTGTTGGGCCTAATGGCTGTGCGGTGTGGATGAAAGCACCAAGAGATGGATTACATCCTCAGGGAGCTGTATGGCTGTGGTGGAAGTTAGACTCTCAGATGGGAAAGAGTGCGTCTAGTGAGGGCATTTCTCAAAACCCAGCCGTATGTCCCCTGCCTAGCAATACCGGAGGTTAGGAGAAGATGAGCGTGTGGAAAATTAGGATTGAATAGACCACAGGAGCTGAGGAAGCCTCGAGTACGCCGAGAGGGAGTTTATGGTATGAGATTAAGTGAGTGGGGAAAAAAATCAATTTTATCTCTACTCTGTACAATAGGCCAATTATTTCAAGTCTTGGATAAAAACAAAAACAAGGTGGAGGAGCTTGAAAAATTTTTGAAAATTCCTCTATTGAGTGTGAGTAAATTGTGGGGAGGATAAGAGAGGAGAGGCAGCTGACGAGGCAAAATCCTCCTGGGATTTCATCCCTAAAACTCCTTTGGAAGCCTCTGTACAAGCAGAGGAGAGTGGTAGGGGTTTATCTACCTTTTTTTTTCCTTTGGAAATCACTGATAAACCACTGCAAAAAAGTCCTCTATGGGGAAAACGGCAAACACTTAAACTTGTGTTGCACTCACCAGCCTGTTTGCATTTCTAAGCTTATTCTAGGTATAGTTCCCCACTTCCCCAGCGGGTGTTGTGTGGACTGGAGGCAAATGCAGATAAAGGCAAATCCAAAGCTACGTTTGAATCCGGTGGGCAGGCGTACCCTGGGGATGGTTGCTCATTGTCAGTCTGTGCTTTGCATTTCTTCCCTGATAATTCAGTGGCTAATTTTGGTAGAAGTGTTTTGCTTATCTAATAGCTTATCTAACATCTCATAACCATCAATGGACCAATGGAAAGTGAATATGCAAGGTAAATTAAAAATCTATTGCTTTATTACATGAGAGAGAAGCTATAATTAATATGAACAAATGTTATCTTCTACAGATAATTAGTGCCTAAAATATATAATATGCAAAATACTCATCTGAAAATAAGCACTGTTACCAAGGGCATTAATACTGTTGTTGGTAGCATGTGTCAAAAACACATTTTAATTTCAAAAGTTCTTCAGGAAACCTCTGTATGTTTTTCCTCTTTTGCCTTCCCTACTGATGACATGACCTTTTGTAGTTCTCATACAGAAGCAGAGAAGAAAACAGTTATTCAAGAATAACAGGGTAGAAACACAGCAATTAAGACTTGAATGCATTTGCAAGCTATTGAATTTAGAAGAAGTCCATACATCTTAGATTTAATGGTAGTCTAATCTCTCAGTCCATAGCTCGCATTAAGAATGCAACCTGCATGACTTGCTCAGGATTACTCAGTTGGGAGATAGAAAAAACCATGCAGTTTGGATGGCAATCTCTGTTCTCCTTCCCTAATAAGTGTTACCAAATAGAAACATGCCTTTCAATTTCTGCTTTTCAGTGTGCAATAACTACCTTTAATTTTCAGTTAAATTCCTTTTTATTTAACTATTTTGAAAGATAAGCTATAAACATTTCTAAACTGTAATTACTGTTGCTGTATAAATGAATGCTTTTGAGCATAGGCACAAGAATTCTCAGTGGAGTCACTTTGATTGTGTGCATTAACTATAAAATTCATTCTGTGGTGTTTGCAACTGGCTCAGAAGTTCAACTCTTTGAACTTCAATGACTTTTGGCAGAAATTGTAACTTTATTTATTACTGCTCTAGTCACAGTGTTAACCTTGCATCAGTGAATCAAAACGCTTCACAGTGTCACGGCAAAATAAAGAAATGTCAAGTTATAAGGTAAATTATGTGAGTGAGAGAAATAATTGTTTATATGAACAGGGAAGGTAAATGTTTATGAATGTATTCAAACAAGTCAAAAATCTTATGAATTACAGGAGCTAGGAGAGGGCTATGCTTTTCAGAGAGCTACCATATATTAACCGCTAACATTTCCTACATGAAAGATTTAGGAAAGCCTAAAAATAATGCATGTTGTGTCTCTCTCGGTTTATTTTTCTGTAGTTGGATCTGTTTTTTCTTTACTCTTTGCTTGGCCAAAGATAAGTGTCTGTGCATACGCAATATCATTTAATTACAATTCACAGTAAGTGGTGAATGTGTACATGTACATGAACACACACACACACATACACACGCACACTGTCCTCAGCATCATTTAATTACAACCTAGAGCAAAAAATCTTTGTTTTCTATATCCTGGGGCACAAAAGGAATGTTTTATTCTTTTTTTGTTTTAGGGGCAGTAGGCTAAATATGCCTCTGAAAGATGTCATTTCATATCTGACTATTGAATAGTCCACAGAAACCCAGCAGAAATGACTGCAAAGTGAGAAATACGTTACACTTTCTTGACATTTAAATATTTTGTATTGTATGAAATAGTTTTCTTTATCTTCCTTGCATCTTGCTAATATGTTTGGCATTTACATGGATATTGTTTGTTAGTTAAAAATTTAATTTGGCCTGGATGCTTTTTTCCATAAATAATTAAAGGAGATATGGTGCATATTCATTCTGTGCATGTGGACACATACATTCGTAGATATATACCCATATTTCTGTTTTTCTTAATTTGTTTTGGGTTCTCATATTTTTCTTATAAAAGTATTAACAGTAAGAATAAATAACTTCTAGCTCTTATGAATTGCAATTAACAGAGTGCCTTGGCTGAAAGAAATAACTTGTAAAAATTTTAAAAACTTATTTTTCCCTAAAGCTTGTTTTTTCCTTTCAGTATGCTCACATGTAACTTTTACTTACTGCCTTTAATAATTAATATGAATTAAACTGGTAGAAAGTAGTGCACAGGCTGAATTTCACACTCATTCATAAGAGCAGTTTATAGCAGACCTGTCTGTTTCCCAATTCCTGAGGTGGTTTTTCTATGAATGGTTTAAGTTATTTGTCTCAATTTTAATTAATTTTTATCTTAAGCTTAATTGAGTAATGTATCTTCGCAAGTGGTTGTAGAAAGCGAGGCTTGAAGATATTTGCTAAAATATTAAGCTACAAGAGAACATTGTACTTGACCTCTGAATGGAGTGTTTTGCTACCTCTGGTGCCACATTCATAGGAGGGAGGAAAAAACAAGCTGTAACTTAATTTTCTTACAGGACATCATTATTTTAACTGCACCTATTTATAACAATCAGGCTGCTGATTCAGCTTCAACTGCATGTTGTTTGGGCGATTCATGTGAGTTAAGAGACCTCAATCATTTTACTAGTAGACAGATGTTTAAAGCAGAAAACTAAAAATAAGATTAAAAAGTGATCAGTAATTGGCATCCTGTTGGTTGGCTCAGCAAGAGACTACTGAGACAGAAATAATATTTATGCAGTGCTTGGGTACCACTGTAATAAAAAAGAATAATAACTGAGCTGCTTTCTCATCCTTGGAAGTGGTCCCTCAAGCGCTGGGTTGGAGGCGCGTTTGTGTAACGACTGCCCTCTGGGGTATACCTCCTCTACAAGTAAGTAATAGACTTCAAGCTGCATAACCTTTTATCCTTGCTAAAATATTAATTATTTTCAGCATTCCAAGCTGAGCACAAAGGAGTCGAAGTACAAATGCTAATTGTTGAGGAAGAGAGGAGACTGTGAGGGAAGACCTCAGAAGTCACTATGCAAAGCAAACCAACCGTAATTCCTCCGGTTTTTCTCTCTCTTTCTTAACTGTTTCCTTGGTCCGTGGTGTTTCTCTCGACCGAGGTAAGAGTTTAGGGGCAGTTTCTTGTTGATGGCAACAGGGAATCAATCGCCCAGATTTTCCCAGAGGAAGCTGCAAAGTCTTTTGCCCTTTTAGTACTGTCAGCCTTTTGGGGAAGAGGAGTACTTAAAAATGCAAGTCCTCTATCCATGCTGAGGCATGCCAGAGTTTTGCATTTGGCTTAGAGAAGGCAAATGCCCCGAGTCCTGAATACATAATGGCACTTACTTCTGTTAGTCCTGTGGGTGCCTATTTTGTGAGAGTGCAACTAATGGTTTACCTGGCTGTGGGCACTGCACTTCCCTTCCGCTCCGAACTAGCAGCACTGCAAAACACTGCTGAGCTAGAGCCGGTAATCTTTATCTGCTTTTTCTTCAGTGGCTGAATGAAATGTTTTGCAAGAAACTAAAACCAGAATTGCACTGAAACAGCAATTAAAGGATTGTTGACAAAACAACGTTTAGGGCTTTGCTTTTCAGCCTAAAATATTTACAGCTGAATTAATAGCAAAGTTTTTCCAAAATTTTTTAAAATCAGGTGAATTTGGAAATGAAAACTTAAAAATACGTTGACAGAAACATTGTGTTTTCCAAAAAGAAGTATTTTACTTTGATTTAAAAAATTAGATGTTTTATGTTCTGGAACTTGTGCTCTGATTTTCTTTCCAGCTTAGCCTTGTTTTCAAATAGGACTTCAATTCATAATTAGTTTTAGTCCCAACCTCTTTCCTGTATTCCTCAAATACCCCCAAGATGTGGTCAATTTTTCCTGTAGCTTGCGGAATGTAATACACATCCTCTTATTACCAGTCCCAGTCACTTTTCCAAAATGCTCCTCTGCTAACCAAATGCCATTTGCAGGAATGACACGCTCTTTGCTGAGGTTTTTCAGTCGACTTCAATTTGACTGACTTCCTAAGGAAACTCAGTCCATTTGCTTCCAGAATCGCTGGATGATAAGTGATTTGGACACACCTCCAAAATACTGAATGTAGCAAGATTTAGCGTGTCCATATTCCTTGGTTCATATTTTAATTCTCAAGATGGATTAAAAATCTAAAGCATATATTATTTTTAGGCTCATCAAGAAATGCACACATACATAATTCATTATACCATTCAGAACCATACTCTGTGCTAGTGATCTTAATTTAAAATAAATGTAGCTATTTCTTCATCCAGGGCATTTCCCACCATCTGATTATTACAATAGCTCTGTGAGCTTTTATGTAATGATGTGTAATAACATGTATTTTTGTACGATATGTAGTCTGAAAGCTTTTTTTATTTTGTTTGTTTTGCTGTACTCATTAGAAATTCTGCAGTTGCAAATTTGGATTAAAATTGTTACCTTTAAGAAGAAATATTTAATAAAGAATCACTGAAATTAAATTTCAGGCAGGGAGATACCAGTGTAAAGGATGAGAAAAGGTGCAATATAAAGCTGTTAGTCGTACGTCGTGTACATCAGTGACTATGTTGCTTGGTGGCATTTTCTGTTTTCTGCTCTGAAGACTTTTGTGTATCTGTTAATAATCATTCCTAGTTTTAAATGCAGAGTTTCTCTGCTTTGATGTCTTGCTCTCCTGCAGCCCTGCCTAACATAGCTGTTAGTCAGGCTTTTCACAGGCCAAGTATAATTTGTCAAAATTCCCGAGAAAATGTCTGCCCACCAATTTCTTATTTGCATATTCATTTGAGCAGTTCCTGGCTCAGACTTGGCTTTTCTTTCTTTTCCCTCCGTAAAAATCTTCTGCTGAGCAATGAGCTCATTGCAGCACTTTTCCTCCCTCCATTTCTTCTCGAGAAGACTTGCCCATGTAAATCATGGAAATGGCATCCCTGAGTGCCACAGCCTGCTAATGTAGTTGGAAGTCTAACAGTGATTCATCTTTGGATCTACTCAGGGTCTCCAAGTATGAAAGAAAGGAGAAACAGTCTGAATTATATAGAGGAGGTTTTGCTGCAAATACCCAACACTGCTTGAAGTCCTCTGACCAATCTCTATCATGTTTTTTTTTTTTTATCCAGCTGACCAGTGAACTTATTTTCCCTGTGCCTCACTGGGAGGCAAACCCCAGAGTTTTGTGGGTACCTTCAGACCCTGCATGTATGTTTTACTAACATCCGTAAGGGGATTTTTCTTTTTCCTCTTGGATATTTTGCAAAACTGCAAAATGTAGACTTGCACAAAAAGAACAGCTAGGGATAAATGACTTACCTAGAAGACTGAAATAGGATTTTCTCCAATGCAATTTTTTCCTGTTTTTCCAAACACCTCCTAGCCTAACATAGTCCTTGCAGCACAATACCACATTACCCAAGACAGGAGAGGAAAAAATACCAACACGCTCTATCAGATGATCCACAAAATGTTTTGATAAAATGCTTGTATGATTGCCTCTGCATTGGAAGATAATGACAAACTAAGAGCAGGGGCAGCTGCGTTGCCGTGATGGCAGCGTGGCAGGGGTTGTGTAACTCTGGAAAACTTCACGGTGGAGCAGTGCCATGGATAGTCATCGGGAATAATTGTTGCTAGAGCTGTGTGGTGGGTAGTGTCTGCCCAAACTACAGTAGCATTAGCTCTAACAAATGTTAATATACTTTTAGTTTAGAAGGTTATTTCTAAAGCTTTTAAATGTACCAAATGTTTGGAAGTAAGTTATCTCCAACTAAGAGAGAGATTTAAAGACTTAACATTCTCCTAAGAGCTGTAACCAACATCCTTTACAGAAATTATTCTCTGAAAGTTTTTTAAAAAATGTAAATATATTCCTCCATGTTTCTCTGCCTGCTAACTGAAAGGAATCTGAACTCTTTCACTGCCAGTGAAGGGGAGGGGGGAACTGGATCTGAGGCAAACAAAAATGTTTTGGTGAAATAGGATTAGTTCTTAAATCTCAAAAAAGCTTGTGGAGTCATGCAAAACAGAAAAGAGAGGTTTAGCCTGCATAGAAACAGAATCACATGAGTGCAATATCATTTAGACTTTCACTCATGTGATGTTTGGTTGTTGTTGGAGACAAATCTTTGAGAAAAGGAGTACAGTAGTTTTTATAGCTAAGGAGCTCAATTTCCTTAGCTTTCTGCAGTGCATGAAATACAATTATTGCTAGAGGGATGAAGTAGGAATATGGGAAATACTCTTCTAGTCTGGCTGCAAGTATGTTTTTTAAACAGGTCTTTTCTTTATTTAGGGGATTATGTTGTGTGCTTCATGGGCTGTGATGCCAGGTGCAGCCTGTGTCATTGCTACAGCTTCGCCAGCAGCTACGACAGAACGACAAGGCATGGGGAAAACTGTTAGGACCTCCAGTAGGGAAGATGCAGTTAAGGAAGGCAGGTCCTGGGGATATTGGCTAGAGAGAATGAGGTATATTTGTTTATCTACAGGGACTGTGCATTTCCTTCCTTCATTTCCACAGTGTGTGCCCAAGGGCAGAGTCTCGGTGGCCATCAGCGCCTGCACAGCGCTGTGTGTTTATTCACCTCCGCGCAGAGGGCATGATGGATGTAGTGTCCTTCCCAGGGCTTAGTTCCTCCCCATTGCTTCATTCTCAGAACGAGCGCTGTTTGCATTTGGACTGCAGGAATATTTTGCCTCAGTATGTTGCTTGCTAGTTTTCTTAGTGTTTCCAGAAACCTTGGGTTTGCTTGGAATAAAGTTTGCTGCTTCAGCTCATTCAAAGGAGGCATTAAAGATTAACATTGCAATTCCTGAGAGAACGCTGCATCTCCAGATTCTCTAGCATGAGGCTAGAGGCTGTCAGTCGCGTTGGAAGTGGACTAGGAAGTGCATTGCGCCACAGCAGAAGTCTGAAGGAGCTCAAATGGCAAATCCCCCACAAAAAGGCTCCTTCAGGAAGAAAATTCTCTCCTTGCCTCCACCGCCTCTTTGCTGAGGTTCATTGCAGGTCTTAAAGACACTCGTGCTGTGCACAGGGTCCAAGATCAGGTAGAATATGGGTCAGCGTTACAGGTGTCAGACCAAGGTTTTTGTCCCTTTAGCACTTCTTTGAACGTGAACTTTTTCCAGCATAACCTGTCTGTCTACACCATATATATATGTGTTTGTGCTGTATCTCATCCACCTCTTTAGTGCCATTCTGAAAAGATACTTTTACATGGCTGGATCCTAGCACTTACTCAAAAGTATACTTCTGCAGTCCATACTCGATCATCTCTTCTTCGGTGGCTTGTCTCTGTAATTTAGAGAGATTGAGCTATGGTAGGTCTGTCTTGCTCTTTCGTGATCCTGGTTCAAAGCGTGAGTGACTAGAGGGCATGCTGATCAAACACATCTCCGAGTGCATTCATAGGGTTCTGTAGAAATGTGGGACTGCTTAAAAAACCGAAGTACTGGGCATTTTAAACTATTATTTTAAATTCCCACAACTTCACCACTGAGAAAAGGACTCTTATAGTCTGCTGTGCATGTTTTTTTAATTAAAATTTACTTTCTTGATATTAATATATATGAAACCATTCTATTTGGCAACCCTACTTCAGCCTAGGAAAAAGCCTTTCCTAAAGCACTCTGGCATTCAAGCCAAATGAATGTATTAGCCCAAAGATGCAAAATGATAATAGTTACCAGCTCTGCTCTTGCATGTCTGTCGAGTGCTTCCTCGGTACTCTTCTTTAAGAGTCTCTCATCTTTCTGGCAAGCGGGGAGCTGAGATGTAAAGATTGCTTTCCTTTGCCTAATAGGTTGTACTTGGCTTTTCAGTCCACTTCCAATTTGACAAAAGGCCGCTTTACAAATGATACTCCCTTTTGAGCCTTCTCCTGCACCCTGATGCAATTTTCACTTGCCCTGCCAAGGATTTGGTAGGGATACTTTTTATCTGCACTCATTAATGTGAAGGAAAACGTATTTGGATGGGAATGTGAGTTTTTTACAGCACACTGCCACGTTCTCCTAAACTATGTGAAGTTTCTGCCTGCAGCTTGTTGCAATTTTCTATTATAAATTCTGTCGTCTTGCCTTTGACTTATGGATGCTAACGTAACAAAACCTTTGCCATAGTGGATGTGAAGCACTGTCTTCTGAAACATACTTTCAGCAGTTTTCCTCTCCGGGGGCTATGAAAGTTAATAGTCTTCTGTGAAATCCACGTAATTTTGAATGCATTCTGAGAAATGAGCTTTTCAATACCTGGTAACTTGCATTTCACTCACATAATTTTTGTTGCTTCAGTCCTATTGGGGAGTACAGCTTTTTAAGAGAAATGGTTTTGTGTATCAATAGAAACAAAAAACAAATGGAAAATAGATTGAATGCAAAATCCTGCATTCAGTTGAGGAAGTGCGGTTGAAGACGAAAGACTCTGTTTTCTCTGGTTAGTAACTCTCACAGAAAAATCAGCCAGGTTTAAGGAAATCAGTGTTGCATTGTTAAATGAATGTTTTATTTAAATGAAGAAATGCCATCAGCTATAAATCACTTGGTGACTCTGCCTTGAACATTTTTCTCTTTGGGTAGGCATGACTGACTTCTAAAGGCAAGAAAAGTTTATTTGCATCGATCCCAGTACTGACCTCAGGCTAAGCGCCATCAGCTTGGAGTTTAATAACCTTTATTTAGATGGATTTTACATGATTGATATGAAATATTTTCATAACTTATAAATAATGAAGCTTCTCCTACTCTTCTTAGTTAGAACTAGGTCTGTCATCTTTTTTTTTTAATACAAGTGACAGCCAGAAGCTCCGGTCAGAATGCCAGTTCTATCTGCGTGCGTGTGTTGAAGAAGCAGCCTTACATTTCCAGTCGGAGTCCCGTCCGTCCTGGTGACGCGGGCTGCTCCCGCTGTGGCCCAGGCGCCCCGGCCGCCTTCCGTGCCTCCTCCCGTGGGGAAGCGCGACGTCGCTGGTGTGGGCGCCCGCGAGGGGAGCAGCCCGGCTGCCCGTGTCCCAGCCTGGCGCCGGGACCTGCCGGGTGAATAACGGGCAGCTTGCGGTGGCTTTTGTCAGGACGCAGAGAAATGTGAAAAATCAAACCAGTCCCAAATTAGTCAAATCAAAATGGTGAAAAGAGGGTGTTCCCCCTGCCCCTTTTCACTGAAAGATCTAGAAGAAGAAATGAGGCTTGCTGGCTCTTGCTCGTCAGAGGTGTAAATTGATGGCAGCTGCTGTGAACTGGGTCCTGGTTGCGCCCAGCCCTGCTCTCCCCTCCCGGCTGGCGGCGAGTGCCGGTGGGTTCCTAAGGGGCTGAGCCCTGCCGGGGGTGGGAGGGGGCTGCTCCTGGGCTGGCCTGGCTGCTGTGGTGGAGCGAGATGAGAGCTTGTGGGTATTTTAAAAGAACTTGCAAGGCTCTTTGAGGCAATCTTCAGGAAGTTTGACTGTGCTGGTTCAAAACTGTGAAGGGCAGGAGAGAAGGGCCCTGTTTGGCCAAGCGATGGAGAAGAGCAGCGGCAGAGGAGGTGGGTCCTGTGAAACCTCTATGTGTCCAGACCAGCAAGTGCTTTTTCTTTTTTAGTCTGTGCCCTTTATATCCACTGCTCCTCTTTTCTCCCTTCTTACAGGTTATTCTGTGGGACTTGTGTTGCCTTTCTCTGCTGGTTCGTTGTAATTTCAACCTGTTTGCGTAGTAGGTGCAGGAGGTCTTCGGTCAGTGGGTGTCAGTGAGGGCGATTAGCAGCTCTTCCAGAACACTAGTGGACAAGATTAATGCTTGAATTATCGTGTAAATAAGGCTCAGGCTCTCTGGGTAGAGGTGGTAAGCTGTAAATTCTGTGGGGTTTTTGTTTGGTTTTGGTTTTTCCCCCCTCCCCTCAGGTTCTGAGTTTCTCAGCTCCTCTGTATTGAGGGTTTCAGTGGGGTTTGAGGCCCAGCTCTTTGTACTGGCTGTGCATAACAGTACAGCACGTTCTGGTGTAAAAAAATGTTGTTGTTTTTGGGTTTTTTTTGTTTTTTTTAGTAAATACTTTTTATTTGGGGATGGTTATAGCTTTCTCAAAAACTTTTAATCCAAGAGCCTTGCAGGTATTCTCTGGCACTTTTATTTTTGTAAAAATGATGATTTAAATGAGTACTGTAGAGGATGAAAAGGGTGGTACATTGGTATTTCATGGTATCTCTCAGTACCTTGCTACAAATCAGTTTAACCAAATTTTTGTTTCAAAACCCTCAACTGCAACATTTTGCTGTTGGTGTAATCAGGTATGATTTCACTGAAGTTAATAAGATGTCATTCATTTTAAATCTAGCCTGTATTTTGCAATGATAACTCAAAAAATTGCCTGTTGGTGTGGAAAGCAGCATGACTACTCCAGGAGTCTTGCTCCCAGTGAGCAGGAACACAGAGAGGAGTACAGTTAAAAGGACAGCCTTTTTCCTTCTTGCCTCCTTCCCCCTCCTTGTGGTGGTGTTTTTTGTTTTTGTTTTTTTTAGTACTTAAATTCTTCCCTGCAGCACATAGGACATGGCATTTCTTGCCGAGTGTGTGAGCTGCCCTCGTGCTCCTTTGAGGAGGAGTTAATCTTGCTATGGTGCAATACTGCTCAATTAGTAAAGACTGGTTTTGAATGGCTCTTGCACTGGAAAAGACTAGTTATCTTCATGAATATATTCACTTATCAATTTATTGTGCAGTACCCTTGAAAATTTTGTCCAAAGCATAGTGTGTTTTCTGCCTAAGCGCCTTGGTGCTGGTTACAGCAGCCTTTTCTGGGGCACGCTTTTATTTCTGGCTATGGAAGAGCATGGCTTCAAAATGTAAAGTGAGTCTTGAGATCTGTCTCAGGGAGCTGTGACTAAACGTGTGTATGGGCAGGGCTTTTCTTTATGGAGGGGTTACATCACCTGTGGCTTTCTGTTTTGCTGATTACCTGCTTTAAATGAAGTTTTCGCTTCTTCACTGTGGACTTGAATGCGTGCATGACACCTGACAGCGTTACGATAGCTGCAGTGGCCGGAGGTTAAAGCAAAGTTTCCTGGGAGAGATGATAAATTTTATTAAACCAGTTGATATCACTGGAACTTGTAAACTTGAAGTGTTGTGTGCGAGTGGGAGGGCAGAACTTGGAATATATTGCTAGCCTTAAAATGAACAACCAACCAAAACCTAAGGCAAAATCTAACTCTTGAAAGAGTGCGGTCTCAAAGCCCTCTTGCTTCAGTTTCCTTTCTCCTTATAGGAGCATGGCACTGTGAGGGCCTAAGGAAGAAGATAAACCCATTTACGTGGCTTTGAGACTGCTTTAAATGTTTCTTGTTCTTTTTAATGTTTATCTATATCCATCTTTTTAACTTCATATTTTAGGCAAAATATTCCTAGTTATGTTGCCATTTTGCATCTGTTAGGATACAAGACGACAAGTAGAAAGCGGCAGCTGAACGGCTGTCGCAAGGGACTGGAGCTTGCGTACATAGGAGTTTCCAGTTCTTCGGTAGTAGGCGTGTGGCTAGCCAGAATTTCTGCAGAAGTTTGTGAATTTTGTTGGCCAGTTAAGACGTACCAATTTTGCAGACTTAATGTATAATTAGAGACTCTTTTTCCCAGTGTTTTTGCAGATGTGGGAAAGTTACTCCAAGACAAATTCTAATGTTAAATGCTATCTTGGGTCAAGACATTGAATTTACTGCTTTTCCAGTATTTTCATATGGTGCCCGAAGAAGGTACAGGGTGAGCAGGAGAGAGTGAGCAAGCAAATTTGCAGAGAGTTTACAAATGCACCAAACAGTTGCTGGAATGTAAGTGGTATTTAACATTTTCTGTGAATACTTAACATGTGATGCCGTTGCTGTATTTGCACACTAGTACTTTTATCAACAGCCACTGCCTGTCTTGCACTGGGTGTGAAGCAGAATGGTTTTTGGAAGAGTTAAAATATTTGACTTGATCTCTCTAACCCTTTGGTACCCCTGATTGGCAATGCACTTGCTAACTTTACCATTCAAGCTGTTTTAGTGCATTGCCAATGTGGGAGGCTGACTTCAAGGCAGTTGTTACTCTAAAGTATTAACTGGCGGTAATACCTAGAGATTGAGATAACAGTAAAACAAGTTGATGTCGTGGCATATATCAAAGAAATTCCTTACACACTGCACAGGATTTCGTCGCCTGAACTTTTTTCGTGTTTGAGGTTGGCAGGTACCCCGGGTGCTCACTTTGCTGTCAGAGACGCTGCGTGTTCCCGCGCCTGGGTGTCGGGGTCGCTGCCGGCGATGCCGTCGGCCGCTCCCTGGTGGGAGCCCTGGGCTGGTCCCGCTCCTTCGCTGTCGGTCTCTCCTCCTCCTCCTCCAGCAAGCACCCAAAAATACGTCCATGCGTGTCGAGGCAAACGCGAGCTCGCCCTGCGTACGGCGGAGCAGGACTGAAAGCCGTGTGTCGCCAGGCGTGAGCAGAGGTTATTAGCTGTGTGCTGAACTCTGCGGTTCTGCGGCGGTGATTTGCCTCACGGCACAGACGGCGCGAACTCTCATTTTGTTAGAATATGCCATTTAGAGACGCTCAAAATGCTTACGGTGGCTCAATCCTTTTAACAGTGCGTGTTTTCTTTGCATCTTTTCTGTTTGTTTGCTCAGAGGCTAAATACATGCTCCTTCCACAGTGGGAAACTAATGAATAAAACTGCTGCTTTTTTGAGAGTTGAAAGAATTGGCCGTCTTCTCCAAACAGTCGTTCAAAATCCCTGTCAGTGCTATTCCTGTCTTGGCCTTTCTCTGCTAACCTTCACTTCTCAGTGAGACACCGTGCTACCTAGTTCTTGACTGTATATGACTATTGACTCCGTGCTTTTCTTCCCTTTAACCCTTGAACAGAAAAAATGGACTTCAGGTGGTTAGCAGGCTTGTCTTGGAAGTTAGTAGCTTGAGTTTTCTGGAGCTGCTCATTTACTGTCCTCTTCAACAAAGTATCTTTTTTAATATTTGTGTGCTTTAAGAAAATACATGTGTGTCCTTCTGCCTCTGCCATTCCCATTCAATAGAGAGCCTGAGCAGTTCTGCGCTATATGCTGTTTATGCCTAGGTAATTCTGTGGGCTTTTAGTTTCTTTAGCTTGTGCTAGGGCCCTGGTAATGGGGGCAGCATGAGCATTTTGAGTGTCTCTAAGTGGCATATTCTAACAAAATGAGAGTTCACGGTGCCTGCTTCTTTTTCTTATCACCTCTTTTGAATTATCTTCTGTAGAAAATTGTATTCAAACTTAAAATGTTCACTTGACATCTATTTAAGATAGACAGAATAGTTGTGTTCATGGCTTTTTTTTTTTTCCCCCTAACTATTATTAAAAAGGGGTTTTAAAGATCCTGGACAAAAGACTGGATGTCAAACTTTTCTCTATAGAGAGAATTCATTCGGTAGCTGATAATGCAATCTTCTCGGGATAAATGAAGATAAAATGTCCAGGCTCTGTCATCAGTCTCTGATACTATTGACTATAGAGATGTTTTTTTAAATACTGTCTGGACTCGCAGTGCTTATCTGATCTGACTCCTCTCAGCTTTGCAGCAGGCTCAGAGCGTTATTGCTGGTGGCTGGCTGGTTCGGCGTTTGACTGAAGAACGTTTGCTTTTACTGAGCACGGACCAGAGGGCCAGCGTTCCCGGGGGCTGAGGTCCTGCTGAGCTGGGTAGGTCCTGGGGGGAACTGTCACTTAGGAGCCCTGGGCCAAAGGCAGCTGGCCGAGTTGTTGCTGCTCCCAGTCCCAAATGGCAGCAGTCCCTCTCCGCAAGCTGGCAGCCCTTCCTTTCTCGTGCATCTGCCACTGCTGGTTGGTGCTGTCGGGGTCGTTTTGTGGGTGCAGGAGGCCCCTGGGCACCTTGGGTGGGTGCTGCTCCTGGCACCAGCGCCCTGAGCCCATGCTACGATGAGGTGCTGTGCACTTTCGGGAGACGGTGTTTGACCTTCCTGGGGTCGTGCCGCTGTCACCTCCCCTTTCTGTCTTGGGTGGTTTTCTTCTTTTGGTGTATTCCTACTTTTGTTTTGTTTGGTTTTTTTTGGGTATTTTGGGTGTTTTTTGGGGGGGTTGGGTGGGGTGGCTTTTTTTTGGCATTTTGAGTTGTTTGGGGGGCATTTTGGTTTTGCTTTTGGGTGTTTTGGAGGGCATTTGGATTGGTTTGGTTTTGGCTTTTCAGTGTTTGGGGTGTGTGTGGTTGTTTTGTTTTTTTGCTTTTGTTTGTTTGGGGTTTTGTTTTGTTTTGTTTTGTTTTTTGGTGGCGTTTTGGGCGGTGGCTGGTTTGGGGGTTTCGGGTAGCCCCTTGTCGAGCACCGCCGTCCCCGCGCTTCGGCCGGCGGCGGCCCCAGGGGGCGGTGCCGGCGGCGGCCGCCAGGGGGCGCGGGAGTGCCGGGCGCAGGGGCGGCTCCGCGGGGGGGGCCGCTGCCGCCGCGTCCCGCGTGGCGCCGCGCGGCGGGTCTGGGCGCGGGGCGGCCCCGGGCAGGAGGGGAGGCGGTGCAAGGAGCAAGGTCCCCCCTCCCCGTGTCTAAGCCTTTTTGGCACAGCCTTAATAGCATTTTGTGTTCCTGATCTCCCAGGTCCCAGATACCTTGCTTTCGTGGTAAAGGCACTTAGCGCTCAGCGAATAGTCGCTTGTTCTTTTTTCAGACCGCAAAAGCTGGAATGTTGCACCGATTTAAGCACAGAATTTGTGCTGCTGTGTGTCGCCGTTTAGCTAAGGCCACATGGAAGGAAGAAGTTTGACCCATCTGGTTGTTACATGGTCTCCTTGAGCCCATTCAAGTAACTGAGTAAACACACAAGGTTTGGTTTTTACAGTCTCTTAAGTTTTTCGGCATAAAAGTGTGAGTGAGGGCAGCTAATTGTATTAAGTCAACAGCTTTATAGAATTACACAATTCCTTAAAATCTTATATGTTCAAAACATACATTGTGAAGAGAGGATGACAGTGCTAGCACATGTATCCTATATATTATTCCTGTCACTGAATTTAAAGACAATACTTTAAATATATTTTTCCTGAATACTATTGATAAAGATACATCCTACATTATTAATACCTAACAAAAATGAAAAAAAACCCTACAAATAGGGTTTTGATTTTCAAAATCTGAAATAACCTGATTATTCTTCAGAGAACTATAATGTGAAACTAAGCCTCCTGCTGAGGAGTAAGGCATTTAAAGTGTGGTAGTTCTTCTGATAGAGAATATATTTATGCAAGCACTTGGCTTGGTCAGTTTGTGTAACTGCTGCTGCTGCCCTGTGCTAGAAACATCAGGCTCTCTGCTGTGAGTAATTTTTGCCGATTTACAGCATCCAGTGCTGGTGACCTGGTTGTATGTTGATGAGTATAAACACTTCTTATGATCTAGGTACCTCCCTGTTATACCCAGTATTGCAATTGCTTTAACGAGTTGGCTTTGTGTGGTGGGTGGGCATAAAAAGGTGGAAATCAAGATTTTCTTTTTTGAGTTGTAGACTGAGTTTAAAAAAACCCCTTCTTTTGAACGATTATTGCGGTCCAAACTTGAAAGTCTCATCCGAAGTTTTTGTGTGTTCTGTTGAAAGCACTGTGTGGAGGAGCCTGTGCGGAAGGGCTCTGGCTCCTTGACGTACCTGGAACCGGCCTCCAAAGCAGATGCATGTTTCTAAAATCCTAGGCTGCTCGGAATTAGAATACAGCTGCTTTTTCCAGTTTAGCTGCCGTGCGTCTGCTGGGCTTACTTAAATTGCTCCCTCATTATATGACAATTAATAGCTTTGTAAACACATGCTGACATTTTCCTCAGTGTTGTCAACCCCATGTGCATATTGACAAAATGAAACTTCATACCATACTATTTAGCATTTTGACTGCAGCAGAGATAGAGCAGTTTGCTTAAGCTCAGCCACTGTCCTGTTTCCCTCTCCTCGGTACAGACTCTTCTGGTGTCACTGAAGGCTGTGTCAGTAAAAACGAGATGAGAATCTGGCCCCAAAAATGCAAGTTACATAAGAGCTAGAAATCCTCTTTGGCTGTAAAATATTTAGTCGACATTATGTAAGAAAATGAAAAAGCTTGGAGGTGGAGAGAGAGAAGAAAAAGAAATAGCTGGAGATTACAGTGGGAAACTGAAACAGATAAAAACTTGGGATAGTAACTGCAGTGATGGTGGGAACAGTCTATTTACTGTTTCCTTCATGACTTCATTAATTCCCAAACTTTTCAGGCTGAGGATAAATGGCAAGCGTCTGGGCTCTGAGCCTGCAGATGGGCAGTTTTCACTCAGACTTAAGCTCTTCAGCTGCAGTAAGAAAATGCCTTTTACTTGCACTGCAAGGCTTTTGTTGCGTCTTGGGAAATGCCTCCCAGCTCTCAGCGTCGCCCGCCGGCGAGCAGGGATGTTTGAGTGCCTGGAAAAGTGTGTCTCCTCGTGTGCCCATTAATGCAATTTCTGTAGTTGGGGTTAAGAAGTGGAAGTTTTTCACCCTCATTGACTGAAAACACACCACTAGCCATCTTTTGTGGCTCAGCCAAGGTTTGGCTGGTGTATATGGTTGCCTGGGTGTCTCGGAGGAGGAAGCACCTCCCAGCCTAGCTTCTGCTCAAGAGAGGAGACTTGGTGCGTGCTTTACTCCTGGTGAGTGTGACTGAGTTTCTCTGCATTGTGCAGGCAACTGAAGAATACTGGCTTCACCATTTGCAAAGCAGAAAATGGAAGTTATTTTAAAAATTAGATTCATGCTGTTTTTCTCAGATTTTAAAAGCCCTGGTGGTCTATGGATTCCTTGATCTAAATCTATAGGGTAGGGGGGAAAAATAAGTGCCTGTAGTGTGTGTATTCCCCCCTGCCCTTAGCAGGTTTGATTCTTGCAGGAGTAAATGAAATGGAAAGCATGGCTAAAATACAGATTACCTTTTAGCTTTGTAAATGACTGCTTTCAGTTCTTTGGCCAGGAAGGCAGGGCTGAGCTCAACTGGATGGCGTTCCTTTGTTTGAGTTAAGGTATGAGCAAAGAATTCTCACTGGGGAAAAGCTCCGATTCTCTTAGCTTGCTGTCAAAGCACATGATGATGAAAATGAAATGAACTTGTCGCAAGCAAAGTTTGGTGAGAACTCATCTGCGTGCAGAATAATTCGGCTAAGCGTGACATCTTCATTTAAAGATGCTTCTGCCACGGCACAGAGAATTTGTCATGCAAATGAGATCCTCATTAGGAAGTAATATTTTTAGAATACTTTAAGCAAAAGGAAACATGCTCTTCTAAAGGCTTTCTACACACGCATAGAACAATTTTATAAAAAGTAAAATTGGGCTGGACATGGTTGTATTAATGTGAGACAAATGTTTTCCCAGATCATCTCATTAGGAAATCTAAATTTGGAGTTCTTACATGATCTACCTTTCATAAAACATTATGCTTTAAAGGCCTAGGTTTTTTTGTCCTGAATTTAACCTACTTATCCAAGGTAAGAAGGGACTGTTGCTGTGCTGCAGTGCACCGCAGGATATCCTTTCTAAAGGAGAGACGTGGCTGTTTCACCTGCCCTTGGGTAGGGTGAAATGCAGGAACTCAATTGCACTGTGACATTATGTAAGTGAGACAACAGCAGTATTTCTTGGAGGCAGGGAGAAGTGACAGCACTGACATTGTATAATACTTAAGTCTCTTGTCTCAAAGCATGTGATGAAGTTATGCATCCGTGCAGCTTAAATGGGTACAAATGTGCTGGTAGGCGAGGCTGGGGCCACGTGCTGTTGGTCAGGACCACAGAGGCTGGATGCTTGCCATGGCAGACGAGGGCAGTTTCAGTCTCGGCCCTGATTTTGTGGTCTCTCACAACTCTGCATGTGGAAAATCCAGCCTCCTGCCCCTCTCCTGCGTCGACACGGGAGGACCTGGAGCTCTCACTGCCCGGCTCTGTGCGGCCCGAGCCTCCTGCCCTCGGCCCTCTGGAGGGAGCGTGTGGGGCAGGATGGAGTCGGCCACAGGTGCCCCACGGGGTTCCTGCTGCCTAAAACGCTGGCTAGGTTGAGAGGGGCCTTAGGTTCATCTTGGCTGTGTTTGTTTGCTTTCTGTTTTGTAACACAGCTGCTGCTGGAGGTAACTTCTAATCAATTCCAGAAGTCCAGGAAGTTTTCTAGGTATCGCTGCAGGGACTTTGCTGACTTTGACAACACAAAATATATGATCTCTATGCAGTCCCCTATGGTGCGAGAGGCAGAAGAGCAGGAGGTGATAGGAAATTGCTCAGTGAACTACCCTGTTGCTACCTCTGCCTCACTTGTGTGCTCCAGTGCCAGTGGCTAAGTTGTTTGGCCAAGGAAATGCCAGACCGTGGATGAGGTCCTTGTTAGAACTGGAGGAAGAGTAAGGTGCTCCAGGCAGAAAATGTGCTCTTTCCCAGTCAAAACTGTTCAGGTTTGTGCAGCCAGCGCTCTACCGCAGGAGCTGGAGAAGTTCCTTGCTTTACACAGTACTGCAAGAGACACTGCAAGGACAGGAATGATGAAGGTGGATGGGAAAGGTTGCACTGCAGAGGAGGACTTCTGCTCGCTGGATGGTAGGAGTGAAGAAGAGCAAATAAATTAACACTTGTGTTACATTTGCTGCTCTGGCTCCTTTGCCTCCAAGACCACGTAGAAATTGTTGAAGAGAAATGGTTTATATGAACTTCCTGAATTTGTGAAGAGGAGTGACTGATGAATGGGTTAGGATTGGTGTCAGTCTCCTGTGGAAACTGATACGGTCTCAGGAACTGAGACATCTCCTCTAGTATCCGTCAGCCTGGGTACCTAAACAGTGAAGCGTGTGCTTAGATAATCCATAGTTGATGAATGTGGACAGTTCTAGCGAAGTAAACCTAGCTCCTGTCAGGTTAGGTGAATTTGGGTTCTGTTATTCACATCTTGGGGAGTTCCTTGGAAGACTTTTGAGGTGAAACTTGGAAAAGCAGTGTTTATGGCCAGAATGCCTAGTGAAGACTGAAGCCTTATATTGTACAAATTCCACTGTTCTTTATCAGTATTGAGATGCAGGACAATTTTTCTCTTAATATAGGTTCTGAAATTGTTTAGATTCATAAGTAACTGGCTTTTGCTGCACTGTAGTCATGTCTCAAAAAAGCCAACTGTGGAACTTCTGGCTTAAATAATTAATGCTTTTAAATTCAGTTGCATAAGGTTTTAAGTTTACTATAAAATACATTTAAAGCAAGTTTTAGTTTTGAGCCTGTGGTTTACTAAGCAAAGCAGCATTTTTTCTAACTACTTAGATGGCAAGAAAACATGCGGTTGCTGTCTGAGCGATGTCATGTCTGCTTTGAAATACGCTGTGGCAACTGTGGTCCTTTTATACGTTTCGCTGTGTTCATGTGAGAAGGACTGCTGATGTTAAAGGCCCAACGCTGCATTTTGATGGGGCTCTCTGTATGCAGGGAGGGAAGCATCAAACAGGTCGGAGAAACCTCATGAAGAAATAAATGACCCAGAGAAATAGGCCATAGAAATGAGCTGAGAATTCGATGAGAGAGGCTTTATGCTGTATACAGAATAGCTTTCTCTTGGTGTGGGTTTTTTTTTCTTCCCTCAGGAAAATGGAGCTTATGTACATGCTTTAAATAAATAATCACTCTTTTTGAAGTAAATCCTTGATTCGATCATCAATTTTTTTCCCTTCCCCCCAACAGAATCAACTAGAAAAAACAGGTATGTGGGCTAACTCGTCAGGCAAAACGCAGTAGCAGTGCTTACAGGTGGTGGCCAACAGAAACGGAAATTTTATCATTCTGCTTACTGTTTTCTGATGGAGAAGAACACTTGCCAACCTTTCTTTCTGGGCCCAGTTTATCACTGTTGAATCAAGTATACACTTAATACACTGGTATCTGGGGCTCTGCAGATAAACGGCAGATGCGTGCGCTGTGTACAGATGCAGGTGCTGGCAGATGGAGTCGTTCATGGGGGCTGTGTTCTTGATCAGGGCAGGAGGGTGGGAGATGGGGGCGGATGCGGGATATAAAGGCTAGCGAAGAAACATAAAGGAAACGAGAGATGTGTACAACCGTTTGTGTGAGAGAGAGAGTACATCGCGGCGCGCGGCTTTCTGTGGTGCTCTAAGGCCCTGTGCTACGCTACGCGAGCACTGCCGCAGCTTCTCCTGACAGTTGCTGAATGTACGTGATGGAGGAAGTTGGTGACTTTCTTGGCGTGCCTGTGAACGCGATGGAGGAGATGGAGAGCGGCCGGACCCCGGGTGCCGCGCTGCGGGCTGCCGTCCAGCTGGCAGGCACCTGACACCAGTGCCTCGCTGGCCGGCGGCCTTGACAAGGAGCAACTGCAGCGTTTCTGAGGAGGAGAGCCAGCCGTGCGGCACAGCGTGCCGGGGATCCCCGCTGCCCCGCGGCACAGGTGGGCAGCGCGGTTGTGTCGCATGGCGCGGAGCAGTCGCGTGCGGCGTGGTGCCGCCGAGGGTCCCGTCAGGTGTGCAGGGTGCTGGCGAGCACGGGGTCGATCGCTGCGCACGCTGCAGTGAGTAGAGCAGCTCTGCATTACAGGTGCACCATCGTCATGCCTTCTACTCCCGGCCTGGGCCGTGGAGGCCTGATGGAGCACGTGCCGATGATGTCAGTGTGGTTTCAGGTGAAGTAAGGCGATGTTCGAGGTTGTGGGCGCAGCGTGCCGAGGTGGGCAGCAGCTAGCCAAAGCCAGCTCCAAGAACGGCGAGCCTGGGGCTCCTTGGGGAGCGTGCCGTTGTGGGGTTAACCGCGACCATTTAGCTTCTGTGGTTCATTTTCTTGAAAGGACAAAACCAAAAGCATACCTCTGCCAAAGGAAAATGAACAATGAGTGTGACGCCTTGGTGAGGTGCTGTTTTTGTGAGGATAAACAAATGCTCTGAAGAGTGTCCAGCTCCATTCTGGTGGCTGTCTATAAGGCAGGAGGTGCTAGTGCAGCCCAAATAGAAATGTATTAATAACAAGGAACTTACCTTCTCGGTTACCATGCTGTAGGGGACAGAGCAGCTTCACTTCTGGAGGCGTAGCGGCAGGGTGAACAATAGGGCATCCAAACACATACAGATTTGAGACGGAATAATTTCTGCAAGGTCAATGAGTATCTTGGGTTATGGACCAAAATCCGGTGTTCTTCCAGGCTTGGCTCCTTACTGGCTCTTTGTGATGTTTTACTGCAGTGATTCAGTATTTGGAGTAAACAACCTTTTAAACTGCAAAGCAGAAATGGCAGAAGTTGAGTTTGGTTGTGCAGGCACCTACGAGAGCAATGACTACACAGAAAATGCATCCCCTCCCATCCACTCCTTTCTGTGTGTGTGATTAGAAGTGCTGCTGGATGCAACTGATTCAACAGCTTGTGCAGCAGACTGCTGTGTTATACTTGAACTTGGGACTTTTAATGAGAAGCTAGTGTTTACTTTTATTCTTTTAATAAAATGAATAATTTTGGTTTTTGACAGTTTTAATTATTCAAATTATATCTTAATGATATCACAATTAACAGTGATCAGGAACTCTAGTCTGTAAACGCTACAGAACACTACATATGGATGTAGTCCTGGTAAACACTAGGTTGTCACAAAAATTTGTCCTGGCTACACTAGAATTTACAGTTACCTTGATACTTACTTTTCCGTCACTCATTAAGCAGTGTAAACCATTTGTGAGCAAGGACACTCAGGTGTATTTGTTGAGAACCTAAACTTTCCCATAGCTGCTCATTCTTTGAATTCTGTTACCAAAACTGATCTGGGAAGCTGTACTTTTTTATATATCAAGACAGATTTCCCATGACCCTTGACTATAAATAAAACAAGATTATTATTTCTGCAGACCGACTCTTCTAATACTTTTCAAGTAGTTTTTCATGGATGTCTTCTTAAAAAGAAAAAAAATTAATTCTGCCAGTTTTTGTTTCCTCTGATTTCACCCATTCATTTTCTTTCTGTTAACCATATCTCAGCCCTGCAGCTGGGGTTGATCTCATGCAGCGTGGAATTTCTCGTTTTGAGTTTGACCTCGTTCGCTCTTAGGAAGAGGTGACAGTAAATAAGGTGAAGGATAAGAACATGCAAAGTTGTAAGTGAAGATGTATGCAGATGCCTTGGTAACCTACTACTCAGAAATACAATGCGATTGAAATATTGCCTTGTCCAGTGAGTAATACAAATACTTTAAAGGAAAAAAAAATAAAAAGCAACTATATTGCATATGGATGCTGTGGTCACCATGAGCAAAGGACTTGCTTGTATATGTATCTTTTGTTGTTGGTGGTTTCAAAGGAACAGAAAGCAGCCAAGAGGGGATTTGATAGGCCAATGGTTATCATTGGCTTCGGTGATCTGACTTGAGTCCTTTGAGCTGAAGATATTAAAATGAAAACAAGATCCTCTAAGTGCAACTAGTTGTTGTTTATCAAGACGAGCAAGATTTGAAGCATGTTGTGAGAGCAAGTGGCAGACACGTTTGGGAAAGTGTTCCAAAACCACGCAGAAGGATCTTGAGTAGTTCCGGACGGGAGTCGTACCATCTAAGCAGTCGTCGTCCCTCTGAGCACAGCTCGCCGTAGCCTTAACGGCGCGCTCGTTCCGGTGCGTGCTGCAGCGGGAGGGTGCAGGGCCCGGGGCGCTCTGCTCCCTCGGGAGCTCCTTTGCTCCTCTTCACTCGCTGCAAGATGGTAGTGGTGTAGCTTCACGGCTCTGTTGATGGAAGCTGAGACGTGGTCAGCTGTGTCTTGGTGTGAATTGGGATGCAGGACTGGAAGAAATCACTTTTGTGTGCAAGCCACTTTTGTGGTTGCAGGTAACTGTGTAATAGGTTTCTGGCTTTAGAAAAATCTACAGAATATCTGTTCCCTATCCTGTTTGTTGGGCACAAACATTTTTCAGCTCCTGGTCTGAAACTTAAGGTCTGTAGCGAGTAACCAAAAAGCCATAGCTATAGAGTGTCACCGGCAGAAATTGGGAAGGACGGAGAGCTTTGTTCGTGTTTCAGGCCCTTCCAAGTGAGGCCAGGTAGCTACAAGTCTCCCCCAGTGACGATGGAGATCTGCACTCTGCGGGTCTGGAAGAGGGTGGGTGAAGTGAACAGAGTGTCCTTCACCAACTACCTTGGGGGGGACAAAAAGGAAAAAATTCTTTCTTGACTCCAGACTTCTTGCGTTAGCCTTAAGCCTGTGAGCAGGGCTACCAAACTTGGATGAAGCGAGAAGCCAAGGCATTTTGTTCTCAGGGCATTGCTAGACTGTCCTTTTGGCAAGTAAGCAAATTCCTCCTTAGACTGATTACAGCTTCCAATGATATCTTTTGCTTGGCACTGATAACATAATTTGAGTCCAGCTTGTTCAGCCTGAAGGCCGAGTGCTATATTCTAGCAAGGTCAGTATGTCGCAGCTATTGCTTGAGGAAGGCACCCTGTTCTCATCTATCTGCATTGTCCTGCTCTGCTGGAGACACGGATTTTGCAAGCGCCTACCCTTCCCTTTGCAGAGCTTTCCTTCGCAGAGGTTGGGGGTATGGAAGGAAAAGAACGAGTAGTATGATCGATCCTTTGCTTCCTTCTTGGCAATATCTGCCTACAGGAGGATGAGAGAGCAACTGCGTGGTGGTGATCTGTCTATTTACAGCAGTAAATCCCAGAGGTGGGAAGCTGGCCAGCCTCGAGCAAATGAGAACAGCTCCTGTGCTTGTTTAGCCTGCATTAACAAAAGTACCAGGAAAGCAGCTTTTTTTATTTCTTTTTCTCCCCGGCCCCCCCTCCCCTCTCCCCATCATGTTGACGCCCAAGCAGGTGGGAAGGGGAAGAGCTGATGAAGTTCTTCCTCTGCTGCAGCCTCCCCAGCTGGCCGAGCTGGAGCAGCCAGAGCTGCTGGCTCTCTCCCTCGTCACGCGCCGAGGTGCCCGCAGGGTGAGGGCTGCTGCCGGAGACGCTTTTTAGCTTACGCTAGTGCTGTTCTCGGGGCTGCCAAAAAGTACCAGAATTAACTGTGAGGCAGGTGGTGCAAAGGGTGCGCAGCGCTTGTTCCCGTCCCAGAACCCGACGAGGAGAGTCGTAATGCCAGGACCACGAGTAGTCCGCAGATCACCACGTGGACATCGCGGTCACGCGCTGATGAGCTGCGTGGGGTTGGCAGTGTTTGCTAGCAGAGCATTTTTCTTGGTGCTTTCCTAGCCTGTAATCTGCTTAGTCTGTGTTTGATCACACTAATTGCCTTTAATTTACATAATTTGTCAGTCATTCTGTGGCAGGTACATAGTCAGGTCTAGGAGGTAGGAATCTGTGGGAAAGTGTAATTTTTTCTATTTGGTTTTGTCTTTTGCTGCTTTTCTCTTCTTTTTCTCCCCTCTTCCTTGTTAAAATTAGAGGAAGGGGTTTCTCCTGAAGTCTTTCTCTTCATACTGAAAGGAAATGAAACAACAGGTTTTGTGTTGCTAGGTGGCCACCATAAATATTTTTTTAATTCCACATTTGAAGGAATAATTGTAACTTTATTTGCTTTATTGACTTGAAGCTGTCTCCCCCCCCCTTCTGGAATGAATCCAGCAGTATCTCAGAGCCTTTTTTGTTACTCATTTAAGGTATGATTGATGTTCCTGCGTTTTTCCACTTACGTTCTTGGGCTTGGATTTAGAGCTAGAGCTGCTTTGCTAATGAGAACTGTGGGATAAAATCCCTCGCCAGTTTTAGATGCTTTTTGTTATGAAGATCACGGCAATGGCCCTGTGTCTCCAGTGCCTTGCTATGCAAACCCTGTGTTTCCTTCGTGCTGCCTGAACTCGGAAGCTGAACGCGAGGGCTTGGAGGGGAAGCCCGGGGCGCGGGGCGTTGGTTGGTGGCACGTCGCCAACGGGAGGGAGAAACTCCGGTTTCCTGCTCTCCTTGAAGCTTGGGTGGAAAGAGCTCGTCGGAGGGAGGGGAGCCTTCCCTGGCCCGTGTCCTGCCTGCGGTGCTACGGTTCTCCCCGGAGCTAGAGGGTGTAGTAACGGGGTAGATGCACTTTGCCCCTCTGCATCGCTCGGGAGCTCAACCCGCTCGCTGGCAGCGTTGCTCCGGCTTCCCCAGGGCTGCGGCGATCTGAGCGCGGTGGTGCGAGGGGAGTTGTGAGAGGGAGTCCAGTTTTTCTACTTGAAAAGAAAGGAATGACAGGAAAAAATGTAAACTTGGAGAAGCCGTGGGATTTGAGACAGAGCAAAACAAAAAGTTTGAGTTATCACCATTGGACTGTTCACAGTGTGAATGCTTTATGTAGACACAGAAGGAGAGAGCTTAGAAAGTTCTTATCTAGATTTCTGTACCTGGACTGGACAGGTCTTCTGCTCCGCATTTAAATAAGATGTTCTGTGCTTGGACGTAGGGGTTTGACCTGGAGGTCAGAAACGTCGAGGTGCTGCAGCCTTGCCGGCGCTGCGGGAGAGGCGCTCCCGGCCGGCTGCCCCGTCCTCCCGCCTAAGGCGCCGCGGAGCAGCTCCCGAGCGCCCGGGCCTGGCTCGGGCGGCCCCGGCTTTCCAGAGAGGCCTTTTACCAAGCGTCAGGCTGAAATGATACAGAATATTGTTTGTGTCTTTTAATTTTTGCTAAGAGGATTTATAGATTTATTTTTGTAACACAGTTATGCGGAGAGATTTGAGATTTGGCTGAGCTCCAGGCCTAAGGTGGTCAGGGTTTTTATTTTTATTTACTTTATTTTATTTTATTTTTTATTCATAGTGGGTCACAGGTACATGATAGAAGTTTGAATAGGTGTTTTGGTTTTGATTCACCTGCTTATTTTTTAATAGTATTTTCTGTGACATTTGCAACAAAGGTGATAAAATATCTCCATTAACTCTAGTTATTTGTTGGGTTTCAATCCCATCTCACTGCTTCTCGAGCATACTACTGTTTTTTGTCTTATGTCCAGTAAATCAGTTTTTCTCTAAAAGAAAATAATACGAAGGGTAATTATAAAGCATAATGTTCTTGTGAAAATGAAAACTTGTTACATATTGTTATATAGGATCTTATGCAAACTTTACAAGCACTGTTTTGTAGCGTTTTTAGATTTTTTTTCTGAAGAGATTTTTTCCATTAGAAGAAGTTTAAAGTATCTGCCCACTTTTTTCCTGCCCACTTTATTTTTGATTGCCATGCTCATTTTAATCTATTACAAACATGTTCATTTGGGGAAAAAATAGTAATTATTAAAATGTTATAACAGAAGCTGTCTTTGGCAGTTAACTTGTTTTTCTAAGGGATCTGTTTTTTAATGTAATTTGCTTTCCTTTGCCTAAGGCTAGAGAATTAATTGTGTTAGGATGGGGTGAGGAGTCGTTTGCTTAGGCTGCCGTTCTTCTGGAAGAGGTTATGAAGCAATGAAAGATAGTCAGTTTGGAGCAAGAGGAAAGTTAAAAATTGTGCCATATCTCAGAGCCTCTTCCTTGTAAAGCTCTGTAACGTAAAGTATCTATAAAATGAAAATTAAAAATTCAGGGTTCGAGATAAGTCTTTTTGGTTTTAATGGAAGAATCCACCACGCTTTTGGTGAATTAAATATTCTTGGCAACTTAGTCTCTTATGGTTATTTAATGATTTTGACAGGTCACGTGATCAGAGATGATAAAAATGTCTTTCTCAGACAAGTTTTTATAGCTGAAACCTATAATGACAAGCATTATGCCTTCATCTCTATCTTATGCTGCTGTTTAAATGCTAATGTTGTAACATTGCATCCTGAAGTCCTTAAATTCATTTTTAGTGTTAAGAGTGACTCATAAAAGGAGTCTTTTTTTCAAGGAAGTCTGTCCTTCTGGGTAAGTAGCACTTCCAGAGTTTCCCCAGAGGAACTTGCACTGATTCTCTGTGGATACATAGTGGTTCTTTTGCTAAATAATAGCAGACATCATTGTGTTAAATCAGAAATGTAGATTTACATCAGTTCACAGTTCTTTTGCCATGCTTATTTTCCATGGAGGCACTTGAGTTATCAACCATTTTCTGAATCAGTCTCTTTTTCCAAATAATTATGCTTTTTTCTTTCTCCATTTAATCTCAATGTTTAAAAATAGAGGATTTTCAGACATCATTAAAGCTTCTGACTCCATGAAATTTTAACAGATGTGATACTTGAGAGGTGCTGTAGTGGGGAGCGATCATTTATCAGGCAATACTTTGAGACCTGCATTATTATTCGGTAATTAAAAATTCACAGAGGTGAAAAGATACCGTTGTAAATATTTCATTCCCCCCCCCCCCAAGACTTTTTAAGACAGTCACACCTTTTTATATAAGGCTGCCAGCAACTATGGGATGATTTTCTGTGGGCAATACTTGTGAAGAGGTAGGCAGTAAGAGATTACAGTATTTAGGGAAGTGGCTTATGGAGGCTACATCTGTAGATGTTTCAGAGATGGCATATTGTCAGTTTTTTGAGAAAGAGGGAAGAAAGGAATGCTTCCAGTGTACACATTTGTGACATTTGGTTGAGATACTGGGAAATTTTTCTTTTTTCAATGGCATGTGGTTAGAAACTGCTAGAGGAAAAAAGCATAACATTAACAAAATATCGTTAATCAACATGTTGCTAGCACAACGCTTTTTTGAGATCTGTGTAGCTAAATTGTTGCACATATTTTGCCTTAATTCTACTTTTTCTTCACTCTTTCTTCTATATTTATTTCCATAACAAGATACTCGATATGCTTGAATTTTGGACAGCTTAAATGATTGAAAAATTTTCATTTTTTCTGTTTTGTTCTACTGTCCAGTCTTTCATGTTTTGTGTATACTGTTACAAAGCTATTTTAACCTACATGCTTTTGGGAGAGTAAAGCTAGTGCCCGTACTTTGTGTTATGCAAGCATTTAGCTATAGCTTTCTCAGTGGAAAGAAAACACCGAAGTCTGCTGTGGCCTGAGTACCTAGAATCCTAAATCACAAGGCAGTAGATTTCCGTCTGGTTTACATTTAGCGTGTTGTGTCACTGGAGATGCTGGATCGTCTTTCTTGCCTGGAGTTTGCTGGTTTTAGCATCATTGTTGCATTCCGTGTAGCTTCATTGACTTCAATACAGGGCTAAGTCTATTAAGGACTATATCAAATTCTGAACTGAGTTCTCTTCCAGTCTTTTCAGTTAAAAAAAAAAAAAAAAAGCCTATTTAAAAAATTATATATTTTGGATTTCATTACTAAAAGAAATATCTATTGCTTATGTAGCCAAATTTAATGGCACATGCAGCTGAATGCAATCAAATGCAAAACTTGCACCAAATGTAGGTATCTATCTAGAAATAAACTTTTTTTCAGATTGGGAGAAAGTGTTTGTGTACAGAACTCCAGGCGATGCTTCGCCTTGCGTTGAAATAGATTATCAACTCTTGTGGTTCATCCATGACAGCTGACTGATGCCGGGTAACTCATTCTAGGGGGAGAGTAAGGCTCGCCAGACCTCGAGTCTGCCAAATATTGGGGGTCTGAAAAAGATTTTTTTTTTCCTTCTTAGTTCTCGCTCATCCCTCTGCTTACAGCATTCTAGCCAATTTTTGCCTTCTATTTTTGTCTTTGTACTATTCAACAGTTTTCAGTTTTCTTCCCAGGTGATGATTTCTAAGTTACGGCCCCGTTAGTTTTTGACTGCCCTACAGTAATCATGGTTATACTGCGTGATTCAGTACTTCTGACTTTCTGACACTTTTATCTGACTTTCTGATCGCTTCTTCAAATATCCCCTGTGGAAAACATCACATGTACAGAAACTTCCTGAAACTCTACATAAAGTATAGCAGATATGGCAAGACTTTGGTTGCAAATCTTCCTTTTCAAGGCTCATTTGTAAGAACATTGAGAATAGAAAAGCCGCCTTTACGTATGAACAGAGAAGACTGAGGAGGAACGGATGGATATGGGAGATCATTCAGTAAACCCTCTCATCTGTTGCTCAGACTTGCTCATTCTTTTATCGAGCACAGGAGGAGTTCAGAAACGAGCACGGGGGCAGAACACGCTGTGCGGTGGGAACAGCAAATGGCGTTTCCGGCAGAACGTGGTGGTTCAGGTCAGGAGTGAGGTGGGGCCGAGCTTGCGTTCCCAGAGCTACATCCAGAAATGCAACCCGGGTTTTCAGGATGCTGTCATAGATCATTTCTCCTTCCTCCCTGTAAGGGGAGGAAAAACCCTGCCTGTTGAAGCTGTCTTGTGACAACCTGAAGAATTAACTTGGTATTTTCTCAGGGGAGGGAGTTTGCTGTATTGACAGCATACTTGCAGCTGAAGGATTAAAGCAATTTTCTTCCTGGAAAGTCTAGTTTTAGTAGTAGTAGTTTTGAAATGATAAGGAGATAATAATTAAACTTTAATGTAATTCTGCTACATGGTCACTGATGTCTTTGTTCCTAAATTTGTATGGGTAAATACTTAAAGGAGACAGAGAAGTATGCTTTCGTTTGATTTTTGCATGCTTTAGCTGCGGTGCTGGGTTTAGTGAATCCTGTGTTTGTATTTGTCTCGTATGTATGAACTGTAAAAATTGTGGATGAAGCTGGAGAAAGAAGGTTATGTTATAGATCTCTCTTTATTCTGGAAAATAGCGTTCTGGCTTGGAGAGCATGCGTGAGGGTAGTGCTCTTGTGAGGGATGGGTTAGCAGGCTGTTGTCTTCGAGTTCCAGCCAGGCTCTGGCTCTGTTATTTCAGCGTATACGTAGTGGTTGAAGGCCGCTAAGAGGTGATTCGAGCGGCCTGGTGCTGCGTCTTGGCGGTGTGTGTTGTGGAGCACCAGCGAGCCAGCTGTTTGCAAAGGTGCCAAGGATGCTTCAGACTGAAGTGGCATCTACGTGCTAGCTGTCTATGCTGAAAATATCAGAAGCAGCGTTTTGGTGCCTTAATGAAGCTGCTTTAGCAGGGAGTGATGGTGTTGGAGAAGCCTTGAATGCTAATGCAGTACATTTTTTAAAACAATTTACTTGCTTCATTCACCCAAAGATTTCCGATGGTGAGAGATTGAAAGATGTCTCAATCTCAGAAACATGAGTTTTTGAGATAAACTTTGTTGGTGTTCAAAGCAGCGTTCCTTTTCTTGGATCAGAATGATGAAAAATGATTTCTTTTTTCCCCCTTTTTTCCTACAGTTTCTGTCTGAGGTGGTGGGAATTTGGATCTTCCAGATTTTCCTTTCCGACAGAACAGCAAAGCAGTTATTTCGAGAGTAGTAAGAGGAAGGTGTGATACTTGTGAAGCTCGTATTGAGTCGGGAGGACAAAGATTTTAGAAAGCTGGTGAGGCTAGGGGATAGAAATTAAGTTAACACATACCATATAGAGAAAAGAAGTCATTTGAGAGAGGAAAACATGGAGAAAGTGCTTTCAAAAAATGAAGAAAAACAAACTTGATGTTTAGATGTAAGACCCAGGGATTCAAATACTAAATGTTTTTCTTCCAGGAGGTCCTGTGTTCTTCGGTAAGCTGGTGCAAGAAGAAAGCAAAATAAATTGAAATGTTGATGATTCCATGATTTTTGGCCTGGTTCTTCTCTCCCTGTTTATCCCTCAAAGACTACTAGTAAACAAATTCAATGGTACCAATAGTTTTTTTTTATTTTGTTTGCTTTTTTAACTGCTTTTGTTGGATCTAACTAAGCCAGAAATTCTCATGCTACCTGGGTTCATCGGTTGGTTTGTTTTTAATCTGAATCTGTATATGCTGATCAAGGAAATGTTCAAGGGGGCTATATAATATAATAGTATACGTAGGCAAAGTGTTGAGCTGTACAGTAAGGACTTCCGATGTGGACCTTCTGGTGGGGAACGTGGGAGGCGGCGTTCACTGGGGCAGTGGATTTGCGTGTGCCTGAGATGTGCTGAACTGTCCTCCTTGTGCTTCTGTTCCTCCGAACCTGTTCATGCTTCGGATCATAAAAAGGCATTGTGAGAGCCAAACGCTTTTACGCCAACGTAATCAGAGCTGTTTGTTCTGCTTTGCTGCTTTCACTTTGTGCCTGCAATTCAGGTCCTCGTTATGAAGCACAATGGTGTCTGAGACGTTGTCTGTAAAGGGGGTGGTGGTAATGCCAGAAGAGATGCCGAACGGAGGCACCAGCTGAGCTGGTTCTGGTGAGCTGGGGTGTTCCTGCGGTGCCGAGCAGCCTGCGTGTGGATGGGCTGCTCTGTGCCATTGCTAGTCTCCTGCAGACTACGGCTGTCATCTCTAGAAATGAAACATACTGCAGTTTTGACATGTGAATATGTGTTTATATGTATATTAAAAAAAAAAAACAACTTGTTTTATTTGGACTCATACTTCATAGAAAAACTGAGATTTTTCTCTCTCGTTACAGCGCTTTCTTCTAAATTAATGATACCTTTGTTTTGTCAGTTGACCCAGAATTGCTGCTTGCACAGCATTTTGATAATGATGGGTGAAACCTTCTGCAGAGCAGAACCAGAAATATTGTTTGTACGGCAAACAGAATAGAAGTGACTCTGAAGTTTTGCTGGTCCTTCAGCCTTTCACATAGCCCTCAAAATGGTCATATGGTGCTTAAAAACATCAATTAAAAATGGCCAGAGCCTTTGCATGAACAGCCAAAGAAATGAAGCGTCCCAATCCTAGCGCATGAGCGGCCGTGAGTTCTGCTGGGCTACAGAAATATGGTGATGTTTCTTTGCTAATTTAATAGCATTAAATTTCATGGAAGAATTAAATACTTAAGGTATGAGAGTTTCCATGATTGGAAGTACTGGTAGCCACTGGTATCTTGAGTAAAATTGTATCGAAGTCGATTTGGCCTTTTATGGCTGCATTGAAGTAGCACCTCTCACTCGCTGTGCATAACCAGGGGTTATTTTGTGGGAAGAGAGCAAAACAGCTTGGCGCACAGCTGTAAGCGGCCTTAGGAGCACGGGCCTTCGCAGCTCCTGAGACCGGGCTCGGGGGGAAGACGACAAAGCGTTGGTTTGCTGACCATGTTTTCCCGCTGTAGGGCAAAGTTTTTAGTACTGCAGTCAGCATGCATCCGGTAATAACAAATTACTGAGTTTATTCTTTTAAAAAAGTTCAATTGTTTAATAATTCTTGGAAATTAAAAATATATTTCTTGTAGCACTGATTTTCTTTCTTTTTTTTTAATGAAAGTGTGCTACGCTATTTCAGCGTATAAACCATGGTCTAAAAAAGCAGTGAAATGCCGCCTTAACATTAGATTATCTGTTATAATTAAATGCTTTGCTGGGTTGTAGCCAGACTGTTGGCTATAGTGTAGAAGTGACCTTTTGCATGGCAGCAATACTATATGAGTGTTTGTGTATTTTCATGCTAACAGTCTCCTAATGCTCCTGTCTCTTTAGGATTTTGTGGAAGATTATAGTAGATTTCCGGAAAGCTGGACAAATAATGTATGATGTCTTAGTAAATGCTAGTTAATACTTGTGCCATAAACACTTGTTAGATTAATTTTTGACTTCTAATCTCCAACTATGTTGGAAAGGAAGTGTATTACTAATTGTAGCTGAAATTTGATTCTTAAACTCTTCATTGGACAGTGTTCTTATTCACAAGTAAATAACTAAAGCCCACAAAATAGTCTGGCTTTATAGACTAAGAATATTGGATATTTATCCAAGAAAAACCATGTATTATAGAAGCATTTAAAAAATTCATATAGCAATTACTCTAAAGTGATCCAAACTAATCATGCTGCTTTAATGAAATAAATTTAGAGATTAGAGATGGGAGGGACAAAAATTTATTTACTGCAAAGTCTAAAATGGACCAACTTGTCACACCAGGATGGGGCAGCAGGCAGAGCAAAAGCAGTGGAGGTTCTGGAAAGGGTTTTGATGGTACTGGAACATCTGCTGGACGTTAGCCAAAGGCCTATGCAGTCATTTCCAGATATGGTAAAGAATTCCAGTCTAACAGTTGCTTTTCAATATTTAAGAATTACTAACTTTGTATTTCACAAAATGAAATGGTAGTTTAAATATCTTGTTCAAGATGTGCCATATAATGTATATTGAAAAGCCTGAGGTGGTAGGTGAAAAGGGGAAAATAAGTAAATAACAGTAAATGTAATAATTATATATTATGTAATTAGACAATTCTATAATTATATATTAATACATAATAATATATGCTAATATACATTATAAGTATATAATATACAATATGGGGCATGGTGTGGCTGCCGTGCTGTGGGGCCTCCGCCGGCTCTGCTTCATGCGCTGACATTGCCCGGGAGCTCTTGCGACGGACACAAGGAAGCACTATGCAATCAAAGAAGAGTAACTTCTATTTATTTGGCTTTTCAGTTCTTGGTGAATATAGTGGCTGGGATTTTGACATGGTTGTGTGAATGGGAATATTTACGCAGCTTATGGAAAAATGGATGATTATTTAAACTGGACTTTATCTCTGGGATTCTTTCAAATTTCCGTGCAGCACTTGTAGAGTACTGATACGGTCATCAAATCAAGGTGACTTAAGAAACACTTTTCAATGACTTTATTTACACTGCTTTCAGCTGAAAAGATGCAATGTAGATGAAAGCATAACCGCAGCGCTCACAGTATATCCCTTTCCATGTGTTTGCAGACAGATTGCACTTAATACATCTTCATTTTCTCTCCGTCTATGTTCAATTTTTGATCGGTGTTCTTGCAATAAGAGTTTCACTATCTAGTTAATCGGTGGCAATGAAATGCGCTTGATAAACGTGCCTGGCGTTAGAGCGCGGAGGCATTGAACCCAGAGCCGGGCCCCGAGGCCGTGGGGCTGCGAGGTGGCCGGCGCTGCGGGCAGAGCAGAGCAGAGCCCTCCCGGGCGCGCAGGGGTGCCTCGTCCGCGCTCGCTTGCCACAACTCGCCCTTCTGTAGGTCAGAAGTAAATTTTCTCCCTGGCCCCAAATTAACCCATTTATTAGTGTCAAGGTCTAGGCTTAAAGCTATATTTTAGTGAGGATTTTTCCCCTTATTCTAATTGCTTCTTAAAAGAAAGGAAAAAAAATTATTTGAATTTGTAATTTAACTTGTTGAAGCAGTTACTGGAAGAAGAGTAAGATTTGAATGTATAATTATGAGGTACCACAGGAATAAATGTTAGGCTAAACTTTCAGTTTGAGCTGTGCGATGCTGAATTATCTGTCTTCTACCAAAAGACATTGGAAACAATAGATTTCACGAAACTATCAACTACTTTTTAAGAAAATGACAATGTCTGCTTGTGCCTTTGTATTTTTGTATTTAGAAACCATGTGTAGTACAAAAGTTTAGTAGGTAATGGGGGGTCAGAAATAATAAGGCAAAGTAAAAGGAAATTACCCTGTGATAGGGACTACCTGTGTAGGCACAGCCCTTCCTCCGTCTGCCCCCGATTTATGCTTTCTGTCGAGCTTTTCTAGGAGCTGACGGGTCCCTTATCCTTGTTGAGGTCCTTAGGGGTTTTACGTAGTTGGGAAGAGGACGGTCTGTGCCTCGTGTTCTTGTTTCTGAAAGGTGAATTATTGAAAAGAGGTCACTACTGTGCGTTCCTGGTCCTCAAAACTGTGGAAACTGAGGACTCGACCTTTCCCAAGTAAACAACACTCTGGCTTTTATACAGCAGTTAGGCCACATAGCTATTTGATCTATTTTTATATATATATAATATATCTCATATTATTTATTATATTATGTATTATATCCATAAATTGGAGAAGGGATCAACACTGTTTTCCTGCAAAATTGTGGGCTAGTTGTCTCATCACCGACGAAGCCAACTGCTGCTCCCCTGGTTGGTACCATGCCGTTAGTGAGCTGGCTTCAGTAGGCTGGGTCGCCTCCTCCTCCAAGGCCTGAGCTCCACTCTGCTCCAGAAACTGTTCGAGTCCTTTCAATGTATTATTATTATTTTTATTTGGCATTGGCAGAGCTGTGAGTTCATGTGTGTTCTTAAAAGCTCTTAACTGGCATGTTATTTTGCAATATGCAAAATATATTTTGCATATGCAGAGTATGTAACAGTGCAGTGCAGCATGTGTAACAGTGCAATAGGATATTATTGTTTAGAATTAGTACATAGTATCTTCTCTTATCTTTGTCTCTTTCTGCCAGAAAATCAGACACACACAGTGTGAGTTTTGAGTTCTCTTGATCTGTATTTGCAGGTGGCTCTTGACAGAATTTTTTTTTTTATCCTATGGAGTGAAACATTGGGAAAATATAAATAATCACTGTTCATTTGTTATAGAAAATAAAAAAAATTATTGATTCTGTGTGGGAACTGCTTGTCTGTAGAACTGTTGGGAATTAGGTCTCCTACATGCCCCACTCATAGAGGGGTTTGGGTAGATTTTTGGGCTACGGAAGACGTGAAAATGCAACCGTAATGTCAGCGTTCTTAATCATGCTACTAGCTATCTTCAGTAACTGTGTAGTATTAATTTGCTTGCATCTGTTTTGTGCTGAAATGCAGATACTTTTACATTTCAAGAGCTACTCTACTGTGGAGCAGATAACAGGCGAAGCAATTTCAAAAGGCTAAAAAACAAACAAAAAATCCTCTGTCATTCTGATAAACCTGCAGTTCACGTGTTGTCAGGCTAATGACTGTACTACTTATAACTATATAATACACGAACGCAAAAATGTCCTTGGTTTAAAGAACTGCACTTGACAGGAAGGAGCATCTAGTCAAGTTACTTCTGAACTGATCCTGAGATTTTTGCCCTTTATAATAACAACGGGAGGGGAGCTCAGCCTCCTTCATTTTTGTTCATAAAAGGAAGATGATTATCATCAGCAGCCTCACCAGCATTTCAAATACCTAGTTTTGAGCTAGTGTGAACGGTAGGAGCTGATAAGCAGTTTGGGAGATGTGCCAGCAAAATGATCTCTGATTTAAAAAATGTATATATATATTTTTTTCCCCATCTGTTGTACTAGTGCTATCTCTGTGACAGATAAAGGCCTTACCCCCACAGATCAAATATCTTCATCCTTGAGAGAAGCAGCCAAACCCATTAATTATTCCTATTTCCTTTGCCAGTGAAAGCAAGTGTAGTAGTCAGAAAAGCAATCTAGTTTTTTTAATAAACTCATCCATCATATTATTTTAAGAGGTTGTTCTATTTATTTCAGACTGATCAAACTAGTGTTAGCTCCTTTTGAAGCATTTATCAAAATATACCTAATGCTATTAGGTGGATTTCATTCTTTCCTTACCACGTGCTTGGAACCATTTTTGTGCTTGTGGGTCTTCGTGTTTGACGTGACCTGACGTCGCTGTGATCATGCTACCACGCTCGTGTGGATATGCTGAGAGAACTTGGCATTAGGAGGCCAGTCCCCTTAAAACACCTAGGAAGACTGCCTAATGTTTCTTTAAGTATTTTTCTGGAATAGGAGTTATTTCTGTTGAGGTAAAGGATGTGAAGAGAGGTAGGATAGAGAGAAATGTGGTTGGTTGCTTTAGCTTTTTTGCTTTTTGATATGGAAGAAATAAAGCTAAGACTCCTTTTCTGTCAGGTTTTGTAAGGTTTTAGAGACATCACACGATCTTCTTAGCAAAAGCTGTTTGTTTGCTGTTACATTCTGATGTAGTCAGGTTTCCTGATACGCCTTTGCACTTGGTGGATGAAAATAGAAAATGCATTACATACAGCTTGCCATAGCTGGATGGTGGAAATATTCACCAGTGAAGCAAGTTTTCAGTTTGTTTCTGTCAAGAGAGGGAAAATACGGCTATAGCTATTGTAATATGGTAATACTGACCTTTTACTGACCACTGTACTATCAAACTTCTTTCCATGATTGAAATCAAAGCAAGCTTTGCAGCAGCACGGTCTGCTTATGCTGAGAACCTTTAACCTGCTGCCAGCACTGCAGTCTAGATGGGAGAGGCTGCAGAGCTATGCAGTTAATAGATTATATATATCTTTATATATGCATGCCAAACTTTCAGTAGGAAAATATAAACTTTTCCTGATTTATTTATTTACAAATACCTTGTTCTTGCATTCATTCTGTCATGATTAAGCTTATCTTTTGGTGGACTGTGTTAAGCCAAAAGATTGTTTGCACTCAGACTTGACAGATGGTTCTGTACAAATAATGGCTGTTTACTGCAGTAAGAAAGTAGGGGTAGAGAGATTAATCCTTTGTATTTCATCTTGTTTTGCTTATTTAAATTAATAGCTTTTAATTTTAGTTCTAAATGAGTCTAAAATACAAAATGAGTTCAGCCAACAAAAAAATGCCTAATGAGATCTCTGCTTCTTGCCAAATTTTAAGGATGTATCAGCTCATTCCTCTGCAACGTGGTACACTTCCATCCCTTCTCCCACAGAGGACAGGTTAGGGATCTCTGCGAGCAACAGCTGGGAAGCCCCCCACCAAACCGTGACAGCTGCATGCTGAAGCCAGAATGGCACTGTGGTTCTCCCAGAAACAAGGTTGGTGACTTAAAATAATGCTGCAGCTTATTGTCTCATCTGGGACGATGAGTGCTCTGACCGATCCCCAGGGCACGTAGCAAAGCTACCAAGAAACTGCAGCTGCAGCAGAAGTAGAGCATAGACCATCTTGGCTCTGGATGGTGCTCTGCAGCATTTTTGGCTGACTCCTCATTAGTGAGCTTTGGGGAAAGGAAGACGTTTCAAAAGTAAGTGAAAAATTGGACTACGTTAACGCTGCAAGAGTTGCCCAGGTGTGTTTGTGGCTTCCCATCCTCACTATAGGTTGGATAGATTTTATAATTTGTATTGGTTCTGCATCCTTCTTAGAAGTTGCCATTATATCCCAGTTTTCGCACTTTTCCATGCAAACCACAGGCAGAAATTATTCAAGACTCTTGGTGTTCATATTGTAGACAAAATTATGTTAGAATTAAAATCTTCAACTTCAGAATGTCCAAAGTTTGTGAAGGTTGTATCGTGCAGTATGATGGCTTCATGTTATTCTACTAACTTTGTAGAAAGTAGATGCCAGGGGAGGCACGCATGTGCATCGTGTGTGTGTGCTGTCTCTGATGTATGGTAGAGAGTGGTTTATGGTAGCACATAGAGGCTGCATAGTGTAAGCAAACTGAGTATGGAGGTTGAATGTAGCGTTGTTGTATTCGGTGAGTAGTTCTTGCAAGTAGAATACAATTAAAGATCGTTTTTCTTGCTTCTGTCTTCCTTGAGGGAATATTTTGAATGTGTTTCTTCTCCTTCTCTTTGTTTAAACGGTGGTACATTCTGTACTGCCTTCTGTGTTCAGAAAAACAGGTGACGAGGAACGGCTCAGCTCATCCTGCCTACACAGCCATTCATTTTAATTAAAATTCAGCTGTCTGTCTGTCTGATTTGTATAAATGACTGACTTTAATTCAACCTCCTGGAATGTGAATCCAGACTTTGGTGAAATGTTAGAAGTTGCCATCTTTTCTGGAGCATGTGGGGAGTGGGAACCGATGGACCATTTCTGCTGGAGAAACACCTGTCTGAGCTCAAGCATAGAGCTGCGTTTGACAGGTCTCAGCCTCTCCTCCGTGAAGCGTAAAATGAAAATAACGGTAGATTTATAATAGTTATGAAGAGCTATCTGGTATGAAGACAGCCATTTATTATACTTATAATAATTATAAGCCTGAACTTTGATATAATTTTAGCAAAGTAGTCTTCTAGCTAGATCCTCAGGACGTGTTCTCTGGAGACCTGAAGCACTCTACTTCTTAATAGTACTGCTTCCAGTGTGCAGCCTTCACTAAGACATTTGACTAAGACATAAATCTGTAGATTTATCCCTTTAGGATTATAGCCTCGTTGAGGGCAGGAGAAAGAGGCTGAAGTGGAGTGCCAGCTCTGCAAGGAGAGGGGCAAGGACTTCGCTTTGATAAGCTGTGGAGACTGAAGGCATGAGAGAGGAGAATGCCTGGAGCAATTGCCAGAGTCAGTAAGATGGGCAGGATTACTTTGTTTGTTAAGGACTTGGCAGAGGCAGCTCAGTGAGCTCTGTCTGCCGAGAGCCGTTCCACATCAAGGCAGCTGAAGATTTTCAAGTGAAGGGGCAGAGGTCAAAGGGATTTTCAGCTCCAGACTGTGAAGTTTACAAGTTGTACGTAGACAAACGCAGGAAACCATGGAAATGGAGAAAAGGAGACTGTCACTGATGGCTGTTGAAAGGAGAAGGGCACTAGGATATAAACATCATTCCTTTCTTGTGGTAGAATATTGAATGACTACTGAAAAAACCAAGCTCATAAAATAAAATCCCTATGTGAAAGGACAACGTCTTCTGTTTATTATAGATTTCGTTTGCATGTTGAGATGTTCCTGCCTCTATCAGAAGGCAGAATAAAATTGCAGACTGATTTCCATTTTAAAGGGAGAGACAGAGGGCATAAAAATAAAGTGAAACTCTTGGGAGCTTACTGAAGACAGAAATGAAAAGCAGATTCGATAAAGAGTAAGAAGTTGTGACCTTAGTGACCTAAAAACATTGGGTGAGAAATAGCAAATGTTGAAGGAATTTCTTTTTTCCACAAAAGAGGTACCTTTCATTTAAAAAAAAGTATTTTCTTTTTTACTAGCAATAAAAGAGGTAATTATTAATTTCAAAATTTGAGGGGGAGGGGAGAAGTTTTCCGACTAACTGCCTTCAGAAATTCAGAAATAAGCAAGTGAATATGTGCATCTCTGACATGATCAGAGAGCAATAGAACTGGTTGGTTGCCATCAACATACCTAGTGCATACTGTAAAAAAAAAAAACAAACGAAAAAAAACCCAGGGAGGGTACATGTTTCAGTTCGTATTACCTACCCAGAGCAGCTGAACAGAATTAAACTCAGTGGTGAAGCAGTGAAGTTTACTTAAGGTGAAGTTTTGAGAAATCCTTTTTATACTGAGAGGAAGCAAATAAAGTTGTTGGGTCCCAATGTGAAGTGCAAATAGCCTAGAAATAAAAGAAACTGAGGACATCGCACAGATGTTTGGGCACTTAGATACTAAGAAAGCCGATGTGTAGGAAAAGAACTTAGGCCCAAATATATCCAGCTGGAGTAACGCAGCCATCCACAAATGTCTGATGTGGTCAGAAGCAAAAGGTGGGGTAGTCATTGTTACGATATAGGTTAAGACCTATGTCTTAAGACCATAGGCTGGATAGGTGTAATGGCAGCTGAGAGAACTTGGTATGTAATGTTCCCTAACAGAAATGGTTATTTAGACTAATAAGGTCTCCTAAAAGTATAGGCAGATACCTCCTTGAATTAGCTCTTTAAAATGAGAAGGATCAAAACACATAAGATTTGATCCCCCTCTCCTCCTTTTTTGGCACCTGCTTGAAAGACATTTGCTGCGATATGCATGTTAAATTTGAAAAACTGAGAGAAAATGGATGGTCTGGGTAAAATGCATGGTGCCAGGGAATGGAGAACTTCTGGGACTGCCTCAGCAATATAAAATGAGTCCTGAGCAGTAAAATTTGTCCGATAACCTCAGTCTTCTACTGCGTTTGAGTTCTGTCTAAAACCTCTCAACAGACCCTGTAAACATATATGAGCGTAAATGGAGTGTGACTTCTAAATTGGGGGCTGGAGGTGCTGAGCTGCGTGGCTGGTGTTCTGCCCTTGCAGTCAGATCAGTCGGTGCCTGGCTAGGTGGCCGGGGGGGGGGGGGGGGAATGTCACCTCCTGCTTGGGCGCTCCAGCATTTGCTGTGTAACTCTCATCGGCGAGAGCAAGCCGGCGATAGCGTTACGACGGCCTTCCCGCGGTCGCTCTGTACCGCTAAGGACAAGGAATTGAGCTCACTGTGCTGGAGCTGACTTGTAGCTGCTGCTGGTGCGTGACGATGGTGTAAATGCCTTTTTTTTTTTTTTTTTTTTTTTTTTTTTTTTTTTGAGAGAGAGAGAGAGAAGCACTGCAGTGGTGAAGGCCGAGTCCAGGTTTCTTATTATGTGAAGCGGTGGCTGCTTATCATCATCAAGCAAATGGGGACGCTTCTGAGAGCAGTCGATTCAGACAGATGGCATTTGTTTGCCCATGCGTGCCACCACCATATGCTGGAAAGAAGTTCAATTTTCAATTCAATTTGTTTAATTGTGTGGCAGTCTTGCTTTTTCAGATAGGCGTGTTTGGGTTATAGTTTATTTTCAAGAAACTTACTTAAAGTTTACAATGCATTTCAGATAAACTGATAACTATACATTCTTTGGACTTTACAGGCATGTATGGGAACACGTACCTCTTTTAGAGTTAAATACAGCACCTACGCTGTCGCTCCTAACCTCTAAGTAGCCAAAAAACTGAATGTATTGGCAAACCCGAAGTCATCTGAGGTAGTTAATTTGTTATAATGTTATAGATTGTTCTTACCCGACTTCCTATTAGATTGTGAATGATGAATAAGCTGAAAATTAACTTGCGGACAGCCCACAATGTTTGCTGTTTGGTATTCACCGTGGTAGATGTAATGCGGAGAATATTATAAAGAGGTTTTTGGAATCTGAAAGGTTTTTTTTAAAATTTAGTGGGTTTTTTTTTTTTGTTCGGCATTCGTAAGTAGATGCAGCATATTCTTCTACGCCCCTCTGATACTTATTCCTTGGTTTTAATCGGGTATGACTTTTCATGTCTTGGGTATCATTGTTCCTAAACTCTGGGGATATTAATCTGATAGATTGCTTTGTTTTGACTTTCCTAGCTGCAGCTTCTCTCTGAGTGCTTCAGATTTGATGAAACATAAATAATATTTAGGAAAGTATACAGGAATGTCACTTTTGTGAACACAGTGATTTTCCTCTGGGTTTGTCCTTTGCACCTGGAATCTCGTTGACCACCTCCAGCCTGCAGAATTGGCCTTGTTGAGGGTTTTTTCATTTGTCTTCCTTGACTGTTTAAGACCTGATCACATAAATAATTCAGTATTAATTTAGAGCATCTAAAACAAATAGCTTGGAAGTATACTAGGTCTTTTCCTTTTTTCACCAATCATTTTATAAAGGATTTTTAAACTTCTTGTAAAATAGTAAAATTTTTTTTAAAAACAGTTTTCTCTCTTTTTCTCCCACACATTCTTAAATTGGAAGATATTTTAAAGACATGGCAAGTTGTCAAGATATTTCATCTAAAATCAAGAGAATAGGCTGAAGTTCCTTTCTATAGAGTATTTAACCACATGTTAGAATTTAGATTTTTTTTGTGATATAGAGACTGCTAAAACCTCAGTAGTAAACAAATCTTTCCACTGTTATAGATAAGTGTGTTTTATATACTGGCTTTACTTAGATATGAAATGTTAATTGATAGTTATGATTTTAGGCGCTTTTTTATGATAGGCCCTTCGATGCAGTGGTGATGAATTGTGTGTAGTAAATGCAAAGATAAATGCTGATGTCAAGGCTATTGACACTGTTTTCCATTACCTTTTCCACTGTCTTTCGGTGTTGTTTTCCTTTGCAGAACTTCTTCAGTGAGCTAGGACTGACTGTTATTGTGTATTGGCTTGGTGTTAGCATACTGGGGGAGTATTATCAGCATCTTATCCTTGGACAGAATGAGCAATACGAGGGTTAGAGGTGTCAGCGGTGATAGCTCTGCTGTGGAGAGCCTGGCCATAGCAGCAGTGACAGGCACTTGACTTGTGTATCTCTGCTTGTATTTCTAGTTACACGGAAGGAAAAAAAAATTTTTTTAATCAAAAGACACTGTAGGAATTGATTTGTTTTAACACATGCTTAGTTCTCTAGTTCTGAAAAGCTCATCTTGCGACGTGAAAGAATCTCACCATTGTAGTCCTGTAAACTTAGTCGAGATGGATTTGTTTTTTTAATGTGATTTGTTAAAATGACCTGTTTTCTGTTGTTTCTTTTTTTCCTCTGGGCTTATTTAAAAAAAAAAATCTTTCTTCTCCCATGCTTTCAACTGTATTTTGGTAGGATTCCTTTGGTACTGTCTCTTTTTTTATGCCCCCCCCCCCCCCCCCAAGCTAAGCACAGTGGGCTTTTGGAAGAGTGAGAAAACAAATTCTCTCCACAAAGTGGGAGAAACATGCGTGTAGTCTTCCTTCCCTTTCCAAATACATGACATAGTAATTATAACATCTTGTGTTGTATAACCCAAACTCATCAACTGGTATCGTCATCTGCGAATGTTGCATATGGTCTTATCCAAAGAAATGGGAGAATGCTGTGAATTTCCAAAGCTGGGGAAGGAAACATTGAAAGCCTGATCCTAAGCTGGTTCAAGTCATAAAATAATGCAAACGTTACTGCCCCGTGTCCGTGGGTCTTGGTGACTGAGGAGGACGCTGCTGTGTTTAAGCAGGGCTGGTCAGCTGGAGCTGCGAGCAGAAGCACCCAACTCGTGAGGAGCAAGGAGGCTCCTGTTGCACCCTTTCATTGCCTCACGGAGACGGGGTTGGGTTAAGTTCCCCTAGCTGCTGGTGAATTAAGTGTCCTTTTTGGGTACAGAAAACCTCAGTAATATATAGCCATAGGGAGAATCAATTGAAGGTAACGGGAAACTTCTGTAGTATGAGATTCACTGGCTTCAGTATTTGTTCAGGTAACAAATCCATGTGAAGTCATCTTGTGCATCTTTGAGGACGAAAGCTCGTCTTTAATTTGGATAGGATTATCCAGAAGCTATCTGTTGAAAAGGTAGGTAATTTGTAGACTATTTGGAATCATGACTGTGCTGTAAAAAATGAAATATAACTATTAAACAATGTAATAAAAGCACAACATTGAGGATTATGGGATTAGAGGTTCACTTAAATGCACGTGCTGTTGTGGTGCTGAGCAGGTGAAGTGCTCTGATCTGTTTGGTTACACCAGAAGCTGTCTGATGCGGTTGCAAATTTACGAGCACTGGTGGAAAGCTGGGTTAAAGCAGAGCAAGTTTTCTCTGTTTTGTCCCACAAGTTATATTTATGTACGTGCTGTCATGGCATGAACCTGTCATACTATTAAGCTTTTTTGTGTATCTTGTAAAACTTCAAGTTACCTGCATAGTAGAGGCATAGTTTCGGTGAAGTTTAAGAGGTGGTGACGGTTCCTGCCTTCCTGCTCGTGGAGCGTCTTCCACGAAATTGTGAGCGTTTGTTATTTTGAGACACTCTCTTTGTCTACTGCGTTACCTGTTTTGGTGATGTTCTTTTGGTCACTCATGTTCCAAGATCTTTTTCTTCTTGGACAAATACTATAGAGGCCATCAAAAGATACTCATCAGGAAAAAGAAGCTATAAGAAAATATTCAACTGTGTGTTACTACTACACAGTTATTAAAAATTTTATTTCCAGAGCTAGCATAAAATTAAAAAAGTTATGATTAAATAGACTAATATGCATTTTTATCATCTTTTATTACTTGGTATAGCTTTAACAAAGTTAATTCTGTGTATTAATGCAATCAGTCATCTGTATGGCAAGTCTTATCAAAAAGCAGAAAGACTGGTTTAGATATTCTTGTTACTCTTCTTTGCTTTATAAAGCTGATAAATTATGCATTTAAAACTAGATTATTTTTGGAAGCTAGAACTTCTCTCATGTTTTAGGAAACCAGCATTTGACCCACCAAATGTTTTCCTATTTAAATTTCGTAACATGTTCTGATTTTTTCAAGTCTAATGTTATGTACTCATTTTCTAAGATGATTTAGACATTACTGTAGATGATTAATAATTTGTTATGTCAGACTTTTATTTTAAAAAAAAAGTCGTTGTGTTTACCCACCTAATGGATGCAACAGCACCCTTCTCGCATGCTTGAAAGACTTTTCTTCTTGTGGTATACACAGAGCATCATTCAGTCCTTTCCCACTTGGAATCTGATTTAGCTGTAGTCCAGTCCCTTTGCTGAGTCTAAAACCTGTGAAGGATTACAGGAATATGTTTATATTCTTTTTTTCTTCCTGCATGGAGAGTGTGTCCCCTTTCTCGTCTTGTCCTGACGCTGCCTGGTTGAATTCACCTCTCCCCTCTCGACGTTACCGGAGCCCGTTTCCCTTTGGGGGCTCAGGGGACATCCAGCGCCTGCAGAGCGCCGCGGAGCCTGCCGCTGAGTTCCTGGGGTTTGGTGGGGTTGAAATGAAGTATTGCAGGGGTAAATGGCCAGCAATCCTTTACAAGGACAGTCATGTAATATAGAGTTGTTTTCCAGTCCAGTCGGACAAGGCGTAGGAGTTCTAGGATTTAAACTGTCACAACCTTTTTTTGCCTAGATTAATTTTAATTGTACTTTTCCTTCCTTCATTTTCAATGAAATTTGAGGGGCTTTACTGCATTTGGTGTAGAAGATACTTATTTCCATTTCACAGCTTGTTGTTTCAAAGTGGCAGATATTAATTTGGAAACTTGTGCCATGTTTAACTGTAGTGCCAGATTTTGCGCGTAATTTATATTTGTGTATCATTTGTCCCCGATTATTTGATGCTGTCAGCTTGTATGCGGTCGCATCTGTGGCTTCTTGCCCTCTCGCTTTGCCCTGTAGAGCACCGAGCATTTGCTGTCACTCACTTTCCTTTACTGGGATGCGAAGAGAAACGCAGAATTAGTGCTGAAGAATACGGGATATTTGTGCTCTATGTACACAGCAGCTTAAACTAAGAAACTGGAATCCAGCCTGAACTTCACCAGTCAGTTGGAAGAAAATGTTTTCTTTATATGAAAAGCACAATTCTTAGTTTCATATTTATTTTCATCAGCTTTTAAGGTTCCACCAGTTGATGACTTGTTTTCTTATGTCTGACCATTGCACTGGTAGGGTGACGTGTGAGAGATACCTGTGAGGTAAATTTTCCCCTTGCCCTGAGTAGAGGAGCAAGCTTAAACATCTGAGCTATCAATGCAACTTGGGCTGCGTTACCTGGCGTCTGCTCGACAGCTACTTCTGGGTTTTGGGAGGAGGACTTGGGAAAGTTTGGAGTGCTTATACATGTCAAAAATGCCTTCCAATTTTCTCCACTCCTGGGTAGGTTCAAATCTTTCCTGGATAGTCAGCCTTCATTTATTCATTAGAGGAGCAAAAGTATCAAAATTTGCGTGCCTGTCTTTGGGCATCAAATCCAGTATCTAGGCACCTGAGGAGTGGCCCATTTTTCTGAATTTCCCTATCAGATTTTATCTGTTCGCTTGGACAAGTCGCTTGGACTGTGACCTGGAATCACTATGTATTCGTAAGTATTTAAGCAACAATAGAATATAGATGGAGTTTGAGAGAGACTTATGATGTGTCTCCTAGACTGACTTAATGATTCAGTGTTCAGCTTCATACTGGTTTACTTACTCCCCCCCCCCCTTTGAGACTCTAGAAAGGGAAAATTCTAAAATATTTTTATTCTTCTGGGAATTTCCTGAGTTTCAGATAGCTCAACATAATGATTGGGAAGGAGGAAAGACCACAAGAAACATAATTACTCCTTAAGTTGGATTATCTGCTTACCCGATACAAACTTGATCTCTGAAGTTCACTTGATTAATTCCTTTTCCTGGATTTCCATTTGGTGGATGTTGTTTCTGTCTCTATTTTCAATGCTTGTAGTGCCAGAAAACAGAACCTAGCTTTCCCTTTTCATTTAATTTTCACTTCTGCCACCTGTGCTCTGAGGCTTTAAGACTATATTATACTTGGGAAAGATATAAAAGCAGCCAGAATCCGTCATTAATGCAGAATATTGCTTTCCTACCTGCCATGCAAAAGGGACCGGAGGCGACTACTGCACTTGTGCTTAGCACCGGTTGCCGATACATGGGTATGTAGTTTAGGGGGTTATGGCTGTGTTGTATAAATCCTTTCACGACTTAAAAACTAAAATTTCTTTTCTCCATACCAGCATCTTTATTAGTATAGTGCATTTTATTCCAAAGTGTGAAGCTCTGGCAAAAGCGCAACAGGCTCCTGCTAGATATTGGGTTAAAATCGGCTCCTGTAGGAAGGAACCAGAAAAGGCATATTTTTCCACAGATTGTTTAGTAGCTGCCATAGTGATGTACCTCATAAGTAAATCCACAGATCTTTTTTATTGATATCCTAGAAGAATGCTGCATCTCTTTTAACCTTTTACATCAGATGGGATTTCATTTAATTCCAATTATTTCTATCATAAACTCACTGTTTGTAATAAATAATGACTTCCCTTCTCCATGGAAACCCAACTGCACAAACTTAATGCTCTCAAGGATTTACACTATTTTTGAAAATGGATTTCATTCTTTTATTAAAAGCTGAATGACGTTATGTATCTGAACTTGCACTGCTTGCTCTCTTAGCAGGTCTGCCGAAGTTGGCCAGCACTTTTGGCTGTGCAGTGAATACATAATTAGGCCACAAAAGTTTGAATGCGTTCTAGCAGATTTAGCTTTTAAACAAAACCCTATCAAGTTATATTATGTTATGATTTTTTTTAAATGCAAATGCATGTGATAAGAAGCCCTGAGTTTGTGGTAACATGTTATATTCACTGTATGTAGACTGGAAATCATTGATGCATAGCTAGTTTGTATTCCGGGCCAAGGGAACCAGCAAAAAGTGTTTTAGTGGATATTCAAAACCTCTAAAGGTGTTTAGGGTCCAAAACTTGATGTAAAGACTTCCCTTTTTTTTTTTTTTTTTTTTTTTTTTTTTTCCCTCCAGTGAATCTTGAAGCTTTAGAGGACCTAGGTATTTTAACTGTGTTGCGCAGAGGCTCAGGCGTAGAAAATCCCCTCAGCCTGGAACTGAATTCCAGCCCATTTGTCTAAATTAATTTTGAAGTGGAGATAGTTGGTGGTTTGCAGTTGATACTTCATTCAGTCCGGTTTAAGTGAGTAGATGACATTGCACCACCATTCATAGAAATGTTTGCCTTAAGGTTAACTGGTAATTTAGAGATAATGGTTTGAACTGTCTATTTTTCCTGGATAAAGTTGGAACTTCAGCTTCATTCATAGCAACAGTTATGCTGCCGGTTTCCTGAGGTCATTTTCCTGAGAATGAGACTACAGTTTTCCTTTCTCGTATTGAAGATGATCGAAGATCGCGTTAATAAGTCTAACATGGTCAGAAACACTCCGTATTAACTATTAAATGACTTTTAACTAACATACAAATTATAAAGAGGGTTTTAGGCTCTAAATTCAGAAGTCAGATGCACATGTGCAAGATATGTGGAGGAAACTAATTTCCCTGATATTTTTTCTCTGACAAAAAATTGTTAGAAGACTTGCATGCCCAACGTTGCTTGCGTAGCTACAGCTACGTCTCGTTGCCAAGAAGGTTTAGATGATAGACCTTTATCACTGTGACGGATCGCCTTCTAGATGCTTTTAAGTGTGAATAAACTGCATTGCCTTAGCGTTGTTTCCTGCAATTACTGTCTGTTGGGCAGTTTATCTGAGCTGGCAATAAGGTCTGCAGTGTGGGATGGTCTGTAAGTACCGTGCACGCTCTTGAAGTGTTTAGAGTAGCGATATGAGCAGGTGGTGAGAGGTTATGGGTTGTTCTAACCTGTCACCCGAAAGGATCATTGCAAATCTTCCTGGAGTTTGACAGTGTTAACTTTATTAATTTGAAGTGTACTTGAGCCCCATGTATTTTTTGGGCTGTGAGTAGGTCAGGAGAAATTAATTCTCTGTTGTGAGCAACTGATAGCTTGGGTTAATCTTGAAATTTCTATCTTGGTTTTACAGATTCCAGGTAATTCCAGAAGAGCCGAAGTAAGTGTGTGTTATTCACGGCAAGCTCGCTGGGCACCTTTTGCTGTCGAGCCTGACGTGTGGATAGGGTGTCCACCAGCAGAGACTGGGGGGGGCTGCCAAAAGCAGAGATTGAACTCCCATATAGTGAAAACAGTCTGAATAGCTGCAGAGTTTGTAATGTTTGCTGAAAGGCAAAATTAACAAATTAGTGACGCTTAACTGACAGTGTGTTTGTTCTGGGTTAAATGGTGATTTGGCTGACGCTACACGCGATTTTGGTGCCGCACAAGGCACTAGCGAATTCCGCAGGCTGTTCCCCTCCCACCGAAACGGGCAGAAGCGGTGGCTGGGGCTTTTCTCCTCCACCGCTGGCTGGTCAAACCAGAACGGTTACTGTCCTCGTATAAAAGAGGTGCCTCTTTTTCCTGGTGGGTGAGAGAAAATAACAGATGATGGAGGGGAAGCTGTAGTACGTAATACCTTTTTTGTTAGTTTACCCAGAAAAGATTGTTTGTGATCAGGTGCTTAAATGACTTTCCATAGAGTACACGCGAGAAGAAGAAAAGAATGCGCTAGAAAATATTTAGGTAATTTAGATGAATTCATTTTTGGCTAGGCGCAGGGAAAATGCTTTCTTTGCTACATAAGGAATTCTTGGAAGTAATCTTTGTTTTGCTGCCATTTGACATAGAGAATTTAGAAGGAAAAATTCTCAGAAAATTGGGTTGTGTGTGTATTTGTTTGTGCAGCAATATTGCTTTTTTTGTAGGAAGATATAGAGGACCTAACTCTGATATTTTGAAAGCTTTTGGAATAAAATTATTTAAAAAAAAATCAGTTTGGAAGTACTTGGAGGATGAGTTGATTTAAAATAAGAATAATAATAATACCTTTCAGGGATTACTGAGCACTCATCTGCTTTCCTTCTCCGAAAGGCTAACTGGACTACCTGAGAAAGGAAAACAAGTAAATGTTGCTTCAGTAGGGCATTTGATAGAGCCTAATATGATGTTTTCCTTTTTAAAAAGAAAAAGAGCTGGTCTGGGTGAAGTGGCTGCCAAACAGCTGTTGTCAGAAGGAGCAGCCGGTTTAGAAGAATATCCAGAGTTATCAGTTATTTGCCATCTAGTTGAAGTCGGCCTCACAAGAATGTCCTCGGCCTGATCCTTCTGTTTGATATTTTCATTAGCAGCTTGGATGGTGGAGCAAAAAACCACTGAAAACTGCTGGTGCTGGCAGGGGTGGGGGGATGCAAACATTTTGCACGGCCCGCGAAAATGAAATGGAAATGAAATGAAATGCGGCGCTCGGCCGGATTTATTCTCCGAACGCAGAAGGCGCCGAGGCCGTGGGCATACCCGCGCGAGACCGCTCTCCGCCTGGGCGGCTGGCGGGGGGAGGACGGCGGTGCCTTCGCCTGAGCTCCGGTTTAATGGGACATTGCACCCACTGGAGGGACCAAAGGTGGGCGAAGGAGCGCGGCTCCGCGGGGCTTGTGGGCTTCAGGCGTTAACGAGCAGCCAAACCGTTTCTGTCGTCTAAAAGCTTAGCAACTTCATAAAGTTTAAAACTACGTGCCTCCTTACTGCGTGATTGCCAAGCTTCATTATTTGAGGCTGTCAAAAGATGAACAATTCATGGTATCTGGGGGGGAAGGGGAGGAATATAATTATGTACCACTTAATAGAGCCGAGAAACGTTACGCAGCATCGAAGGAAGCTGCAGTGCATTTCAGTTATGAAAATTAGTCTGAGTAATGCTTTTATACTTTCCGAAAGAAAAGCAAGTCGAGGAATTATTTTTAATGCAAGCTTTCTCCCCCCGCTCCCCCCAAATGAGGTCTGTCAGCAGCTTCTGAACACTTCAGAAACTTTGCGCTCGCCAGGCTTTATTTGGTGCTCTGCCTCGTGCAAACTTTCGTGCTGCTTGTTTCAGAAAGCTGCACAATTTTGAGCATTTTTTCTGTAATTTATTCAGGAATGTTTAATCTAAATAAATATGCCATTCTTTCCATTAGCCTGTGCTCATATGTCTTATGATCTGTGTTTGAGCAGCTGCTTAAATCACTGCTTATTGCAGTATACTAATAATGTGTCAAACACCTATATTAATTAGCCTAACAAGCCAAAGTAAACTGTTTATTTCAAGTTACCCTTATGTTTACTACTTTTGCGTTTAAAATCTCTCATGTTACTCTGACCTGGGCTTTTGCCTGTGCATGTTCTGCCCTAGGACAAAGTTTAAAATCTACTTTTAGCTATTTAGTTAAATTAAGCATAATCCTGTTCATGTGTTAATCTAAAGCCAATGAACTCATGAAGTAACAGAGGAAGACTCATCTGGCTAACATCACCGATGTTTTGAGTTAGTCTTAAGGATTTCGCTTTGGAGTAGTTGACAAAAAGGCGGTGATTGGTAAGATGTTAATAGCAAGTTCTCCTTTGGTGGTCAGCGAGTTATATTTAAGATGTATTTACAAATCTGAAGAAAATATAGTAACTCTTAGCATCGTACCCTTAATGTTAAGATTGGCTGATATTTCAGCTGAGATTTATTATAGTTCTGTCAATATTTTTGCATTCCTGACAGCTTTTGAGACAGAAATAGCAGTGCTAGAGCTGCCGACTGGCCTTTTGCGCCTGCTGCTTTTGTAATATCTGAAGTAGCTCACAGAAGATTCCTGCAACAAATCCTGGCAGAGAGCAGTTTCTCAGGTTGCTGGTTTGGCCTTAACTCACAAGGGAAAAAAAATTCAAGAATAAGAGAACTAATGCTTGAAATGTGGAGGACTCAATTTCAGCTGTCTGAGTGCTTTAGATGGCTCATGCTGAGAGTTATGAGTACACCCTCCAGAAATAAAATACAATACTTTCATCTAAAATAATTAAACTGTATAAATATTGCATTTCTATTTGTGGATTCCTCTTGTCCTTTTGAATTCTTGGAAACTGCAATCCTCAAACATTTGAAATTGAATTGCTCATGTTCTTTTGAGAAATGAAGCTTTCTGCACTTTCTTTTAGCGTAGCCCTGTATTAAAGGTGTTATTATTTACAGCTTTAAATCCATTAAGTTGTCTTTAATTCTTTCTAATCTTTGTGACATAGTTTCCTTTTTCTGTGTGCTTTCAGAAATGAGCATTGGTCCCATAAGTTTTCACTGAAACTCATGTAAGCAGGTGTTTTGTTTTGAAAGAAGCAGTTCACGCACATCTGACCTACTTAAAGAATCGGACAGATAGGATTTGCTTATGGTACATGAGCAAAGTTTTCTTCAAAACCATTAACAGCTGAAAATTTATTTTATTTGTAACGAAGACCCTGAGAGCATCTGAAAACACTTCTAGACATGCTGCTCCAGCCATTGCAGGGCTGAGTCTTTGCATGGACACGCTTATAGCAATTCTCAGCCATTACTTACAAAAGGACCCAGTTGTTGATGCCTGGATGAAACCTGCCTCTTGCATGTCACTGACGGCGGACTTTGGAGCCCATGGAGAGCTGTAGATGAGCAGTTCTATGACTCTGACTTTAACACCTGCAGTTATGACTTACTCATTTTTCTTTCTTTGCTCACTAACTTCTATCAAATGAAGAGTGAGTGTGTTCTCTCTGAACCTGTGCCGCGGGAAGCCTTCAGTTTGGAAAGCAAAGTGCAAAATGCTTGATTGCCCTGAAGAGGGAAACACCTGAAAGTGATTTGAAAACCAGTTTTTAAGAGGGAGGAGCATTAAAATAAATTAGGTTCATTAATTGAGGGGATTACTTAGAAGACAAGCATTTCTCAGATGTGTTAAAATGCCATATGATTAAGAAAATTGGTGATGTAATGCATAATTAGTCTTTGGAGCTCACCGATGCTGGGTATTGAGGAAATTGTTGTGGTGCATGTTCTCAATAGGAATATAAAATCATATCTGGACTTTTTTAAACACTTCTATATCAGTTTTCCTGCTTCAAGATACAAGTCACTTTATTTAATAATAGGATTAGAAAGAAATGTCTGGGTGCATTTTACTTCCTTATTTTCCCCCAATAGATCTCTGTCTTTTGAACTGCCTGGTACTGATGACAGTTGTGCACCGATGAGAGAGACCCTAGAATACATCATCTCTGCTTGGCGGTTTCCATCACCAGTCACGAAATAGCGAGGCCTCCTGTCTGTTTTTACCTGAACACAGTGCCGGGAGCCTTCTTAAGCTATCTGCCTTTAAACAGATGGTGAAGGAACATGTTGATGATTTTCCTTTTCTGACCAGATAGACTGCTGTAGTGCATTACATACCTATCCTGTGTTTCTGTACAGTCAGTATTAAGCTTGTAGGACTCTTCATAAGACCAGTGCTTTTCTGGAACTATTTGTGAGAATGAATATAATAGCAAATTATCATTCATTGGATTAGACTAGCCTGGATAAGCTATTCTGATGGGAAGAACCTCATTATGTCTTCAGGACAGAGTTGCATGTTGCCAATGCACAAGATAGACCCCTTCAGACAAGGGAGGTATTTCATCTGGCCCTTAGTGTGTTTGCTTCACCAGATCAGTGGATATGTCCAAAATACACAAGAAAATCAATGTTTTCTGGCAAGAAAATACCTCCCACCTTTTACATTGCACAGCATGCTGTAAACTGAACTTCTTGCTCTAACAATTTAGAGGTACCAAACCAGTCTTGGTGTCTCAGTTCCTCTCCCCTTTGGAAAAGGGGGGGAAAGGAGGTTGGTCCCTTTTATTTTGTATAGCCTTAAGTCTTAAGGGCTGTTTCTGTACTTCTGTTAATTAAAAGCTAAACCTTGAAAGATGAGATGTGTTTAGGAAGCTCAGTTGAAGAATCAAATCAGCAATTTAACTATTAGATACCGCTACATCTGGAAGTGCTTCTTGGTTTTGACCAATCATTTGTAAGGCTAAAGGCTTGTCCATCTTCTGCAGAATTAGCTGTTGTCTTTATTGGATTAGTTCTAAGTAAGGTTGACCTGGCAGAGAGAATATATTTGGAAAGGACCAGTCATGACTAAGTGGAAGATTCCTTTTACTGTTGCATAAAATCTGGCTCATCCAATAGATATGTTCTGTGACTTCTGATCCTCTCTGTTTCAAGGTTACATATTTGTCTCCTTATTAGACTCCTTGATTTCAGATAAGTAAATTCTTCCAGGTTGTATTACTAGCTTTTCTAACTTCTCAGCTTGGAGAATAGGACTTTTCTTGCTGTATCCTTACGAAAATTGAAATCAGAGTTTTGTGATTAGTACTCCTGTTCTTCATAGTAACACTCCAGGAGAAGTTTTACTGTTTAAGGCTTGTTTTTAGTTTATAACCTAAAGTTTTAGATATTTTATCTTTCATAGATAAAGGTGATGCTTCTGACATAAGAGCTTAGTCAGTCTTTATGTTAACTTAGGTGGCATATTTGAGAACTCAGTTTCAGTATGATTTATGTGACTGCTAAACTCTCTGAAACTCTGCACCCCAACCCTCTAAATGGGCCGCGGGAGGCGTATGCCCCGCGTTGAGAGACGTGCGTCGGGGCTTGGAGCAGCAGCGCTTTGGGATGGAGGCTGAAAGCTGGGCGCTTTGCTGGACCAAGCGGACTTTGTTGCTTTTCTGGTCTTTTACCTCTTAGAGTGCCCTTCTGGAGGGGCACTTTTTGTATTACTGGATATATATTTAAGAAAAGTCATTGTATATTTGTATATATAAATTAGCTCTTTTGCTCATTTGGAATTTTCAGCGTTTTCCGAAGGAGGGAGCTAAAAGAGACTTTAGTCTTTGGGTAGGGTGGAAGGTAGCAGTTCATTTTAAAAAAAGGGGGGGGAGGCAGGAGGGGAAGGGGTTTCCTAGATTAGCTGTGGACACAAAGGGGAACTGCAAACAATCTGAGCTATTTAAATGCATATAATGTCAGCCAGTATCAGAGTCAGAATATTGCTACACAAAAGAAAAAGCCAAAGGCAGTAATTATCATCTCGGGAAGTCATAGGGTAAAAGTGGTTGCGTGCTGCCTCTCTTCGCCTCTCCTTTCCCACAGACCTGTTCAGTGAAATGTGTGCTGCAGCTTCGCAGGAGCGTGCAGGAAACAGAGTGCTATGATCTTTGGTAAAATCATACAGTAGATCATACTGTGCTTTTAGTAGAAAAAAATTGGGGCTTTTCTTGTCTTTCTACTGTAGTTTAAAATGTATGAGTCCAAGGGATAGATCCCTTCCATGTGTTTGATGTATATCCCTCCCGTTGGCCAAAAATATTTCAAATCTCCGTTATAATTTTGGAGTCTGACCTGTTGTATCCCCTTGAGTAGTAAGGAAAGGCTGCCTGTGGGATCTTTCAGGCTAAATTAAATATTGTGATATGGTCCTTGTATAGGTCAATATATGTTTTAGCATTAGAATCACATTCCTCCTAAAAAGATTTTTCAGAAATAAAATGCAAACAACCTTGGGAGGAAGAGGGGAAAAAAAATAATAGTCATAGATCACTTATCTAGTAATGATCAGATTATGTGCCAGAAGTCTCTTCCCACGTTGGCAAAGTTTAAAACATTTTTTCCTTCATTAATAACTTCTGTGTTATAGATTGAAGGTGGTCTAATGTGGTTATTGAGACTGTTGGTGCTAGGGAGCTTCCCAGCTGAGGAGTGCCTTTGTGAAGATGATGTTCCCCAACAAGTGGGAGGCCGTACCCAAAATACAGTTCTCATTTAGAAAAGTCGATGATTCCGTCTTACTTGGACAAAAGATTTTTTAGCAATGACTTTTTTTTTAAACTGGGATTTGACTTCCATCTTGATTAAGTTTTCTTGTTAACAGCCCAAACTCAGGAAAACAGGGTCTTTCCCCATAATAGCACTGTTCAGCTCTCTTTGTTGCTAGCTAGCTAGTAGAATATCTAATATTACTGACCCATGATTTAATGATAATACTACGGATTTTTTTTCCTTAATGATCCTCAAAAATTTTCACTTGGAACATGAAAATATTATGAGTGCTAGAATGTGGCCTTCATGAGTCATTTTCCTTTTAAGATTATTGCATCTCAAACAGAACCCGTGTTTATGTAAGGGACAGACTGTGCGCCTACGTGCCCGGCAGCCTTTAGTCCAGCCCGGCTAGGCTGGGAACAGTTACTGGGATGCCAGTTCTCCAGTGGAAGAAATGTGTTGTCTTTTGTATGGGGTGTTTCATAAGTCTGTGGATGTGTGAGATGTTGGGTCTAGGAACAGAGGATGTGTGCAAAGAAAGGATCTAGCTTTTCCTTTCTCTTCTAAAGATGTGGCTAGTTGTGTGTGTGTGTGTATGCATGCGTACATACTTCATACACACAAGCATTTTTTGCTTATATACATATATGCATATGTGCACACGCACATTTATTTCCCCTGTGCTTCATAACAAAGTGCTTATGGCTGTGCTTAAAACTGATTTTTAATCAGTGGCTCTTCTTTTCCACAGTATGATCCCTGAAATCTCTTTGGTGAAGGAGCCAGTATTAGCCTCAATGAACTGCTCATACTTGCACTCTTCTAGTGATGATAGGACCAATAAATATTTGTGAGCCTCAGAGACCTAAAGGTTAAAATAAAAGTGGCTTCTTACCTGTGGATAAAATTCTGCCTACAAGTAAGATGAATAGTTGAAAGTAAATTTCTTAATAGGGCTATTCTAATTTACTTTTATTAGTGACTTTCCAATATAGTAGTTATGTTGAGTTAAAATTCATCTCAATTGCTAGATTGTGCACATGAGGTTTAGGAGAGCACCCTATATTACATCAAAAATAAAGACTTTTACAATTACCTGAACTGAAAAAATGAGCTTAGTCTGGACTGTGGTTGGTGTATCGATTAAAATTTGCCTCCCCCCCCCCCCCTTGGTTTACTGTGGTTTCCTACTTGGGCTTTTTTTTGCCTTTCTACAACAGAAAGGACAAAAATTTAGTAACCCAGTTGGTTGAATTATAGGTGTTTCTATTAAAATATATTTTTATTTTATAACTGTGCTGTGTGCTGTTGGCTCAGGTCCACAGCTTTCTTGTTAGCTACGGGGCCTGCTGATCACTTCTGGATACCTGGGCTTGTCTTTCTAAAAGATGTAGAGACAATATTTGAGTGCTGTCATTTTTTGTAAATTGTACAATTTGAGAGCAAGACTGAATGCTTCAGTTGCACAGGGTTCAGCTAGAAAGTTAGTATTAAGACGGTGTTAATTTTCTTCTCTTAAGTTGTACTCTATAAGAACCAGAAGAAGTGGAGACGCAGCAGTAGCAGCGATGCTTGTCTGCTTTCCCCAGTGTCTCGCGGTACGCTTTGCATGTTGCACCGTGTCTCATCGCAGGACTTCAGAGCTTAATACGGGTTCATCCAGGGCGGAGGGAGAAGTAGATGTAGTCTTGCAACTAAAATAATTTTGTAATTATACAAAGCAGTAATGTGAAGCAAGAGAGAGCTTGTCTGACAGTGGGGTTTTAAAGTATCTTAGAATTCAAAAGGTAGTAATGGAGTATTTCCACTTCTGGCGAGTGCTGGAAGGGGAAAGGAAGCCCCAGTTTATGGTTAAAATGTGAGATTGCATTGGCTCTGTGCTTGATCAGCTCTGGAAACCCAAATCAGCCCTGACTCTTCTTTTTACCTTTTCTGGTCTCTCCAGAGCTTTCTGTGAGTGAAGGCAGAGGAAGAAGCAAGGCATACTGGTTGACCTAAAGGGATATGTGTTTTATGCTAAGCTTGACACATGATCAGTTTGGTACGCAGTGTTGCACCCACGTATGATACAGAGCAGAATTATTTTACTGTTTGGTCTAAGTTGAAAAAGAAAATGAGCAAATACGCTGTTCTAGCCTGGAGTGCAGAAAATTCACCCCTGTTTATGTGCAGTATTAAATACTGTCCGTTAATAGCGTTGATAGTGATGATTTATTTAATTTAATTTAAATATTTTTTCTGAGCACAGACTTACAAGCCTGGGGTAGATGTCCTGGATCCTGAGACTCTCCTCTCCTGGTTTAGCTGCTGCTCTGCAGATAGGACAGAGAATGCTGAAGGACCTTCATCACTGTGTGCTTGCACCACCTACTTCTTGCATGTTTTATCTATTTTATTCTATTTGAGGCTGAAATATCTTCATTATAATAACATCTTGGAGCACCAGTAAGGATTGTGATCTCGTCTTCTCAAAAGCTGTTTTTGTGCATGATGTCATTAGGAATATTAAGTACTGCTTAAAATGATTGTAGCTTAGATACACTTTGCATTCTTTTGCATTTACTATCGAATTCCTCAAATCTAGCCAGCAGAACTCGAAAATACAAGGAATAGTTGCTACTTTATTTTTCATTTGTTTATTTCTTTTTCCTTTATTATCTTGCAAAAACATGATCTGGTAAAGATAAGTGTTGTTTGTGTGGCGGTGGGAATATTTCTTTAGTCTGCAATTGTTGCTGGTATGTTTTCAGTAGTTCTCAAAGAGGATTTCATATCCCAAATAAAAAGCAGAATTGCAGTAGAACATACTCTGCAAAGATCCTTTTTTGTGTGTGCTGCTTCTCAGCCATAGCTGCGATAACAGGCACGCTTTGTCGGATAGGTACGGATTTCCAACAGTGGGAAAGTTACGGAGAAAAATAAGTAGAGAGGAATGAGTTTTCCTTTCTTGTTTTTAGAGAGTTACATTTAAAGCCTTTGGGACACAAAGGGATTCTTTCTCTATAGGATACAATATTCTTCAAAAATTTTACATACAACATAGACTAATGAGTGCAAGATAACTTAGTGAAGTGTGTGCCCTCGGGAAGTAGAGGGGAAGTCGTACTTGCATATGTTGTGGAAAGCATATGCAACTAAATTTAGCCCATACTAGCAGATTATACTTATTTTTGAAGATTGTGTGTGGGATACTTCCAACCTTGTATGAAAAAGGGCATGGGAAGATTTTTATTTCTATTTGGGCCCTTGCATCTCCTCTTTTCCTTTTTCCCTCCCCCAAGGAAAAAAGCCTCTGAGCAGAAGACAGATTATTTTTCTGCCTACACTTGTATCTTAGTCCGATTTTAGCACCATATCGTCATGCTGCAAGATTAAACAGTGTATGCTGGTTTTGTTTTTAGCCTCCCTCTGTTTTCTGTGCTAGCTGATGCTTCTCCCGTCGGCAGAGATGTTAGATTGCTCATGAAGGCTTAGCCTGTTACCCAGAACAGTTTGCTTCCTGTTCCTGTGGAATAAATCGTCTTTGGATGCAGTAGCATTAGTAACTGCCATTCATCGTGTGCAGTATATATTGTATACAGTTGATATTAACGTGGTTTAATTTAATAAAAAATAAATAAGAAAGCATTGGATGGCTTGATCTGCCGGCACTTCAGAGCCTTCATTAACCCTTTTTGGCAGGTGTGCTATGCCGCAAGCGCTCTGCTTGCAGTTCAGAGAAATACAGTGTTGAACTGACCTCCTGCAGACTCATTTCCTAGGGACTGGATATTTTTCTTGTATTATCAGGAAAATTAAATGCTAGATCAATGTAGGATGTATTGTAAACCATGGCTTGATTTAGTTGGAAAAGTATTCATTTGTTTTCCCTTTCAAGAAAAAAGCACTTTGATATTTTAACTGCGTGTTGCATCTGTAGCTGAAAAGAAGAAATACTTGTGTCCTGGTGCTTTTTTCTATTTCAAAGTATATCTGTTCTTCTGGTAAAATATATTTCCTCTCCCTGCAGATTTTGCTTTGCTCGTGGTGTTCTGCTCCATTTGCATATCTCAGGCTAAGCAAATATTTCTTTGCCTAATAGATTTTAAGGATACTAATTGCTTATAATCTTCTTATGAAGTCAGCGACAACAATATATTCAAATTCAGGGATTTTGCCTTGGTTTTTCAGTCAGTAGAATAGGGGTGCTAACTCACTGTTGTGGAGCATTTCAAGATATTCAGAGAATTACTTTTTACACTGCATTTCGTAAAACTATTGGTTTTTTTTTTTCTCTGCAGCATATAACTTGAGGAGGTGTACCCAAAGTTTTTTGGCACGTAGCTGGTAGAGGGACACTTTGAAGAAGGTCGCTGCTGAAGGCTGAGTGGCCATTTTTAAAGGTGATGATCGGGGCTGTTTTTGCAGCCTGCCCTGTGTCTTTGGAGTTCCTTATTTGCAGCAGAACCACTGAAGGTTGAGTCAAGTTTGTTCAGAGTTGGATCCCATGGAAACGTATTGGCAAGCTTGATTTAGCGCTGCTTGTCTTAATCCTGTACATTCCTGCGCGTGGGGAGGGTGCGGGTTCAGGCAGCTTTATTCCAAACTCTGCTTTCGGCTTTTACAGTTTGTAGAGCAAGGGCATGAAAAGGCCAATATGAGATGAGCTTTTTTCTTTTCCTGTTTGGAGATACAGTTTTAATAGTCTCTCATAGAGACCTCTAGTATAACGTGAAACTACTGTTGAGTAGCAAAGATTTTTCTGAAGTATTTTAAGCATTAAGAATCAATATGAAACATGAAAATATATGGAAAGTGACAACTATTTTCAGCACCTGTGGATCGTAAGGCTATTTGGGGAAGTTCATGCCAACAATATGCGTACATAAAACTGGTGCACAGATAAGCTTGTTTAAACTTGTTCTGGTGACCACTGCATTTAGGCAAAGGACCTCTTTATAACCAATCTCATCTCCCAAGGTCAAGCTTTGAAGACAACCTAAAAAACTTCTAAAATAACAGTAAAATGTTCAGTAGATCTGTGGAGATGAAAAGGATGCTTTTATGCTCTAGCACCCATGGAGAGAGGGATGGATTTGGGGAGCGGCAAGAGGCACTGTTGCAGAGTAATGCCTTTAATTCTTCTCACCAAGGAGGTATTCAAATCGTTGCAATTACTTCTGTTGATATAAAATAGGCAGAATATATTTTACGAGGGTCTAATTTTGAAAACAACAGTAATGTGCTTGTAGTTTGACTTACTGAAAGACCTAGACTTCATTATGTCAGGCCTGCTCCACAGTGGGATGCGCTTGTGGCTCTAGTTAAACTCTTGCTTTTATCAGGAAGGTGGAAGAGGCATTGAAGTAATTTAGATATAATTTCCTGCAATAAGGCTTTGCAGAAAAACCAATCAAAAAAAAAAAGTCCAGTCCTTAGGGAGTTCTTGAACACAGAGATGGATGCTTTGGGGAAATATTATGTAACTGTGTGTTTTCACTTTGTTGTATTTTATAGTACTTACACTAGTATTTATGATGGTACTACCATAATATTGTGACATTTCGTCTCAATAGCTCTGAGAAGTAAATCACTCTGTTCCACAAAGGGAAAATGAGTCATGCAATAACTTGAGAAATTTCTTGTGATCTATGGTAGTTCTTCTGGAGCAGGATGGATGTTGTTATGTAACGCCTGGGGGTTGTGGGCCAGGGCTGCTGCAGTGCTGAGGAGCTATTGCGAGGTATGCAATACGAATTACGTGGCTTGAATGCAGCTCTCCTATTTCTAATCCAATGTCCTAACCCAGAGGTTAGCTTTATTTTCCATCAGATTAAAAAAAAAAAATCAAATCAATAAAAACGTTATTGCTCAAAATTCTGAACTGGTAAAAGAAAATATTCAAAGCTTTTTTTTTTAATCAGACAGCATCCGCGCTTTTACATTTGGGATGGAGTGAGTGGAGGACGAATGTCTGTTCCTATCTCATCTAGTAGTTATTTAAGTTTTTTCAGTTTCTGAAGTTTTATTAAATGACTCAAGGTAAAAGTAGCTCTACTGGAAGCCCTCTCGTGGGAAAGCTCTGCGACTTGGAGCACCGCCACCCTGCTCGTGTCTCCCCTGCGCCCGTGCTGGGCACCGCTCGGCCTTGCGAAAGCAGGAGCCGGGGAGCGAACTCCGACACGCGGAGTGGAAGCTGTGCGAGAAGACAGTTTGTTGCGGCACTAACAGTTCACCCCAGATCTCGGCAGGGTGAAATGAAGCCATTGCATCATCACGGTTTGCAGCTGTTGCTTGAATGCCGAAACAGCCTCAGAAAGATGTTTTTTGCAAGAAAAGGAGTTTGTGCCCATAGCCAACTGGTATTTCTCAGAGCTTCATTATACTTTGCAGAGTTAAGTTTTAGTAGCTGTTTTCCTTGGTCAGGCCCCCTTAGTTTTTCAGAGTTGGGAGCCCTTTTAAGGATAGGAGTCACCTTGCTGGAGAATCGCTGTGGCAGTGCGGTGGGGGGAGGCTCTGCTTTGTGAAGAGAATCTAAAACGGGTTTTGCAGCAAGTCGCTGAACTCCTTAGCACGAGCCACGGCTATTTTGCTGTTGTCTCCAAGCCTTGGCTGCTTTAAAACAACCGCATATATGTCAAAACGCACCGAGTTTGGCGGGGGTGGGGAATCAAATGTTACTTTCAGTGTCCTGAATCAGGTTTAAAGCCTAGAGGTTCTCGACATTGCGCTGATGTGTTTGAAATTATTCATGTTACATACAAATCTGTTCCTTACTGTTCCACCATTGTAATTTTACCTAAATTAGGGGAAAGCTAAGTTGAGTAAAAGTCTGATTTTCCATACTAGAAGGTTTTCCTGAAGGGGAACATTGCCAGAAGGTTTAAACCAGATTATCCTGTGGAGTTTCTGGGATAGCAAAGATCAGTTTTCTACTTTGTTAGTACAGTTAACTAAATTCAAATGTACTTGTGTTTTTATTTATCGTCCCCTCAAGTTGTTATTACAGTGTCAGTTGTTATGTCAATTTTATGTATAAGATGAAAATTTAGAAGCCAGTCTAATTTGTACTTTAATTCACATTTGCTTGAAGTGGGAGATTCCTCTAATCCCTATGGAGAGGAAAAGCATCTGGGTTTGAATTGTATTACAATTTTGTGTATCTACAGTAGCTTCCAGCCGAGGTTAGCCATTAGACTGATATTAACTTCATGCTGGTCAGAAGCAAGCTATCCTTTCAAAACCCTGGTTTCACAAAACTGTTTGTATGTCATAACGTCTTATCTTCCACTTGGCGTACCCTCCCTAATAATGGACAAGTTGTTTGAGATCAAAGTAAATAATTGGGGATAGGCTGGATTATGTTTTTCTTCAAAGGATTATTCTCTTTCATCTGTTCCCTGTGCTCTTTTTTGGGAGACGTTAGAAGAGGGAAAGGAGGAACAGTGAAAATTCATTTATTTTCTGTTTGGAGGTCATTCTGGGAAGCTCGATTTATATAAAATGCACACTGTGGAAACGCTCTGCTACCCTAAAACTTAGAAAATAATCAGTCTTTGGAGAGTAAATAAGTAGTTAAGCTGGTTCGGTGGCTGCAAGTCTCTTAAGCGATCGGTCACGAGCGACAGCTTGACAGCTACACAGGAGCTGATTGCTCCTGCAAAAATGTAATCAATCGTATTAGTGAAGGTAATGATTTTGTTTCTGAAATTACTTAATTCCTTGAAGCGGCAAGGAGATAATTATTATTAGAAGTTGTTTCCTTGCAGCAGCCTTTTCTTGAGCAGAATCCGAGATGGGGAAATCTGAGCATGTAATTTTTGTGTTGAAGTAACACCTTTTGAGGCGGCTCTGTCGTCTGGGTGTTGAGCGACATCGAAGCAAGAAGATCGAAGCGCTTCTGGGCTGAGAATCCGGTAGGTCAGCGATAGCACGTTTCTCAATCTTTTAATCATGAGGTAGCTACAGAAGGGATTAATAGCATGACTCAGAGTATTGAACGGTGTCACCTTGTCAAGAGCACTGACTTTCAACACCGGCAGTCTGTTAAAAACTTTGCATGTGCGTTTTTGGCTGGAAAATGTGACTTCGTCGTGACCCGGCGTGTTTGTGGAAACGTATCCTTTCGACGCGCTGATGGGAGAGACGGCTGGCAGCGGCGCGTTGCCTGCTCCCCCAGCTTCTGCTGCGGCCGTCGTGCTGCCCCGGCGATGGAGACGGCTGCCGCGGGCCAGGGCTGCCCGCCGGGCCTTGCCAGGCCGAGGCGCGGGGCTCCGGCTCGCCAAGGGCGCCCAGGCTCCGCGGGGGCCTGCGGGAGGGCGGGTGTCCGGCGCGCCGAGGACCGCTGCTGGCCCTTGGGAATCCTGCCTTCGTTGTCACGTTTTTCCAAACGAGTTCCTTTGATTTTTGCCGCCTGTGGGAAGCTTCCAAGTGGGGGCTGCTCAGAGTTTCTCGGTGAATAAAATTTGCCACTTGTACGAATCCTGTCACAAGTGACGTGGGGAGCCTGCAGGTCTCAGACTGCGTCATTTAACTGTGTAAAACTAACATTAATCCCAGTTATCCTGACTTAATGGTGATTTTATAGACTTAATGTTCTTTTAATATAGCTTTTATATGTTAATTCAGTGTTTTTTAACAAGCAAACTGAGGAAGAAATGCTCGTAGGGGCCACGTGGACACCACCCGTGATGCTAACGGCGCAGAGAGACGGGTCCTCTGGAGGGAAACGCCGGGGTGGTTTCCGTCCTGCTCCCAACAGATGTTTGTAGCTCAGCATACAAAAAGAGGAAGGAAATGACTAAATACGTGTGAATGTCACCTGTGCTCATGTGGGGGCAATGTGGGTATTTAAAATACTGTTTATCTGAAGGGCCTTTCAAGTGGTTTAGCTTCATAAATAAGTGCTAAAGGCACAGCTTTAGTGTAGTCTTATGGGCTATAGTAACTTGCCTAGCAAGCAACCTTTCACCATGAACAGATTTAGTCCAGAGAAAGTAAAAGCATCTTTGTGCAGGCAGAGATGCTCTCTTCTCCTAGTGTAACACGTTTCCATAAGTTTTGGTATATGTAAGCTGTCCAAACGCTTACCTGCTGAGGGCTTTCAGCACCTTCTGCTATTTTAACTTTATCTAGCGTCGGGCTCAGTGTAGCAGAATAAGCTTCACTGCTCTGAATATTTTATGTTGTCACTGGAAGGGTCCTGGGTGGAAAGTGCTTATTTAATGGTGTGTGTGTGGTTTCGTTGTTGCTTTTCTTTAAGGAACAGGCAAGGATGGAAGTGGCCTGCTTTGACTAATGCAGGCAGCTAACAGAAAAGATAGGCTTATCAAAACTCGTAGGGTTAGATGCAGCTGTTCAAGCTTCTAGACATTTCAGTACCTTAGGCATTAAGAGTTTTGTTTTGTTTTTCAAGCAAGTGAAGAAAGTAATATTTTACCTTTCTAGTGTGTGTCTTCAGTTACAGGTAAAATATTACACAATTTTGTTTCATTTGGGTTTTTCTACGTATATGGACATACATGCAATGGCCAGCGCAGAAAATGAAGTCCAAATGCTTCACTGTGTGGAATTCAGGCAGCAAATTTTGTATCTTCCATGCAATTACCATTGGTATTAGTAGGAATCACAAAGCATCCTAAACGTGATCCTGTGAAGCTGCAGGGACATCGGAGAGGAGATGTGGGGATTCTATGCCTGAAAGACCGACTTCATGAAGAAGAGAGCTGGAAGTGTATCCCAGAGTGGGTAAGAGCTGGGGAGATGGAGAGCTTTGCAATTGCTGCAGATATCTTCTGGACATTTGTTTTGAGCAAGGAAAAGAGTTTAGCGTGAAAAAAAGCACGATGGCTGCTTGGGAGTAGCTGACATCACATAGAGCTGGGAAAACACAGCTAGATTCATATGAAAGTAAAGAGGTTTTAATCTGTAGTTTTACATTACTTAAGTTTTTTTTCTTTTAATCTTTAGATTTGTAAATATGTTTCTTTCAAGTCATGGGTTCCAGAGAACAGAATTCTGTCTTTCTGACTGTTTTCTCTCAATCTTTTACAAGCTTTCAGAGCTTTTTATATTTTATTTTGGCAAATTAGTTACCAGTTTCTCCAAAACAATTGTGGAAATGCTCAAATGTTAGGCCTAGTTACACATTTTGAAGAGAGCAAAAAAGATTCTGGTGAAAATGAAGATCAATGCGAGTGTCCTAAACATATTTCCCTGATAAAAAGTTCGGAAATGTCTTTCCTGGTGGATTAGGCCCTGCCTCCTCCTTTTTTTCTTTTTGTCTTTCTAGCTTTAGATAAGTGAGTTTAAGACAGCGGTTTAAAATATGGCAATCATTTTAATAAAGAATAAAATACGAAATTTTATTCTTTGAAAGAATAAAAGATTCAAGCAAAATCCGATCACCTCATAGAAGCAGAATGTCCCATCTAGAAGAAAAAAGTGCAAAAAAAGGCTATGAATATATTTTGTCTAGCAAGTCAGTATCAGATTTCCTTTCCACTTGTAAAACTGAAAAAGTGTTTGTTATGCAGCTGTGCTACAGATGTAATTTAGAGGTTTTAACTCAGCAAAAAGATCAGAGATTATAAATCTGAAGAGATCAAAAGGTTCCCTCCTCCAAGAAGGCAGTCTCTCCGAGAGCCGCCTTTGCCCCTGCGGCACAGAGGAGCTCTGCGCTCGGAGGGTAGCTTTGCGATTTTGCTGGTGTATGTAGCTTCCAAAGTTCCTATTAAAAACAAACAGACAGACAAACCCCAAACCCAAAACAGTAATTATAGAAATGGGAAGATTAAGGACTCTTCCCTTTGTTTTTTATCATACCATCTGTATGATCTGATGCTGTACATCAGTGGAACGGTTATGCCCACTTAGAAAAATGGTTTTGTTTTCAGCTAGCTCTTCAGAGTTTAATATAAACTCTATATCCCCTGCTCAGGGTATGTCTGATCTGTGAAGTCAACCTCAGCACTTATGCCATATTATTTTAATACATCTCAAGGAACCTCTAAGTGACAGTTTTGAATACTGTTGGCTTTGTTTAATGATACAAGAAAGCCTCTCTTTCCTTCTAGAGTTACTCAGCGTTTCTGCTGGCACTCCTTAAAGAAACATGGTTTGCCTTTCATTTTAGATAGGTTTTGGATTAGGTTCCCATGTGTGACCGTGCTCCTCTTCCGTCTTTTCCTGCGGGTTGCCACTCGGGTCAGGACACGGGCCTAGACAGACCTTTAGTCGAGCCTGCTGCGGTGATCTTAATATTTGCACAGCACGTTGACTTACAACAAAGCAAAACCGACTCTTTTTGTGGAAAAAGTTATTTGACAGATGTTTACCTGGGAATCTGTGACTAAGCCTGAGGAGGGTGGGTGCAGCGCTGTCCTTTTGAGGGAGCGCCTGTCGGAGCCTGCAGCATGACCCTCAGGGCTAAACGCCAAACTTCCTTCTCCCAGCACTTCTGTGCTCTCCTGTGCCGGGTTTTTCTGTGGCGTTACTAGAGATGTACAGCCGCAGATGCGGAGGCTGTCTGTGCGAGCTGGCGGGTTGTCTCCGGTCTCGGCACTCCTGGTTTTCCAGGTTCTGCGGTAGTTTCCCGGTCTGGCTCGTCCTTGCCCGCTTGCTCTGCCCTGCGGAGGACCCTTCTCCGCTCTTGCTTCTGCTGATCATCGGCAAAACTTCTGAGCGGACAGAAGCGCGTTGGGCAGGGCCTCACTGAGACTAAGGAGCTGGCGATGTGAGGAGGGCCTGTCTCAAATTTGCTGTTTGATGCATTTGTCGCCATGGCAAGATTCAAACTGAAACCCCTCCAGACAGCCTAATCGCCTGGTGCCCGCGCGCTGCGGAGGTGGTTATCGCTGTATGGTGACAGCAGCTCAGCAGCTGACACTTTGGCTACGGAGAGGTTTGGCTGTCATTACTCTGCTGTTTCTACTTCTGAAGTCAGTTATTTAAATTGGCACACAGCTGTTGAGGGGCTGGGGAGAGCTTTGCATCGGCTCGGTAGCAAGCAGGTCCTCAGCTAGCTAAGCCTGGGACATCGCTGCCGTGGGGAAGACCGGGTGTGCAGTTTTGCTTTACACAGAGGGAGCAGTTACTTGGTGGCCCATTCGAGAGAGGAAGGCAATCGCGTTTCCCCGGCACTGGTAAAAATACTAGAGCTGAAAGACTGCAAATTCACTTTCCCGTGCTCTCTCCCTGTGACCGTGTCCTGCTCCGAAGATTTGTGTGCTACAGCCCTTTATCGCCTGGTGTTCCTGCTCCCAGATTTGTTGTGATTCTCCCTGTGACTAGCAAAGATCACCTACCTAGGAACCCGTTTGGATCGATTATTATAAAGGTAGAAACATTTACAATGTAAAACAGTTTTAATAAAGAAATCACCAATATTAAGGGCAAACAACAACACAGGATTTCACCCTTTGACAGGGTTTGTCCCTGTCCTTAAAATACTTTAGGTTTTTTTCTTTTTTGGTGGGTACCCGAAACTTCAGTATGTTCAATCTCTTGCATTCCTTTTCCTATCTGGCTGCGGATGTTTCTTCATAACTTAGGCTTGAACGTCTTATGACTCAGTCTGGAGATGTTTTAGATGTTTAATTTCTGGAGTATAATTGAAATTTTGTAGTGTTATTTATTACAAATACATGCAGATTGCCAAACTCGCCAGAATCAGGAATACTCCAAGGACTTCAGCAGTATTTTTAATTTTCATTTAACTGAAGGGACTTAAAGTTCTTGTTACTTGCTCCTTGTGAAGGTGCCCTAGAAAAATGCACAATTTCAACTATGCAGGGCCAAGTAATTTCAATATTCACCTTAGGGTAGGGCTTTTGTGTGTGCGTATTTTTTGTTTTGTTTTGGGGGTATTTTTTGTTTTTTAGAGATAAATATCTAGAAATCATAGCAATTACACAGCATGTCAGTTATTGAAATCTGTTTTTCTATTTCTTCAAAATGCTGAAGATTTTACTTTTTTTTTAAGTTTGTAAGCAGAAGACTTTCATTTAGGTTTATTGGCTGTAGAGCAGAAAATATATTAGGCATGCTACATTTTTTTGAAGCTGTGATCTTTAAGTGAGTTCATTTTTCTATATAGCAGGTTTTCCTGGAAAGTAAAGTTCATCACAGAATTACATAATTTTCTCCCTTCTCCATCCCATTTAGTGTGGGGCACATTTCCATTAAAGAAAACAGGTTTTCAGTTTGCATAGTCCATGCACCAGCTTTTTTTTTTTTTTTTTTTTTTTTTTTTTTGGTAATGTACTGATCAAGTGTAAATTAGAGCCAATTTGCAGGTTACTTTTCCTTGGAAACTGGGCTTGGACTGGTATATGTGCTTCACTTGAAATGACAAATATTCTGGTGGGCAACCAGGCTAACAGTGAGGATCAGTTTTAGCTAGCTGCCAAGGCAGGCAGAGCTGGGTATTCTGTCGTGCGCTTCGGAGCCAGCCATGTGCCTGCTTTTTTGAAGCGTTATCCACAGAGAGACTACTCTGATAAAGTCTAGCCAGGTAAGTTGATGGGAACTGTAAGCTGCGTCTAACCCAGGGAAATGGCTGCAATCACACTAGTAGGATAAGGTACCATTAATAATAGATGTTCCTTTTTAGTTCTGGGACAGATCAATTGTATGCTAACAGCAAATGAAAGATTGAAAACATAATGTAATGGTTAGTATTTCTGCAGTGCCGCAGGCTTGCTCGGCTCTGTGGTGCATTAGTGAAGTCAGCCTGCTGTCTAGCACATAGGCATTAGAGCAATTTGGGTTAGCGCTGCCTCTGTTTTGTGAAGATACAGAAAGCAGTTAATGAAAAAAGGTAAAAAGCAGAATCTTTATTTTTAATAACCCTGCACTGCCACTAGGTATGAATTATGTTAGAACAGAATGAAAGCTCTTATTTAAGTGTCCTGGATTCAAATTGTTCCCTTACAAATGGACCGTCGGTCTCGGACTGCACTCTCAGATGGGAAAGCCAAATCAGTATATAAGCAAGCAAATCTGAACCTAAGAGTGGAAGCCTAAAAAAAACCATAAAAGCCCATAAACCTGCGTTGTGCCTGTTGCCTTCCAAACATTTCAGCATGTTATTTCCTCTGAACGCTTTGCATTTTTATTTAATGTTGAATTAAGTTTAATATTTCCCCACAAATAGTAGAAGGTGGTTGTTCTGTGATAGTAATGCCTCCACAGCATTTCCTTTGACCTTCACCAGCAGTTTTGTAACATGGCATCTAAGGTGTTTTTGTGACATATATAATCAACAAGAATTCAAATATGTTTCAGGTTTTTTTTCTTTAGTTTGAGTAAACTGAGGTAGGTTGGTCTTTCACACATTTTCCATGGTTTTTTGAAAGATGAGAAACACTTATGTTTGTGAAATAGCGCTTTACTTGGTTTCTCAGTGGGAGGCACTCTTTGGGGAAGGAAAGAAAGAAAGAAGTTACAGCGGTGACAGTTTCCATGTTATTCTCAGAGGAGAAGCCGTTCCTTCACGGAGATGACTCCCAGCTCTGTAGAAAGTCATGTACAGCCACCGCAGCAGCGTTCTGCACAGCATGTCTTCTTCAGCCAACAAGTGAGGTGTTTCTTCTTGCTGTCAAGTTATTTTGGCTGGAGTGTGGCTGATCAAACTTCCCTGGGACTGCAGCGCGCGGCAGTTGCTGTAGGTAGATGTGTGTTGCTCACAGAAAGGAAACTTCTGTCAGCTTGGAAGAGGAGAGATTCTGGCAGGAACAGTACCGTAAAGTTCAGGAGTGATGATGCTGGAGTAACAGAAGGGTGATTTTCAAAGAAGTCATCTTGGCCTTTATCAGCAGGCAAAGAGCGTGGAGGAGAGAAGGTTCTTCCCCTCCACCGCGCTGCACCGTGGTGGCACAGTTTGCCAGCACTGCGACACCGCGTACGTGAAAATCCTGCTGGAACTGTTGTGGTTGGGTCAGCAAGCGCCAGCAGCATGTCACTCGAGAAATAGCCTTGTTAAGTCGTTTGAGGGTGATAGCAATGAAGCTATCCAAAGCATATATTTGCGTATATATATGCTTGGATTTTTCTTTTAATTAACACATTCATTATAGTTGAAGGTAAATAAAGGTAATCACTGCATCTTTAACTTAAACTTCTAAAGTGTGTTTGCAGTTTCCTACTCAACATGTTTTTGTTGGCAGCACAGGTGTTGTAAAAGGTAGGGTTTGTAACTGGGGTCACTCACGGCTTTTTACTTCTGATATACTTGCTTTAGTTGATATTAATGATTTGAGGGTTGTTAACATGTGTAAGGCAAAAGACTGGATTGCCTCTTCAACCATGAATTTCTTGAGATCCATCCTTCAGTCTCTGTTTTCTCATCCTAGATTGTTCTACCCAGCTGTGGTCAAAGAGACTGGATAATACCAGTTATTGGATAATAAAGCCACATCCGTTGGCTTTAACTAAATTCTCAGCAATATGAGTGGTTTATGGTTTGAATCTTCAATTCCACCTGTGACCTCTTCTTCAGTGTGCAGCTTTCTGATCCTTTTTCCTCTTCCCCCCTTTTTCCTTCTCTTTAGTAGGGCTTTGGCTGAGCTGTCTCCGTTAGAGCTGTAGAAGATTAGGCTTGCCATGTGTTGAGATTACAGGTCAAATGTACTAATCAGACAGTTAAAAGCAGGCACAGAGTGCCCCAGAAGGACGCCTGTAGTATTCCAGTATTCCTGACAAGTCTGAGAAGGAGGTTTTGAGGGCTGAGGGAACATGAGCTGGTGTCCTCTAGCCACTGGCCTTCGCTGTTGCCTGGCCAGCCCAGTCTGCAGTGTTGTTCGGTGCCCTCCAAAAATCAGCACGGGGGGTTAGGCCCTTTCATTTGCCTTTTGCTATGTGTCTGTTCTTGAAGCATAGTCAGTGAACGAAAGGCCCTTAGCTTTCAGGTGTCTAAAATAGCATTGTATTTTGCTCGGGTTTTTCTGTTTAAGTTGAAAGTGATATGTAATATGAGAGGCCGGAGGTGCTGTCTCCTTACTAGTTGTCCTGTAGTGCAGGTCTATCTTCTTTTCTCACCAAGAAAAGTAGGGACGCTGTCATATTTCAGGAAGAATGACTTCATGGCATCCAGCCCCAACTTTCTCTTTGCCCCAGGATGGTGCTATGATGACTGTTACTAGAAGAAGGTGAGAAGGGAAAAACTCTCCACAAGGGATGTTCCATAAATAGAGAAAGAACGTGATAGATGTGTTCTTAATTCCCAGTGGTCCACATCCTTTAATTTTTGTTTCTTCCTTTCTATGCCCCTTTAAGGTAAGATAAAAGCTCAGTTAATGGTAGTTGGTAAAACTGGAGACAAAACAGCAGTAGCTTGATCAAAAATTCCCTATTTTAACTCTTAATGATTGATTATGATAGATGCAGCTGAAGTGGAGCCACAGTGTAATGCTGAGCTTTTTTTTTTTTTTTTTAAACTAACCAGTGTTCTCCTTTTAATGTCTTTTAACACCATTAGTGTAGCAATGCCAAAAATGTTGGCATTGTTGTAGCAATGCCAAGAATGTTTTAAAATTCTATTTTAAAAATTTCTGTAAAATGTATGGGTAATAAATTTGCCAGCTATGCTTATAGAAAATGTCTGCTGAAATATAGTGCATCTTCTTCTAGTACATCTTTCTAAAGTTCTCTGACTTTAAATTATAAGCATTAACTGAAGTTTTCAGTGCTTCTGCCTGGAAGACAACCGCCAGTTTTATGTTTAAGCAAAATTGAAGCTTAAGGCTAATGCAGTGATGCACAAAATGTGGTGAGCAGAATCCAGGAGTCCTGACTGCCATACTTTGCTTTGACTACCAGATGTTATTTTTTTTCCTAATCCATAGAATATTCCTGACCTAGAAAACAGAGAAACTAAAGGTTTGCAGAGATCTAATTCAAATGCATATTTTTAAATCTGAATAGAAAACATATGGAATATTAATGATGTCAAGAAAAGGGAAGAAGAGGTCAAAACAGGCCAGCAGCTGGTGAGCTGCGTGGTGAGCTCTACCTGTGCAGTGGTGGGCTGCAGCAGCAGTGTGTCTGTGGCCAAAATGCTGCCAGAAGTTGCACAGTCTGTAGTGTGGTTTCAGAAAAATCAGCCGGAAGCAATTAAACCATTACTCCATCTTTGCGGTATTTTCAGTGTATTTTGTAATTGAAGTGTTGTCTTTTCCTAAAAAAACAAACAAAAAAAAACGACTTTAAAATAAGCTCGTTATAAATACTTAGATAATAATTCTTATGAATAATTTTAATGGAGTGAGAATTTTGGATGATCTCCTTAAGGTAAATATATTTAAGGCCACACTCTTACTTGATTTCCATAATAAATACTGACATTAGAGTCTCCGTTTGTCATCTCATTTACACTGATGTAACTCTGCTGACTGTTAATGAAATTGCATTTACCCTGTGTTAGGTGAGATTAGAGCCAGGTCCTGTATGTTTGCTTTGATACAACGTGGAAAAAAGTTCTCTGGCAAAAAATCTCTGACTTCTGTCTGTGTCAGTGCTGAAACCTTGCAGAAAAAAGGCACCTTTTGTTCGCCCGTCGAAGCCTTACACCTCTAGAGCTCGTGTGGTCGATGTGATTGTGGCGTTGGGCAAAAAGAGGAGATGCTGCAAATTAAGTCTGCTGGAAGGAAGTCTAAATGGCAGTGTATTAAAAAAAATGTTAGCTGCTAAAGCCGTTCATGAATCACTCTCTCTGGTCTAAAACATTTCCTGAATTAAGAAAAGGCTTTGGAAAGTACTTTAACTTCCCTTGCAAGTTGCAACACCTAGGGCGGGGAAATAAGCTGCTAGGTTTTAAATAGTCGTTGGATGTTATATTCCCAATGGGGCTGGAAGTGTTTTGTTTTATTTTTTATAAGATGGTATCTGATGATTTTAAAAAATGTATTAAATTGCAACATATATATATATATATATTTCTTCTTTATATGTCAAAAAGCGTCTCCCACCATGACATTTTTGATCTAATCCCTTATATAGTCCGTGCAACTTTCTGTTAGTGTGTACTTCACTGAACCAATTTTATTCAATTAGAATTAAGAAATTATGTTAAATGGCTATTTTACCAGACCAAACTATAACCCCCTTTCCTCCGGACCGTTTAATAAAATAAATCATTAACAATGTAACTACTAAATATATGTCACTGATGGGAAAGTGTTAAGTTTTACTTTGTTTCCCATAAAATGGTGCTTTGTGATCTGCCACGGGTGGGGGGGTGGGAATAAAGAGAGGAGAGCAAAAGTTTTGCTGTGATGCTGTTAGTATCCTTTAGAGATGTCTTTGACCAAAAGATTACTTAATGAGACATGAAAGAATGTTGGCTGGGCTAAAGTAAAAGAAACAAAGTTATGCTTTTTATTTGTGCATAAATTACAGGTACACTGGATTATGTCCTCCAACAAGTGGATGGCAGATGAACTTAATTGCAATGTCTTTTATAAATGGGCCTTGCTCCAAGAATAATGCAGTTTATCCTCCAGACTGGCACTGTACAAAGCTATGGTGGCTACAAGAGGAGGAGGAGGCAGTTGTGATGCCTTCTTCCTTTTATATGATAGATTAATATTAAGAGTATTCCCTCAGGTGTAGATGATGATACACATCCCAAGTAAAAAGAAATGCTAGTTCCTAAGATCTGAGAAGGAATTGCTGGTACGCGCTTGCGTGTTTTCTTGGTGCATCCCACTTCTAGATGTCTCCTGATACATGCCCGTAATCTCTATCCCTAAAATATGACTTCAGATATTGCTGTGGGGGCCAGACACCTATAAATGAAGTATGACTGCTCAGGCTGTATGCTTAGCACCGTGGGGCTCAAGTCCCTTTTGGATCTAGCCTCCAGCTCTTTCTTTTCATGGGTTTAGTGCCTTTACAGTTGGATGGATAAAGACTGTTAGGATGAGGAGGAGAAGGGTTAACTCTCTTTCTGAAAGAAAATATTACAGATGAATGCCCTAATAGGAGGTGCTATTATGAGAGTAAGGCTGAACTGTGATGAATTAGGTAATTCCCTCTCACGCTAGAAGAAGAATGAGTTTTTAATAGTTGAGAATTGGAAGGCAACCTTATTTAACAGGAAGGAGGAAACGGGGAAAATGGTCTCTTGAAGAGGCCCTGTCACAGAGTCGTCTTGCTTGTCAAAAACAGTGTTTTCTGGAGATGAGAAGCAGTGATCGAGAAGTCTTTTATATCTGAGAAAGCTGAACCAGAGAAGCAGTGATCGAGAAGTCTTTTATATCTGAGAAAGCTGAACCATGATTGTTTTTTACTTGCGACTCTTAACTCTCTGACCTTTACTTGCTTTTAAAGACAAATCATGATTGATTCATCATGATGTTTCTTAGAAATTACTCTATATACTTTCTGTGATAAGGAGCTTCTCACACGTAGGTATTTTGCATTGGTTTGTAAACAGTTGCAGAGACCATGAGCCAGCTGTGCATGTCTGATCCACTCCCAAGAGCAGTGGAAGAGAGCGTAAAGGTGTCCTCAGAGAGGTACTTGGTGCTTTTTGCCATCAAGAGCAGGTTCTGTAAGAAACGATTACTGCTGTTGGTTTGGTTCATGTTGTTGCTGAATATGCTGTCCGGGTTTGGCATGGGAGATAATACAGATGTGCTAGAAAAGCTTGAGGGCAAAGGGAGGAGAAAGATCTTTAATGTTGGTTGAGAGCCTTGTCTTTGTGTTACTTTGTGCTTACGAGGGAGTGACCGGCAAGCTTTTTCTTTGTCTCCCTTTTTAAGGGAGAAATGAGTCGGGAGAACAGCAAGTAAGGGTAAGAATTGGGAAGAATTATCCTTTCACACTACTGGTTTTTGTAGTAGTTCTTTGCCTTATGGCACTCTGTCCTAGTCCTTCAAAAACTCGTATTTGTTTTTATTCCTATCTGGGACTGCCTAAGCTCTGCACAGTTAGGTGGGTGTCTTCTGCCTGACAGGGCCTTGATCTTTTCTTCCTTCCTTTGGAAGCTGTATAGCCCTTGTAGGAAATGCATCTTCTTTGTCTTGAGCAAGGTTTGTACGTTTTTAGGTGCTGACACAATATAATTAAAACTGAAGAAGGAAGGGAAGGCATTTAGAAACAGTAATTACTGGTATGTCAGTAACAAAATTAGTGGGAAGTGAGTATGAAAAGAGAAATTATCCTTCTGCGAACAGTTCCAGCAGATCTGTCCCTGCCTATGGGCTTAAAGTCTTAAATGCGAGTTGCAGGAAGTACCTGTAGCCGCCACTAACAGTAAAAATTCTCTTTGTTGCAGTGAGGGAATTAGCTGGCCTTGCTTTCTGCATGTTAAATACTTGTTAAGTAATTGATCACACACTGCTGCGCTGGTGCTTATCCTGCAAGTCTGCCGTGCGTGTGGCTGCACTCGGAGGAGTGGGATGCGTCTGCTGCTGAGCTGATGGAGAGGGACATCACGGGTTAGCTCCGGTGAATACGCATGAGTTTCACTTGCTTTTTGGTCTTATGCTTTCAGGGCTATTTGAACATTTTGTTTGGCTAACCCTGGATTTCTAGGATCAAAGAAGCAGAGCCAAAACTTAGTTCTGCTCTGGATGCTGGTACTTGCAGGGATGCAAAGGAAAATAAATGATACTCGTTTGCTTTAAGGCTTTATAAACCTGTTTCTAGCAGACTAGCTGCCAAACCAGTTTGTAGTCAATTAGTATGGGAGATAAGTGAAGGGAGTTTCTTTAGTGTAAGATACTGTGCATTGTCCACTTCATTTTCTTTTCTTATAAATTTCTTTTTATTATTTCAGTAGAGCTCTTTTGGTCTCTGCCAAGTGTGTTAAGATAAGCATCTGAAGCCAGTTACTGTGCTTCGTAATTTATCAAACTATTACATAAAAAGTACCGTGAAACAATGATTTACTTTTAAAAGAGATGACTGTGAGCTGAAAAGGCTCTTAGGCTACAGACTGCTCATGGAGCACAGGTTTTGGGGTGGGCTGTTGCAAGGACTGGAGTCAGCCGTGAGCTTTGGATCCTGGCCCAGGCTTTGATCCCATTCTTCTTCTAAGCTCTGGGCAGTTTGGAAACTGTTCTCTTGCCCCAGTCTCTTTGTTGGTAGTCCTTTGACTAAAAATCGAATCTATTTAACTTACATTTAGTGTTTTGATTCTGAGACGGGAGTCCTGTCTTTGAAGTTTGCTGGGAGCAGTCCCACGAGACCACAGTTTGGACGTATAAAGAAGTCTCACTTACAGAATCCACCCACTGGAGCGTGGAGACTGCGTTCTGCGTTACCCCGAGAGTTCAGCCCTGCCCCAGACTCTCTTTTGCAGCTCTCATACGATAGGATAACGTAAGATCATTTTTGACCTACTGATTCAAATTTTGTCTTGCAGCTCATTACATTCTTCCTTGTCACCTTATACATTTGTTTATATTTCTTAGTAGGGTTTTGTCTAGAGATGTGCTTTTCTTTTTGGTATTTTGGTATCTTTGCTATTTTGAAGGCACGCAAGTTTCCCAAAGTTTTCCAAATCTTGTGATTATCCTCACAAGCAGAGATAAACCTTAGCGGATGGTAGCAATGATGGTGCACACAAAAATCATCATTTCTTTCCTGATTGAGACAGCAAAAAAAAAGTTCCTTTTACTACTTTACCGCTGAGCTTCTCCCTCCCGCCAGAGGGGTTGATGATTCTGGCAGCAGAGATTGATAGGATTTTTTTGATGCAAACAGACTGCTGCGTTTTGAAGGAGCCCAGGTTTCTGGCTAGTGTTGGGGCTAACGTTGAAATGTACAGTTTAAGGCAGCTTTACAAACCAAGAAGATAAAATACCCTACAAAAAGCATATGCGTAGATTTCTGAAGTCTAAGCACAGGCCCTGGCTGCCGCGCGAGTCCCGCACCCATGTTGGGAGCTGTGTACCAAGTACTTTCGCAACGTTTTGGCAAACAAATGTCACCATGTACAATTACATTCGAGCTCAAACCCTAGTTGTGTGAAAGCAGCTTAAAGTAAACATTGGAAAGTTTTAAAACTTGAGAAATATCTGATCCAAAAGCATGGCTTGGCCTAATAAAAAACTTAATAGAGCCCTTAAGCTTTTAAAGGGCGAAACTGATTTCTTTTTCCTTTTGTTTCACCCTTTTCTGTTATTTTTCCGAGGAAGCCAAAGTCAGGCGATAACCTAAATGCATAATCAGAGATTAAAATGGAAACTTTCTTCCTCTCTGACTCCTAACGTCCTGGGATCTGCAGTTCATCTTACTCGTTTCCACTGTCAGCACCCGAGTTCGCTTGCACTTTCCGTGGGTATTGGGTGCTCCGAAGGAGGCTGCCGGGTCCTGACCCTGCCATGAGTTCTGTGCGGGCTCATACGGCTGCGCAGAGGAGACGTATCAGAGAGGCTATAGGCAAGTTTCACTGAGTAACAATGGCAGCTTTTTTTAATAATTTATGTTCATGAAACGCTGCAGTTTTTACTGAGTTTCAGTGAGATTTCCGAGTTGCCGTTGAAATGAACCAAAAATTGCAAATGATTGTAAAACGGAAAGAAGATTTTAACAATTTTTGGTGAGTGGGGAGACATGTAAAATGTGCCGTTATTGGCAGCGGGACTTCTCGGAGCTTGGTTGCTTCGTGGCGGCACTAAGCAGAGCTGCGTGCCTGGCAGCCAGGTGGGCACCAGCGTCTGGCCTGCAGCTGCGGGCTGCCACCTCGCTGCCTTTGTCCCAAACCTCTCTTCTGTGATAAAGGTACAATGACTTGAGTGAAACAGTTCATAAAGCTGCAGGGGATCTGTGCGATAATGAGTTATCCGTGTGCCAGCAGCTCACTGCTCTGTGAGTCCCCTGCTCTGTCCTGCTACGCTGTGCTGACGTTTTGGTGCCTGAGCGTGATAAATGCTGGTACTTCTGCAGCCTCTAGGGCTGACCGCATGTGTCTGGGGAAGCCACGCTGTCTGTTTTGCTGCGCTCTGCTCCCGGGGCAGTGCCGGTGATGGGCGGCAGGCGCTGGGAAAAGGCGACGTGCTGCTGTGCAGCTGGAAGCATTTCGGACTCTGGTCACCTGTAAGGTCTCACATGTTCAGCTGGGGTCAAAAAAATTGATTTGCTTAGGTTTTATCAGCTTCTCGTGTTCAAAGTTGTATTTTAAAAACCAGTTCTAGATACAGTAATGAAATTTTTTTTCCTTTTCTTTTCTTAGAAAACACTTTCAGAAAAAGCATTCAGGAAAGGAAACCTTTCTGACACTGCACAAATTATATACACGGGTTGTAATGGAGCAATTTTCAGTTAAAAAGAAAAAAGAGGGAGTAATCCTGTTTTCCCTTACAGGGGGCAAAGTCCGCTTCACATGCGGAATATCTCTTTGCGACAGGATCCTGACTATAGGATATTGCAATAATGTATGTATTTCCCATTTGGCTTTAATGGCTGTGGATCATTTTGAAAATCTCTGAAAGCTTTTCATTTTGTTAATCTACGGGAGATAAAGGCAATTAGAGATGATGAAGACTCAAGGTTACTGCAGAACTGGTTACTGATTTTTGGTGATCAGTCTGAGACACTTGAAAATAATCTTACTTAAAAAACAAAACCACCTTCTTTTCCCCTCTCCTCCAAAAATTAGCCTTTTGGAGCTGACTGTCACGGACATCTGGAATTTGAAGAAATGCTTGAAAATCTTGTTTGCCTTTTGGTCTTTAGAAGAAAAAAGCTGCAAACTACATTGTAGTAAGAGTAAGTAATCCATTACTTAGGTAAATGTAAAGTAAAATAAATGAGAGTACAGGAGTTTTAGGTAAGATTTCTAAATTGGCGATACAAAACACCCTCACTTTAAAACATGGAAGGCTTTGTTACCGATGACTGTGGGGCCTCGCGGGCTTGCTGGGCTGCCGCCGGGCGCCCTTGCGGGTCGGGAGCGCCTGGGCCCTCATTCGCCGCTGGGCCCCTTGGGCTTGCGCTGGCGGCGTAGCGGGGTGTGGGAGCTGTCTGTCCTCGGCGGGGGGAGAGCCACCGCGCTCTGCCTGAATTTAATCTTTAAGTGCAATGACTGAATGGGCCATGATGAGCTTGGTTTGTGGGGGGAAAGTTTTAGGACTTTATTTCCTGGAATAAATCCCATCCTTGCCTTATGTATTGATTTGGAGTGCTGCTGGTATCATTGTAAATGCATCAAATAGCAAATATAATGTACTGTGCGTATAAGAAATATTTGGGGAGAGAGTATTTCTCTGAGGCTTTGGCATATGATGCAATACAGAGAACACACTTTGCAGGTAGGTTTTTCCTGTTGAAAGAAAATTCAGTTACAAAAGCCTGCTGGGGTTAAAAATATGATGACTTCTGTTACCCTTTGCCATGACGGTTTGTACATTTTCTTTTAAAAGACTTGAATGCTTTTGTGCTACTTTTCTGGAAAAACAAACAAACAAAACCCTTAAAACCAAAACCAGATGAAGCTATTTTTTCAACTTATTTTTTCTGTTTTTGTTTGCAAGACCGTTTCTCCCCCCCCCCATTAAGACAAAACCTTTTGCTTAAAGGCTACTGTTGAAGTCCAAGCCTCTGCTGTTCTTAAGAAAAACAGAACACAGAGGGAAAGACGTGAGGGGAAAAAATATCGCAGGCGAGTGCGGTTTCCCTTGTCGCTGCAGCTCGGCTGCTGGAGGGCTACAGGCAGAGCACGTGGCCTGTCAGTCACTCCTGCACTTGATTTTTCTCTTTTGGCTCTGGGAAAACCATGGCTCTGGAGTGCCGTCCCTTAGTAGGGCCCATCCATGGAAGCAAGATTTACCAACAGCGTGCTGCGCTTGGGCAGGCTTTAACCTGTAAAACTAGTCGTAGCGAAGCCTTGCGAGTGCAGGCATTGCCTGCTTACCAGTGTAGATTAGAATGGAGTTATAGAAAAAAAGTAGATTGAGAGAATAGTGGAAACTTTAGGAGGGGAAAAAGAAAAGGTTTAATCTCCAGACAATCCTATGTAAAAGGAGTTCCAGTTCATTTTCCTCTCTAAAATTGAACTAATTATCTTTCAATATTATGTAGAGCACAGGTCAGTGGGGGTGGTGGCTCGTCGCTGTGACAGAGGCTATGTTAATGGTCGTAGTGGCTTGTTTCAAACAAGGTACTTGATTTCTTTTCATTCATTTTAAAATTTTGTTCACCTAAAATATTTATGGGTACAAAGGGAATGTATTGCCCAAGAAGTACACAGCATTGCTTCTGGTCCTTTGATAGTCTGGGAAAAACTGTGTGTGTATTTGGAACTGTTGAGGATCAAATCTTTTTCAAAATGTTTTCTGCAACACATACAGAAATTTAACTTCTTGATCATGCTACTCCTGCGCTGTGTCATCTGCTGATCCTGCTGAAAAATGCTGTTTTATGATTCCTTTGCATTTCTGCATCTGCCTTTATCCTGTGTTGACTCTTATATTGTAAGGCCTTCGGGTAGGGGCTGTCCTTGTTTCTGCATTTATCGGATGCTTTGCACGGGGCTCTGTTACTCAGATTTCCACTGTAATGAAAATTACTATGCAGGAAGTAAAATTAAAGTATTTGGGAAGAGCAGTAGAGTATTGAAGTCTGATGTTCATTCGGTTTTGCTCATCTCTGCTAACAGTGAGTGCAGTGGGAGTATTGAAGAAGGTGCAGGATGGTTAGGACTTTGCTAAAGAAATCTCAAAGCTAATCATGGGAAAGCTTTCAAGAATTTTGGTATCTATTTCAAATATTCAAAGCCTAGCCTATTGATCCCCCTAAACAGAGTTTATCTGAGCATTTTTTTCCCTCAAGTCAGGCTAGAAATCTTCTGAGAGGAGATTTTCCCATGAGGCAGTTACCTCTGTCCAAGTTCAGAACGTCACTTTGGGTTCACCTGTTACACCATAGGCCTCTCCTACAGTAATTTCAGGTTAAGGTATTATGACTTATTGTATGTTATTGACACAAAGCGTCCAGAAAACACAGATGAGATTACAAAATTAGCACTCGGCAGTTAAGAAATGCTATAGCTGGGATAATCTCTTCAACCTTAATTTGGGATCGTTCTGTGTGTTGTGCTCGTGGGCACAGTGGAGGAATGGGTTGTCTTCTGCCCATGCCAGAATCCTTACGTGAACGCAGGACGAGTCAGCTGGCTGTACTTTTCTGGTAGTTGTGTTACTTTTCTGGTGCTTGAGGCCTTATGTGTAGGCATCGTGATCCTTCACATCTGCAACTAAAGTAAGTGGGAAAGGCAGAGCATTGCATAATGCTACAGAGTCAGGGGAAGTGCCTGTGGGGAGATCACCTTTTTGTTGCCTCGAATTATGAACCATCCCCAAATTTGCAAGCATCTGTGCAAAATCAGTTTATTGCATTCATGTGTGTGTGTGAGAAATAGATATATATGTAGGTATATATATATCTATCTGTGTCATATAGTTAAAAATGGCTTGATTTTTTTCTCGTCAAAAAGCACACCGTTTCAGCAAAGGGTGACGAATGCAATGCAATACTGTAACTTTCAAAACAGTGTGATTATTTCATGTCTATAATTCCTCAAGTATTTGTTCACATGCTTAGAAATGCTCTTGAACAATCAGTTTACTGTACCGAGGGTGCTCTAAATCCGCATCGTCTCCCTGCGCGGAAATGGAGTCGATAAAAGAACATTTCTAGCCCATAAAGCAGCATGTTTCTCAACCTGGAACGTTTATGGCTGTTAGCAAAACCCCTTGTCACAGAAAATTGTGGCTGAAATGTATTCTAATAGTTGCAAAAATACTGGTGACTAACAGGTATATTCAAGTAGATAATTATCAAGTAACTAAGCTAAATAACCATCCTTTACATTACTACCCTTGGAAATAACCTTGGTTTACTTCTGTTTGGTTACGTGCTGGTAATGAGGTAGCTTCCAGTGTGCTGTATTTTTATTTACATGGACCGGCCGGACAGCAGGTGGTGGGGCAGACCTCGCAGAAGGCCTCGTAGCCCGTTCTGCTCCCGGGCCGTGGGCAGGGGTGCTCTGAAGCCGGGACGGCTCGTGGCCACGTGCCTGGCGGGAGGGAGATGCCGGCAGGGCCGCGCGGCTGCGGGGAGGCGCCATGTCGCGTGGGGGCCTGGCCGGGAGAAGGCGGTTTGTGGCGGCAGGGCGCTTCTGGCGCCGCGCGGGCGGTTCCCTGCCGAGCCCGCGGAGCTGTCGGGGCGGCCTTCTCCGCCAGGAGCGTGGGGGAAGGCTGTGCGGCACCAGTCTTGAAGAGTTTAGCAATGTTTTAAAATACTCGTTCCTTCCGTGCGTCGCTGTTTTGCCTTTCACAGGAGGGAGGTCGTAATCATTTGGTTGTGCAGAAGGCTGTTTGGTGTTGGGCTCCAACAGTTTTTTTTATGAAGAGCTTGCAAGCAATAGTCCTAAGCACCTTAACGTACCGTTTGCAAAGCGGTACTCCTCCGAAAGGCTCGCGGAAGCGTGGTTTCAACAGGGCAGCTACAGAAGGCACCAGGAATGGTTTGGGAAGCAAATCAGCTGGCAGCCGCGAGAGAAATTCTCGTTGGCACCTCCTTGCTACTTCTTAACTGATTGAGCGGCCTGCCTTCGGCTTTGTCGTCAAAAGAGTTCATCGTGATGTGCTTCTATATGTGCCACGAAAATAATTCTTGTGTTTTTAGTTAATCGGTGAAAATCCGATTGATTGCTGTTCTTGAGTCATAGGCGTTAACGGGCAAAGCACAACGTGTCTCGCATAAAAAGCCAACAGATCAGCTTATAGATTGGCTCTGCCAGGATGCTTCTTGCCATGCATAATGTCTTGGTATGAGGATATACAAAATTTTTGCAAGCAGTCAGTTAGTCCCATCATCAGTTCCGCAAGTCCAAAACTGCCATGTTTATTACTGATAAGAAAATTGTTGCTGTAAAGAAACTGCAAAAGTTGCAAGATCAAAGGAAGTGTTCAGAATTACCTAATCTGCAAATTTTTGAATCTTGCTGAAATAGTAGGATTATGATCCTGTATCTTGTGAGAATTGTTGCTTTGCATCTAACCAGAAATAATCTGAGAATAATCCTTGCTGTGCTGTTTTGGAACTTTGTTAGGCAGTTCTCAGTCTGCCCTGACAAAGGCTCTTTGTTGGTGACATCAAAACAGAAGAGAGAAGGGAAAGAAGAAGAAAAGAATAGATTATAGCATCCAGGTACTTTGTTTCTAGTCGGGGATAGACATGATCCATCAAGTTTATTTCCTTTTATCTGCACTGGTATTTCTGATCAAAAAGATCAAAAGAACTGTTAAAAAGAACTCTGGAATCCTTTCTTTAAAAATATATTTATTATATATAAAAATATGTTCTTTAAAATACATTTTATATATATAAATGTTTGAAAAAAACTCCAATAAAAGATTTAGGTAGGTAGTTAAACTAGAGGGATTCAAAATCATTCAGCAAAGAGTTGAAAGCTCTATTATTATTGTTATTATATATTACTGGGACTCACGCTAGGATCTTTCCATGGGGTTGCGCTGCGCCAAGTGGACATGCACTTGCACCTCCTCCCCCGCACAACATTTATGAATAATATAAAAAGCAGATGCATTCAAGCAGTGTGGTATTTGGGTATGGTAGGGATGCTTCTGGATTTCTAAATTTGCACTAAGATGTTTACGGATAGGACGTATGTGTCTGGCAAACTGCCGTATTATCAGTGTCATGTAGCTCTTTCTGATGAAAAGGTCTTTAACTAAGCTGCCGGTGATCCCTGGGCAGGCTTTGGCTCTGGATGTGACCTTTACGCCTCAGGATGCGTACCCCGCCGCCCGGCAGAACTAACCCAAAACCCAGCGACAGCCCTCCTCCTTTTGAGGGCTAACTTAAGGTGTATGTAAAATTTTCTCTAATGCTTGAGAGATGCTCTCAAATGGAATGAAATTGTTATTTCCCATGTGTAAGAGCTGAGAATCTTCCCTAACAATATTCAGGGCAAAAAAAAAAAAAAGCATTGGTGGGAAGCACAAAAAAGAAAACTCTTGTTTTCCTTTCAAATTTCGAAAACTAGTGGCATGATAAAAATTCACTAATACCATAGCCACTGAGTGATGCAGTCGGAATATGCTACTGCCCTTGGGAACATCTGGTATAACAGCATGCAGAGCAGTAGATTAAACCTATTTTCCTCGCATTGCTTAAAAAAAAAAAGTTAAAAGTCTTGCTAACAGTTTCGTTTAATATGAAGGTTGATTCATCTTTCTTACATGAAGATTTATGGTAGTATGAGCCTTTCTGATATGCCCAAGTTCAGCATTTTAACACTGCATTTCAGTGTGTTCTTAACTTATAGAAGTCCTTTATACTAAAAGGAGATTGCAGAAATTCCTTCTTTCTGTATCTGTGTAGCAGCTTGGCAGCATCCTTTTCTGCAGTATCATAAATGTATTTACAATAAATGTGGCTAGCATCAATTCTAAATAGATATTGTCCTCCTTAGGAGGAGACGAGTGACGTACTGCTAAGCAAATCTTTGAAACTCTTGAAATTTGCTTTAATCAGCATCATTTGGGGAAGGTAACTTTTTTCTCCCTTGTATTAACAGTCTCTTCAATGTGGCTTTTGGACATAATTTTAATGAAAAACCTTGAAAAAATGCGTTTGATTAGATGATTATGAAAATACTTCATAATTCTTTTTCTCCCCCTCCTCACTCCCAAGTCGGTCATCTATATTCTCTGCAGACCAGAATAGCACCATGGGGGGAGCGCTTGGATAGGAAAAGAGATGTCATCTGTCGCGCTGTCTGAAATTAAACTTCTGATATCGAGTTATTGCCTTAGAAATAATTTCAACAAAATTTACATGCAGAGAGAAGTACATGGTGGGGGAAGCTGTTGCACTAGTTATGTAATAACACTGTGTTAAATCCTCTGTAACTGAACTGGTCTTTTAAAATATTTCTTCATGAATAAATTAAAAAATAGATATTCATACAATAGTAATTTCAATAGTTTCAAGACCAGTTATGTGGATTTTTTTTCTTTTAACAAAATCACAGGAGGGGTCGAGGTTCCCAGAGCTGCTGCAGAGATTTCTAATCAGAAATGGATATCTGACTTTCTTAGATGGCTTTGAAAATTCCTGCTGTACACTTGCATATTTTAAGAAAGTAGCAAAAAAAAAAAAAAAAGAAAAAAAAAAGAAAAAAGAAAAAAAGGCAAATCTAAGGAAGGCAGTTCATTATAATTAGGGAAGTAAAGCTCGCCAGTGCCAATGGTAGGTTGTACAGAAAGGTAATATATTAGTTAATGCTAGCTAGTGGAAAGGGTATTTGGACTTTGCCAGGACATATGTGTATTATGTAGAAAGCTGTTAAACTATAAACCAGATGGGAAAAAAGAGAGCGATTATCCACAGGGTCAGCAATAATAGAGCTGCTTACGGCTGATGAGTTTAAGGCTCTTCAGGGAGCTAGATGGACTCCTCTTTCCCACGGCCGGCAGGTTTTCTGTCTCTAAATGCCTGCTAGAAGAAAATATCTGTTGAGTGGCTGTGTTCATTAAACCTGTTTGTTGAGATAAGTGAACAACTTTTATTTTTTATTAAATCAGGTGGCTTGCGTTGTGTTTTTGCTTGTCCCCTGTTGGTAGTTTCTGCTGCCCTGCGGGCTGCGTAGAGGCTTTGCTCTTGCAAGACCTGGTTCCCAACAAATGCACCTTCTGGTACTTCGCGTGGAATTTTTTAAGTGCCTGCTGCAAATATGTCTATCTTATTTGTAGCCATAGTAGCCTATGGTCATGTCATTTCTTTCACCAAAATTTTTAAAAATCTTTTTTTTTCCCCCCCCCTTCCCTGTTGGCACATGGTTGACAGCAGGTTTAACTTCACATAGAGGGACATGTGGTGTGGATGCGTCCATGCAGTCATGGCGTAAGGACTCCTTACAGCAGAAATAGATAGCAGGAGCTTGCAACACGCATACTGCCCATCTGATTTGTTGTTTCTTTGCAGTTAGGTGGCCAGGTGGAAGCTGGTGCCCTGTGCTGTCACTTGGCAGAAGGCCACCTCAGCCCACTGGCACCCTGATAAGCAGCCAAGGACCCTCACTTGCTGAAGAAATGTGCCATTTCTAGCAGGGAGGGCCTAAAAAGCAGCTTTTTGTTAGTCCTTGTGGTTTCAGAAATAAGTAAACATGCTTTTTCTAATAAAAGAATGATTTTTCAGACTCAAATTACATTTTTGAGACTTTGTAAAAGGTGAATCTTTTGTAGCGCGTTGTACCTCCTCAGTCGGCCGGACGTTTTACTGGATCACTGAATTGGTCTTTGGGAGAAAGAAATCTAGCCTCCATGCAGGGTACAGCTGTAAAACTCTTACACGACGTAGCGGTTGTCATTACCTGGAAACACTTCTACCCCAGATCATCTTCCAGAACCAGAGCGCCAAATTTATGGAAGGAATTGGTAACAGCTCCAGTCGATGAAGTGCTGGCAAATAGGAACAGTGAAGGAGTTTGCACATAAGCTGGGTCAAAAATGTTTTATTTTCTTTGAAATAGTTTGAGTTCTGCTACAAACCTGCTTCCATTTGGTACAGTGGTTTATAACAGAAATGTATGTTTTAAATATTCCATTTTATTATGTCTGTGGTAAAGATGGCACTATGTCTTTTAAGCTGCTAAAAGTTCTTATCAAAAAAATGTCCGAAGGACAGTAGTTTGACCTCTTGGGATATGAATAATGTTGAGGCAAATGAAGATCAGAAGTCACCTTGAATCTTCTGAGATATATGGCTTGGATTTCAGCACTTAAAATCTTAAATACCTGTTTCATTATTTATTTTTAAACTGGAAACCCCAGGGGAATGAAGAAGCGCCCCAGTTAAGACCCTGACAGCATGATTTTCTTTTTTTTCCTGTTGTAAGGTCTATAATAGGTGTCCTTTGAGTAAAACAGGTAATAGAGATTAATGTTATAAGCCACTGTCCTTACCAAGTATAGTATGGGTCACCACCTAAATGCCTAAATATGCATCATGAAAAAGTTGACATGAAATTCATCTACATTTGTTGCATAATACAGGTAAAGTTGTCCTTTCATATTTGTTGCCTTAATTTAAGTATAAAATAATCTTTGTATAAAACATAAGTAGATTGAGGCCTGTATTTATTTCCTAGATGTTGAATGTCCGCCTTCATCATGATAAATCTTCATCTTTAGGATGACATTATAAAGAATATAAGGGGGGGGGGGAAGCAACCCCTTCTTTCTGTCCCCTCCCCACTGCTAGAATAACACTTTTATTGACAAAATGCCCCCAAAGAAGCTCGTGACATATCACGAGGCCTTGATCAAGGCCCTTCTGTACCACCAGGGCATAGTGGCTTCTAGATGTGCTTTTGACATGGTACAGTAACACGTTGATGGTAACTGCTGTCTTCTCATTCCTAGCAGCTTAGGCTGCTAATGAAAGAGAGCAGCTCTGAGGGCATCGGTGACCTCCCATCTCCAAGTAAAGCCAATGGGAATACTTTAACGAATGCAAATTTTAACAGATGCAGCTTCTGTGACCTAGCGGAGAAAGCAGTGTTGCCACTTCAGTGTCAACAACCCTTTTCTAGCTTAAAGAGCTACATAAGGTACCTAGAGTTTCACCTTGATTTTCATGTCCATCCCTTTTGTAATGGAAGTACCAAATTTTCCTGTTTGGAAGTGTCTGGGACTGCTCTGGCGCAGCATTGCCAACTCGCGTTTCGAGCTGTATCTCATCTGGGAAGCAGAGCAACCTCTTTAGATCAACCCCCTCGACTCGCATAACAGAGCAAGAGAACTTGGCACTGGCTGCTTTCTCAGTGCGTCGCCTGATGAGAGGTGACAGTAGGTGCACCGCAGCCCCCAGAGGCTTTGCTGCCTGCCTGGCTGGCATATTGAGCTAGCACACAGGCTGTCACTTTTGTTTTGTACCGCTGTAATTACTCACACTGAAATCATGGGGAATTAGGAGAAGGATGAGATGCATTTCATGTTGTAAGTTAAGCTTGGAATGATACTGCGTTTATGGAAAATGGAAAAAATGGAACTATAGTAGAGGTTTATGTTACTACGCCCCCCCCCCCCCCACACACACACACAATTACCGTTTTATTTTAAAAGAGTAGTAGTTCTCTTCCTCCCATGGTAATCTGTTTTCCAAGCACCCGTGTGGTGTGTCCTTCCTGTTGTCCTCCCTGACTTCCAGCTCTCATGATTTCATTTCAGCATCGGTGTGAATGGCATAATGCATAGTTAGTTATGCAATTTTTGCTAATACCTCAGCCCTGATACTTTACATACGTGCTAGAGCATCTGGTTCAGAAAAACGATGTGCTGCTTTACTGTTTACCTGGTTTTAAGTGTCAGTGTTCACACATCAGTAAAGTTTGACCTGGGATGCAAGAGCAGGATGGAAAGGGCGCCTGATGCCTCCTCCGCAGCAGGGGTGGAGGAGCTGGCCGGCGGGGCGCCTGCCTTCCCAGAGGCCGTCCTGGTGTAGCTCTGTCTGTCCGTCTCCTTCAACCCTTGCTTCAGCCAGTGTTCTGCCTTTTTTTATAATAATGAAAGCACTATGACTGATTCAAAGCCTGCATCCATGATAAGTTTAACAATTTCAATTTATTTTGATTATCTTAAGAGATGCTATTAAAGATGCAGATTAAAGATAATATGGAGAGAAATTTAATGAGACTACAACAAACAAAACTTCCTGGAATTTGCTATAAATTGAAAAATGCTGTAAATTTGCTGTAAATTGAAAAATAGGCAACTTTGTCTAAGCTACAGTATAAATGTGACTGTAGTTTGTTCAGTATCATACCAAATACTGTCAAATTTGGCTAATGATTTTGTCTTTACCAATTTCATTCTATGTATTTATCTAAATACATAATGATGGATAATATATTTTTTTCAGCCTGATCCTCATGGGTTTGTTGAGCGGAATAAGAATCTCATTATGGGCTTTGCAAATAACTCTTAAGTCTATCTCACGTGAACTACGTGTACGTACTTTCTCCATTGGCTGTAGGGGAGTAAATCAAGTAAAGGAAATAATGGAAAGTCTTGACTATCAGATGGCAAAGGTGCTCATACTCAGTAGTGGAAAATACTACAAGTGGAAAGAGCTCTTTTTAGTTGTTGGTATAATTGCTTGTTGCTTGAAGCACACGACAGTTTAAATAGTTATTAAAGAATGGTGCTGGATCACTGCAGTCATGCGCATAGCTCAGTGATGCCCATGCTGCACCCCAAAACGTGTGAACGAGGTACCCTTACTAAAAATAAACCTATCGAGTACTGTTCATAAATTGCAATAGAATAGTGGATAAATGAATACAGCAGTAATCCAAAATTGAGTTCAAAAATGTGTCAAACTGCAACTTTAAATTTAAAGGACAAAAAATAGTTGCGTGCCTTCTTTGTTTTCCTGAGTATTTGCCGGTGTCTAAAAAGAAAAATGACGGCCAGTGTAGTAGGACTGAAATGTTGTATTGAGATGAGGTTAGGGCTGAGGGTGGTACAGTGGATGAACAAGCATGCACAGCAGATGTGCAGTGTCTCATAAAAGGGGATGATGCAAAACTTAACAGGTTTCCCTTGGCGTAAGTTAACTCTACAACTAATGTAATTAGTCTCTGAGTTGCTATAAGCTGTCTCTAATTGCCCTGCAGTTAGCTCATTAAACTTGGAGCCCCCGTCGTTCTGCTCCTGGGTCGTGCACGGGGAGCAGCGCTGGGTTATCCCGTTCTGCCCGAGCACCTGGGGCAGCTGCGGTTTGCGAGACCCCTTCGTGGGCTGCAGGAGATGGCAACAGCCTGTACGCACAACATTAAGCCGCTTATGCAACGCAAAATAAAAAGAGAAGTAACTATTAAAAATATGCATATGTCCTGAAGACATGCAGCCACAGGTGGTTATCCTGGAGCAGGTTGAAATAGGGACGAAAGAATCCAGCTTTCTTCCTTGTAGAAGAATCCTTGAGACCGTAATCGAGTTTCTCTTGTGCTGCAACATCCTAAACAGAATCTGTTTATTCCCTTTCTCGTCGGGAGCTGGTGTGCTGCCGAGAAGCCTGCCGTTACCACTGCGGCTTTGCAATTTGTGACTCTTCCAAATTTTTAGAATATTGAATAAATACCAAGTCGCATTTAGTTTCTTTCTAGTTCAGTCTTCAGTTTGACTTGTGAAAATTAAATCTTGTTCTCATCAAAAACTTTCCTAAAATCGGTAGGCTTTTTTGCTCCCTAGCAAATTCTTTGGTTATCAATTTCCATGTGGTTATTCGTATTTCCAGCCAACTACAGCAAATGGATGAGCAATTTGAGCAATTTAAGGAAACAAATGAAGCACAAAGATTTTTATTTAACAATAAATTTTCTAGGAAACTAATTTTTTTCAGGAGCGACTGGCTTTCTCAGGCTGGGCTCTTTTACAGGGAGTTTCACAGCAATATGTGCCGTCTTTAACAGCTACAATTTTCGGAGCGCTGGGAAAGCCGGGTGAAAGCTGTGGTCAAGGTAGCAATGCGTTTTGAAGCTTGCATTGATTAGTCTGTGGCCCGTAGCACTATAACCTCGGGCTATGGTTTTGCTATCTTTCCCAGACTGGAAATGCTGAGTGTCTACGGAGTCAGAGAAATAATGCAGAGGAAATGGATTAGACATTTATTTGACTTTATCCTCCTAGTATTTGAGCCCTTTTCTGGTATCTTCTGGGCTTGTACTCAACATGAGTCTCGCAAAGGTGTAAATATTGTACTGATGAGGCAAACAGAGGCAGGAGAGGATTAACGACATACCGCTGTCATGGGCCAAAAGGCCCATCTTTCAACCCGGGTCCCAGAACTGTCAGCGCTGGGGCTGCCGTGTGGGCACGCCGGAGCCGAGCAGTCCTGTCCGTGCAGGGTCTGCGTCGGTGCCGCCCCTTCCTACTCGTGTAACTGTGTCACTGTCACCTCTCTGCTGTGGAGGTTGTCTAGACTTGCTGTACTTTATTACTTTTCGTTTTTCTTCTGCTAATACGCCCCTGGTTTGCAGTTGGTTTCATTCTCGGAGTTGTCTCCAAGTTGCTTCGAATGGCCTCCGATGCCCGGCTGGCGTTGCAGGTTCAGGGGCGCGAGGGACCGCTTTTCCCTGGCTCCAGCAGCGCGTGCACGCGCAACTCAAAATTTCACAGCTCTAGTTTCCAGGAATTTTCATGCATTTCCATAATGGGAAACCTCTGGAAAAAAACATGTGACAGTGGTGGCGACAGCGCAGGTAGCGGAGCAAGGTGTTGGACTTAACTACTGCGAGTGCTTCCTCGCACGCAGGGCGCGGGGAGGATCTTTCGCTTGCTTGGGGCAATTGGGTTGCATGGCGTTGACAACAAGTGTGTCAGCCCTGTTTTGCTGCCAGATCTCAATTCCATTAATGACGTGTTGCCTACCTGCATTAGCCCTGAATCGCGAGGAGGATGCATCATCCTTTTTAATTTCCTACCTGAACAGCTGTGCAGCGTTCGCGGTGGAGCGCTCAGATTTGAGCGATTGCCTTTTGGCCGTTAATAGCACAACATTTATTCCGTTTGCGTATCACTTTGTTGCATTGTAATAGTGCTTTGGAAAGTCGAAAGAGGGATTGATGCCAAAAGTATTTATTTTGAAACCGCTGCAAGGCTGCCATTGCCGTGTGGCTTTGCAGAGAGCTCATAACCCAGCGAAGCAGGTACGTGACCGGTGGTGACGTGGTGTGTTTGGCCAGACCGTGTGCTGATCGAGTTATCTCCTGACAAATACTGATGTGCACCGAGTATTTTGTCTCTGTTTACTTAAAATCATCTCTCAAAGGCTTTTAAATAGATTCTTTGTTGAAAACTTAATCTTATAGTTATATTTGTGAACCAAAGAGGTATTAAGTTGCCTTTAGGTAATTCTTAGAGACGCTTGTTTTCATCTCCTCCAGAAGTCACTAGGAGTTGAACTTGTTTTATACTCTTGACTCATGCATAGGTATATTTACTGGACCTTTTTCCCTTCAGTGTATTTGATTCTAAGGAAGACTAAGGTTATGTGTTTCTTTTAGTGTTTATGGTCCTCAGTGTTGCTACAGAGTAACTATAAATGATAACAAATCTAATCGTTTTTACTATTTATTAATTTTTTTTAAAATTAGGCAGATTTTAATACTTCAGTTATATTGGAATTTGTATCAGTGGTTTTTTTGTTTATTTGTTTTTTTTTGTTTTTTTTTTTATGATTCACTTTCAAGTTAATAAGGGAATACAGAAGAGAAAAGGTTAATCTTATTAGTTGTGCAATAAAACTATTTGGATATAAATGAACCTGGAAGCTTTGAAGTAATTGGACTGTATTTTCTCTGATTTTTTTAGATTCACTGTATCCAGTTATAACTTATATTTCCAAATACTGAAAATATTTGTTTTTATTTTTGTTAGGATTTGCATGCTGTGGTGGAAGAGTGCAGCACGCTGTGCGCTATGTTCGCGGTAAGCCTTGCTTCATCTTGCTTAGATCCACGCAGTATCGTTCCAGGAGATGTTACGTTATTTTGTCAGTCTGTCACTGAAAATTGTCATACACACACTGAAATGACTTGAGTCTTTATCCTTTCTACTGAACTAGTGAAATTTTTCCAGTTTTGTACAATATCCAGTGCAAAACCAGTTTTAAAAGCCTATGAAGAATCTGAAAATGGTCTCAAAGCGTTGGTTTGTTCAAAGAGCAGAGAGCGTATGGTGGGGCCGTTTTGGTAGCTTAAGTTCTGTGGTGGCGTCCTGATTTGCGACTGGTCCCCAAATGACAGCGAAGGGCAAATTGTAACACGAAAGGCCCGGCTGGGATCCAGCAATTCCTGTTCTGTCCGAGCTCCCTGTCTTCAGGCTCTTTATCTATGCTAAGTAATTCTCCATGGCTGCCAAGGCTTTGGCACTTCTCTTCTCAAAATAACTCAGTTACAAAATGAGTTTATGAAATACTTTTATAGGCAAAATAAGTCCCTGTGCTCCTCTAAAGCAGTATACTTTCCCTCTCTTCCCTTCCTCCTCCAAATACTGGTTTTTCATGTTATATTCATAATAGAAGTGGTAAATTCATAATAGAAATCATAATAAATTATCTCTTGGAATTAAGCATTGCATTTATCAAATGTTTTCCAGCTAGGTTCTTTTTTGACCTATTAGATAGAAAATATGTATTTCTGGGTTTACCAAAGGTTATTTTTTAACTTACGAATTTTCTCTTATTTTTTTAAATAGAAGTAGCTTGAACCCTTGTGCAGTCCCCCTCTCGTTTTTAGTCTCCTACGTAGTACATTCTCTCTTGCCCGCCAAAGGGTATCTGGGCTAGTCAGACTGATATCTCCGAGCCTCGAGGTCACTAAACAGCTTTCCCTAACTGACGTGATTAGAGATGTCAGAGGCGAGGCTGAGGTATTAAGGGATAGTGTCTTTTAATCTTTGTCCCTAGTTTACTCAAGCTCAGTCAGCTATTGAAAATCTCGCTCAATAAACCATTAAGGTAATCAATAGGCGGGTCCAGTTAAGTGTCGTCGTCTTATTTCTGAGAGTCCAGTCACATTCATAAGTGTACTGCTGGTCCCAATAAAAATATTTAATGCTAGGATACTCATTAGCTTCTTACTACGCACACATGCCTGTGGGAGTAGTTTGTCTTGCAGGGGCAGGAGCAGCTAGTGGTAAGGTTTATGTGTATCTCTATAGATCATGGCCAAGGACAAGCCCTTGATGGATTACGTATTGCGCTTAATTGCTGACTGCTCTGGAATAAGAGTTAATGCAAGAGCAGAGGTTTAACATCTGTTAGGTCTTTTAATCCCAAAGCCTCTATATTTCTAGGTTAATGCTTTGTTTTATGCACGTTTTCCCTTGTTCTAGAAATGGAAGGTCTTTTCTATGTAGTGCATGAGATTTTTCCGTAGTCTCCTCCTCAGGGTGGTGAGATGGGGCAGTTCTGCTGGTGCTTACTGGAGTTTGGAGAAGTCTGTGAGGATCCTGGCACTGGCTCTGCAGATTTATTTAATCTGGGAGCCCCAGAAAGATAGTTAATGGCTCTGTTAATAATCTCACTTTCTTGTATTCTCAGTTTTAAAATATTAGACCAATATTTTGTGCTCTAGGGTCCAATAAAATGTCTTTCATTTTAGAGTCCATTTAGTGGTAATCTATTGCAAGCCTTGTGGATGTTCTCTAAAGCAGAGCTTCATAATTTTTATTTAGGCGAGTACTGGATAAGGCCCCAGGTCTGACATTGCTTAGTTAAAATATTCTCACACTGAATACAAGAAATGGTGGTAAACTCAAAGGGATTGTTGTTAAATTTTACTATTGCAAATTATTTTATGGGTTAGGCAAACCTGATGATACTGTCACACTAATTCAGGCTTGAATTTTGTGGGTTTTTTTTTTTTTCCCCCCCAAGGCATTTTATCAAGGCTAGCATACCAAACCAGATAAACTAGACTATTACTTCTCTGATTTTGATAGGAAAGTTCATTTTATGCTGTTCAATCTTCTTGTAATGGTTTTGAGAGGGAGAAAATGATGATTAAAAACAAGTAATGACTATTCAGCACATAAAATACTTCACTGGGCAAAGGAATTACAAGTAGTGAAAAAAATTCTGCATAGTCAGAATAAATTGTTTGGTGCTTCTTTTTTGTGAATATAAAATAGAAAGAAAGGAGCTAGTATGAAATAGCAAACATACAGCTCAATTGGAACCATCAGTGCAAATAGTTTTTTAAAAAGATACCAGTTTATAGGTCACACCTTCAAATTACTGTCATGCAACTTCTGCATTTCTAGTGCATTTGCAACAAATTCTGACCCACATTAAGAACAGGTCCAAGTTTTAAATGGATTGCTTGTCTTTTTTGATTCAGGGAAAAATTATACATCTAGACCAGTAAGTGTACAGTTATTCTCCACATTTTTCTAAAATATGTCCACTATAGGTGCTGCCGGATGGTGTTTTATTTTTAAAAGCAATTTAATCAGTTTCCACGCCTCTAACGTGGTGTGAGAATACTGAGCTTTCTTTTTCAAGTTCCTCGTTCATTTTCCTATGGTACTCCAAATTGAACCTGGCATTATTATTCACCTTCAGATGTATGGCTTATCTGATTAATGAGGTTTGGGGATTGCAATTATTTTGAGTCATTTGTCATCTTTTATCTGCCGTAATGCAATTTTTATTAGAATTCTCTCGCAGAACTGAACGCAGTTTATGTTACTGAGCGGAGCAGGAATGAAACATCAGCGAGTACAGGAGCGGTCCCTGTGTTCGCTGGGTATGAGCCTTGTTATATGCCTTTCTTGTATCCCCGCAGTGCATCTTGTGGCCACATGCTTATTTTATAACTAATCTTTTTAAAAATGCTGTGTGTTGATAAGAATCATACAACTTCTTTAGAGATGGGGACTTTCAATTGCAGGTGTTCATAATTAGATTAATTTGCAAAGTAGACCAAGCCAGTGAAGGAAGCGTAGAAAAATGACTGAGAGCTTATCAAATTAGATAAGTAGAGCAATTAATCATACAGACCTTAACTGTTTGGTTTCTTTTTTTAATCGTTATCTTGAATGCTGTGCAGTGGTCTTTAGCTTCCATGTTTTTGCCTAAAGAATGCGTTTGATGTGAACCCATGCTCAGTGGGACGGTCCTTGTGGTCTCCTTGTGGTCTCGTGCCTGCAGAGCGTAAGCAATGGCAACAAGCACTTCTGCAAAACTCCTACCCCTGCCACAGATCTGCCGACCTCCCCCCTGCACCAAACAGCTTCCTGCTCTGCCCCAGCCTCTAACTCTTGAAAACAGTGTAAAATACCTGGGATCTGCCCTAAATCTCTGTGTCCAGATAACACAGTCCTGGCTAATGGTGTTTGCACATTTTCATTAGTATCAGTATAGTTAAAGCAAGAGCTGTAAATGGCATAAATTCTCTCTAAAGACAGTGCTGTATGCTCAGTAATATGCATAGTATTGGTATAGGCCAGAAAAAAAATGCCTCTTTTAATTTTCATTATTCAAAGGTTTCAGCATGCTAAACTCTAGCAGTCAGATTGATTCAAGTCCCACAGAAGTTATTATTGTGATTATTGTGAGGATAATATCTCTTCAATGCACTGTCCTCTTCAGGATGAACATTTTGCGGGGTAAGTGCGGTTATTTTATCCAAACAACAACTTGTCGGTGGAGGTGTCTGACAGGCAGCTCTTGAGAAGCTTCGGATTGCGGCGTGATAGCAGTGAGCCATTGAGATGTCCCTAAAATGGCTCTGCTAACAAGTTCTTATTTGCAGGCAAGCCTGTTTATTTGTCTAAAGCTGTTAATAGACATCCTTAATTGGCCAGTTAGCGATACTGCCTTGAAGTATGATTATACCATTAGGCACAAGTGCTAATTGAGCGGCAGCGGTTTATCGGCCTGTAAAAATTGGGTAAATACTGTGCTTTGTAAGCAGGTGGCGGGCTGCAGACTCAAGCGGGGGGTGTTCTGTGGGATTTCGTTTTGTGTTTTTTAAGTATTGGCTAGGTCACCGCTTACATCCGTGCAGGTTAAAGAGGAGAGTGGGGTGTCCGAGCGGGTCCCGCAGCTGCTGCCCTCGCGGTCGCTCGAGGAGGACGGTGGGGCGCAGCGGATGGTCCTGGCGGGGTGGCCTGGCTGAGCTGCAGGCTGGTGGCGCGAACGTGTGCGAGCTGGTATTTCCAACTCCTGTGGGAATGAATAGGGATGTCAGGGATCCACATGGATTGCCATTTACTATGTTGGAAATGATTATGGAGAAAGGCGCAGGAGTATTGGAGGAGCTTTGAGATACTTCTCAGTCGTTATGTAGAGGACTGCCTGGATTTGACCCAAATCGTGTAAAAACTAAACGCACAATATACACTTATCGATCCTGAGAAACTGGCAAAGATTAAAACTATTAATAAAAAAAAATTATTGCTAGAATTATTGCTAGTCTAGACTGATGTCTTATCTGTGAATACTTCTTTCACATACGGAAACTTGTATGAACAGAATACTCTTTAGGTATTTAAGAAGTACATCTAATTTTACTCACATGTTAATCTGTATCTAAATTGTATTTAGTCACTGGAGGCAAGCAAAAGTGTTAAATATGCATAACACTCCTAAAATGGATGCAGCTTTTCTTCTTGGTTTAATTCATTTTCATTTCGAAAACCAGTGGTCTTGGGGGGGGGTTCTGCCTTTCTCTGCAGCAAAATAGAAGGTTCCATAAGGTTGTGCACAACCTGCTTTTTCTACCTGGGCAAGCATGACGTTTCGCACTAAGCATCCCTGGTGCTTGGCAGGCTTGGCCCTGCTGAGCTGGACCCAGGCCCGTAGGACTGAGAGCGAGTAAGGAGGAAGTGGCCTTTCTTCAGCCAAGACCGTCACAGGTGGCTCTTCCTTGCTGTCAAGAGATGTCAACCATTTCCTTTTCCATGCCCGCAGTTAATCCTAAAGCACGGCAGATAGTGAGGAAAGATAGGAGAGGTCCCACTCATTACTCCAGAGCTGCAAAAAGACTCGGTGTTCAAATTCAGTGATGTGCGTTTTCTACTTTAAAATTTATGAATACTATGATATACTGATGTTTGAAGTGGCTTTCATTCTTCCTTCTTCTGTATAGCTTGCTTCCTTCTTCTGTATAGCTTGCTTCCTTCTTCTATGAGATAAAAGCTACTTTTTTTAAAATATGAATCTTTATGCTTGTATACTCCTCCAGCTTCACTCATCTGTTTTGAATGTGTCCCGATGCAGGTGACTGTTAGTTGTGATAGGTTGAACATTTTCTTGGCTGTCAAAACTCAAAACACAGAGGCGAGTGGGTCACTACAGAAGCCTAGATGACATCCAAATGCGAGAGAGGTAATTGAGTGCTTCCTTCAGCACTAGTACTGAGGAGAATGAGACCCTCCTTGGGAGTTTGTTACCTATTTCTGATGCCTGAAATGCCTCTCGTGAGGAGGATAAATAGAGATATTCCCCCGTGTAAGTTTTGAACTGATGACTCTTTGTTGCTGCATCAACTCGACTCCAGTATTTTGGTTCACTTGTACACTATGGACTCTCCTTTAAAAAAAAATGCAATGAACACCTGGACACAATGATTAAGGGGCATTGGTATTGGAGAGTGTTATTGTCAAAGCTTAAGATGCCTTCCTCTTGCCCCCTGCAAAACTGGTACCCCTTCATTAGAAGTCCTCAGCCCTTTTATCGTAAACGTTCAGAAATGAAACTTTCAACTAACGTTATCGGCTTGAATCAAGCTTTTAAAATCCCTTTTTATAAATTTGTGATTGATACTTTCATGCCATTAATACTGTGTATTTAAAATGTGCGTTTAAGGATTCTTTTGAAAACTATAGAATTCTTGAACACTTGAAAATAAACAGCAAATATTTGGGTAATTACTTCATGATGTTTCTAGATTGATAGCAATGTTTCCTTCCAGAAAATAAAGAAATAATTTAAAAAAAGAAACAACACAGCTCTAGAAGATGATGCCTAAGGTGCGGAGGCTGCATTTTCCTCTGGGCGGGTGGCAAGCCAGCCTCCACGGCAGCTAACGCACCTCTGTTGGTCGCCCCGTGCTGACTCCCTGAAAAATAACAGACAAATCCCAATGGGTCAGGAAAGCAGCTGGAAGGAGCCTGTCCCTGGCAGTACCTAACCCCCATCCCCGTGTTTCGTGTTGGTGCTTGTTTTAAGTGCAGAGTTGCGTTAGTTATAAAATGACTGTGAAACCGTTTTAGATGGCATGCATGTGCTTTGAGGTCCTTGACGCTGGTGCAGCATCTGTATGGTTCTTGGCCTTGGGAAGGCCGGGGCTTACGTTAAATATGATCTACACTATTCTGGTAGTAACATGAAGGCAAGAACTTTTTAATGTCTTTACTTGGTCTCTCTGAACAAGTGTAAGATACGTAGATGTGGCTGGTTAACGCATCAGTGTGAGGGAAGGAACGATGGATGACTTGTAAAGCTAAATACTGCCTCTGGGTGTCTTGCACCTCTAGAAAAGCGGAAGTATAGAGCTCGAGGAGGGTATTTTGCTTTGTGTAGTTAGCTGATTCTTTTTCACTCTGTCGAATATCAACTGAATGTGTATGCTATTATGTCTTTCACTGCTAAAATATAGTATTTGTAGCAAAAAATGTCTGTCTTGTGATGGCAGCGTTGGTGTCTAAAAACACCAATAGGACGCTCTGTTGATACAAAACCCACAAATATTAGTGCTGGTGATGAGTGGAAGCACTGCTTCCAGATTCACACTCCTGGGGTTTTTGTTTTTTTGCATTGCTGTCTGAGAGATGAGCAGCATTTCTCAAGAGTGAGGATATAAGGTAGCTTCCATGTCTGCATGAGACTATATGCGTCAGGAATGGAGATGTTGCCATTTAAGCACCTGGTAAAAGCTGTTAGTGAGAATTTAAAACAGGAGATTAAAAATATCCAGCTAATACTGTTTGATCCTTTGGTATGTCAGTGTGTGCTTAACGCTACATCCAAACAGTAGCACACGCTCCGGTTTGCATTGCACGGGGGGCAGGCTGGAGCCGCTGGAAGTCAATGGCTGGCTGCTCTCCCTGTAGCTTTCTCTTGGATGCAGGATGGGCCTGCTCCTGGGTTTGAAATTATTATTTGCATTTTCAAATCGTTTTCCCAATGGTGTATTAAAATATGCTAAAAACATCACCTTGAAAAAAGACGAGTTCCACAGGAATGGAGAGAGAAATCATATTATACTCTGGTTATATTTATGCAGTACTTCTAATTTCCTTAGGTCTCTGTGTATATTCTGTTGGCGGCAATGCTTTGCCACCGTTGTAAGTGGTAAAACTGAAAAAGCAGTGATATGATAGTGGTAGTCAGGATCATTCTCAGTTTCTGTATGTCATTATTTGGGATTTCGTCAAATACTATGACTAGTCCATGGTTAAGTATTCATAAAGTTGCCTTCGCAGTAGCTGCTGTATCCCATGTAGCGTGTCTCTCGGTCAGGGTATTTTTACCAGTCCACTGGCATTTTTAGTTTTGGTCGTCCTCTGTCCTTCCATGGAAGTACATTATTTTCCTGTTAGAGCATTGATGTCAGGGATGAGCAGCTCTATTTGGTACCAAGAAAGCAGAATAAAATCCCTTTTTTAATGGTCTGAGGTTTATGGCATGAATACCTCTTTTTTTTTTTAAACTTACTGTTTTCTATCGGGTAAGAGTGTTTTTTACATTTGCTTAAACACTGAATCAATATTTCCAGCAAAATAATTCTTTTCCTCCAATTTCCTTTTTAATGAAATACAGCAGCTCTGAACTCTGCAGACCTCGCCATCTGCTACTCGGTTTTCACTCCATGAAAATTTGCTGACATCTGTGTAATCCAAAAGATCCTTACAGTCATGGAGAAATCGAGTTCAAACTTAGCCTTCTGCTATTTCTGTGTGTCCAGTGGAGAAAATGGGAAAACAGTGAAGGGGAGTTGGGAGAGGAGAGGAGATCACCGGCGCGTGTTCCTGCTCGAAGAGGCTGCGGCGCTTTCGGCCGTGCCTCGCGTTGCGCCCGCGGCCGCAGCGGGGTGAATGCCAGAGCATCTCCGTCCTCCCACGTGGCGTAAAAAACTAACCTCAAGTTTTTGCACCATAATTTAGCGTTTAATTTGTTCAGGTAGGAGATGTTGTGTTACGTGCTCTCGATCCCGAAGAGGAGTAAAGGCGTTGGGGCTCTTCTGCTTTGGGGTCTGCGTCTGCTGTGGTGAGGGCTGACACGTAGGCACGCTTCCTCCTCCGGGATGGTTTTGCTCTTTGCTGCAGATTTATATCATTTTACAAGTGAACTGAATTGATATTTAGAACTGAGCAGTTAATTTAGAATATTGCTTTTTAATTGAATCTTCAGTAGAATATGCTGATTATCTTGAATTTTTGATCAAGAGCAACGCTTAAGAAATTTTTCATTTAAATTGCATTATCTGCGTAGTTAGTATTTACATATGGACTCTTCAACTGAAATTGTTATGTCATATTTTAAAATAATGTTTTTTCCTGTCCTGAAACAAGAAAGTTGAACTCTGTTTTAAATGATTAGGTAGACAAAATCAATTGAAATGACACATGAGAGTAATTTTGCAATGCTTAGAACCCTCCCCTAATTTTTTATCCTTGAAGATGCTATTCATCTATCTTTACGTTTTCTTTCAGAGAGATTTATTAAGGTACGCTCGAATGCAAAATGTCTAGGATTTCTTTTTTTCCCAATACTCAGTTTATTTAGAAGGAATACTTTTCATCTGGCCTTTTAAAATTCTTGGGAACATGGTAAAAGAAGAGCTGAAATGGCTATATATATTTCTTTTGACTTTCCTAATGGTTGCTCGCAAGGGAGGAGTTTCTTTTTTAGATATTTTGCAGATTGCTGTATAAATTTAAATTGAGATTATAATCACAAAAGTGTTTGGCTAGATGTTGAAAACTGAATATACTCTTTGTTTTGTGGCAGACGATTACCATTATATTTGCTTATAGTTAGATCAGTAAACTAGAGAAAACAGCACGTCGTTTAACTGGAGACATGGACAAAGTGTTCTGTTCTTTCAAAAAACGTGAACTGAGAAAGAAGAAGTTGGGACGGATGTCTTCTGCCGGCCTTCGCGCGAAGGTTTGCAGTCGAGGACGCTAACGCTGCAGGGAAGGGACGGGTGTCTAACCTCCGTGGTGCACACTCCCCCCACCCAGGCCGTGCTGTGTGTCCTAGAGGAGAAATCTCAAAATTCTTTCCTGCTTGAATATATATTTTTGCTGCCATTTAGAACCAAAAAAATCACAGCGGAACGTGAATTCCTGGGGTGCGAGTCAGAAGCTCAGGTTTCCATGTGATGAGGAGCCCGAAGCACAGCGTTTCCCAGCGTGTTGCCTCCCACCCGGCGCGGGCGGCTGTGCCGGCGGCAGGGTCGCCGCGTGCAGGGCCGGGTGCCCGGTGCAGCCCACCGCCCCGCGCGGCTCGTTGCCGCTGCCGGGAGCCCGGCAGGGAGCTGGCGCTGTGCTGCATTGCAGGGGCAGTCGCACTGACACGCTCGTTTGTGGCTCTGTTTATTTTGTTAGAGATCGCAGGAGATCTCCACAGAGGAGATGCACCGCGAGGTCTCGGAGAGAGACCAGATACGACCTTGCACCTGGTGCAGTAGAAAACTGAATGAAGAATTTTATTTAAAAACCAGCAGACTGTTCTGGAATTAAACATTAGAAGAAGATGTTGTATAGAAACCTTTGGAGAGTCGAGTGCTGCAGCAATCCACAGATAGGAAAATTCAGACTGGGGCGGTGAACCCCATTGACAAATATCTTGCCTTTTTAGCAGTGATATAGAGCAAAATGAGGGGTTTATTCAGTGGTGATTTTGATAAGATGCTAGATCCATGCTGAGGCTTTAAAGACCCTGTTAAAGACGAGGTTCCTGGTACAGAGGGGCTTTTGGTGTGGCTGCCAGTTGTTTGAGATAATAATCCGCAGAACATTAACTCCGGGCAGAGATAGGAAATGCTTGCGAAAATCCAGCCAGCTGAGAAGAACAGCAGGTATGGGCAGAGCAGGATGATTGAAAAACACTGTGATTTATTTTAGGTTTGAGGGAGCTGGTAAACAAGGAGGAAGAACACCATGATCCAGCAATCTTGACTGTAGAAACTTGTAGCGTAGGAAGATAAGTTCCCATTTCCTTAAAGAAAAGTCTGTCCTCAGAATGGGAGATTAAGTCCTATCATGAACTGAAACCTAATTAGGAGTTAGAAATCAACCTGGGGAATTAAGTTGTCTATTATCACTGCTAAAAAAGTGCTGCTAAGATGCCCTGGGATCAAGACTTTAATGATGACTTGTTAGTGAATTTCTGGAGTTAGGAAAAAACTTTCAGGTTCATTTGGGGTATCCTTTTGGATACAAGATTTTCCTCTGAAACAACGTGTTTTTGAGTTTTTTGATGTTCAGAATAGGCACTTTAATTCTTTTCCTGATTTAACTCATTATTCCTACTGTCAATCTTGGTCTATTTTTAAATATCCTCTCTGTATTTTGTATTCATACTACCTATTTGTTTATTAAACTTTATCTTTTCTTCCTATATTCTTTAATTAACTGTTTTTTTCCTTGGTGAGCGTGGGAAATGTGATCTAGTGCATACTACTACCACAGTATTTGTTGGACTGTTGCATGGCCATGGCGGGAATTACCTCGTTCTGGTCTTCTGGGAGTAATTTGGTTCGAGCTGCGTAAGGCGGCGTTAACCGGCGTTTCGCTCGCAGAGAGCGGCTGCTGGGACGGGGACCGCTTTGGCGGCGCTGCAGGACGCCTGCGCCCGACGGTGGCAGTTTGGGGCCGTCTCCTGCGGGCTGCTGGGGCTGGCTTTGTGGCAGGAAGCAACGGTAACACACAGCGGTGATCTGCCCCGCGCCCAAGGTCAGGAAGGAATCTCTCCCTCCAGGCTCGGTGGCTTTGTCAAGTCCCAGAAGCGAAAGGCTTCAGGCGGGAGAGGAGCCAGTTGTGGTGGTGTTTCTTGGTCTGTCCCAGGATCTCCAGAAGTCCTGAGAGCTTCTCAGAGAGCTTCCAAGCTTGCAGCCCGTAGCCGTATGTTGCGTTTTGTGCGTTGTTTGTTTTTTATTTCTGAGGCCATTTTTTAAAGTCACATTTGCTTTTCACAACCCATCACAAGTGTCCTCCTGGTTTCCACCGCTCCCCAGTCCCTTCCTACGGCCCCGCTGGGGGGAACCAGGAAAAGGGCGAGTAACGGCTTTGCCCGTGTGCCCGCCCCTCCGCGGTGGGTTCGGCTGTGCGCGCTGGTGTGTGCCGGATTCACGGTGAAGTCACCCCCCGCAGCTGGTGTTGACGCCCTTTCCTCGCTGATTGCGCCTGTCTGTGGGCGCCCGAGGTCTGGGCGCGGGCGGCGGCGGGGCGGGCGGCTCTGCCGCGTGGCAGCGCGGCCTCCCGGGAGGGGATTCCGGCCCAACGGCCCTGTGAGGGCCTGCGGCCCTGAGCCCTGCGGAACCGAGGAAATAAAATGGCCTGTCTGAAGGAAGGAAGGGAGATTAAAGGTATTACTGAGTTCTGCTTGTAAGACAGGAAATTTCACCTAAAAATGACAAGCTGGAAGTGTATTTCATCTGCTTTGCTGAGCCGTGGTGCTCGAAGAACCACATGAGAAACCAGGTGGTTAAAAAGTGGGGAGAGAATAAGAAAGAGATACGAAGAAAAGAAAAAGAAAATAGAATTAGAGAAATGACCTTTTTTGTCCTAACTTAGGTCAGTTTTTAAAATAAAAATGTTTGCAGAATGTTTTCCATTTTCTGTTCAAACCCCTCCCCCCCCCCAACTTTTGGCCACATATTTTTGTCTTTTTTGATGTAAAGTAATGAATGGTTTCAAGTATAAAAATTATTTTCAGTTGCCTTAACATTTATAGAAAAATATTTCCCATTTCTATGTTTCATGGCTGATTCTAAAACTTTGTGTTGAGTGAAGTTGAAAATATATGCAAAAATATTCTGTGTCCTTTTTTTAATGAAGTTAATAGAAGGTAAAGTTAGTGGCAGGTATTCACTTTACACCTAGCAGGTATGCGAGAGAATGGGAACAGTTTTATTTTTTTCTATAAGTAGTAACTTCATGGGATTAAAATGTCATATTTCTTGATAATACATAAGTGCTTTTACTCCTACATGTACCCTCACAGAAATGTAAATTTAGTGAGTCATAGTCAAAGTACAAAGGCACTGGGAGTTTGAAAGATTATTTTGCATTATGCAGCAGAAACCATTATTTGATATCAAGTCCCAAACTTTTAAAACATCAAAGTTACAAAAGTATTGCAATAATTATAGTAAATACTGTGAATAAGCTACTCAGTTGATATCTAAATTTAGTGTTTGCAGAGAATTAATAGACACTTTTGTTTTCTACTTGCAGAATAATTTTAATTAGAAGCAATTACATAAAATTGCATTACTCCAAAGTAAATTACTGCTTTCCAAATTTTTTTAAATCTACATATATTCCATTTTTAAGTTAAGGATTATTGCACTTAAAGCTTTACTTGTTTATATGCGGTATGTAAGAGCTAGAGATCAGTTCAAGGAAGCTTTCCACGCAGATGGGCTGCCACACTGCAGACTCTCCAGACTTCTCCTGTTTGCAGCATTTTTCTTCTCCAAAGCGTTTGGCACTGCCACTGCTCAAGCCAGGATACAGGATTAAATGGACCACTGATGCGCTCTCTTTCTCAACCTATAATGATGTTTATGGTGCTGGTATTGTCCTGAAGTTTTACCTACCTAATAATTCAGTTAAAGGGAAAAGCTGACCAAAAATAATCCTTCATAAGTATGCTCAGGAAGGACTTGCACTGGAATTTTTAGAACAGTTGTAACAGTAACTATATTAATGTCCCACAGTAAATTTCTTCCTTTTACACTAATGTCATGATAACGTTGTGTCGGCAGAAATACTAGATGGAAAAGATGGTCTGAGGACAAAGTTGTGTTTCTTTAAAGCTTCCATCTTTGAATGTCTTATGACTCGGCCGTGGATACTTAACAAAAAATTGGTATTTTGTTCTGGGACAACATCCATGCATATGAAAAATGGACATTTCTGATTTGAATCCTACTTCCGCCTGTTTAAATGGGGGACTGGCAAATGAGACGGTGTTTAGCAGAAGATCCCAAGGGGAGCTATGGCTCTTGAGGTGGCTCACTGTGCTGGCCATCCCCGATAGCCTGGTTGGTGGCCGGCCGTGGTGGCCCTGCAGCAGTGCTTGTGCCGCCTGCTTGCAGGCTGCCACCAGCCACGGCTGCCCAGGGCTCGGCAGACCTGTAACCAAAAGGGCCTCCTTCTCCTTGCATTTTTAGGCATACGAGTTGTTTAGAGAGAAAAATGGGTATTTGCTTAAAGAAGGTTCTTCATCAAATTGTTGCTGCTGTCCTGTCTCCTCATTCTGTAGATAACAGGCAAAATCAGGAGTTGAGTCTGCGGTAACTCTTCCTTGCCTGTCTGCCACTAATATTTTTAAGATTCAAATACTGGCAGCTCTAACATTGAAAGCATGTGACCCTTGATTGCAAATATCATTTAATCAGCTTTACCATGAGATTTTTAAAATAATGAATATCTTTTTCTTCTTTCTTCTTGTAATTTCTCTTTGTTTTTTCTTTTGTGAATGTTGAGTACCCAAAGTCAAGAGGAAAAAGGAGAAAAGCAAGAAGCAAGTCTGCAGCTTCCTTTCATTCTGAGGAGTTAGGAACTATGTTTTTTTAAAAAACGAAGCCGAGATGGTTATATATTCCCCTTTTCATCCTTACCGTGGGTTACAGTAAGTCTCTCTTTGGATCTTGTCCTTGTGATGTTTCTAAAATGAGGATCTGCCAATTCTCAGCTGTCAAGTACTGTTTAGTCTATAGCAGCTTCGAAAGTGTGGACTTGAGTCCACTTTCCTTTTTGGATAGGATACCCTGCGTCACCTAGGAGGAGAGTACCTATAGCTATGGTACGCTAATGCTGGATCTAGAGTCACGACAGGTTTCTTTGGTTCGTGTGCTCTCCTGCCTTTGCCTCGGAATACCCTGCTGCAAGGAACTCCTGCGTGTCTACACTCACCTGCTATGCTGCAGGATTTACTGTTTACTGTAAGACTTGAATGTAGAATATTTGGGTTAAAAAAAAATAGTATTTGTATAAATGATGCTTAGCAATGCATTCCCTGAAATACTATAATTTCTCTAGCTGTGCTTCAAGTCTCATATGCTCATTCTGCCTCTTATACTAGTAAAGGATTTGGGAGTTTTCCTGCTTTGACTAGGCCATTGCAAAAATACAAACAGTTCAATTCTATCCAAAGGCACTACTGATGAAAGAAATAGTGGTTCTGAATTAAATTTTTATTCACTTAGTTCAATATCCCATTACACAGCAGCTTTGGTCCTAACACTATGTAGCTGATAGAGTATGTAACATTTAAATATAAACATATAAGATGCAGTGTAAGTATGTTACAGTCTAACAAGATGTAGCCCAGTATAAAACCTGCTTTCCATTTTAACGGAATTGTTGCTGCTTCTGGGCAGGCTGTCTCCAGAGCCTGGAAATCATCTCCTCCGTTTATGTGCGGCAGCAGATGCGAAGAAAATTTGGAGTTGTGAGGGCTGCCGATGTCTTCCGACATAATCGTCACCTGGCTATAAATAAAAGATTGTACTTACTGGCTGAAAAAATGAAGTTGAATTAGTTTTTGTTAGGCTGCCACAGGATAAACAACAATTGCATCATAATTTAAGTTGATAATTAAAATAAGTAAGGTCCAAGTATGTCAGCTGGAAGTGCATAGGAGGTGCATGTCAGCGGACATGCACATGTTTAAATGCAGTGAGCAATGCAACTATTTATCCAATGTAGTGATGGCTAGGAATGGGCAAAGTTCACGTCATATCTAAATTAATATCACTTTTTTCCATGACAAAACATAACTTAAGAAGATACAAATATGGATGAGATTGCTACACAAATATCACTGTGGAAGTTTGCTGTGATTTCTTTTTAATATGCCATTGGCAGGTGAAATACTTATCCCTTTTCCTGCCAAAAAATCAAATTTCCAACTCTAGGAAGAGCAGCCAAATCTGATGGATGTGTCTTAATCTCCAAAACTAGACATAAAAGATTGAAAATAGGGTAAGTGTTATTACATCACAGTATTGATTATATGCCCGTTTATTTAATAAAAGAAAGTTGCAATGAGTTTGTATCTGCCTTACTGCTCTGATGATGAAGGATCATTATAATTAAAGATAAAAAGGCTTCTTACCAGAATTATAAGCATCATTTCCTAATATACTCTTTTACTCTTATTTTTCCCACTCAGAAATAACTCGTGCCAGACTGCGTAAGAGAAAAGTAGTTTTAGATATTTAACTTTTGTGTAGGATACGTGAAAAAGAGGAGGTTTGCGTTGCTGTGTGTAAGGTGGCATGTCTCACTCCTGTGGCTGCTGCTGTCCCGTCTCCGTGTCCCGTAGCAGTCCTAGCAATGGGTATCCCTACCGGAGGGAGGGTGTAGAAGAGGATGGGGCCAGACTCCTCTCAGGGGCGGGAGGCAGCGGGCACGACCGGGGGCCCAGGCAGGTCCGCCGACCACAGGAAAGCCCTTCTTTGCCGTGGGGGTGGCCAAGCGCTGGAGCTGGTCACCCCCAGAGGCCGTGGGGCTCCGGCCTTGGAGATGTTTAAGAGCCGCCTGGCCGGGGTCTGGGCAGCCCGCCGGGGCGGCCCTGCTCCGCTTGGAGCCGAGGAGCCCCAGTGCTCCCTGCAGCCCCGGCTGGTCTGCGCTCCTCTGATTTCGGGTGTCTGAGCCCGCTGCGATACGGTAGTGAAGCCTACTGTATTTCAGACTATTACAAAATTTAATTCCCATTTTAGTTACTTAATAGAAAAGTCTTGCTGTCATGTTCTCTCTCACCTGCTAGTAGCTGCAAAGTCTGTTGCACAAGATACAATACAATTTGATTTTTATTACTTTTTTTTAAAGTTTTTCTGCTGTCCAGGTAATTTTTGATAGAAATAGAATATCTTCTGTCGAAACTTAGAATTTCACTTCCCACCTTCAAGTATTTCGACCAAAGAATACAATTTTAAATTGATGAATTGTCTTATTACTTTTTGTCCAGTGTGACTGTGAAATGAAAATCTTATGAAATACCAAATGAACTTGAAAATGTATAGGTATGTTTTATTTCATATTACTTTCTGATGCATTTGGTACACGTTACATAATTGGAAATTAAGCAGACTTTCTATATTCACTTTCAAAGTGTGAAGATGAGTTGCGGAGATGATGACGATGGTTAAACATCTATGCAAATGAAAATTTCAGAGGGGTTTTATGTACTGCGGTTTAATGCCAACGTAATTACTTCTATTTTGATAACATTTAACATGAGCACTGCAACAGTGGGGATGGCAGACTAGTTAAATAAGAATTTGGTTATTTCATGATTTGATTTTTTTTCCTCCTGTATTTTTGGATAAAATTCCCTCAAGCTGTATGTGAAGTCATCTTGTGTTGGTGTATAGTGTGCTGGTAACTCAGGTTAGCTTTAACTTGTAACTCCCACCCCGAGTTGTTAATGGTATTCAGTTTTCTTTTAATCCTAAATGAAGGAAAATCTGCATATCAAGCATCCTTTTTGGATCAAATGAATATACTGGAGGCTTTTCTTATTTCTTGGTATGAAATATTTATGTAACCTTTATTGTGTTGCTGCCAGAACTCGATCATCTGTAGCTATCATAGTTGTGCACTCCAAATAGTTCCAAATTATCATGAAATTAAGATATTTTTGAAAGAGGGGAAAAAATGTACATACTTGTCCCTTCCCATGCTTATCATTGAGCATGGAATACCTTCAATTTTAGGACTTGTTTTTAATTGCCAGCAATGAATGAATTTACTTAAAAATTTCCATTGGTAAAAAGCGAAGTCCCGAGTCTTTGCTGCAGAGTAGTCCGGTGTCCGTAGCGAAGGCCCAGGCTGCTGACCCGACCCTTCCTCCCGACCGGACCGGGACGGGCTGCGCGTGGTGCCGACGCCTGCTGCTCCCTGCCGCGGTGCTGGACGGCCTCGGCCGCGGGAGGCGAAGGAGGTTTTGTGCCTGCAGAAGCTGCTGCTTGCAGTTCAGCTGCGGGGCCTGTTCAGTTCCCCACCAGTAACGTCTCCCTTATAACCAGCAGTGGGCTTGTTGTCTGCCAGGCGAACCCGAATGTATTTGAAAACATTTCTGGGAAAATGCCAGCCGCTCTCAAAATCATTGTAATCAACTTTGGTGATAGCTGCAATTAGAGATCAGAGACTGCTGAAGGAATTAAAGGAAATCCATGCTGAAAGGACAGTCTTCCCTATGAGGGGTGTTCCTCCTCAATGCCGTCTTTTATCATTTGGTTGATGAGCGGTCCAGAAATCTTTGACTGTTTTTGTCACTTTGCCCCATGTAGTAGTTCCTGGGTGAGGATTCTCTGAACAAAAGGCTCCATCATCCATTTCATAGTCGAGGTTAACCTTGGAAGTTGTCTTTATATTGGTTTCTTGTAGACTTCAGGCAAGGAACAAGAATTCAAGGAAAACTCATTTCAGAACTAGGGAGAAGAAATCCCGAAAGACGTAGGGTTTGTTTACGTTTTGAATTTTAAAACGCGTATTGATTATACTGCTTTCAAATGAACCCAGTGAAGTTACACAACCACATACTTAGCACATCAAGATACATATAAAGTTATTGCAAAAAAATTTAGAAAAATGAAATAAACTGGTTTAAACTTTCTTTATTGTGATATTGCACTGTATTTCATAATGATGGTACCTGTTTAACTCTCAACAAAATGGGTTGCCGCAAAAATACGTTGTGGATTAGTCTTTGCTTAATCTTATGTCTACAATAATTGGCTTAACATGTTGTGTTGTTTGTAGATGAATGTCCTGTTTTTGATCTGTTCAGTATGTGTGAGTGTGTATATTTAGATTCTGTTTTTCTGTGGAACACCTAGTATTTTTACAGAAATAATACATAGACGCAATAATACTTTCATTAAACCTTTATCTTTGATTTGCTTCAGGTTTTTCTTTCTTTCTTTAAGTCTTGAGGATTCTTACCCTAAAGAGCTTCATTATCTTCACAGCCCTGTGCAGGAATCAGACGTGCAATTATGTGCCTCCCCAGTGAAAGGCGAAGCTGCCTAGAAACGTTCTCACCCTGCTTCCCATCCTACTCTGTTGATGATGACCTGTTTTCTTTTAGATAGAAGAGAAATGGAGGCTTTTTACTTGAAGGAGTACTTACACAGTTATCTCTGAATCCCTGCTTTCCCCCAGTGTATGAACTGCCTCTTGGGTTTTGCACTAAAGGGAAATAAGTGATTCCATCTCTTGCTATAAAACGCTAGTGTGATCTCAGTTGCACAAGTTAGGAGTCTGGGCATCCTTAACATCATGTATCAGGTTCCAAATATCATTTATGTTTGATTCTTGACAAAGGAAAGATTGGTATTTACATAAAACATGTCTGTGGTATTTCTCTTTACTTATCTGTGTGGTATTAACAGAAATCTGCTGACTTTCCATTGAGGGAATAACTGGGAAGGTAATCATCCGCAGAATAGGACCTCAAGGTCCTATTTAATTGCAATCACAAGAAAAGGACCTCAAGGCAGTTCCTCCCCCCTCCCACCCCCCAAAAAAGGTGGGGGGGGAGGGTGGAGTGCCTTATTTCACTTGTAGGTTCCAGATATCTGCTAAAGGATCAGGGGAAGCGGTGACCATAGGTCAATCCGACTTATCTAAAATCTGTATTATGCAAACATGAGTTCATCTTACCTGAGGTGCTGACAATTTCCACAGGACTTAATGTTGACCAGCGTGTGAACGTTAGCAGTGAAGGAACAAACCAGCCACTTCCTACTTATTCGATAAATATGCCAACTTGAAATAGAAGTCTCTTAGAAATAAATGATTTGAATGAGAATTATAGATATTTGAAGTACTCATGCAATAATCTCGAAGTATCCAATAGCAACAAGATTAGTTAGCACACTAGCTCCTTCATTACCGAAGGAACTGAATGTGTCTAAAGCTTGCAGAAGACGAGGAGCCCAGAACACAGGAAAAGCAAGTAATCATCCACTTGGATGTACGGTTTGCCTCCTTGTCGCACATTCTGTGGTGCATAAATGTATGTTGTAACATCTGTGCGCAAGAACTTACGTCTTGTAAATTATCTTAGATACTCTGAATAAATCGCTGATGGTAAAGCTAAAGAATTGCCCCCAAATTTCTTTATTTCCATTTCAAACTGAATTTGAAGTTGGTACAGATGAGGCAGTGTGAATGCTTTCAGTGCTTTAGTGGAAGTATTTCCTAAATCTTTTTACATAGATGTAAGGACATGATAAAGTGCACTCTTGCATATAGAAACACGTGCAACTCTGAACGTAGTGTGCTTTGTCATCTAGAAAAAAATTATGACCTTACAATGTTTTTTCAGGTATATTTTCTCTTACCTAACCCTTACATAGTGAAAAGCAAGAGAACCTGCATCTGACTCTTCATCCTTAATCCTATTTCACGTATTGTCCTTTCTGTCTCTAGGTAAGCTAGTTCAGTTCGTTCTTGCTTCTTGGGTATTACAAGTATCACAGTTTAAAGATACTTGGTTTAACTTGCTTCTTTTTTCTTAGTACTGCTGCTGTTAATATTCTCACGTGCCAATAGTACTCATAATTTGCTTTGCAAAAGTAATCAGCTACATGATTTAAGGGTAGTGATGGTTTTACTGTGTTTTATCACTGCAACTTGATGAAAAGTCCGTCTCTCAATGGCAAAGCATGAAGTGTTATCTGCATCAAGAGCCTACTTAGCATGCATCACAGTGCTGCGTTTGCTGCTGCCTAATTATACCCTATTTCGCCATCAGTGCCTCTCCGAGCTAGTGAAATCCTGGCCACTCGGTGAAGAAACTAATCCAGATAGGAATTTAGGATTAAGGATTAGTCCACATGTTTTTGTTCTTACAGAAAAGCATATTTTTTTTTAATTTTAAGAATATGAGGCAGCTGTTTTCTTGATAGAACTCTATTTTTATTTTAGACCTCTGAAGAACCTTACTTCTTACAGCTACTTTTATGTATAGAACCGATAGGCAATTAGGAAAATTACTAAGTAGAAGCAAGTATAGAAGAAGAGCACGGGACAAAGTATGGCTGGAAGAGTTCAGGTCATGCACGCAGAACATTGGCAGCAGCAGGGAAAATCTTCGCTCCTTTGTTTTCAACACTTTTTTGTTTTCAAACTTTCCAAGGTGAAGGACAGTCACTGTTTTTTAAGATTGCTGCAGAGCTTTATGGGATCTCACTGCTGAGGGTTTTTTTTGGTGCTAGGCATAAACTATACTACTTTCTATCTTCAGCATCCCATCTGTTAGCAGAAAGTGATGAGTCTGAAGAAAACTGCTTTGGAAAGTAGGGTAGCTTCCCTCTGGATGAGGTGCTGCGAAGCCTTGGCAAGTTCATCGTGACCATTTGCCTTCTCTGTCCTCGTTGTTAATAAACAGAAAGTGGCTTGCTTTTAGCTTGTGCAAAGCATTTGTCTAGATAGAACAAATTATTTTAATTTGGAGTCTTGGGCTTATAATAAATCTAGTTTGAGATTTCTGTTGCATATGTATGATTATTTGCTGAGTTTTGTTTCCAGAGGAGGGAGAGTCTCCTGAGGAGAAGTGTTGAGAGGTGATTCATTGCTGGACCCAGATTCCTTTCCTGACTTAGTCTCTGACTGCCTGGGGGCTGGAAAGGGGAAAATGCAAAGGGAGAGGACAAAATGACTGAGGAGGACCTGCAAGGATCTGGCAGTGGCTGCCCTCAGAAATATTCAGATCAGATCTGTTAGTGCATCTTTGCATTCATCCCCTCTTTCCCCACACTTCAAGAATTCTTGAATCCTTGAGCCAGTTTTAGTCTGTTTGGCAGATGGGGAGAGACGAGAAGACATGGAGTTCCTGCCAGCAGGGAAGGCAGATGACCAGGTGGAGGGAAGCAAAAGCCCTCAGAAAAGACTGCTGCTCTCTGTTGACTACAAAAAGCCTCCTTGGGAGTAAGAGCTTATGAAACGTCACTGATTTGTGCAGAAAGCTCCATTTTAAGCTTGCGTGTTATTAGACAGAAGAGAATGGAGCAAGGCTTCATTAGCTCTGCTGGTCACAGAGGTTTTTGTCCAGTTTCTTCCTGTTCTTAGTTGTATAGCGATTCGGCATTCAGATTTTTTATTTCCCTAAAAATAGCACCTTCTCAAGTGCTGGTCATTACTGGCATTCCTCTCTGGCTGGACTTTTTACTGGACTTTTTACTTATTTTTCCTTATTTAATTTATTGCTGTTGGCAACAGGATGGAGTACTCTGTGTCCTAAGGAATTAGAGTTGTGAAAAATCTACAGTTTTCCTAGCCGTTGAATGGTAATTTGGACAATATATGCAATCAGAATGGTACCTGGTTTTGTTTGCTGCCCACAGCATTGAAAACGTGTAATCATCATTGCATTTCTTCTATCATTCGGCTCTCCCTGTTATCTTGTACATGCTCTCCAGAGTACATACTGGTCTTTAATTTCAGACGTCACGGTTTATCTTCTAGATGTATTTTGATTTCTGTAATAATTCTGACATTACTTTTGCCTCACAGGAAGCAGCTTTTCCTAATTTTGTAGCATGCACTTACGCTTTTCAATAATAATGCAGAAACATATACCATTGGTAATTGTTACTAAACACTAAAATGTGAAGCCTTGTTATTTTTCATTTTTTAACAGATTTTTATCAATACTTTTAACAAACCTGATTTGATTTCATTTTTTATTTACAGCTATGTGACACCACAGCATGACTTAAAAAAGAGGGCTTAGGCTTTTATTTATGTATACATTATTTTTCTCATTTTCCTTAAAGAAACAGAAAGCTGTTTGCTTGCATGCTCTTTATACACTGTCAATAGCTATGTATGGTTCAATTTGCTCTTATATAGTTGGTGTGTTCTTCCCTTTTTCTTGGTTTACTCCATTATTTTAGTAGGGACAGAATGGTATTTGCCTGCGTTTTTTCATTCTGTTGAACAAAACCCTATTTCCTACATGTTGGTGTCTTTTGACATCCACTATGTTGGCATCTTTTGATATTCTATCTTCCAAATTACGTGGTAGAAAGGGTTTTTATAAGTTAGCCATTGTCTTCAGATGTGCGTTCTCTCAGCTCCTCGACTCGCCGTACGCCCTCAGCCTCTGAGTCAGTCCCACCTTTACAGCAGATCGTGTCCTTTCCTTGTTACCTGTTTAGGTGATTTAAAACTCAGGTGCTCGGTCTCTAATTCTGGATCGCTGCTGTTGCGGTACGCGCAGGTCCTGGTACCGCCACCGCTCCGCTACCCAGGCGCTGCCTGGCAGCGTTAGATGGGGCACCGCGAAGAGCGAGAGCCCCCGGGGTCAGCCCTGCCTGCAGCGAGCGTCCGAGCCGCCGCTGCCGGGGTGACCGAACGCAGCGGCGGGTGGGAGACTCCCAGAGTCACTTCAGTTCCAGCCTATAAATACGATCTTTAAGAAAAAGAGTCATTGCTGAAAATGAGTTGAGTCCTCTGGAACAGCATACCTGTTTCTGACCGTCGGCTTAGCTGAGGGTTTCTTTTTGTAATTGCATTTTGCACTCGCGTTTCTTTTAGGTGAGGACTGTGTATACAAAAACTATTTTATATCAACTCTGGGCTTGGTCTGCATTTTCTTGCTTCACGTTTGCTTTCTCACATTGAGTCCTACACAGTAGAGTATGAATTATTTGTTTTTAACAGGTATCAGGACATAAGAAATAATCTAATTTCAAATCCTCAAGTACTATTCTGCAATATTATTTAGAACAGTTTTCTATTCAAAATGCTATATTCATATAACATGCAGGTTTGGGATTGAATAAGGTTCTTTTTGTCATTTATTATGTTTTTCATAATTTAGTTGCAACTTTGTCTCTTGTCACCTATGTCTCAAAGCTCACTCAGAGCAACCCCCTGTTCCACTTACATAAAATGTATTTTTATATTTAATGAAACTAGACTTCCTGCCTAGAGATAGATCTTTGACGCAGGACGCAGGCTGACCTGCCTGGATTTCTGTTATCTGGGACTGTATAATCCTTGTCTAATAGTAGTAAATAAAAAAGAAGATCATTGCTGAGAGTATTTGCTCACTGAGCAGGGAAATCACTTTTGACAGATAGAATATGCACTGAACCTGAAGGCAAACCAACAAAACCAGAGTTACTCATGGAAGGGTTTTTCCTTTCTTTCTTCCCAGTGCTACAAGGGAGGTTGGTGGGGGGAAGTACGGTAGACTTATATGGCAGGATACTTTATGTTGCCTAAAGCACACACATGCGTTACTCATAAAAATAGTCAGTTTAATTATGTTTATAGAAAGCCAGGCATGGGGGAGATAATTAATCCGTACACTGGCCAAAAGGAATTTCTGTGTCCATAACCTTCAACAGTAATTGGTTTCCTTTTCCTTAGACAATCGGAGTGAGTTACTATTTTATTTTGTAACTTTCTCTTACTTACAAGGTGCTGAATTGGAAGGACTGCAGGGTAAAAATCCCATTTTCAGTCTTTTTTCTTTCTTTCTTTTTTTTTTTTGTCTTTGTTCCTTCCTTTCTTCCTGCCCCCTTCTGCTTACCGAACGACAGCTCCCATCCCAGCCAGGTAGTCTGGCCAAAATAGCTCCTGCCATCTGGACCAGTCGCTATGAACCTCTCGGTGACTTCCTCTCATTGGAAATGTCAGCTTGAATTTTGTCTCCTTTGCTTACTGCTCCTTAATTTTCTTTTCATTTTGTTATTCATTATTCAACAAGGTGACTGGGTGGTTTGATTGTGCTGAAGTACAGTGTGCATGAAAAATGTGATGCAGAAGGGAGCTGCGGGTGCCTCCTCCTCTGTCTGCCCCAGTATCCTAATCCACATCAGGGTCTGGTTGCTAGTGATATGTCATCTCTCTTGTGAGAGTTATTTTGCATGAGGTATTGCAATTATATTTAGATTCAATATGAGAGCAGAGCTATCTATGTTTTCTTTTAAAAGATGCAAAGAAAATAAAACTGAGACGAGCCATTATTTTTTCAATTAAGATCAGTTTTTTTCCTATTTTTCTCAACATATTTTTGCATTTTCAGATATTTGGTAAATTACTGAATTTTCTGATAAGTGAACTAAGTATTGCTGTTTTTTCCATAAAGATTAATCCTGCCATTGTGCAATGATATGGGAATGTCTGTTTTGTTTTCTTTTACTCTTAAATAAGCTACCTTTCGATTTGTAGGGTTGGTTGAAATCATGCTCAAGATCTTGAGCTGCTTTCAGAATTGCTTGTGAGAGACTTGGTTTAAACCTGCCATGCTCACAGCACTGTAGACCTTAAAGAGAGCAGGTGCTCTCCTGAGCTGGCCCGTCCTCCTCGCCTTGCGCTGCAGCTGCAGTAGCCCCAACGCCCAGAAATCTGGCCGAGGCGCTGCCGTTTCCCAGGAAGCTGGAAGCAAAAGGAAAAAAACACCTTTGCAAACTGTTTGTGACTGGCGTTGCTGTAGCAAGTGGATGTTTCATGTGCCAGCTCGAAAGAAAGCTCATGTCATGGTTTGGGTGTCCTGGTGTGTGCTGCCTGTGGGGATGCTGCTGCGGGGAGCTCTTGTTCCTGCGTCGCACTGGGGAGCTGAGCAACCTGGTGTCGTTCCTCTTGCTGCCTTCACTTGCGCCGCTTTGGAGGGGGGGCAGGAGCCTCGTGGAGCTGGTTTGCAGGTTTTGAGGCCTTGTAAAGGTCTTGCCAACCTGGCAACCTTTCACGCGGCCCTTGCGAAAATAGTCAAGGCTGTGCGATATGTTTTGCCTGACTGTGCACTGAGTGGGTGATTCGGGGGCATCAGAGCTACAGATCAGTGGTTACTGCTGCAGTTCTGTTCATGGGGGATATTTTGTCTGTTTTTGTTTTTAAAAATCTTTTCCTTCTGAAACAAGGACAAGACACGGTTATTTTCTCATTTGCTCCAATATAAGATTTCTTTACCCTATTATAGTCAACCCTTAAGGAGTTGAACAGAGAAGGAAGTCTTGCAGGTTATGGAAGCTTTCATTTATTTATTTATTTAAGGTGCGAATTTAAAAGAAGAGACAGGTATTATTGTTACTTGTATGGAAATTCTTCCAAGTATGAGAAACCTGGAACCCTCTTTGCTTTAGAGGCAAATACAATTTGCCTTATTTCCTCCAAGCAAAGTTAAATTCATAGATAATAACTGAGCTGGATATTTCTGCCTGATTCGTTTTGGCTTAGGAAAGCTGTCGTGAAGATTGGTGGTTCCTAGTGGGGAAATAAGCTGGCGTTTTGCACGAGATATCTAAGTTAACGTTGGTGATGGTGATGTTCAAGTCAAGCTGATGAGCTTTTTGTAAGGCCCCACCAAGTCTGCAGAAGCTTCCTGAGTATGTTTTGTTTTATTGGCGTCTTTGGGTAATGGTTTGGGGGAGGGAGGGGATTGCAAAGTTGTCTCTTGCCCAGCGAACGGTTGTGGTTCTCGGGAAGCAGCAGACTAAGCAAGCCGTGCTGGTCAGAATGAAGCTTTACAGAGCACTTTTTAAAGTACTCTGTGAATAAACACCGAGTGAAAAAATGCACCGACTTCCACTGTGGTGTTCAGCTCTGCTTCAGTACTGCTCCATGCGCTCGCGGCAGCGCCGAGCCGTTAGCAGGCCCTGCAGCTGTGGCTGCCCCACTGCCTGACCTCGTGAGCACGACTGACCGGCCGACTCGACCCTGCTGCTCCTCAGGACTGCAGGAGCCCTGTGAAAGCACCGCGCTCTTCAGTGGAGCAGGGTAAAACGCTGCCTACAGCCTGCAGAGCAAAGCAGGTCAACGAGACCTCTCCTGCAAGTGTCCTTTTCAGGTAACTTGGCTTGGTTGGAGGAAGATGAGCAGTTTTGGACCCCGTGCCTCTCTGTTCTTCTGTATGCAGGAAGCGCGCAGCACGTTTCTTTAGCTGCTTTGGTGCTGTTGTTGGTAGGTAAGAAGCAGAAAAATGCAATTTGACATCATGTTTTTTCTCTCTTTCCTAGGGGTACAGTAAGTAGGGCTCCCCTCAGTTTAGACAATTTCTCTGTGTATATTTGCTATTAACGTTCTTGCGTAGAAGCTGCCGCGATATTCATAGCCTTAGCACGTATCAGCTCCGCTTCAGTCCCGCGAAGCATGAGTGCTAACCTGGGTTCCCAAAGCAAGTAAATGCCGAGGGAAAAATTGCCATTCACAACAGAATTGTCTATTCAAGTTGCTTATTTTATCCAAGCACAAAATTGGATTAAAAATTGTTTAGAAATATTTACTGTTGCAACTGGCTACTCAAATAATGTTTTTGCAATATTTACAGCAACATAGTTGATCAAACAGTATCTTTTGCACTTGTGGCCCCTGCTGCATGATAGGACACCTTTAAATCCCTTTAGATAACCAGCTTGCATAATGCATTTAAGGTAAATATGAGCTGGGTGTAACTTATCTTGCAGTCACGCTGCAGATGTTCCTGAGGAGGAGGAGGGTGTACTATAGCTAAGAGCAGTCCCACCCAGGGACCAATGTTAGTATGTGATTAGCAGTTTATGTATCTGTAAGCAGGTGAAGTTCTGATTTTTACTTCTAATACTCTAACAGTGATTTTTTAATTTTCTTTTTCCCCCCTCATCCTGTGTTAGGCTTCAGACATAGAAGTGCGGGCGGTTACGTTTGTGCCTGGAGGACTAGGAAAGGGGCCAGGGTAGTCCCCTATGAGTGTGTGAGATACGTGAAGCGAGGACCAGAAAGCGAGCCTCCCGCTCATCGCAGAAGACGTAGTAACTTTGTGCAATGCGAAAAGTTGTTTGTGTGTCTCTGTCTCTGCATCTCTGCACGAGTTGGAGGCTTGGCTCCCGGCTCTTTGCCTGGGCTGGGCATCCGTTAGCAGCTCAGAACTGCAATCGAGCTTTGGGTTGTTTATTTTTTTTGTTTAATAATAAGGATTTCTTTCAGGCACTCACCTGCATTATTTTCATATGTATCATGTATTGAAATTTCTTCCCTTCTAGTTTAAATTTTTACAGTGCCTGCATCAAGAAAATAGCCTCAATCATAAACTTACAGTCAGTTTGGTAATACAATAATTTAATCATATTACATAAACACATTTCTTGCAAGAAAAATTGTTTTGAGTGAAACCATATGCACATGTTAATGGGAAATATTTGTCACACTTCAGCTGTGGAAACTGCTTTGCTGCCATTTTTTGTATTTGTTTAAATATTTATTAACAGCATCCTTCTGAAACTTCTCCAGAGAATATACACCAGATTTTTTTTCTTATTTTAATGCAGTAACTTGAGTACAATTTAGACCGTCTTGGATGTGATTCCAAGCAGAGCTGAATGAGAATGGAGTGATATGCAGTCCCTGATTGAGTATATGGCTGTAATTACACTTAGGGACTCTGCTGATGTTACATAAATCACTAGAGCATGATTCTAGCAATAGATAAATTATCATTTTGGGCTTTCATATAAATCAGTCTGTAGGGACTGTTCCCTCTGGAGCTTCTTCTGAAGAACTTGGTATGTACCGATCTTTTTTTGACTTCATGTCTTGCTCTTAGAAGTTGTGATACTCGTTTGGACCACTTCCCACCGTTTTACTGTGGTAAAACAGTTGCATTAAAAAGATTTTACTTTGGGGAGGGTTAAAATAGTGAATGCTGACAGGTTTGAAGTAATCTCCCTTACCTCCTAACGTGAAACTTGCTGTTTACCCTGTAAAGCTCCTCTCTGCAGAAGGACTGCTTGGTGAGCAGTGCTGGCCAGCGCTCGGGGTCTCGGGCCTGCCAAAACCTGTCTCGCACCTCTTGCTTTTTAGAAATCCCATGGGGACCATCGATTAGCTCCCAGCAGTGGCTATCCCTTGGTCAGAAGGTATTGCCTCCCTGTCAAGAGGTTCCCTTAAACCACCAGGCAGTGGTGACTGCTGTGTAAGGAGACCCTTGGTAGAGCGTTGATTCCTTGGCTGATGTTTTTGCATGCAAAATGCTTGGGATATCAGTTGTGTGTTATATGACTGTTCCATAACTCTGTGTGTTTGTGCCCAAAGATGTTGCGCACGAGAACCTAAAGGATGCTGTACGAGGTAGGGCCGTCTCTCCGCTGTCATCCCAGGACTTGGCTCCTCTCTGGTAGAGGCTGTCTCAGAGACCAGCGTTTTGTGCGTGACGTCGGGATTGTTTTTCTTGTGGTCGTCGTGTTGTGGGCAGCTGTGTTGGATTCCATCTGCCATTTTAATTCCCGGTCGCAGGGTCTTGAAAAGCCTTTCCACGCTTCTTCATCCTCGTGTTTTAGCCTGCATAACTTGGCGTCTTTACCAGGCTTCGTCGCGCCGCTGCCCGCTCCCTTTTCCACTTGGCGCTGGAACGCGGAGCCCCGGCCGCCGCGCGGACCCTTGCGGAGCTCTGCTGGTGCCCTGCTGCCCGGGCGGCCCTGGCCGCGCTCTCCAGCTCCGCTTGCCGTCTTCTAACCTGATTTTGGGGAAGGGCAAAGACCTTCTTTATTAGCTCATAGCTGCTTAGTTTCCTGATGAGTCTTTTGTGGGAGGCGTTTTCAAAAGCCTGCTATCCATGAGATGCCGATACGGCCATATATACCGAATCCCGCTGGACCCGCGCTTTTCCCCGGCACATTTGTGAGGCCTGACTTCCCTTTGCCAAGGAAGGAAACTGGCTTTCCTTCCCCATGCAGTGTGCTTATTCTATACTTCTAAATAATTTCTACCTGTTTCCTGATAAAGATGTCAGGTTAGCAACATGTATTACCCAGACACTCACTATAGTCTTATAAAAATGAAAACTGGAGAAAAAACCCTGCTGCTTCAGTGTATTCACTGTGGAAGAGTCTTTCCTCTCCCCTACTAACCAGCATTAATGTAGCATTTTCCGTGCTATTTTTTTTTACCTCGTTTCTGCCCAGGAGGAGAGTTTTATGTGTTTTCAGCCGTGGGGCTTGTGTTGCGAAGGATGTGGCGCGGGAAGCTCGGAGGCCTGCGGGAAGCCCGGCGCCGGTGGTCGCGAGGGAGGATGGGTGGCACTCTCGTTGTGTCTGGTGTCCGCAGGTGTGCGCGCTCCCTCGGGAATTCGGCCTTTTCTAGAGTAAGCACTGTAGGAAGAGTTACTGAACGCTGGGGAGGAACGTGTGTGTGTGTGTGTTTATATGGACACGCACCTAAATTGTCTCAGCCTGGGCCTGGTTCACAGCATTCTCCAAGAAGATAAAATATATTATTTTTTATTGTCCTCAGGAATAAGTGCTTGGCTCTATGACCTAGGCTAATTTGTCATATATGATTTTTTGTGTTGATGTATTTACGTACTATCTCAGGAGGCAAAGAAGAAAGCCAGCAAAGCCCTTAATGTTGTTTTAACGCCAGTTATTAATGCCCTTGTACTTTCTTCATAGGCTTGTGTTAGAAGCATAGATTTAGGTTGGCATGATAATAATAGTGCTATTGAGTTACAGAAAATGGCTTGTTATCAAGTGCTGAACTTGATAGAGCTTTTATTTCTTAATCCAGGGCAGTAAATACTTGTTGCCCTAATTCTATAAACTGGTTGTAAGATTATACAGTTCTACTTTTACATTGGTTGTTTTTATTCCAACGAGTGTGAGTTTTCTCTTATAATACAAAAATGCTGAAACATGGAAAAAACCTGCTGATAGAGGAAAGAAATGTTAGATACTTTCTGTAGCATTGAAGGAAAACTTGCTTGAATTCTGCCCTAGGTTTTCTCTCTCTCTTCCCGGGCGCAGCTCGGATGCAGTATTTTAACCTCGATGCCTGATAACTTCAGATCAAGTCCGAGGCAGTGACGTTATCACTACTGGGTGATAGGTCTGCAGGGCCGAGACGGTGATCTGGTGATCTCGTTCCACTTTCTCCTGACCTGTTTGCCGGTCAACCGGGTCTGTTCTTGCCCTTCCCGGCAGCGACGCCCGCGGCCGGCAGCCAGCGCGGGAAGCGGAGCTGCAATGGGCAGAGATTATAGAAGTTTCTGTTCTGCTTCTCCCAGGATTATGGGATCTCTTCAGCATTTATCTAAGTACCCCATATTTTGTGACATGTTTTGCCATATAAACTTCTCGGTGATGGGGTTGCGGCTTGTCTGAGATCACAGGCTATTTTGGGGGAATTTCTCAGCTGAAGTCGTCTCACTGGGGTCTGTCTTTAGCACCGAGTTTCTTGCAAGGCTGGTCTTGCCCTGCACCTCAGACAGAAAATCCAGTAGGCAGCATGGCGGAAAACATGGATGTTACGGCAGCAGCTCACTACAGACAAGACCATGTTTGCGTGGTGTTCAGCAAACGTCTACTGATAGATGTCAGTGCTTCATGGAGCAACGATTTGAAAATGCTTTTATTATGGTCAAGTCCAGAAGCCTAAGTCGTGTTTGAGAGCATGGCTTGCTGCTATGGCATGGACTTAGCCGAAACGAAATCCTGTCTCCGAAGACTTTACATTCTAATTTAGATTTTAGATATTTTCACACTGAAATATCTAGTTAGCATATATTCGCTGGAGGAAAGAGTGCTTAATTTTAATTTTGATGGTGATTTAATTCTGGAATAAAAAAATGGATTGAACATGCCATTTTATTTAATGGGTGAAGAAACATTTTATAACTTGGTGATTTATTTTGCAGTTTATATTTTTGGTGCTCACCTGTGTTATACACGCTCATGCATTACTCATCCCTCCCTTTCTCTCCTCCAAAGTGTTTTTTTTTTTCCTTTATAATGATACCCCGAAGTATGTGAAATGGAGAGTCCCAAATAAAAACCTGTTTTGGTGCAGGAAGTTTTCTTGATAACTTAGATAATGTTTGCTTTTACTTTCTAATGCCAAAACAACTTATAATAACTTATATATATACACACACGTGCACATTTATATAAAATAGTAACTTATTAGATGCCATTAAGTTAAAGAATTTCATGTGGTTTATAAAATAACACAAGTCCCCAATGGTGGCACTTATTGAAGTTATTGAAGCCCAACTGTGGGAGTGCTAGCATCTTAGCTTCCAATTTTGGTTCTTATTTATACTTGACATTTAATGTGCTTGACATCCTGATTATTTTACACCTACCTAATTTATTATAGCTCAAGGGATAATGACAATATTTTAAACAGTTGTGAAGTGTAGCTGTGTGTTATTAAGCAGATGCCACACTACAAATGGAAAAAAAAAAAAACCCCAAATATTTCTAAAATCATTTTCCTGCTTTGTATATCTCGAGGTCAACTGAACTTGTTCATCCAACTTGGTTAAGCTGGTAAACTGTGTTGTTCCCAGGAAGGTAAAACCTTACTGATATTTGATTTCCTTTTATTTACATATAAGCATATAAATACATATACACACACGTGTGTGTGTGTGTATAAATATATGTATATAAAATACATATGCTGGACTGCATGCTTATGTTGTGCTCTTTGAGATCTGGGGGTGAAGCACTGTAGTAATAGATTTCTGAGTAGTTACCGAGAGCTTATCTCTTCCTTAAGTCTGTATTAAAAGATGTAAAGACACATGAACTTGTCAACCTCTCTTTTATCTGTAGCACACACCCACTCCTGTTGCGGCAGATCTCAAAAGCAACTGTCCTGTGTCCTGGTGTCTAGATAATCTGGTGTAATATGAGAAATAAAGATACCACAGGAAATTGGAATGATTTAACTGGTTGTAGGTGCATTTTGTGTAGGGTCTGTTCTCCCTCGTTACCAGGTAAGTCTGTGAGCCCGGGTTGCCGCGTTGCGTTCCCGGGTGAGGGTGCAGCTCCCTGGGGTCGCGCAAGATTTTAGTGCGTTTCCGAAGGATAAAATCTGCCTCAGAGAAGGAGGCAGCAGAAGGGAAACGGTGGGAAAACCCAGTGGGTTAAAGAAGTAAAATTTGTGTTCGCAATTTCTTTGTTTCCTCTAATGTGAATTTTGCCTTGTGTTTTAACTACTGTAAGTACACTGACTACATGGAGTGTGATGAAGAAATGGTAAAATACTTCATTTCACAGACCCATGCAGGGACGTTTTAAGCACTTACCGAGTCCTCACAGAGCACTTGCCGTTACCCAGCAAGGGGTCCCTGAAACAGCACCAACTTAATGCCATTATAGGATTTTTTTTTTTTCTTTTTTAATCTTTATTCTGCAATCTTGCCACCTGGTGGTATACTCTGGCACTAAAGTCTGGTTGGAAGCCTGTTTTAAGAGTGATATTTACCTTGGCAGACAAGATCTGGAGAGCAGAATTTGAGGGTGGATCCTACCGTGCTTGGTTTCTGGAGCGCGAGTTCGGCGCTCGTCTTCCTCTCGAGCTTTGCGCTGTTGCCACGCTCAAGGCAAAGTAGCATCTTCAAATTGCTTGGAAGAAAAAAGTGACAGATATTGACTGTTTGGAGAACTTTGTTGTGCACAAACTCAAAAGATTTATTGGGAGTAAAAAATACTTATTTTTTGAATCTGGAGTCCAGTCAGATTCCCAATAGATTGAAGTTTGGAATAATTTTTTTCTCCTTCGTTGTGTCACTGCCAGGTGTTAGATGCAGGACTAGGTCTGTGCAGATCTTTGCAGTAAGTATGTCTGCTTTCCTTCCCCCTCTGACTTCTGCAGACATGGGAGAAGAAAACGTCTAGGAACATTGTTTAGTCCTTGTATGGAACATTTAGTCCTGGCACATTATGGACCTTAGACTTCAAAATAAAACTGAGGAATAGTTTAAAAAGGAATAGCGTCCATGACCGGAAATTCCCAGATAAGAATTATGTTATCTAAGAAGTTACCTGTGTTATGGTGACGTTTAAGGGGTGTTGTACAAACACAAGTACTTCAAGCCCAAGCAATATGAAATGTAAATAAAAGTTTAAACAATCCAAATACACTTAGGAATAAGGTGGAGACTGAAGGAAGTCAAAGAGACAGAGGAAACGATGCCTGTAAAGACCTAGCTGAAGGAGTGCTGGAGAAGCTTGTTGCGTTACGTTTATCCAAGGTGCAGCAGACATGGTCTTACAGGTCTCTGCGTAGAGACCCCCACTGAAAGACGTTTTCATTTATTGTTCAAAGAGCATAAAATAATCCAATTTCTGCAAGGTGAAGCCAAACAAATATGGTTTACCAAGAAATGTGATGGATAGGTCATTAATTGGAAGTTTTAAGTCAGAGGTGGATGCCCTCTCTTCCCAGAAGACAGCCTCCAGCTGTGCCAGATGCTGTTGCTTGATACTGGAGTAACTGAGTAAATTTCTGTGATTAGGGTCAAGCACAGCACCGGACTGGAGCACAGCAGTTCCCTTTTAATGTGAAAATAAGTGGGTTTTGCTTTGTGTTTTTTTAATCTTTCTTTGCGGTATAGCGTTGATGTATTTGCACGTGTCCAGCAGGACCGCTGTTGCTTGCAGAACTGCTGCCGGTGCCTTGGGTATGCCGCCCTGGGTGTTTATTACGAAACAAGACAGTGTGTCATTTATCTGTGATAGTGGTACATTGAATTTAAGACCTCTTAATTACTTGCATCCAGGTCCATGTGTAAGGCACTGAGGACCACGAGCATCTCCTCCCGCTCTCCCGCCGCGTGCACCCACGCGCTAGCGCGGCTCTGGGCCAGGTGGTCGTCCCTTCGGTGCTCGTCCCTGCAGACCCCCGCCGTGCTCCGCTGCGCCTGCCTGGGCGATGCCGTGCAGCACAGCAAAGCCCTCTTCTGCGTTTCTCTCCTTCTGCCTTCTCCTGCGCGAGGCAGAGCAGCAGGCAGAAAAGCTGATGTAGCCGCGTGTCCCGTGACGGGCACTGTCTGTTTTGGTGTGTCTGTCTGCACGGAGCTCCCCTCTCTGCTCCGCGTTGGCGTTCTGCAAGCGTCCGCCCCGCGCTGTGCGTTAACAATGTTGAACAGCCCTTCTGGAGCGGCTGCGCGGCTCCGGGGGCTGAAGGTTTAGACTTACCTTCTTCAGGATGTTAGCTGTTTTGAAAAACAATGGAAATTTAACCCCTTGGAAGTCCCCAAAGGCCTGCCTTAAAAATACTGCTTAGTAAAATACATGAGAAGCAAGAGCGTCACCAAGGCTGCAGTGTTAATAGATGGACAAAATTGAGGACTTGGTTGGGACTGAGGCGCGTCTTTCCAAGCTGTCAATACCCATCCTTGACCAAACGGTTAGAGCTTTTTAACCACGTTATTTTACTGCGTGATGGTCTGTAATTATTTATGACACTGGGGGTTTGCTCTTGGTTCTGCTCATCCCGCAGGGTGTCTTTTAGGTGGGTCCTTGTTTGCGCCATTAATTTGCTTCCTTCGCTAGGGTTTGTCAAGTCTAATTATCCCTTTTCTTTCTTCCAGTTTTGAAGCCCACGTTGATTAGCCGACGCAGAAAGCCGCAGCTGGGTATGTGACCTGGGACCCTGTTTATGAGGGACTCGCTCGTTTTCACCAGAAGACAGCACTGTACGTTGTTACTTCTTCTCCCCACAGTTCAAAATCAGCTCTTGTAAGTTTAATAGAAATCCCTGAGGAATGCAAGTCATACTGATAACTAAGATCTTGACTTTCAGGTTAGTGATACTGATCAAGGAAATAGAAGTTGTCTGTTTGCTTTACCATACCAGTAATGGGAGTTTTCTTCCTCATAACAGTGTGGCTTGTGGCTTTGCATCATTTAAGGACCTCAGTTATTTTGGAGGCTGAATCTGCCTTCTCTGTACACTGGGTTGTATAAAGTGCGGGGTTAGTGACTGTGAGAAATGTGCGTTTCAGCAGCTGATGGATAGACTGCGTTGGTAAAACACACGGCATGAAGTGTAAAGCACACGTGCAGAGAGCTGCTTAACGACACCCACAAAACCAGGTGTCTCTAGTGGAGCTCTAGCTTCCTTCCCCTCTCTCTGCTTGCAGCTCAATTTTTGGGGCTAAATAATGTTTTCTCTGTACAGTATTTTTCCACAATTATAAATTTATTCTTTATAAAATATATCCCACATTTTAATTACAAAAGAAAATTGCAGAGATGAAATATAAGCATCATAGTCTGTACCCCAAGTGGGAACGAATAAATGAAAGTTACAGTAGTAACATTAGATGGCCTGACCTTTTTTATATCAAGAGCTATATTGCACAAGCTAAAACTTAATAGAAGTAGGAATTATTAAATATAGGTGAAGAGGTGATACATATGCTGTCATAATCTCTCCTGAATCTTTTCCTGTTCTGTGCAATTCTTCTGCCTCAACAGTCAAGAGACATTTTCATTTCTGGAATTACTTGTTTGTTTGTTTTTTAAATATTTTTAAATTTTGGAAGCACTGCATTTACATGATGCTCCACTTACACTAGCAGGAATCCAAACAACACTATCGGGTACAGAGCCGCATCTGTTTATTTCAGGCATTACTTTAGTAATGAGTCCATTAGAAGTCAGGCAGCTCCGAGTAGATGAACTTTATAAACACATGAAATTGAAGTTGCCTGGCTTGCTCTGAAAGTATGAAAAGTCCATTGTTTTCTAAGTGAAGATGAAAAGCTGTGATTTATTCTGGATTTTCTGGTTTAAAAAAAGTAGCTCTAGTCATTCAGGAGTGGTTATAAAAATAAATGCACAATCTATAGTTTCATGGATTACCTCTCCTGTTGGTAAAGGTTCATAAAGAAGGGGGAATGAGGTATAATATTCCAACTTTTATGGAAAAGGGGAAATAGCTCTCACTACCTACTAAATTAAATCTTAAGTTTATGAAATAAAATCAATAAAGAAAAATTAGTAAGCATTTACTCTTAGAATTTTATATGGTGAAGTATGAGATTACTTTTAATTTTGATGATTACAAGGGGAAGTCTGAGCAGATCTGCTTTATGACGGCAATGAGATTCCTCCCAGTACGGTAGCGCTATGGGTTAGTATGCTAGAAGAAAAGAAAAAGAATTAGAGTGGCTGACATTCATTTATCAAAACTGGCATCCAAAAAGCTTTATTTTTTTTCCTCTCTCTAAATAAGCAAATGTAGGCAACATGGGAACTTAGCAAGACTAACCTATGGTTTTGAGTGACTTTTTCTGTTTCTAAAACACCCGCCCCATGAAACATGCAGACTTATGGCCAGGAATGAAAAAGACAAAGAAATGAACAGCAACTGCAAAAATAAAAAGGCTTTCTAAATTTTACTTAAGTAATTAAGAGAGCTTTCCATAGCATATAGCTTAGCTACTGTAAAGTTCCTACAAAGACGACTGTAAGAGCTAATTTTATATTATTTATTTACTTTTAGACTATATGTTAAAAAGCTGAAAGTAACCATTGTATCATGAAGTTTCTAAAAAGTGCTATATTGCACAAAATGACACTTGCACAACTTTCTAGAGTATATTCAAAATATGTAATATTTGTATATAGAAATTATTGAAGATTTACTGTTTTATCACTAATAATTTCCAGATGAATTTCCACTAGAGCTATACTTCTCAGGTACCTGTGTTCATTGATAGGCTCTTACAATAAAAACTAGTTTAGTCTATATCTAAACTTTTCTTCTTAGTGCCTATATATTTTTCCAGTGTGAAGCAGGACGACAATACGGTCATAAGGACCATGTTGGCAGTTGTAACGTTGCTAAGTTAGTGCGGTGTGTTAAGCACTACTTCTTATTGACATCGCTCCTATTTGCCTGCAGCAGTTTATCAGCGTTGCTTTAATGAAGATTTTTAATGGGCGCTGTAAGCTGTGCGGAGCAAGCGTTATGGCACGCTCTGAGTGCCGAGATTCGAGAGTTGGTTTTTTTTAAAACCCTTAAAATAAGCAGTCTATAATATTTAAGTGTCAGACTTTTAAAGGTCTGTAAGAGCCTGATGGACTAAAACAGACTTACTGCTGAAAGAGCTTTCCCAGTAATTCGGTTATAAAAAATAGACGCACAAAAAAAGGCTTTTCTACTTTTCTTGTAGCAAGGGCTTGAAATGCCATCATTTTATCTTTTCTTAATGTAACACACAGTATTTTTTCATCTCTCTCTGGAGGGCGAGCTGCAAGGCACAATCACAAAACTTGTATTAAAATTAAAAGACTCCGAAAAACGTGCTTGTATAAGAGTGGCCCCGCCATGAAGAGTACCCTTATGTACTGGAGAAACTTTTAGGAAGCTCCAATGGGCTAATGCTGTGGTTGGACCTGGATCATGCTGTCTTTCGACTGAACTCACAGCTGGAGCCGAGGCTGCGTTTGCGTGAGATGCTGTTTGTCTGCAGCTGCCCCGGCTGTGCGAGACCTCGGCACGAGCTGCGGGTGCCCGACCGGGAGGCAGGGCTGGTCCGTCCGGGATGGGGGCCGGGGGCTCGCAGGGATTGCTCCTGCCTTAGGAAGGCCGTAGAGGCGACTGCAGCTCCCGGCCCTTCTCAGACACCGGCGTGGCAGAGCCCACGCGCTCTGGTTTTGGGGCACGCGCTGAGTGGGTGAGGCAGGTGCTTTGGGCCGCTGCATTGCGTCTTCCCTGCCCGGAGGTAGACGGCGGCTGTGACGGAGGAGGAGGGAGTTGGGGAAGGGGGTCGGAGGCTGCTGCCGCCGGCGAGGAGCTCCGCGTGGGCACCCCGGCCCCGGGCTGTGCCTCGTCTTGGCCCTCGCGCTCCCATGTGCGTTGGCGACGTTCGTTTTGTAGGGCTGATGTCAGAGGCAGTCCCGGTCCATCTGTCCTTGTGTTACTTTTCCTGGGAATATCTCCTGCATTTTGAAGGGGAAGAGGAATATGCTCTCAGTTTTTTTTCCCCCCACTTGTTAGATGCCAATATGGTGTTTTCCATTCAGAAAAGCGGTGCAGAAGCAGAGTGCCTCTGCGCCTGCCGCTACCTGTGCAGGAATCCTTTTTTTGCAGCTAAATTAGAAGTATGAAGAACTGTGCAGGTGTTTGAACTCCCCCTTTGAACAGCAGCCCCCGTCTTATTAATTAACCTCTTATTCTGCTACCTAAAGTAAATGCCACTGCGTAACCGTACCATGACTACTTACTGTCAGGCTTGTTATTTTAAGAGGTCAGCGATGGTAATGTTACAACATAACTACACTTGGGGAGAGGATAACAGTAGGGGATATCTGGATCTTGCAGATTAGCTGCTCGTGGGAGCTGTGGCAGCCCCTCGGGAGAGGGGAGGGCTGGCGCTGCTCGGTGCCCCCCGCCTGCTCTCGGGGGTCCGGGCCGACCAAGCATCATGGTATAGTGACTGTCCAGGGCAATGTGGAAAAATACCACATGGAAACAGAAAAAGCGTAAAAATTAATGATATTTTAATGCGATAAAGCTAAGGCAAAATTTTATATGAAAGAGATGGGTGTTCAGTGTTTTGCTGCTGCACTCCTTAGGTCTGTGCAGTGCTCAGAGTTGCCTTCTGGGTGCTGCTCAAGACATTTGTGGGGTTTGTATGTATTAAATATGCAATTAACGTATAATGCCAGGTTTTTTTTGATTATCAAATGTTACCCTCAAGTTTACATATTTCTTACTTGTCTTAGTGCGAATTAGCTGTTGAAAATCACAAAAGTGATCAGTGCTGGCTGGTTTCCCTTTTCATACTGTGCGTGCGCGGTTTTGGGGTGATGAAGAGCACGTTGGGTCACTGCGGTCCAGATGGTTTGAACAAACTGGGTAAGGTTAGGAAGAGCGAGGAATCGGGTGAGACTTGAGCAAAAGCCCAGATGCCTGGAGAAAATGGGGCCGGTTACTCAATAGCCATCGTTCCTGTCTTGGGCTATGAACTCCAGCCTGTCCCTGATGTGATGGTTCGATCCTGTGCTGCCGTCTGAGCTAGGCATCTTGGTTCCCATGATATCAGGGAAATTAAGTTTATGTGGAATTTTTGGTAGATTAGGGCACAAGTGAAACAGCATTTGTTTTAAATCGCATTTTAATATCACATTACTCATGTGGTTGTGTTGTTCTTCCATGTTACTTTTGATGCGTTTTTTGATTAAAAAACATTTTGTAGAAGTTGAATGTTATGAAAAAGATAAAAACTTTACAGCAATAATATTGTTTATTTTGTAATTTTAATTTGGTCTTTCCTCTTTATATTTGGGGTTCCTTGACTGTCACTAAAATAGCTGCTTTGAAAATTGGCATTTGACCAAAACGAAATGGTTAATTGCCTATTGTGAGAGGCCTCTGTGTAGTACAGTATCGCTCAGGAACCGCACTCGGAAAAAGCATTTGATCAGTACTGCTGTTGCAGCCACCTCTATGTGGCAGAGCAGGGATTTTTTATGGGTAGCGCTTTCCCCATCTTCCTTTCCTGAATAAACCGAGCGTGCTCTGGAGCGTGCCTGCAAACAGCAGTGCTCCCCGTGTTCTCTTTGAAACAAATCATCTCCGTTTCTCATGGTGGTATTTCCTTGACAATACCAATCAATTGCTTGCCGTCAAGTAACAGTCATCCTCCATGTATTTTAAAACACAAAATTCATGTCTGCTCCATTTGTTGCTTAGTTTTTTAGCAGGCTTTTTTTTAAAGCTACAGATTTTGTACGTATGTTATGCTGAGTTTATCGAAATTCATCTGTCTCTTTCTAGAGTACATAAAGCCCAGGCTAATGCTTTCCTACCATTTTTCCCTGATATACAACATACGAACATGTATTTTTCCATGCCACACCAAAGGTGCTGAATACAATTTGAATGGAAATATGTACATTGCAATGGAGATGTGTTAATATTTGTCTTTATTCACTATATTTCAAAGGGCGCGTGCCAAATCTCGCTTGACACACAGAGGACACTACGTTGTACAACTTTAGCCCTCAAAGGCAGAGAGAAGCATTTCCTTCCTGCATGTCTTAGGTTTTCTGCTGCTGTGGGTGGGCGAAGGTTACACCACAGTTGCGCCGGCGTTGCTGATTCTTCCTCTTGGCCCATGACTCCTGTCTCGTCTTCCCTGTTTCAGGCAGGACCTGCAAAGTGTGTGTGTTCAGCAGAGACTGGGTTTTTCTCCCCCCGATTTTGTCCGAGCTCTTTCCTAGGCCTCTTCAGTTATTCTGGCACTCTTCTCCCCTCCTCTTCCCTCTGCCCCAAAAGCGTGGTTCCCTGCCGAGATCAGGCATGGCTCTTCTTAGACTACACAATACTTCCTCTTTTCCTTTTAATTGTTAGAGCCTATACTTTGCCATGTTGTTTATCTGCTTTAAATTTAAAGTCTGGGTCTCACCTGCTGTTACCATGGCTTTTAGAGCTCCACTGACGCTTCACTCAGTTGTGCTTTCTTATCCAAATTCTCCATTTGCTTTCAACTCGATACCGCTCTCTCTTGCAATCCCAGCCACTTTTTCCCCTGGAGAATTCCTTTAAGCCGGTATTACTAACACCTTTCTTGAAAGGGCCTTTGGTACTTCCCAGCTTGTGCAGAGGTCTGCCGTCCCTCGTCGTTCCTGCCTCTCTCTCCCTGCGCCGAGCCGAAGGGCAGGCGAAGCTGGAGAGGGGCTGGTGACAGCCCCAAGACGGGTCGTCCTTGCCCACCTTTTCCCGGCTCTGCCAGCTGTGCCGCGCGCTTCCTTGCGCTGTTTTGCCGGGCCCTGACTTCAGGCTCCTCATGGCTTTGTGCTGTGCCCGTCTGGGAGTGCTCCCGAAATGCAGGGCTTGTGTTGTGGCTTCTCAGTTAGACCTACATCACTTTGTGCTCGGAGAGATTGGCCACCTCTGCTTAGGCCCAGGCTGGGACTTGTCGGTAATCTCCGTGCAGACGGCAGCGCCTCGGTACCGAGTGAGGCGATGCTTCGGTTTTTGTGTGCGCCAGCAACGCGGGGTGTGCAGCCAGCTACGTCAGCGCAGAAAATATTTAAGAATACATGTAAATGCAAGGTCTTACAGAATATGCAACTTCATTACTTATTGCTTTTCATTTGATTCTCCTGGAAGATTTCTGGAGAGCTTTCTGAGAAGTTTTTTTGGCCATATCACTTCTTTTCCTTCAGGCTTATGCTAATTTTCTTCCTTTGTCTGAGCCCCTGAACACTTGTTATCAATAGCTACAATGTCCTGCCACCCGTGGTGGAATGTGTTTCTTCATTACGAGCCTTTTACTGCTTTCTCAAATTTTATTTTTGATTAGCTGCCATGGAGTTTCTTACATACCCTTTTCTTGTCCTGCAAAACTTCATCATCTGATGGCTGTGCAGACTGCTTCCTCCCGTTTGCTTTTGCCCGAGCTGCTCAGAAGCACACGGTGGTGACCAGGGTTGGGCTGTACTAAGTTTAGCACAAGAGAATATGGTGCAGTGTAGTTTTTTCTTTCCTTACAGTGAAAGAGCACTGCAAATGTACAGGTTTGGTTGAGAGAGACTTGCTCTAAATTGTGTCAGGATATCGAAGATAACACAGCTTGTTATTCTGAATTTGATAAGCGTTTGTTAATGTCATTGGCTGCAACTTTATATCTCTATTTTAGAATCAGTTATATATTTAAAGGCCCTCTTTAAAAATCAGGATATAAGCAGCTGTTTACCACTCCCAATAAAATCTTAATGAAAATGATGTGCTGTGAATCCTTCTGCCCAGAACAGAAGAGAGCCACAAATTATACCTGTGGTTGGCTTTATGAATGTAAATATGTAGCTTGCTTTTTGTCCATTTAAAAAAATGACTTTTTCATCCTCAGTTTCATCCTGAGTCCTGTTCCCACAGCTCTCCGACACCTCATCTGTAGTAGGTAGTTTCTTCTCTCCGCCAACATCATCTGGAACAGAGACTGAAAGCATGGAAATGTGAGAGAGTGAGTGATGGAGAGAAGCATGCGTGCCTGTGAGAGGCATCTGTAACGGCACTGGATCGTCAGTGTCAGAAAGTGCCTTGGCAGGCAGCGGCGCATAGCTTAGCACGTGTGGGAGGAAGCCGCAGGAACGGTTTTGTTTCTCCGTAATGAATTCTGTCCAAGCAGCTGGCGTGAGCTACGTCCCGGAGATGAAGCGGTACCATAGGTAAAAGTGCTGCTGTCTGGCACGCAGTAATTCATGTGATGTTTGCCAGTGAGGCTGCTGGAAAAATGACTGCTGGGGAGAAATGCCTAATAAAACAGAGCAAAGAAGAATGTTCTACATTGGTATTTTTATCCTCGCACCCCAGAGTCTAGGTCTGATTAGAAAGAGTAAATTACAGCTTGAGATAACTCCAGGTAATTCTTTATAAGCAGGTTGTATTAGGCAGGAGAAACCTACTTAGGAAACAGTCCATGGAAGTACAGAAAAGGTTGTCGGTGTGACCTCAATAACTTCTTTGTGCCTGCACTTCTCCCAGTCCCTTTTTATCACCCTCTGATTTGTTCCTCTCGTTCTGGGATGCAGACCTCCCTCTCGGGTTGGGGCTGATTTGCTGCTTTTTTCGCCATACCTCGCTGCTGAGGAATACTGCATCTTTCCCTCATCCCACAGCTCCCTAGGGAAACGGCGCACAGCCTTGCTGGAGTAGTATGAATCACCGCTGTAAATGTCTCTGTCAGTCTTGCTTGAGAAACTGTACTGAAATGGAAATGAAATCTGTGCCCAATGGGCATAGACGTAACTTTCAACAACTAAACTCTGTTTTTTTTCTTTTTTCTCTCTTGTTTCTTTTAAAAGTGCATGCATTTCTGCTTGTCAGTGTGCTTTATGATGATGTGAAATGAAAATAAAGCACGTACTTTGCAAGGAGGTGAGATTAAGGGTGTTGCTGAATCTTAGACAGTTTTTCTCATATGCCTTTCCCCAAATCCCATAAAGTAGCATTCCTGAAAATAAATGAAGGCAAATAATGTAATTATATACAGACAAATAGTTATCTGTATGTACAGGCATATGTATGTTATACATGTTTATATTATATATGCGGGGGGGTGTGTATCTACATATATATATATATGAATGCTGTATTTACGTATACAGGCAAATAGTTACATATGGTTGTTGACAATGGCCAGCAGCAGATGTTTAGGAAAAGAATTTAAGTACCAAGGTAAGTTCTAGTTTCTATAAATAATGAATGAGAGACTTTTTGGATCAGAAGATATGTCTGAACTGGCATTTGTAGTAATCACAAGTAGGTCGTTTCTAGGCATCATAGAGCCAACTGAGTTTTGAAGAGAGACTTGATAGATTTGGTTGGTGGATTTTGCAGGTTAGTGGGATTTCATTTCATGGACAGCAATAGTGGTTATCCCAAACTCTGGTGAAGGACATCGGTGCGGGACAAGGGCGTATCTATGACCAGATTACCAGGTCATGGAGGACCCTGAGAGTGAGGTGGTGTTTGATGTGATTGTGAAAGAAAGAAAGAAGGAAAACAAAACCAGGGGGATAATGCAATCAAAGTCAAGAGCCAGCACGATTGTTTTAGTGAGTATTTTAGAATAGAATTAAAGGGTAGCAAATTGGGATTTGCCAAGGCTAAGGTGGAGAAGATTGCAATAGTTAAGACATGAGATTATTAAAGATCAGAGAATCGTTTCTGATTTTCCTACCCTTGTTGTTCTGTGTTGCCTTTGTGGAATTTGAATTAATTTTGGGGAAAAAAAGGCATCAGGAAAAGGAAGAATTAAGGAAAGGGGGAAAGAAGGAGAAAAGACAACCCTGCTAGCCTGAGAAATTATTTCATTACAATCTGTAGGTGAAATAAGAATGGCAGATGTGAAATCCCCGCAAACCAACATGAGCATTGATAACAAAGTGAACTGCAAAACATTTTTCTTTTTGCACATGCATGCATCTGAATACCCGTGGGTGTTTGTGTGCATGTTCCTGTGCACACTCATGTAGTTCATCACCAACAGTGCTCTACTGAGATTTAAAAGCTTCAGTTGTCTTCCATCTGGAGCCTCATTTTAATCCTTTGATTTCACTGCTGAGAGTCTTGACCCTTGTGATGGTATTATTTTTTCATAAAGATTGTGTTCAATGTGGCTTTTATTAATCTGTAGTCAGATTCAGTAAAAATCAAATGAATTTGAAATTATAAATTAAAGAAGCATCCCTAGGTTCTTTTACTTTGGGTCCCCTCTCTGCACTGTGTTTACAAAATGCATCAGTGTCTCATGAGGCATTTTCAGAGTTTTTGTGTTCATGGTTCAATCCTTATCAGTTATAAGAAGCTGGTAACTGGTATAAATTATTCATTTTGATGGTGTAGCTATTTTGGTGGTGCACACATAATCTTAGATACGACTTTACATAAAATGGATGGGAAAATGCTAGTTTATATACCTCCTCCACCTATCTATTTAAATGAAAATCCATAAAACTTGAGCAGGAGACTGTCATTTGGATTTATTCGGAAAGAACATACTTTAAAAAGACTCTGGGGAAAAACAAGAAAGGAGCTTAAGAGTGGTGAATGGTGCTCAGCTAACCGTGGAGTGGAGGTTTCTCCGTAGGCAGTATCAGAGCTGACCCTCGGCTTTCAGCCACAGATGTTTGCAGTACATGAAGATAAAGCGATCCAAGCCAGATAAAATAAAATTGAAAGTGCAGAAAGTCAAGAGATAAGATCTGTGTATGTTCTCCCACATGAAACAAACAACTGCTCAAGAAGGGTTTTTTTTGCTGGTTTAGAAAGATAGAAAGGACAGTTCCCTCTTGAGAGGTTTTGGAAGAGGGCTGGATGGGGTGAGATTTCTGGGGACCGATAATTGGAAAAGTTAACCTTCAATAAACCTTTTCTATAAAGTGACTTTTTTAAAGTTAAAATCTTCTGCATCAGTTAACATGTTACTCATGTTACCATATGCCATCTTCTGTTATTTTTATTGCTGTGGTTGCTGGCTTGAAGTTGCTACTAGTCTGTTGTGTGGTGTGTAAAATTCAACATCATAAGGAAAATAAGATGCCGTAATAATAATAATATGACAGGTATTTTTTAAATACAGTAACACAGTCCTTAAAACTACAGTCTCATATATATAATCAAAATAAAGAGGTATATTGAAAACAAGTTTGCTATAACTTTGCATGAACACTGAATGAATTCAATGAAACATCTACTACATGAGATTTGGTCCCTCATTGATTCCTGAGAAATAATCCAAATTTCTCAGTGCAGGAAGTGATGTACTAAAATACTAATTTCATTATAAGTTTATTATGTATTTCAATAGACATGACAGTAAGACTGCAATATCACTTGTAGATTTTGAATATTTCTGCAATCCAGGATTTAACAGGTTTTTTTCTCCCTTTCCAATAGCTCTCCAAAATTTCATGTCTAATTTCATCTTTTTCTGAAGTAGTCCTGTAATTCATATTCAGAAATAATGGGAAATTCTCCTAGAAGAAAATCATAATGTTTTATGCAAAATGGCTTACAGGGAGCACTGCTGATGCAATACAACCTGTCTTTTACTGCAAATGACTTGAAGGAGCAAGAGATTGAAAATCTCCTAATGTGTTTTTGAAATTGGTGTGTCAGCACAGTGTATTTCACAAGCGCTGCTGGGATACTGTACAAATTGTATTTGTCTTTTGATTTTAATTTTATACCTGGAAAGGATTAGGGAATATTTGTTTGAGCTGATGGCCAAATGATAAAATAGAAAATACTTTTAGAATGGAAGATGCATATTGCTCAGATGAATGCGGTATGAGGAAGAATTTATATTGTTTCATCCCTTTATGTGAATGATGTAGAAAAATTTTTTTTTAGCAAATTTCCTTCTACCTGCAATGCCAAGTCTCTATCTTATATTTACTATTAGTTGATTAGTGCAATATTATTCATGGCATTGCTCCCTACTGAAAAAATATCCCACGTAGCATAGTCTTATCTGAAGAAAAGTGTAATTTCCTAGAAAGCAGTATTTAGCCATTGATTTATTTCCTTGTTCTGTCATTCCACCATCTTTTTCTTTTTTCCAGAGCTGCTCTCTGTTGATTGTGACCTTGCAAGCTGACAAATTAATTCCAGTGTATTAGGAATTCATGCACGCTGCTACTCAGTCTCATATTTTACAATATGCATATATAATAGGTGGTATTCTTGAATTCAATTTAAAGGAGTTTAATTTTGAACAACTCAAACTCAAATGCAGCAAAAGCTTTAAAAGCTCATCCATCTTTTTCCTGCTCTCTCCTCAGAATAGCTCCCACGTTCCTCCTCTCGGCTGAGAATACTTTGCCTCTAATCTCTTCGGAGGCAGAGCAGAGCAGCGTTCACGGGAAGATTACAGAGCCTAGCTGGAAGATGTGCCCAAAATCTCTCGAAACTCTTAGTAGCCACAAAATGGGTCAGTCACACTAGACTACAATCTAGAAACGTTGCCTTAACTGACAGAGAGCCTCCTTATAGGCCCGTGAAATTTTGGTTACAAAAACAGAAAGTTACCCCATTTCCCTCTCCCTAACAGACCCTTCTTCTCCATCTAACCCCCCAGTGAGCTCTCCAGGGAAGAAAAACACAGCAGAAACATTGTTAATGGAGCGTAGGGAAGGGTGGAGTAAATTTTCTACAGATTTAGCTCTCTGAAATCCCTCTTCATGGGTCAAAGCAAGTGCCAGCAGTGATGCATGGGAAGTAGGGAGCGCACGCATCTGGGAAGGAACATGTGGCTCTGCCCTTCGGGGCAGCTGCTGAGGTGTATGGGAGCGCTCCACTGCCAGGTAACTTTGCGGGGTCAAAGAGCTCTTTAACCTCAAAATTGAAATACTTTGATTTATATCTTAAAACAGCATTGTAAGGAGCCCATAGAACCTGTATTCAAGGAGGAAAAATAATAAAATGAAGCAAAAATCCACACAGATTTTGCATCATGGGATTGTCCATGAGTAGCTGAGTTATGTGGCTTTCAGAGATGAACGTGGACGTAAGACGTTTATTTGTCACTTATGAATGAGAAATCAGAGTGTGCAGAAACTTTGCTCACATGAGCAAACAGATTTAGGTGCAAGAGTTGTACGCAGGTTGGCTTTGTGGTACTTGTCTTCTGTGACATATCTAATTCTATAATTGCTTTTGGTACGTTTGTTTAGGCCTAATTCGGTGTATAAAGATAAGGTAATCATTCACCACTTAATCTCATTTTTCAAGTGTCGAATAACACGATAGGACAATAAAAACTTAGACATCCAAGTTGGGAGTAAAGAATGGAGGCCAGTATCTTGAGCAAAAGCAATATTTGAACAGTAAAATAGGCAGGATAAGCGGAAAAATCTACCTCAAAACATGTCATGCTTTAGCAAACAGCTTTACGTTACTATTTCTACTTCATAAATCTTGTGTGGAAATTTGCTTTCATGAAATGTGTACAGCTCTACCGCAAACACCACATGTAGGTTTCAAAAGAGGACATGGTTCAGTCAGTATTGCTGTACCATTAGGGGCATTTTATGGTCGGCTGTATAAAGTTACAGGTACCTAGTTAATTTTTAGTTTTGTACTATTGCTCAGGTGTACTCTGTGTAAATATGCCTTGGTCCAGGCGGAAAAAAGACTGGGACAGCTTTTAGTGTGTTTGCGATAGGAATGGCAGAAGTTGCTCTGCATGGAGAGAGGAATTCACAAGGTGAAGGAGGAGGCAGTTGTCCTTGGGCATCTGAGGAGGTCTAAAACATAGGCAATAGTGGTGTTGATGCTTCCCCTAGGAACCTGTGTGTGTGAGTTATGTTTACTGTTGCCTACTTGTTTATATGTAAATAAAGCTATTGCAGCTTTCTTTCCCTCTGTCATGCCGTGCTAGCCTCATGATGTGGAAGAGCCGTGTGGGCACCTGGGGAACGTTCATATTGCGATTCACGTTAAATTTGTTTGCCGGGTGTTTGCTACTTGCCGCACTCAATTGATTTTTTTTTTCTTTCTGTGTGGCAGAATGTGTGTTCTTTGGTTTTAATGTAATAACTGAAATATAAAGTCTTTCTGGAGGATTAGAGAAGGGTGGACTGTACCTTCTTTCATGCTTTCTGGACGCCCAAGTGAGATGAGGTCCTCCTGTCACTTCTTACTATAGATGTATGAACAACTGTAGCATCACTGTAGAGCTGATTATATTGTGGCTCTCTTAGAGTGCGATGGAATAAAAATCATGAATTAATCGCTTCAGTGGACCTTCACTCCTCTTAGAGCACAGTTTCACTATACTATAAATGCTCGGTATTATGTCAGTTCTCTCCAATGTAGTCATTATCACCTACACACTAGGTGTCAAGTGCTGCTTTCTGAAGAGATTAGTACCTTCCCCCCCCCCTTCTCCTCCTCCTCCTCCTCCCTCACACTTGCTCAGCTAAGTAGAAGAAAATCCAAATTATCACAATCATATAGGATGGAAGACCTTTTAGTAAATGCCCCCGATTTCATTGCTGGTTCAAGGAGAGAAATAGGGTACAGGATTTGATTCTCCTTCACTAGCACTTTTAAGCTGACCTAATTTCACCTGACGTCAGTAGGTTTAGCTTGGCAGGTCAGAGCGGAAGAGGGCCTAAGTCTTTCAAAACCTCCCTACACGCTGCAGAATGGTTAATTAAGGAACGGGGTGTTGCAAGCTAGATGCTGTAGAAAAAAACGCAACTGTTCACTTTCTCCGTAATGGGGAAGGGAAGCAAAACTGCAATCAAAGTAACAATGAAACCAAATCCGAATGAAGGGGACTTTGAACCAGAATAGACCTTTTTTGTTGTTTTTCTTTTTCTTTGTTACTTCCTTAATATACACTCATAAAATTTGGCTAGTTGGACTCTTATCAGTTATTTGCCAGTCACCTGCAACAACCACTCTTTCCTCTTTTGTAAGAACATGAATTTGCTGTCTTTTATCAGGAAAGACTGATGAAAAGGAAGACTAATGAGGAGACTAACTAAAAGAAAAAAAGGGAACAAAGGGGTGACTGGCTCTTTCCCGGTCGATATTGCGTTCATTTGCACACTCCCTGGGCACCCAACAGGGAGACCAAGAGCAGGAAACAAAAGTTGTATTACAACGGGAAAAACCTAATGAAGTCCCAAGCAACCCATGCTCTTATCTACTAAGGCCTGCTATTGTAGCAGAGAAAGATGATCAGCCTTCTTTGATTTAGGTTTTGCTTATAAAGGTAGAAGAGAAAACATAACCAGCCACTAAGAAACAAGAAAAGTTGCCACCTTGGGAAGGTGGGGTACATTTTTTTTTTCCTCATCTCAAACTTTTGGGATTTTCAGTCAAAGCAACCAAATGCATGATCTGGATGTTTCTGCTGAAATCTGCACTGAAATTGTTTTAAAAACTTTTCATTTTCTTCTGCTTCCTATTTAGCATTCCTTTGAAGCAAATGAGTCAGATTAATATGCCGTGCGTCTATCTTTTTTTTGCTTTGAAGCAGACCTGTGCACACAGAAGCATAGTATTCCGTCTCTGGATAGTCTTATTGATGAGTAAAAGGCGATATACTGTAGATGGAAAGTTTTAAATTCTGTTGAGTAATGCAATGGCACCAGCAGTCTAGGCAATGACATTTCAGTGTATTCGATGTAATTTTCAGTTCAAAATGTTTAATAGCTCTGTTGCACTCATCTTTTCTGGAGGAGTTTCATGTTTTTGGAGCAGAGGTTGCTAAGCTGTGGCGCTCACGTCAGCAGTGGCCCACCTCCACGTGGCGCGTGGAAACGGCAGCTCCCAGTTCTGTCTGCGCAAGCTGGGCGCCTTTACGCAAGCTGCGACTGTGCCCTGCCGACTGGCCTGGTTTGCTCCCTTCCCTGGAGCTCTCTGCGTCCCACATTGCCCGCGGGGCCCTGGTGGTAACAGGGCCTGCAGCGGCTCGGTTGGGATGTTAGAAAGAGTCACGGCAGGCTGAGGTGATGGGCACCCGTGGTGCGCGTGTGCAATGAGAGAGCTGGCAGAGATCAGGACCGTTCCCGGGGGAACGGGGGGAAGCGCTGGCCCTAGGGAGCGTTCTGGGGTCTGGAATTCCTCCGGACCTCGGCCTCGTGCTGACTTCTGGGCTTGATAAAGTTATGCTCTGAGAACTGATCAGAACAGATGTAGGCGAAGATGGGGAGAAAGGCCTCCCTGGACAGTTCTGAGGTTTTTCTTATCTATGGAAATGAGAGAAAGAGGTAAGGTGTTTTTGAGAACTCGCTGAAAGGTCCGTAACCTTCCTCCACCCTGTGCAGTTACATTCAGTGAAACAGGGAAGAAGAGTTTAGATCTCTAATTTTTGCTGCGATGCAATAAATCACAATAAAATTCCTTTGTATAGTGGTGTGGCTACTTAATATTTTATATTTATGCTGCACGTTGTATCTGTCTGTCAAACACCTTCATTATCGAAAGATTATCTGAGTATTTAACAATGTTCTGTTTATCATCGCTCTACGTTTGTGAGACACTGTATCTTGTGTATATAGGAAACAGAGACATGGGGAAACTAAACAACTTGGCCAAGGTTACAGGGAAAATCGGTGATGCATGAAACTAAACCTAGATCTTCCTGGCCCTGAGCTAATACTGGTAGAGCATGGTCACCCTCTTATCTAGAAGTCTCTTCTTTCATCAGAGGCGCTTTAACTAGCAATGTTTTCTACAATTAATGTTTCTTTGCTTTCATCAGTGGATTATGAATCTGGGATTTTAAAGTGCTTGTTTTGTGGTTTTGGCTGTTTCCTGCAGTCACAAAGTGTTCGTGATACCCACCTGGGGAAGCTTTCATTGAAAAGCTATTAACCCCCCACCCCCCTTAAGACTATTGAGCAGTATGAACACTTACTATTATAACTGTTGTGAAACATTAGTTATTAGGCAATGAGTTATTAGGCAAGTGTGAGCTAGAGGTCAAGAGAGCCACAATGAATGCTTTAGTTGGGTGGAGGAAGCACTTTATTTGATGTGGTATTTAGGAGAAGAATCTTGGATGTAGCTCGAATATGACAGATAGACCTGAGATCAGAATAAAAGGTGTTGTGCTGGTTATAGACCTGAGCAGCAGGCAGATGGTAGCGAAGGTGGGAAAAAAGAGGTTATGAATGGATTAAGAACTTTCTTTTAAAACTTGTCTGCATTGCTTTTGGGTAGAATTACTGAATCTAGTTTTAAATGTCTGGCTTGAATACTGGTAACGATTTTGTTGAGGCCACACAGAGTTCAGCAGAAACCAACTGTTCGGTACTTGAGTCAGTATTTTCCAGGACAGTGTAACTGAACGTAAGCCATGCTAACTTTCTTTCTTTTACAGCTAAATATACAACTCTGTAGTCTTGCTGAGCTTGAGCTGATTGAGTGGTGATGAAGAGAGAGGCAATATTTTATGTAAGGTGTGTGTAGGAGATCTGAGAGAGATCTCCAGAGGGATCCTACTAGAGCTTATAAATGTGGAAAGGGTCATTTACAGATTAAGTGTGGAAGGGGAGAGAAAGGGAATGAAAGATCTCAATCTCAGAGTTTTGTTTCCTCCAGAGAAGTGCTTAATGCTATCTGCACAATATCAACTGATATTGAATCCTGATTTTGGTATGTGGTAAATGTACAAAAGCTTGGCTGTTCGTTTGAAAATCCAGAGAGAGATTTGTGAGAAATATTGCTGCTTTATCGTCTTTCCATTTTGAGGTCTAAAGGCTTAAAGAAAAAAACATCTGAGCAGGCTGAAGTTATCACTAAATCTTTGTAAACTTTATTTATTGAACTTGACACTGATTTTATGTATGGCCATTGCCAAATTTTTGAGTTCCTGTCGCCGAATGCCAAGAGCATAAGTACTGCGTAAGTTACCTATCGCATTTTAGTGTACATTTCTTGGCTTGATGCTGTTAAGGAGGCAGAAACTTCAGTGCTTCAGTCTTCGTGGTGTAGGTTACTATTTTATTGATGTTATAGCTCTGATTTGTACTGTTTGTGTTTTTGCACTTGACTCCTTAAACGCCATATTGCAGGATTTTAGGTAGGTCCTAAGACTTTTCTCCATGAACCATGGTTACCCTTTTATGTTTTTCTTTCTGGAAGAGGTAACCAGGTTTCTGTGAGGAGAAGACAGCTTCAGCCTGGAGCTGGCCTTCCCCTCAGCGCAGACCGGGATCATCAGCACGCTGTGCAAAGAGAGTAGGAATCATTTTAGCTCCTTGGTGCCTGGCTGTCTAGGAGAGAAAGATACAGTTTGATATTACGGGTTGAATGGAGACGACTGCTTACAACAGCTCTGTGGGTCTTCTTCCTTTTAGTTGGACTAGTCAATTCTGCAGTACTAACTAGGAATGATATCTGACCAAAGGACTCGGAAAGTGTTACACTTGAAAGCAAGCAGGTGCTCTTGCTTTCAATGCATTGGGATTTTTTTCATCAGTTGGCTTAAAATACCTCCTTCCAAAATTTGAAGCAATATATTCTAAAGGAAGTTAACTTATGCTGATTCTTAATGGTGGGATAGCCTTTGAGTTTGCTCATGTGTAATTAAATTATTTTTAGTTTAGACTGTGAAGAGTTAAATGATGTAAAATGAAGTTCTGTTCTTAAAAGTGTCAGGTTTTTTTGTATTTTTTATAGGGGAGAAGGAAGAGAAAGAAAGCTGTCACATAAGTGTTTTTCCAAGTATTTTGGAGGACAGACTCGGGAAACAGTTCCTGTTAATTTCCTAATAACAAATGATTGTTCTTGTGTCTGTAGGTTTTCTCTTCAGTTGATATTATGGATAGTGTAACTACAAATCGTTGGATGCGAGATGGGTGTTTCTGATTCTCCCATATGCCTAGGATACTTATTTTGCTATTGAATGATCTTGCTGACAACCAAGGGGTGCTATTTTCTTGGGATAAATTCCTTGAGGCAGCTTCAGAATTAATATTTAATTTAGGATGTAGGGTTCTGAATGCTAATTAGTATGATTAATAGGTGTCCAGGCTGCACCATTGGCTTGATTAGTACAATACTGTGTAAAGTTGCTGGTTTTTTCTTTGGTTGCTTGTTTCCAGTTAAGCTCGTGAATGCACAATCTGTTTTCTTTATATCAAATTAAATTGCTTTTAGAAACTGGAGGTGTTGGTACTTGCTTTGCTGCACGTAGTGACCGGGAGACGTATCAGATTGTTTTAGGACTGCCCAAGAGGCTGCTCTCCAGCAGCTCAGAGCCCTTGGAAGCTGCTTCGGTGGAGTCGGCTAAAACCCGACAGCCAAATGTCTCTGCAGACGCGTGCCTGCCCTTCGGGTGGCCCAGCGGCCTGCCGCCCGCGTGGAGTGCACAGAGGGCTGCCTGTGATCGTTAGCCAAGGGGGACCCCAGGATTTCCATAAAACGGGAAAAATCAAAGGCTACCGTTCAGCTGATGTAAAATGTTTCTTTGAAAAATCATTGCTTTTTTTTTTTTTTTTTTTTTTAAAGAATATTTGAGCTTGGTGTTTAAATGGTTTCTTTAGAGAATTAATTATTTCCAAGTCTGGGCTAGTATATGCCATCTCAGTGGTTTCAGGAAGCTTGTATCCGAGTCTTCTCTCCCCACTCACAGAAGTCTTATGCTGCAAAATTTCCATTTTTTAAACTGTGGAAAATGTAGTTCCGAGTTGTGTTTTACCTATACGCATTATTTTAGTTCTTATATTACGATCTTCCATTGTTATTCCTGAGATAAAACTAAAGAAATTACAAGAGGAAAAATACCTCAGTGGGATTTCATTTTACAAATAATAGGCTGACAATTCTCTTCACTACTTTTCTTGTCTAAATACAACGCTGTGAGCATCTCTGTTGCTTATGAATAAGATGATGCTTGGAAGCTACAGCAGCTCTCAGGAAACCTAATTTTCCTCTCCACAAATCAAAGTTATAAGTATTAAATGTAATTAATACGGAATTTCTGTGTTCAGCTGTTTTATGGTGTATAAGCACAGAACATTTAGATTTCTTTAGAGAACTAAGTTGAGGACGTTGATGGAGGACAAAATTTATTTTTACCTCAAGGTCAACTAGCATGTTTTAATGCTGACATCAGTGTTCATGAAATACAGGTCTTATTCCTAACCTTGCATGTAATTACATCGTCTCACTGTTTACAGTTTAATAGATATATGTATTACTTATTGTCGTCTTTTTCCTTGAGACTGGAATTAACTCTGAGCTGGATATTTTTAGCTACTGGGATGTCTGCATCAGACAACAACCGAACAAAACGTACAAAAGCGTACGCAGTTCATCTTTGCAGGACAGTGCTGTGTTGAAAAATTGACTATTTGTCTGTAGTGATTATTAAGGAACCTTTCCACTTAAATGTATTTCTAAGAAGTAATGCTATTTCAAGCAGAATTTGAGTAGCAGCTGTGTATCTGACAGAGCTGCGTGTTTTCAGACACACTAAATTGAAATAGCAGATGAATGCTTAACTTTTTAAAGTATCAGACCCTTCACAGCCCACGCATGAAACACTCCATAACAGTTTAAGGGGTAGAGAAGAAAGATGCAGTCTGGGGTTTCATTGCTGGATGTTAAGACATCCAACACATCTGTAGCACAGAGCTCGATAGGAGATCGTGTCCGTGTATTAGCCCTGGAAAAGGGTGGTGGCGATGTCCGTCATCCCGACTGACGCGTCCTGGAGTTCGGGGTTCCCGAGCTGCCTGCTGGTGCTGCTGGGTTTCCCTGCTGCCTCCGGAGCCCTGCGAAGGGCAATTCTTCCTGCATGACGGTGAAGTGCGCTGGCAGTGAAATGTGTTGTTATCGTTAGATCATTGTTTTTCTGCACAAAATAGTGTTTCCTGTTCTTTGTGCTTAAAACTCATTGTCATTTTCTTTCTCCATCCCAAACGTGTTCCTGGCTCCTGAGTATTGTTGTTCGTTTGAGCAAAGGTGAGAGCAACACGTTTGCATCTGAGAAAAGATACTTAAAAGCTAATCAACAAATCACCCAGACTTCATGGTCAGTGCTCACTGCTGAGCGAAGCCTGGGCGTGATCTAGAGCCACCCGAAGCAAAGGGCTCATCCTTAGTAATAAAAGTGCTGCCGGTTCTTTCTTTTTAGTCTTCCTTGGTTCAGGCTTTCCCGAGCTGCTTTACAGCATCCTCATGGGGCAGAGGAGACCTACCACTACTTGTTTGCTCAACCTGGGTTGCCCCCAAGTCCTTTCTTGACCCATTTCTGACCAACCACAAGCGTTTTTATATATATATATATAAATATATAAATATATATATATATATTTATTTTACTTTTACTTTTCCTGAAGGAATATGACGGTCATTATGACAGTACGTAGCTTGAAGGATTATTTCACTTTAGGGAAATACTCGGAAACATGCAGAGTCATGCTGCGCTAGACAGTCCTCTTTATTTTAGGGTAAGGTGCGTGTGTTGGCAAGCTCCTGGGCTCGGTTCGTGCACGTGCTCTACCTCAGAAAGCCCTGAAATTCTGGAAAAAAATCTTAGCTAGCAGATTCATAGTCTTGAATTTGGGATTAAGAAACAGGTAGTAAATATTTATTACTTGGCTCAGTCCAGAAGGCAAATATGATGCCCAACTAATCTTCCTTTACCGTGTAATTTTACCTCATATACAGGTTTTTTGGTGTGGTATTTAGTAATGCGAATAAATGTTTTTGCATAAATTATATTTATGGATAAATATTCACGCCTGCTGTGTGTGTGTGCCAGTAATTCCTTACTAAATTGTCGTATCGTAAAGCCGAGAGAACCTTTGATGTCGAGTCCGCACGTTGTGTGCGTTGCAGGGAGCGCTGGGTGCCGGCCGGCCGAGGGAGGCCTCTTCCCGCCGCGGCTGAGGTGCCACCCTCCGCTCCCGTCCCGTCGGGTCGGGGCAGGGCAGAGCTGGTTCAAACCGTTTTGGAGGCGCCAGCGCGCTCCGGGAAGCGCTGGGGCGATCCCACAGGGCGCCGGGGCCGCCCGCGAGCCCCCGGGAGGCTGAGGCGAGGCGCGGGATGGCTCCGCTGCCTCTCCCTGTGCCGGGCGCCTCCGGAGGCGGGTGCCCGTCCTTGGCTTGGCGGCCCCGGCTGCTGGCCTGCTCCGCACAGGTCGCGGATGCCCTCGGCTTAATAAAGCTTACCAGGTCAGGTTGCTTTACCCAATAAGCTATAGATAGACTTTTATCTTATTATATTGGAAGAAAAAAAACCCGCAAGGGGAGTAATTCCCTCAGGGTGATTTATTTCTAGGGAAAAGGTTTCCTAGCTGTGTCATTTGTTTGCCGAGCTATCAAAAGTCCTTATTTAATAGCTTGTTAAAATTTTGTTAGTTCTTTTTAGTTGTTGAGAGTGATTGAACCTTGTCCCGCTGTTATTTCTATTTATGTTAATCATTTGCTTTTGCTAGAGTGATATATGAAATAACACTGATACAGACTTTGGTGGTTAGCCATTTGATACGGTCTAAAATAAGAGTATAGCTGTGGCTAGTGTGTCAGTCTAACGAGACTTGCAGTAAGGATGTCAAGGCATGTATGAGAAACTGGCACGCTAAAGGCTGAAGGAACGTCTGAAGAGGAGGGAGGATGTGTTTTCTTGTTACTATTATCAGGTCATATTTGTACTTCTGTAATTCTTTGCTATTACTGGTGTCTAATCTGCCTGAAATATGACTGTGTAACAATTTAAATAGAACAATTTCAGTTTTCTTTTCTAAGGTGAAACCCAAGGTCATAGTGTGACCTAGATATGCGAAGCTGGTATTTAAGGCTTGAGATTGATATCCATATCACAGGCAGATGCGGCTTCGCAGTAAAGGATGCACCTTCAAAAGGATCCTGGCTTTGAATATGCTTTTGAATGGAAGATCAGTGGTTTCCGGTATGAAGTATTAACCAGTAAGTAGGAAGAATAAAGTCTGGAATGTCGTTCTGGTGTCTTGCATCAGCAATGCCAGGAGAAAGTACAGAACCAAAATTCTTATTCTCAGCTTATCTGATCTTTCAGGAAGATGAGTTTTGGCAGAATAGAGAAATGGGTCCATATAGCTCTTACTATATACTAAATCTCAACTGTATTCCCAAACATCCCTCAAGTTCAGATTGCTTCAAATCTGTCTTCAGATGCAAATTAACGTGCTCTTTTTTAATGCTAGAATCCTACTGTTTCAGTTAAAGTGCCAATATCCTATCAGTGCCTGAAAGGACCTATAATTTCCATTAAGACCACAAAAAACAATGATAGTGAGAGTGAAGAAAAAAGTACTGTTTTCTTCTAGAGCACAGACTGGGGAACTCTTATGGTGGACAGCCAGAAGTTACTTCTCAGTCCCTCTGCTAGTGCCAATGTAATACATTAAGTAAACAGATTAATGCTAGAAGGTATTTGGCAGAAATCCTGTTTCAAAGAGTGACACACTTAAAACAGGACTGAAAGCTGCAATAAATGAAATGGTGATTCCTAATTGTGTTGAAGATCTCATTCTTCAGTTCCTCAGACTTGTGTCCCCCTCAGAAGATTATCCCTTAAAGCTCTCATTAGGGTCGTTAAGTTAGGCTCGTTAGTTTACTGGTTAAGATTTGTTTTGGGTGTTAAAAAAATTCTCTCTCACCTGCATGTGATATGAAAAATTTTATCTTAAGTTAAAAAGAAGGTGGAATGTCTGTATGATATTGTTTTAATATTTTCAGGAGCATCCTAGATTTTTCAGATCGTGAAGAAGCTGATTTCAGCTGCTGATCTAGGTTTAGCTGCATCAGATGTTGCAGTTGCAGATGTTTACTCTGTCAAAGTACAGATGACTTTTATGGAAGAGATAGTAAAGATGCTGTGCTGGTGGGAACTGCTGTTGTTGCCGTAGCTGGGCAGTAGCAGTGAACCAAGTTTACTTAAACTTTGTTTGGAAGCTCAGGCCTCCTTTAGGCTCTGCCTGCCTTAGGTTTTCTGCTTCTCGAAGAGGTCTGATGACCCGTCTTCCCACTCAGGTGGTCCTGGGAGTCTGGTTTTGTTATCTGAGCATTAATGCTGTGACAGGGTGGGGTACAACAGTGCCAGACCAACTTTATCGCATTTTGAGTATAGCTGGCCACGTTGCAGGAGAGAGGAGTTTTGAAATGGCGTGGGTAACTGGGTGTTTGAAAGCTAGCAGATCAAAGGGCTGGTGTAGGGAAGGACATAGAGATGTGCTCTGGTAACTAAACATCCCTTTTTGCGCATGGCTGATAGGGAAGAGAAGACAAAAAAATTGTGTGTACAGAGCTTGTAAGGTACAGATTTGCGGGACAGGGAGGGTAAATGCCATGTTGTATGTCTATTAGGTTTGCTTTCAGATGCTGTACTGAGAAAACTGGGATTCTGCACTAGGAAGTGGGCTGATCTAGACCACTATAGTTTGGTCAGTTGGAAGAGGAAGTAAGATGCACAATAAAATAAATGCAGGACATGTACCTTGATAGTTCCCTTAAAGTCCATGTTTTAAGTATGCTCCATAGCTCCTAAAATTCATTAGCTCACTGAGCAAAACTCAGATTTGTCAAATACTCTTCTCTTGAAGCCTGGAAGGAGTTAACCAATCAAGCAACTTACAACCACTGTCATTTAAACTAGGGAATATACTTATTTTATACTTGGGGAAACCGAAGCGCAGTGGGATCAGTGACATACTAACATCCCATACTCAAGAGGCAGCAGGACAAGCCCTTGAATTTGGGTGTTCCGAGATCTCCATCCCATCCTACTTTTATTAGGTCATGTTGCTTCCTAGGATAACAACATGTTTGTGCAGTTCTGAAATGCAAGCTGTTTCTTTGCAGAAATATTACTGCAGAATGTTACAAAACTGGAGAAACACCGAGTCTGAAAACAGATTTAATTCCTGTTTTTAAAATGTAGCAAATGAGGTTTAAAAATATGAAAAGGCTGCCAGTCGGCTGTTCTAGTTTAAGTATCTAGGTTGGGACTGGAAAAATATTAGATATCTGCTGCTGGTTTCCAGTGCTATTCCTTTAACTTTAAACAGCCTCACCGAAAAGGAGGTCTTGGTCCCAAGATTCTGAAAGCGGAATTGAAGTCATGTTCCTGTGTTTTCTGTCATTAATTTTCTTATAAAGACCTTGAAAGATGCTCATGATGTCCATCATCAACACACATGGAATGAAATATTTCTTTAAAGAAAGCTTCTTTTGCCTTTCAATATTTTCTAAAATGTCAGTTGAAGGGTTACTGGAAAGACAGTTTTTCAAGTTGTGTTTCTAGCTCAACAGCTAAAGTCATCTCCTGTTGCCTTTCACTTCCCCTAAGCATTGCTGTTGCCTTTTTTAAGGTGATTCCCAAGAAGCGTCTTGCCATTCTTCTTTCAATTTTTCTGCTCCATTCCACCCCTACCCCCAAGTTAAGGTATTAAGCTGTTCTTCTATCAGAGCTAAATAATATGCCATTAAACACTTTAATATGTGTATAGACAAGTTAACAAATCATTGACAAATCTCCATTTTAGGAGAGGAGGCACCATTTATGTTATGCTGCTTTGCAGTGCTTTGCTATTCCATTTTCTAATGAGATATCTAGAAAAAGTGGCTGCTAGCACTGTGGCCCTTTCAAGTTGGCATGTTAAAAGCCAAGCAAGATAGAAAAGCTTCCTTTATTTTACAGTTGTGTTAAAAAAAAAATAAACCTTTCATTCCTGAAATCAGAATATTACTATTAGTACTGTTTAAGAGGTGGCCCATTTTCTTGAGCAGAGTTGCTATTTTTGGCTTGGCTTGCGAGATGCCAGCGTGCCTATGTACAGCAGCTATTCCCTGTGCAGAGTGGCTTTGTGCCTTTTAGGATAGCAAGCACGTAGCAAGTTGTAGAGCCAGCTCTTGGTTCTTGCTCCAGTAACCGGGCCGCTACCTGCCGTAGGTGCGTAGCAGTGCCGATGCTTGGCAGCAACTCTGTTTTGTCAGGAGGAAAGACCTGTGGTATCTCTGAAGAGCTGGCACTTAGTAGCCATAAGTGAGGGCAAATATAAAGTGGGTTTTCATTCATAGCTTCTTGATTCAAAAATAGGGCAGGCTCCCAGTGTTGTGCACCACACCGTCTCCAAGCGTAGTAGTTCAATTCTTGTTCCAGAAAGTGCATCTTCTGGGACTGCACTCGGCAATGTTGGCTGGCCCCTGTTGCCCAGGTGACGGCATGATGACTCACAGCGTGAGGATGGAGGTAACACCAACGCTAGCAGTAAAATGCACGCAGCACTGGGAAACGGGCTCTGAACTGATGAGGCTAGCAGCAAGGTTAATAGTTTGATCATCCTGTTATGTGGTATGGTGCTTTTGAGGCCCAGTATCAAATGAGCACTGGGAATACTCATGTGAAAACTTGTTTTGTTGGGCTGGTTCTATAATAACATGTTCAAACTAGGATTGTTTTTTCCCTTTGAATGCGTTTTTGTAATTTTTCTCCTCTTATTCCCTTGCCTATTCCATTCATCAAAAAAAACATTGGAGTATTTCCTGAATCAGTATAATATAGCCATTACGACTCTGTAAGTGGACTGAAGTTTCTATAGTATGACACACAGTCTTGGAGAACACCAGTGCTCAAACTGGCAATAGCCAAATGTATGGAACAAGTTTTTGATGATAATTGTAATTTCTTTCCTCTCTTCATCAAGGAAAGACATTTTGAAAAATGTTCCTAAAGGTATTTTGTTGATGTGTCAATCAGCTTTTTTTCTTTTAAAATTACCTTTAAAAGTGGTGCAGAAAAGAAGAATTCTAATGCTAAATAATTCCAGAATATCTTGTGTTCTGTCAGAGCAGTAGAGGTCACCAGCAGTTATGAGTCTTGCACCCAAGAATAACACATCTTAAGTGTAACACATTTTTGCTCTGTGATTGTTCTATTAATGCTCGAATTCAGTTTTGCATCTGCACTCCACCTTCCTTAAAGTTATAGTTAGTACCAAAGACTTATTAAGAAAAAGGACACGTCTCTATGCTAAATGTAACACAAAGTCACTGCATAGAGTATCCTGACATGCATGTAACTGCCTGTAGCTTTCTAGTGATAAGGGCAGTTTCATGCGAGAAAAATCTATATGGATTCTAGCTCCAATTTAAATTTCACTTCATTTTAAAAAGATTGATCAGCATAGATAAAACTCCCTGATCAATGATCCTAGCAGGTTTTTTTAATAGCTTCCATTTTGGTGCAGTGCAGTACAGTCTTCTGGTTTAACTGGCTGAATTGATATTCTGAGCAGCAAGTAAGCCAGGATGACAGAGCATCAGTACAGCTACTCCTATCAGGGCTCGGGGAGGTGTGCTCCGTTGCAATTGCCCGCTCTGTCCAAGACATGGTGGAGTCACGAACCGCTGCTGTCCTAGGATACTACAGAAAAGCTTGCAACTTTTACGTGTACCGTTTTATGCATACTTGCAGAAAAACATTGCATTTTTCTGTGTTCAGTCTCTATCAAGACTGAATGATTTGAAGTACAGAATTTGAAGTTGCAGGCCATGAACACGGAGCATGTGTGACAATAATTTACTTTGAAATAATGGACACTGTTACATAGAAGATGTTATGCTTTTTAAAGGGTCGATGTCTCCCTTTTATTTTTAGTGCTTGGATTTTTTTGGTTGGAGCTTCGTGATGCTCTGTGCACAGCGGTGGTGTGGTGCTCCGTGCAGACAAATGAACAGCCTCCCGCATTTCAGAGGCTTGCATCTTGCTAATATTGCCAAATAACAGCTTGATTATTTTGTCCTTACGAAGCAGCAGCACAGAGTAGATAGAAGCTCTAAATAAAACCCACCGATTCCTTAGAAAGCGCACGGCTGTGTTATCGTGGGGTAGACTCCTGAATTTTGTGTCGTTTCAGGAAAAGGCAGAGAGCCGCTGTGGCACTGGGGGACGGTTTCACGGCGCATGCTAACGCCGCCACATCACATTAAGCGGGAGGGGGTTTTGCCTGCTTCTCTGTGGGTTTTAGGTTTCTGGAAGGCATGGCAGGAACAAATAAAACAAAAGCATCACGGCCCTGGAATGTTTTTTTCTGATATTTTCTTTATAATTAGCGTTGCTGCTTATGTAGGCAGCACGGGGAGCGAGGGAGAGCTGTGCCTTTGTGGAAGGTGACTGAAGTCGTTTGCCGTGCAGCCGTCAGATGTGCACTTAGCGAACAAGGCTGGAGCAGCGTTCAGCGAGCGGCCTGTGCGGCCTGCTGCTGCGCCGCGGCTCCGCGCTGCCCTCGCTCCCTTCGCCCCTTCCCCACACGGGCTTTCCCCCCTCGGATGACGGCGACGGGGCCCGGCAGTCCTCGTCCTTGGCGGCTTCCCCCCTTCCGTCAGTGGCGTGCTCCGTTCCTGCCGTTATCCCCTGGGGACACTCCAAATCCCACGCAGCAGCGGGGTGGTTCGGTCCGTTTCCCCTCGGAGACGCGCCGCTCCCGCCCCGCCGTGCCTGCGGGGAGCGCGCCGCGCGCCGCCGGCGGGATGCTGGGCGCCCCCTCCCCCCCCGCCCCCCCCCCCCGGCGGCGCGGGTGGTACGGTCCGGTCCGCACGGGCTCGGCGCGCGGCGCCTCAGCCACCCGGGCGGGTGCCGAGCGGCGGCCGCTGCGCTGTGTCACCGGCAGCGCCCTGGATTTGTGGGGTGTCGCAGCCAAGTAAGTAGCGACGTCCACAGCGTGAGGGCAACAATAAAAACAAAGACCTCTCCCGTTCTGCCCCCGGCTCCTTTATTTGGCGGTTCGCTTCTCGCGGAGGCGCGAGCTGAGGGAGGGCGGTGCGGAGCCCCTCCGCGCCCCGCGCCTCCCTTCCCGGCGGTGCCGCAGCCTCCGCGGGGCCCCCCGCGCACCGCGGGGCCGGAGGCGCCCTCGCCTCGGAGGTAACGCGCCGGGGTGCCGCGGGCTGTGGAAATTCCGTGCGGATGCGTGTCTCTCCAACAAAATGGCATGGTTTCGGGTAAATCGGCTATTTCATAATGAGAAAAGCACGAGGGAGGTTCTGCTCTTATCACTGCTGCTAAAATCAGCTATGCTTCTTTTTTTTTTTTCCTCCCAGAAGTGGAGGAAAGACACTGCAATGTGAGCAGCACAGCCTGATTTTTTTTTCTAAGTTTAATGTTATTTTATGATAGGCAGTGACTTTCTTTATTAGACTATGTAATCCGCAGCTGGGTCTATTTATAGGGCTGCTCGCGGTGTTTTGGTGTGCACATGAGAAAGTGAAGGGCGCACACGTATAGAAAGTACCGTACCTCCGGGTTGAGATGGGTTTGGAAATCCTGTTACAGAAGCAGGGGCTTTTTGTGTCGTTTCTTTGGAGCATGCACGGCGTTCCCCGTGGTGAGGCGGGAAAGGCTCTTTGTGGTGTGCGATGCGGTAACTGATGATTCTGAAAAATAGGTTTTTTTATTTTTATTTCTGTTTTTTAGGAAGAATTAGAAACAAATCCTGAATGCTGCATGGAAAAGCGTTGTGCGTTTCGCGAGCGGCCGAGCGCTCGCCCAGCAAACCTAAGATTACCGGAGTCGTTTCCGATTATGCAAGGGCGATTCCGTGCGTTTGATCCCTGCGTGCGGCGCTGACAGTTCGTCCGTCTGCACCATCCCAGGCAGCAGCCGGTGTGTTTGCCCGCCTTTGCTGCACTGCCTTTAAGTTGTCCTGTGCGCGCCGGGGCCGTTGCTCGCGCGTGGCTTCCCAGGACCACTGGGATGGTTCCTGGAGGCAGTGCCGACGCGCTGGAGCGGCCGGGAGCCGGTGCTTAGCCCAGTGCTCTGCCTGCCTGCCGCGAGGTGAGCGCGGAGGTCGCTGGCCGGAGATGTGGCGTGTGTAGCCTTTCGTGGTAACGCCGTTCCTTGTACCGATAGCGTGCGGACGGAGAGCTGCGTGCTTATTAGGACTTGTGGTCATTTGACCTCCTGATTACGTTCTGTTAGTGACTCTGTTAAAGGATTAAAGCGATGTTAGACTAATTGGGATGTTTGGAAGATAGCTGGCACGCTTACTGTGGAAAAATTGTGCTTTTGCTTCTGGAGTTTTGGGTTAATATGGGATATATGCACTGTGGAATTGAGGACTTTCTGGTCGTCATTCCTCAGTGAAAGGAGATTACAGACCTATTTCATAGTCCACGTATTTTTTTATGTCGAGATGCGTTCCTGATTAGCATTTAATTTGTGAAAGGTCATCCATATGCATGACTAGCCCTTGTATCTTGCTCTGAAATAACTGTTTGAGTCAGGTATCCGGCAGGTCTTTGATCGCATACAGCTTTTACTTTGTTCACGTTCCTCTCATTTTGATGGAAATTGCTACCTGTGCAGAAGTGCTTCATTTTTTCCTTGTAGTGCTGGCAAAATGGTCATTTGTGAATAACACAGTAAAATAGGGCTTGTAGATAAGGTGTACGTATGTGTACAGTAATGCAGCATGATTTTTTTTGTCTTGTGCCCCCCTTCTTGTCCTCTTTGTATTTCTTTCTGTATTTCTGTGGAGAACTGATTTTGGCCCAGCACATCAATGGTAAATACACTTGCATTTTCACAGAAAAGGTAAATTTTTTCTCTGTTGCAAATGGGAGCTGAATGAGATTTCTCATGCTTTCTGCATATAGATGAAGGTTTCATGCATGTATATTGATACAGCTTTGGAAGACAGTTTTATGCTTCTCAGTAGTATTACAGGTTGCAGAAAACCTGGTAATGATGAACTAGGTGTCATACTGTTCTTTTAAGAGCTTCCATGAAGTCACTTTTGTAAGTGCCTCTTTCTTTTAGATTATACACCATATATCTAGAAACAGGTTTCAAAGGATTAGTTTTCCTTTTGCTTTTCCCCCTCCCTCAGCATTTAAAATATACGGCTCATCTTTTCCGATGCTGTAGAATTTGGGATGCAAACGTTTTCCCTGGGGTATTAAAAAAAAACCCACAAACTGCTTTCCCGTTTGAGTGCTGCAAATGTGAACCTACATTCTGCTTATATATAGGACATTGCAAGAGTGTTTTCACATTTCATTTACTTTCATCCTGCAGTTTGTATTTTCAAGTGCCAATTCCGTGTATAATAATTTCTTGTTAGACTGGGAAGTAATTATAAAGTCATGACCTTGTAACTATCTTTCACACTCCCTAAAACCTCCCTGTACTGCAGCAGAACTCCAGCAGCTGACAGGTCTGTAGCTTGCACCGCCTCCTTTTAATAAATGTAAATACTTTCACAGGTCAGGCTTAAAATAATGTTCTGAAGGGAAGACAGCAGCTTATTTGATTCACCCTACTGTGGAACCTTGTAAAGAACAAGCTTGGCTTTTACCACATTTTTCATTATGTTTTCAAGGAGAGACAAAGAAGGATATTACAGTTCACTGGAATTTAGCAAGTAGTGCTATGCCCTTCTGGTTGATTGTAGAAAGTGAATAAAAATTAATTATACTGATATTATACATTATATCTGATCAAATGAATAAAATCCATGATTAAAATTACCCATTTCTGAATAATTTAAAGAAGTCAATTGAAAAGGGTTTTTTTTAAAAAAAAAAAAGCTGAGGTTGATTATGATTAAATCATCTGCTCTAGAGAGGTGTTTTTGCTTAATTCATGTATTAAAATTTGGTGGTAAAGCTTAATACAGAATCTCATGCTTCTGTTAAGATTCTTCTCTTGTCAAGCCAGGAGGGTAGCAGTGAATCTGCTCTGCATGGAGGCGTCCTGTCGGTACGGCTCGGTTGCAAATCCAGAAAGAGGAATCTGTGCGAGAGAGTTGTGCTCCCTCTGCAGCACCTGCATTCCAGGCGCTGGGCTGGCAATTAGGAGACCTCAGCTCAGATGCGACTTGCCCGTGCTCTATAATGCACATCGGGGATGCTCAGTGCTGTGAGGCTGTATAGAATTTATCCTTGTACATTGCGTATATCGACGTGGATATTTCTCACTAGATATATCTCTTGTTCAAAGATAATCTGTCTTTAGTTGGACAATTGCATAATAGAACGATATTTCTTAGGTCTTGTTTTATATGTTTTTAATTTTTTATATGCAAGTACATATAGGTAACATCCTCTAGGCTTTAATTTCATACATAAAGCAATGAAGGTGAGCAATAGCATTTTATTGTAATTTTCATTTTAAAGTATGATATACAGTACAGAGCAGAACCCTATGGTACAATTTGGGGTTTGGGGGGGAAGTTTTACAGGGTTTATTCATGTCTAGGGGAAAATGTATGCTTCCTATGTCCATTTTCTTGATACATGGTCTTATTTTGTGCATTAAAAATGAAGAATCATAGTTGAACAGAAAGAATTAATTTATAATTAAAGTTAGGAATGAATGAAGAATATTTTAAAATACAGTAACAAGAAAATAGTTCTAAGAGGCTGTCATTGCTGTAAAGTGCAGGACATGTTCCTGTATAACACCGTGAGTCAATAAAATATGAAGACTCAGAAGTGATGTGGGATGTGGGCTTAAGTATCAGACTCTGCATGGTTGAGATACGGTAACCAAGTTACGAAATGCTTTCCTTTTACCATACTGTATGCGAACAAGTTCATCCTGTAGCTAATGTTTCCTTGTTTTTAAAAAAGCCATTGCACAGTTAAAACATATAAGGATTGTGCACCAGGCCATAAGAGAAATCCTAGAAGCAGTTCTTGTGTAAACCGAGAAGAGGACCGACATTAGTAACTGATCTATTTGAAAGAGTTTGTGCAGTCTTAGATTAGTGTCTCCCTTCCATGCATGGAGAGTATGAAATGGGTGGAAGAGCTAACTGATTTTACAGAAATATGGAAAGGCGAGGCTGGAAGGGAGCTCTGGAGACTGTCTAGTCCAACCTCCCTGCTCAAACCAGAGTCAGCTAGAACAGGTTGATCTGGACCATGTGCAGCTGGGTTTTCAGTACCTCCAAGGTACTGGACTCCACAACCTCTCTAGGCAACCTGTTCCAGTTGTGAGGGCAGCCACCCTCACAGTAAACAACAACAACAACCCTTATGTTTAAATGGCATTTCCTGTATTTCAATTTGTGCTCATTGCCTCTTGCCCTGTCACTGGGCACCACTGAAAAGAGTCTCTCTCGGTCATCTTTATTGCCTCCCATCAGGTATTTATACACACCGATAAGATCCCCCTTGAGCCTTCTCTTCTGCAGGCTGAACAGCCCCAGCTCTCTGAGCCTGTCCTTGTGCATCAGATGCTCCAGTCCCTTAATCATCTTTGTGACCATCGCTGGACTTGCTCCAATATGTCCATGTCTCTCTTGTACTGGTGTAGCCCAGTACTAGACACAGCATTCCAGACACAGCACACTCACCAGTGCTAAGTAGAGGGAAATAACCACCTCCCTCAGCCTGATGGCAATCCTCTTCCTAAAGCAGCCCAGATAGCTGTTGGCCTTCTTTGCCACAAGGGCACATTGCTGGCTCATATGCAGCTTGCTGTCCACCAGGAGCCCCTGGTCCTTTTGTGCAAAGCTGCTCTCCAGCCAGTTGACCTCCAACATGTACTTCCACACGGGGTATTCCTTCCCGGGTGCAGGCCTCTGCACCTCCCCTTGTTGAATTTCATGAAGTTCCTCTCTGCTCATTTCTTCAGCCTGTTGATGTCCCTCTAAATGGTGGCACAGCCCTCTGGTGTATCTGCTACTCCCAGTTTTGTATCATCTGCAAACTTGCTGAGAGTGTGCTCTGCCCCCCATCCAGGTCATTAATAAAGATATTTGACTATTGCATTGCTAGAAGTCTTGAGGAAGAAGAACTCCTAGATGTATTTGCTTTTTCACTAGGTCACCCTTGCTGTGATGATGTCACCATTCCTTCTTAACTGGTGGCGAGCATTGATATGTTAAGAAGCAAATCTCTGAAGTAACAAAGGTAAAACCATATAGGGATAAATCTTTCCTTTGGCAAAAATGTCTTCAGTTTCATTGGAGTGGTGTTTGGTTAAAATGGAACTGCAGTAGCAGAACTTGGCCCAGTGGTCTGCACTGAACTGAAGCACTGTGTACTAAAAATGCAATAATATGGTCAATATCCTCTATATCTTTGCAGTTAATAATATGAAAGGTCCAATACATTGCATCTACATTCCAGATGCGATTTTGCATGCATGTACCTTTTTTAAGGACAAAAAAAGGAAAACCAATGATTTAAGTTTCCTAAAAGCTTCTTTTATATTTTAAAGAATGAAGACTCACAGTTGAAGAAATAATTTCAGTTGATACTTTCATTAAGTGCATTTCAATTAAGGTGAGTTAAAAATAAAACCATATGAAATAAATTAAAAATAAAATCAATTTAAGCCCAGTATGGTTTGAATCTTACTGAAAAATCTGTCTCACAAAATGCGGAAATGGGATAAGGAAAATACTCATTTGTTATGTGTTGGGCAAAAAGATATTTCAGTACAGTCATCTTCTTTCCAACTCACTGGCCTTCCTAGCTCCTGTCCTCTAGAATTAGTTAAGTATTTGAAGCAAATGGCTCTACTCATACGTACACTTCTTGTGAGAAGATTTTTACCTAGACAAGAGCTGTCTGTCTTCAATATGATAAGCTATCTTCTATGCTCTTGTTTAAGTTGTGCTCCATAGTTCAAATCAATGCAAACTTTGTACTTCAATTTTGGATGAGATACAATGTTTTGAAGCCCTTACCTCTGTATGCCTCAGCCAAAGTTTGATGATAACAAAATGTCCACTTTGCTAGAGACAACACTCAGCTATCACAGTTAAAATAGTGTTTAAACTAAACATTGGGTTGGTTTAGCAAGTATTTTAGGTGAAAGATAAGTCCCTCTGCATATCACCGTAGCACCATTGATTTATAGTGGAACAGGAATTTCCTACTGACCTTTAGACATGAAGTCAGATGTTCAGTCTTAAGCACTCTGGTAAGTGTGTAAATAATAATGCCACAAACTATTCCATTAGGCAACAGGCTAATTGAAGCTGATACAGCAGATGAAGAAGCACATGTATAGCCTCATGCTGACCAGTTCCCTCAGTCTGCCATCAGGGCTAATATCCTCCATCCAGGAGAAAGGTGAATCCAGCTATCATGGATGAGACAGTAAATGACAACCCATAGTGGGTCTGGATACTGGGGTTTATGCAAGAACCGACGAGACTGGGGTTTTACCCTACTTGATCTCCCACCCTTGCTTCCTCACCCCTGTTGCATTCACTAGGGCTCAATATCCCAACGGGGAGCTGGCTGCTGCTTGGGGAAGGTGAGGCAGAAAGTCGTGTTGGTTTCTGCTGTACAGCTGCTTGCTGTTACTGGTCTCTGGCATTAATGGCATCCCCTGGCATTTGTCTCCAGGCACCTCTGCTCTCCGGGACCTTCTCTCACTTCCAGGATCTTTCCTCCAGTCAAGATCTTCACTTTCTTCCTTCTGGGCCCCCTTCTTCTGTCCAAGACCACTTCTTTTGGGAAACTCTTCTTTTTGGCCTCCTCTTCTTCCTGGAACCCTAAGGCACCAGTTTTCCTAATCTAAGTAGTCTACGTGCAGAAGCACAGCATGTGATCAGCCTCTTAATTGGTGGTTGTCTAATGTTTCTTTATTAATTGAACATGCCACTTTTGTTTAGTCCAAGTATCATCAAAATTGACGGCCAGCCCATACCAGTTTCGGCTAGCAAGAAGCTGGCTGGCTTCAGCTTGAGAGAGTAGCAGCTCAAATTTGGACATTCACCCCCCCCCCCCCCCGAAACGCACCCAATTATTACCCAGTTAAGCTATGTGTTTTTTCTTTTTCTTTTTTTTTTTTTTTTAAGCCTCTGGCCATTGCCTTCTCACAGCAGATGTTACCATCTCTACTCATTGTTGCTGTAGGTTTCTACGTCTTGGTGGACTTAGAGAAAGAGTTACACTTTACAGAAGTACGCTGTTTATTTTGGCGTGCGCAATATGTGCTGTTTGTCTTACAGCACGGATGAATAGACTGCAGTAGTTATATTCAGCATCTAACTAACCTTGATGCAAACATTGATGCTGATGTAGCATAATAAAAAATATGCTGCTACCGTTATGGCTTGTCTTTTGGAAAGGTACACTTTGTGTCACCTAGCTAATCAGAAGAGAGCAGTATTTCCAAAAAACTGTTCGAGCCTGCCTGGAAAATGCATGATCCAGAGCGTCAGGAGACAGCGTTGGTTCGTATCCTTTGTAAGTCGGTTTAGGAAGAGACTGTTGTCCTGGCCAAAGAGACCCATTTAATTTTACACTGCATGTTTACTATGTTTCTGTCTTCTACTTGAATTATAATGAAGATTTTGCATGTTGCTCTAAAATTGTATCAACTGATGTTTGATGTTAAGGCGTCATTAGAATGTAATTGTAATGAAATAATGATTTCGTATTGCTTTTCACAATGAAATGAGATTGTCATCTTCCCCCCTGTAATGCTTAAAAGACTTCGTATCTATGGGTAGTCCGGCTACCCTGAGGGGGTCTAACGAGCGTTGTGTGCCGCGGCTGGGATGGCACGGCGCCTTGCGCTCGCGGGGAGGGCGCTTGCGCTGCGCTGGGGCTGGCTGCCTCTGGTGCTGCCGGGGTGTGTAGGATGAGGTGGTACTGCTAAATCAGCTTTGGTGCCTAGGATGGCTGAAAATGCAAGGAAAACAATTCATTGGAGCAAGGGGGTTGCGGGAGTAACATGCTTAATTTCTGTGCTGTATGCCTCCCAGCTTTCTATGTGGGCCCGAGGGCAAACTCCCATAGGTTTGCAGGGCAGTTTCCCTGTTTGACATCGAATGCTTGGGGCCTCCCGTGCCCTCCCTGCGCGGCGTTGTGGTGGGCACGGCGGGCCTCCCTGCCGCCTGCGAGAGGGGTCTGCCTTGCTTGGCTTGAGCGTAGAAGAACCTGGAAGCAGCTCAAAGGGCTGCCCTGGCTTTCCTCTTGCAGGGTCAGAGCTTCCCCTTCCAGGCTTAGGGGTTTGAGTTAGGAAGGCGTACGCGGGGAAGCGCTAGTCCATAGGTCAGCCGGTTTATACGTATGCGCCAATATGTGTAAAGTTTTGTGTGCGTTTGATTTGACATCTGTTTTGGTGGGTCCAGAATCGTGTTAGGTATTCCTGCGTGTTCAGCCCTGTGCTAAAGTACTAGAGACAGGTGTGCTGAGGGGAGGAGGCGGGCTTTATTTGCCTAAATGGAAATGGGAAGAGAAGGGAAATGCACCTTTTCCAGAAGTCTGTGATCCATCAGCAGAGACGCGCAGGGAGAGGCCGCCGGAGCCGTCTGGAGCGGAGCGCTGCCAGCGTGCAGGTGGGACCGGGCTCCCGTGGGAGCTGGGGACAAGCCGGGGGCCGGCTGCTCCCTGCCTGGCAGCAGGATCGACCTTGGCGAAGGGGCGGTGTGATCGTAGGGACGGGCTGTGCTCACACCGTGGCAGAAGCCACCCTCCGCTGCAGCGGCTGCGTTGCTACCTGCTTTTTGGTCATCTTCATCCGAGTTTTATCGGAATTGTTCCCTGCGACTTACAGTCGCCGTGCTGTTCCTTAGCTCGGCACGGCTTCCTCCCCACTCCACCCAAGCAATGCTTATAGGAAAAAGCAATGTGAAAACTGGAAAAGGGACATGTGAAAGTCTGCAATGCAGAAACAGGATTATATATTTATCCAACTTCCCGGGTACACGGATGATTAATATAACATGAACTACAGGGTTTATAGCTTGAGATATCGGTAGGGCTCCCTATAACTCTAACGTGAAAAGATAATAAATTGTGTCCTCTTCCCTGCCCTTGTCCTCCTTTTTTCTAGTTTAGAAATATACTTAGAAGTTTTAATTCAAAACCATAATGCTGATACCAGAACTGAGGGTAGAAAGAAATGAAAAAGAAAATGGATGGCATCTGATGTGTTTTTTCAGGAACCTTTTGAAGAATTAAAATTGAGTGCACGAGGGCTGAACATACAAGCCTCGTTTACATATCTTTTTTTGGATGAAGAGGGTATCTGTTGCTAGAAAAAGATTTTCCGGGATTTTTTTTACTTCTTTCTGAAGAAAGAGAAAATTGTAATATCATTTCTTAAACGTGTCCAGTTTCCTTTTAAGGAAATATTGTTTCCCCTCTGTAATTCTTTGTCTTATCTGGAGCAGATGAAAGTTGCAGATACAGGACATAAGTCAGTTTTAAGGTTTTTGTTATAACCTGAATGTCAATAAGGTAAATAGCAGTACTTTCTGAGCATTAATTGGCAGACCCTGAGGAAAGGACAATTATAATAGACATTTAAAAATAAGACTGAATGAGAACACCATGAAAGAACAAGTAACTTAGAAATGTGCATATATATTATTCCTTTGAGAACAAGGCACTGTCTATTTAGAGTGGGAGACAGTACCCCTAGAGTTCATTCCTGAAATATTTGCCTGTGATCAGTGGAAATCAAAGAGGAATAGGGGCCTCGATTCCGTATAAAGCCTGTGTACCAGATATTTATGTTAAGTACAGCACAGCCTCTCAGCCCGTTCTCTTTTGACAGAGGCATGACCCAGGGATCGCACCTCTGGCGTAAGAACCGAAGTGGTGCAGTGAATACTGGGACTGTAAAACACAGAAACGAAAACTCTGCTGGCGATTTTCTGCTGATTAGAACAGCTTCCATTTAGATGCTTGCGAAAAGTTTTGACCGTTTGCTGGATTTGGAAAGGAATATGTTCAGTGTGGAAATAGAAAATACGCATATATGGCATAGAGAAGCACCCCAAATAGAGAGCAGTTGCTATGAAGTGCTTGTTTGTTGTTTAGTTTACTGTGTAGTTAATTCCATTCAAAGTTATTCTTCCAGGGGTTCACTTGCAAACAATAACAGTTTTGTGCTCCCTCCCACACACAAGATCCGCTCCCTTCCTCAGCGGTTCTTGTTTGACCTTACAACCAGTTCTCTAGAAACTTTCCTGCTGGCTGCCAGGTACTGCTGTTTAGGTCAGGTGCGCTCTGAAGCGCTCGCGAGCCCGCCCTGCGCGGGTCTGCTCTCTGCGTCTGCTCCGCAGCAAGCACGGAGCCTTGACGTTTGAGGTCTTAGTTTATTTGAGATTTCATATGGATTTCACACCCCCCCCCCCCCATGGCTCTGACTTTTTATAGCAATCAAGTCCCACTACAGTAATAAAAAAAACAAATGGGGGGAAACTTGTGATTGCTTGAGATAAAAGCGTCTCTGGAGCCATGGAATTCGTTCCTGCCAAAGCTCAGGCAGAGCATGGGCTGAGCTGCTCGCTCCGTTAAGTCACGCAACACAACAACAGCGGCGGCGATGCCCCTAATGGCTTGATGAAACCTTTTTTAGTTCGGGTTAGGAAGGAAGAGGGAGTGTATGCTACTCTGTTTTTTAAATATTGTAAGTCATGCATGCACCGAAGTGGTGGTGTGAGTAATTTGGCGTAACCGTTATCTGAGAGATGAACAAACCCAGTGGAAGTCTAGAAATAAGGACTCTGCCCCAAATCTGGTATTGCACGAGCTGAGGTAAAGATTGGCCAGCTTCATGGAAAAGGTAGAAGAGCAGTCTTGTAAGAGAAGAAACATGTAGCCCAGTGACAGTGGTGTGGAGGTGTTCTGAGCTGCTCAGAGGACAGAACAAATTCCTGACATAATGTTCAGATGTTCCTGAGGGCCCCCGTTGCTTGTGGCAGCCTCTTCTGACCGTCTTGCTGCACAGCACAGGCGTGACCCTGGGAAGCCTCGCAGAGGTCTGCAGGAAGAGTTCGTGGCTGCAGCTTTGTGCCTCTCTCCACAGCGCCCACGTTAAAAGAAGGCTTTTAGGGTGCAGCTCTCCGGGCCCGCTGTACAGGCACCAGAGTGGTTGTGAGGATCACATACCCAGGGAGTACAGTAAATTCATAAACAGCTAATGACACAGAAATAAACCAACTAAAAAGCCCATATATCTAATTTTAAAATCTCTTAAATATGTTCTCACAATGTTTGCAGAGTAGTGGGGCTGCTGTCAATCTGTCCTTCTTATATTCACACAATCTGCATGTCCCAAAAGCCTTCAGGGACGATTTGCCTCCCTCGAGCCTCAGCATCAAAGCCCGGCAAGGTTGATTTTAGCTCTTCATCTCCCTTAAACATATACCCATAGGAGAAATGTAATTTGCTGCGTGGCTTTGTGAGACTTTTTGAGATGAGTTGTTGAGAATTGAGGTCATGCTAGTTCAGCCTGACAGCAAAGTCCCTGTGCTCGATTTTCTCTGTTTCCAAGTTCTCCCTAGAAATCTTTGGCTCAGATTTCAGGCTTGACTGTGTTGCACGATCTTTCCCCCTTCTTCTGACGGATGGTTGTATCAGTTGTCGTTGCTTGTTGTTGAGCTTCTTCAGCATCATCTGCTTTCATTAGCATTTCTTGAACAAAAGAATGAATCAGGATAAATCACAACTAATAGAAATATAGGAACAGATTATCATTTTGCAAAGCTGAACCCTCTCAAAGGAGATTACGTATTTAAATTGAACAAATGCAACTTCATAAATAAACTAAATTAAACATCATCTAATTTTATTTTTGAAGCCAAGTAATTTTAATCCATACTCAGCTTCCCATATAAATATTTCCCAACTCAGTTTTACTCTTTGAAGCATTCTTATTCATATTTAAAAGCCAAAAAATGTGCCAAATTGAACCACAGTTGTGTATGCTGAGTAAATGTAAAAGCTTGGGTGTGTTACATAACAAGCCAAGAGCTGGCAAGAGATGGTGCTTGCTTTTGCGACTGTCCAAGTAGGAGGGTAAAAAATGTTTTTGAGAACCGAATATTTCTCTCTAATGCTATCTGACTGATGGCATGTCTGATAAATACTTTTCATAAATCCCTTGTATATAGTTCAACAGGAAGCAATAAATGATTAGAAGTCTATATATTTGTCCAAGGAAAATTCATGCAGGATTTCTGGTGCACAGATGGTCTGCATTTTGAAAAAAATTCTTGTTAATAGGTGGAAGACACACTCTTACTGCATAACTAATTCCTAGTTATTAGACCATTTAAACACCCCCAATGTGTTGCTTTGTGGTTGAAAATGTGCATTAATAACAAGCTTTGTATTAGATAAGAAAGAACTTTGCTACTTTTTAGTGATTTTCTTCTAAGAACAGTGATTGAACTGTAAGTAAAATGGTGAATAATATATATCCTGTGAGCTTTTCAAAGTGTAAATCAAGAAAAATACTACAGAAGTTTTACTGCATTTATAAGCAATTGATGTGCAAGACATTTTGCTTGAGTTTAGATTAGTTCACAGAGCTGTGGGCTTAACTCTAGCATCTGAGAGGAAGTGCCACTGTATTACTTCTGTCCAGTATAACTTTAGATTTAAAAAAAGTTACAATATGTAGTAATAAGGTTCTGACCTCAACGGTTCTGGTGATGATGTTTCAAACAGTCTTCACAAGGCCGAAATATTGTTTTACTTCATGCTATGTGCTCTCTGAAAACCATGATCAAAAACTGTACTCCAGCCTTGCAGTCGCTTACGTTGTTGTGTGCAGGTTGTAGAACTTACCTGGTGATGACTTCAGTGGCTGAAGTTAGTTGACAGTGATTTTCAAACATACTTAATTCCTAGATAAATCGGATTTAAGATGTCCAAGAACTTTTTTGTCTGGTATCTAAAAGATGAACAAAACAAGAACAGCAACATCTCAAACAAAAACTTCTGCAGTTTGTGTCTATTTTTTAATATTAACCCATTTTAATTGGGTTGAAGCACAGTAATTCCAACACTAGAAAAGAATCTTATTTACAAGATTTCTGCTCATATTAAATCACTAATATCAATAGTTTTAGCAAAATTATAATAAAAGTAAAATCATAACTTTATTGCCACACTTTTACTCTTTCATGTTTAGATTTCTACGGAAATAGCTGAATGTAACTTTTTTTCATTATTTGAATTGAGCGTTTGCTGCATGCGGTAATAACAGAGTAGAACTTGCTAATGCTCTTCGACGTTTTGGAAGATTGTGGGCTACGGAGATCTGTGTTTTACCGAGACAGGGAGGGAGCACAGTTAGGGAATACCTGATAGGCGCTGCAGTTCTTCTGTCGCCGACAAGGGCAGCCGAGTCCTCCCTGCTGAAGACCAGCCCGTGGCAGAAGCCCGCTGCCAGCGTCCCCCGGTTAGAGATGCAGCCTGCAGAGCCCTTTTGCCATGTATTTAAACTGCTGCACCGAATGACACGAGCAACAGCAGCACCAGGGCCCTGACTCACGCAAGCTGTATCCACAGTGAAGCTTTTGCTGGCGGTGGAGCTGTTAGCAGTCTGTTTTTGCAAGGGTTGCTGAAGGTAGACGAATGCCCTGCTAGGAGAAGAGGTGCCGTAGGCAGAGCAGTGAGAGCAGTGATCTTCAAACCCTGCGGTACAGAGCGTGAGGACTGACGCTAAATTGCTGAATCCCTTCCTCAGCTGTAGCACAAGCCAGCCGTCAGTAGCAAGAGGAAACGGAGGTTGGTTTTGCTTGTTCGTGTGCTTTCCCTGCGCAAACGGGAGTTTGGACGTGGGTCCGGGCCTAGGGGATGAACTACGTGGCAGCCAAGAAACCCGGTTCTGGTAGTTTCTGAACGCATACAACTTAATCTGAGGTCAGTGAGAATTGTTGGTTCTCAAACTAAACGTGCAGCCACTGTATTTGGGTTTTATATAGGTATAAAGGAAGACTTGTGATAACAGAGGGAATGCTGCTGTGTTAGTGATTCCCTGCATTTCACCATGTCCTTGAACACGTTAGCAGTGACGATGAGACAGTAGGAGAGAGCTTCATTAACAGAAGGCAAGAGAGTGGTTCGAAACTAGATGAAAGACATTTCTCAAGTGAAATTTTTTCATGCATCCTAGGAATATCACTAATACATGAGGGCTTGTCCCTAGAGGATACGTTGCTAATAGGCATAGGCTCTTCAGGGTGGGGACAGTGGGAGAGGCCGGACACAATTCTGCATATTTAAAACTACTGAATTACAACTATTAGTATTTTCTGCAAATAGTAGTTAGTGGATTTTAATAATCTCCGTGGAGTCTGATGCAAAAAATCTGGCAAAATTTCTGTGATGTTTTCTTGGTAGTACATCAGCCTGCAGAGAAAAAAGATAAAAACGCAATTTAAGGCACATTTTCAAATGTGTATTTTGACTGTTCTATGGATTTTAGCAGTTCTTTAGCCACTGAACTCCTGGATTCATTCCAAGTCTTTATGACTGTGTTTGGACATGATCAGATTCGGTACTTGCTCTCAGCTATCTGTTAACTGCAGCTACTGATTTTTATGTATGCAGATTTTCTAAATATATTGTTTAACATTAAAAAATGCCTGGTTAAAAAAAACAAACCCCTAAAACTGTTTTTCCTTTTTTTTTTTTTTTTAAATAAATAAGATATTATCTGATCTTCTGATCATTGCATATAACCAATATATTAATCTCCTAAAAACTGATACTTCTCAAATAGCAGGGCTTTTGGGTAGTGTGATGAGGATTTGCTATTTGAATGGTCAAGGCAGGAAAAGCATGGTAGCATTCAGACTGAACTCTTACTTGGTCTGTAACAGTAAATATTCTCTTACTATGCACAAGATATTGAAAATATTAAAATCGGTACGCATGGATCACTCACAGTGAGTAGCGCGAGGTAATGCACTTGGATGCAGCTCAGACAAAATAACCTAATTCTAACAAACGTTTCTGATCGGGGCAGGAGTCTGGTACGATGCTCGCAGAGCCGTTTGCTAACGTTGTGCAAAGACTATTTTTGACTGTGTGTTGTCAGGAGCGAGCAGGGCGCCCTGGTACATCCCGCAGCGCCCTGCTTGACCGCGGGCCCGCGCGGCGGAGCGAGACGTGGCGAGGGCGATCGCCTGGTGCCCTGCGCTGGCACCCGCTGGTTGTGCCCGCAGAAATGCATTTAGTCGAGTGCCCGCGGCTCGGGATGTTACGGCTAAGGACTGCCAACGGTAGATTTCTCTGGAGAGCAGTATTTACCAGCAGTCCTCAGGAGGCTGCGTGATGCGCCCTGCTTGCTGTCTAGGGAAAACGTTTCCAAAGCTATATAAAAGCGGAGGTGCTAAATATAAGCTGAGACAGTCTCTATCACTTGCTTTTTCTTAAAAGATCCTATTAACCCCATGGCCTCCCAAAACACACTCTGGTCCTCAGATACTTTATATTAGATTTTTTAAAAATAATATATAGTGCATGTGAATAGATATCATTTACATCAGTTGGCAATGTCCTACATAGTAATTAGGAGCATGACTGGTAATATACTCAGAGGTTAAAGAAAAAAAAGGACCTGAATTAATTAGTAACTGCTCACTTTTATAAGAATTTTTGGACTACCTGTATTTAAAGTGTTTGGCCCTTATTTTCCTAAATATACACCTATATTACTTACCAACTGTTTGTTATGACATGGATTTTCAGTTACGCCTGCTTTGAAGAGTTTTAGCTTTAATTTTCCTGAATTATCTAGTGTCCTCCACCAGAGAGAGATAAGGCAGCCCACGTACATGTATCAGCTGCAGGTGCCTGAAATAGCTGAGATATTTCTGAGGGGAAAATTTTGCAAGTTGTCCGTAAAAATGCCATATTAAAGGAGTTGGATGAAGAGAAGGGGAGGTAACTCTAGCTGTATTTTAGGCACATTGCCTAAATAATAATTGCCTAAATAACTTTTTTGGTTGAAGACAGAGCTGGATTCTGTTTCATTTCATCTTGTGCTTCCTAGAAAACTCTGAGTTTGTTTTGATGTTTTTCCCAGTTAGTAGCTTCAACAGCCTTTCTCTTGCAGAGTTCTCATAATAATTATTTCATTAAAATTTGCAAAGTGCCTTTGGTTTTCAAATGGGTGGTGCTGTGCACATATGAATATTGTTAGAGTTCACCCTATGCTGGTTTTGAGAAGCAGAATCTGAATGCATAACTTGTTATTTTTTATACTCTATATATTGAGAAATAGATATGGCATCTCAGTACCTATGAGGAAACAAGAAAAGGCAGGCTAATGCAAGCCCAAGGGCAAACCAAAGACCCAGTAGTACATGATGTGAAGACAGGACAAAAACAAGGCGCTATCAGCCTTTAGAGTACTGAGAGGGTGTGGTAGATGGAGGGATTGCTACCTATTGAAATAAAGAGAGCCGGTATCTCGAGATTCATTAGGGATTATGAGAGGTTTCTGCGTTATTGTAAACTTTCAGATACTGAAGGGCTCCTCAGTCTTCCTTTTCATTTTAAAGCAGTTGATTGAAGCTTTTTTGTAAAACGGAGCTGTGATAGCTGTAGGTATACACTTGTATGTGTCGCTTTTCTGCGTCTGAGCAGATTCCAGGGCTCTACGTTCCATTTCGCAGGAACCACAGATTTTTTGTTTATCTGTTTTGCCTATTTTTTTCTGAATCTTTTGACATATTTAGAATTTCTCTATGAAAAATAGAAAATCTCTAAATTTAAAACACACAGAAGTAGGCTGTCAGATACCTTTTTTACAGCTATTTATTTTTAATAGGATTTTCTGACAAAACAGTTTGTAACTATTACATATATCTGCAATTGGAAAAAAACCTATGGAAAGCCAAAAAAGAAAAAAAAAGAAAGAAAGAAAAAGTAATGGACTATGGACTATTAGTCAGATCATTCTCCAGATGAGACATTTAATTTAATGCAGATGAAGGACTGTAGTCAATAGAAAACGTGTTCATAATACATCTACCTTGTTGCTCATTTTTTTAATGTGCAAATAGCAGTAAGATAATTAAAAAGCTCTATATGTCTTTTTTTCCCCTAACACTTTGAAAGGCAGTCGTTCTCTGTTTCTTTTGTTTGAACGTCCAGCAGGTATGTGCTTTCAGAGCCCCATTTGTCTTTATCGCTCGGTCCATGAAACATAGAAGCCATTTGCAATTCATGTTTAGCTCGTTTGATCCCGATTGGTTTCATGCTAAGAATGTAGTCTGCTACAGAGGTAGCAGATGAATCTTTTTTTTTTTCTTTTCTCTTTGACCTTGAATTTATTTATGCTATGTGGAAAAACTCGGTCCTCCTTCAGTTAAAATGGACGAATCTTCTCATAGGTTCAAGCAACACAGTCATATATATACTTCTAATGTTGCGTTCCATCTTGAGGGTTTTTTTAATTCTCTTTCCTTCCTGTGCTTTTGGAAGTTTAACAAGAAATTTAATTGTTGAAATACGGAATAATTGTGAGAATAGAAAATGTAATAGTGTATTGGGGGAGGAGAAGGTGGGTACTTGTTTCTACTGGCCAGCAGATGACAGAGAGAAGGGAAGACCTACAGTATGTGTTGGAGACAGAATTGGGTACTCTATGGATATGTAGTAAAAAAATTAATTTACCTTGATGTAAGCAGGCTACTTTTGAAAATGAGCTGAAGCAAGCAAGGCAATTATAGGCAATAGCATATGATAGCATAAGCACAAGGCATCCGATGATTTTCGTTTATAAGAGAATATCAAATAAGTGCTTTAATATCACCTTATATATCTTAGTGTGTGCTGCTGAAGCCATACTTTTTTCTTTTTTGAAGCTCACAGTTACGCTTTGACTTGAATTGTTCCAGTAAAATAGGCCTCTCCAAATCAGTTGGATGCGATGGGGATTAAACTCTAGTGGGTCAGCTAATCTTAAGGTACATTGACGTTTTTGTCCCTGTGCCAGAGAGAGGAGATGTGCCAGTCTCAAATACTGCCAGGCCCAGGGCCCTGGATCAGGACTGTGAAATACGCTGTATGAGGTTTCGTGGCCAACTCTGCTGGCATTTTTTGTCTCTTGAACGCTTAACTTTGCACTCTGAATATTCCCCTAGCACTTTTTGGTTTGAGAGGAAAGGGGCCAGGTCATACGCAGTTGTCCTTCGGCTTCCCTTTTGCCCCCCGACCACGTTTTGAGGCCCGCGGAGGAGCCGCTGAGGCACGTGCGGTGGGTTGCGGGTCCGCGGCTGTCCCCGTGTGCCCGTGCGGCTGTGCTTGCGCAGAGCTGTCCTCGAAGCACCCGTGGGTCTCCTCTGTCTGCAGAGGCGAAGGGGTTTTCCACACAAACCATTTGACAGCTTTTCCAGGGCAGAGCATGTACATCAAAACAGAGGACTGAATAATCATGCAGGTAGTTGAAGCGGCTTAAAAGACCGAACAAATGGCTTTGAAGGAAGAAAGAGAGTCTGGATTTCGTTTCCTTAGACAAGTATGCTTTTAAAAGTATTGGCAGTTTCTTCTCTCATTTCAGTCTTTGTCCTCCCACTCCGTGACAGCTGCTGCTCTGCCTTCTTCGTCGTCATCGTCTTCGTCTTGATGAGCAGTGGTTTTTCTGGATTGCTGTGGGGCTCGAGCTGAAAGCAGTTGGGAGGCATGAATATCATTATGTCTGGTGGGGGGAAAAGGCAGGTAATGCAAGGCGTTTTGTTGGCGCTCTGATTTTGTTTTACATCTTTCATGAGACTAGTCTCATCTATGCACTCAGTGCAAGGAAAAAAATGCTCATTAGGCAAAATTTTCAGTCATTAGGGGTGGACAAACCAATTTGGAAAAAATTAGCAAGGAAACAGCATGCTCTGAATGGAAGCTAAGCAGAAGTCCCCCAAATTAAAACCAAATACTTCTGAGATGTAAAGAGTTGTTCTGTTTAAATTTTCTTTCTGAAACTCCCTGCTGACCCTGCCTCTCCTCTGTGCCGTACGAGTTGCTCTGCCGTCCCTTCTCCCTGCCCCGTGCCCCGTCGCCTTCCCGTGCTCCCTGCCCACGGCCTGCAGACGTGGTTGCCTGCGCCTCTGAGGACCCGTTCGGAGTACGTGCGTGATGACTGACCCCCTGGTAAGGCGAGAAGAGCTGCTAAATCACAACTTTTCCGTGAGTAGCTGTGTTAATAAGGTTTCTTCCTTCTGCTCGGACCTGGAGAGACAAATTTGCGTGAAACTTGTAGGACCTAAATAACTCGGAGGTATCTGCCCTCTGTCAAGTTGGCTTCAATGGGCGACTGAATTCACATTTTGCCAGGGAAGACGGGGGATAGGTGACATAATTACAAAAGCCTCATTTACTTGGGAAAGCAAGCTAAACGGATAGGAAAAATGTTTTGATAAAAGTATGGAGCAGGAAACCTGTTTTCTGAGTATAACCTCTATGTTTTGCCATGGTATTAACAATAAAAACTGGAACAGAAACAAGCATCCTCTACAATGTAACAGTAAAACTGTCTTTTAGGATATCTGCTTGTATTAAGAGAAACAATATATACTTTATCATAGTGTGCTAAATACAGAAGTACATAATACTTTCAAATATATATACATACCATGTAAGTAAATCTATTGTTGGAAATGGGAAAATGTCCAAATTATACTAGTTAGAATAGACCAAAAATAATTTAATTGCATGATTATTTCTATGATTATAGTATTAGTAAGTGAAATGATTATTTGTGAAGCACTTTTGCAGCAGATGACCAAAATGTTTTATTGCTCAGCATCAGTCATTGGATTAGGAAAATGGATTACAGCTGTGAATAATAGGATCTCAAAACCACTCCGTGATATGATTTCTGTCAGTGTCTATTAGATGACATTAATCTTAAATATTTTGAGAAATAACTGACTATAAGATTTGCCTTTACCTAGTGTTTTGTACAGTATTTTGACCTGTGTGTGTTTATTAATAGGGGACATAAGCAGAAGTCACTTAAATGAATTATGTTGGATTTAGAAAAGGAGGCGGGAACTAAGGAACTGGTGTATTTGAACAGATGCCAGATCTACTTAGACCTGTGTTTACGTGGTCCTATTCGTCAAGTAAAGAGGGATCTCGTAAAATAATAGGGTGAAAAATAAAAAGATTATGTATTTAAACAAGAGCATTACTTAACACTGAATAAAATCCTTCTGTTATGTTTTGTTGCTAACAATGCCCCTTTCTGAGCTTTTGCCCTCTCCTGGAGTGATCTCGGTCTCGGTGGTAGTTCAGCTCTAAAACCAGCTGCTGTTACGAAAGCCTTTCAGTTAAAGCTGGGTGTTTGTCACTAGAGTGACCGAAATGATAAATTATACCTTGAGCAGTGGTTCAACTGGTAAAGTAACTGGGCAGGCAGAAGTTCCCCAGCGAGCGAGGCTCTGGCTGCTTGTCCCTTGTAAGGCGCGGGGGGAACCTGTGCCAGCTGGCAGGGCGAAAGGAAAGCCTTGAGAATGGCAAGGGCTCATAATTAAGCTTGTTGAAAGCAACAGGTTTTGAGAATTGTTTTAAGGGGTAAATGATTTGCAGTACATCAAGTGTGTAGGCATTTATATGCATGCCTCTCTGGGAGAAGGTGGTAGGGGACTATGTTGGGAAAACTTGCAGCTACGTGAGGTGTATTTTCAGCATTTCATATGTAGCTGTAGGAGTCACTCATTTAAAGATGGTTTTCTGAAAACGTTTCTGGTAATGTGATTTCATTGCTTTCCTGTACTTGAGATGTTTGTTTTGAGTGAGTTTAATGCTCGTGAGTTAACTGGACGGACGATTCTGTTAGTGCTGAGGAGTGGCAGCACGTGCAAGGTTCCCAGAAGGATTTTTCTATTCAATTGCTTGTAAAGCTTTCTGGATTAGAAGTTGTCATAAAGAGGCGATATGTCAGGTTCATTCTCTGAGAATGTGCAACTTGTGGAAATCTGAAATATTTAATGTTTCTTCCAGGCTTTTGAACATTGTAGTATTTTGCTTCCCAACTGTGGGTGATGTGGTCATGCTGCATGGCGTGTGACCCTGTGAGCCGATGTGGCACATCTCAAAGAATGGGAATGAAGTGTCTAAAAACAAGACTTTAGTGCCAAATGGAAGATGGTTATATTTAAATATTGTGAATATTTCTGGAGCTAGCGTCATTTTACAAGGTCCTAATTTCACTAACCATAATTAGTAATCAAAGAGGCCGTTTCTGTGTTCCCTTCTCCTCCTGCAGAGCCGTCCTCGTCCACATGCACGTGTCAGAATTACTGTATTCCTGTTAAAGCAGTCTGGGAAGGAGCTGTTTGACTGCAGAGCTTTAAAAATGTTGCAGTAACTTCTTTATTAATTCTTTACAGGGTATATAATGCTAATTCTCTTTGCACATCTTTCTGGATGGGTGTATTGTCCTTTTTAGCTATACTCATTGAATAGATGAACAATGCAGCATTGAAAAATAAGACCGTAGGGGCAGACTTGTAACTCTGCGTTGGTTTCCGTGCACTGTCGCAAAATCATTCATGGGAAAGCTTGCCCTGAATGTCTTGCTTTTAGACCAGCCTGGTACTGCTGTGTTGATTTGTGAGTGTTCTGGGTTCCAGCGTGTCTCCCAAAGTAAGGCTAGATACGGGCAGTCTGGCTTTGAATGAAAACTCCTATTCCCTCTGTGTCCTGTGCGTTGCCACCACATGGAGTAAATGGAAGGCTGCAACCTTATTTGGCCACCAGATAACAGAAGGCAGAAACTTCAGTGTGCTGTGACTTCCTCTTCTTCAAAAACTCATTGTCCGCATCAACCCTATTACAACCACAGCTACGACAATTATGTAGAGAAAATAAGCAATATTGATGGCACTGTGAGGAAGACAAAAATCCTGTGTCATCTCAACTACTGCAGTCTTTGTAGAAAAGTTATTTTGGACCTTCTGCAAAGCAGGTGATTGGGTAATTCAAAGGACAAACGGGCATTTGACAGCAGAATGGGAAGTGCCGATGGACAGGCTTGAAGGGCTTCAGGTTTTTTTCCAGGTGCAGGGAATAGAGGCTCCTGTTGAGATCAGCATTGCAGAGAATTTGCAGTGCCATCAAGATGCTTCCTGTCTACCCTGTCTTCTCACCCCTTGCCTTGTGCCACTTACTGCGGCTGTGTAGTTGAGATCAAGATTATCATACTTTTGGCTTCAGGATGTGCTGAAACTTTCTTTCGAGAGAGCTTGTCCTAAGGAAAATCCATCCCCATTTACAGGCTTGTATCTCTGACTCTGGAGGTCTACCTTTGGCCAGGATTAATTTCTAATCTCTGTTGCCCAGTTAATCAGATATTATTCTTTGTGCAGCTGACTAGGAAGGAGTGGAAGGCATCTTTGAACTTCAGTCTTCCTGGATTTTTGTGGGAAACAGAAATGAAGGAAAACATGCTGTTTCTGATGTTTTGTCTGTACAGTAGTTGTATTAAAACCAGTATAGGGTGACAGATGGATGTCCTACTTCTGGTTATTGATTTCCTCAGTATCATTGCTCTGTTTGTCCTCTTTGTTTCATGGTTCTATTTTGCAGTGTTTGCCTGAAAGATTTCAACTTCTAACTGCAAGAATATACGTATCTTTTTTTTCTGCCTAGTTGTCTAGCTTCCCTTCACAAATTTTTTTCTAGGTTTCACCCTCAAGCCAGAGATTACTGCTTCCAAATTTCAGCCCAAAGTACCCAGTAGTAATGCAGTTAATAACAGCAGATTTATAGAGGTTTTTAGGACCTTTTGTCATGTAGTGTAGTAAGGAGAATAAAAACATAGTGAACTCCATGCAGATTTTATGTAAAGAAAGGGACAGAACAGGTGAGATGTTATTGAGATGGCATCAGACTGAAGTCAACATAGCGGGGGCAAGGAAGATAGGAGGAAGCAACGTGGTCACCTGTCTTCTCATCAAATTGCTGTAGTTTACAGAAGATATTTTTAATGTATCCAAAATTAGAATTGTTTGCCTGATCAGTATGATTGGATTTGGAATTACTGCTCTTTCTGTAGTACAGAGTATCTGTTGGCATTTTCTTTGCAACCTTATTGGTGGAAGATTTTTGCAAAGATTGGCATCATTTATGCGGGTTTATAGTGGGTGTGCTCTTTGGAGCTGTTTTCTCCTGAGTGATCTCTGTCCTCTACATGAATGATGATTTCTTAAGATTCTTCAAGTGAGGGATTCCTGAGGAGTAACTAGTATGATCTTTACTGTAATTACTGTTCTGCACGTCTGCTGAGGTGGTGTAACACTTGTATCTTGTTTCATTTGGGTTCTGACTGTAACCGTCTTGTTTTAGCAATGACTTCAAACTTCAGTTCTTCCAAAGCTAATTTATAATGCTGTTTTGTTCCACCCCTTTTGTCTTCTGAGCATCTTGTCACAAAGTTCATATAGGAGATGCAGAATATGCAGGGGAATAGAGGCTTCACCGTGTTTTCTCATACTGCATCCATTAGTATTCCCTGAGTGGACACTGTAAATTATTGAAATATTGTCTGAAAGATAAACATATGAAATCTATTTGCTTGTTCCTTCAGTAAGTCTGCCTCTCTGAGTTCTGGCAGCAGTGCCTTGAAGTTATGGTGTCTATAGTTACAATTTCCTTGGAACAATAAACAGTGGTGACTGAACAGCTTCTCCGGCCAGAAGCAAGATGTATTATTGTGCACTCATTTTCTTATTACTAAAGCTGTTACAAAGAAATGTTGAAACTAAATATTATGTTAAAGTTGCAAAAATAGAAGTAAAAGGTATGTTATGTGCTTCTTCCTATAAGAACTGTGCTCTCATTGAAGCACACGTGGAACATGTGTCCCCTACATATAGGAACTGAAGTATCAACTTGACTGAAAATATAAATGACGCTCAAATGGGGTTTGAATGACAAATTGTGGAAGATGGGGTTTAGGCTTATATGCACTCAGGTATAGTGACTTTGTCCCACCTCTTCTCCTTAGAGAACGTCTAAGCTGTCATGGATGCTTAGTAAAGTCTAAACTGGATAAATGTCCTGTAGTAAACAGAGTATAGCCATATTTTTTGATTATCTATTTTGATGAAAGAAGTAAAGGAACCATAAAGTGATGTATAAATATGGTGCTGTGCAGTGCTGAATTGAAGGACAGTTTTCAAGTTAACTGTGTGATAACTTCAGAGATTTCTCTAAGGAGGAGGAAAAACAGCTCTGCTTAAGTAAGATTGAGATAAATATGCTTTCAGTTTGGAAGGTATGTTTTCAGCTTGAAGAACTAACAGGACTTGGCAGTGTCTTTGAGTTTGACATTGGTATTGTAATGAGTTTTAAATAGCTCATTCCTAACATCTCCTGCCCCCTCCACCCTTGAGATCGGTCGCTGGGTCAGAGTGCCCCAGCGGAAGGTGCCTGAAGCCCTTAGGGACATGTCCCCAGGTGACATTCAGTCTCTTGAAAATCTGTCAGATCATCGTGACTCACTGAAATTTTGCTGTCTGGAAAAGAAAAAAGAAGAAGAAAAAGAGGAAACAAGGACTATACTATTAACATCTGTTAGAAGCCTCCTAAATCCGTCATGGCCAAGATTTTGGTGCATGAAGATACTGCTCAGGTAAGGAAGCAGGATGACATCGCAGAAAAGGCTGGTGAGAAGAACTGCTTCTGGTCGGTGTGAAGAGCAGGCAAACAGACCACACGCTCTGTGCACCATTGCAGTGTCCTGCCATTTAGCTGTTTTTAAGTAACATTGTTGTTTCTTCTTTTGTCTCAAAAGCAAGTGCAACTTTCTCCTTACATATTAGCACCATATCTTTCCAGATCTACCAATGCCATTTTAATTTCTGCAGTAAGAATGGGGTAGGTTGCATCCTCTTTTTGCAAGAAAAGCCAGCTGGGTGCTTGAAAATATGGAAGCAGGACTGGACTGGTACCTACAATGTTTTAAAAAGAAAAGACCACAAAAAAATGTAATGCTTATCATACTTCAAGGACATAAAAGTCCTTGAAATTTCTGCAGTGAAATCATTGCGTATCTGACACATTTGCAGATTTTCATCAAGAAACTGTGCAGAATCAACTGGAAAAGAGAAATATAAAAATACTGGAAACTAAATAAAGAAGTGAATGCAAAGCCATTCAAGTTAGAGTACAAACCTGAAAGAAAATAGCTATTCTCAAATAACTTTAATTCAGTTAAACTAGAATCAGTCATTTTTATTCTGGAACAAATGTATCCAAAACCTCTCTGTTAGTCAGGATCAGTAGTTTTCCAGATCACTTCCAGTGTTGAGAGAAGAGCCAGTCCTGAAGGCCACTGCTCTCAAGTGAAGCAATAACAGGTGGCTGGGACAAATAGGCAAGCACAAGAGCTTTACCAGGACATACCACTTCCTGAGATGCCTGCTTGTCAAATAAGTAATTGTGACCGTATTTCACAGCAGGTGTCAAGGAATAGCTTGTTTTTAAAATCTTAATGAATAGGTTGTTTCATTTAGCCAAGTGACATATGGCTCGAACACGGTACGCCAATGAGAGGTTGGATAATGCAGTGATTAGGAACAGTTTTACTAATGCAAGAAGTTTTGCAGTAGCTTACTGTCCAAATTTCCAATTTTTAAATGAGGCACTGGGAACACTTTTGCGACAATTTCATGGTTGAAGGAGAATCTCGTTCCAGTTCTGCAGAAAGACCAGCCGCTGCTAAATCTAGGAATCAAGGTGATCTTGAAGACTGAAGCTGTCTCCGTATCCCAAGAGGACAGCTTTCCAGGTTATCACGGAGGCATCGAGGAGTGTGCACCACTGATGTAACGAAGTAGAAGTAGGAAATTGTGTCAGTCATCCGTTTTTGCAGCAAATTCATCCATGCATAGCATTCCTTCTTCCGTCGTTCTCCTTACGTTACCTGCCTGCCGCTCTTGTTCAGCCGTGCTGGCAGAGCGCTGTCTCCATCTCAGCTCAGAGGCACGTGAGGTTTGACACCATTCCTGGTGGTGAAGTTGTGCAGGAACACGGTGAGTTGCACCACGAACCTGAGCTGGTAACGTTGTTTGCTGAGACCAGTGTAAAGACAAGTCAGTTTAACAGTTGCAACAAAGGGACTCTAGGTTGGTCTCCTTGGCGCGCCGCGCTGCAGGCTGTCCGGCCGGTGGTTGCGAAGAGCATCTTTGCTGCGGTCGAATTGACACTGGAGCAATTTTTAAAGGTCTGGATTTTATATAATTTACATGGAGGAAAATGCAGTTTTTAATAATGACTGTAAAGGCTGTGTTCCTTACAGTTCCTATTATACATAGTAATAAATGATGAAAAATGAAAAGTAGTAAATAATTACTTGAAATGTGTACTGAAAATTCAGTGCTTTGTGTGCATTTTAGAAGAAGTACTAGTATTGATGTGACTTTGCTATTTATTCTTTCTTTTGGATAGTTTGTCACACTTGCTCTTTTTGTTAAGATTAATTTTATCTTCCTGAAGATCACAGCGATGGCATGACACGATACCCAAAGAGCACGCAACACTTTATTTAGAGAGAACTTTCAGATGGTCAAAAATTTCATTTTTCATGTTAAGGTATTAAGTAATTTTTTCAGCTTTTCTGTCTAATTTCTTGGTTATAAAGAACAAGAAGGGCCAAATACGACAATTGTTCTTTTGTGCGTCGTAGGTAGAAGTCCAGTGTTGCAAACATTCACTGTTAAACTGGCAGGTATCAGTGGTGGGTAACCTGGATGCAGTTCTGCATTTCAGTCCTACCGTATAGGCTTAGTGCACTGAGTCTGAGGAGGCTACAGTGAAGAACAGTGTGTTTATTTCTTCTTAATTACAAGCAAATACCTGGACTAGAGCCTGAGTAAGAAAAAATTCTGAATCCTGTGACCAGAACCTAAAATTTGTCCCATGAGCCATTGAACTCTTTTTCAATTCATATGTTAGGACTTTTTTGTTGGTGGTGGTGGGGTTTTTTTGTTTTTTATAAAGATGATTTTTACCCAGTCAAGCTCAATAGCTTGCAAACTAGCAGTTTTCTGCCAAGCAGTAAAAATAAAGATAAAATATGTGCTGAAAATACGTGCTTTCCCAGCGCCAAAGTGTTCTTTCAGCGAAGGAAAATCCGCAGCAACGTGCATGAGAGCCGTGAAGGGAATTCCTGCAGCCGCTGTGCGACAGCCTTTCTATGCGTGTGCCGTGCTCGGAGCCCATGGGCTCGCGCTGCTTCTGGTGATGAGCTTGGGACTCAAGACGAGAGTATCTTTAGAAGTAGGTTGCCCTGTTCAACACAGGTATCTCTTATTTTTGTCATTTCTCTGCATAAGAGTAAATAAAAATTAATTGACACAGTTCATCAGAGCTCACAGAAGCTCTCGTTATCAAGATCACCCAGTCATTGTTTATAAATTAATTTAAAGGTAATATAAATGTTCTGCTTAAGTGTTGTTGGTAATGAAAAAGCTTCTACTCTTCAGTATTCATTTCCATTGTATGTGTTACAGATTAAATGCATCACTTCAGTCTTACAGTGTATGAGCAGTTCTACAAATCTTTTTCATAGATGTGCAAAAACATAAAATTTTGTACAAAAAGTGATTGAAGCTATTTTTCAGGAAGGCTGGCTTGAATTTTTATAAATTTCTTAGATGGTCTTGAAATCTCCTGTTTTTGTTTGAGACAGATTTTTGGAGAGTTTCAATAATGTTTTTGAAGCTATTGGTCAGCATTTTTTTCTGTAAATTTTACTAAAGAGCTCATGCAACTGGTGCAAATATGTATTAAATCTGGGGGAAAGCTGGGAGCAGAATAAGCTCTCTATATTACTGTTATTAAAATACTGAATTTTCAGAATCGATGTGGAACGGTTAGGTTCACATTCATCTCAGATCCCGGTGGGAAGTGCTGAACGTGTGCACTTGCGCGCTGCACGCTCGGGGTCCTTCTTCAGCTCAAGCCACGCGGCAGCCGTGCGGGTTGTTACAGGTGTGCGGCGGTTACTTAACTTTGTACCTTGGAGTTTTCCTAGAGTCAACCTGAAATGTTAGGAGTGAGTCTTTTTGGTACCGTTTCATATTTAGAAGAAACAACGTTTTAATTTTCTGATAAATAAATACAGTTTAGATTTTGCTGGGCCCGTAATACCTGACTTGCGGGGTGCCACGTGCCTTCACCTTTTGTTGCAGCAAAAGAGTCGATGCCAGAGGTGAGCATCGAAGAATAAATCTCTCTCACTCCTTATTTTCATTAATATGTCACCGAGGCAGATTCTTCCCCAACATGTTATCCTTTTCTCACGTCACTGCTTGTTAAAAGAAGTGGTTTGAAGAGTGGCCTTAAAGAGAGCACGCTGGGATTTTGACATTTGTGGAATAGAGCTACCATGATAAATTAGTACTTGAATGACTACTTTTCACTATAAATCATTCATGAATTTGAAAAGTAATGTCTAAATCAATGTTGGTTTTTTGTGCATTTGTTTTACCTGAGAGATTTTGTCATTCCAATAAGGGTAAATAATGTTTCTTTTCCTACTGCATCTTCTGAAAAATGTGTGTGTGTGTTTTCATACCCTGCAAGGAGAGCTCTGAAGCTTATATTGTTTAAACTTAGAAAATGTTCTGTGCTGGTGGTGACTATGTGGATGTCTTGTACATGGATTCAGATAAACAGTCCGTGAAAACAATGCAGTCTTTGTGGTCCCTGGTTCTCGGCTCTCTGCTACTGGAAAGGAAAAAAAAAGGAAAATGTTCTATTTTGATGAAATGTATTTGATGATTTTAGTGATGTGCCTGAAATTCAAGGAAATACAATAATTTATTAAGCAGCAATCGCTCTGAATCCTGAGAATATAAAGGACCTTAGTAGGGATGCTACCCGCCTTGATTATATCTTATCCCACAACTCCAGTACTAAATGTCCCAGTACTTCTTCACGCACAGACTGGTGCAAACTTTGTCAGTGTGCCGGAGGAAGCAGTTGTTCTGGACTTGCTAGAAAGTACGCAGCTCTAAGACTGGCTAATCGATTAAATAGAAGTATTTTCGATAGAACGGTTGTACCACTCAGTTGACTATAAAACATGTCCAGAAATCACAAAAGCTCAGAGGTGTGATTACCAGTATTTAACTAGTCACAAGTTTTCTTTAGTTAAATGATTTATTAAAAAGTTTGTCTTTTATTCTGTGGGGTTTTTTTTTTCTCATAAAAAGGTCAGGATTTCTTTCTTATAATGCAACAGGCAATTTATAGCAAAAACAAGAGCAAAAACTGGAAAGTTACCTTTCTGTGTTCATTTAGCTGAACTGAGTGCATGACTGTTGGGTGAGTAGATCCTGTATGCGTTTCTTCGGGGGTACTTGTTTGCAAGTCAGCATTATGGGACATACAGGCCCTGTAAGCTGAACGTCCCCTGCAGCCTCTACGAGCTTCGGAGGAGTCTGAACACTTCCAGCGGCTCCGACAGCTCTAGGCTGGACGGGCTGCGAGCTGCTTGCTGCTCTTCTGCCTTCTGAGGGGTTTGTATATGTGGATTTTCTATCAATTTTTTATTATACTCTGATTCTTTCATGCTCAATCTAGATGAGCCCTGCTTATGTTTGGATTATAAAAATCTCGGTTTGAATTTTCTGGTATAGGAATATTTGTGTATGTACATATTGTGCTGATTCTGTAGCTGGGATGAGATTTACAACAGCCTTGACGTGCAGATTATGGGACCTCTCTACTGAACCCTTTTTGGGGAGCAGTTGCTACCTGGGATTAGTAGTTCTTCAGTTCCTCTGAAGCCAGAGGAGCATGTTTTTAAAGCCATATTCATGTTTTGGTCAAACATTTGGGACATTCTTATTATAGTTTGTATATTTTCATTGTCATAATTACGGAAAAAGCATGGTGGGGAATGAATTCCGACTGTGAGAACAGCCTGAATCGAAGTGCACAAATGCAATATTTAAATCCTGTGCTCTTGGCTTCAGAGATCTAATATAGCATACAGTTAAGTGATATTTTACAAAGCTTGAAAGAGGTTTTGCAACTTAGGTTTCCATTATTCTGCCTACTTAAAAAGGGAATAAATTACTTAAAAAAAGACTGTGTGGATCTTCTGAAAAAAAGTTCATTTTTAGAGCCTTAAAAAATAGAAAATGTAGAAAACAGATTTACTTTTGAAACTTTCTTTCCCTTCAGGCAGAAAATCTATTTTGAAATTCAGGAAAAGTTGGTCTGTTCTGACAGACACATTCAGATGAATTTAGACTAATAAGGTTGCTTGAGAAAGTGTTTGGTTTAATACCAACCAGACTGTTGTGAGCATTGGACACTTATGGGTAAGGACAAATGCATGAAGGTTGCAGAGGCTATAAAACAGATTCAGTTTGTGTCCATTTTCTTCCTTTGTATCATTCTGCCTTGAAAACTGCTAGTAGCAAGTGGTTAATAAAATGTAATGAAAATATTTTGGGGTCATATTCTGGGGGCCTGCCCCTTAGTGGGTTCAGATAGATACATCCCCTCTGCCCTATTTTCCTGTATAAAAAAAAATGTGTGTGTGTGTGTACATATATATATATATTTATGTATATATATATGGGGTCAGCTTCTAATTGGCGCAAGGAGAAGAGAAGAGTACTGCTGCTGGGGCCTCTCCCGTGCTTGCAAGAAGGTGCCAGTGACGGAGATCAGCCTGCCTGCGAGGGCTGGTTAGCGGGTGACTCCGCGTGGCGTTGCTCGTGAAGGGAGGTACATCTGGCCTGCATAAACATGCAGGTTTTTTAGCGTTCTCTGTGCGGTTGTGCATTGGTTTGTGTTATAACGATAGTCGATGCCATATAATAAAATCAGGTATTTGCAGCTGTAGTTAAAACCTGGAGACAAGACATAATGGCTGTCTTGCAGCTCTTGGCTACCTTTGGGGGCAGTAACTTGACACCTTCATAAAATATTACTGCTCGCTTGCTATCTAGATGTCCAAAATGTGCTGCAGCAGTATGTCTTAAATACTGCTGCAGTGGCACAAAAGACCTTTGGCGTTGAGTTCGTTTTTACCGTTCCGTGGCGGAGGTTGAATTACCTTTACACGTGCAGATTTTGCGGAGCGCCGTTTCAGAGACGTCTGTGGGTGCTGAGGGACGGTGGGCGCTCTGTTCGTCGACGCTGAGCTTGGAGGTGATCTCTGTAAGGTCGCTAGCTCACGTGGGCCTCCCCAGGGACTCTCTTCATAGTTTCATCGTTCTTCTTTTTCAGTTCTTTGCTTGCAGAGAACTGGTATAAGCAAGACTGATCGGAGGATGAGAAATGGTGTTCGTAGTGGTTTCCTGAAAACGTGTTGTTTTTTTTTATTTCAGGCTTTTGGTAGACAGTCTTTTCTTTAAAAATGGCTATTTTAAATATTCTTTTAAATGAACTGTTTTATTCTTGAATTTGAAAATGCAATTTTAAATTTTTGGAAATACAAGTTAAAGTTTTGTCTTCCGTCTTCCGTTATCCTGTCCCAAATTCAGGATTCCCAGTTTCCTTCTGGCTGTGATTCTGGGTGGTTTTGCATGTTTTTTCGAATGAGGTTGTAGTTTTTGTAACATTGCTGAAAATGTTCTTCTGATGGAAGTCCTCTGGAGAAAAGTTGAAGCCGACAGCGTTTTGGGGCTTGGGGAAGTCGCCGCGGTGTTCGTGGCGTTCCCCCACGTGACGGAAACCCTCTGGCCTTCCGTCATCTTCGCTGGTCTTTAGTCCTGCTTTGAAGTGATACTCTCCTTCTCCCGTTTATGGGCTTCGAGAGCAATCGTGTCATATTGTATAGACTTGCGGTATCTTCTCTCACATATACCACCTTTGCTTCTAGATATATTGGTGCTGTTGCTACTGGGTGACTGGGAGCTGCCGCAGGCTCAGCAGAGTGTTTCCCGTCTGTTACCAAGTTATCTAGGCCAAGGACTTGGACATATATGCAAGAAAACTTGTATATATCTGGCTAGCAAAGATGATTTTCAGAATATTATGTGAAGATAACGTTCAGTTACCCTGAGCTTCACGCAAGTAGTAGCACAGGGCCAAAATGACTTTCCCCAGGTAGTGTTTTGGGATGATGTTGAAAGCACGTTTCTTATGCTGTGAACCAAACTTCTCTCGCTTTGTTTCTTGAAGGTTTTTTTACACCATCCCCGTCCCTCCCTTCCCCCACTGCCTCCCATGGTAGATTTTTGGCTTTTTGAGTGGAAGTTAGTAGTAATAAATGAGCCCCGCACCCATTATTGACGTTGTTCTCTCCTGAATGTGGAGAAAGCAATTTTTGCGTTACTCGGGACGTGAAGCATCATAGCGGTGAACGATCCTCATCGCTAGTAAGTCGCTTTAATTCTCAAACGTGGAGTCGTGGTCCAGGCTCAGAAGGGCAGCCGGGAAGCGAGCGTGTTTGTGAAACTGGACAGGGCGCGCAGAGGTGTTTGTGTGAACAAACGTCCCATACGTGAATGAGGCGACGCTTCCCCGTGCCCGTGCGCGGCCGCGTCCCCTGTCCCCCCGCCCCGCGCGGGCGCCATTGTTCGTCCGCACGGGGCACGGTCGCGGTCTGGCTGGCTCCGCGCGGCGCACCGTGTACTTCTGCAGGTCACGGTGCCATTCGGGCCTTGAGTAATTGCATAGCATTTTTACTGGCTGCTTTTCGCCTGCTGCCGTAGTACGCCGTGCAGTGTGTGCAGTTCCCTGGTAAAGCGAAGGGAGAGCTGCTCGCTTTCCCAGCAAGGCGAGAGGTGGACGGTGAGAGGTGGGCTGCGCTTAGCAGCATCACGTCGTTGTAGGGTTGGGGCTGAAGTGGTGTGTAGCTGTGAGGCAGAATTGTAAGTGTATGTCAGGGAACACCTGTATTTTTAATGCTGAGACAAATCAGCGTAGGATACTTGCAGGACCCAGTAAAAGATGTACTTAAAGATATGTATTTCACTTTTGCCATTCAGAAGGCAGACTGGTTATATCAACCTGGATTTACAAGCACAGAATATGAACAACAGATAATACAACACCTTTATACAATGTCAGTGCTTTCTTGCTGAAGTTTTTTTTTTATACAGAGGTGAAATATGAACAAAAGCACGTTATTTTTTGAATATGTGCTTAGACTGACTTCTAAAAAATAAATCGTTACCATGTTTATCACTTCCACTTCAGAAAGAAGAGTCCTCTCACTAACAATAAAGTCCTTCTAGTACTTAAGGAAAATCTTGTATAGATGTTGCATATAGTGCTTTCTTGTTAAGGTATGTTTTTGTTTTATTTTGCGTCATTTGCATATCTTAATGTAGCTTTTTTTAATAGCTTGTATAGTGCTGTATTTTGTTTCTGCATATTTTTGGTGTTGTAATTTTGTTTTGGATTTTAACAACTTATTTTAATAGTTGGGAGAAAGTCTTTAATGTTATTAGGAACCTTTCTTCACACTCACAAAACTGAGAGTCTCGGGCTGTTGTCGGACTCGGCCGGGTGCACGAGGATGTCTACGTGTGCAAATCGTTACTTAAATTCTGGTCACGCCAGAAGCCATTAACTCACGCAAATTTGTTCTTTTGCTCACAACGCTTATTTTTACGTACAGCAGTATAATTCTTCTAGACGTTATCGCAAGTATTTGTTAGGCCTATGGAGAAAATAAGCTGTGCGATACCAAGAACTGTCACTTACGGGATTCAGCAGTTCGTTTCCTCACTCTTCCGTATTGTGACAGTGATAAATGCAGCATGTGTCCATTAAAACGTAATAACTTCTACTAGGATAATTTGAGGATAATTAAAAAAAAAAGCTGCTCTAAAAGCTTTTTCCTTTCTGATATTTTATAATCTTTTTTTCTAATCACGGTTCTGCCTTATTTTTAATGATGGGGCTGAATGTTTATCGGTGGGAAATTAATGGCTTTGAAAAGCTCAGTCTTTCAATATTGAGCCGGTGTTATCCGATCGCTTCCAGAGCTGAGCCGCTTTTGGGGTGGCGCGGACACGCTCCATGGCCCGCCATCCATGCGCGGGGACGCCGCTCCTCCCTGGCGCGAAGGACGGGTGCTCAGGGCCGGCGCACAGTCGGGCGTACGTGCCTATATACACACGCACACCCCTGTGTACATACATGTATGTTCTCTCTCCCGCTGGGGCTCGGCAGCCTCCCCCCCACAGGCACCGTGCCTTAAAAAATCGGGGACACGGGAGCTGGCAGAGCAAAGGGACCTCGTGCTCCCTGCTCGGTGCCGTCCCCCTGCCCAGCGCGGGCGCTCTGCAAGCGGCAGCTTCGACCGCCTGCACGGACAAGTGTTGCAGGTTACAGGTGTGTGTGTGTGTGTGTGTGTGTGCGTGCCCAGAGCAGAGGTGACGGTGTGCAGGTGTGTGTGCATGCCCAGAGGAGAGGTGACGGTGTGCAGGTGTGTGTGCGTGCCCACAGCAGAGGTGACGGTGTGCAGGTGTGTGTGCGTGCCCACAGCAGAGGTGACGGTGTGCAGGTGTGTGCATGCTCACAGCAGAGCAGAGGTGACGGTGTGCAGGTGTGCAAGCCCAGAGCAGAGGCGAGGCAGTGAGAAATCCATGGAGGGGTGGAGAGGAAGCGCTCCCCTGGCAGGAGGGAGAGGTGTGTCCTTTCCAGCGCACCCCGCGCGGCGCAGGAGCCAGTCGGAGGTGGGTGCCTCCCGCCATGGTCACTGGTGCGCTCCGGCTGCGGTGGGCGGCCGCGCCTTGCCCGCGCGGTCTCTCCCGGTTCAGCAACGCAGTCCCAGGGATCGGGGGGCTTCTGCTACGGGAACTTCAGCTTTAGAGGTAACTTCGCTGCTGTACCGTGCTGTTCGCCACCACGACTGACGCCGTCTGCGCGGCGTTTTGTGTGCTCGGGGGTGCGAGGCGGCTGTGCGGGCTTGGAGCGCCGCAGGGGCGGCCGGAGGGCAGGGGCGACGGCACCGCGCGCGTCCCCCACGGCTGGGTTTTGGAAATTATGGTGGTGAAAAGATTCCCTGTAGCATAACCAGGTACAGGAAAAGCTAAACTATTACTGTTTTGCAGCATTTATTACCTAGCAATGATGATGTACCCGAAATCTTAAACAACTGATTATAATATCCTCAGTAATTGTTGTGGTCTAACATACGTTTTGCTTATTATGAACGCAGATTTCTTTCACCGAATTTCATAGATCACAGTAAATGTTTAATATTACATGGCATCTAAAGAAAACATTTGGAAAGAAAAAAGCAGCTTACTGGTAAATTTTATGAAATAATGATTGCATTTTGCACAGATTTTTATATGGAAAATGTACATACTTTCTGCTTAAATATAATCTTTTAGAAATGCAATCGGTACCAGATTTTGTCTCATTAGAATTGCACATCTGCTGTTACAATCTTTCCTTATTTTCAGACTCATATAGTAGCTGTGGATTTTGTTATTTATCTTGATAACGATGCAGATAAAGCACAATATTCACATATGTATGTTGGATGTTGTAATGTTTGTTCCTGAACTAAGTAAACCTGTTAAATAAGTAAAATAGGACTAAATATTTTAGGAGAACATAGAAAGCATCACTGTTCCTGCACCTTATTGGAAGTAGGGATAGAGTAACATAGGTTGCAGGATTATATCTGATAAAATACAGCAAAATTCTGCAAGTTGTCATGTTTCATGTAGTCGCATTCTGATTATACCTGAATTTTGAAAATTTTGCATTGATTCATGATCTGGTTTTAGCTGAAATGTAAATGCTACAGAATATTTAGCTAGATTAATGTATTTGGGTTTGCAAGTGCTTATATGAAATTTATAACTTCTCTGCAAGGAACCAGCAGTAAAGGCGTTCTCAAAAACGCTCAAAAAATTATTTTACTTTTTTTTTTAACTTGAATTCCTGAGTTCAAGTTACATCTGAAATGTTGGCAGGCAGTCTGCCATTCATCAGCTTAGGTGGGAATGTATTTAGGATCAAAGCTTTCCCGTCTCCCGCGAGAGAAACAATCTCCTTTTAAAATGCTTGTGCGTGGAGCCGATGTCTGCCTGAAAATGCCCCGCATGTGGGTAAGTCGTGGCGTAGAGCAACGCAGCTGGAGGTATTCTGGTAGAGTTTGCTCTTACCCCTTTTTCTTTGGGAGGAAAGGTTGCAGCGCTGTGACTAATTACCCTCCTTCTTTAAGGTTATCGGGTATCCTAATTTTCAAGAACGTCCTTGCTAAAAGTGCCGGCCCGGCGGTCGTGGAGGCTGCGGTGAGAACGGGGCCGTGCTCTAGTTTGGGCGACCTGCCGCGCGGCCGGGGTAGGCGAGCGGGGCCGGCCCGGCCCGGCATGGGCACCGCCGTGGTCCCCGCCAGCTCTCCGCTCCCGGGAACGGGAGCGATCCTGCGGGGTTGGACCCGCTCCAAGATGTGCAGGAAATAAAAATGGGTTTTCTCTCTTTAGAAATGGGTCCAGTTACTTCTTTAAAATAACGACGCCCTGGGATTACATGAGAGGTTGCCGTTGTGCTGCAAAGAGCAATCTCAATTTTGTGGAAGAAAGAAAAGATTGCAACACAAATTCACTCTGTATTTGCAACGCGCGCTAGGTCTTTACTGGTTGGATGTGTAGAGCCACAGTTTTCTTCTGTGGAGCAGCTGGCTGTGACCACATAGCCCTGCCCATTTAGATTAGGTATGCTCTGTAAGGTCCAGCCTGGAGATCTCCGGAGAAGTTTCCTATACTTGAGAAAATCTTGTGTAATTATATTTCATTTTAATAAAAACTTTTTTTTTTTCTTATTTTTTTTTTTAGCATAAAGTCCTTAATATAGGTAAAGACTTTACACAATCTGTGGTGTTACCTCTTGTTTAAAACTCCCTCACTCCCCCCAAAACGCTGGGGAGCGATTGCTCCATGGTCTTCAGGGCAGCTGGAGATCCGTCCCTGCTGGATCCACCGTTGCCTAGGCAGGCAGCTCGCTTTCCTAGTTCTCTTGTAAAGAGCTTTGTAGGGTATTTAAATCATCATGTTTGGTCTTGTAGTTTAATGTGTAAGCTGAATAGGAAACCCTGCCTGCGTTTTACATGTATAACTGTGTCAGGACACTTGGGAAAACTATTTATTGAGTTTGGGGCTTTAAAATACATCACAAATACATACATTTGGTTTGTCATTGTAGGACAGTGACAATTATTTTTTACAGTAATGATAGTTACTGTGGCTTTAATAGTATACATACAGACTATCAACTTATCAACATCAGAATGAGCTTAAAATAATGCAGTGCTTTATTTACAGCAGCTGACTTGCACCTGGGCAAGTGACAGTGCTTGCATTTCATGACTCCACCTTGTGTCATTTTGCTCCATAAAACTTCACGCGTCTGCCATCTCTTTTCTTTCTTTGCTGGAAACATTTTGTGTGCTCCCACTTCTGGTAATTAGAATGATGATGCAAATTTTCTCGAGGTTAGGAGAAATGCAGAACCACGAAGTAGAACACGAGTGTCCTGTCACTGCCTAATTTCTTAAGTGCGGATGTGAAACTGCCCGAGAACGATGATGGCCTTCTGTGGCGAAGGCGTGCTGTTAGTGTCAAGGGAAATGCCAGTTCTTAGCAGTTGCTGATAATTAAGGGCCAAGATTTCAGCAGAGGTGAAGGAATGAATTTGCAGTGTTGGAGCCTATGTGCAACAGTAAAAGCATCTGTGGAACAATTTGTAAGCTATTTAATGTTGTAAAAATCAACTGAAAAGAGTGTTTGCATTTTCTTTATTAATTAAACAGGGAACATTTCAATGATAATGCATCATGTGGATTAAGTCCTGCAGTTCTCGTTGCTGCTAATGGGATTTGTAAGTGTTGCAAAATCCATATGCGTTGTAACAGAAAATTTGTTTCACAGTGTCTTAGAAAGCTGTTCAGTCATACTACTTCTGAAACTTTGGGCAACTTTAAGTGTCTTAAATTGGCTTTATCCTTAAAATAGTACTGCACTGAACTTCAATGCCAAATCATTTAATCTAATATAAATTTTATGTTAACATAGTTTGTAAATTTAAAAATGCTGTAAGTGTTCCTGGATGAGCATGAACATAGACAGCTGTATTACCTGTAACAAATGCCTTTTTCCTGTTTGCTGGTTTTGTATTTTTGAAAATTTACGTCTAGGTAAGCTATAAATGATGTTCATATTTGGACAGCACGGTCGAACTACTCTGTGCCTGGCCAGTTTTGGCAATATATAGGTATGTGAGCGGCAGAAGTGAGTGTTCGTAGCGTAAGTCAACGTGGGGAAGCCATGCGGCAATGCCGCGTCAGTAGATGTGGTCTCACCTGAATCCCAGGGTGAAGGTCTGCATCAGTCTTTCCTCATCTCCTCACGTTGGGTCCTAGTTATTCTGAGAAGGTTTAAGGGATTCTCCCCCTCTCTCAGATGCGTTCATGACTTTTCTTCTCCTATAGGATTTTTTCTCCTTCTCTGTCTTTACCACAGCAGCACTTGTGTCCTTCGCAGCAGTCCTTGTCTTCCCTTTTCCGCAAACTACATCTCTGGGATGCTATATAGTTGTATCACTCCTGCTGCACGTGGCTGAGTGCGAGATAATGCTGTCAGACGTTGAAGATCTAAATTAATGTTCTTTCCTATGCTAAGAGGTGCCATCACTTGTTACCTGTGCTACCTACCTCTGTGTTGTTTTTTCTCAGTGTGCACTTACTGTATTTTGGTTAAGCAGGAGAGAAACTACATTCATGCAGAGGTCTCTGTTTGTTAGTGTTAGCTTGGTGTTTTGGTTTTCCTCTACTTTGCAATGAATCCTACCCACCTGGTTGAACTTCAGTCTTTGGAAATTTAGTTGGGTTAATGCCCCCAGTATCTCTGCGTGCTGCACTGTTTTGCTTTTGTTTGTCTGCAGGTGGCTTTTCCAAAGCCTTATTTTTCAAAGTGTGTCTATGAAGCAGGAGTATAGGTGAATACAACTAATAATCTGAGAGCGTCATACTTTGACCGTGATCCTACATGTTCAGTTTTAGATGTTTCGTTCTCTTGTACGCTGTAAAACTTCAATTACAGCAGAATCAGCACTGCTGCTCTGGGTCTTTTTAGGAATTATGTGACCTGTTAAAGGCATTGTATAGATTTTTTTTTCTGACATTCAAAAATAATTTTTAACAAACCTGTTTTGAGTGTTGTGAATGGAGATTCATAAATGAATCAAACCCTTTCCTTGATGGTAGTTAAGTCCCTTAATTCCAATATTTTATGGCCTGAAGGAAAGCAGTTCCTGAAGAAGCTCTCTTATATGGCTAATTCTATATGTGGGAAGTGTAGTTAATCCTGATTTGTAATATTTGACCTCAAGGTTAAGCTGTGTTTCTGAAAATGCACTTTAGGTTTGTAACAGTGATGTGGATATGCTTCGTTAAAAGCAAAAGTCTTTTTTTTTTTTCCTTTTCCCCTCAGTGCCAGTTATGAACATTCATCCTTGTTTCTGAAAATGAAGTTTTGTTCCCACTGACTTTTGGCAAGTTCCCTCCTTACTCTTTATTTACCCAGCGGCATTGTGTACCTGATGGCATTGTGTAAGGGAGATGGAAAGCAGTTTGATCCGGCAGGTGGAACTTGGAGGCCATCTCCATGAGGCTGGAGCCAGACCTGGTCACCGCTCTGTTTTAATGCTCCGTCTGTTTGGAACTTGTGAAATCGCATCTGGAGAATTTTGCCCAGTCTTGGCCTCCCGGATACGAGACAGGCACTGACAAACCGGAGCAGGTCTGGCGGAGGGCTGCTGCCGCGGTGGGGAGCACATGGCATGCAAGGTGAGGCCACGTAAGCTGGGTTTGTCCAGCCTGGAGAAGAGAAGGCTAAGGGGGATTTGGTTTGCTTGCTCTCTTCAAACACCCTGTATAGGGTTATGAAAGAGGACAGAGCCCCACTCTTCAAAGAGGCACACAGCAAAAGGGTGTGAGCCAGTGGATACAAGCTGCAGCTGGTGAAATTTTGGTTAAATATAAAGATCTTTGTCACCATGAGGCTGGCTCAGCACTGGAACAGGGACATGGGGAAGGGAGGGAATCTCCATCCTTGGAGATATTCAGAGTTCAACTGCACATGACCCTGAGCAACCTGATCCAAGTTCAACGTTGGCCATGCTCTGACCGGGCAGTTGGAGCGGATGACCTCCCAAGATTGCTTCCAACCTAGATTATTCTGTGATTCTCTGACATAACAACAAAAAAAGAGTTTAATTTGAATTAATTTTCAAAGTAGAAATGTGTGAAAGTGGGAGCCTTCATTTTTCTGAGTCCTGTACAGCTCCCGTCACTGGATGAGACCTCTGCGACGCTGTGCCGTGAAGTACACGGGCGCTCTGTCGGTCCTGGAACACTGCTTTGAAATGGCAGTTCTGGCTTAACGCTTATTATGAGATACTACTTTTTGTAGCGTGACAGACTTGCCATCCTCTTTGATATTTTTGTATTTTTACGTGACAGTGACAGGTTCGTGATTCTTTATTGTTCTCTCAAGGGATGTGAGCAAGTGAGATTCGTGTAGATGAGAGTGGAAGCCGCAGGAGCGGGAGACGAGCAGCAGCGGCCAAGTCGGGTTGTGCATGTGCGACTCCAAGAGCGTTAGCAGGATATTCCCCAGCTTCTTCCGTTTGAGACGTACTTATGGGATTGCTTGCAACAGTGATAAGTGACCTGCCCCAAATTCCTGTACGAGTTTTCCATTTACTTAGGTAAATTATATTAGGGTAATAAAGAAAAACTGTTTGCTGAATCTTGACTGCTTAAGTCCATGTACTGCTTGTTATGCGTAGTAGCTTTTAAGCTGACGCTCTTTCTGGCAGTGTTACAGTGCTTCTTAATTAGTGTTTCTGTTTTTAAAGCAACCTTCCCGGAATTGGCACCTTCAGTTAGGTGAATTATACTGCCATGGGATTAATGAGTATAATGAATCATAAAGGATAATAAAATAATAAATGATACATCCAATAATCAGCATATATCTGAGGAAAAGCTGCAACAAAGGAAGAAAACGAGCTATGACGAGACGTATGCTGAGCTAACATGAAGAGGGCACTTCTGAAATGCAAGGTGGGCTGGTTAAGGTTGCGGGGATAAGAAATGGTGGGTGACTATGACACTTTTTAGAGGAAAATTGCTTGCAGAAGTCTCGGTGTAATTCCGTGGCCTTGCAGGTGTCTCGCTGTTGTCTCGGGATGCCCTAGCGAGCAGGAGCAGGCGGAGGTGCCATCCCCCAGATCAGCCATCCCCGGCTGTCGCGGGCTGGGCTCTAAAGCTAGACGTTCCTGGCAAGAGACTTCTGCCGTAATCTCACAGCATAAAAAAAGGGAATTGAAATGAATCTTTGTGTACAGATGTGTGGCTTGCTGGCCTTGGTGGGATACTCCTTCGGACAGGCGATTCCCCAGACTTCCAGGCTGTAGTTGTTAAAGGGAACGGTAGCAGGCTGAAGCCTGAAACGTTTGAACGGCATTAACAGCAGCTGTTGACTAATCCTTCTGTTAAATAGCTGTGGTTTGCTGGGTTGGAGGTGCTCGTTCTCTGATGAGGTATTTTTAAGCAAGTCTTTCAGTACAGCTCCCTCCGTTACTGCCACAGTATTTTCAGATGTACCTTATGTAATGGTCCTTCCTTCTGTGAAAGGTGAAAGGCCTCACATACTGCTGTCCTTGTGTTATATGCAGCTTGATTTTGAAATTTTGATCCTTATTTAAAAGGCTATTTCTGTAGCTGTCCTTTTGCGTAGCTCGGTATTTTGTTCCGTGCTGGATTCCCAGGTACCTGAGTTTGGGTGTAGCTGCTGCGCCTGACGCGCGAGCGAAGGCAGGCGTCACGGAGCAGCCGTGTGCAAACGGAAGCTCTCTTGATGCAAAGTCGCTGCTTAGCGCAGTGCTAAACAGATAATGTCCTGGCTAAGATTTTGCTGTGTTTTCTTTAGTGGAAGGTTAATTCCGAGAGAGAAATTTAAACAGTGACAGAGCCAGCTGACTACGTAGACTGATTTTGGTTTTGCCCTAATCCCACTGATTATGGAATTGGCAGTCTGGGTCCAGGAGAAAGAAAAGAACATGGTCAGGTCCCCCCCGAGGAGGAGATGCAGCTCTGAGGACATATTCCCAAAGGAAAATCCATGGAGTTTAAATAAGAATCTGGGGGTAAGACACAGAAGGCTGTGGACCTCAGTAACGTTGAGTGAATTATTTAGGATGGCTTGGGAAATAAAAAGATTTTACAGATGATGAGAGGTAGAACCAGAGTTTGAAACAGAGGCTCTGTCGCCAGCAGCGAGTGGTTCGATGTGTTAGAAGCAGATCAGCAGACTGAAGCAGCCAGCACTGAGGCCCCTACATCTCCGCAGGGTGGGAATTCTTCTTTGGCTGGATTTAGTCTGGTCCTTCACACTGCAGGTGCTCACCGCACACGCCTGGAAGCTTTCCAAAGGCCATAGTTCTTTCAGGTCCTCCTGGGCTTGGAGTGCCTTTGGCGAGAGCCTGCAGCGGAGCTTCCACTTGTATTTCCTCCAGAAGAAATCTGGCTCCTGAGCACCTGGGCTGCTTGGCAAGCCGTGCTGGCGCGCTGTAGAAAGGAACGGTTGTAGAAGTTGCTTCAAAACTGCAGCGTTGCTCCAAACCAGGATGTTCATGTAGCACATAACAGTGTCAACTCTCTGTGGGGCTGGTTGTAAAAATACATATTGCGGTCCTCTGGTGAGGAAGCAGAGGTCCTTCCCTCTTAACGTGGAATTTATCAAAATGAACTATATTGACTTAAATCCATTTTTGATGGTAAAGCTCCTACTGATGTGAATAGGGGTAGAATTAGGCCACCACCGATCACTTCGGGGAAATCAAAATCTAGGCTGGGGTAAAGGCGAAGATCAACTCTACATAGATGAAGACATAGTTTCTGTGTGCAAGTCCGCTCGTGGGTCCTGTGTGCTTGAGCGTCTGTCTGACTTAAATCCCTGTGCCGCGTTTCGGTGCCGCGTTGGTGGCTCTCAGCTGGGGAGATGCAGGCGCAGCGCAGCTGTAGCTGCAGCACCGCGCTTGCGTCTGCTCCCGTGCGGTAGAGATGCTCAGACCTCAGCGGGGATGCCCCCGTAGCGTGTGCATCGGCTTGTTCCCGTATCACAAACAGCGGCGTCGGGACAAAGACATCTTTGTTTTGCTGCGGTCGGTCCTATGGTGCTGAGGACTTTAGCACTAGTTAGTGATTTGCTCCTTATTTGTGTTTTGTATGTTGTGTTTAAGCAGAGCCTTTCTAATCTGTTCCATGCCCCCTGCCATTCGGGAAGTCGCGTATCGTTGGAGTCAAAGGAAAAAAGGCCAGTGCAGTGGTTTGCTGCGTCTGTGTGCTGGGCTTTCATTCTCAGGCATGCATTTCTCTGATGCAGTAGAAATACAGCTGTGGTTATAATGCGACTCCAGGGAAAAAAAATCTGTCAAAAGCAGTGACAACCCCACCAGCACTGCTTATGCAATTAAAATGGCAACTTATCTTTGCTTGAGTTATGCTTCTTCCTTTTAAACCGGTGAGCTGATCTGAAAAGCAAGAGCTCCTGTCTTTTGGTCCTCTGGCTTCTGTGCAGCTCCGATTTGGGTGCTTCTTTGTACCAGTATAACCAGGAGGATATTTTAATCATGTGCAAATAAGCGTTGTGCAATTCTGGCGAGGCTTCCTGTCTGCCCCGAGCTGCAGCCGCGACTCTGTTAGCGTGCCTGCTGCCTGTTTGGGCATCACGCTGCATCCTGAATGACAGCGGGGTAAACGGATTCAGCACACAAGTTGTTCTCGTATGCTCTCAAGTGGCAGATCAGGTCAACCAGCGGAACAGATAAACAGGAACATGCACGCAGGTTTTCTTGTGTTGTTGCCTTGTGACCGTGATGTAAATGAAGAGCACGAGCATGCAGGATGCTGCAAGAATGTTCTTCAGTCTGTTAAAGTAAGATGTACATGCTTTTGGCAATCATAGGAAGGCAGTGGGGAATTGCAACTTCTAAAAATTGTTAAAAAGCTGACATCATACATCTACGTTGTTATTACTTGTATTCCAAAATGTCTTGAAGGTCAGTTGAGCTTGTTACAGTATGGTGCACACCATACAGACCTACAGTGAGACACATCCCCTATCCTAACCTCCAAAGGAGAAGAGAATACAGACACTGGTCTCACAATCCATACAGAGACTATTCAGGAAGGAATTTGCTCAGGAGTACAGGAGAAATTGCAGCAAAGCGGAGGTTCGAATCTAGATCCCTAGAGAACCGGTGTTTAGATCAGAATAGTCTTCAACCTTTTCTGTGCCCAGAACGTTCCTGAACTGCATATTTTATAAACTTAAATAATATATGAAAGGAGGAGGAGGAGGAAGAATGGAAGAAGAGAAACTTTGGGTCTGATGGAGAGTGAGGGGAAAAGTTTTCAAAATGGAACTGCTTAAACCAAACCTGGTTTTCAGGTAGAGCTGGGCGCTCAAGTGCTGGAGCATTGGTAGGTTAATGGCAAATTGCTCTATGCTGAGCAGGACGCGCTCTGCTGTGACACGCAGCATGGCATTGTGCTGCCTGTCTGCTGCCTTCATGGTCTTCCTACAGATGGAAGATCACCCCCAAGTGCTGGAAATTGTTTTTGAAAATGAGAACATAGCTATTTTTGAAAATGCTTATGCTAAAACTTGGTAAGTTTTGATCCTACACAAAGTTACACAAAACCAGATAAATATCATCTTCTCAAGGAATACATCTGAGGAAGTATTTTCTGTTCGCTTGCACAGAAGGCAAAGCAACAGACATATAAAATATGAATAAAGCTATGTTTATTTGAAATGCTCACCTGTAAAAACCTTCCACTGATTTACACAGAGAGCAAGAGCAGCTTCAGATAGGCTGTAGGGAGAGGTGGCGTCTTGCTGATCCCAGCCTGGAGGAGCTGCTCGGCTACGGCAAGGGCTGCCTGGCTGTGCGTTTTGCGATGGCGTGGGGATGGGGTGCATAGTTTTTGTTAGTTTTGGGATAAGCTTTTCATTCTGGGGGGTTGAATTCAAACATACGAGGATTGTTGTAAAGCCTGGCAAATCAACAATAACCGTTTCCTTTCGTTATTCTCGAGACTGCGCTGGGCAGTATTATCCCCGTATGATGTCTGATTTGGAAAACAGAGATTGCTTAAATTGTTAGAAGCATTTTCAGCCTCTGAAATATGTGGACTATTTTTGATGCATTCGCTAAGCATCGCTCACAAAATTCACATCTGTTGGTGCAAATTAGCTTCCTCTAAGGACTTGGCTAGCATGAAAGCCCTGGGACCACTGCATCACCCTTTTTGTTTACATGTAGAATTCAACTATTAAATCAATAGATGATTTTTGAATCCAACAGCGCTCAGTCATGGAAGTCCCAGCCTTTAAGACTTGCCTGTATTAAATTGTGTTATACATTGCACACAACCCGCTGCAAATGCAGCTAACAACGCTGCTGGTTTTAGGCGTGCCGCGGGCATGTTCAGTGCTAGCAAGTGTCTCTGTAGCGTGATCCCTCGTGATAAAATATGGGTAGTTCTTTGTTACCGCTTCTACCTGCAGAGGGAGAGATTTAATTTTATTCATTCGTTTGTAAGCGTATGTGCACCAATGACGCTGTAACGTGTGTCTTCTGGAGTCCTTTCCCTGTCAAATATTGTGTGGATTTGGTGTCAGATTAAGAGATTCAGCTTTCTGGTAAATCAGTGATGAGCATTAGTGACAGGCGAATTTCAAAGTTTTAGTTGCGACTTGAAGAGTTCCGACGCTTATCCAAAATATTTTTGAAGTGGGAATCAAAATATTGTAGGAACTGACTGATTTTGCTGTAGCAATATTTGTCCCTAGAAGAGTTAAGAGCCCTCAAATCAAAGCAACATTCTGTGGTGCTAGATGTAGCTTAAAAGATGGCAGTGATCAATTTATTTTGGCATTTGGGGGGGGATATTTCTTCCAAATGTCTCAAAGGACTTGTTCCAAATGTCCCTGTTTTGGCATTTATTAGTAGGCAGGTAGGAGATGAAGCACATGGTTTGATTTCATTTTCACATAATCACTGGGTAGTCAAAAGCCAGAGCAATCTGTGTTGGCTTACTTTTTTAGAGGTAAAACCAGCAGAACGTAATTTTTTGCAGAAACTCTTAGAAGAAAAAAGATTAAAAAAAAATATGCCATGCTAAATTTCTTAAGGTCTTAGTAACTCCAGAGTAGGTTGGGGTTTTTTTGGGTTTTTTTTGTTTTTTGTTTTTTTTGCAAGAACAGTTGTTGGTTTTATTCCTTTAATTTTCAGATCTGCTTGGAATCTGGAAGTGAAGGTGTTGTGTCTGGTGATTGACAGCGCTTAAACTCATTGAAACGGAATATGTGTTTAAATATAAAATAATAAATGGTGCGCCTTGGCTGAATTAATTTGGTGGAAGTAACTATCCTCCCTGCCCCCAACCTAACCCCCAAAACATTTTTGCTCTATTTAGAAGTATTCATGAAGTTTGCAAAAAAACTTCAGATTTTGCATTTTCTCACAAGACATTAGTGCCAAAGTGAAAAAAGCGGTGAGGAGGTTGGGATTCAGCCCCCTTTGGGTTTTATTCGATTAGGTAATTGAGCAAAAGTCTCTTAGCTGTCTGGAGAGCGCTCTGAGTATCAGCCTGGAGAGTTATTTCCACGTTTTCTTTTGCTGGCCATTAAATACTTGAGTGTTTTTTGTTTTGTTTTTGGTATTTTGGGTTTTTACAAAGTTGAACGGCTTCACCTGAAGCGTGTCGTGCTCAGCCCGACATGGCTCAGAGCTCAGCGGCAAACGCAAGGGCGGTCTGAGCTCGCCTCGTTGGTGGCCGCTTTGGTCCTGCCCTGGGTTTGCTGCTGGCGCTTGCGCAGCACCGTAATGGGTTGAACTGGCCAGCACTGGTACCGGTGTTGCTGGCAGAGACGAGAGGTTGGCTGCCACTGTAGAGTCGCAGGTACGTGGCGTCAGGTGCCAAAGTGGAAGATTTCGCTGAGGACGCCCTCCGTCAGCCTCCTGCAAATGCACCTTTTCGACTCAAATGTCTCAGCTTATCCCCATCGCGGTGGCTAGGAGATGAGGAGGGAGCAGTTACCAGAGCAGACAAGTAATCTGCTGCAAATGGCTTTGTGCATCGGCACCCTTGATTTCCGTGAGAGAGCTGGGGCCCTCCGCGGAGCCGGGTCCACGTGCGCTGCGAGCGGCGGGTTGCAGTCGGCGTGCAGGCATGCCCCGGAGCAGCTGAGGCGTCCAGATGGTGTCAGTTTATCCCGCATTAAAACACATTTCAGTGTTCCAATCTTTAGATAAAGATGGGCTCGAATAGCCGTGGCAGGGACTATATCCTGAAAGAAAGGTCACGAGCGTTTAGACAGTTACGGAAAGAAGATCCTGGAGCAGCCCAGTGCTTCGGTTTGCACGCCAAAACTAGGCAGGGTGCAAATGCTGAAGCTGGGCATACTGGATAGGGGTGCAAATGTCCAAGTGCACGTACATGTACGTACAGTTCTTGCATGGGTCTAAGAGGACACCGAGAGAGATGTGTGTGTATATCTATGTATATGTGTGTAGCTAAAAGTTACTGACTTGTTGCTTTTCCACAGATATTAGGGCTCTCCTATTTTGGTGATAGCTTAGGACTAGATATTAGAGACGTGCTTTATTTCAAGTGGGAGCAGCACAGCAGTATGATGTTCTTAATGGTATTAATGTTTAGTATCAGAACTTGTTCTTGCGAATGGTTTTGTAACTTCTGTTCCCTTACTCAAAGGAGCCAACAGGAGAGAAGCAGCTGGAGCGGTACAGCCCGCAGCCAGGCACTGAGTCCTGATGTATTGGTCTCCAACTTCCCATCTTCCCCCTTGCCAGGGAGCTTGATGAGGACCCCACTTGTGCTCAAATACGAGTATCTGCTGAAGGGCTTTGCTGGATAGGAGTCTGCACATCCTTCAGCTCGTTATGTCATTAATTAATCTATTATCCATTGATGACCTGCCAGAGGCTGGTTGAGATAATTTGGAAACTACATGGGAATTCTTACACTATTTTCTGTGTTTTGGTAACTCCCTATTGTTGCTTTATAGCCAGGATAAACACTAGTGTAGAGTTATACCTCAGATATTCTTAGAGAAATTTCTCTTAATTTTGCCATATATGCAGATAGCGAATGTAGTTTAAGAGATGCAGAGTGGGAAGTTTCATATCTCTTCCCCTTTGCAGCCCCTAAAGAAGTATTACGGTTTCAAAAGAGAACATTTTATTTTTAAGTTGCTATTAATAGAACAGAAAATTAAAAACTCATCATGATTAGAATGAGATCCCAACTGAACTTGACAAGGAAGAAGCTATTTAATGAAAGTACCAGGCATGATGATGGCTTTAAAATAAACCAATGTGTTAATAGCTAAATTGCAAGGTGATAATCTGATGGTCTATTTAAAAATGTGCTTGTAGGATGATTTTCAGCATGACCCCATAGATAATGTATGGTTGTTAGTATGGCCTGTTGTACTGCTTACGTTTTTTGGCTAATTGTATGATTTTAAGGTTGGGCAGCAATTTTCTACATAGCTGTGATCACTTTTTATCCGTCAGTTGATGTCTGCTGCTGTTTTATCAGCTTATTTTTCTGAGCCACCAGCTAGGATAATGTGCTTGAGGGAAAATTATACCCTACATCAGTGGTTTTGTTACAGCATGTTGTACATTATTGGTAATTTGAATGCACCCAGATAAAAATAGAAAGGTTAAGTACTTTTCCAAATGTTGCTGCTGTGAAACAGAGAAAGAGTAGTGTCTGTACCATAAACATTTTTGAGGGAAGAATGAGATTTGTTTTCTCCTTTCAGAAATGCTTGGTAAAATTGATGCTTTCCGTAAAGCCGAATGTAAGGAACTGTCTGCTTTTGAAAATTTTCTCCCCAAACTCTTTTTTTATTCTTTCTGATTGATTTTTAGGATTAATGAGGCTGTTGTGTGTCAGCTCCTTAACACGTATGTATGTCCAGAAAGCGCCTTCCCCTGGGACGGGTGTTACGGTGTTGTGCCGGCGGGATGAGTTGCAGATGAGCGGTGGCGATTGCCTTCTGCAGCCCTTTCTTCAGCCGGTCGGCTCTGGCGCTGGGGGGTCGCTCCCCCCTTTTTTTCCTCGCAGTGGTGATGTTTCTGATCTTCCTCAGATCTTTCTCCGTGCAATGGAGGAGCGCCATTTCTGTGGCCAATACATTTACACTGTGTGTATGTGTTATTTCTGTTATACTGCAATTTGCCATTCCTTTTCCAAAATAACCTCTCGATTCTCCTTACGCCAGAAAAACCTGTGCAGAGAGCATCCGGTAAAAATGTATTTTACGATAGGGTAGACATATCCTTTTAACCTTTTGTGAGTGTCCTATTTAAAACTGCTGCAGAACATCACTGTATGTCTTTCAGCTAATGCCCACTGAGATTTAAAACCTCCTTTTGGCTGCTCTCTTTCTTAAGAGTGACCTTGGCTAACAGTTTTTTACTGTACAGCTAAGTCCTGTGGTGTTTTTGGGGTTTTTTTTCCCCCTTCTCCCATCCTTTCACATGGATTTACATGGTGCTGTCTTTTCTCTGCTGTAGCCCTTTTTCATTCTGCTTAAGATGTTCGTGGTTACAAATGAGTGGGGAGAACATATGTTTACATTTGATTTTTTTAATAGATTAAAAATTTCATTGTAGATCGGCTCTTCTATCAATGCTTCTCTTTCTGCTCCCTGATTAAAGAGAAACACAGTCATATCTGCTTTTCGTGGCAGGCTATTGAAGTGGGCAAGCTAATGACAGGGCATTCATGCAAGGAGTGACGCAGGGAATCTGGCCCTGCCTTTGGGCCGGGGGTGGACCAGGTGGCTGGGGCGTCTCTTCCAGCGCTGTTGTCTTGAAAGGCTGGAAGGAGACTCCGGCCGACGCAGGGTTTCAGCTGGGATAGATGGTCCTAGCTTCAGCTTCCCTGCAGCGTCTGCACGGGCTGAAGGCGGAGGATACTTGCATTTGAATCTGGAGCTCAAAGCTGTTGAGGCTGGAATCTGTGCTTAGGAGCAAAGATAGGTAACTTCTCCTTTTTAAAGAGAAACTTTATAAAGCTGGTCATTGCAGTGGCTATAAAAAATATTTCTTTTTTTTTTTTTTTGAGTACAATAGAAATACATGTTTTTGAAGCAGGATACTGAGGTACTAACAGAACAGAATGTGATGAATGGTCAGCGGTGTAATAGGTATTGTCCTGTATTTCCTTAGCGATTCCCATAAAATACAGAGGAACTGGATATCTGTGGGAAATGATCAGGTAAGTCAAAGGGAGGTGCAAAGCTTTCATTAGAAATCGAGGAGATAAGGAACAGGCCGCGGCCGGCGCGGAGCAGTTGCTCGTGGACGCGAGAGGGCTGGCGCTGAGCGCGGCGCGGGGACTCGGGCCGGTTGCTTGGGCCTTCCGTGCGCGGGGCATGCGGGTGCTGCTGCCCGCGTCGGGCCGGGGCACGGCACTGCCGGCGCCTTAATGGCAGTTGGACGGGATTCAGAACGGGCACCCGAGGTAATTGCAGTACTGCAGAGGTTGATGCAGACGGGTAGGGAAGTTAAACAGTGCGAAATACAAGACTGCGATTTGCGAGCGCTAGAGAGGATCGAGCACAAAAAGGTAGGGATTGCTTCGTTGTGGGTAACAGGTATAACGAGGTAGGAAGCAGGACGCGTTTCAGACCAATCTGAGCATTAGAGAAAACTTCTATACGCTGGGCGATTTTGCAGGCCTGTAGGTGCGGGTGGGAAGCAGCGAAGCCGCGCTGGAGCACCGCGTCGTTGGAGTGGACGGGTCGGCCTGCCCGCTGGCTGGATAGGCTGGGTCTGATGACTGTGTCCCTTTCAATGACACGTTTTGTCTGAGAGTAACTATTTGCTTAAAAATTCTGCCCAATAAAAGTGAAATATTCAGGATGGCTGTTATCCACGTGCTACATATAACCATGCTGTGGCTCTGGGCAGGTAAAGTAGAAATACATAAGAGAAAAAAATCAGTCTTCACTGCCCCACGTAGCACCAAAAGCAGCTGTTAATTAATTTGGTATCTTTGCTCTTCTCTTAGAGAGCCATATCCCATCTCAAGGAAAAAAAGACAGCCAGATGTTATGTAAAAATTATTTTTTGGCTTTCTTTTTTTAAAAGGAGAAGATATGCAAGTCCCTTTTACTGTAAACAAAAGGAAAACACAGATTTGTTCAGAAAAATAGATGATAACATGCCGTTTTGTTTTACGGCTGTTATGGAACAGTGCATAAAGAAACAACGTGTATGTTCCTGTTCTGCTCATCTGTTTCTCTCCCCTCATTAGGTAACAGAATAGTGTTGTTTCTTTTTTCTTTTTTTTCTTTTTCTTTTAAAAAAGAACAACTGATTTTATTTCATATTTTGCCTTCCTTCTGGTCTCATTGTGGGGCTTGTAGTTCTTTTGCACGGAAGCTGGATTTTCTGGGTCTCATCAACAACCAATGATGCTGCACTACAAGCCTGGTATTATTTTCATGGATTTACAGCTTTACATGCTAATATAATAAGATGCCTCTGACAGGGTGGAAGGGGGTAGAAGATAGGGCCACAAATGCGGACTGCCGCAAGAGCCGGGTGGACTCTGTCCCCAGGCCAGCAGTTGGTTCCCCATGGAGATGTGCCTCATCCTCCAGCGTTACATCTGCTCAGCAGTCGTGTGCCACCTTCTGACTGACGGCAGTGATGTCTGGCTTCAGCTGCCCGTGTGATTCCTCCTTCTCCCCCCGGTTGGCCCTGCCGCTAGCAGCAGGTTTTTCCTCGGGTGACCCCTGAGAAGAATGAGAAGGGAGCGTTGGGTCCTCCCCCCGTCCAGCGGTTTTCCCCTTGTGCTATGAGTTTGGAAGCTGCTCTTGCATAAATGACATATTATTGTATGTCTAAGCCTGAATCAAAGCATGCCTGGGTAAATGGAGTGATCTGATTGCGTCTTGATATGGCTCTACTGTGGCACTCCTGTCTTTGGGTTAAAGGGCTATTAATATGCTCGGATCCTCTTTGCTTTCTTTTAAGGAGAGACATGGCCAGTTGTAGTCAGCTAAGTCTTTCTACTGCAAAGGCATCGTTGATTTATATGATCGATGCTGACAGAAAAACAGAATAGCAAATCCATTGTTTTTTTTTTTTAACTGAATAATTTCCCTCAAGTTGCTTGCAGAATTTTAAACTTCTCGCTTAAGATGCCAGTGTCAAGATTGATCATATTCTAACTGTTTGGAAGTTGAAATTTGAAAGCTCTTTTCTCTGAAAACTATTTGGAATTAATCTTGTGTGTAAGTTGCACGAGTTCTGCAGTGTTTCCAGAAGATTTCAGAGGCTTCGGATATCGTCCTTTGATGTTTCCTAAGGAATCATCTATGCCAGGAGTATTTTTTTTTTTTTTTAACATAGATTGCTATTAAAATAGCCAGACCCAGAGACATCCACAAGCTAGGTGTAATTCCTGTCTTTTACCCTTGAGGAGCACTAAATTTTCATCAGGTACAGAAACTATTGACATGTATGCCATGTCCTTTCTCCTGACAGAGCTTCAGTTTTTGTTGTGGTCTCATTGCAATTTAAGCTGCTGATTTAAAACAACTAACTAAATAAAAATTGTCAGTTGACCAAGCAAGATTTAGGCCCTTTAACCTGCAGAGTTCAGCAGATGACACAACAAAATTCATTTTGCCTCCAGCTGGCTGGTGAAGGGTTTCCTCAGTGTTTATTCCCTTTCAGATCCTATAGATCTGTCATTTATGAAAACCATGATGTTGGTCAACTTCTCAGTAAAAATACTTCACATTAATGAGCACCCTTCCACTTGGCTTCCTGAGAACTGTAGACAGGTTCATCTTGGTCCCATCCAAAGCAGGAAAAGGCTTCAGTTTACCTCCTGCTTGTTTAAAAAGAAACAAGCCTTCTGGCATCATCTTAAGTATTTGAGATTAATGTTGGTAAATGACAAAATGATTGTCGTTACTGGGAATATTTCCCCTGCAGCATTTAGAAACTCTCTGCAAAATCGATGCTTGGATGCGGCTCCGGAGGCGAGCGTCGGTGGGGTGGCCGGGCATTGGCAGAGCCAGGCAGGATTTCTGAGGTGGTTTCTTCTGAAATTTTCAGGCTAAGGAAAGACTGTGGGTAAGAATTTTAGCTGGCTGAATAAAAGACTGATGGATGGCTCACGCATACGTGAGATTTGCTTTATTGCTCTCAATTTTTAAAATAGAAAGTTTCTGTAAGGTATTGTTTAAAAATCTGAGAAGGGAAGGTAAAGTGAAGTTAACATATGCATGCAATTACTAGGAGAAATGGTAGTTTTTACCAGATAGTTATGACTTATAATTAGACCTAAAGTATGATGAATAGATTGAGAGGTCAGTTAATGTTTCTGTAAAAAAAAAAAAAAAATTTACTAATGGACTAAAGATACACATTAGGAAGCAAATATAGTGTCTGCTGTGCACAGTGACCGAAGAAAGAACAAAAACATTTCGGTAGGGTGGGATAGAGAAAGACTCTCGGTGATATGTAATAAACCTCCACCAAGCTGGAGATTCTGTTTGCTGTAGGGAGCTAAAGAAACTCTTTCTGTTAAGTTCTGGAGAATTTCCTCATTGAAGTGAGAAATAATCAGATATGAGGCATGTAGACTAAACTACAGGACTTCTAGAAATCCCTTGAAACTGCGTGCCTCAAGCTGGTATCTTCTAGATAGTAGAAGTTAAATGGTAATTCTGATTCCAGACTGAAGAAATCTGCTGAAATGTAAAATGTACAAACAGAGGACAAAGGAGTTTTCTCAGAGTGCAGTCTTTTTAGTGTGACACCAGTGGTTAGGTTTCCATAACTTGCTTTTAAGGAGGCTAGGAAAAAAGGGAAAAATCTGTAGTGGGTTCTGGTGACTACAGACTTTTTTCTATAGGGTTTTTTGTCCTTGTTTTCTGGTTTGGTACCATGATGGGCTACAGCACAACATTCATTTTTGTCAGAAAATAAAGGAGAGGAGAAATAAATGAATAATGAAAGACAGTGCTCTAAATAACTGCTGGGGAATGGCTTGATCCTGCTCACATTTTATTACTGGTAATTACAGCAGGCGAACGATCTGAGGCAACCAGCTCCTTGACTTTTTGTCATAGTCTGGTTTCATTGTTTTGCTGATTTAGTTTTCTCTTCAATTTTTCATTGAAATTATAAAAAGTAAGGGTGTTTCTAGGTTGCAAAAACCTTTGCTTGATGAAAATGTGTTGAAAAAAATCACAAACAGCTTGGTAACTCCAAAAATCCATGGCAAGGTTAATAGAACAAAAAGTGGAGTAGAGAGTTAGATGGAAATTTTGATAAGTATTGTCACAACTTTACCTTTCTCATGCTATTTCCAGTTTGTTCTGCTGACCTGGGAGCAGAGCACTAACTCCAATACGTGGCATAAGAGCAGGCAGGTTACAGTGTTCGTCCTAACCAACTTCATCCTCCAGAAACTGACGGCTGAAGCTACTCGGAGGCTTCGTTCCACCCTTGTTCCTCTGCCCAGGGAAGAAATTTTAAAAGATTTCATCATGGAGATGCTGCTGCTGAGGCTGCACCCGATCAGCATCTCTCTCCACCCCACTGCTGTCCAGATGCCACCCAGATAAGATGTCCTTTCTGGGTTCCCCACTGAGGCGTGAAGGTCCGAAGGCTTTTTGTTGCCTTAAACTCTGTGACGGCTGGAATAAGCCCTGCTGGGTGCTGGCTCTGTGCTGGGGCATGTTCGTGTGCTGATCAGCCATTGTTTTCAGGGCATTTGACTTTGATTTTTTTTTCAAGTCTATTAATTTAATAACAGTCTGAATATCCTTAGCTTTTTTTCCTGCTGTGTTTTAGATTAGACTGATAACATACTTTGGAAGTCAGCCTTCCTTGGAACAACTGCGCCGTGTTAGTCTCTGTACAAAATCAGTGCAGCTATACATGAAAACATGAATTTTCTAAAGCTTATAGCAATATGGAATGGGTCTTTGTTCAGTGCCAAATATACAACTCCAAAGAGTAGGAATGTGCATTGTGTAGGACGGCAGTGAATAAGAGAAACTCAGTAACTGCTTTGCAATTAGAGGCTTGGGAGAGTAAGTAGCTAATGGAAAATAACCTTTCATTTTATCACTGAAAGCAAAACAAAATAAATTCCAGTTAGTACTAGTAAGAAATGAGAGAAGGGTCTTAAAACTTGTAGTCAGTACAGATTGTGCTAGGAAACCCCTTTGCGTAGGAAACCACTTTTCCGGGGGCAGCGCTTCTGTTGATGTGCGGGGCTCCGTCCCGGTTTGGCGCACGCCGTCGGTGCCGTGACCCCGCGCAGGCCTGCCCGGAGCCAGCAGACCCCGATGGTGTCGCCCAGCAAAGCCGTGGCTGTGCTGCAGCTCAGGCCGGTGCGCAGCGGTGGAGGGCGATGGACGTGGTTCGGTTCCTTGCTAGCAGCCCTTCTCCTAGCAGCGTTCACAGAGAGTGAAATTCTGCCCTCAGCGAAGCCGAGGAGTTCATCCGCAGGCCTGATCCGGGCGCCCAGAAGTCAGCGACGGAGCCGCTTCACTGGCTTCGCGGGCACTGAACTGATTCCCGTCGCACCGTGGTTGATCCCGTCAGCAGTGCCTTTGGCTTTGCTGGGACTGCTTACGTGCGTAGCGGTGGGGGGACAGACTTCACATCAGACTGAGGCTTGAATGCCTGTGTGCTGTAACAGAGCGTCGCAGGTAGTTCTATTTCACAGTTGTTTTAACTTTCCCTTAATATAGTGGTGCAGCACAAAAAAAATATTTTGATAAGTCTGTGACCGCTCGATTCTGCTTGGCAGAGTTCCCAAGTAAACAGGCTTAGTGCATAACTGAAATCACAGATATTTTGTGCCACATTAAATATTTATTTTGTAACAATGGTTTTTTTTCTTGAAATAATCAGCAGTATCTTATAGAAGATTTGAAACCATTTTTCTTTCTCCTACCTGGTAGCAAAACTGGTACAAGAAATGCAAGCTGACTGGAGGCATTGATTCATACTGAAAGGACTGGAACAATTGTCACTTTAGGATTTATAAATATATTTGTCAGAGAGTTGCCTGGGATAAAAAAAGAAAAAAGTTCCTATTTTGTAATCTTTTTAAAATGATGTCCTAATTTATCCTCTTTACTGCATATTGGCACAAGAAATACATTTCTGTCTTAGAACAAGAAAGAAATGAAGCATCATAAAAAAGATGGCAAGTTTTTGTAGATGGAAAGTACAAATGTCTGTCACTGCTTTATACCCATCATGAATGAATTTTTTTAAAAAAATGAATTTTAAGTTGCATTATGTAGAGATGAAGTCAGGAACATTTTCAGACAACACTTACCTACAAAGTTCAATTCCTCTTTCTTGATCTACTCTCAGCTTCCTGCTGTTATACAAGAATTTCAGGCTTGTGAAGGTGCCAACCCACTTTTATTGAGATAGTGCTAGTGCTTAGGTGCTTCTGCATCTCGTGCGTTCCTGATAATCGAGCTTCAAAGCCAGGATATGTTTTGAGAGGAGAGTGTGAGCCTGGGTGTTTCTGGGTGCTCACGATTAGCTTCATTGGCTGCTGGGACGGACAGCCCACGTATTGTTCTGGACTGCAACGATCACGTTCACAAGTAAATAAACATTTTTTTCTTTGACAACGGGAGCAACAAGAAGTTGTAAGAGAAGAAGATGCAGCTGGGCCACAACTTTGTTTGAGTCCCTTAAATCCACTTCTCGTCCTGGTGTCCCATCGAGGCGTGATGTCCCCACTGGAGTGGAGAGGCGTGACGCTTGCAGCGCTCTCCTCCCCGTCGGTGGCCCGGGGCGTTCGCACCTCCTCTCCGCGGGCAGCCCGGGGCCGTAGTGCTGAGCCCGGCGGGGGGAACGCCTCGTCCCAGACGTCGGGGAGCGTAGTTCGGGGGAACCAGATCTGCGTGCCGCCTTCGCAGCTGCAAGAGTCAGTAGCAGCTGGGCTTTGGTGATCTCTGCCCGTGCCACTGCTCTGCCCATCCACTAAGAAGTGATTAGTTTTAATCCTTCCTCCTGCAAGGGCAGGTGATTCCTTCATCCTCCCGTTTTGAGATCACAGTCACTGTCATCTTAGAAACCAATTTAGAGCACACAGCCAATTCATTAGTAAATCCCCAAGTTTGGGCGTCAGCAGGCGTTCATTGTTTGTTCAGACCTGTAAGGACTGTGAAATCCAAATTTTGTAATTCTTATCTGGTGGAATTGAAGGGCTGGTTTGTTACTTCATTACTGATTTTTATGCCAATGGAAGTGCAAAAGAAATCGGATATCAGAAGATTTGGTGATGACATCTATTTAGAAATCATTCTAATACATTGGGAAAATATTTACAAGCTTCCAGGATGAGACTTTTCCTGATTAGGGAAATCAAAGAATAGTTTTCCCTGCAGGCCTGCAGTCAGCTCGTCCAAATTGCTTCTGTTTTAATTGGCATGCATTTCCTTTAAGCAGCTAGAAGATGAAGAATATTTGGTGCAGGTGCTACAGGAACGGGAGCCTGTTTCCCGAGACGGCCACTCTGGGAACGTTCTAGTTTGCAGTGCATTTGTACCACAGAAAACATATGACATATTTGAAAAACAAAATCCCAGACCAAGATGAAGTCTTACATTTTGACTCCTTAATGAGAAAAATAAGAATAGTATTTTACTCAAGTCTGCTGGTATGCAAAGTTTTTTGCTGCCTGAAGTGAAGCTAGGTGGGCTGCTCGAACAGGCTCGAAACAATTTTCTTGTTTTTTCCAGTGTATGCTGCTTTGAAACTGCACTTTCGGAAAGTTCTTGTCGAAATTTCTTGTTCCTAAAGCTTGTTTCAGAAGCATTAGTCAGACTAAATACAAAGAAATGAGCGTTTGTGCCTGACAAAAGCAATTGTCTTTGTCTGGAAGAAGAATGTAACTTTAAGTGTGTGAAACCAGGTTTTCCAGTGACTGGAGGTTTTTGTTTCTCTTTTGCTGAATTTGTCTGCGGAGGATTGATTTGCCTACAAATCGTTGCCACTGAGTATGGTGTGAGAAAACGTGAGACAAAATTTGTGCAGCTGAGGAGGAAACGGTCATGTGCTGGAGCGGCGTCGACGATGGGGTGTTTGCGACCTGCGAGGCACCTCGCTCGAGATTAAAACCAACGTAGCACACTGTAGGTGATGGTCCTTGGAATTAAGAGACTGAGTGGTCCTGGAGTTAAAAAGGTGGAGAAGTTTTGGTGTGGAGGCCCCAAAGGGAGCCGGGGCTCCACTGAAGGCCGCAGGAAGAAGCCCTTGAGCTCCCTGGCCGCTTTCCACCTCCGGTGCCATGAAGCGGCTGCTACTAAAAGGTGCAGCTTGCTCAGCTTTGCCCACATTGTGCTGCTGGAGCTGACATTCCCCGGGTGGCTTAGACGTCAGCGGTGGGATTGGTTTCCAATAACAGTGGGTATCCTTCTGTGAATGAGTTACGTAGATTCTCCCTGTCAGCGTGAAGAGAGTCAGATCAGTGGGGTGTTTTGAGTGACGTTATTCCTGAATAATGTTGAAGAGTTCATTTTGATTGCAAATGTGGAGGTATCACCTGAATGTAAATATTTTTATGATTAGCATTTCTTGGTACCCGGCAAACAAGAATCCGCACCTGAGCTTGGTGCTGTGCTTGGATTTCCTGCCGAGGAGATCCTGAATTTCATCTGCTTCCAGTCGTTTGGTCTATACCGGAGCTGCAAACCCTGTAGCTCCACTGATGGAGAGACACTGCCGTATCCCAATCACAAGTTTTTTATTTCTCAGCTTTTGTTGAAGAAATGCTACCCACTCTGTAAGCGTGAGGTGGTCATGTGTCAGTCACGTTAACCTGGTAGGCGCTCTGGCAAGGTTCCTGGGCTTTTCATAAAAGAGATTCAAGGATCGAATGAAGCCTGCATATCTTGTTCCACAGGATTAGAGAGGTACATCATCAGTGAATAATGTTAGTCATGCTTTGTGCTTTTTATATTTTACCCTCTGCCTTTCAAAACGTGAGACAGTGTTTCCCTGGTGTCGTAATATTAGGTGAATCATGAATAGCGCGAGCTCAGAGATTTGTTTTTAAAGTACTGAAGGAAGCACAACCTTCATATGAGTTGTTTATTGATTAATATTTAATTGGAGGTGAAATAAAAAATTAAGCAGGCAAATGACTCAATCCCCTGCTAAAAAGCAGCATTACTGGCTTGCTGGGGCTGACGAATGACAAGCGGAGTTTCTAAGAATAGAAGAAAGCATAGACAGCGATGGCGCGGTGAGTCAAAGGGGATGCTTTGCTTGAGAGCGGTGGACACGGTAACATCCCACCGAGAAAAGTCACGCAAATGACATCGCTGACACTGAGTTTGGCATCCTTCGCACCACTAATGCAATTGGTAGTGGGTTCTCGTGAGAAGAAATGAATAATTGTCACTTTACTGTGGTTTTATGGAGCAGTTATAGGAATTTATTAGAGGAGGATTTAAAAAAAAAACAGGAGCAGCAAAGCCCTTTAAATTCTGTTAGGAGAACGTCATGCTTTTTCTTTGTTTTTTGAACATTATGGCTGTTCTAGATATCCGATGTTTGTGATCTTTATGTGTACAAATCCTAGGAACAGATTTTCCCCTACCCTCCGCAAGTAAATAGCAGTCTGTCATGTTATTTATTCTTTGCTGTTATTGATGCCTTGTTTTTTCATAACATTTGTCTGGGTATTCTTTTTTCTGATCAAATCTAAATTTGCTTTTCAATAAGTTGCTATTGGCAGCCTCATCACAAATGAGAACAGGAAGAATCTGAAATGCTGATTTTGGGAAAGGCGGGAGGGGGTCATGCCATCAGTGGAGAGTGTGGCGATTCGGTACTGCTTGGGATGAAGTCTGTTTTACAGACATTTGTGACTTTTCTTTTTTAATCCTTCCCATAATAATGCTACAGGCTAATCTCATTTTTATGCAGACTAATGATCCATCCTGTTTAAAAGCAGATGAAGCAATAACTAAATAAGGCTTTTTCCACATGCTGTGTGCAGGGAATTATCTTGAAATGCGTTGATGCTGCAAGCTCTGTCCAGCATGCAAGCATGGACAGTGCAGTGTTGCTGATAGCGCGGGATATCTCCTCCTTGGCTATTGACAAATAAAGCCCCTCTTTATTACTGCTTCTCTCTGTTGGTTATTGTAAGCCACATTTTGTGCTGAAATCTTGTTTTTTTTGAAAACTTGAAAAGTAACATGTGAAAGCAAGGTTGGCAGAAGTTCTTAAGACTGGAATATTTGGCAGTAAATGGGATGGGTGGAAGAAGCACGTAGCACTTGACTTTTTAACTGCATTCTGTAATACCTTAGTGAAACTTCTGTACTTTCATTTTTTGCTTTTCATAACAATCGAAGGAATATTGTACTGTTATCCGTAAGTGAGAGGGCTGGTAGAGGTTCGGTTTGTCTGGAGCTGGCTAATACACTTTGCTCAATTAAAGAAGATAATGTGACTTTAGGCAAAGAGGAACCAATGAATCCAATGGGCTTGGTCTCTCTTTCACAGGGCAATGCAGTTTGTTCAGTGAAAATACCAAGCCCATGTGTTATGTTAACTATATGTGGGCAGAAGGTTGCAATTGTTGCACAAATGTAAAATTGGAGCTTGAAATACTTTGGGATCCTTTTTATGTCCTTTACGTGTGTGCTCATTTCCACTCTGTATATGCTCTGTAAAGTTCAAAATAGGCACTTTGGCCACGACAGGGTCATCAGTCTGATGACCACCAGGCTGGTAGTGTGGTCTTTTGAAAATCTTTTTTATCACAAAAAGCTATTCATATTAGACAGTGCTCAGGCACTAACCCGCCTGAGGCAAAAAAGAAACCTTTAATCTCTGTTAAAACTCTGTGTCAAGTATATAGCTGGTTTCAGCAGTATTTAAACCAACTTCATTAGAACATGGGAAGGGGAAGCAGCTTTTAAAGGCTGGCTTTAGCAAGTAATCCACTGCCTCCCAGATGGTCCGAATGTGCCTTGTTCAACGCTGCACATATTGAACACTGTGTGTGTGTGTGTACGTGTACGTACGTGTACACGTGTGTGCACTTTCACGCTTGAACGTTGGGTAGCTGTTGAGCCCGGCTACCAAACCTGCCGGCCTCAGCGAGCGGGTCGTGCTGAAGGAGAGCCAGCTACCGGCTCTCGTTCAGACCAAGACCCTGCAGTATTTTATCTCTTTTCTGGGGATTGTTTACTTTTGTAGAAGGCAAGCTGCAAAATTTAATATATTTAAATGTATTCTGAATTTGTAATGGTTGTTTCTAGTTTTTCCACCAGTTCTACTTTCCTTGCACTGAAGAATAGGTTTTAAAATGGATTAGAGTATTACAAAGTAGTAGAGTTTAATTAATTTTTGCTACTTTGCAGTCTTTATGAGGGTTTTTGTTCCTGTCAGATGAAAGATTGATGTGGCTGTATGAACCAGAGCACATGCTGGAGGTTCATCTAGGATGCTGGACTAATGGCTTACTTATTAATATTCATGAGCCATCTCATTTAGCGGGTGCTCTTGGGACTTGAATAAAGTGAGCAACACTGCTGTTGGTGCTTTAGCTGGAGAGAGCTTTATGTGTGACAGAGGTAGGGGTATCCTTGCCTTTGGTGGTAGCTCTGACTACCTGCAGCATTTTATGGTGCATCTGCACTGTGTTTCTGCCCAGCTTTTCGTAAACGAAAAATCGAATTGCGATGGTACCGAGGATGAATTTGAAATCTTCTCTGTAGGGTGTTGCTGTTCTCTGCTGTAACGCGTGCTCTGTGTTTGCTCCCAAAGGTCCGCAGGAAGCAATGACCATGTAGATTCCACGGCTTGGAGCAGCATAATGGGAAGCAGTGAATGGAGCGGAGCCGGTCTGCAGCCTTGAAAGCAGCCCTTCGGCGAGCCGCCACTCAGTCAGGGACCCCTCGCACGTCGGAGGCGTTCTCCGCTTCGCCTGCTGGACAAACTGGATTCTTTTTAAATTCTTAGGTTGGAATTTGAGATTTCTTTCCTTCAATTTTTAAACAGTTTTAAGATCGTATCAACTATAAAGAGTGGAGCAATATAATCGGCAACAATGGGTGACATGACAAACAGCGATTTTTATTCCAAGAACCAAAGAAATGAGGCCAACCATGCAGGAGAGTTTGGGTGCACGCTGCAAGAACTGCGCTCCCTCATGGAACTGCGAGGAACAGAGGCAGTAGTAAAAATTAAAGAGACATATGGGGAAACAGAGGGGCTCTGCAGACATCTGAAGACATCACCAACAGAAGGTAAGCGTTTTTCCCTTCCTTCAGTTGAATCAGGGGATTTTGCGTTCGTGCTCTCCAGATAGCGTGAACGGTGGAGGAGGGAGAGAGGTTTCGTTTCAGACCTGAACAGAATTCTCAAAATGCTGCCGTTATTCCCAGCAATGACAAAACAAACGAAAAAGCCTTCGGAGAAAAAAGATGAAACTAGTCACCCATTTGTCTAGCTTTCGCTAAAGCTAGCGTGATTCTTCTTTAAAATGCGTTAGTCCTTCTTTGAAAGGAAGTCAAAAAAAACATCACTGCATTTATGGCATTCTAAAGAAGTTTTAGCTTATACATGCTTTTGGGAGTAAGAAGATACAGAATAGTTTCTTCAGAAGAAATTTTAGGTATTTAGACAGCTCAAAGATATGAAATGAAATTTCAAGATACACATTATGTGTCTCAGTAGACCCATATGTAGTATATATATTTCCTGGTTACTAATCTTGACTAACTTCATTGCTATAGATAATTTTGCTTAAGTTATTAATGTTTGATTGTATCTATATTTTAGTTGGTTGGGCTTCTTTTGTATTTATAATTTCACTCTGCACTTTCTTGTGTTTACGTATACCAATCATAACTTTTCAATATCTATTCTCACAAGTGTCTTTGGAGTCCTTTACCTGACCAGCAATCGTTAATCTAGTTTTCAGACATCATGACTGTATTTTTGTCTCCAAGGAATATTAACACTTTTAGAAATCATACAGTCTGTGAATGTATAATATTTGTTTTGTAAAGCAGCTAGGATGTTCATGTTAAGTTTTTTTTTTTCCAAGAAGATAGCAGTGTTACTTTGTTTCATTTTCTCCTTTTTTAAATTAATCATTTAGTTACCTCCTTTGTTTAAATGCCTGAAAGTCCTGAATTGTTGGTTTAATCATAAACATGTCAATCATAATGTCACACAGTGTGACATTATAAATCACGCTAGCTGACGTGTCCCAAAGGAGCAGCTCTAAATGCCTAGTTTTCGTGTAAATTCTTTATGGCCTTGCCCTTAATCTTATGCAGTCTCAGAATTGCTTAATCAGTCGGAACTATAAAACTGTCAATGGTACCTTTTCAGCAAAAGATTATTAAGCATATTTAGTAATAAAATGGGCAACAAAGTTCAATAGTACTTCAGCCTTCATGCGCTATCTTGTAGTCCAGAGTAATCAGTGACAAGTGGAACATTTTGTAATAGATCTCTCCCTTTTTGTAGTCTTGCCAAATATCTGATTCCTCAGACAGGACCTCTTGTTCTACCCAGAAATTGTGCCCAGTGGGAGGGGGTGAGGAAGAAAGAAGCGATCCTGCCCCTTGTCTGGGATTTCCAGAGGTGCCTCCACTCAGAGTGGTCTAGTGGCTGTTGCATGTAAGACAATCCACTCTTCAGAGGACATGCACTTGTTCTGATGTATCCGTGATGTGTCTGGGAAATTCCATATAGAAACTGTAGGATCTGTACGTCTACATGGTAGAATAAATTTTAATTTATAAAGGCCTCACAAGGGATTCAGCACCGTGTACGGTGCTGTGGACCAAGCCTCAGTCCGAGTGAGCCAAGAGCAGTTCGGCGACTGCAGTGAAGTTCTGCCAACTTGTTCTGGTGGCTACCTGCTCAACGGGAACTTCAAAGGAGATGCTAATTGCATTATCTGTTCGATACGTGACATCAGGGAAACTTAATTCCTCATATCAGAACAGACTGTATGGATCCAACTAGTGTGGCATGCTGACTCCAGCAGTAATCTATATCTGATACTTCAGATAAGGTAACTTTCCTAGGCCTTACGTGCACTTAATCACTTGTGCATTAAGGAAAAACCTGCCAGCTTCAAATGGCAATCAGCATAGCCTTGGAAGACTCTGCTGTGTTTTAATTTTAAATTAGTTCATGTAATAGGAATTCCCAGTTGCACTAAGTTTTGATCTTATTTTTAGTTGTTTTGCTTGGTAAACTACTTTTAGGAGGAAGTTTTTCTGAAATATGTCAGACTCTAGAAATTCTCATTTTAGGGAAATTATCTGTTAGAATTTAATAGAAAACATTAGAAGCTTACGTCAAATACAAGCATATGTCCAGACCTATGTCCCTAGCCATTGTTTTTCTTCTGTCTAACCACAATGAAGGAAGTCATGATGCAGGGAAGATTTTATATTCCAGGACAGGACTTTATTCTGAGAGGGAGAAAATAATTAAAATGGAGTTTCTTGTATGAATGAGGCATTTTAACATCTAGCAGATATGGTTTACAGCTAAATTATTGATTGACCACTCCCATGGCCTTTAATTTTTGTCATGAGCAGCAAACCCTGGGTTCCCCACAGCATATCTTCATGGAATCCTGTAATTCGCAACTGTGCCTGAAAATCACTTTTCCAGCCAGACTGTTGTTTCGGAGAAGCACCGTTAAGCGAGCTTCCACAATTTCTTACTGTTCTGGATGCTGCAGATTTTTCGTGGGTTTATTAACAGGATGAGCATTACCTTGGGCACCTCTTTCAGTAAGTCTTCAGAAAGTCCCGCTGGGAAGAGTCCTGGGTGGCTATGTGTGAAAGAGCAGGTTCTGTCAGACGTGGCCCTCGAATTACATTTCAGTTTGGTAAAGTGTGGTCTAATCCGAGTTTAGTGGCTCGCTCAGTCTTTAGGAAATAAGTAGTAGTAATCAGCTGAGAGTGTACTCAGCAATTCATTTCCCATGTTAATATTTGATGCACTGCCTATGGGCTAGTAGAAGCAATCACTTATATGGAAAGTGCTTTTCTGAGGCTCTGTTTTGGGGGCCTTGGATGTGTTCAGTTAACCCATTTTATGTAAAACCCAAAGGTTATTTACACTGTTGTGCAGGTATCAGCACTTGCCAGTGTTTTCTGAAACACCTGCGTTCCCGCAGTGGTTCGGCGAGGAGCCTCAGAAGTCTGGCGGCCGCCGAGGAGGATAACATTTGCGTGCTGAGTGAATTCGTAGCGTTAGGATGGATTGCAAGTATCCAGTCCTTTCTTTAAGTGTGCTTTGATCTCTTTTCTAACTATAGATGCAGGGTGGACCCCAGATCTCAGTTAAGGCTACAAGATTTTCTGCGTTAAAGTCATTATGTTATACAGAAAAGCTACCCCTTAAGCGCTTCTAAAAACAACCGCCCAAAAGCCTATGGAAATACTTTATATGGGAAAAAATACAAGTTTGTGCCTCCTGGAGTTTTATTTTAAAATATTTTTATTCAGATTAGTTTCCGTTTCATTAATCTAGCAATGGGGAAGATGAGCGGGATCTAGATGTCCGTCGCGCTGCTGCCTGCGAGGCAGCGTTGATGCACCGCCGGGCAGAGCCGGGCCGCGGCCGTATCCTGTTCCGCGGAATCCGAGTCCCCCAGGCCGCCTGGGCGGCCGCGATACCTTACGAAGGGCGGCTGGTAAAATGTGAGGAGCTCGTTGGAGGAATACCAAATGAGGCTGGAGACGCGCTCTTTCCTGAAATGAATGCTGAACGGTATTTTATCCACAGCTCTACGTAGTATACACCAGTTTACAGCAAGGTATTCATCTACATGCCCTTCCTATCACAATAATCCGTATTGCTTTTAAGAGTTAATTAGTGAATTAACTTCCATGATGTCTTGGTTAAAACACTTAGATGCAGTAATTTCAAATGTGTATGAGAAGCAAAGCTGTCTATAATGCTGCTGCTTTATGTCCTATCATGCCTGAAACAGCAGCTCCAAAAGATGTTATATTTTGGTGATAACGTCATAGCGGCGTAGGAGATGTTTTTGTGTCAGTGTTAAGTAATTACCAGATACGTGAGTTTCTAGAAATGGGCTGGAGGCGTGTGAGAGCGTTTCAGGTGCAAGACGGCGATTTGAGCCAGTTTTAATCTAGTTTTAATAAGCAAAATGCAAGTTTGCCTGGTTTTTAGCTATAGTTCTTTTAGGACACTGTAAAAAGCAAGAAGCAAGTATCTAATAGTAGTTACATGACAATATTTCTAGCCTAGAAGCTGACTTTTTATTGTCATAAGTGTCCCCAGTTAAGATAGGCATAGGATTATTTCCTCCCTCTCTTCTCAGTGCCTGTTTGTTATGCAGGAGACAGGGACCGAGTATCGATTAAGGCAACAGTAGGTATGTGTATTTTTCTCTATTATAAAGTTAAAAAGCCTGTTATGATTTTAACTGGGAGGCAAACAATGAAGAAAGACTGAGAGTATAACAAAATAGTCTGGTTGCTTTTTAGTACCGCCAAAAAATAAAGAATTCCAGGTAATGCTGAAAACAGAATATAACTTTATGCCATCGAAACAGTGAGGGTCCTGCAGTCTGCGTCCATATAAATATGCTGTTAATAATTTAGTATTTTGATTTGGAAGCTGGTCTTGCTAGTACTTATGAATTTCAGCTAGGTGCACCACCGAGTTGTTCAAATATAATTATTTTAATCGAGCTACAGAGATGCAAAAAAATTGTGAGAGGAATGAATGATAGATACTGGATTCAGGCAAATATAGGTATAAAATATTTCCAAAAGATGCTGTATGAAAAGACAAATTCGTAGGAAAAGCCTATCAAAAATTAAGAAAAACTGAAGGTGACATAAGAAGAGATTAAGATAGATGCAACAGGATTGATAGAGGATTGACTTTTTTTTAATATAAGGAAGTATTTATTGAGGGGAAGCTGAGAAGGTACAAGGACTGTCTTTCATTAACTGGTGCGTAGCACAAGGAAATAATTGCAGATTGTTAGAGACTGACATCTGTAAAACCACAAACCATCCAAAATAGATTATGAAAGCAAAGAAATTAATAATAAGCTAAAGTTAGTTGTCTAAGGCTGCCATAAATATTCGGTGTTTTTTGCATGATTAGGTATAAATTCAAGATGATCTTAAATTATCTTACATTCAAGGTTAGAATAAATACTGTTCTGTTCATGAGATTCATTTTTTTGAAAGGCTGTTTTGCTGGTTCTCCTAAAATAAATTTTAGCCACTTGGAAGTGAGGCTGAACTGAAGGGCCTGGAAATCTTCAGAGCAGCATCTCAGAAACGCTGCAGAAGAAGTGGTGCTCATCCTCTTTCAGGATCTCGGGGCTGATTCCCTGCCTTTATTTGTGGTGTCAAAACACAACTTCAGGCCGGTTTGCCAGGGCGCCCAGGCCAGGCGCCAGCCTCGCAGCGCTCCTCTCCTCCTTATTTGTACATGTTCTCTGCACATGGAAGGAGCGTTTCCAACAAGGAAAAACCTGCCTTCGCTGCGGGGAGCCCTCGTCGCTGTCACTGCTGGTGCCTCCACGGGTCCCCTGCTCCCTTTCCCAACGCATCCTTTTTCGCTCGCATGCAACTTAAGGTGATGGTTGCCGTAGTCGCGTCCCTGGCGGGTACCACAGGGCTAGGGCTGCCTTTGCCCCGGGGCACAGGTGGGAAAGGTCCTGCGTGGAAGGGGCCCTGGGTGGCGCAGGTCCTCCCGTCCTGGCGCCCTCCTGCCTGCCCGGCCCCCGCAGGTGTCCTCGGGCGGTGAGCGTCCGTCTGGCTCTTTGCCCCCTGCGCAGTGGGGCGATGCTGGGCCTGACCCGCGTCCGTGTGAAGCACCGCTGTCACAGCAGAGCTTTCGGGCGGGTGGGCGGTGGGGGACGTCTAGGCGAGATGGTTGCACCTGGGTGGCTCACGTGGGGCAGGGAGGTTTGCACGGCACGCAGTACTGTCCCGAAGCCCTGCATCACGTGCCTGCTGAATTTCTGATGCTTGGCTTTACCTGGGTTGGGGTTGGCTGTTAACGTTTCTGTGTTTGGCCTGGTGCAGCAGCGCGGCGCCGTGAAGAGGAGCAGAGCAGCACCGGTTCGGCGATGCCTGCGCCGTGCTGCCCTGGGAGCCGCGGAGAGCGAGGGGTCGATCAAACGATTGCGCTGCTGTAGGCACTGTGTTGATGTATTCATAAAATAATATCTGCGTTTCTAATGATTGGATTAGTGCATGGAGCATTCTTGGCAGCTGTGTTTTTTTTCCTTATCTAGTGTTTCCATTGTTTGTGCAGAGGAACAGCAAGCATTCTTCCAAAGGTTACCCAAACACCAGCATCTCGAGTGAATGGCTTAGATTTTTCTGAGTGATAAGTACAATTTTGTTGCTCGTTTTGTTTCTGTTTTTTGGCATGTCGTGCCCCTGGCTGATTTACTTGGGCCTTTGTTCATTTAGTTGTAGAAAACTAAAGAAATATTGCACGATGCATTTTCCCCGTGCAGCTTTTAAAATAAACGTAAGCCAGATCACCTGCTCCTTTGGGACTGCAGAATTGCTTGCAGAAGGCATCCCTGTGTAAACCCGGTGCTGCTTTAAAATAAGTTTAGGAAAGGAAGAAAGCAAGCGAACGTCTTGTGCCTGTTATATTAGGCAGCACCAGAGACTTTCTGAGGCCAGTGCTAATTTATTTATGTGCTCGCCCAGGAGGTCGTCTTCCTCTCGGTGATGATCTTGCTTCAGCAGGTGCAAGGCTCTCAGAAAGGGAGCAGTCTTCGCGCGAGCCGCGTTCCCTGCGCTCTGCGCCGGCGCGGTGTGCAGACGGCACGTGCTGGCTCGGACAAACGCTCCGCCGTTGCGCCCGAGACTGAGGTGAACTGAGTAATACGCCGGTGTAATGTTATGCAGCCGTTTTGCACAGGTCTGGATGTTTGGAGATTGTAATTAGCTCAATTACAACTACGCGGTGTATTGTAAGGCGTAATCTTAGGGAGAGCCTGGCCCGGCAAGCCTAGGTCCGTCCTTGCCTCTCCGTAGAGAGGCTGCCGTAGGCTGACTTTCCCCGCAGCGAGCTGTGCCGAAGGTTTCTCCTTGATCTAAGCGTGGTGATGCAATACAGCGTGTCACTCGCTTTCTAGAAAATAATAATGATAGAAAGACGTCACTATACAGCGTAGGTGACAAATGTCTGGTCCAAGTCTTAGAAATACTGATTTGACCTTGTTGGCATAAGTAGCTCAGGTATTGTGTGGGGAAGAAAATGGGGCCAGATCTTTAACTTGATTTTGAGAGTGTGCATAATGATGGAATAATTTTTAGGATTCACAGACTGGCAGTTACGTCAGTTGTCTAGATTGCAAAGCAGGATTGCGTTAGTGGTGCTCCCTTAGAAAAAGGCGATTAGTCCTTTGCTTGGAGGATCAAAAAGGTACTCTGTTATGTTGGCTTGCATGCATATGTATCAAAGCAGCCACGGTGCTGGTAAAGGCAAAGCTGTGCTTTTTATCAGTAATGGTAAAAAAACCACGAGGGAGGAGAGAGCTGTAGAGCTGCAGCTGAGCTCCGCTGCAGCCTTTGCTTTGCAAAGCATAAACATCCCCTGCGTAGCCTGTGCAAGCGTGACAGTATTGCAGAGAAAAAAAGGAGCTGTAGTGAATGCTTTGCTGCTTCGGTACTGCAGAGCTTTGAAATCCATAAATACACATAGTGTGTCAGCCCCGAGTGAGACCTGATTTGTCTTCATTTTGTTCCTGTTTTGAGAAAGCAGGAAGAAAGGAAAGTCCATTATATGAAATGAATAATCCAATCGATGTAGCCAGTCTGCCCTTGATGAAATTAAGCTTTGTCTTTGCAGTATATCAGAGAGACTGGAGGGGATTTTCTTGCCCTGTTTTGGCAGTGCCTGAAGGAAGCAAGCGGTTGACATGTAGTGGTTTTCTTTTTTTGCGGTTGGCCCTTTCAGAGGGAAGACAAGAGCTCAGTCCTTAAGTAGCTGTCTCAGCTGACACTTAACGGGGTGCAAAAAATGCTCCTTTTGCCAGCGAAAAATTTAAAGATGAAATAATTGCCTCCATCTATATTACAAACTCCCAAACCTTTTTGTCAGCTGTCGCTGTTGGCAGCAGCGGGGCTTCCAGCTGAGCCATGGGAATTGGGAAACTTTGCTAATACTGTATTTGTAAGGATTACCTGCAGAGTTAGCTAGATGATGCCGTGCTGTTTCTTGCAGTCCCTGAAGTTTACTCAGCATCGAATATATGTTTTTTTCATGAGGGAGAATCCTGGTAAACGTCCAAAGAGGAAAGAATATTTAGATAGAAGTGTTTGAAAGTCTTGTCACTGAGTCAGGGGCTTTCAGTAGGCGAGTTTAAGTTCAGTAGCCTTGCAAGTGCAGCTAGCAGACCTGAAAGGCTGATCACTTTTATTTTGGCTATAATTAATATGAACAGACTTGGGAGAAGAGCGGTGTGAGATGTAGTGATGGTTCCCCGCTTCCCTTTTGCAATTGCTACCTACCCTTCACACGTAGACGGACCAAATTTGCTGTTCCCATCTGTTTTCCCAGAAGTTTTTCAGAATAAAAGGATGATGGTGTTTGATATGCTTGTTGTTTATAAAGGATGATGGTGTTTGATATGCTTGTTGTTTGTAAAGGTGAGGTGAGTGGAAAATAAAGCCTAAGAGGTACTTTTGGCAGCTAACTCAATGTGCTTCCAAGACAAACAAATCTGCATTTCCTCAGTGCTGGTCTCCTTCACTGTGGGATGCAGTCTTAGTTTCTGTCCCACCTGCTTTCCAAGTATCTCTAGAGATGGCTCTTCTACATTGTCTCCAAAATTTCTTGTGCATCTCCATAGATGTCCTAGAAAATATGCTTGCAGTTGCAGATCCAGGAAGGAACGAGGACGAAGGAGGCCTCCCCACACATCTGAAGGACTGGTGTCGACTCTGACCTAAAGAGTGAGACTCCATTTTCACTGATAGCAGAGGACAGACTCTGACAGAGCTTGCAACACAGTTTAGTAACTTTCTTTTAAACACAAAGAAAGAATTCTCCTTTCTGAGCGTTCGTTAGGAATCTCATTCCGTGTCCTTGCCTTGGGGCAGCTAAAACAATGCATTTTAATCTCCCATCCTTATTGCCAGTCCAGAACTTGGCAACAAAAACACAGATTATAATAACTGCAGAGCATTTCTGTTGTATAATAGCTATAGCTGGGTGTATATAGCTGCTATTTCTGTAACAATAGCATTTACTAGCCCTTGTTTCCTCTCTGCTTTCATATGAGATTTTTAGGGACTGCAGATATCCTTTTCCCATGTGGATTGTGAGCTGAGTCACTGCTGTTAAAAGACTCAAAGACCTGAGCTTGCACAGGCTCTGCTGCTGCTCTGATAATTCCCTTTGCATTTTGTGTCAGTCTCCCCAGCATTTCCCCCAGAAGAACAGTCATTTTCAGTACAAGGGCAGTTTAGGAGTTGTCCTGTAAGGTACAAAAAGATTAAAAAATGAGTCGTAGATAGGAGAATGGACCACATATGTAGATGGTTCAAAAGCTGTCATGATTCTCTTTTTTGGGATTAGCATTGGAGATGAGAGGAAGCAGGGAATAGTCTGTTTCTTTACAGGTGTGCTTGAGAAAGAAGGGTTGCCTCTGGTAGTTAGAAAAGGATGAGAGAATTTTCTTAATGGGGTGAATCGGTACCCTGTCTGCAGCAGACTTTTGCTTTGACCTCATACGTGAGGGCATAGCTGCTCAGATGCTGGATGCTAGTTGTTCAGGATCATCTCAGCAGTAATACAGAAAAACAAGTGTATGGAAGTGTTCCAGGACTGTAAAAATAAGGTGTAACTACCCAATTGTATTCTTAGTTCTTAGGACAAACACTGTGCAAGTCACTTGAGTTAATTCTTTGCTTAAGCATGGTACAGTCAACCTGCTTTATCCACAGCTTTTTTAGAAGTTTCAAGTCGTTGCCTCAGTCTGGAGTTTGAATGGCAAATTGGGGTGCCATGAGTTTCCCTGGGGCTGCCTCACTTCCCTCCTGCCCCGGTGCACAGGGTGTGAATTTGGAAGGGGCAGTGATGCCTTTTTGAGCCACGGTTTTGTGATTGTGCCCTGAGGTATTTTTGCATTCATTAAAAAAAAAAAAAAGAAAAGAAAAAAAAGTAGAGAGTTGTTGCATTACATCATCCTTCCCTTTGGCCAGCAGGGGCACGAGCGTTGCATGGACAGCAAAAGTCATCAACTTTGACATCTGTAGCCTTGCGGTAGGTATTACAGCCAACGTATGTTCCTTCGCTTGAGTACTAGTCCTGCGGTTGACTTTTAGCATCTGAAAACCTTGGAGTAATTAAAGACTATCGTCTTGGCCTTCCCCTTTGAGAACTTTTTTCCTCAGCAAAAATCACTTCTGGTAGCGAGTGGTAATTGACTGAAGAGGTGAAGTGGCAGTGAAGAGAATGACCAAAGCTGGGATCTATCCGTTCCAGCAAAATGCCCGAATTTCCTCGCCGGAGGCTGGTGTAAGGGTGGAAAGCCAGTGGAGCGCTGAGGCGTGCCCACGCACGGCGCGCGGCGGCGCAGGCCCGGTCCCGGTCCCGGCCCTTCCCTTTGTTCTATTGTCTTCTCGGCCCAGCGAGCCGGGCGGGCGCGGGGCCGGGGCGGCCTGACCGCGCGACCTCGCCTCCCGCTCGGGCAGCGCGCGGCGGCGGCGGTGTGAGACCGCCTGGGGAACAGGGTGCTCAGTTACGGGTTCGGAACAGTGGCTTTTCAGGCTGCGGGAATAATGCTGCGGAGGAAGCCGTGGAGGTGAATTATCGGCGGCGGCCGGTGTCGGGGGGCGGGGGGCGGCCGGGGCGGCGGGAGCACGCGAGCGCGGCGGCTGCCCGAGGAGGCTGGGTCTCGTTTGAGGTGCTGGGCCAGAGCTGCTGTCGCTGAAGGACTCTGCAGGTAGATTTTGAAAACTTACCAAATAGTTAAGGAAAAGAGTACGAACATCGTGCTGATCTCGTTCCCGAGGAAGCCTCGCTGATCGAACCATGCCTGCTGCTCCTTTGCCTGCTTGAAAACGTGAGGGCTGCTCTGCCGCAGCCACAGGGCAGGAATCACAACCGCAGGCTGCAGGAGCGAGCTGTCATCCCACCCTTCGTGCACACCGCAGCCCAGGACGGGTGTGAGTAATGTGGGGTGTTACCGGAGAAATAAAAATAGTTTTAGCAGAATGAGTATATTAGCTGTGCGAAGATCAGTTCCAGTCTTGTCAGTGACTTATTTCTGCTGTTTTTTTTTTTAATGCTGTAGCATAGCTGAGGGAACTTGCTTACATGTGAAATATCAGATGGCAGAAGTCATTAAGCACAAATTGTGTTATTGACTGCTTTAAAGTGACCTTCCCTCAGCAGAGGACAAAGAATGCACCCAGTTTCTTTAACATGAATGTGCAAAATACCACGTACAACCTGAGAACAAGCCAGTATCAATGTTTGGGTTGAATGTTAAATAAACATCTTGGAAGAATCAGAGATTTTTTGCCTTGAATCCTGATGAGTGTGTTTGCTGAAATGTCTGCAGTCTTGGAAATGGTTTAAAAATAGCTCGTGAGGTTGATAACTGTTCCAGCATTACCAGTGCACAAAGACTCTTGAGGTGAAATGAGATTTTTTTTTTTTGCAAAACCTAGAAGTTATTTTTAATTCCTGACGCTAATCCTGTTTAACAGGGATATCAAAGGGTGGCATGTTCTGCCATGAGATGCTCGCAGTGCTTTCAGCTGTCCCACTTTTCCGGAGGTATTGATGCTGACATGAATGTTGCTGCAGCTAGCAGCTTAAAATTATGGAGAGAAATCTATTGCTTCTTGCTACGCAGTGGCAATCAGTAGCGTTTTCCTCTACGCAAAAATCTTCACGTCTCTCCCGTTCTGCCCTTCTCTCCTGTGTCTCTTCCCGCGCTGGGCAGCTGCTGCGAGGGAAGCCTCACCTCGCTGCGTGGACGTGAACCGTTGCTGCCGCGGTGACGCCAGCAGCGCGCTCCGAAGCCGCTCGCAGCCGCTGTTTACTGTGCAGGGGTGACTTCTGGCATCCTTCCCCGGAGAATGAAATGAGCGCTTTTGCAAGCCCGTCATCTTTCCTTTCGAGCCGTTTCCGTGTAGTGACAGCAAGCTGAATTTTAAATGTGCTGTTTAAAATTCATGCCCAGAATGTGGGAACCAGCTTGGAGTCCCTTAGACCTCCTGGCTGACTGGGTCGCTGTGTCGTCACCGTCCGCTGAGGCCCCCGCCGCCGCTGCTGTCATCTTGCCTTCTTCCCTCATAGTTGCTTCAAGGTCCTGACATTTTATTTGGGTGACTTCTTCCATCTTGCTGGTTTTGTCTTAATGATTCTGTTGCATAAGGCTGCCTGGATACCTGCAAGGAGGAATTTTTCCCAGCTTCCTTTTAACTTGGGAGGCAGAAGGACAGGAGTAGGCTTAGGACTGTCCTTGTGTTGAAACACACTGAAAAATGGTGGGTTTTGGGGGGCTGGGAGGGCTTAGCTATTTACTTTCCTGCAAAGGTGGTTGCGCTGTCAAGATTTGATAGCAGGTCTTATCTGCCTGGGTCTGTCCGTGAAGGTTGCGACAGCCTTGTCGGACTAATCCAGTGGTGCCCGAGCTGAACGAAGTCGCGCTTCCTGCAGCTGCTCCAGTGCGAGCAAAATCCCTCACGCACGTGTAGTCACACAGGCCTGTGGGTGCTATAGCTTCTTTGCTGGGAGAACTATCAGGTTATTAGTAGCAAGGATAATGAATTTGCTGGTGTATATATATATATATAGTCTCGAGTAGGCATTTATTCATCTCATAAATGGTTCGTTTTTTCATGTGGTATTGAATAATCTTTTATTTTGGTATAAGTGGTTAGCGATGGTAGAAATTTTGCCCTGATAAATTTAATTAATCCACTTATGCAAATGTGAGTGTTCTGAGATGAAGCAAAAAATTAAAATACATATACAAGAATTAACCCCAATAAGGAATAGATTTTATTCTGAAATTGTTTTTTCTTCACACAGCACACAGGCTTACAGGCAAAGCGGTGTTTTCATTCACTTGCTACATTCAAGAAGCAGCATTTATTCTGGGAAATCTGTAGTGAGATATGGAGATCTGGAAGGAGCAATGAGCCGTTTCTGCTCGCTTTAGTATGTTAGATGCATATGGCTGTGCTGAATGTATGCTGCTGTGTACACCTGTGTTTTCCATATTTAAAATTCAGTATGCTGCTTTTACTCATGGACTTTCCTGCATCTTGATTAATTCTTATAGGCAATCCAAAACAATTAGTGCTGAAGTTGTCTCCTCCCACTGTTCATACCAAACGAGTCTTTGCTCAAATCTCTTTGCTTGCCTCCATCATCCTCTGAATATATCGCTTTTTTTCTTTTTCTTTTGCTTCTGAAGAAGCTTTTTTTTGAATCTGAATCACTTTTTTAACTTCTGAATATATCATTCATTTGCTTCTCTCTGTCTGTCTGGCATTTTTTTCTATTTCAGTGCTTTCTGCGGGTCTTTTTTCAAAGATCTCTGCTTTTCAGTTGTTTTTTTTTTACAGTGATCCTTGTGGCCTCAGGCCTGAAGAACACTTTCCTATTTTATTAGCAGAGAGACCTGTTCAATCAAAGATCTTTTGAAAAGCCTCAGTGTGTGCTCTCTGGTATCGATCAATTCATGTGCTGTGCATTTCTCCATTTTTTTCTGTTTATCTTGGTTTGGGGCCTCTTGGCAAAACTATACCATCTTTATCTGCCTGGTTTGCCCTACAGAATGGGGGTGGTCAATTTAATATTACTTGTACAGCTGGTTGATTATGACTTCATTAAACATCTTATGAATATCTTTTATCTTTTTAATCTGATCTTGGCATCAGATTAAATGTTGATTATTAAAGTTAAATACTTCAGCATCACTTTAAATAAGCATACCTGAGGTATTAAATGCTGACAATGCAGTTGGACCAGGTGCAGCTAAATGGCCTTCTGTAAACGTATGTTGCTGGTTTGCTGTTGAAAAGCTAGCATTTATTTTCAGACCTGTGTTGTGGTTTCCAAAAACCCCTAAATTACGTACTGATTTAAATACTTACTGATTTAAATTATATCACTTCTTATTTCCGAATCTGGGAAAAACAAATTGAAGATGCTCTTTTACAAAGTAATTTGTAAAAATGGATTTTGGAAACTTTTGCCCCTTTTGACTGCATGGGACAATTCGTACTAAAATTTATAGACTTTTGTCTTATGGCAAAGTCTTGTTGACTGATAATGTTTTATTTAAAAAAATAAAGGATTTCAGTGATTTAAGGCCTGAATCTGTTCTAAGATTCTATCTACACTGAGAAATCAAGATGTAAATATTTAAAATATATAAAGCATGAAATTAAAAGAGAAAAAAAAAATTAAAGCAGTCAGATGGGCTTAAAAGTACCGCAGTCTGTAGCGCAGTGGAAGTTTTAACATTTAGAAAGACGAGGAAAGTAGACCAGCAAGTGCAAGGAAGGGAGAGTGGAGTAGCACCCTCCAGAGCGGCAGTCGTCGAAGAACTGGAAAGCAGCTCTCTGCGGGATGAATTGGGTGTGAGAATTTATAGCATGTGTTGGCAAGAGTGAAGACTAGATAATAGTCTAGCGATGAAATGTTAGACTCGGTGCGAAGTAATCTTACCAATTTTTCTGCAAAGGCAAACACTATAGTTTATTCAATAATCCAACAACTAATTAAAGGGAGTTGGCAAGCAGAGCTAATTAATAAGCACGTCCATGTCTTTTCAGAGGTGAACACCTGATGTTGTGTTTAATATTAAGTTGGTATATGTAAGTAAGGTGAGCTGGCAGGCAAAATTAATTAATACATTCATTCAGTTTATCAAAGGCTACAATCTTCTTATATAGCTAATGCTGAGCTGGGAAATGTTTAACGGGAAAAGTAGTAACAAATTTGACAATGCGCTAGTTTTTCCTTCTCTTTCCTGCTATTTTGCAGTGGGTAGAAGTAGTCCAGTTCATGCGAAAAGAGTCCGCTGTTAGTGTGATCTTGTCTGTGGTAGGTTTAATTTCCCTTTAGGAAAAATTCTTTTGTTTTTAGCTTGACAATTAAGACAAAATTGTATTGCCAGATCCAGGACATTAAGTACGTGGAGCTAACTGTGTATTTGTCACTACTACCAAGATTATGATAGCAAGGTTCTGCAGTTAATAGTCTGTTGGGCTCCAGAGAACAAAACACGATCCGGTAATAAATGCCGTTCTTCATAGGCAACATTACTGGTCAATATTTATTCAGATAACTCTTGGGTACAGCCAGGCTAAGTCCAAGGTGCTAGCAGCTCACTGGGGGAGAGAGGAAGAGTTTGCTCTTCCAGAAAGGTTTATCTGTCAAACACGAGGATGGAATGGACCTGGACCTTTCACGTATAATTGTGGCTATCAGTGAAAGACAACATATTGCTTGAAGTTATTATGTGATAATTCATCGGCTTGGATGTACTTTTCCGCTGTAAATGCCCCGCGGTCCGCGTTGAGCCTGCCGTTGGTCGCCGTCCTTCCGTGCAGCGTGCCCAGAGTTTGCTCAAATCCTCCTGGGAGGGGGGAGAGCATGGACGTTCCAGTCTAGAAGGACACTTACTCAAACGCTTGACCTTTCTATAGACCTGAATCAGCAGCTGATAAATGCCACCTTCATGTCACCTGAACAGCTGACAGCTTTATTTCTGTTACTTTAAGAAAGGAGTCCTAAATGCCCAAGTCAACCAGACAGAGCATTGAGAGTGCTGGCTAGCACGCTTAAAGGACAATTTTTAGGTTTTAGTTAATTATATCAAAAACTATAGGATAAAATGGTTTAGCTGAGCATCACATTGGCTTGGTTTTGTATGCCCTACTCAGCATAATTTAGTATCATGTCAACCATTCTTGAAAATTTTCTCCATTATCAGTTTGATTTCTAATTCCTAGAATAAATACACATTTTTTTCAATTCAAATGTGTTTAATTTCCATTTCTTTGATTCAGTAAAAATTTCATCTTTCACGCTAGAATATCTTCCATACACACTGATAAAAATTCTAATAATTTTGCCTAGAAAATGTAATAATATGTTTACATATACATAATAATACAGTTACATTTAAATAATGTATAAGTACATATATGCATATGTATATATACATAATACTGAAAAGCAGCTTTTTAAAGTAAGTAAGATCAGAGTTACTGCTCCCTCCCACTCCATCTTCTGGCAAAAAACACCAGAATCTTCACAGGCAGCAATAATACTCTTGGAAAATAAAATTACTGAAATGCTTAAGGATCCTGGGAGCATCTTCTGGGAAGCAAATTGAGCACCAAGTTGAAAAGGAATTTTATAAAAGCAAGCTAAAAAAAAAAAAATCAGGTACGGTAACCGATAGAAGACAGGCTCTTTTACTATTTCCAACTAACTAAAAACCTGGAAGTTATTTTATTTCATAGCTTGCACAAGGAGAAGGAAGATGGAACCTATGAAGAAAAGACTGGATTTGCAAACTATTTTCTTCACAGTGAATCATGAACCACAGCTCTTCCAAAGGACATGGGATGTCTGTGTCAACAAAATGAGCAGCATCTGAGGAATACCACGTTTGAAGGAAACGTCTTCAAAAATGTAGGTGTGCAAACACAGAGGTGGATTTAGTTTTAAATCATACTGTATTTAGTAATAGGGACCAATCTGGTTTTGCACACTGCAGTCGCGTGTCTGCCTGGAGGAGGAGAGCTATGTGCATTTCAAGTAGTGGAAATAATGGCCCAATTTCATAAGGCAGCACTTGATGCTAATTTTAGTACTTGGGCTTCACCAGCTGGGTCTTTTTTACACAGACCTACAGAAAGCAAAATTTTGTACTGTGGCTGTTGTATTTTTCACTCTGACACAATGTCGGTTCCTTTAACAAGGTGCCGAATGAGCTTTACTCCTGTGGAAATGAGAGATGTTCCTGCAGTTCGAGAAAGGCTGAAGGGAATTACACCAAGAACTGGAGGTTTTATAGTGGGCAATAAAACAAAACCTGAAACAGTTGTAAACTTTAGAGGAGGGGAAAAAAAAAGAGTGAAAGATTTAAACTAACATCTGGAAACCTCCTAGGAGAAGCTGTGAGATGACCTGCAGGCAAAGATAATATTCAACCAGTTGACTGTAAAGTGTTTGGATTAAAAAAAGTAGAGCTGTGAGGGATGGTGACCTGCGTCAGTGGAGCTATCGGCGACCTGAACAGCCAAGCCTCCGACGCGGAGATGAAGGTGCCGCGGCCAGCGCGCAGGAAGCACGGCGCAGAGGTCGGCCCTGGAGCCGGGAGGTGATCCCAGGCCAGCGCCCGGCAGGCTCTCGGCTGCTTTAGGTCGGGTGAGTTGACCCTTGCCTCTGGCAAGGGATGCTCCAGAGGACAGGACTCCTCGACCAGCAGGACAGGGACTAAAGTGTTTAGGCTTACGCAGCGTACCAGCGACTTTCTGAGAGGCAAACGTGAGGTCCGGGTTTGATAGCACGTCCCCCGTGGTCCATCTGTGCGCTGTCACATGCTTTTCATATACTACCAGGTAAAAGCAGCGGGCAGCGTTTCAAGTGCTCAGTGCAAGCACAGAGACATGAGATGGATCCAAAAGAAATATGACTTGTTTCGTATAGCAATAATCCATCATTTAATCTGTAATTCAGCCACAGCTACTGTTTCCAGGTTTTTAATATATGTGAACCCACATCAGCAACTGGACCAAACCATCATTTTTTTATCATAAAGAAGAATTCTGAATCTGAGCCATGAATTAGATCACATCTGAGTTTGGGCACTCAAACTTTTGAACTGTGGTTTTCAAAATCTAAATTTCAAAGCTCTGGCTAATGTAGAGCTTAATGACATTAATTCTGAAATATAATGTCTTGGGAAAGATCAAGTGAAGGTAGCGTACTAAAGCGTGATGAATGGGAGCTGTCCTGCGTTACTGAGTAACCTAATGATAGCTGCCTGAGACTGCTTTATTTTCATCTGCACTTTTATTGACCTGTAAAATGGAAGTTACTCATTTACAAAATCCATAGCAGTCCACAAATAAGAAATCTGCTTTAAATTTCAGAGCAGTATCTATCTGAAATAATCCAGGTCCTCGAGTTGGTGTGAACCCAACGAAAGGTCAGCCTTCGCCCTCGTGGAGGCGAGCGGAGCCGTGGGCGCGGATGAGGATACTCCCTCTCGTCCCAGGCAGAGAGGGCACCGCTGTCCTGGGGACACCAGGTCTGTCGTCACGAGGAAGCGATGGCAATAGAGGCGGCTGTACCAGCAACGTCTGCCTAATTCCACTTCAAGTATGGGCCCTGGAAATATATATATTTGTATTTTGAAATCATACTAGCTGTCTAGTGCTAGTTTAATGTGTTGTAGCTGAAAAGACATCAGAAGAAAAATGGTCAAATGATGTATCTGCATAGCTGTATGGCGCTGGTTTCCAGGATGGTGCCATTTCCATCTCCTGGTTCTGTAGGGAACAAAAGTAGTGCTGGAGAATTTTAAGCTTTCTTGATCCTACTTGGTACAACAGACAAACCCAGCAATTGCGGTGATTAGGAATGACTCTCGAGAGACTCTCCTGGAAGAGGAATCTTGTATTTTTACTGTTTTCTTCAGACCAGATTGAAAATGATGTTTTTCATCTGTTTCTAAAGTAAAGCCAATTTTACTTCCTGCAATATTCCAAGTAACGATTTAGTTGCTGTGCTTTTTAAATAATGGATTTATTAAGGGAACTCTATTGAGTTTCAGGAGCTGTATATTTAAATGCACTGCACTTCTAGCCCTCAGCTGTCTCTGTTCAATGAGAAAGGCACATTGGTATGCTAGGACACCGTCTGCTTCTGCCGTTCTCATGCATGTGAGAGGCTGGTAAGCTGTTGTTTTCTCTGTAAATATTTGGCGAGCTGCAATTCTGCATGGTGAATTCCAGAGGAGTGCAGCTGAGAGAGGTGCCGAGGTGACCGTTGCCTGAATTTTGTGATGCAAGAGTATAAAAAAAAAAAAAAAAGGATGCCTGAAGAAAATTAAATCTTTACTAATTGAGAAGTCTGGGTTTGGAATGAGGAGGTGCCCTTGACCGGTATACCATCAATATTTTGCTTTATGTCAGAGTAGGTCTGTGACGATTTCAACGTGAATACACCGGAGGAAGCTATGGTACTCTTCTGGAAGAAGATGGACATTGTTTTGTGTAGTCCTTTTAGAATATCCTTCTATTGCTGCTTACTGCTCCTTAAAACTGAGTGGAGTGTGTACATAGTGCCTAATACAACAGGGATTGCTCTGGAATCAGGTGTTTCCGAGTTGAGCAGTAAAAAGCCTTTATTGCTGCTCAAGGTTGTCCATAGCGCTCTCGTTTTGGCCATTATGCTGTTTCGTTAGTCAAGCAGTGACTAAATTATATTCTTCCAATAACATTTGCTTTGAGAAGGGTTGGAATTTGAAGTAACTCATGCATAAATGTGCATCATATTTTCATGGGTTAAACTGAGATTTGGGGTTGTATCGAACAGTAGAACTTAGGAAGTATTAAGTTGTTTTGATTTTGTAGTTTATGTAGTATGTGAACATTAACAGTCAAGTACTTGGAGTGACTCCAGAGCTGTGATGGAGACAGAGGCCATCTTCAAATATTTTAAGAGCCTGGTTTTTGACAGGCAAAGTGCTCAACGCTTTTTGAATATAGTGACCTTTATGGTACTAGGCTGAGCATCACTCAGAAAACCTTTCTGTTCTGTTAAAATGATTAAATCAGGAAGGAAAGAAAATCTCAGAACGAAGTAGTCCTTTATCTCAGAATATTCTCCATTAAACTGATAAAGTCATTTATCTGTTAGGTATAGGAAACCTAAATATTGCATTCTTTCACACAAATTTTCATAATGTTCAGCAGCAAGAGAAAAATCACAGTTTTTCATCTGCTATAAAATACTTCAGTATTTTTAAGAAACACTCTCAGCAGCATGGGAGGCAAGTACGGAATGTATTCCTTGTGCATTTTTATTAAGTGACTAGTTGTAGGAGTAGTCATTTCTGAAAGAAGCAGAACTTCTTTTAGGATTCAGAGGAGCTTTACAAAAGAGGTAGTCCAACCATTGTTTTGAAAACATAGTTCATTATTATCAAGGTATTTTGAAACGACCATGCTGTTTGTCCCAGTGGCACGTTGTAACAGCTACTTTAATATTGATATCTGAAGCATTAAAAGCAACTATCAACATTGTAATGCAGTATCAAAAACTGAAAAATACAGTGGGACCATGAGGGCAAAAAATGAACTGAGTATGCTTTTTATTTTAAGGAACAGTATCTATTAAATACTGGAGCAGGATGTCTTTCTGATAAGTCTCGCATTTCAGAGAAATGTTTGGAATTCTTTAATTCCAAAGTTAGTATTTCTTTGCTTGTCTTAAATGATTTAGAAAAATGAAAATAAGGTATGGTACATGCAAGAAAGATGAAATTTTTTATATCCCATAGTCAGCATCATTGCAGTTACAAGCAACTTAGAGGATATTATTGCCAGAATCAAATGGAGGTGCTGTTCTGGTTCTTGCCATAGATTTTGCTCTTCAAGTTTTAATTCCAAACACATGTGTACAACATTATCTTAAGTGTTGTATTCCGATGAGTCCCATAATTGAGTATGCCACTGCATTTTGTGGAGTATCTTCCATATCCTGTTTAATTATAGATAAGAGGCAAAACAATATACCAATGAGGTGATACAGAGACGGATATAGTTGAAGATTCTAGTGCACCATGTTGATGCTTGTTTTCTATGTTTCGTAATAGACGACATTGTTTCTTTAATTCATTTGCAGCAGCAGCATACATTTATTATTTGGGTGAAGAAATCCCACCATCACTATCAAATTGTATGCAAAATTCCTGCTGAAGGCTTTTTACGTGAAAAAAAATTGGTCTTTGTGTTTTAGAATTCTTTTTGCGTATGATGACAATGATGTTCTCTTTATTAGTTTTCTTATACCTCTTGATTCATAGCCATTCATAAATTCTAGTTGTTGATCTGCTTCTGATCTGGTATTTTAAGTGTTCAAATACTGATATAAAACTAGGGGCTAAAATAATAGAATATTTCAGTTATAATCCTAAATCAATAGGAGGTGGAAACGTTGAGACATCAGTCCTGAGTGTACAGCACATCATCTTTATTTGGGCATTATTTTTCAAGATTTTAATAATCTGGGGCGATATCATCTTTGCTCCCCTTCAGCACTTCTGTTCATGTGTTTGCATTGAAGGATGAGCTTGAGTGCAAGCAGTGAGAGTTCAAGGGCAAAGCCCGTACGGGGGGCGATGCTGCCTCCTCCGAACGCGGCGTATTTCGGCAGTATGAGGCATTCATACTCAATCTAGCACAAGAGCTGGGACTCCATCACAGCCTACCAAATCCACCAAAGACGCAGAAGTATTTGGGCAGTTAACCTTTGCGTCTGTTGTCATACGACCCTGCTATAAATACCCGAGCTAGTTAAATACTGCGAGCTCCGGTATACTGTGCTGGAGCACGTTTGTGACTGCAGTAAACGCTGATGGACTCGAGAGCCTTTGACAAGTGAAGAAGGGCACTGACAATGTCTTCAGGAAGGAAGGGGTAAATTACCTGTTGCGACTTCAGTCTTCATCTGAAATAGCTTAGCTTTTTGTTGATGCTTAACTCTAACAGAATATTTTAGAGTAGTTTCAGCTACCACAGGAGCAAAACTAATGCGGCGAGAGTCCCAAAAGGGAGGTGAAGAAGTCCAGATGAGCAGAGAAAAGCCCTGCTGAAGACCGCGAACAGCTGTGGAGAGAGGCTCCTTCAGGCAGTGGAAGAGGGCTGGTTCTCCGGAGTGAACCCGCTCCCTCCACCGCTGTGCTCCACGAGTACTCGGGAGGGACAAAATATTGCAAAACTAGGCCTCAAAGAGGAGCTGTTTCCTTAGAGGAGCTAAACCTTGCGAAACAGTGAAGAAGTTACTACTTTTTTCTTGCAAGAGGTCTCTTGATGGTTGCATAGAGAAGAGCAGCCATCTGTGAAGCTGGTCAGTTGTTTTGAACACCATAGAGGACTAAACTGCTTCTGTGGAGTATTCACAGCATTCAGGGTATTTTCTGTAACAGCTGTAGGGGAATGCAAGAGAGCAATACCACTGCTCTGTCTCCACCACCTTTCCACCAGAGGAAAAATTAGAAGTTGCTTAAGACAGAGATTGAGATTGTTACGAATCTAACAAAACAGTAGAAGGAAATAAGGTAATGATTATATTCATCTCCTTTGCAGCCAACCCTTTTAGCGCCATAGAGGCAATGTATTGAATGTTGCTATAGCTGTAATTAAAAGAAAAAAGTGCCCCTGCGCCCAAAAGCCCAGCTGGCGAGAAATAAATTCTGTATTGCAGAATTAAAACTGTTGACTCTACCACTTGTCCTGACTGTGTTTTACCTTCTTCCCCAAAGTAACTGACCAGCCGCCAAAAGAAATAAGCTGAATGTCATCCTGAGTATTTACTGATTTTCTTCTAACCTGGAGTAAGAAAGGAACCAGGGAAAAACCTGTGCCTCAGGGCAAGACTTGCCTGGTGTCATGAGTTAACAGTTAACTGGTGAGAGAACATTGCAATGCTTCGAAATCCTGCTATATTTAGAATTTAGTCTGTGCGGTGGCAAGGTCAGCACCTAATTCCCGGTTGCCTTTTGTGCAGAGCGTAGGAGTACCGTTGTGTTTTACCACAGGCCACATCTGAACCTGTTCAGGAGGCTTCATAACGGGGCTCTCCAAGCTGCCGGGGAAGGAGGATAGGCCCTGTGAATGGAGCTGGTTTCCTGCTTGTAGAAGTTGGCGGGTTATTGCCAAGGAAAACATTGACTTAGGTATTCTAACAGAGGCTTTGGAGAGCCTGCTACCAAAAAAAAAAAAAAAAAAAGGGTGGTAGTAAACAGTTTAAGAAGGATGTGCGTACGTGGAAACGTTGCGGCTGCTACAGTCACGCTTTGCCCTGTTCCCAGCGCTTCGTGGGGCCTGTGCGCGTCGCCTTCGAGGCCGCTTGCTCTGGCGCCCGGGTCAAGGCCGGGCGTGCGGCTGGGGCCATCAGCATCACCTGTCCGTACCAGGTGTGGCGTTACCTGATGCTTTGGAGGTGTATGTGTCTGTCAATGATAGACTCTTCAGAGGAGAGTCATATAACTATATAATGCCATAGAACTATGTGGCAACTACTGCTGAGAGCCTGAATTGTCCATTACGACTTCTTGTTTCAAGCCTGGTATGATTTTCCTTTTTAGAATAGCAGTTTCACAATTTGAAGTTCAATGAAAGTTCGTGAAGGAGTGAAATGTGTTCACTCAATGTGGACAACCTTTATCATTTATCTCCTTTATGTTAATGGATAATCAGTGGGAAACAGGTAATGGAGGTGAATGCTGCTGGCACGGAGTAGCCTGCCGCCCCGTTCCTCCCCGGAGCGGTTACGGATCGGGGTTGTGCCACGCGGTCGAAGGGAGAGCTGCGTAAGCAAGCTTGGCGCGTCCCTTCCGTGGGTACAAAGATTCGCCCAGAACTTTTCCAGTGCATCTCATCTCAGAAATGAAAACAAATGAATGACCCCCCTACCCTGTCTTTCTGACGCTTTGCTATGTTTAACGTTTGTAGCCTTACATGTACTGCAGTGTGCTTCTTGATTATTAATTCATTTGGCAATTTCAAATCAAGCCAAAGGATTTTGAAATTAATATATCTAGATATGATTCCTAAGAGTTGGAAGTGAGGTGACTAATCATCTCTTAAATAAAATTCCATCGTCGTGACAGGCTGATGAGCATACACGTGACACTGTGGGTTAGGAACTGCGGTTGTCGCAGTACTTCCTAAAACGTCATGCAGAGACTATGAACGTTCTTATGTTTTTAGGACACAGTGTTTGTGTATTTGTGATAGATAATCTGCTAGGATATTAGATCAGAGAGAACTATTAGGACAACAAGTAAAAAAGAAGGAAGAAAACATGTCTTACTAAGTACCATCATAACAATTGCTTTAATGAAATAGTGATGTTAATAGCGGGGGGAGCCATGCCACTGCTGGGTGCAGCAGTTTTGCCAAAACCGAGAACCTTGAGAGGAAAAGACGGATCCCTTCTTCAAGCCTGGCCTTTCAGTGGCACGGAAGAAAAGTCAGCTGCTGCCGACAGGGACAGACTGACAAGAAGCGTCTTTTCCAGGCTCCTATCCACATACGTGTTGTTAGGATATTGAAAAATATCTAATTGTATCATGGTAAAGTTTAAGGAGCAAGGTTTGGGCGTAATTCTTAGCGTGCTTTGACTTCTGGTTTGGTAAGATACCTATCCTGAAGTTCTTGCAATAGTGTTGAGTCAACACTCAAGTAACAGTATCTGTGTAGTTTTGGAAATATTGGTACTCTCTGGTAGTTATTTTCAGTGCTGAATTTATAAAAGAAGGGCATTGTAGCTTCATCTTTGCCTTAACAGAACAAGACACTTTGCCTTAACAGAATAAGCTTAACATTGAAAGTCTTTTCTCCTGAGGTTTCATAAATTTTGTGCTCTGAAGGTGACATAGTTGTTGGTGAAAGTGAATTTAAGAAGTCCTTTATCAGCAGTTGACTTATAAATAAAACATAGGCAGGGAGTACACAGCTGGCATGTACATTACATAAACGAAAAAGCAGGAGGACGCTTCGTTGTTGTTGTTGAGGTCTCATCTGCTTCTGATAGAGCTGCAGAATCACCACTGCAATAAATTTCTGGTAGGAAAAGCAAAATTTGATTTAAATTGTTTTACTGGATAGTCTAACAGACTCATGCTCTTATAGATTACCACTTACGTATCTCTTCATATAGTAAAGTATGTAAGTGCAATTGCCTCTTTTTCATCACTGTTTACATTTACAGTTTTAGATAACGGGGATGGCTAGGCAGAAATGCCTCTGCTGGAGGTGAGAGTCCTGGGTGTCCTTGGTGTCGAAGCACGGCCCTCCCAGAGCACGGATTTCAATGCGCGTGTCCTGTTGCAAGGCTCTGTGGTCAAATGCTAAAAGTCTTTGTGCCAAAGGCGGCACAGGACCGAAATGTGAAACAGTCTCAAAACCGAGGTTGCTATTATGAATATTTCTCAGATCTCTAAAATCTTATTAGGCACAGCAGTGTGTCTAGGAAGTTTAGCATGTGAACAGTTGCATCCTATATGTGGTTTGCATTAGGCATGACTTGTGACCTTCAGAAAAGTGTTTGAGCCTTTGCTTTATTTAAAGCACGTGCACCGAGTATGCTTAAATCTAAGCATGTGTTCCGATAGTTGGAGTTAGATTATTGACGTTCTTGAATACACAACTAAACTGGGAGTTAAGTAGAAAGAGGGCTGACAGCTGACTGGCTCTGCTCTGGAAAAGAATTAATTAGAGACTGAGAAGTGTTTCATTTGTCATGGTTTCTGCAGAGATCGCACGCCCCGTGCGCTAGCGGGGACACGCGAAACTCGGGGTCTGCTCGTTCTTTTGTTACGTGGTGGCGTTGCTTAGCGTGCCCAGCGCTGCTGCTGCTGCGATGCTGTGACGTCCGCGGAGGAAGAGCTCCAAGCCCGCGCGCCAGGCTGTTCGGCGTGCACCTATCTGTAAAGCTAGCAATGGGAATATGTAAGAAAAAAATCTGCATTTATCTTTTGAGATCTGAAACGCATAAAAATTAAGTTGCATATGCGATTTTTAAAAGGTTCTATAAGGAATTTAGAATTTTATGGGACCCAGTAACACTATGTGACCATTCTGGTTTCGATGTGATCTCTTGGGATTATTCTCACTTACAGAGAGCTATATAAAAAAACAATGCCCAGAAGTATCATTAAGAAAAAAAATCACTTTTTAAGCTGTCTCTAATCGTACAGTGAATAATTTATTCTTTACTGATAGGCAGTTTGTTGGAAGTTTGACACTGTGTTGAAAATTACTGATTTCGTTTTGTCAGTTTGACTTCATTTTCTGATCTATATTTGCAGTTGGGGTTAAAGTTACGCCTTAGAAGACTTGATTCCTGAAATCACATTAGTGACAAGTTATTTAATTAGCAGCACTATTTAAAGGTATTTGAAGGCAATATTGTGCCACTACAGTTGGGAGATGGCTGCTATGAGGTGTCAAAGACACCCTGCAGTGGAGCAGGTATCGTGTAAAATGTAAAAGGCTAAATGGGCAGTGAGCTGCTGAAAACGTAGGATGTTAGAAGTCAAAGTCAATTGGTTGTTGCTGCTGTTTTTTGTGGCAGCTGCATCTACTAATGATGTGACTAGTGGCTGTGTCAAAGTACGTGTGCATCACGGACCTCCTGACCTCCAACACCAGGCTTCACGGTCAAGCCAGGTTCTGGATTTGTAGTAAGCTGCCACTTTGCTTAACTCCTAGGTGTCTTCGCTTGTTTTGTTCTTTGACGTTTTAGAACTACGTAGGAAGAAATGCCCTGTTGTAATATTTTCCTGACAACCAGGAATGACTGAAAAGGATCATCAGCATGTTCCCAGTTTTATCTGCTCTTCTGAGTAGTATGCAACTCGTTTTGCACTGTGCAAATCACCCTGCCTGTTGTATACACAAAAAGAGAGGACATCCTCATTAGTGAAAGAAAAATTGAGAAGCTTCTTGTTGGTAGATCCCAATTATCCTTCCCATTATTCTACATCTATGTGAAAATAGAAAGTCCTTTATTTTTTGCAAGCACAGTTTTGTACCTATAGAGCACAGGAGTAAATAGGAAATTCTGGAAATGTTTACGAAGCTGACTGGCCAGTTGATTTTCACTGAAAGTTTACTGCGAAGGACCCTTAAGAGCTGCTTTGCAAGGTCATGTTAAGTAAGGAGACAGCCTGCTAATCCTTATTCTTGGAGGTACATTCACAACTTTCAGAAGCAATCAAATCCCTGGCCTAGATGCTCTAAAGAGCATTTGGTAACTTATTATGTATTCTATTTCCATGTTGTGCTTCATGTATTTGTTGTTTGTCTGTCTCATGACCTTATTTGTGGGATAAAGGTGGCAGTGAACATTGAAATTATCGTAAATACTGTGTATATTTGAATGGGAAGAGCAAATGAATGGCACTAGATAGCAATGTTTATTGTGTCAAGTCTTTGGGATGTCATTTATATGTAACTACTTCTAATTAGTGCCATTCAAACCAACTAGAATGACTCCAAAGCAGATGCCAGTTGTTGCAAGGGATGTGCCTGGATACTTGTCATTTTGTGTAGTCAACTGGCACTGGTAGCACTGAGAACACTTTAGTATTAGGGATGGAGGGAAGGGTTCGGTGTTGGTGTTCAAAGCAATTTTTAATATGGAATGTTTCTCTTAATAAATGCATTAGGAAACGTCTGCTTTTCAGAGGAGAGTTACCATTCCCTTGGGTCTCGGTTGGTTCTGATGAACAGTAATGAGTAAACAGTGATGAACAGGAGCTTGTAGCTCCTCTTCTCCATGTCAGCTCTGGAAAGTGTGTACCGTGCTTCATCCTGCTTGTCGACAATGTTAGAGAATGAGAGAACGTTATATCATTAATTTGGGGATGTGCTTTTTCTTTGAGAATACATGCTGAAAAATAGCAAAATGACTGCCTCAGCCTAAATTCTGATAATATCTTAGTTAAACAGAAGCTTCCAGCAATAATTTTGCTTTTGATTTGAGCACAATTTGTAAACATGATCAAAGAGCAATGTAACTTTATGCAAATCTACATCCAAATAGTAAGGCTTCACTTGTTAATGGTACTCCCCCCACCCTCTAAAATTGCCTTTTATTTAATTAAGACTCTCCAGGAGGCTGACACTTCTCTTTGTCTGAAATAGCAGCTGCACTGCAGTGATGAACCTCAGAGAAAGCTAAACTTCTCCATGACTGCTGCGAATCTTGGCAGAGCAATGGTAAAGATCCTCTTGGTATTGCTAAGAAAACAGCCTTCTCGCTTTTATAGCAGTTTTCTCAGTGATCATCATAAAACTTTGCAGTGGGGGTTTTGATTTTAAAACTAGTGATTTTGGATGTTTCCCTAATGCAGTTTAACCTGCTGTTTTTCACAGAGGCCTTTAAAGCCACTCTTGAAGGCTGTATTTGCCAAGATAATGATGTGAATAAGCCTACTCAGAAGAAGGAGATTAAAACTTTACGTATTTGCAGCTGTTACGGGAACACTAGCGAGAACGGAGGTAGGCTAGGTATAGACGCCAGGCTGTGACCTCGGATGCCGCTGGGATTAACCTCCGTCTCCTCTCTCCTTTGTCTTCCTTATTGTGTAGGACTGCGATAGTGATAGTTTCCCTGTATCCTGAAGTCCCCTGGTTGGACTGATTTCTGATTATGTCTTCTATATTGCAATTGTCTTAGACTTGTATTAAAGGAAGCACTGGTGAAAAATGAGTTGAAGCGGTAACAGTTGTAGTAGTGAGAAATAAAGCTTTTTCAAGGGTGACTTCCATAAGAAGATAGGGTGGAGTTGTTGAGATGATAACACTTCAGAAATGTTACCAATAGTAGGAGGCCTTGTTTGTTGGCTATATATAAAAAAAAAGATAAAGTAGACAAGGGATTTTATAGTAGTCATGTTAGATTTAGACATGGCGATGGTGTCTTCTCCTTCTACACGTGAACGCTGTAAGGAAGGAAAGTTAGCAGCCCCTGGAACGAGCGATGGACCTGGCTGAGCACTCTGCTTTACGTCCCCTACGCTGAAGTCAGCACTTACTCGCAAGAGGTCCATGCGATCATCCCGCTATTAGATGGTTCAGTGAAAAGCACTTCTGAGCATTTTGAAGCTTACGAGTGTGCAAGAGTAGTCTTTTAAAAGACTAGAGTGTAAAATGATTTTCCCAAGAGGCAATAAATCCTCACACTTCAGCTGACAGACCTGTTTCTACTTAATGAGGAAAAATTCACTGCGGGCATAACTCCACTGCAGTTAATTACTCCAACAATAAATTTGGCCCAGTATGTCAATACAAACTTAGCTTACTTGCGTTCACAGAGATTAACTCAACATCATTTTACGTATGCCCAGAATAATTAGTTTACTGTCTCTTGAGGTTGGTTTAATTAATTTAGAATGCTTTCCGTTTAGGAGACAGATACTGCAGGAACAGGGCTGCTGCAGATAAGAGAGACTAGAGCTGCTCCTTCAGTGTTGTGCCTGACTTATGGGGAGGAAGGTATTTGAGCGGGGAGTCCTGTCGTTTTGTTAAAGTTGCTCTCTCTGAGCCTTTTTTCAGAGAATCCCTGCAACCTGCAATCGTTTGGTGTCTTAAAATAATATTCAAATACATAATTTTACATTTTAACAGTTCTGTGCTTCCTGTGATCAGCTGAGAACCACTGGAATTCTTTTTGAAATACGTTACAGCTTCAGAGAAGATAACTTATTTATGGAGAAGTTCTTTAGATCTGCAGTCAGACACTGAATTTTTAAAGGGAGGGTATGTGTCAGAAACTAAATAATTAAGATCTATGCCTTCTCAGCATTTTATGTCAAATATTAAATATTACATAAGAGAGTTTTCCCTGTGGAAATCAAGCCTTTAAAGCGGCACAGATTCAGCCCGAAAATCACTGTATTGTACAGTTAAAGTGATACATGTAGAATCCTACAAATAGTTGCAAAGTTCTTAAACTATTCCGGCCTTCTGCAGACTGCGGCATGTGTTTAAACTGCGTTTAGAAATGTTGCGATGGTGTGTTGTGCTTTTGACATAGACTCAAGTTCTCTGAAACCTCAGATCCCGGTTGTTTTAAAACTCCAGTTCAATTTTAATTACATGTTGGTGGTTTGTACTGAAAATGGTCCAAAATGGGGCTTCCCAAAATTAGCTTACGCTGCAGGGCCAGCGTGAGGAGACAGGTAACTTGCCAGACGAAATGCAGCCATTGAATCCCTTCTGTTGTGAACCACTGTCCTCCGCTGGAAGGAATTAAAACTGCACAAATCCTTGTCGAGACGCGTACTGCAGGCAGCTGGGAGGCCTTGCCTGGAGCGCTTGGTGAGCTCGGCGGCAGGGCAGCGCCTCTCTCCCTGCTTCTTTACCAATTTCTTAATGTGGTCGTCATGTATAAAACCCCCCTGAAGTCTTAAATGCCTGCAAGTATTTTCCTAAAAATTGGCCGGCGTTTAAATAGCTGTATTAAGGGCCTGAGGAAATGCCGTGCCAGGCTGATTTCCTCCCTAGCAGAACACGTCCGGCTGCGGGAGCCAGCACGGCTTTGCAGGCCGCTCGGGCGCCCGGCTTGGCGCCGTTCCCCAGCTCCGCAAGCCGCCCGTGACGCGATGCAGCGGCGGGGCATCGCGGGCCTCTGGATGTCCCGGAAGGGAGCACTGCCCGTGTCGGCTCTCGCCAGTCGTCGCAGCTGCTGAGCTTGTTACCTCTTTGCCACTTTTTGTTGAGTGAGAGACTTCAGTAGTCTCTGGTTTCCATGCAAAATACTGAGATGAATGTTTGATAGGTGGGTGTAAGGGCAGGAGCTAGCTGCTCGTTTGGGACTGCCTCTGATGGTGAACTGCTTAAAAGTCCGTCGGCTGTTTGTAGCCTCAGCAGCCTAGCAGGCTGCTATCTCAGCACAGTGGAAAACCGAGGCATGGGATTCAGCATTGGTAATTCCTTTCACCTGAAATTCCCTTCCCTTTTGCATCAAGTCCTGCCCAGCTCCTTGATTCTCCTGTGCTGCGTTGCACCACGTGAGACCTCTGCGGAGTCACCACAGAGAGAAACGCAAAGGGCTGGGGAGAGGGTTCGGGTGGAAGCGGGATCCACCTCCCAGGTGGGGCCACTTTCTCCCATCTGCCTCCCGGCTCGAGCCGTGGTCCTTTCCCCGTGTGCAGGTGTTGAGTTCCCCCATGGTCGTCTCGGAGTTGCACACATTTCGGCATCCTTCATGTTTCGTGTCAGCCGGACCTCTGCCCTGGGGATGCAGTCCCGCCTGTAGTATGTAAGCAGTTACTTTAAGTGGAGCAAGTGCTGACCGGACTTTCAGTGCCGGATGGGCTGTATGCACTCCTGATGGGTTTGGGTTTTCTCCCCAGCCTATGTTTGTAGGAATATAAGCAGATGTGCTGAAAAGGATTATGTTCCCATCGTTTGGAAACTCCCTTTGGCGTTAAAAGGTTTTGTTTTTAAGCGTGTGTATGTGCGTGCTGCGTGGTCCTTTGCCAGGACGTGGCGGTTTTAAGAGCAATGAAGTCTTGTTGACAAGTTGTCTCTCGTTATTTACAAGTAATTTCTCACTAATTACAATGAATGCAGTTGAAATAATTGGTTGACAGTGCACCAAAATTAATGCTGAGCGCGTTCCAGAGGATTTGCTGCGATTATCTGGAGTGTGGGAGCATCGTTGCGTTCCCTCCAGCCAGCCATGTGCTAACACGGCCCTTTAGAAATGCTCGTCGTTCCCTTCTCCTTGGGAACATTTTTATATTCGGGGAATAGGCGGCGGCACGAGACGGATCGCTATGGCGGGAGGACACTTAGGGCTAGGAGACATCAAAGGAGCTCTGCGTGAACAAGGACGATGCTTTTGTGATCCTGCCGGTAGTGGAGGAGATGCCCGTTCTGCGGAGGCTGCGGTGGCTTTGGAAGCGCTTCTGTCAATGCGGGAAGCAAGGACTGTTTGGATGGTATAGCTTACGTACCTACTTGCATGTTCAGGGATCGTTTTCCACCCTTCCGTCAGCTGTTTGGAGCTGGATGAATGGGCAGAACATACAGCAACGTCCTCGGTAATGGTAGAAGGCTCCAAGGTGAAGCGCTGGAGGCTCTTCTGGAAGCACGGCGTCAGCTTCGGCTCCTCGGGGCACGCTGCTTTAACCTCGGCTCCTGCGGAGCTGCCTAGCTGTCTGCGTCGCGCTCCTGGGTGCTCCTGTTGCGGGCAGGCTGGTTAGCGCAGAAACAGCGATGCTGTCCGGGCTTGGCACTGCCTTCAAGCCAGCATGCCAATGCCTGGAGCAGGTACCTCGCCAGCTCTACGTGGCGTTAACTCAGCTTCGTTAGGCGCTGCACAGAAGCAGCCGTACAGCTGATGGGGTGCTGGAAGAAGTAAGGTTATGTTTTGTGCCCCTGTTCTTGTGCTGCTAGATCCTACTGCGGAGCTGGTCAGAGGGTTACCTTAGCAATAGCAGCGTTGACGTGCAACCGGTGGATTTACGCTTTGGCTTCCGCGCGCCTTGTACTCACCGCTGTGTTTCCTGACTCAGGTTAAGGTGATTCCCTCTTCACCAGCCTCTCCCGGGCTCCTCCGAGCGCTCTCTGTCTGCATCTGCTGAGCACCGCTGCCTCTCCGCACGTCTCCTCCCCCAGTCACGCTGTTTGTCCTTACTTATAAATCAAAGCATATGAATAAATTTCTTATACCTCAGGTTTCTTATGAAGAAGTTGAGCTCAAACTGGGTGGTGAGTTCTTTGGTGTTTATAGCTAAAATTTGTATGGGGACTTATTAGCTTGAGCCTTTTATGGGGAATTTCTGTTCCCTATAAATAGTCTTTCTATTTCTTGCTGTTTTGCTACATCTTGTATTTCTAGGGGATTTTGTGGCAGTAACAGTGTGATATATTCCTCGAAAGACCTCCATTTCAAGGCTTCACTGAGGTTTATGAATCTTGAGCAGTTGCAGAATTTGGCCTTTCCTCCTTCAAGGATTGATACCCGCAGTTAGAGCTGCGAAGGCGAATAAATGCCAATGGCAACTTGAGTTTTCGCACAAATACTTCAAATCCTCTTTATTGGCAGGAACGTTAAATGCGCCAAGGAGAAGTGTTTGGCTCTTCTCAGGCTCATTTTTCTTTTGTTGTATGCTTAAGTGGAACTTGTCCACCGACTTAATTTAAAGGAGTAAAATGAGCTGAGTAAGAATTGCTTTATCTACTCCAAGTTTTTAATGGTGCTGTGTTTGTGTACACTGTGCACTTACTCCTGCTGGACTCTCTGTCCTTGTTTTTAGGAGCTACTAGATTTTACTGTTAGGTTCAGCTTGTAAAATCTTAGGAAATGAGATTTTGCCCAAGCCCACAACATTTAAAAAACTATGCTATAGAAGGTAACATGTTTTACAAAGATGTTCCCAGATACTGGAACCAAAGCTGAGCAGTGAGAAATGTTTGAAGTGAACTTTACACTACAGATCTTTAAACTTAGAAGTGTTTCCTGGGGTTTTTGTTACAAACCATTTGCCTAATTTAATTTTTGAGACATATTTGTGAGCAGCACAGTTAGACAGAATAAAGTGGTAATTTCCCTGACAGATAAAGTTATTTGCTTAGCACATATGTATATATATAAACACAGTTTGTATATATAATAGCCTATATATAGAAACATCTATATGTGTATATATAAACAAACTGTGTAATTACCTTTGTTGAGAAAGAAAAGAATGTGCCTAATTTAGAAATTACTGTAGTCGTACAGGGAAGTTGGGTAACTTATAAGTGCATTTTGCAGTTTCCTTATTTGCCTTTTTAGGGATCTGATAAGGGTGCAACTGAAATAGCATTGCTGTCCTCTTGAGGAAGTTTACCTCAAGTCAAACCTGTTATTTGATGACTAGTTACTTCTGCTTATGGTACCTGGAGTCTTGAAAGTCTTATTCATAGCGCTTTGGGTATATGGGAAGCCCGCAAAGGCTCGTGCTGCTCGCCCGGGTGGTTTGACGTCCGTACGAAGCCCGTGGGCGAGACGCCCGGCTGGTGTACTTGGTGCGTCCGTTCTCAGCTCACCTCTCCCTTAGGCCAGGCAGATGGCTGCGGAGCACCAGCCACGGGCGCCGGGGCCAAGGCTGCTTCAGCGGCCGCGTCGTTTGGGCATCCCGTGGCCCGCTTGCAGGGAGCGCGAGGAGACAGTGTACCTTGGCACGGGCCGCACTCTGGCTCTCAATGGGTATTTTGCAAGAACTGTGTTGAAACTGCTCTGAAAAGTTACCTGGGAAGGGGGACACTGCGGGCCAGATCATACCTGGAGTTTTAATCTAGCTCATTTGTTTAAAAGTGATCATAAAAATGCCAGTGTATGAGAGCCAGCTGCCAGGCAACACAGATGTCAGAAGATCTACAACATTAGGAAAATATCTTGAAAAATGCCCATAATTTGGGGAGCACAGTAGTAGTCGTGTATACATTTAGCCTGTTGGCTTTCTTGCGGTTCAGACTACACTGTGACTTTTTTGAGCAAAACTAATTAAGTCCAAACGTGAGCATATCTGTGGTACCTTCCTGCTCGTTTTGTGTTGGAAACTGCTTGATAATCAGCCGATAAATCAAAAATTTGGTGAGGCCTGGTCACCTGCAGCTGTGCAGCATTTCAAGAAGCCGCACAGTGAAGACATGCTTGCTTTTGAAACATTTTGCTTCGTGGCTCAGGATTTTTTTCTGTTGTAAACGCGATTGTGAGCGAGAACGCTTCAGTGAATCTGCTGAATAGCAGAATCACTAAAAATCTGCATTAAAACTGACATAAAAATTACTCTGAAATAGAAATCTATGCAAGACAATAACGTTAAAATACTTTTCCAGTTAGATAAATCCCTGTCTCCATATGAGTTGCTTCAGTTGCAAGAGTCAGCAGTTGTTTATTTTCTGACAGTACTTAAAGATAATGCTTTTGTACTTATCATTCCTAGAGGTCACACATTTCTTCCAGATCAGAAGACTTATGGCATGAAGAGATTCAAAATAAAAGACCTTTAATGCAATCTTTCAACTGCATATAATTTTAGAAATAACTGGAAGGTAGATTACATTTAATTTTCTGAAAGTTTCAAAAGCAGTTATATCCTTCCCATCCAACAAACCCTCAACAACAGAAGTGCCAAATTGAATGCAGCATTTCCATGAAAATGGTATCTTTATTCATCCTTAATTTTGTGTTGCGTGTTAGACGTGAAAGCTTTAAAAAAAATCAAGCATATGTTTCCTTCTCTTAGTTGTCCAGTAGTTCTAAAAAAAGTTATGTACCATATATAGATTTCTTCCGTGTTAAGCCATATAGGGACATTTCCAGTCTGTGGAAAGGTGTTTCCACCAGAGACTGTTCATTTATTGTAAAGATACCACATCTTTTTGGGTAAGCAGAGTTTAAAAAAGAAAGTTAACTGCAGCTTGGCGGGTTTTACCCCACACGTGCACCTCTGGAGCCTGGCTCTCGTGTTTCTGCTCAGCGTTCACATTTGTAGTTTACACCTTCCCTTGCATCACCGCTGCGGTGTCCTTGACATGTTTTCTACATCTGTGTATATTCTTTCTGCCTCTGTATGCATCAGGGGATAATTATGTGAAAGATATGTGAGTTAAGGCAAGAATAAACACTTCTGATCTCTGTTATGAAATTTATTGTACAGACTTTATGTAATCCATTTAGATTGGTTCCTCCATTTTACAGAACTAAAACTCCCTGAGATTTGTGAAAATTCAAATATTTGAAACATCTAGGCATATAAGGGTGCAAGAAAAATCCTGCTGAGCATTATGTTATGCTAACGTTAGAGCTGTAAGAGCAGAAAGTATGTCACTGCATTTGCTGTGAGGATAAACAACCCTTGCTGTGAGGATAAACAAAACCCTTTGACCATCACTGGATTTGGTACAAGCCATTAACACGCACGCCGGCAGTTGCCATTGTAGTGCTGCAAAGGGATATTCTTAATTTCACTTGTTTTGGTAGCACTGATACTACGTGAGGTGGGTGCTCGTAAGCATAGCATGTTCACAGACTTTTATACTGATGCTGAGAGTAGTATTGAACCGTTTAGATGCTTTAAGCTGTCACTGTTGCCAACCTGTCTGGTTCCTGGCTATTCGTTGCCACTCGTTTTTGGTATCAACACAGCTTTTTGTGCAAGTGTGCTAGGAAATAGATGAGGAAGCGCTTCTGGCCTGGCAGGATCCAGAGCTGGCCCTAGGGTGTGGGGAGGGAAAGGGGTATTTTACACTTGGCTCTTGTGCCGCTATTGCATTTGAGTTTTAAGGAAAATTAATGCACTCGGTATCCATAATGAATTGTATATGGCATTGGATATGCCCAGCTGGGATGGAAATTGCTTTATATTTTCAGTATGTGTGTGTTTTGCTGGCCTCCAATCATGGTTCAAATCCCCACTGTGCCAGGTTGTGTACTGATGTATAAGCATCATTTATTAACATTTAGTGGGCACAGGAGAGGCAGAGAATATGAGGCACTTAGATGATACCACACGCATCACAGATTAGTAATGTTTATTGGGAAACCAGCAGCCTAACAACCATGCTCAGTTTTCAGGCAAAGGTGCATGTTGCAGAAAGCATCCTATGTTACCACTCCTAGAACTGCATCTCCCAGAGATCCTGCTTAATCCAGCTGAAGGCAAATTCCAGGCAGGATTTTACGGTTGAAACAAGTCCTTGAGGTCTACCAAAGCACAAGGTCCTCTATCTTATGCTTCTGGGGAGGTTGTACCCCAGCGTTTCAGTGAATGCAATGCAGTATGGAAGGGTTTCTTTCTGAAGAGCGAGTGTCCGATCGGTTACCAGTGCTGTGAGATGCGAAGAGCAAAGCAGCCTGCAGTTGGCTCGCTTACCTGCCTGCTTGCAACTTGTTCTCCCCGTGCTCAGATGATTCCAGTATTTTCTGCTGTGCACTTCCCCCCCCCCCAGAAATGGCTGCCTGTAAGGGCAGAGCTTGGTGGTGCTACGCGCAAATGAAATTGTGAATTAAGGAAGTGTTTTTGAAGCTGCAAAAATTGAATGATAGATACCACTTTTATTTTAAGCAGCAGGAACAGCAGTTTGCTTGCTTCGTTCTCCTTCCTCTTGCCCCGGGAATCTCCACGTCGTCCCTAGCGCGCAGCGGCTTCCCTGCGTGATTACCTCGGTGTCGCTGGGCTCGCTTTCCTGGCAATAAAACGAACGCCGTAGCGGCGAGTCAGGGCTGCAGAGCGCCGTTTCAAGGACGAGCCAAGGGTGCTGAAGGCAGCGGCTTGATAGAGCCGAAATTCAGGCCCAGTTCAACAGTTTTCAGCCTCAAGGAATCCCGCTTTAAGGAGCGGAGGCCTCCGTAGCAGAGGCAGCCTCTCTGAAAACCTCTTAAAGCAATATCTTTGGATGAGTTTCTGGTAGAAATTTTGTAGTTAGGTCCCGTGGCATTGCACAAAGCAGCGTTACATAAAGTGCAGTAGATGCAGTCCAAATTCGGGGGGAGGGAGGGGGAAGTATGTAGCAAAAAATAATATGCAGTGAAACCATAGTAGCAGTAGCTTATTTTAAAGATACATGATAAAGGAAAAGAGTTTGCCAAATGGGGGCTGACATGGGGACTTAGAAACTGCCTGAGTCTGGCATTGACATATTCTTATGTTAAAAAAAATTTAAAGCAAGATTTGCAGCTCGGCAGTTGCATCTGGTTTCTGTTGCAGCTTGGTCCTAGCGAGCTCGGAGAGCTGCTCCGTGGGGGTGGGAGCGGGGGGTTGCGGGCGCGCGGCGCGTTGGCCTCGGGAGACGCGGCACGCGCGAGCCCTGGGCAGCCCGCTCCTGCCCTGCACCTCATGTTTGCACCTGCAGCACGTCTTCTGCCAACCTTCAAACGGGATCAGACTCTGAATTAGGTGTTTATGGAACAAAGTAGTCTTAGAAAACTCTGCATTTTCTTGGCCGCTGGAGACACATGATGACAGCGCATGTTGTTTGTTTGGTATCTTTGACAGCTAAACCACTGAGTGTTGGCGCTGGTTAGCGGCCTGCGCGTGTGTACCGAATCCCGCCGTGGCTCCCGTGGCTCTCACCGAAGCCTGGGCGCATGTGATTTTGCTCTAAGTTGTCCCCTGAGTCGGTTAGCTGAGCTTAGGGCTGCGTACATGGGCTGTGCTTCTTGTAAAGTCGGGCAGGGGCGTTTGACGCGTCGAACGTGGCAGCCCGGTGGAGGGGACGCCCTGTGAGAAGGGGACTGGAGGATCCAGCAGGGAACGCGCTTTTAGGGCACCAGTCCTGGGGCAAGCTGGTCTGCGTTGCTTCTGGTGAGATGCAGAACGTATCATTTGCCGTATTTGTTTAGTTGTAGGACACGTTCATTCACCTGTTTCTTCATGTACAGAGTTATTACATGCTTTCATCTCGAGCACAGGATTATGCTGGGTAGACTGGGTTGATGGCGTTGCATCGGTTGCTGGTGTCACCCATCTTCAACGACTGGCAGAGGAAGCGTGTTTCGCGTTTTACAAGCCCAGTGTTTTGACGGGGTGAGCACAGGCAGGTGTGCGAGCGGTGAGAAGCTGCCTGATGCCTGTGTTCTTACAAGTGTTGGTGACGGTCTTCATGTTTGAGTGCATCATCCTGACTGCATGCGAACAGGAGTGCAGCAGACGATTATTTATAGATTAAAAACCTGTGTTTTTATAGCGTTAGATTTATAACAAATGAACAAACTGGAGGAAATCAAGAGCATTGTCAAGATACAGCACCTTCTGTCCTGGGTCGCTCATCGCATGCCGCGTGACGGAGTTTGGTTATCATTTCCCGGCAAATCACTTCTCCCCGAGGTGGGGGGAAAGGTGAGGGCATCAAACATAATTGGTCTCCTTGTTGAATGGGTTGCTCGGGTATCAAGATCCGAATGAAACTGTAATACCGTCTCACTTTTACCAGGCAGGTCCGAGGGGTCAGAGTTTGGTAGGTCAGTGCAAAAGGAGCTTGAATTACCCGTGCTGGGCTATATCAGTCCTGCGACCTAGCAGCCGGCGAACTTCATATGCACTAAGCTTAATTGCAAATAAAGGATGTGACACAAACAAAGCTCAGGAATGTAAAAGATTAATGCCGTCAGAGTCTTTTTTATGTTATGCAAGCCTGCTTCGTGTTTCCATAATAACGGGGATTGTTCATTTTTCCAATATCTTTTACAATCCTAAAGGGCACATAAATGGAAAGCAGTATTTGTACTTGGTATTAGTTTCACGCGGTTCCTTTTGAAGTTTTGTGTTAGCTGCTCTTTTTCGTAATCATTAAACAAAGAGTATTTCCTTAAGATTTTGCAGTCTTGCAACTTGGGTAATATTTTGTTTTTATAAAAGGGTTTTCCTTGAATGTTATTCCTAAGCTTGTAAACTATATATAGTCTTGCATTGCCATCTTTGAAAATGTCAGTTCTGACAGTATATAGATACTCTTATGTCCTGATCTTCCAAAATTCTACCTATTTTGTGCTTATGCTCCCTTTTAAAAAACCCATATAGTTACTCCGGTGTACAAGGTTAAACAACAACAGTGGATTGACAGTTTCCCTGAAGTGTTTAAGAAGTTTCAAGGGGAGAGTGAGGACTGTGGTGAGGTATAGAAACAGAGAGAGGGAAGAAGGAAGAATTGTCTGATTTTTATTGATGGTGTTGGTTCCTTTATGAGATACAATAAAGGGGGAACTAAGGGATGTGGAAGAGAGGATGTGAAGAGATGACAGATGAAGACCTGATAAGATGAGCTTCGGAAAGAGCAGTAGGCAGATAGGGAGATGAGAAAAAAATATGAATATATTTAACAGAGAGGATAGCAGAATTAGGGCAACAGAAAAAAAAGTCCGCCTTTGAGTGTCCTGAATATTTTATCATGACCGTTCGGTTCATCTCTACTTATCGCTTACATAATCTGCAGAAAACAAATGCATGCTTGAGATGTCTGCATGAAAGGAATGACTTTATCTTTAGCCCCGTTGTTCATCCTGCTGAAAAAACATTCTGAGGGGTTTGCAGCTTCTATTTTAATCAAAATTATTTCACGATACTTTAGTATGTTAGCAGCAATATTTAAACTGATAATAGTCTCTAAATGTTGCTAAAGCATGCATTCAGAATGTTTCTGATTTTCATTTGTTTGTCTTGTTTAGTGTTAATGCTGTTAGTGTCATGCTTTAAGGATGCATTAATGAACTTTTTCTTTTTCCTGCAATGACACTCCTCTAGGCCCAAGCCCTTCATGAATGAGTAATGATGGAACAGAGTAGGCAGTTGGGTCATTTTACCCTTTAAGTGAAATGAGCAGTTCTGCAGAGAATGCTGCATTGCAGCTACAAACAACAATTGTGGTACAGTTGACAAAACACTTCTGAATCTCATTCTGCATTTCTGGGAGATTCGATGCTAGGAGGATTTCCAGGTCCCCGAAACTTTTTCATTAGGAGAGAAATCTTCTTGGGTATTTTGGAGATGGACATTGCGATGCATTCTATTGGATGGACTTGCAAAGCTGAGCTTCAATAAAAGTATGAGGCCACTTGTCATGTGGTGGTTCAACAGCCACTGAAAAGAACTTGGGAAGACTTCTGATTTTAGTATTTGTATAGCAGTCAGCCAGTTGTAATTTGCATAAAATTTTGGACACCTGACCATGAATTTGGGCACATTCGCCCTGAAGCATTTTGTGTGAGGCAGGAGCCATGCAAGAAAAAAAAAGCTGTCCAGGGAAGGGATTATGCAAAGAAAAGGCTGCTCTACTGTGGCTATCTAAGGAGAAATATCAAAAATCAAAATAGGATTCCCCATTAAAATTACTAATGGGACCTCTCTAGTTAAGTCACATAAATGTTTAAATGCTTCTTTTCTTGGGGTGAGCGTAACTGGGATAACTTTCTTTCTTGATCTTTTTCAGCGGCACATGGACAAATATTTGGGCACTGTATTACGCTAAGTTGTACTTTCAAATCAAGAGGTCAATTGTGATGTAATTCTAGCAATTATGTCTTAACAGTGTACTGCTTTGCTAACGGCCAAGATTGATTAACCTGAAAGTCACTTAGCTTTGCTCATTAGCTGAACAATTACTGTGAGATTCCATATACGTCTAATAAACTACTACACTGCTATCTGTTGCCATCAAATAAGTTTTCTACAGTTGACCTTAAATCCTTTGCTCTGTGTCTTATCTTGACCTTCAGACCTGAGGAGAAGACTGTCCATTGCTCATAAGATAAACCACACAGCTTGTGCAAGTCTTCCTTCTGCTTGTTGGACTCCAGACTAGGAAGAATAAATTCTAAATTACTGTCTTTCATGAGAGACTGATCCACTGATAAGAGAGTTGATGCACAGAAAGAAAAACTTGTTCAAGCAAGCCACATTTATGTCGCTCTGCTTGTGCACATACACCTACAGTTGAGTGTACATATACTAAGGAAGTTGTTTTAGTTGGTTTTCTTTCACCTCTGTTTGCTTCTTTTCCATTTCTTGTTCTTTTCTCTTTACTTGCAAGAATTTATGTCTAATTTCACAAAGTTAATTATTGTATTCTGTTGCATTATGGGTGACTTGGGCTCCAAATATCTGTGTGGCCATAGCCGTGGCACGAGGAGGGAGCGTGCCTCTAGCAGCAGCTTGGAGAAGCTGAGGGGAGAGCAGTCAAAGTCGAGCTTTGTCCAGGGGACTTGCTCGTTCTCAGTCTGTGGATTTATTCTGGAACAGCTATTCCTCATTAACCGTTATGGATTAACTCTTTTTATATATGTTCTTATTTTGGATTAAGGCTGCCTCTTCCCAGTTGAGCTGGATTAAGCTGAGCAATGAATTAATGGGCTGGAAGTAAAATGAAATAGTAGCACAATATAAATATGGTTAACTGCTGTGCAGTGAAAATGGTTAAGCCATAAATTGATTAAATGAATTCTAATGTGAGATCTTATTTTACAGAAAAACTTAAGCTTTTAAATGTATGATGAAAATTAGTTAATAACTGAAGGGGTTGGGTTTTGTGCATTAAGAGAATGTGGTTTTTATTTACTCTCTGAAGCAGCCCAAGAGTGCTTTTTGTTATGATACTTGATGCTTCTGTTGATGCTTTCTATTATCATGCTTCTATTATGATACAATATCATATTTTGATTTCTGCTTATGCATCTAACACAAACTCCTAAGTATTTGTAGTGGGAGCACACTTCTGCCAGAGCTTTGAAGGGACCTGCCTTACCTTCTCTTGAAAGGGCGCTTGCCAAAAGTCACACAAGGCTTGCAACTCCTCAAACTTTAGAATACAAAAATGAAAAAAATGGAAAAAGTAATTGTTAACACATAAAGAATGCAGAGATCTGAATGCAAATACTTTCACATTTGGCTACCTGCTTCAATAGGGGAGCTTCTTTATAGTGGAGCATTTTTCAGTGGCTTTTTGGATTGCCTGAACTCTATATAGAATGCTTTGGATCCCTAAGATATTTCCGTATCACTGGGAACTAGGGCTCGGATCTGAAGTCTGATTCTTCCAGCAGCCCCCTTGCTTCTTTTGAGGGTCTGTCAGGGTTGCTCTTGCTATATGCTTGCTGTTTCCGTCTCATCTGCGCCTCCGTTCCCTCTCGTTGGCAGAGGTCTGAGCCAGCCAAGCGCAGGAGCCCTGGGGAAGGGGCTGCCCCACCATTCTGGCAAGGTTTCCACCGCACAGCCGCAGGAGGCATGATGAGATGCTAGGCAGAGGCACCGTTTTCTATAGAATCTGCAATGGAAGTTATATACCCAGGGAAGGGTGGACAAACACGTTAAGCAGATACCCTATTCATCTGTGCAAAAAACTTATCAGTAAACCTTGGTTAAGACTTACGTGTATATACTTCCAGAAAACTTCAGTAGTGATTATTCCATTGAGATTAGGTTAGTTATGTTGAGGAGTAATCAAGATGATTGAAAATATATGCTTCATTTAAGAAACAGTCTATTCTTTGAGGCTTTTAAATGTGCTAAAATAGGAATGGTCCATGGGTGTTGTGTTTCTGATAGAGCTCTGTTGTATATGGGTATATGTTGTATCCCACGGTACATGCAGGAACTGCTGTGGTCACTGTTTATATTTTCCAGTCATTCAGAAATGAAGCAGGAGTCAAGAAAACTTTGTCATTTTTCACGGTATAAAGAAAGGCCCTCTCTTGGTCTTATCCACTTATGCTTGTACGAGGCTGAGAACTCTTTGGAAGAATAACATGACATGTATTCCATGAGTGCAGTCATCCCATCTCAAAGAATGCTACTGGTGGTGAATCCCCTACCCTACTCTACTGCTCTTTCACATCTAGGCAGCTTTTTTGGACCAAATTGAACTAATTACTGGCAGACTTTCTTCTCCTTGCATCTTTTCTTCATTTTCCTAGAAACAGGGGTAATAGCTTGCTTGACTCGCTAAATTGTCAATGTGTCATGTCCCTAAATTTTAGCTACGTATTTGTGTCCAAACATGAGGTGTTCAACAGAGTAATATTTGTGCTGGCACCTTCTTCCTCCAAGCCTGTGTGGTACTTAGCTCTATGGGAAGGTCAGATGATGATGTACCGAATGGGGCCCGCTCGGACTTGGAGATGATTGAAGGAACAGGTAGCAGTTAGTGTAACACAGGCCGTTACACAGGTTACATTGAGCACAACAGACTGCATGGTCAGTTTGAGGTTTTCAAGGTCTGACTATCTTAATGCTCTTGAGCAACTGGATGTAATCCACTGGATGCTCAAAATGCATCTTATTTTCTTGCTGTCTCTGTGTAAGTTGGGCACTGTGGTCTTTAGTGGCATCAATGTCACTTGCAGGAGTGATAATGGCATTTAATATCCCTTGCAGATCATAATGCTTTTTTTTCTTTAGTGTTCTCACTTTTACAGGTACCCTGAATGCTCTCCTAAATAACAGCAGAAAAATACACTATAACAAGTGCTCAGCCTCTTGCAAAGCCACAGCATTTGCTGTGCAGCAAAGCTCACAGGAAAAGCAGATGAAACCAACAGAGATAGCAATAAAATTAGGAAGAGTTGCCAAGTATCAGCACTTGGAGGTAACACCTCAGTAGAATACAGCTCTTTGCTGGCTGGTTTATTTGTTGTTTTTTTCTTAAGGAAGAGTGAGAGGGGAGAGAATCATACTATGGAAGCGGACTCAGCAAAGTGGATTTTTTTGGTATTTTTGTTTTGACTCCTTTATAGACATCCTAAAACAGTTGTCTCTTGCCTCAGATGATAAGATTTCTGCTTCTATGTTATTTATTTTAATACACAAAAGTAGTAATTAAAACATCTATATAAGGCGTTAACTACCTTAACTTATAATATGGAAACAAAACCCTCTTTTCCATGCTGTTGTTATGAGAGCATATGTTGTTACGTTACTTTTAGCCTTTCCTATAAGCTTCATCAAATAAATATGAGACATAGACTCTTGGAACTGCTTATCCTAAAGAAGCTATGGTGATTGCAGTGACTAATAATAATAATATTGAAGATCCTTCAAATAGAAATAGAGATGCAGGGGACTTTCAGGATACCGCATAGGAGCATAATGCGGTACTGGTGTGGAAGTCCATCTAACTTGGGATCTGTCTTCCTTTGCATCGTGCCTTCCTCTCGTTGACCACCCCGTCCCAGTTCCACCTTCTTTAGTCCTCTCTCACTTGCGGGCTTTCTCCGACAGCCTTGGTTGTCGGCCGTGTTGTGGACGCGCTGCGTGGAAGTGAACAGGAAAGCATGAGGAGCCCGTAGTGAGTCTAGGCCACATCAGCCTCAAAGTACACATCACCCGGGGAGTGGAGAAGCCACTTTGGGCAGCCTCTTCCGGGAGGAGTTTGTGTGTTATATTATACTCTTTCAGAGAAAGCTATTTGCTTTGTTACCACTATTCAAGAGCACTTAAAGTCAGGGAGAAAACGCATCCAACAGTGAGGTTGTATATCGATCATCTTTCTTACAGGGCTTTAGAGAAATTCGTTCTTGGAGACTTTTAATGAACAATTTTTTCTTTTCTTTTAAGAAACAGTGGCAAAAAGTCCTTGTATTACTGGCTTAACATGTTTCCTTAATAAACAGTGATGCAGAAATGCGTTTTACTTAATATATGTTCAGCTGTATTGAATTTCATAGTCAGATGGTCACAGAGTTTCTGGAACAGTTCATTGACCTAGTGACATGCATGTCCTTTATCCATAGTGTTTCACTTGGAAAGTTTCAAGTGAGACAAGGAGTTATATTGTGATGAGAAATGTGAAAAGTCTAAGTTGAAGGCCCTTTTAAGATTATGAGCAGTCGGCAGTCTAGTTGCTATTTTTGTATTTTGGGATTTCTTTATTCTGATAGTATTCAGCAGCAGGAGCCCCAGTGTCAGTATCGGTGGCGTCACCCTCGCTTGCTATTGACAGCAGGTGCGTGTGGAAGTCTGCTCCATCTGTGCCCACGTGCAGATGGCAATGTGACTCCATGCCTGCCTTCTCTCTCGTCTGCCAGGCCAGGATCCCGAGTGTAAACCCGTTGCGGTGTTCCCGTGCCGCACTCAGGTCCCACCAGCGGATCGCCCGTGGTGACCTGGCTGGAAGCGCTCGCCCCACGGCTGCCGCTCGGCTGGGGATGCCTCGGCGGAGGCGCTTGCCTGAGCCGCGCGACGCCTGCCTCCCTCTGCACCGTGCCTGGCTGTAGAGTTTCTGGGGTTGGGGGGCTTAGCTGATGGCTTGGGGAAGAGCATCCACATGGGCAGGCAGAAGCTGCTTTGCTTGTTGCCAGCGCTACTCAATCTGCAGTTGGGGGACAGAGAATCACAGTCTGAGTTCAAGGTTTTCCCCTCCTGCTTTTCCCCCATGGTTGCTGTTATCAGTACATGTAAAGTGAACAAGCGAGTATCTCTGTAGGGTCCAGTAAGAGGGGTGATAAGTGGTTACGAAGATGTGTTAATTATGTTAAGTATTTTGTTAATACTTGCCCACTTTTCTTGTGCGCTCATTTATTCCTTGCTCTTTTCCTTGGCTAGGAAGAACCTCAGACCTTCTCTGTTCAACTTGCATGATTGCTCTTCTCTGCCATTACCCTGTTCATACGTTAGGGCCTTTCCAGCCTGATCCTGCAGGATAGGCAGTGAGTGCTGTCTTAAGCTGTAGTTAGGGATGCTTCACTTGATTTATATATTAAGGGCAAAAAAGAGCTTTCAAAAGATCTGGAACAATCATATTTGTTCTAAGCGTTGTAACAACATGTTTTTGTTAACTTTTCTCTTAGCCTCTATCAAGTCCATTGAAATGGCCACACATCTTATACTTCTACATGTCAATGGGGACTTAGAGCTTTGTGGGTAATGTATAATCTTTTGCAGAGGGCATTTGGCCTGAACTTTGTGCAGTCTAATCTAAATGATAATGTTACCTTCTGTGATGGTAAAATCCTAGCTGCTTTTAAATAAACAAAAAAGACTTTGAAGAGAATGGCCTTTGAAGACTGTAGGCTTTGATTACCTCTTCAATTACCTGCCTTTCTTTTTGTGGAGGAACTGGGTGGCTGAGGAAACCACTCTGTCCTCCCATTCCCTCTGGCCCTCTCTTCCTAAAAGCCCCAATACCAGTAAACAGCTGAGAATATGTAATGCTGAACAACTTCCCCGGGACCCCAGTGTCTGTGCGGTATCCCACTGGCTTAGTGGTTGGCTCAACTGCCGTAAAGACATTTCCTAACTTTTAGGTTGTCTCTCTTAACACTCAAAGAAGATATGCAGTGATATTTGCTTATGTATAATACAACAAGGAATTCTTAATGACTTTATTACCTGGTATTCAATGGATGGGGGCCAGATGGTAGATATGCATATTAGATTATTAGCTTTTATTTGTATGGTTGCATCGATTCTGTAATGACTACGTTGCACTCAATACTACATCCACACAGAACAAAAGGAAAACATCCCCAGGAGTCTGTGATATACAAGATGCAACACAGGAGAATGATGTAACGATGGTTGTGTGGTGTAAGAGCTGAAAAAATGAGTTCTGGTGGAATGACTATCTTTCCTTCTCTCTCGGCACCTATGCTCCTGTTGATAGTGGTACATTTGTAAATGAGAGCCTAATTCCTGTTTTTCGTACTGGACCTTCAGCTTGTGTTGAATACTTTGTTGGCAGCCCTTGCAGAAAACTTGTTGTCTGTTTAGGCAAGAAAGATGCTGTCTGTCTGTTAGGATGTAGGTCTTGCCTTTAATATTTGATGTCTCCTCTGCCTTGCTACAGGCTCATGATCCCGCGCTGTCCATCAGTCTAGTCGTTAGATAGTTATGGAATTGTATCACGTCTTTCAGATGAATGGCTTTTTTTTGGCTACATTACAGCAAGTATCAGGAATCATTTCTGGTTCTGCTTTTATTAGTCATCTCACGTAAATTATTTGTTCCTGGTTAATAGGTTCTTCTCTTCAGAGCAATTTTACTTTGCAAAGAAAAAGAGAAGGAATAAAACCAAAATGACTGGATGGATGAAACAAAACACCCCTCCCTGGAACAGCAGTGCTTCCTGGCAGTGATAAATACTGCATGGTGTCTCGCAGCTGAATGTAAATCAGCAATCCCAGGAGATGCGAATAACTCCCCCGCACTGACACAGAACTGTTTGGGGCGAGAACTTTAGCCTTTCTCTGCCTCATAAAAGGGAGATAATGTTGTTTATCCAGTTTTATAGTTAGGAGGAAAGGGAAAGACAGAAACTTATTATAGAAATGCAAATTATTATTACTTATCTATTCCTAACATTTATGTTAGATGCATTAGCCAAGAAGAAAGAAAAAATTCTTAAAAGTGCTTTTGTTTCTTTTAGGGCTAATCCTGTTTTATTTTTTTATTTGCTGATGTGTCAGTGCAAAGTCCTGAACCTCTTTGCCGCAAGTATTCCTCCTGATGATAGTTTTAATAGTATACTGAATTATTTCTTTTTCAAGATAACCAGGATGTGGCGAGAGGATCTACATCAGCCTTTGCACAGGGTATCTTGTTGGTTTGGCTGGATACGTTGGAGAAGAGAAACCACAGGATTGCAGAGAAAAATGGCATTAAGCCCTTCAGTTGCTTCATTTTTTAAGAAGATGATGGATTTAGAGATGTTTTTATGTTCTTTGGGTGACTTCAGAGGGATGACTTGGATTGCGATCTGTACGAGGAAATACTTACATGAAAGTTTTTGTAGTTGGCTGGCTGCTTTAGGGATGCACACGGGTTGTCCAGCCCTGCACGGTGGCAGCTCGAGCCCCGCTGGACTGGAAGGGCCGAGGCCCCGCGGCTCGGCCGGCGGCGGTGCCCTCGGGTGCCGAGAGGGAGTCCCCCACGGAGGAAGGGGAGACACAGCTCGTTTCCTGGTGCTGCCCCTTCTGCACAGCCCCTTTTCTGTGTAATCTGGAGGATGTTTAGGTCAGAAGGCTCTGCCTATGCAGCGTCTGGTTCAAGGAGGCCCTAAGTCCTGCCGGAGGCTGTTGGCAGCGCTGCCGGACGCGCTGGTAGCAGTGGTGGCGGCAGCGGGGTAGACACGCTGCACAAGACACGGGCCAGCTCGCTGCTGAGTCCAAAAGCTATTGATTCATAGACAAAATTTTTGCAATTTATGGAAACGAGTATAAACAAGTGATATTAATGAAAACAGGCAATGAGACTTACTACGCTTTACAGAGAACTTTGCTGTTCTCGGTTTAGAAGGAAATTATTATTCGCAGAGGTTCACTCGCTAATGAAATTCAAATTCAACCTGCTGAAAAATTGTTAAATGTTTCTGGCCGATAGACTGACTTCTCTTAGCTGATTTTATTTCAGCATGGCCTAAACAGAATTTCAATGGACTGCATTCAAGGATTTTTCAACAACGTGTAGCATAAAACGAGGAGGTTGCAAAGGCGTCCGTGCCGGCTGGGAGCGCGTACGCTTGGCCTTTCCTGCCTTTGGTGTCTCCTTCAGCTAAAACACATCTGTCTTGTGCCAGTAAAACCAGTAGTTTAATGCAACGTGTACTTATTTGGCATGCCTGCTACCAAAGCAGGTGTTTGTTTTGCTTTGATACTCTTTAAATGAGTGGCGTGAGGCTTTGCTGGTCTAGAAAGCGGAAGCGTTTAGGAAGACTGCGGTTGCGTTGTATCACGGTGTGATGGACGTCAGAACAGGTAACGCTCGCAATACGCTTTCCTTAGCCTTAGGTGAGAAACGTTGTAGTAATCACAGCTTACCGTTCCCATCTCCTGCCCTCCCCGGTTTCTTCGGGGAGGACAGTTTCCCCAGGCAGAGCTCAGAAACGAAACCTGCTAGTTACGTTTGAATCGAGAACTTGCATTTTCCCACTCCGTCCTTCACAACGTAGGCAGTACTTCTGAGACTGCTGGGCCAGGAGGGAAAGGCCTGCTAACACTTCTGGCCTCCACGTCACTGCCAAGCTTTTACTTTCCTTACGGAACATTTTTTTGCATTAGAATTTTTAAATTAAATTGATTTTTAAATTAAATTGTTTATGATTTTTGCTATTTGCAGTCTTCAGTTATTTTTCTGCATATATCAGGAAATGAGATAATTAGGAGGAAAGTTTAATGAATTTTTGTTTGCAGAATTAGTCTTTTTCCATGCTTGTTATAAAAACGGCTTTTAATTAAAATGCATTTATATTAACATAAATTCTCCTTTCTTCATCTTAGAGTTTTTTAAGCAGTTGTGAAACATTTTGACAAGTTCTAATTTTTTTGTTTTGAGTTTTTTTTTAACTTGTTGCTGTAGTAGTGATGTGCTTCTGCTATTTTTGCAGCACTCAGAATCATCCTCTGTGATGCTCCATGTGGTTGTAGTGGAGATGACTTTCAAAAGAAATACAGTTTTCCAAGAAGTTTTAATTGAAATGCTGGTTTTATATTCTGCGTGCAGTAGCTGAGAGATGTGGAAAACGAACAGAGAAAATTGTTAACTACTATTTCTGTGGGGGTTTGTTGAGTTTTCTCTGCCTCTCCCTCCAAAAAAACAACAATAAAAAAATCCTTGTATAAAGATGTGCCAGCTGGAAGCAAAAATGCATTTAATATGCTGTACAGCATCACAGAAAATATTTTATATGTAATCACTTTTTCTTTCTCCTACAAACTCCAAACCAATTTTAGGGGAAAGTTGTGGAAACTGCAACCTTAAGAAATTACTCAAGTGCAAGAAGCATCAGTAATAAACTTTCACAGTGTTTCCTAAACATATGCATGCTATTTGTATATATATTTGATCTAAATCTGCATAATCATTCTAAAACACTTAAATCAAGCAAAGAAGTGCTGCATAGCTTCAACATACAAAAGAATTTTTAAAATATTTTCATGCTCGTGTGAATGTACAAACACGAAGCAGCCGGGCGGTTGCTTCCCGGCATGCAGAGTGCAACACAGGACTGTGTTGCCAATAACATACAAATTACGAATTCATATAGAACTGATATCTCCATTAATTTTTAAAATTTGCACTGATTCTTCACTTCCTCTAGATATTTCTCCTCTTCATGTAGAAGTGATATTTCTAATTGCTTTCATTTGCAATGTTCCTTGATTATTGCCACAGGATGTAACACTGTGCAATTGTAAACTAACTACAAGGGAAAAATAAAACATATTCAGGACCAGTAATGAAATCAGTATGTGTAATACCAAAAGAGAAAAAAAAGGAAAGAAAGAAAAACAGAAAAAGACAATCTAGCAGCAGGAAAGCCATCCCCCGGTCGAAAGCGATGGCGAGGACAGATGTCCACTTGCAGCTCTCGCTGTGCTAATTGCCGTCCTTGCCATCTGTGCGGCCTGTCGATGCGCGCGAGCTGGGAAGCCGCATCCCGCAGGTCTGCCGGGGCGACAGAAAGCGCCCATGACCTCTAATCCGCTCTGAGCAGCTAGGTTAGGTTTGCTCAAAACACTTTATGACTATTTAACCAGACTTGTCTGAATAAAGCAGATCGTTTGAAGAAGATGAGCATCTCCATGATGCCGTCTGCTGCCAGTAGTACGCAGAAGTGATGCCATTAACTAATGGAAGCTTTTCAAAAATAAATACCTTACATCGCCTCAGATTCTCTGTTGTCTTTCCTTTAGCCTTATTTAGCCTTATTATAACATTATGTTCTCTAACTCTATCCTTTATGACTCTACATGTTTTTCCTTTATAACACCATGCTGTTGTCCCTTTCTGACTTTGTCTCAGCAGTAGCTTTTAGGACTCGTGTTGTGACTTTAATCAAATGGTCTTTAGATTTCTCCACTGCCTCCTTTTGTCTTGCTCTCTAAATTCCTAAATTTAGGTTTGTTAGCTTATGGCATTCAGGGAGAAAATCAATATAAAAATTTAGCTGAATAGGTTTTCTTGAGTGATGGCCAGACCTCAGAAGAAGGAAAACATTTTGGGTTGAACAAAACCTTGCAATTTGTTTTTCAGTATTTTTGAATTATTTACAAGAAAATACATTTCATACTTAAACATGAATGTGCTTTCATTTTTAGGTGGAGCTATTTTTCCAATTTATTCTAAGCTGATGATTAATTTCACCTGATCCACACTTTCAGGAAAAAAAGAAAAAAAAATCACACACAGGAATAAACTCTTGCCTACTTATGGGTCTTAAGGAAGATAATATTTATCATCAAAGATGAAAGAGCACTATTAAGTATTAAGGTATATCTAAATTCCAGTGCAAGTTACTTAGGCTACAGTCTGGAATATAATGGTGAAGACAGCAACTTTAAACTCAGGCTAGTCCTCAACCTTATGGTGTCTAAATTTCAGTGTCCATGAGCAATTTTTGTCTTAGAGAAAAAGCAGCCTTTTTCCTCTCTGGCTTCCAGTATCATCCTTTCCTTTTCTCGGAGGCTTTTCCCTAGGTAATTGCGATGCACTGGTGTGTGCGTTTTGCTCATTAACATAGGAAAGGACCTGTCTGTCTTCGGCCTCCTGACACTGAAGTATACAGCACCAAATTTGCCAAGTGCTGAATTTGTTGTTTCTAGGTAAATGCAGTTGGGTTTGGAAACCATTTTTAATGAAAAATCCTGGCTGCCACTCTCGCTATTTCAGACGGTCTTCTCACCCTGTTGAGTACTCGGTCATCTGCTTTCCTGCTGGAGCTAGCCCACCGCTGTGCACATATGCTCTGTATTGGAAAATACGCTTTTTTCAGACGTCTCCTTTCTCCCCTTTCCCATATGACTTTGAGGTCTTTGTTTCAGAGTTTTGCACTGCTGCTTGTAGGTGCGTGCTATGAGCATGTCTGCCTGAAAGTGCCACCGCTAGCAGAAGTGCCACCGCTAGCAGCACTGTTGGTGCCTTCCGAAGAAGCTGTGGCACTTTCCCCCGATGAAGTTGCATCTGTATTTGGGGTAGGCTGTGTTTTGGGGGACTAGTGCAAATTGTGACTGCTGTTTTTAGTAAAAACCCTTCCTTACATTCAAGGCTTTGCAGCCTCCTGAAAGCTGATCGAACTGGGTTTGTCTGGTCTCTTCTAAAGGACTGTTCCTATGTCAGATCCCCTCAGTAGTGAGTGACTCCCCTGATCCCTCACATGCCTTGTCCTAAGTTCTGTGATCTGCATTCATCCAAAAAAAGGCATTTATTGAAATGGTTTGTGGTCTGGAATTTATATTTCAGTGCAGCTCGGGTTCGATTCACTGCTCGGGACAAAGCCTCTACGGGGCGTCGGAAGCCGACTGGGAGCTCGCAGAGGAAGTTTGATGAAGCTTGAGAAGTTCAATGCTGTTTTTTTTTTAATGAGGTAGACATGGACCCATCTTTGTAATAGCTGGAACCTGTGTGGTATAGTCTCGCTAAGCACTAGGTACTGAAAATTAAATTGAGGTAATAATAACAGCAGCACGCCTTTATCTGGGAGAGAGGGATAGTGTTTCTTAGAAGCTGAAGGTGAGATGAAAGTTTGATGAATTAACCAAGAGCCGAAGCTGCACAACCGCTGTCATTCTATACTTTCAGGGAAAGGTGAGTCAACATCTTTGCCAGTACCGTGGTGAGATTGATATGTTCAGACAAGCGTCGCTTTGGTCTTGAGTACATTACGCTTGGGCCTGCTGCCCTTCGTCTCAGAGTTAGCTCCTTATTGGCGTTCCTACGTTGTAGCGCTGGGAGCAGTTGCGTTAGTCTTGAATTAGACATAAAGTTGAGTGCCGTTGGCAAGTTAGGCTCTTGTTCCCTTTTGCTTGGCGTCTTTAAGATGCTATTAAGAGGGCTGTGTGTTCTTGAAGTGCCTATGGGTAAGTGCTCTGGAGAAGGGAAGGAATCGCCCTCAGCTGCCTGGGAAGGGGAAGGGCTGCAATCCCTGCGGTGTGGCATCACTTTCCCTTGCTGTCCTGCAGGCGCATTCATAGTCCTCTGCGGTCAAGCCTCAGTTTAACTATTGTCATTATGTTATGTTAATGTGAATAAACGTGATCATAATTTTATGCTACTGATTGTGTTGAGAAGCTACAGCTTGGTAAATGTTCCAACTGAGAGCGAATATTACTTGACAGATGTAGGTAAGCAGTTATTTTATTCTATCACAGTTCTTTTATTGCAGGTTTTTTCCTAGAAAAGGCTCTAGAAATACACATGCTTATGTAATAAAAAGAAGAAAAAAGCCTGCAAGTGAAAGCTAGAACTATTCAGCACAAATACAATGATATTCTTATGTTATATCCCTACACTGAAATGTTCTTAAATTGAAGTATCATGCAAAATGCATACACTTACTGGTTTCAGGTACCATATCCTTTCCTTTTTACTTTCTCAGCACATACATCCTGTCTCTGTGGCTGTCTTTTCAGTTAACTGAAATTTCACGCAGTTCGTTCCCGTGATGATGTGACAGTACGTATGCAGAGGGAACGGTTGCTTTAGAGTAGCACCAGGCATGCTTTGCTGACTTCTCCTTGGAGGTCCCTGACCTGCGGTCGGAACCAGGATGCATTCCTTCGACTGATGGTAGAAGCTGCTGTCAGCTATTCCGGCTTCATCCCAACTATAATTTATTTGAGCTTTATGATTTTTCTCCAGAAGTCATTGCTTACATATATATGTCTATGTATATATATGTATCTATCTCTAGGTCTTTTTAAACTAAACCTACTAATTCATAGGCTTTGTATGACTCAAGCTGACAAGAATTAGTATTGAACAGAGTCCTTAGGAATTCTGTTCAGAACATAAGGACAAATCATCTTGCAAAAGCAAAATTTAAGTGGAAAATCTGCCTATTTGTTACTATGCCATGGGTGGTATAGCTACAGTTCTTTTTGGAGAAATAATTTACAGGAATGCAGATGCAACTGTGCGTTTTCTATTTCACCGCAACTTCATTTTTTAAATTTATTTTATTTACAGGATTATCTGGCACTGCTGCAGACCTAGAAAAAAGAAAGCTTATTTTTGGGAAAAACTTTATACCTCCAAAGAAGCCAAAAACATTCTTACAGCTAGTCTGGGAAGCGCTACAGGATGTGACTCTTATAATCTTGGAAATTGCAGCCATCATATCTTTGGGGCTTTCGTTTTATCAGCCACCTGGAGAAGGGAATGAAGGTAAAAACTTTTTTAAAAGTCATTTGTGTAAATTTAAGTAATAACATTCCTATATCTGAAATTGATTCCATCCCCATCCTCAAGAAGGGCACTAAGAGGAAATTTCTCTTGTTTGCTCCTATTATCATTACATCTGGTACTGACATATTTTCTGTATGCCTGACATTTCCTTATGCAAATAGCTCTACCGCATGACATCTACTAAAGGAGTTAAAGAAAAATCATACTAATCTTATAAAACTTGAGTATTTTTGTCTCTGTTTTCATCCTTGAACTTATGTTTGGTGTTTGTTTATTCATTGTGGATTGTTTACCACGTTACAGAGGAGAAATATGTAATTACTTATATAAATTGTTGTATCCTACATACATAAACATGTACAGTTCTTCAGTTCGTTTATACCAGCTGAAGACTTGGGCTTAGTGAAATTCAATCTTTTAAATATTTTTAGTGATACAGCTAAGGTTAGGGTGCTTAGCTCAAAAGGAAATCATAGAGGCCACGTCATGTTGCTTATACTCTATATTGCAGAATCCTTCTGTGATATTTGTAGAAAGTTTTAGGCCCCCCTCCCTTTTTTTTCCATTGGAAAGTTATCTTGAATTCACATGCTTAAAATATTCAGTCCTCTAAATACTTGCAAGATTACCATTTCTGGCAACCGATCCAGGACTTTTTTTCTTTTTTCTTTTCTTTTTTTTTTTTTTTTAAATATAATGCTCTTCTCTCATAGACTTCTAAAGCTGGATAAAACATGCTGTGTGAAATGACGTGAATAGCTTGGCAAATGTATGAAGAATGTCTTCCTCTAAATATAGCCTTGAAATGCTTTTTACATTTGCTTCAGTTTCCTTTGGCTACTTTCCTTGAAGACCCTTCCTTCTTCCTTTTCCACTCACAAGCAAAATAAGCACGTAGCCATGCCTGGCTCTTGTAGCATATTTATGATTCTTAAATCTTTTATATATAATCAGCTGTCTTTTGTTTCTTTCTCACTGAATTTTGAATGTGTTACTATTGTTTTCAGCAGGTGTCCGATTTAGGTGCAAGAAGGGAAAGGAAACATTATTTTTATTACCTCATATAACTGGACACGGTAGAATATCTTGGGGACCTTGTAAACCACAAAATATGATTTACAATGATAGTTCTGCAAACTTTTAATGGGCAAGAATGTGCAGACTAGTCTCTTATTTTTTAATTTATTTGGTGGGAAAGGAATTTTGAAAATAGGTGTGTTACAGGGTTTTTTTGGGTGGGGTTGCATCATCAGACTATAAATTTTTCTTTGATACTGTATTTAAAATGTTCATTTTCTCATGGGAATGTATGACACATCTGAGATGGGGTAGTCTGAAAAGCTCAGTAGCACGGCCTGGGAAAATGTGTTCGTGTTTTCCCAGAGCACTGTATTTCATTTGGTGGTCACTGGTTTCCCCGTGTTTTTAGAATTGTTTTCCTGGAAGGTTTTGGCCATGTTTTTTACAGGGCACATGTATCAAGTTAGTAAATATCTTTAATCCAACCTTTTGAACATATTGTAAAGGTCCTTTTAGTTTTTTAAAATTCTTTTTTAATCAATTTTGTAAATGTGGAAAATTCTCATTTTAACTTTAGTATATTATAAACTTATGCCAAGGATATCTATAGTATATTAGTTATCTGCAGTATGTTAGTTTATAGTTTATCCTCCTTTAAAAAGTTGTATACATTTAAAAATTTGACATGTTAAACTTGGTTTTGCCATCAGTGTAAGTGGGGTGGAGTCATACTTGAAACTGGTTTGATGGTTTAGCATGATTTTCTATAACCCATCATAAAATATAATTATCTGTAAACTAGTGTCGAGTGAAGTATCAAATGAGTTTTTATGAAGAAACAAAACATTTTTTTTGCTGCCACCTTAAATCAATTTGCTGAACCATTTAAACTGTTTCTCAAACTGATCATGAAACCAGACTCAAGGTGTTCATGGAAATACACATTTATTTGCAAGTCGTATGTGTTTTTCCCTGGGAAAGCATATTTCTTTTGAAAATATAGCCCACCAGGAATGAGGAAGGGGAGCTGGCATTTCCTGCTAGCTGCCTACTCTTGAACGTGCCTCGCTCTTCCACAGCTCGCTTAGAGAGCTTCTTGGGCAGCTTCTGGATGGAGTCGGCACGAGCGGCTTCCCGGGAGCAGGCGACGGGCCCTGCCAGCTCCTCCGGCTGCCCGCTCTGCCCTCCGGCTCCCCACGAAACGCCTGCTGGGGCTGTGGGGCTTGGTCCACGAGCTGATTGATTAATGCTCGGCTTCACTGGAAGTTTAAGAAAGAAACTCTCTCTCTAGGTAATACTTTCTCACCTTTTTTCGAGCTTGTCCCTAAAAGTTGTTGCACTCAGTTTTTTTCTGGAGCTCAGCAGAGTTCTCCTTTTGGTAACAGACCACTACTCTGTGGAATATGGTTGTCTCTAGTCTGTGAAACATAGCCTTTTCTCTTGAATTTGAATCCTTTTTTCTTTTCTTTTTCAAAGTGAAATACAAATGCAGACTGCTTGTTATCCTCACACCAATTTGCCCAGTCATCGCTGCTAATTATCCGAACTCATCAACTTACTATCATCCACATGGACCGTCCAAAGTTTTAGGTCCACATGGAGCTAAAAACTGTTGTAAACATAATTTCAGTATTGTTGCAGTGTAAAAGACTTAAAAACAACAACAACAAAACTCGTGAGCAGACTGTTGTGAGGAACTCTGTTGGGTAACCGTGATGTCCAAGGGAGATGAAATGCAATGGCCCCGTGGGTGTGTTGAGTGTATGGTGACGTTGCGTATGCTTCTTGCAGTAAACGTTTGTGCGGTAAATGAGCCTCACAGCAGCGTAACTGTGCTGATTCTTTGGGAACAGCTGACGATCTTATGCCTTTTTGATGCCTTTGAGATCTGTGGCTAGGACCAGATATGTGATCAAGAGAGCATGAGCCTTTCTGATGGAGAAGGAGCTACAAAAAGGGCCATGGCTTTTGGATGAGGTGAAAGGGGATGTTTCTACAGCAATAGCTTTGGCTATAGCAGGAGCATTAGCATTAGCCAAGTGTTTGTTTTCCTCTGTTCAGACAGGCCTTGTTAGACCTCAGGAGCAACATGGATGAGAAATGTGGCTGGGTAGTCAGAGCTGAAGCCATAGTTTATAAAAGAGGCTATGTCTTGGGAAGTATCAGAGAAGAGTTTGGACAGACTGGAGTCTACAGTGAAAGCTGGATATCTTTGATTTTGCATTTTTGTCATATACGTGAAGAAACCTCTATTGTCTTGAGTAAAGTAAGCAAGTAGATTATTGTCTTTGGAATTGCATTCAGTTTAGACTACTGGAAACATGATATTTCTGTGGTTTTGAGATATCAGTAATTACAGGGAAATAAACTTTCTTAACAAATCTTAACTGAAAGTAGAAGCTAGTAGTTAGTAGTACATGAAGTTTTTCTCTACTATGATTCTTCATTTCAGATGTGGATGAATCTTGGAAAAAAACAATATTTCATGTTCTGCCACAATCACAAAAACTGATCTACATGAATGACTAGACAATATTGTAGTTTGCTTTTTTTACTTCTCTAGAAGTCACTTGAGTTCTGTATTCTCAGATTTCTCAGCAAGAGCATAGTGCCATTTTTCTGTGCATGTCTAGCAAATCCTTATATGTGTACCTGAAAAACTATATGTGCATAAACTGAATGCACAATAAGTCAGTCAGACATGTATAACCAGTAAGCCCAGTATTTCCAAGTGCCAGCATGCTCACCAGGTCTGCAGCAGTGGTGGGTCTGTGGGTTAGGTGTAAGTGCCTCCGCTACAGAAGCAAAGGAAGCCATGTGCTGTTTAGATAAAAATTCTGTTAAAATTAGTTTGGAGGTGAGGGGAAGAAGTCTTGAGCAACTCAACGCTCACCTCGTCCAGATGTATTGCTTGGGATCTGAAACGCTGTGCTGCCCTCATCTTCTGAGGGAGCTGTATCTCACCACGTTACTGCCTGTGAAGACAGGAGGAAAACTACAGCTCTTGGTATTTTTTCATACTGAGCAGCTCTGTGGAAATAAGTCCCAATGGGTGAGACTGCAACCAGCCATCAGTGCAGTGTGTGCACAGGGAAGGGAAAAAAGTAAAAATAATAGAAAAAGAGCAGCTCTCAACAAACTTCTCTGTGAGCTAGGAGTGAAAGTGCTCAGCCTGAGTATCGGCTAGTGTGAATTCTCTGTCCAGTTCATCGTCTGTACTTGATGGATGGTTTTTTTAAAGACTTCAATCCGTTTGGGCAAGTGAAATCCTCCTCCGTGCAAGTTCTCTGCCTTTGCTGCTGCTTCTGCTGGGGCGTACCAGCTGCCACAGTGTCACCTTATAAAAATGGTTCCCCAGCGCTCCTTACAGGTATAATGGAACCGCTTGGATTTAAACAACATTGTCATAACGGGTAATTAACACATTGTTCCTTCGAAAGACTTCAGTATTTTGTTAGTGAGGGCAGTATCTTTTCATGGTTACAACGCTTATCTTTCCTTAGATTAGTTAGTGGGTTTGTTGCTTTTCCGATGACACCTAGCCTGCTAGTGGGAATTTTGCATACAGCAGACATTCAAGCTAGTAGAGGCACCAGGGGGAAATAAGAAATACCACCTTTCTAATACAACTCTAACTTCTAATTTAAGAATTTCATCATTTTTTCTGCATTTGCATATATAAAAAGCCAAAGTTTCCTATCCTGCAGTGAACCATTTCCATAATCTGTTTTCTAACCAAGGGTAACTTCTACCCACCTGTTACCTATACTTGCAAATGAACCAAGCTCTTATACCAGTTTCATCTGATCTTAAGATTGATGTGCAGGATTTGTCTTCTGCTCTTGTACACGTTTCTCTGCACGTAGAGGAATTTCCCCTCAGCTGCAGGACGGAACCAGAAGGCGCAGGCTGCCACACAGGATCAGCAGCTATCGGTTAGCATCACACCGTCTTGCAAAGATGCCCAAAAAGAGCGTGGGACAATGGAAAAAGAAAAAGATGTGGCACCATCACATGAAATAATGTCTCAGAGCTGTGTTGCCATCTTGCCCTGGGGATAAACGTTAGAGACTAATTTCTTCGGGTGGTCGGTGTGCCAGGGACGTGTGCAGGCTGCAGTTCCCCATCCTGTTTGAAAGCAAAGCCCTGCTGAATCCCGGGGCGAGCTGCAGCGCTGCCTCCCGCCGCCCCTAGGCCCGCGGCCACGCTCGGCAGGCAGGGGAGGGGAGGGAGAAGGGACCCTTCTTTCTGTCTTCCCGTGCGAGGCAGAGCAGCTTGGCCTTGGCTTGTGAAGCTCTTCTGTCTTTCTCGGGTTTAATTCTGTAATCTGCTTCCCTCGCTTTTCTTTGCCAGTAGCTGTGATGCAATTATGTTTGTTTTAGTACTTTCAGATAGCTGATGTTGGGAATCTCTTGCTCCTCCAGTAGCCGGTTCTTAACATTTTTCTTCTTTAGAGTTACTGTCAAGGTAATAAACTTTCCATATTCTGTTTCCAAGAAGAAAGGTCTTAGCAGATATATTTGTTTTCCTCTGGGGACTGTGTAAATTCTCCATTCTTCTGATGGAAATGAATTCATTCTTAAATTGTATAAATATATAAGCTGCCTGCTGGGGAAACCTTGAAATAGATCCTTGTGTGGGCAAACACATATTGGCAGCCTGGCAGAAACACACAGGTGTCATTTGGGCAGGAAACAAAGATTGGATATGAAATTAATAGCGGGGTTAGCTCCGCAGGAGCACTGCCATCTCATCTGCTGTTGGAAATAATACTCAGAGTTACCAGGCTCAGCGGCAGAGCACAGTCAGCTCCTGCCAAATGTGAACACGCTGTTTTTATTGTTGTTTGGGGCTTTTTGTTTGCTTGTTTTTTTACTAATATTTATCATTTGTATTACCCTAACAGTAGAAATCAGTACTGGAAACTCAACGTGGCTCAAGATGTCACGTAAAGAAATACACACATGGGTGTGCTGCCTGTGCTTAAAAGAAAATGGTCCTAGGAGGTTAGCTGTTGTTTTAAAGAAGTTAAATAAAGAAAGTAAAAGCAGTTCAACTAAACTTAATTAAAAGTAACTTCAGATAAATAACCATATGAAAATCCTGAATCAACCTCTGAGGAATTCAGTTCATTTGCTTCCCAGTGAGACAAAATAAGTGTAAGTGAATATACTAAATGTATTAATGCAGTATTTATCGATTTTTACCTGGTCTTTATCCTTATAGTTTACATCCAGGATTTTATCCCGCGTTTTCCTTCGCAGGGGAACTCAGTAGGGCTGCTCACGTGGTTATTGAAGGCACATTTCTAAGGCCTTCGCTGGGCTTGCACACGCTGAGGCTTGCAGGGCCGCTCCGAGGTGCCCGGGCACGTAAGGAGCTTTGCACAGGAAGGGTTTGCACCTGGCTCCCTCCCGCTTAAAAATCTGTCCTTCTGAATGTCATTAATATGCACTTAATCTATTTGATTAATGACCGAAAGAGTCACATATGTCATAGATGAATCAATTGGAGGAAGTTAAGGCTGCAGTCTCTGTCGCACTTTCAAATATAAATTTTTTGAAAACATTTTACGTTTGATAGTGTTAACTACATTAAAAATACATAAACATAGGCAGCATGAAAATCTAGTTTCTGAGGCTGACATTAATGTTATTTTACAAATCTCCTAAAATCAGACCTACATGACAATATATAACTAAGTCTGTCCTCGCAGCATTGTGAAGCCAGCTTTGAGATGATAGACTGATTCTGCAGCATATGGGTGTTTTTAAGCAAGATTTAATAATGTGATCAAGTATATACAAGTAATGTTTTTGGTGCTCTGAAAATTCATTGTGTCTTTAAGTTTTAAGTTGTACTGTAGAAAATATCAAACCTTTTAAGAAAAAGGGAGCAAAATTTCACTCATTTTAATACTTACTTTACAGTGATTTGAATCTTAGCCTGCCAACCTGCTTCACAAAATATATCAGTAAAAAAAAAAACCCAACCCAACCCAGCATCTCTGAAGAATTACTTAAAAAAAAAAAATCGGGATTTTGTTGCAGCTGTCAAAGCCAACAATAATTACCAAAGTTCTTCACATCCATTGCATTTCCCAAATGGAGGGAGCAGCTGAACTGTCCTCGACCCTCGTGGTCACTGTCAGCTGGTCCCTGGCGCGGCGAAGAAACCCAGCAGCCACCTCTGTAGTTTTACCCGCACTGTTCATGGGCTGTGAACGCTGGTTTTGATTTTTTTGGACTGTCAACGATTTGCATAATACAACATAATTATATACCAATATAATAGTTCTTCAGAGTGTTTTAGTTCTAATTTAATTTCATTTTTTACCTTAATTAGAACCGATCTGGATTTTTTTCCCCCACGTCTCAGCTTTCAAATGACTGTTTTTGTTATAAAAACCTGACGTGTGGTACATTACTCCATAGGTCTCTCTAGAGTACGCCAGCGTTCCTCAGAAGTTAAGGAATTCTACAGCAATGGAAAGACTGGTCAGATATAAGAGGGTATAAGAGCAATGCAGCCTTCAAAACTAGCATGTGCTAATAGGAATGCTGGTCACCTTTGCTGCTAAATAAAAAACGCTGGCTGAGGTCTCACTGCGTCATAGTTTTTTTGCTGTGCTCTGCAGGGAGGAGAATTCCCAAGAGAAGCTGAGACAATAAAAGTGCAGCTGTCAGCAACAGTGCTTTTTATACAGAGTAGATTAATCCCAAGGTATAAATTAATTTCAGAGTTATCAAAACCAAACTTTTCAGGAATATTGTTGTGAACAGTCAGATACTTCTGTTGTTCTTCATAAAAACTAAACCATGGGCTTCCGAAAGGATTTCTTTAAAACCATGCCAAAGCCGCCTGTCCGTACAGGAGACGGAGCAGCCGGCGTCCTGGAGAGCAAGAGACACGGCAACAGTCGCCCTCTGAAAAGCAGCTGGTTCTGGCAGCGCCCCACCGTTCAGCCTCCCTCCTCCAGAGCTGGGCCTGGGCGCGCGGCGGCCTGCGCCTTCTGGGGACAGCAGCCCTTCTGGTCCTTCTGTGGAGCAGAGAAGAGCCTGGTGGGACGTAGACCTCTCGGGGCTTTGTGCCCCGGGCCCGGGGTCCCTAGGGCCGCGGGGAGCGTGGGAGCTCGGGCCGTGCCACCGGCCACCGAGGCCGCCTCGGTCCACGGCCCGGCTGGGCCGGGCGCAGGCGAGCGGGAGGAGGCGGCGCGCAGGCCGCGGGGAGACCTGCCTGCGGGGGTCCCGGCCGTCGTTGGGTCTGTCCCCGTACTCGGAAGCGCGGCCAGCAGTGCTCCAGCCATTCTGGGCAGAAACGTATCACCCTTGTTTTTGAAAGTTTCCAGTGATGGAAATTCTGTACCGCTCCTGGATAATTTAAGTGTCCGTGCATGAGACAGTTATTCCCAGTGAAAACCATAAATTTCCCTTGTGAGAATTTAAACACGTTGCCTTCCTGCTAGAGTTCACATGTATACGGAGACCGATTAATCATGTTATATTCTGAGCCGTATTTTACCTGCTTGAAGACAACTTAATTGTAAATACCAATATAAAGCATTTTGCAGGAACTTGACCAGCCTTTTCCATAGGAACTGACAATTTGAGCACCGTGCCGATGGCGTAGAGGAACACCGGGTTTGACAGAGGAAGACAGGCTGTTCTTTTAAAATAATTTATGTGGTGATTAAAAAAATCTGAGTTACCTCAAAAGAATGAACACTCAGAAGCTGTGAAAACATCTTTTCTAATGAAAGCTAACATTAGCAGCTTATAAACTATTGCAATATAAAGTGCAGGAATTGGGAGTGTTTTCTTATTTAACTGTGAGTTCAAAAGCCAGTTCTAATTTGGTAGTTTTAAGATTGCAGATATTTTTCAACTTCACAAAGTCACCTCTCCATTGTGTGCCATTTTTTAATTCAGAGTATTTTTGATCAGGCAATGGGACTCTCTTACGGTTTCAGAGGAGGGTGCCGTTTGCCTGCTGGTCGGCACGAATTCGAATGCACGGTGGGAAAAACCAAAGTCTGCGTGCACTGGTCGTTCCTAGCTGTTGGCGGTTTTGGATTAGAATGGAAAGTGTTGTCTGGAAAAAATGTTTAACCCCAGATGGCTGACATCAGGCAGGTGTACTGTTTTTGAACAAAAAAACTCTGATGACAAGGCAAATACTTAGCATTTTGCTGCTGCTTAGTCTGGTGAAGCCAGCAGCGATGAAGCAGGCCTTTGGGGCGCGATAGCTGAAACGCCGCATGCAGTAAGTGCACCCACGTGTGTGATCAGTCATCGAACTGGGTACCTGACAAAGCAGTCTTAAAATTGCTGAACTTCAAATCTTCCTAATGGGTTACCACAAATACTGTGTGTAAGGGCCCTGAATTATACTGCTCTTTAAATATGTATGTATCCTGGTAGAAAAGTAACAATTTTAAAAATTCCTATTTATATATTACAAAAGTAGTTCTGACTTTTTTCTCTAGCATGTGCCGTTTGTTTTATTTCAATTAAGTATGCATAAACCTTTAGATTCTTAAAAATCTATGTGTTGTTTGAAACTAAAGTTTATATACAAAATATTAGAATATATGGGGTTTTAATGATTATTCTAATTAACTGTAGCTTTAGCCTGCTTTGGATGCATCTATGCTAGCGTTATTTTGGATCTGGAGTGTACTCTGGAAATGAACCTCCTGATTGCCCTCACTTAGGTTTGGGGGAGTGCATGGTCTGGAATCCTTCACCATGAAATTAAACTGGAAAATGTGGTCCAGAATTGTTTCCTTAGCAGCTAGATTTGCACTGCAAATCTCCCTTGTTAGGCCGTAAGATTTGCTAGTGTTAATAGAGCATTTTAATGCCTTCTGGTGCAAGACATATATTATAGTGTTTAATCTTTTACTGACACGATTTTTCACCTCTTATTGCTTTATAGCACAAATGATGAAGCCTGGATATTTAATAAATGTAATAAACACTGCAGTTTATGAGCTTGTTTTGTGGCTGAGCTCTATAAATCTTCCGCATCTCTTTTTCAAGCTGGTTTTCTTGTTCAGAAGAAAAAGACAGATGAATGGGGAAGTAGTGACACTGAAAGAGGAGGAGATGTATCAAGAACTGACTCCAGAGCACATCGTCAGAGCCTAAGCTCAAAAGACCATGGGTTTAATTTTCTGATTTTGCAGTGTCTTGGCTGTGTAAGATTGCTTAAGCCAGGCGGTTGCAAATTTTCTTATTCAGTGACTTTCCACCTGTGGTCTATGGGCCTCTAAGAATTGAAATTAGTAAGCAGTTCTTAGTAGCTCATTCTCTCTGCAGATTTTTTAGGCTGGAAAAAGTTGAGAATTGCTCTTTAAATGCTCTAGACGTACAAAGAAGCTTATCAGGCAGCAATCACAATTTCAGGTTGTACCCCAATTCAGTTTTTAACAGCTCTGATGAAAAGCCTATCAAGTTTTCTAGGCAAAATCAACCTTTTTCAATACTCTCTTACAAGCTTTCGTAGTGTTAAATGTTAAATGCAGTCTTCTTGGTTAGAACCTATTGTTTTAAAGCAAAAAAAAAATTTTTTTTGGAAACAAGTACATTTTCTTTATATTAGAAAACAACCAAAGAGTGATGAAACAGTACAAGCATCCATTAATGAGGCAGATGTCACCCTCAAAACCTTTAATGATTTGTTCTTCTAAATGTTCTTCTTTGGCCAGAAAGAGAATGGGGATGGTTTATAAGGATTTAGTGCATAAAGTGTAAGCAAGAAAGACAGCTCTGTCTGATTGTGTATTTAGAAGTATTTGTTGCCCTATACTAATTCCTAATGCTTTACTTAAGTTTTTACTTAAGAAAAGATCTGTCAAATTCAAGTGCCTTGTTGATAACCAGTTTTTACCTAAGCAGTTGTTTTTTTCCCTTGGATTCTGTGCTGCCTGGTGTTTTTGGTAATCTGCATTGGGAGCGGTAGCTGAGGAAGTAAGTGTTCAATGCTCCTCTTCATCTGGCTGCATTTAGGAAGTCGTGGAAATTGTCCGGGGTTGCTGCAGGAGAAGTGGGAGCGTTGCTCCTGGTTGCAGAAGCTACTTGCACAGCCACGGCTCTGGCTTTGTGGCTTGTTTGTTCAGAGTGCCCAGAGAGCAGGGACTCCAAATGTAACATATTCTCCTGTGGCTATATATCTTTTCAGCAGTTTGTTCAGGCCCTAAATGGGACTTTCCTATTTAATAAGGCCCTCCTAAGATGACTTTACCCTAGTAGTTGCAGCATTCCCTATGCAGCTTTTTCTTATAGCAAGGATAGAATTGTAACTCAACCTTCATTACATTTATCCAAATGAAAAAATGTCAACATTCATACAGCCAGCTATGTCGGGACTAATACCAAGCTAACAGAGCTTCTCATTTCTACCTTTCGGATTCATTTGTAATGTTTTGTTTGCATTGACATAATAGCCTATTTCAAGTATGTGCTTACAATATATGATCATGAAAAAAGGCATTTCTCCCCCCCCCCCTTTTTTTAAATCTGAGTCAACCGGTGCCATTTATATGAGCGTTCCAGCTGTATGATTCAGAGTTCTCCGAGATCATAGTCTCCTACATTATTAATCCCATTTAGTACGTGTATTTTTCAAATTGAGTTTGCCTATTGCTTTCAGTTTTCTCATAGTCCTGATAGCTGCATATCCCCCCTGGAAGCGAATGCCTTATTTGTGCTGCATGTTCGTCTCTTCTGTGAATTGGTTTGCCCTGTTGTTGATTCACTCTAGACTTAAACGTTTTTCTGATGTAGCTGAGTTACCTCAGAGTTGAGAATCAGTTCAAAATTGTCCCCAGAAACCCAAACTGTGCATACTGAGACAGGCCACTGGACAAAATTTTATTGCAATTTTTATACATGTTTTCATTCTACATTGGCACCAAACCAAGGTCTTTCAATATCCTCCCTGCCTCCTGCCCCCATGAAAAACCCCGAGGAAAGAGCCTAAACTGAGTGACAGAGGCAGGAGGGTTTAAAGCTGAGACCTTGTTAGCAAGTTGGGCGCCTGCTTGTTAGCAGGGTAAGCCTCTGGTCTGCTTTTCTGGAGCAGTGAAACTTGGAGAATTTCTTAACTTTTGGGCAATAGGGTTGCAGATTATTGGCACTCTTCATAAAATTATGGACGGAAAAGGAGTTGCTCTCTAGATGAGCGATCGTTACACATACTTGGCATGTGAAGCTCAGCACTCGGATAAAGCTTGTGCGACTGGGGTGTGAATGTCGTTTCCACACGTCCTGGGCGAATGCAAAGAAACCTTCAGCCTTAACCAGATGTTTCCCTCTGGACGTTGGTGATGTGTGCTGAAATAAAGGGTTACAACAGAAACAATTGGTTTTGACAAATGTAAATGTTAAGTTTTATTTAAAACTTGTCAGTATCTCTGTAGACACAAATAACAATTAGAAAAGCAGGTTTTTTACGGAACAGTTACAAGTTATGCCAACGGACATATAAGCTGTTTATAAACCGTATCTGTACTAGGAAGGTTTATTGTTATAGTTATCTTCGCAAATCCTTTCTGGGTAGCCAAAGCCCTGCCAATCTGACCAGGCCGAGAGTCTTTACTTCTCTCAGTTAACCTTTACATAATTAATTACTTACAGAGTGTGAGATTATTTTGCTTCATTATTTTGTCTATTCCAAAAAAAGTTTTTACTGCCTCATTCATTTGGTAATTCCTGTTTATCATCGTTCGCTGTTGTGGGATAAGTATTTCTGGTAATTTGTGAAAACATTTATTTTGCAAATTCTGGCTGGCTTGCACTGCAAACATATTTACCGAGAACATAATTATGTGAAATTAATTGCTCTTTTATGACTGTTTAGATGAAAATAGTTTATCCTAGTTTTTACCTTGTTCTAAAATGCTCACAAATGGCTTACTTCTAGATAAGTCAGGACCGCACTAAAATTTTATTCAGTAGATATTTTCTTCTTCTGAAGCTTCCTGATTACAAACTTCTTGATTCTCAACCTCCCAGTTTTCTAGCTGGGTATCAAGGCTGGCTGCCTGGCTGGCTCCTGACATCCTCCGCTTCCCTGGGAACCATCGTCTTTCGGTGTAATAGAATCTGTGAGGTTCTGCTCATCCGATATTGTGGTTTTCTAATCAATTGATATTTGTGCTGCAATGTGAAAATCTGAAAATACGGATCTGGAAATATCATATGTTATTTGGTTTCTCTGTAAGAAGCAGCAAGAAGGAAAAGATAGGTTCGTACACAAAATCTCAAAGTCAGCAAGGAAAGTCCTGTTTAAGTATCACTCTCTGCCAAGAACTGATAACTTTAAAGAGAATATGGAAAGGATGCTGTATGCACTGTGAGCTGGAAAAAAAAATAGGTGTCACTGCTAAAATACAGATGGGAGGAAATGGAACGCCGGTTGTCAGGAGCTGTCATTTGTCCCCAAAACTCTGCTTTTGCTCAACTATTTCAAATTTATTTGTTCAGTATTGTTCACAAGTACGAAGGGAGCAAATTCATTACTAGATGTCAATAATAGTGATAGATAAGTTTAAGACTTGAGCTGGCTTCAGTAAGAGCACATTAAGAACTTGCAAAGTGCAAACCACGCAACAATTGTGCCATATGGGACCTGCAAATGAAATAACTGTTTCATAATGTAAAGTGACCTACATCTGGTCCCTACAAATCTGTGCTGGGCAGCAAAAAAATGAAGTCCCATAGATGCCTTCTCTTCATTAGAGATGTGTAAATCATGGACAAAATTGGGCTGCTTTTAGATATCGTTAATTAGATAGTGTTCCCAGTTGCCAAACGCTGTGCACTTCTTAACTCTCGGCTGGGGACGTGAGGTAATGAGATTTAGAGCTCTGGGATGAAATATCAAATCTTCCCACCTATTTTCTGGGAGTATACTCCAAAAGTAGCAAGTAAAACTCTGTTAGGACGTGACCTTGCAAGACTTGTTCAGTAATGGCACTTGAACTCATATGAATAAACATAGAGGGCAACTTTCCTGGTCTGGCTATTATACTTGAGCACATTGTTTTGCCTATTAAATATTTGACCGTATTTGCCAGCCTTTTTCCAGTGCTGCAAAACTCTGGTGATCGGTTGTTGAGGTTTTCCCCTGCTACCCCCAAGAACCAGATTTGGGATTAAAATTCCCGTGAGGGCAGCGCAAGGAAGCAGAGGTGACCGTACCGCGGGAGGAGTTGCACGGCCCTGCTCTCCTCCGTCGCCCTTGGTGAAGTCAAACCCCATCTTCTCAGCTGATGCCCCCAAGAGCGGTTCTCCCGGAGAGCTGTGCCCGCCTGGAGAATCCTGCTCTCCTGGGGCTGAGTGAATGTTTTAATCGGCGTTTCTCTGCTCACAAATGGCTGTGATCAGGCTGAGGACCATGCGCATGCGATGTGCTTGCAGCGCTTGGTTTTGTTTCCTTGCACAAAAACGTCAAAATAGGTGTAAATATTTGAACACTGGAGTTGAAGGTTATATAACTGACGTCTGGGGACAGCATCTTCTTTCAACCTCAGTGGAGGCCTTATGTAACCAGCTGAAGTACCACAAAGTGAGCAAGTCCGATACTGTTTCCAAATAAATATTCTGAAATGCTCTTGCTGCCTGTGCAAGCATCCCAGCCCTACACGTGCGTCGTATGAATACGTCCCGGTAGTAAATCCCTCCTGCTCGGCGGCTCCCGGACGCTAGCGTGGTTCTGGAGAAGGCGCTGCGGCTCGCTGCGCGCGGCTGGAAGGTGGTGTTGGTGGGCGAGTGAGCCCTCGGAGAGCAGGGGCGGAGGAGAGGCGGGCTGGGGCTCGGGGGGGCCGGGCGCGGAGCGGTGCAGCGCCGGGCAGCCTCGCCTTGCGCTAATTTAATGGCAAGCGACGAGCTGCAAAAAGGGATTTTTCACCTAAATCTTGCAGCATCTTTTACAGCTTAAAGATCTCGTTAAAGAAGGGAGCTTATGATACTTACTACATAATTTTTTGGTTGTTGTTCTTCCTACCCAAGTGAATACGTTTGATGGAATAAGTAACACCACTTGTGCTGTCGGTAACAAGAACCCAACCATATTAACAAAAAGCTGCAACTGAGAGCGGCTCAATTTGCTTTAATAGCATCAGCGCTGGAGTCGCAGCTGAGGAAAAACGACTTTTCAGAAAGCTGTTAAATGAAAAGTTTTAGGCACAGGAGCTCTTGTCTTTGTGATGACAAAAACAGTTTGACTGACTAAAAAAATTGCTTTTGGGGGCGTTATGAGATTTTCCTAGGGAATTTAAATGCCACGAGGTATTCTCAGCTTAAAAATAGGAACGTGTAGGTTGAAATGAGTAGCTGAGAGGTATGTGCTCTAGGTTGGGGCTTCGGGATACAGATGTTCTCAGGGTTTTTTTAAGTATACTTTCTCTGATTTAAAAATTACCATCATCCGGCTTCAGATGATACGGTTTTTAATTACAGTTATTATCGCAGTTAAGCAGCTGTAGAAAATCTCTTCATATCTATTATGATATTTAAAAGATATATGAGATGAAATTTTAATCTGCTCTGATCAGCTTTCCCGGCCGTTCTCACTTTCCCCTTACGGCACACGTATATGCAGGTCCTTTCTGTCATAGAGCTCCCTTCCCCCGTGCCGTGCCCCCATTTTCCTTTCCCATTTTTTTCTTCCAAAAATCTTACAAGTAATTAAGGTGTTGCCGGTGCAGAGTAGGCTTCTCGGGCTAGTTTGAAGTTACCGGCAGCGAGGTGCGTGCGGGGAAGGGCTCACGCACCGGCCGCCTGCCCGGGTTCGGTGTCCCAGGTCCTCGGGCACGTTTTGTAGCCCATGGATCTTGCTCCCAGGTTGCTGGCAGAGACCTGTCCATGTTTAGCCGACGAGATTAAAATCCGGGGTGGTGTGATTTTGGATGTATTGCCTACGTATGTTGGTTTGAGTTACTCCCCTATTTTTTTCTGAATCCTCTTTACCTTTGATTTCTGTCTTTTCCCTTCATCTCCTTTCTGTAGAACTGCCTTTCAACAGTCTTTGCTGACCTATTTCTGGTCAAATTTTAAGCTTTTAAAATTCTGTTCTCTTTCCACAATTTTTTGATGATGATCTTCTGATCTACATGATCTACTCTTTGGAGGACACATCCCCTTTTTTATTTCCGAGTGCTCTCCCAGCCCCTCTGCCAGGTCCTCCCGCTCTGCAGCGGGTGGGAGGCTCACCTGTATTTTCCCGCACGCTTTTTTTGGATAAGCTAAGCCATACTTATGACTTCATCTGCTTTTTCTATGCCAAAGAAGTTACAGCCCTTCACGTTCTTGACTTGCAGTCAAGTCTGTGTATTCCCAGTTTCAAACCAAGTATCATTTTCTGTCTCATGAGGATGAGACTTTTGGGAACGCACGCACATGTGGCATGTGTTCACAGTTATGGTAGAAAATGTTTCCATATTAAAAACTGGATTACTCTTTTGAAAATGACTTCTCTGATGGATAGGACCTATGTTAAATATACATTTTAAATGACTATCTCACAATTCATTGTCTTGGAATTAAACCATACTACATTCACATCATCTAGATGCACAGTAAAAATTCTTTCTTGATGCTTTTCAGTCTCTGCCTTTCAGTAGTAAAATCTCCAGTATTTTTCGCACTAATGTCATGACCCAAGTACTACCTTTTGAAAGCATAACAGCAATCTTAGATCTTAACACAAGTTTTAGAAGTCATACGAACAGTCTATGTAAATGTTAGATGCTTTAAACTACATTTTGCATGGTCTGCTTAGGCATATTATTTTTTCCTCTTTTGTCTTATATATATTCCTTTTTTTTTCCTATTATCTATAAAGTTGATGCTATATTACTCTGTGTACTATGAAAAGGAGAACAGACTATATAAGACGTATAGTATAAAAAGCATAAGTGTTTTTTCTCCTATGAATCCATACATTTTCTTCCTATAAATGTATATAGCTCTCTCTCTAATTTCTAGAAAACTGTGTGATAAAATGGCAGAGGAGAAAACACAGAAAAGAATTTTTTCCTTAAGTATATGAAAAAGAATTCTACAAACATATAGCAATAGAGATTCAACTTTCCATTTTTTCTATTAAAAGGTAATATTTATATTCATTTTGTATTTATTTTCTATTCAATATTTATATTTGTTTTCTATTGAAATGGAAAAGATAATTTGGAAACAAAACCACAACATAGCTCCATAAAACATTTCTTGCCAGCCAGGTCATGTCTTGAAAGGGCAAGTGGCTTTTTTTAATCTCTCAAATGCCTTATGCACCTGAAATTCTGCTTCCTCCTGATTTTGAAGGCAGGAGAACAGATTGGGCTGCGCCTGAAACATCCCGATAATGAGGTACTATTTTTTTTCTGGCGGCTAGGACCACCACTGACCTGACATCTGGGAGCCGAGGATTAAATTCCCTTATCAGCCTGAGTAGATAGGGATTAAAACAGGGCACGGTCGGGAGGCCGGGAGTGACTGTAGCAACGAGCAGGCTTAGATTCCAGTTTGGTAGGACCAGCTTTACTGCCGTCCTTAACGTTACGTGCTGAGTTCAGATCTGCAGAGAGAGACTGAATTGGTGTCTCGTATCCGGGCTGACTATTTTAATCCTGAGTCGTGTTGAATGAAAAGAGGGTGAGCTGTCCGCTTCCCGCTCCCCGTCACCTCGAGGGGTCAACGTGCCTCTGCGTGTTGTCAGCGAACCTGGACCAACGGACCCCTTCGCAAGCAACGCCTGTTTATAGGGTGACAGAAGCCAGGCTGAATTTCAACCACAGAGGTTATTGAAATCCATACAGTAACTCAGCATCTCTTCCATCCATCTGAAACTCCTGTTTTGGCCATGCCTGTCACTTAATTTCCCTTCTAACGACGTTCACCCAAAAGTGCCTTTCCCCCGCCTCACCATCCCTTTCCTCCATTTGAGTTTAGCTTCGCTTGGTTGAATGAACAGCAAATAAATGGAGCACATTTGAGTCCCTGTGGTTTTTGCTGGGTTATGGAGTGTTTTCTCAGCATTTTTAAAGTAAAATCATGAATCATCGTTCAATCCTGAAGCTTGTCAAATTTAGGGACACTTTCGAAGAACTTGATTTGAGCTCAGTCTGTTTTTTTCCCATATTTTCTCATTTTCTTCCTGTTCAGCTGTAATATGAAGACTGGATTATGTTCTTTGTGCATCATCTATGGGTAAACACAGTTCCTTTCACCTTGATGATAACCTCTCGTATCATTTACATGCTATATTAGACTACTTTTTGTGGTTATATGAACATATCAGGAACGGTATTGTTTATGTCAACATAGAAATCAGTGCGGTCTGATAGCATATAGACACATCATTAATTACATTGCTCAAGTCAAGCAGTGTTTTTATTTTTATCTATTTGTCAGAGTGTATTTTTACACTAAACTCTTTTCACAGATAAGCTTTTTTTTCCTGAAGGGATCACAGAAATCCTGTTCTCCAAGCCAATCGAAATACGACGTGCTAATCCTCGGGTAGCACGCGCTGGCTAGCTGTCACCAGAGCGACCTGTTAGTCCTTTGGAATAATTGCAATGACTTTATCAAAACTGATAGCTTTCTGCTGTGCTTAGAGGATATTTTACTCAGCCAGCAATAAAATAATTTTACATATATGTCCAGAGGCATAATGGGATTTTTATGATTAAGGACAAAGCATAGTTTGTCTCTTTCAAATGGTTGATTTTTCAGGTATGCTGCTATAGTTCAGGTAGAAAACTTATAAATAAAGTACTACATAGTGTTAACTCTTGATCTAGCAGAAAACATCAGGGGATAAATTATCAATCATCTTTATGCAGAAATTGGAGAAGATTTTCAGTGGAAGCATAAGAAGGCCTGCTCCAGAATAAAGTAGATAAATATCACCTTCGCAGGCCTACCTAGAAGCGCCGAAGAGCTGAGCCCGACTGAATTGCAACCAAGGAAGATTTTAAAATGTATAAAGCCAATAAAACCACTCTCTTACTGTGCTCACCTCAGGCTGTGTTTTTTTGTGAGAAATAAGAGAGGGGGTGTGCTGTGTAAAATGGATAGGATATTCGTGATACCTAATTCTAGATCATATCTAATGAAACGTGAATAGTGAGTTTTTTTTCTTATATCTGCCAAAAGAGAATTCAGTGCACTGGGAAACATCTTAATCCAAACAACGCAGAAGTGAAGCTCCTGATCTGGAAAAGCGATCTAAAATCAAGGATTTAAGATGATTTAAAGGTTAAACAGGCAAAGTTCAATAGACTTTCTAGGAAGTACCTTTCTGCAGGTGGAACAAACTGTACCTGTGTTTTGTAGATAGCATTTGCTGCTGGTTTGAAGCAACTTAAGGTACTGAACCTGCAGAAGGTTGCTTCACTTCTTGGGTGCTACAAAAAGTGATTCCTTTAGCGACAGTCTGGTACTAGGGGTAGGAGCTCACGAGGGCCCCGTGCGTTCTTGCTTGGAAAGCCCTTTCGCTTGGGAAGGTGCTCTGCCATTCAGGTAGGATACGGCCCAGTTTAAACTGCAGAGGAAATTGGTAAAAACACTGTTTTTTTAAATTTCCCTTCTGTTCACTTAGTGGAGGCTCAGTCTTTAATACGTCTTTCTTTTTTGGACTTTTGGTAATTTTGTTGCTGTTTCTCTGCAAGAGCAGTTACTTGGCTGGTTAATGAATTAGGATGGTTATGTTACAAGGAAATCTTTGTGGTTTAAAAGTAGAAATCAAATTGCTGGTTAATTGCCTCTATTATGTGACAGGTGATGAATATACCAAAATTAAACTTTAGTCATAAACGGAAGCAACGCAGTCGCTAAGTTGCTAAATGCCCTAATACCTGGGTAAGACGGGGAGCTGATGTCAGGTGCCTACATAGCTTATTTTTTCATGAAAAAATAAAAATTTAGATCTTCGATATCTAGATAAGTAAGATTTAGAATAAATTTTTTAATACTATTGTAGTCGTGATAAAAATAATGTACTTATTGTTATATAAGCATGCATCAATATCTGTATTTCTTTGTGAGGAAGTTACTGATTGCAATATATTCATTATTAGTTAGTTATTAGGTTGCTGATTAGTTCATATTAAGCAATCCTCAGAAATTTAAATATTTCAGTGTTAATTATCACCAGTGTTTCTTGTATTTCCAAAGTGGAAACTTGCTAATCAATTAAGTCATGAACATATACATTCTATTTGAATAGTTGCATATATCATGTATTTTGTTGTTTTCCTAATCTTCCACCCAAATAATCCTAAACTTAATTTAATCCTGTTGCCTGCAATTGCATTCTGTTACTCGTTGTTTTAGTCCTTGTTGCCGCTCCCTAGCAAGTCTTTTGTAGTTTCTGAAACGTTTGATGCTCAGGTGAAGCTCTCGAGCCTTCTAGTAGATAAGAGAGTCGCTGCTGCCTTTTCCTGTTTGCTTAGCTGGGGTCTGCCCAGGACAACTCGTTCAGCAGAAAAAATGGAAGACCTAAGCTTCCTATTGAATTTTTTTTTCTTATTCTTTTCCTCAGGCATCTTTATTTCGACCTTATCTTCCGTTCTGTCCTGTTTCGTGTAGCAGCGGTGCTCTGACGAGCAGTGCCGTTCCTCGCCCTCGTCCTTCCCCAGCCAGCTTTCGTCCCCTCGCGCGGCAGGGCTGGCGCGTCCCTGCCTGAGCGACTCCGCGTGCTGTTTTTGCAGGGTGCGGTACTGCCACAGGAGGAGCTGAGGATGAAGGTGAGGCTGAAGCTGGCTGGATCGAAGGTGCTGCCATCCTGCTCTCCGTTATTTGTGTCGTACTCGTCACTGCCTTTAATGACTGGAGCAAGGAGAAGCAGTTTCGTGGGCTTCAAAGCCGTATCGAGCAGGAGCAGAAGTTCACCGTCGTGCGAGGCGGACAGGTTATCCAGATCCCGGTGGCGGAGATAGTGGTGGGTGACATCGCGCAGGTGAAATATGGTAAGTTGTGTCAAGTGGGCATCTGCTTTTTCGAACTTCTTTTACTTCTCTTCTGCCCCATTCCCCTGTTTAACGGGATAAAGTATATTTGGGACTCACTCCTCGGTACATGACTCAAAAGACATCGAATTACGTGCTGTTGTTATTGTCCGTGGTAGCGTAATTCCTACGTTTTGCTGTTAGGGCAAAAGAAAAGCTTGGTCTAAGATACTTGCTATAAAATGGCATTTTGGTAACTTTATTTTTGTAATCTTCGCTACCTTTCACTGACAAGAACTGTAATCCTCTTTCGTGGAGGATCTAAGTATTTGGCATTCTTGGTTTCTTTCCAGTTAGGAATCAAAGGAATTGGTTTTAAATGCTCTGCGAAGGGAAGGGTGCCCCCACGCTCGCTCGGCTTGGGGGCTGCTCCGGCCCTGTGAGTCCTGCAAGCTCCCCCCAGACGGGGCATTTCTGGTGGGGGGATGCTGTAGGGTCAGGTTCGTCACGCGTGGGCTGCGGGGCGCTCTGGTCCTGGCATAGCAGGAGGCAAAAAATATTTGCAATACCCAGGCCCTGCCCTTACAGGTTTGTGAGAAAAATCGTGGTACTAGGGGACTAACGTGGATAGTATTGGCTAGTATGGCCTAATATGGTAGCCGTTATTTCACCTGTGCTTTCATTTTACATTTTAATGTAAATGGTGTTAATTGTGGTTTTACAATAAAAATCATTATGTAATTCCAAAAGCAGTCTTACTAAGCCACTATTACCATTACCATGTTCTTATTGAAAGGTGATCTCCTACCTGCCGATGGGATATTTATTCAAGGAAATGATCTTAAAATTGATGAAAGCTCTTTAACTGGAGAGTCAGACCAAGTCCGCAAGTCGGTTGACAAAGACCCAATGCTGCTGTCAGGTAAAGCTGCCCGGATTCTTGCTGGGCTCGTCTTACGCGCTGCTTTGCTCATGCCGTTTTCTCACCACATCATCAAGTTTTGGTGATCTGGATACACCTGATCTTTTGAACACTGGCCTTGTACGTTTTTCATACGCTTGACATGCTTTTGTTTTTGATTTTGTGCAATTATTTCTGATCATAACATTTATTTTATAAAGTGGAAAAATAATGAAACGTTTTTAGAGGAAAAGTATCATTCTAGGAAGTAATTATTTTAATTCATTACATACAAGGTTTAATTTAACCATTAAATTTTAATGCCTTTTAAAGCACCCTTAAACACTTTTTTCTGCATTTACTAGAAACAGTAGAAAAAGAAACAGTAAATGTGCTAGAAGAAAATGGATATACTAAAATATTGTGGATTTGACTTATGGTCAATAATCATCAAAATAAATTATTTGTAATATTTGCATTTTGTAATATTCTACACAGTAAATCAGTTAAGAAGAATGTGATTTTTTTAAGTTCTAAAAATGCAGTTTCTAGATAGGTCAACTGTCAATAGATTTCATCTGAGATGTGATCTCAAAATGACAGGCTGCTGATCTCATAACGTCATATATCCTAAAACAGTTGTTTTAAAAAAATAAATTGAACTTTTTATTTGTGGAAGGGGTTCTTTTCCTGTCCGCTTCTACAGCCAGCCACGAGTCACCCTAACTAGGATATTTATGTTGCAAAGCAGCAAATAGGTACTCACTGCCTCAGAAGTCCTTCACTCCCCACCTCCCCGTACACACAGTGTTTTATCTATCCCAAGCAACAACTGTCGGGAGGTGCTTTCGTTCAGAACAGGTAGGTGGTGATTGATAAGGATTTGTGAAAAGATTTATTAAATCAACAGCGCCACTGCTGTCCAGATTCAAAATCAGATCATAGGTTCATTGACTACGAGGTGGTGCATGTTCTGTGAATTGTCGTCTGGAAAAAAAAATTGTGTTTCAGTCAAGAGGTGGCTGCATTAACTTAAGATGAAGAAATTGCTAATAGTATTTTATAGAATTGTCATTGCTTCAGACTAAATATTACAAAAGACCATGTTAATTGATTTTAACTTTACCAAGCTTTAAGCAAGTTTCTGCTTGCAACCATGTATATTAAAAGAATTTTTTTCACGTGACACAAAAAATGACCGCAACTTCTGTGATTTTTCCTTTTTGGAAAAAAAAAAGTCCTTCTGCTTTCATAATATTTGATTTGTTAAATGCTTTGGCTGTAAAGTCTCTGTCAGGTGCATGCCTTTTGCTGTTTGTGTTTTAAAAGCCCAAGTTGTGCCAAGTTATAAGTCCCTGGAAAATTCATTTGCACATGTTCAGTAGAGGCTAATAAAGATTAGCTGAGATAGCTACAAAGTCTGCCGGCTGCACCTGGGCTCAGAGCATGCAGTTTGGGGCTACGCATTTGCAGGCAGCAAAGATGCAGGAACTGTGAGCAGCTGGGAGAGTGCTGCTCTCTAGTTCTTTGTGTTCCTCTGGCTCCCCGATATATTCTAAGATAATTTAGGTTTAGGAAAGTGTGCTGACTTACCTGAGTAGTCTATAAAACCACTATTATTTCTGCTAGATTTATAATAACTTGATCTATCGCAGAAGTGCAGGTAACTAATTTTGATGAGGGTTAAAGAATTTTCTCGGAGCTGCTTTCCAGTGTGTGGACGGGAAGGCCTGCAGTGGTATTTTGAGGAAGTGTAGCTGATTTCTGCTATTCCTAACAAGAGGTTTAATTCTTTGTTATCCTTTATTTGCTGTGTTTTGTGTGTGTGCTTTTCCATTTCTTTTCTCTTGGTTAATGATTGTACTGTTTTGTAAATGTAACTTTATCAAGTGACATAAAATTGTCAATATTAATGTAATAGTTTTAATTATATTTTATTACAGAAGCTTCTATCATGCAATACCATCGAGCTTTATCAATTAAAATATCTCTTGTCATTGAATTCTCAAGGTTGTCTGATTATGAAGTTTTCACTGGTTCATATACTCTCACATATACCTAAAATGAATTAGATCTTTTTGGATACCTGTAGATTCTGTGGTGACTGTATGAAAACAAAAAGGTATTGCCCTGAAAAGCACGGTGGGAAGAGAGAAGGAAAATAGTTAGGTTAGGAGAAAAGATGTTTTTCCTCCTGCTGTGCAAAACTCAAATACCTGCAATAGAGAGAAGTTTGTCTTTATGGTTTTATTACACTGTTAAATCAAGTTTAAACTCTTTATGTTTCCCTACTATTGTGTAATCTCCATTTTAATTACAAAAAAGGGAAGAGAATTCATGTGACATTTTAACAGGTGCTGCACACACCTTTGTAATTGTTCTGTTCTTTACTAATTTAGAGTGTTAATTTAGCTGTCTTAGAAGATCTCTGAACTCTGTTTGCTCATCGGGAGATGTGATGATTTGAGATTGTAGCATGCAAAAAATTTCTTTCTTCTAGAGGTGCGGTTTGGTCTCAGGGGTGTGGGAATTGATGTGCCCACTGGAAACTGCCACGAGTCCAAAAATGAAAAAAGTTGAATAGCACTGTAGTACTTCCCTTAACCACCTGCGGGAAATGGAAACGCTTCTGCTGGTTTGCTGGAGGAATAGCTGAAAAAATGCAACAGTTGCATTGCGGTTGCAGTTTGTCATTTTTGTGAGTCTAAATTTGGCGAAAGCTAAGCACCCTGAATCAGGAAGTATTATTTACATTGTTGGCACCTGAAACAGCATTTTTAATATTCAGTCAGTTTCAATGACATAATTAAACTAAATGAGTTTCAGTGCTTAATGTCCTGTTTAATCATCAAGACAGTCATTTACGATACTTGAGAAGCAATTCTAAAAGTGCAAGTGCTGACTGAAACAGATGGTTCATTTCCATCTGTATGTAGCACATTTGGTACCACCTAGGAAGGCGAAAATGGAAATATAAACTCTGATCTACCTGAAACCAAAATAAGCAGCCTTTCTTCCATACTTCCACCCCACTCCTGTGTAGAGCATTTGCTCTCTTTTAGGCTGTTAACAGAGAATTTCTTGCACGGTGTATCATAAACCACTGTATCCAAAGGCATCAGCTTGAGCAATACTGTGGGGATGTCGAATTTCCTTGCAAAGAGCATGGGTGTGTGTCAGCCACCAGCCGAAGACAGCTTGGGCTAACCAGCCTGGTTGCTACTCAGTGCTCTTTGCTGAAGCTGATATGCCCTTTAAGTTTCATGTAGTTAAAAGTTCAGACAAATCCGTGATTTCTAAATATAGAAGTTTCGAACATGAGGCTGGCCACAGGATTAGACACAGAGAAGTCCTTTGGGGTGCCACATACTGTAAAGGTAAAACAGCTATCATTAAAATAAAATCTTACCAGACTTATTGTTTAAAACTTTTTTGCCGGGAGTTTAGATAAACTTGATTACAATATGAAAGAGTTGCATAGAGTAACTTGCCTAAGATAGTTCTCATGGAATCGAGACTGACAGAACATTACTTCATCCTAATTTAACTTTTATAAATGCTTTTTTTTTTAATCAATGCGCAGCAAGGATGTGAAACAAGGAAAAATCATTTCATTCAAGAACAAATAAATAAAATAAATCTGTTGGTCACAGTGCTTTGTTAGGTTTTGGGAATAAAAAAGGAGCTTGATTAAGGAATCAGGTCAGTTATTGCCTGGAGAAGAATAGCTGAGATTCGCGCTCCGTTCCTTCCTTGCCAGTAAACATTCAAAGCGGGTCGTCTTGCAAAGCAGAAATTCTCACAACAGCACAACCAACTATCAGTGTTTCAAATTATTTTGGATATGCTGAAATTAGATAATTTTTGCTGGAAAACTTTTGTGCTTGTAGAGGATATTCTGATGATTATTTCACTTTATAGTAACTTCAGTTACCTCTTAAAAATTGCAGTGATTGAAATAGTTGCTTAGACCTGCAGACAGGGAGTTTTTGCTCACCACTAGTTTGGTGGAAGTAACAAAACAGGGCCAAACCCCCAAACTGGCGTCCTGGCTTACTCCTTTCTTTTATTCAGCCCTATTTCCAATCTGTTTGGCAAGTACTGTTATTAGATTTTGGGATTTCTGAGCAGTGTCATGTTCAGTTACATTTTTATGCTGAAAACGTGCGTGCTGCATAGTTTCCGTGTCTTTCTAATCCATTTATCTCTTTTCTTACCGAACTAGGCTCCTTCATTATGTATCTTGGAATTTTCAGTACTTATCAACTTCAAATTAAATACTCAGCATGTGAAAAAATATATTCTACTTGCATTGAAAAATTAGTTTTGAGAGGGAAAGAAGTCAGTTGTTCCACATGGACATGAGTTGTTCCACATGAACGTGAAATACATGTTTAGTGTACTGGTTAAGTGAAAAACATGCATTCATTCCGTAATTCCATTTATATAATGATAGCTGGTCAAAGTCATAGAGCCCGTTTCTTTATTCAAGCTAGTATATATTACTTATACTGCTATAAATGATGGAATTGCCACAGTTAGGAGGAAGGAGGTTCAGTTCTTTGGTTTGTTGGAGGTGCTCGAGAATTCTTCAGCAATCCTCAGTGCCCTGAGAAAGTCCTTTTGAAACCATGTCTGTCCATTACTGCATTTTTGTCTCTGTTTGGCTTATTTCTGCTGAAAGTTTCGTAGTGTTATGAGGAGATATTTATGCGCTCAAATTAGGCTAAGGGTTGACAGATGTTCTCTCTGTGCTGTGTTTCTGTTTTCCTTTTAAGAACATGAGAGATTTTGATTATTTAGAAAAAGAGATTTTGATTATAAATAGTTGCATTGCTTAGTCGGCGTGAGGACAGCAAACAGATGAGCAGCAACAAGAAAAGGGGTTGAAAGGTTTTTAAAAAATGGGTTGCAGGGATGCATATTTATCTGTCTTTATAGCAACATGTTCCTGTGTCTTTCACTTTTTCAGCTTTTGAAATAACACAAATATTTATACATGAGGCTCAATCCAGTAAAATGTTTTTAAAAAGAATGAGGAAGAAGGACTCTTTCCGTGGCTATTCAGGTTCAGTAGATCTGAAAGCCAAATAAGATTTGCCATTAGAAATTAATAATATTCCCAGCTGCAAGTCTGTGGTAATGTATAATTGGTTCTAAAATATAATTTGTTTAAAAAAATAGCATCTAGGATAAAATACATAAATAAATAAATAAAAATACTTCTGGAGCAGGTCTACTTGACCATGCATTCAGCCAGAATTAACTTGGCGATATCAATACATTTACACCAACTCTTTTTTTCTCAAGACTTACAGTTTCTATGTTACAGTCTATTTCCATAGCTTCCAAACTGGTTTCTTCTCCAAGCACTGGAAAGAGTATTTAAAAAAAATCCAGAACCAGTAAACTTCCAATTCCTTTCAGTCATAGTTTGATACTAACTTTATGTTGAGAAGTGTTTGTTTCCTTCCTTGTTCTTGTTCTTTTTCTTTTTTCTTTTTTCTTTTTTTTTTTTTCCAATGGCTTGGATTAACTAAATAAGCGTATGATGAATTTCCTGCCACTCCAGGATAAAATAAAAAGACAATTTCAATAAATGGGTTTATCCATCAGTAGCTTCTGGTCATGACATATTACTTTTCAATTACTTCATAAGAACATAATCTTGTCACATGAGCGGCCTGCCGGATAGCTGTCAATATTCACTAAATACTCAGGATGCCACTCTTCAAACATTTTAAATATTACTTCAGGAATGACATTTTTAGGTTAAAACTTTATCATGATACGAAATGACAAAATAGTCTCATTTCGCTGTTATCCTTGGCATATTTGCTGTTTTGTAACATTTGCTTGCAGTAACTCGGTTTGAATACCTGTTAAAGCAGTAGGTGGTTCTTCCATTTCGAAGCTTTCTAGAAATACCCAGTGCACAATTGTGTCGACACCGTTATGGTTGTGTTGACTCCGTTATAAAACTTTTCCAAATGGAAAACAGAATACCTGGGACAGTGTCTAGGAAGGTCTGGTTTCGTTGTGTTCCCACGAGCAAGCAGTTTCCAAGAGGCTGTGATTTTAGCTGCCCGTAACGTTTGGTTAAATTTCCAAAGTGTGTTCAGGGTTCAATGATTCATCACTACATGTAAGTTTTATTCTTATTTATCAGTGAAATAGATTAAAATGTGCCAAAAGTAGTATTTCTAGCTTTTTTTTTTTCCTGTAAGCAATTAGTATAACTGCCAAATCTCTCGAATTCATATGTGTATTAGAAACTGGATTATATTATGGATTTCAGAGAGAGGTCGTTCCCCCAATATATAGTGTGCAATTTCTTTAAAAAAGGAAAGAAAAAATTGGAAACACTCATTTCCATGATAGGCCTGCATAATTTAATCTTTCAGTTTCAGTTTTCTAAGTGAAGCAAATGTCTAAGAATAAAGCTGCAAATAAGTAATTTCTACAAAATAAAACATGAAGCTCTTACCAAAAGGAATTCATTTAGTTAATATAATGATATAAACACGTAGGTAATCAGATGATCCTTTTCAGAAAACCTTACTATGCATTTTGATTTGTTTTAGAGCAATAGAAATCTTTGTACATACTGAATTGTTTTTCAAGTGTATGCCAAATTTTTCTTGTTTTTTTGAGAAACTCATGTTTTAATTAAACATCCCCTTGAAGATCTTTCTCAGTACTGAATTTTCAAATTTGAAGATGTGAAATTGTCTTCACAAATATATCTTTTCTATGCCTGTGAATCAACCGTAACTGAGAAAGATGAAATTGCCCATATGTTTTAACTTTGTTTATGTAACAGTATTTCTTATATAGTCAGTATAATCTTGAATAGATTCACAGAAGAGAAATGTTTGCAGAACTCCTAAAGATGTTTTCCAAGTTACAGGAATTAGTTGTATGAAGCTAAATTCATTAGCTTTCAGAATTACACAAATTTTAAGTTAGTGGCAACGTTTCTTTTTAAAAGGAGATGTGGTTGTGTGTGGCTGATGTTCTGTTAATGTTTTGTTCCAGATCCCAGGATTTGGAATCAAATGTCCATTCTCATTTGATTATTTTTTACTATGTAACAAATCCCTCCTAGCTTTATTTTAAGTCTTAATGGTTATGTTTTTTAATTTATTGGCAAAATGTATGTAACTTATATTGCATATTTTCAGGTACTCACGTCATGGAAGGCTCTGGACGAATGCTGGTAACTGCTGTGGGTGTGAATTCCCAGACAGGCATCATCTTTACTCTGTTAGGTGCTGGAGGAGAAGAAGAAGAGAAGAAAGATAAGAAAGGTAAATTTCACAGCACATACGGATGCTCCCAAGCAAGCTCTTGGGCTTGGTATAGCCAAAGCTCTCCCAATTCTTTGCAAGTAAATACGATTCTAAAAACACTTTTTTGTATACATTTTCTCATTACATGTCACACGAGGAAAAGCAAAATCTGTTAACCAATAATATACATTGGATAACAAGAAGTTTTTCCAGTGTGAAGTTGCAGACTCTCGCTACCTAACCAAATGCAAGGGAATACATCGATATACTCCTATTGCCATGTCTTTTGCGTAAAGCCATACTCACCTGAAATTTGCTAAAGTTTTGCTCTTGTGCATTTACATCCATGTAAATTTTTTTTCCTGAAACTCAGCCATGGAAATAACATCTTTCTTTAAACTTCAAAAATAAATTGATGATAAGATTCTTTTTTTTTTTTTTTAAACTAAGTCATTTAATGTCAGTGACTAACTTTATAAGAACACAATATATGTAAAGGCATTTTAATTTCTTCAGGTGGAGAGGTCAGACTAAGCCTAGTAAAAGAGAAGAAAGTGAGTAGCAAGAAATGGTAACAGATTCTTTAAGTTTGATATCAAGTATCAGTTAATGAAATCAAGAAGTCTCTCTAGACTTTCACCTTATTATAGAGTGACGTTGTCAGCAATTGCTAATGTATGGGTTGCACACTAAGTAGAAATGTGATTTCATGTGTGTCCTTCCTAGTTTTTGTTCACACGGTCTTTTTGTAATTTGTTCAAGTCTACTTTCAAAATTTTTCATCTCAATAAGAAAGTTTGTTCCAAGACTGTTTATCTTTCAGTCATATTTAAGGGCAAATTAACGTAGTTTTTTAGACATTCCCACTCTTTTTAATGGCTTTTGCTAGTAATAAAAAGAGAAGGTATAGCTTTACTGAACACTTTAATATCTATCAGATAGTATGATTCCATTTATTTGTCTTTTGCAGTCTTTTTATTTGAAGTTGCAGATGGGAAGGCCGGATTCAGAAGGTTTTCATGACCTAAAATTTCCATTGATTAACGTATGCCCCTTAGCTGTTTATCAGAACAAACCTAATGGGCATGAAAGTTTAAGTGGTTGCACTTGACTGCATGTTTCTATGAGAAAAATCCCTGTTTCCGTGATGAATGATTTTACGGAATGTTTACCATTTCATTTCCACGCAGAAATGTACAATACCTGCTAGGCATGATAAGGTCTAGGAGCATTAAAGGGAGAAAGACTGAGACTTCCCAAGGTAAAACATCTTCCCTGTCAGACTAGTTTGAACAATGTCTTAGAGTCTGATCTTGCTGTCACTGAAAGTCAGACTACTGCACTGTCCCTCTCGAGAGCTGGTAGTATCTGTCTTGGCACTGTGTAAGAATATTGTAGGTGGGAAGTAGAAACTTTGGTATCTGCTTGCAAGTAACAGTTCTCTGCCATAAGGCCCTGCACTTACTGGCTTGCCCTTCTCTGTATTTTGTGCTGCTCAGGACACTGGTGATTCTCTCGTGCTTCCTCGTGGATAGCCTTGAAAGGCAGGGAAAAACAAAGCTGAGGTGGCAGGGTAATGGAGTGCACTATATTGACAAATTAATAGCCAGAGATGGGCATCTTTTTAAAGGCGTGTAAGAATTTTGTATAGCAGACGCTAAATCTAATTGGATACAGCTACAACACCGAGCAAATTCCTTAAAATTTTCTAGTGTTTCTAGCTGCCTCGTGCTAGCGCAGAAGAGTGCCCGGGCAGAGCTGCGTGCGGACTGTGGCCCGCACTCATATAATGTACTCTCCTATAGAAACCTGCAATTCTCTGAAGTCCTACCAAACATAAATGTTTGTGTTTCAGTCTTTTTGGGTGTATGCCTTTATTATTCATTAACATTTTGTAAAAATCATCATACAGGTATGGAACAGGAGGATGGACATCAGCTTCCAGGTAGAGTAAGAATTCTGGCAGATCACACGGAAGGCTAAGGCATTTCGCTAGCAAGCTGTGGTGCCAATCAGGGTTGAACTAATGATTAATATAATTGTCTTTGAATTAGCGCAGTTAAATTAAAGAATAATTTCAAATTGACAGGATTGAAGACACTTGCATGTTTGTTCTTGGCAAACATTTAAGTGTTTACGCATTATTGGTGTTGCAAATCCAAATGTTAAGCTTGAATGCTCAGTTATTCTCCAGAAGTAAATTACACTCTATTAAATATTGAAATGTGCTGTTTGCTATTAGCAGTTCATGCTGTGCTGGTTAGTATGGGTATCCAACTGGAATGAAAATAAGCGTGAGTAACTACAGCAGCATAAGTTATTACGATTGCAGTAATCAAATTTGCAATTGAAATTTTCATGAATGCCCTTATACAAGGTGCATTTTTAAATTTCATATGTTGTTTATTTTCTTCTCCCAATTTACCATTTGTAAATAAAACATAACCCTTTTGCTTGAATAACAAACCAGTACAGTGTGAAACAGTCTATGGGTCAAGTAGCAAGGACGTTCATGAGTCTCGTACAGACTTCGTTATCGGACTTCTGTGCACTGCAGTGAACAATCAACAGAAACAGGGCAAAACTCATTTTATCTATTATTTGTTGAGATTAATTTTCTGTACTGTAGCAAAAAAATAACCAAATTAAAACAATAAAATACCTTTGAGAGTTTTCCATCTTCCCATCAGGGAAGAAATATTTGCTCGACCAATTTCTTTAATACAGGGATAACTGCTGAAAACAAAAAGAATTATATTTTCTGTTATTTCTTCATTGTATCACAAAATATAGGCAATTGCACAAGGTCTCTAATTCGGACTTAATATAACTAATTTTTCTCCACAAGACTAAATTTGCCAAGATTCTGTTTTTTCTATTTTTTCAAATTTCAACATATGAGACTGAAGAATTTAATGTTTCCATTTAAATCAATGCGCATATTAGGCTATTGCAGGACAAATACTGAGCCCATTTTAGACTGAGGTGTGTCGGCAATAATAAATGGTAATATGCAACATTACATAAAATATGAAATATGTAACGTTACATATACCAATTTGTATGCTGCATATTTTAAAATTACTGACACACTCCATAAATGCATTTACTCAAGGTAAATTTCAGCCATTTTAATATTTGTGTAACTCTTTTAATTAAAGCAAATAAAATCAGCATGAAGGAGCAAAGGAATGTACATAGTGCTGTGTACAGTCAATTCTCACCAACTCTGTTAACTTTGTTAAATGTCTTTCATGTTTATTTATTTATTGATTTATTTTTATTCCATGTATGAGTTCTTGCCTTGCTTTGTAACACCTTGTAATGACATTTTGTTTCTGAAAGTTATGTTGATTAATTTAAAACAAATCTATTTTGGAGAAAACAAAGCCATAGTATTCCATAAATGTTTTTGTTTTTGTCATGTGAATTTGTTGTTGTTTTTATTATTATTATTTATTGTTTTTTTATCCATTATTACTCAGTAGATTCTTCCCATCCCTCCTCCCACCCTCCTTCAGCTACAGATGGTGCAGCAGGTGCAAATGCCACTGATAATGCAAATGCCAGCTTAGTCAATGGTACGTCAAGAACACGTAGCTTGTTTTATTTGATGGATTTCTCTCCTGACTGTGTAAGATTCCTTCTTCCTCTTACGAACTGCACAGATGATGTATGTGCATGTGTTTACCCCTCTGAGCGCTCCCGTTCCATAAACTGTACAGTAGCTTATAAGAGATGCCACAAAGATGCTGCGACTTATTTACTTTATTGACAGGGAGTTAAGCCTGGGAGAGGAACAAGTAGGAAGTATGATCTATTTGCTGTTAGTAAAAATTACAGTTAAAAGGAACAGTTAAGTAAGTAAGACTGGTTTCAAAACTTCCGAGTTGCCTTTACATAAAGTTTCAGTGTAAAACACTTCTTTACTTGTTCATCAGCATAGATTTGAAGAGCACTATAATAAAAGGATTATATCTTCTTTTCTTCTGACATGGCACTCTCATAAGTATTCATAAAGTCTTCATGTACTTTAGAGAAATAGTGCTGGGGTCAGGAATCTGCCTCGATTTCACCCTGAAATGCTTTAGGAATAACTTTTGCTACTCTGAGCACTTTTTTGTTAAAAGACTGAAAAGTGAAGTTTATGGATTCTTGTGTGCGCCCCTTGGTAGTGACTGTCTAATGAGCTGTATGCATTTCCAAAAAAAAAAAAAAAAGAAAGAAAAATACTGTAGTCGATTTTGACTCTTCATACAGCTTCTTGACCCCACTTCTTAGCATGCTAATACTTCAGTATCTCTTCTGATAGTCTAATTCCAGTATTAAATGGAATGGATCGCTGTACAGCGCCAATGACACTGATAGAAGTAATTCTGTTTTTCATTATGTTGGTGGTAGGATTTTTTTCTGTGCAGGTCACTAGTTGTCACGTTGTGCATGTAAAACTGCAGGTTCTGACATAGCAATAACAAGTAGTAAGCAAATGCTAAGATTTACCAGTGTGGTGCCTTATTTAAAACAATGGCATAGGAAATCCTTTGAGCTTATTTTTAAATAACTGCATTATGGTTTCAAAGAAAAGTATAACCAGGTTTAAAACTTTACCTCTTTACATTAGAAGTTTGCTGGAAAATTAGAATTTCCAATCCATGCACCTCACTGCACGGCAGATTTTTTAGTAAAGCAAGGGAATGTTTGTTGGTTTTTTGTTTGTTTTGTTTTGTTTTTCCAAACTGGCTGAGCAGCTGAAAGAAAAAAAAAAGAAAAAATGAAAAAGTTATCCTGGGGCACAAAATTCTGTAATCAAGACTGGATAAGTTTGGTAGACAAGTTCTTGAGAACACCAGGTCCTGCACACAGACCTTTACAGTGTCATCAAATCTTGATGGACCTGAAGGAGGACTGCAAAATTTCTCCTTTTCCAAACATACCAGAAAGTTAAGAAAACATATTAATCCTTCCTACAAGCCCTGTCTCTCTCTTATCCCTAGATCACCCTGGTTGCAGCACCACTACATCAGATCCCTTAGAGACCAAGAACCATGAAATTAATGAGGACCATTTTGTTCTCCCTTCTTTATGCTCTGTAATTCTGCTCCCTTGTTTTTTAATAGAAAAATATGCATGCGAGAGAGTTGTACCTTCAGTCCCCCGGAGAGTGAGGTATTACATGAAGTCGCAGTTGAGCAAGGTGCTGAGTACTAAGTTAAGCACCTGCTTAAGTGCTTTGTTGGATCAGAACATTAAATCAATGTTTTATATGAAGTATGTGATTTTTCCATTTTCATCTGTCCCATCAGAAACAGCAGTTACTGTCCCCATTTGTCTCACACTTATAGTGAACGAGACATATAGACTCAATTCTGTTTAGTGCACAAAGTGTGGAAATCAATTATTGTGCAACTAAATGTGTTTTTTGCTTTTAACTTCTCTTCTGAGGTGGGCGGTTGAGTTAATTCTGCGTATCTTTGACCAACACGGCTGGGAAATACTTTCTACAATTCAGCTTACCCGATAGTGTGATCACAGGTGAACCAAGACTTGGCAAGCAGAGATAGATCTGAGTGCTCTGAAATTGTTTGGGAAATTGCCGAAGTCTGGTTTTTGTTTATATTATGTGTTTGTTCTAGTCAGCAGTGATGATGTAGCTACTTAAAATGTAGCTATATTTCGTGGGGTTGAGGGGAAAAAGGAAGGAAAAAATTAAGTTCTAAAGCAAGACAGTCAAGTTCTTGTGGTTCTTATTTTTCCAGTCTGGATGAGATGATATTTTTCATTACTGTACGAGGATTTTCCCCAAGATATGACTGAAAACAAGCATATTTACTTAATGTTTAATACCTCTCAGGAGAAAGTACCTTAAAATAAGAGAAATTGCTGTATGCTTCAATGTGTACTTAGCACTGGCAATTGTATTGTTAGTTGAAAATCAACACATCAGAATTGCAGACAAATTATTATTCACTTCTCAGTTACAAAAATACAGCTGACAAAAATATCTTTTATTTTCAGTAGTGATAGAGTCATATAGGTTTGCGACGTACCTTATTGCCTGTGACCTGTTGTGGAAGAAGGAGCTTTGATAGGTTCTGTTGGGGTCTAGCAGTTAATAGCTGGGAATAGATAGTAGTTTAGTGTTCCTCTTTGTTCAAAAATATCCAGAATTGATGCATCCAGATTTTAAAAGCTTACAAGTTCAGGCTGGGATTAAATCAGAAAATTTTACAGAAAGGTAGTAATTCATGAGGAATCCTTTTATTTTAAAGAGAATATGGGCAGCAGCAATCACTGCCAGTTTTGGAAGCGTGTTTACCCTGATTTGGATTTCCTTGGAGAATAGGCGGTAGCTAATTGCAGTTCGTGGTGGCTGGATTCTCATTGTCCAGTAGGGCCCTGCCTTATTCCTAAATTAGGATTTTCTTGGGATTAGGGGGGGCAGTATTTCTCATACAGAAATACCATGCTGCTGAGAGCAGCATCTTAGCTAAAATATTTTAGATCTACTGTTAACTCCGTCAGTTTTGGCATATGTAAGTTAGTGTTCAATTCCTAGGAAATAGTTTGCAGTTTTAATATATTTTAATGCATTTCCTGAGTTGTAAGTGATTTAGTGAATGCCTAGGAGAATTATCTAAAACTTCCGATTTAATACGGTGGAATCAGATTTATTCATTTGTAGTTAACCTGAGTTGGACTAACGCATTGCATCTGATACCACACTGACTTGGTTATATTTAACTGACTTGGCCTGAAGACAGCTATAACTCTTTTCCGTTGCAAGATGAGACTTTCTGGAAGACCTCTAGGGCATTTTGTATTTACTGTGCTCTGTGCAGGCACGGTAGAGCACAGCTAGTTTGGGCGTCGTGGCGAAGGCCCGTTGCAAGCAGTTCCTCCGGTGGAGAAGCGATTCTTGATGCCAGCCGTAGGGGTGGGGTGTCGTGTCTCGTTGCCGCCTCGGAGGGGTTGCGGGCGGGAAGGGGCAGTCTCTTCTGTGAGGTTTGTTTGAAGCAATAACCGCTTTTGTGGCGAGAGCTCTGGCAGTAATGGTGTCCTGGCTACGTTCCAGGTAAAGGTGAATAAATTTTAATTAAGGTAAAGGCAACATGCAAAAAACATTTTGTATTCAGATTTGTACATCAAAACCTATAAAGTCACTACAGAATACAACCCATCTCAGGAGCCCCTATATTTTTTTCTAAACCTCCCAACTTCTATCCTTGCTTAGAAAAGTGGAAGAGAAATAAATTCAGATGAATTCCCCCAGATTTCAAGCCCCCAAACTGTCCCTTTTACTTGTTTATTTCCAAAAACGAAAAGAAATAGTTGCAAAAGTTTTAAAAAATAGCTTATACTATTGAATAATTTTATATTAAAACTAATATTAAAATACCTTCTCTCTTTTATTGTTCTAAAGAATGCCCAGAATGCTTCCTTACTCATGGGTGACCAAGTGCAGGCTGAAGAAATTATTGGGAGCAGGAGGAGAGAAAAATCCTTTGCCTCCCTTTACATTATTCTTTTCTTTGTCATAATTGCCTATTCTGTATTATTCTGTGTAAGTAATTGGATTATACATAGCTGTGATGAACACCCCCACACCCTGAAGCATTAACCTAAGTGCAGTAGCTGCTGAGGTTAAGAAAATATTTCTCAAATAAGTATTTTTATATTGTTAGTAATAGTGGTTGTCCATTCACGTGCTGGTTATTTTTATGTAGCAAGGGTAGATGAATTTTTAGTGTAATTCATTATAACAATTATTATGCTTCTATTACACAGCAGATATATATCATATAGCTAGATCACATATTTTGACTTGCGCAGAAGAACAGTGTATTTTGTTTTCACCAGTTATGAGAAATGTAAACCGTTCTTTTGTTGAAGAATCTTCAATTTTACTGTTTTAAGGTTTTGAATTGTATTCTGAAAAAGGATCAGACATGTCTGCTTTAAATTACTATGTTTAGTCTCTTAAAGAAGGCTTTCTCCTTTAGCTAGAAATCAGAATCTCTAGAGATGTTTTATTTCCTCCACTAACTATATTAAAAGCCATTCTAAGAAAAATAGCCAGTAAGCAGATATCAAGTTCAACGGCGAACTGTTTTTTTTTCCATAACTTTTAGATTAAATAAAAATTTTTGAGCAAATTTCACTGTGAAAACAAACTTGTTTTCATTCAGGTTGATATAAGCATGTCTCATGGAAAAACAAGTCTTTGGAAGATAAATATCCCCTTTTTTAACATCACATGATATCCAAGGTGGGAGTAGGGTTAAAAATATAGACAAGCAGTTGATGCCAAATGGTTTACTTCAGCATACTTTAAGAATCCTTCTGAATACTGAGATCATCAATATGTAGTAAAACATCCTTTCCCTTACCGTAACTGGGTACTTCTGAATTTCTCAGCGGCTGTAGCCTATTGGCATGGGACGAAATGAACTGGTGATACATGTAGACGAATTTGGCCATTTTTGTGCTATTAAAAAGAAATAAATAGTGATCTCCAAATTACTGAAAACACAAACACCTAGGAAGTAGATCTTAGCCTTTCAGGTTTGCTTCTATGTATTCATGACACAGAGTGAAAAATTAACACCTCTGTTGAAGCATAATTTCTGATTTTTGTTGTGCAAGTCAGCACCAGCTGTAATATCATAGGAAGCCTAAAGAGCAGGACTTAACTGCTGTCTTTTTTTTTATAAAACCTAATGATACATTTCTTATTAGTATGTGTCAGAAATCCTGTAAAAATGTTTTAACTATTAATTTTCCTTAGCATAATTTTTCTATCGGGCATTAAAAACAAGCACAGAAAGAGAATGCCAGCTATTGTGCACATAATATTTATAAAATTCAAATGTTCTTTTCCATAAGATAAATGCTTATGCCACTGTAAGAGATTCGCAAGGTATCTCACCTCCAAATTTGGAATACAGTTGAAATGTTTTATTAGTTATTCTGAATACCAAAGTTTTTTATACTCTACTTAGTATTTTGCCATTTTCATGTCTTATACTCTTTCAAATATTGTATTATCAGTTTAAAAAATCAAATAGTGATTTTGATATGGTACGATAAAATGTAGGTAAAATAGGAAATTTAAAATTACAGATGCACATGGCAAATCTTTAGGATAAATCTGAATATAGGATGAACCACCAGCACTCATATTTACAGCAGTAACTTGCTAAATAATATAACCTTTATATAATTGGAAGATGTAATTTTAAAATCATGTCTGACTTACAGTTTTATTTTATTACATTTATGTATATTATTATTTATATTTTGTCTTATTTTACTAAAACAAATTTAATTCTGGAATGCATTAAGAAAGTCATGCTCTATACTGGTGTTGTTTTATTAAATCCCAGTTGCCTGAAATTTCAGTTCAGGATTATTGTTCAAATTCTACTTTCTACTGGATTTTTTTTTATTAGCTTCACCCTTTTATGCAATTTGCTCAAAAATATGCACCAGCATTTATTATTTTATCTGTTAAAACATTGAACTTGACTGCAGTTCCTTGAATGTGTCTAAGTCATCCAGACTTCTAAGTAAATATAGGGTAACAATGGCTACTGATCATAAATAAATATCTGTAACATGCTCATTACTTTTGTCTGCCCTTTTTATTTAAATTTCCATTGTCATGTTCTGTCTTGGGTGATGACTGTTTACTGTCTGTTCTCTGTTGTCTGTTGAAATTTTCCATCATATAGGCAAAATGCAGGATGGGAATATGGAGAACAGCCAGAACAAAGGTAATCTTCTTTCATATTAAGCAGGTTGTGGATTTTATTTTTAGCATGTAGTTAGATTCTGTTGAAAAATAAAATGACAATTTGTAATTTTTGCCTATGTGTCCAAATGTCTCTATTGTTCAAACAGAACGTTTTAAAAAAAACCATAAAAGCTCTAGCAAAGAAATTGTAATTTATAGAATTTTAAGCGATAAGAATTTTAGGAGAGGAAAAGATCAGTGTTTCAAATAAGCCATTTATAGATGAGGCTTTCATGTCATGAAACTCATTTTGAATGCATTTTTCTTGTGCAAGTTGCTATGTATCGTGCATATGCTATGTATCGTTAGTGAATTTCTAGTCTCATTTTTGATGTCGTGTCATCTATGGCATTTAATGGCATTGTATAGAAATACTTTTATTTGCAGAAGATAAAGCAATAATAAAAGGAAATTTTAATGCAAGGAGGTTATTTAGCAATTGGAAAGCATATTATAAGGGTGAAAAATAGGAAGGTAACAATGTTAGATGTTTCTTATTTAATATATAACCTCAGGAAGAAATTGAAATAACTATTTCACTTCCTCTGAAGTGAATCTTGATTCCCTTTTCATTATGTGATGCACCAGCTATCATGTTTTTTTAGACTGTGTCAAATAAGTAAATTAGTAAACTATAACTTTCTCTCTTCTCAGATCATTTTAAAGATTTTACAGGTGATGGATCAGAAGCTGATTAGATAAACTCAGTTGTTTATGGTACAGAACTATTAAATAAAAAGGATACTGTGTGAATACGTTTTAATGTTAGGCAGACCTATTTGATTTCAAGATTAAATAAGCATAGCTTTATATAAACTGTTCATGAATGTCAAAACTGAGCAGATCTGTTTCATTTCATTCTGTTTAATTTTTCTCTGTTCTATACAAAACAGACATATACACATATATAAACCGGAATGTCATTGCTTTTAAAAAATCGTGTTTTTCTCTTTGATACTAAAATAAACTTTCCTCATATGAAAGCCTTCTTGCAAAAAAGGATGGTTTAACCTTTAAATTACATGTTTGTTTTTTATGGGAGAATGATGATATCTTCATCTGACCTGATGGTTAATTTACGTGAGCACTGAACGCTATGAAAACATTTCTGGTCTGGTGTTGTCTACAGGAGCGGTTCCCAAAGTATGGTCCTCTGGTCACTGAGGTGCCCATGAGGTCAGGAGAAGTGGCGCATGGTTCATCCATTGAACCACATTGCCTTTAAAATGGTTTAAGTAAAAGTGTGGTATTAAGGGTTCATTGTATGAGAAATACCAAAATTTAGGGAAATACAGACATTCGACTTGCTGAAAAATTTTAGAGCTGCTAGTCTAGAACATCCTGCAGTACTGCTGTACTGCTACTTGTCAAGTAATTTGCAAGACATGAAGGGTAATATATATGTGTATATGTATACTACAGAATGTCACTGGTAGTAAGGAAAGAATTCACAGCGTACATGGCACTTGGCGAACGGTGCGTTAGGTCTGCGTGCCCCCGCGCGTAGCGTGCCCAGGGGTGCCCATGTAGCTCTGAACCCTGCGGGGCCCCACGTGGGCGTCTGTCGACGGCGGGAGCGACGCGTCGCTCTGTGCATAGTTACCCTCATCTGCGTTGCAAGCCGCCCTCGAACGGGTGTTGCTGGCCGAACACGGTAAGTTTGAACACTAGGAGAAAAAAGAGTGAAGGTCGGTTTTGGAGTAACGCTTTTGTTCTGCGTTCCTAGCCAAGCAGCAGGACGGGGCTGCTGCCATGGAGATGCAGCCGCTGAAGAGCGCGGAAGGGGGAGAGGGAGATGACAAGGACAAGAAGAAAGCCAACATGCACAAGAAGGAGAAATCTGTCCTCCAGGGAAAGCTGACCAAGCTGGCAGTCCAGATAGGCAAAGCAGGTACAGCTGGATAACTCACCAGAGAGCAGTATGTTATACTAGGAGTGAACAGTTTAAAACAAATAATTCTGAAAACCAAAGGTGCTTTATTACAGCAGTGTTCGGAAAAGGGGCATCGCGGTACTGTTCTGAAGACAGTATGTGGTACTGAAGATCTTTTATCTTCTAAAACTCAGCTTTGAGTTGTTACTTTGGTTGTAATGAATATTGGAATCAAAATGAAATGTAACTTCTCATAGTTGATATTCCCAAGTATAGTAATTACGTGATACTTAATTTTCTTTCCCCCAGAAGTCCTGAGTGCACACATCCAGAAACTTCAATATCTTCTCAAAATGTCACTCAGATAGTATTGCCCTTTTATGGATTCTGAAATCATGCTATTCTTTCTTTAATCTCATATTCATGCCTGCTGTCCAAATATGACACCCTTCAACTTCCAACTTAATTTAAAAATGAGAGAAAAAAAAGAGTAGGAAAATTAAATCTTTAGTTAGCATGATGGGCCTGTGTAAAGTTTGTCTGGAACCACAAAGGGCCTTGAAAGCATCCCTCATTTGAGTTTCAGCAGTATCTCTTTGTATGGATTTGAATAACTTCCAGTTTGCTTATATCACCTGTACTTGATTTCAGAACTTTTTTTTGTTTTCACCTATTTGGTGATCTGATTTTGTTTGTTTTTTCCCCATTCCCTATCGTCATCTTAATTACTTTTAATCTTCTATATGTTTGTAATTTACCTGATGAGATGTTTATCCCTGAACAATTTTTTCCTCACTTAGGATATAAATTCCAGTTAGTTATCATATGGCAAATTCTGAATACTAGATGTGTTCAGTCCACCTGATCTGAATAAATATTTTATCTAGTTTTTTGAAGAGTAGCTTTCTGAAAGCGTGACTAAGAATGAATATGAAGGAGAAATCCAAGCATCTCTGAAATATTTCAGTCACAGAAATAGAGTGCTTTATCACCCATTTTCATTTAAACTTTATTGGTCACTCATCTGTATTTGCTACTAATCTGTATTTGCTACTTACCAAAAGTAGGACCAAAAAGCATTACATCCTGTTATTTACTGGCTATTAATAAATAATCTATTGACTATTGTATCCAGTAACATCTGGTCCCTACCATTATCAGTTACCCTTTTCCAAGTATAGGTAGAAAGTTAAGATCTTTCATAACGACATAATCATCAATTTCATTTTTCTAATAGCATTAAAGAGATCTTAATCCCTATCCAGATCTTTCACTGGGGCTTTACAACAGATTCCTAACTTTACGCCCATTGAATTTCCTTCATTTTTCTTTATCAGGCTTATTTTTACCCCTACTATTCCTTCTCTTCCCTTTGTAGTTGATTGGACTCAGTTGATCACGTAATCCCACGATGCTGTTTCTTTTTGCCTGAATAGTGTATGACGCTTAGAATCAAGGCTTATCATTTCTTTACTATCCAATTTCATGCTTTGCCCAGTTTCATATTCCTCAAGCTTCTCTTTTGTTACTTTCTGTACAACATTATGCACGGATGTAAAAATACTTCATTTCTCACCATCATTAATTTCTCAGACGTTCGTGATTTCTCATGTTCAGTGGTATTATGGAAGGCATGTGGATGCCTTCTAACTGTGCTGTGCCAAGCAATAGCAATTAAAATAATAGATCGCTGCCTCATTTGGTTTTACTTTGTAATTGGTGAATGTATGGGGATATCTGTGTCGTGATGAAGGTTCACCTATAAAACATTTCAATGGATTTTCCTTTATCTTCCGGCATTTACTGGTCTCCCTGACTCATCCGCTGCCAGCCAACCTTAGCATCCTTCAGCTTACCAATCTTTTTTAAACTTCAGCCCAGACACGAAATTCACAGCATCCCTCTTCTATTGTATGATCTCATTAGAGAGAAATGAATTTATTCTGAAATGCAGGCTTAACCTTTTCATAGAAGCCTGCCAAAGAGCAGTAAGTAATCACAGAAAGGCAAAACGTGTTCTGATGGAAACCAGTATTCGTCACTTGAACCCAGAAACAAAATTCTGGAGGGAGGACATTACCTTGGCAAAGTCTGTGTCATTGAAAGAGCATGTTTTGTGCCCTGGATCTTTCCTGAATTCTGTGAAACATTTAGTCTCTCTTCTGTAATACTGTCAGTGTTGCACCTCTCTTGGGCCACTCATCATAAAAACGTGCACTGTTTGCATACTTTCCCTTTGAAAAGGGAAAGCTTGGAAACACGAGCATTTATCAAATTATCTAGAATAAAAATTAAATAAATTCTGCGGGCAAATTCTGCAATATTGCCTCATCACTGTATACAACCAGATTTCTCAGTAGGGCTTTTCTAAAATATTTTACATAGCAAGATTAGCTACAGGAGATTCTTTTTTTCAAGCCCGTTAAGAAAAGCTTATTTAAAAAGAAAGATGAAGAAATAACTTGGTGTTTAAATATGTAGAGGCTAGTAATTTGTAACAGGCAGATAATAAAAGGATAGATAAATGTCATATTAGGCAAAGTACCCCAATAAGCTTGAAAAACTTAGCTTAAGCAATTGTAAAACTTGTATTAAACCAGAATGAGTCAAAACTTAAAATGGCAATGAGGCAGTGCTGAAAAATTAATGCAGTACCATGCAGGTGCCCTGCAGAATTCAGTGCTCTCTTATTCATTGGACTTCAATTTGAATGTATGTTTGTTTTAAATGTATTTATAGTAATATGTTTTTCTACTTGATAGAATTCATCATTATTGGTAGTGGTGATAACAATCTCATATGGACTAGGAAAATAACTTCATGTCAAATTCTAGTGTAGCTTTCAAATTGCACGTGTTATTAGTTGTTTGTGTTTTGCTTCACAGTAATTGATTATTTCTTTTTTCAGGTTTGGTGATGTCTGCCATCACTGTAATCATTTTGGTACTATATTTTGCCATTGACACCTTTGTGGTCAACAAGAAACAGTGGTTGCCTGAGTGCACGCCTGTCTACGTTCAGTATTTTGTTAAATTCTTCATTATTGGTGTTACGGTGCTTGTGGTTGCTGTTCCTGAGGGACTTCCACTTGCTGTCACTATTTCTCTTGCTTATTCTGTAAAGGTAAGAAACACTAAATATAATTATCAGAGAAAAATCCTTTTCAGTTGAGTTTGCTAGTGACTTCTTTAAATTTTATCAGGTTTCAGGAAAGTTGGCCTGTAAATCAATGTGATCAAAAAGTTAGTGAAACTCCTTTAATGTACAACTTTGCTTGATATTGAAAGTGTTTCTAACAGAAATGCTCAATATATATGCATGTTAATACATATCTTTGAAACTACACAGTGCAGAAATATCAAAAGATAGACATATCTACTTAGTTTACACAGCGATCAGGAATGTATTCAGCAGGTTTTATTAAGTGAATAGGTACAGTCTTATATAGAATAACTTAAAATTTGCTTGTGCAATAGTACAAAGTTTTGATGAGGATTTGTAGTCCTCAGGAACTTAATCCAGATAAATTAAAGTTTCACTAGAGCTTTTATGAGCTTTTCATAAATGAAGTTACAGTTGTTTGTAGCCAAATTTAATTACAAAATTAAAGAGGATTAAAACCCTGGAGTTGTAGATTACTCCCTTATCTATCTAACAGTTTTCTCAGAATAATTTAGTTTTCTAGTCAGATGTGCCTTATACAAATTTTTCATCTGAGATCTTAAAATGTTTATAAAGTTTGTTTCTATTCAGCATGTAAATAAATTAAAATAAGGATATCATGAAGGAATAACTTGATTTACATGTAGTCAAACATCATTACTATTAGAACAGAAGACCAGATCTCAAGTATGTGACTTTGTTAATAAAAATTGCTGCTGCTTTTTAGATATTTTCCCATTCTTCTATGTCCTTTGCCTAACATGCAGCAAACACATGAATATCCATACCTGTAGTATCAAACTGTAATACAGCATTGCCTACAACTGGTGGTATTGTGCCCTGTGAGCATAAGATACTGTTCTGGGAGTAAGGGTCAGGTGTTGGGGCCCAGGATTTTTTTAATATTGAAAAGGTATAAACAAGAATAGCGTATCTTTCAAGGGGAACCATGCATCTTTTGGAATGGAATAGTCTACTGTAGTGGGTTTTTGCAAGATCTGTAGTCCCTCTATATGCTGCAAGACAGCATACTGGAATTGGAATTGGTATTAAAAAAGTCTATTTGTCAGACTAGTTATTTCAGTATTAAAATAAAGAAATATGAATAGGCTTACAAGGTAATATCTCACAAACCATTCATATTCTTTGCATTTACAGACTTTGATCAAATAGGTAACTTACTTTACACTGCTAATTATGCTTGATCAGTCTCCATGTTTAGGGGCTTTAGCCAAAAAGAAAAATATAATGTTCAAAAGGAATACATATAATAATGCCACTATTGCCTAATATTTGATATAATAATAGTGCTTGAAACATCCTGTTTTCTTCAGAAATACCTTAGCTAATCCTTGCCATTCTAGCTATTTCTTAAAATGCATACATACTGCAAAAAATGAAGCAACTATGTCAGTTTGTGAAAGGGAAAATTATTTCAGGGATGGTCACTACTTGGTTGTCTTTAACTAGGGTTTGGATTATTGGCCTGGAGCATCCGAGCTGTGGCTTAGTGAGTATTACATTATAATGAACAAGGCTAAATATAAGCGTTTTCGCTTTTTCTAACTGATGTTTAAATTCTGTCAAAGCAAATCTTGAAGGTTTTTTCCTGTGCTTTTTCTCAGAAAATGATGAAGGATAACAATCTGGTCCGCCACTTAGACGCCTGTGAAACTATGGGTAACGCTACAGCCATCTGCTCCGACAAGACAGGGACCCTGACGACCAACCGGATGACAGTCGTGCAAGCCTACGTGGGTGACGTCCACTACAAGGAGATCCCGGACCCCGATTCGGTACCCGCCAAAACCCTCGAGCTGCTGGTTAATGCAATTGCTATCAACAGTGCTTATACTACAAAAATTCTGGTAAGTAGGCTTTTCCTGTCAATAAAATGAAACATGGCAGAAGGAGAGGCTTTTATTTTCTTTCTTCTTTTTTTTTTTTTTTAATTCTGGCACGTCCTGTGGTTGATCATGGATTGTTAATTACCACTGAGGTCCTCAAAATGAGAGCAGATGCTATAAAAATTACATATTTTATTTGTTTCTTTAAGAATAGAGATGTTCTTGTATGTACACGGCCATGTTATATTCTAAAAGATCTTGCTATTGTTAGGTTGGTAGGGTCCAGTCTGCATAAAGGTAACTTCGCTCACACGACTGGTTTTCACTGAGTCTTCATATATTGAGACTGCATGACTGAGGCTCTGCAATTAGTTCTTGAATAAGACTAATTGGATTGGTTGGATCAGTGAGATTAATGGTCTTTATTCATTCCAGGTTCAAGTGAATTGTCACCAGAGGTATTTTATTCCCTCTTCAAAGGAGGGAAAATGGGAAAAAACATGTTTGCTTGTGGCATTAGATTCTTCTATACAGAGCTGATTAAAGGGTCCAAAATTTTTGCAGTTCCAGTAGATTTGTTCTTTGAAAGGTCAAGTTTAATCTTAATATCATAGACCAAATGCAATTTCTAGCTTATGAATTTATGTATTGTCCTTTTTATAGATTTATACTGAGCTGAGTAACATGGTCAATGCATGCAGTTTACGTTGTTTTAAAAGCAGTTTTTCAAAACACGATGGCAAAAATCTGTTGGTGAAATACTAATGAGTGCTGATGCATTCATTTCTGTTTATTCTTGGTATGATTTTAGTAACACTGTACATATGTGGATATCAGTAGCAAGCAGTTTTTGGAAGAAGAGCGTTTAGAGAAACCTGACAGCAGTGTGCCAAGTGTGCTTTGCTGGATGCGACAAGGGCGTTTGGAAAGGAGCGCTCTCGAGGATGGTCACGTTGCTTAGCCAGAGTTAGTACCTGACGCCAAGGCACAACGTAGGCAGCCTTCGAAGGGTGGTTTGTGCTGTGATGCACCCGCTCTGCCCTTCTAATCGAAAGCTCCCTGGAAACGCGAACGCCAGGAGCCCGAGCCCTCCTGCACCGGGGCGACAGGGAACCGCGCGCCGCCTCCAGCAGCTCCTGCTGCCTTCCAGCTGCAGGCTGGTTCCCGGCTGAGCCCTGGGTCTTGTTCTGTCTTTTTCCTGTGGTCTGACTAGGCCAAAATCAACCAGGTTAGCTGCAATGACGGATGGACCTTCTGTTCTCAGGGTAAATGTTGTGTAAACTCAGGGTGCCTGTTTTATGGCGGTGGCTTTTAGAAAAATAACAGCAGGAATGTTTTGCTATTGTTGGAAAAGCCATGTTTTTATCAATCAGTGTAACAGTTGCTTGCTACTGGGGACAGGATCGTATCTTTTACGTTACCGTAATGTCATTGCAGTAAGGCTGGGGACTTTGTCCTGTAGGGAGTGAAATAGAATCAGACTCTGCCTCAACACACAGGCCGAGATTAAAATGAGGTAAAACAGGCAAGGCGGGATGCAGGGTAGTATAAATTTGTGTTTGCATAACCACGACAGCGGTGGTGCTAGTTACAGGCATCTGGCCTCAGCATCACTACGGAGCTCGGCTTTCGGAGGGATTTGCAGGAATGCCACCAATGCTGACGGTTTTCCTCATCCCTAAGGTGCCGCTTCGTTGGTATGTAAGCCCGGAGTGACTGGCGGAGCAAGAGTCTGTGTCCACTGCACTTCATTTGTTTTATATTTTTACTGTTGTTCATTTTGAATGCCTGAGGTTAAACAAAGCATTTCTGTTCGACTTCCATAGCAGTTCAGCCTCCCAGAATCTCAGAGTAATTTTAGGTTTTTGAATAAAGCATAGGAAGACATCAGACCGCTTTCAAAAGAGATATACCTGCAATATTGGATAAGTTTAATGTTCCCTCTTTCTCTTGGGCAATAGATTCATTTGACTGAAAAAATTTTGGGCGAGAATAGTTCAAAAATTTTGCTTTGGTCTCGGTACAATTTTGAATTTTTTCACTGTGGTTTGATTTCATTGCTTCTTATTGAAACGAACTGTGTGTGCCTATTAGTTGCTCTTTCACAATTTCAGTTCTACTTTAGTTCTCTGTAAAACAAATAAACTGGTGAAATCCTCTGGAAATCACCTTTGTTCTGGATGCCTAACATAACTGTTTGAACTTATCTGTGTAATATTAATGGTGATTATTTAGCTGTGACAAGAGCATCTTAAGGTCAAGCCTTGCAATATGGACCTTATGAGAAAAATACCACTGTTATCAGAAGAGTTAATTTTGTTCATTGATTATTGTTATAACAATCTTAAGTGTAAGGTGGAAGGTATTGTTCCACAGCCCTCATTAATTCTAGATCATAAATGAATTCACTAAAAACTGCGTAAGGGAGTTATTTCCCGGCTGAAGTGTACAGAATTATTTTTCTGGCTGCCAACAGTGAAGGCATACTTGTGCACTCATTCTTAGAGCATATTTAATCAAATTGTGAGTATTAGCTCAAACCCAAAGGGCATATAAGTGTTAGGTCACAAAGATTGAATTTTACATATTCTATTATTAGTTATCTAGTTATGCGTACACTGCAAATTGCACTTTGTATGAACTTATGTTCAGAGTGATCACATATGGGACCATAAAATTAGTCAAGATGCTCTGCTGAATGAGAAATGTTCCCTCTTGCATTATCTTTTGATTAAAGGGCAATTGAACCATTGATAAAAATATAAAAAGAAAATAATATAACTGCTTGGGATAAAAGGTATGAATTTCCCTGAGAAATTAAACAAATTATTCCAGCTGAACAATAGAGTCATTAAATCTAGCTCTCTGTAATGTTTTCCAAGGATGAAGTACTGGGTGAGCTGATTTAGCATTCCATTAGCTTCAGAGCAACTTTAATGCTGCTTTTATGCTGTTTTTGTGAGGCTGTTCTATAGAAAGCCTTTTTCCCCCAGTCTTAAAATTTTGGATAGCTTTCCCAAACAGAAGTAAAAATTACACTGCCTACACTTTTGCATGTAAGCTGAGGAGGACTGTAAAACACCTCTTACTCTGAAAACAGAATTTGCATTTTCCAAATACTTTGATTGCCCTTGGGGTTGGAAGTACCTTGATGCTGAATATCATGGGGCAAGAATGATACAGAGACTCCAGATAGCAAAATTAGTGATTGAACTCTTCTATCGAACTGTTATTTGCATAAATTCAGTCCTAATCAGGGAAGTATTTCTTCAAGCCTGCGGACAACCCTCAGAAGGCACAGATTACTTGCTGGATGGGTATAACACGCTCTTACTGAGAGGAGATCATGCCTGACTGATTTTCAGCACCACCTGAAGGACTCAGCTGAACCAGTTACTGTTCGGATCTAGCACAGGTATTTCATTTGGTACTTGACAGGAGCTGAGGGAGCAATAGAGCTGCCTGTGCCTGTATTAGGTGAATATCTGGATCTACATCAGGAGGACGGTTTTCCATTCTGATTATTCAATTCTGAGGATCTGGAGTATCATTTACTGCATTTGCATAGTACGTAGCAGAAGGCAGGGGCACTTTAACTGAGGATATGGAAAGAAAAAAAAGAGAGATCTCACAGAGCAGTGCAGAACATTCACTCCCCTCCATACGCTTCTGCCAAAATATGAAATGGAGTAAAAATACATTAGTCTATATGCTAGTCAATATGTTAGCCTACTAATGAATGTGTCCACCTTGTAAAACCTTTTGAAGAAGGGCTGTATGGGACAAAGAAAAAAGGGGCAGATGAAGCAAAAAGAAAAAAAAAAGACAACTTTATTGCCACCAGAAAAAAATAAAAAGCAACACATTTCCCGATGGAACTACAGCATCTGCGTATGACAGTGAAACATCTATCTAAGAAATCAGTGGAGTTGCCCAGATTGTTGCTGGCACCCAACTTCCAGGCACGTTCTCAGCAGAGCCCTCGGTTACGCTCTCTGCATTAATGCCCTTCACGCGCACTCACCGTCCCTCGAAAGGTGCCGGGGTCGGGTTCAAGGGCCCCAGATATGCCCTGCGCTGAAGGTCACCACGAGCTTCTCTGAGAAGGGTTTCAGTTAGGGGAAGAGGGGTCCTGAGAACATAGACTGACTGCAGGGGGACGTGGAGCTGTAACAGGCTCAGCCAGTAAGACTAGGAGAGAAAAGAAGGTGTTAATTCACCTAACTGCTTTTTGCAGTTACTTTTTCCAGAATATGTAATGAAAGATTTTGTGAAAATAAGTGGAACTAAATTTTTAACTTTATTATAGTGAAAGCAGTTCAAGAGATTTTTGGCATATAATTTTATTGTTAAGAATAAATAGAGTCACTTTCTCTTGACTGATTGTGTGATGCAGAAATGCAGGAATGAACGCACCTCATCCTATCGTGGAGCGGTGCAGAGGGGCTGGCAGAACGGGTAGGTAACCTGTAAGATAAGAACCGTCAGAAAAAATTACCTTCTACAATGGTGAAATGGTAAAAGTAATTGAAAATAAGGTCTTAGCACAATAGCTGCTTTGCAGGAATAGATGAAAACTTCATGTATGTATTGGGAACACAGATGTGGTAGCCAAGCAAATGGTTCTTTATATTTGTGAAGAATATATTTGCATCCAAAAGTAGTAGCTAACTGGGTTGCAGGGAGAAGTTATTTTTACTGTCAGAAATGGTCTTAAATGAGTTGTGCTAAGTGCAAAATGTATTCCTCTTTTACAGGATTAAAAAAAAATGTAAAGGCTTTAGGTTTCATTTATCAACTACTTGAATTTGGCTTGTCTATTTATTCTTTTTTTAATCAGAGAAAAAAATGTCTCAAGCATAATATATAAATACATACTATTTAGCCATTCCATTCTTATTTCCTTTTAATTTTCATAATTTCATCACTTCCAATACAGTTAAATGTTCTTGGAAGCTTTAAAGTTATTTTGGGGAATATAGAGTATTGAAAGAGGAGGATACGTTTATGGGTAATCTGGAAGTTTCCTACTGAATCACCTAAAGCCTTGGGAAGTATATTGGTTTGTGGGGTTTTCCTTGTATTTTCCAGTGAGTGAAAAGAGGATGGAAAATGTCATCTCTTTTCAACGGTAGTTGCTTTCCACTCTCTAGTTGTTGTCAGGCAGAGCATTGACCTTTTCTTTGTGAGTGTGTGTGTGTGTGTGTGTGTGTGTGTGTGTGTGTTTTATGAAGTCTTGTTCTCAAAAAGGAATGGGAGAAGATGACCATAGCTGTTTAGGAAAGACTGTTTATTTCCACAGAGTAAAATGGGCTGGGGTAATTAACAGGTCAGATCATTTCCTCACAAAGCTCAAAATCCGATAGATGAGAGAGTACCATCCCTCTCAACAGAAGACCATCAGAAGTTGTATTTCCTGAGGCAACAGCAAAAGATCCCATGTTTTATTGTAGCAGCCTGCCAAGGGCAATCATGCTAAATGAACCTGCTATCGGATCTGAGCAGAATTGTCTTTATTTGGAGAAGAACCATAAGAACATAGCTTTTATTTTCCAAAATACATTTTCAGTTATTTTGGTAGTCGAAATGGGAAAGATGTTTTTATTCTCAGTTATGGTGGTCATAAAACCTATTCTCAAGCTGTTGTTTCTCATGTTAAAAGGCAGATAAAATTACCATTTGTTTTTAATGTACATGAAGGTGCAGGTCCGCTCTTATTTTATCCAGGTAAGTTCACCCATCACTGCTAACAATGTTCCAAGTTAAAATAGATACATGTGAAAAAATGAGGGCAGAAATGGGGACAGAAATAGTAAAAGAAAAAAAAAAGTTTGAGGCAAGCTTTCGTTTACGTTAATATTAAATGACAACCAAAGTAAATGGGTTGGCCTGAATTCTATTTTTTTCTTCCATAGTTCCCTATCATTAACATTAAGCAGCACATAGAAGTAGCAGTCCCAGTTGTTGACTTGGAGAAGTCTGTGAAAACGGTAAGTCATTTATCAGGCAGGAGGTCCAGCTGTCAGTCAAGCTTGACTGGTCTATAAGTAAGCAGGTCACCTTTGGGGAAGAAATGGCAGGTGGAGACGGAACGAGTACTACAGAAAGCAGAATGTCACAGTGAGGGCACGCGACTGGAAAAAAGGTGAAACTGGAGCAGAACGCGGAAAGATGGCTAGAGCCTGACAGCAGCAGAAATGTCACGTGCTCTGCGTAGCACGATGTGCTCCCACTTGCAGGCCCTGTCTTACCACGTCACGTTCTCGCCACACGGATGCAGGTTTTGTCCACAGGGAGGTTGGCGCTAGTAATTCTGGAATGGTTTGGGTTAATTTTGGTGAGAATTTTGGAATGGTTTGAGTTAATTTTGGTGAGAATTTGAGCAGAGGCCGTCCTTCATAATGGTTTTCTTTCCTCTGCTTTCTTTCCTCGGGCAATGCACAAAAATACCTTCCAACCTTAGATTGTGTGTCAAGATTTCCGTGACTTGTGTTTTCAGGCTGAGCAGGATGGGTCGGAGGAGGAATGCTATTTGACTGCCATTCTTATGTAAGGGCAGATCTGTGGAAGGCTTAGCCTTGCATAATCCTGGAAATCAGTAAACAAAGGGAAACTTATCTGGGATGAATTTTTCAGCTTAGCCAGTGTAATGGCTTGCTGCCAGTGTCATCTGGCTTTGGATGAGACAAGGAAACAGGAACAAGTCTGAATCATCTTCCCGCGCTGTCATTATGGAATACGCTTGGAATGAAAAAATCCCCTACTTCTACTGTACTCAAAGTGGTCCAGAAAAAGCGCAGAAAAATGTACAAAGGGGAGAATCCTGCACTGGCAGGGTGATGAACTGATGCAGGATTTCAACAATTCTAGTTTTGCACTGTTCGGAAAAGAGCAAGTGTATGTGCGTGAACTCCTGAAGCTCTGCTCCAGGTTTTACAGCTTGTGTTCTGCGATATTAGAGGTACAATAAATTAGCAAATATATGATATGAGGAGAAACACAGAGGAAACCCTTTGCTGAAAATCTGGAAAAACCCTCATGATATTTAGCTTGTTTTAGGGTAGCAGGATTCAAATCAATAGGCCTGGATTTAGTCAAGTAATTTGAGGCTAATACTATAAATTTTTCCTTGGCTGTTTTTAGTGAGTTGGCGTAGCAATAAACTTTGCAAATTGTGTATATTCTTGGTTTTGAAGTGCTCATCAGATGATGTCTAGGCATTAGAATATTGTCTGAAGCATTTTTTGCATAAAATGATGCATAATTCTGTTCTAAAATTTCCAGTGGCATTTCCGTGTTACTTACACCTGATTTATTCATAAAATTGAGATTTAGGTCCCGTTGTGTATCATTGGCCCTACTGATCAAGGCACACATGAAGCTGAAGAAAAGACAGGATTAATTTGTTGTGCTGTTAACATACAGGTTCGACTCTCTGACTAAATGGTGCATTTGATCCATTTAAAATTCACCTCAAGGTTAATGCCAGTCCCACTAATGACACTGCAAATAGAAATAAAACATAACATCACTTAGGCAAAGTCACTTCTGAGATAGCAGTGGCAGTGACTGTATCTTGCAGGAGTGTAAATATGCCGCATAACAGTGATTGGGATTGGGGAAATAAGGAAAGCAAATATTATTACATATCATAAGTTTTTTGGGTTTTTTGTAAAAGACAGGGAGTTTCTCATTTTTTAGAGAAATTTGCCTTTCTGGCTAGGTTGCACAGTACCCTATTTCCATCTGAAGCATGACATTCGCTTTTCTGGGTCTTTGGGCTTTTTGTCTATGTATTTCAGTCCCACTGCTTAGGCCATGAAACCTCTTTCCAGCTCGACCCAGTCCTTCCCACCCCATTTCCAAACGAGTATTTTACAAATGCAGCGTACTGTGAAATTTCCTTTGCTCAAAGCCTTCCTTGAAACACAGAATGGTCTGACTACTATAAAGAATAGATTAACAGGATAATAACTAAGGATAGATATTGTTGTAAAATAATATTTTAGGAAGCAATGAAGCAGATTTATTTGGTTTCAAAACTGCTGATACAGGGCTTCAACTCAACACTTGTTCTATGTATGCTGATGGACTGTATGGCCATAAAGCTGGTATCTATTAGAAGAGGAATTTAATTTGAATTTGAATTGCCATTTGCTTTATTTCCAACATTTCTGGAATGTCTCTATTAGAAATCAACATGATACTAAATAGGAAAATACAGGATGGTAAAAACTGAAAACAAACTTCTGAGAAATATGGAAAATATTTTTTTCAGTTAGCTCTAGCAGTGTTTTGTTTTCCTTTATAAATACATATGTATATCTGTGTCTCTATGTCTTGCTCAAATTTCTCTTATTTATTTAACGTAAGAGTTGGTATAGTCAGAGCTTTGAGACCTGAAGTGACAAACTGAATTCTAAAAATCTCTAATTTTTATGAGAGTTTTTACTTAATAGGCAATCTGTTGCAGGTAAATTTATTTCCTTATCTCAATTTTTATATTTCATTCACAGGATATTGAACAATTATGTAATGGAGGTATATAGTATATATGGGACCAGATGATGGGACCAGAAAATGCAGGCCAAAGTATCTCTCTATATATTTATTTCCAGCAAGGCAATCATCACAAAAAAATGAAATTCCTCTTTTTTCCTTTAAAAATTTTTCATAATGTATTTGCTAAGCTTTTTCTCAGAATAATCTAGGCAAGAAAAAGACAGCCTATAATGTGCATATTATTTACTGTGTAAATAATAATTACAGTGGTGGCAATAGATGATTTAGTTAACCGTCCCTGCCTGCAGGAATGGTAATTAGCAGAGAGTAGTGATCTTCACACATGGCTTGCCATTGAGGTTTTATATAATGAGAGGTACAAATATAGCTGTTAGTTGTCACTAAAATAGCTACTGCGCTACTAATTGAAGTAAGTCTGTTTAGAAGAGATTACGTGAGCGGGTAAAGCCTGGGACATGCTGCTCTCCCAGTCCGGGTTTTCCCTGCGGTCTGAGCGCAGGGGCTGTGTCTCCGGGGCAGGAGGCAGTTTTGATGAAGGCTCCTCTTCCCGGGGCGGCGCGGTGTCCGCGGGGGACGTGGCACCGGCCACCCCAAAGCTGGGGCAGCCGTCTGTGGAAGGGGTGGTGGCGGCAGGCCGGGATTAGGGAGCGGGGTCGCAGCCGCACTACCCTGTTGTCTGCTGCTGATGTTGCTGAGCCGGCCGGGAAGAGCCGTGCTGTCTGCCTGCAGGCCATCCGAGGCAGGACAGGTTTCCCCATGGTAGGTGAGGAACGCGGGAGGTGGAGGAGGCGAGATTAACGCTCTCAGGTAGAGCTGGTTGTTTCCCTGAAGTTTCATTATCCAGTAAACTAGAGTTGTAAATGAAGCTGGCAGCGGGAGGACCGCAGCTCCTGACAGCTCTTTTCCTTAATCCCCACTCTCCAGTAGAGCTGTCAGAGAAAGGGATGGGGGTCCCGCTCCGCGGCAGGTGAAGAAGAGTGGTGGGAAGAGAAGATGGATGAGCAAGATAATCCTGCATCGTTGTACACAGCCTGACAAATGATTCTCACATTAGCTACGAAAGTTTATGATCCAGTTAAATCCTAATTCTTTATTTGCTTTCTTAACTTCATGTTATAGAAAACAAAGATAAAAAAAGCTTCTTCAGACTGGCCCATAGCTTTGCATTCACGCTTCGGTAACTGTGGAATCCATTCACTCCTGTTGGTACCGCCAGAAGTCTGCGACCACGGCTGGCAGTCTCCCACAAACTTTTTAGGGACCATAATACCATTTACCGTGGTTTTTTTCTGCTTGCTTGTATGAAAATGAGTAAATTAATTTTTAAACTTGCTATGACACAACAAGTGTTTTCCAGACTACTTTTGCATAGGATTTTCTGTCATTTATGCTACTTTAAGTGCTTCTTTTCCACTCATCTTGGACCGGTGCAAGAGGGATCACTTATAAGGGTAACTGCCAGCTCTTTGCAAATATGCCTTTAGAATTTGCCTTTCCTGAGCATTTCCAAAGCATTTTCATCTAGATGTATAAACATTGTTCATAGATGTCTGATCATTTTTCTTTTTTTTAATAAAATGAGTTGATATAAAGAATAATTTTAATACATACTTCTTTTAATGCCCATGATGCCCTACTGAGATAAAGTTGTGATACTTTGGAGCTAATTTGATTGATAGGGTGGTTAGAGTTTGATGCTAACAAAAACTCATGGGGGATATTATCAGGGAGCAGGTTTTCTTGATGGGAGCTTTTGTTTTTACATGAATGGGTGTAAACCACTTACTTCAGGTACATCTGTTTTAATATGGGTTTTCTTTGTGTTCTGTATGGTTCAGGGAGATAATAATTTCAAATATGATAATTTAATACCATTTTTACTTAAAAGTGGCTTTAAAAAGCAGAATGTGGACGATGAATCACCTCATAATGTTGCATAATGGAATAGGGCATTAATTTTGTTCAATTTGTATATGCATAGTTTGTAAATCATATACTTCATAGTTTGTAAGAATTTTTCTCTGAGCGTGAGATTTCTCTGAAGAAAGGTACATTGAAGTACAACAGATGAGCAATATAGTTTGTGCTAGAAACCATCTCGCTAATTTTAGAGCAATAAATTTGCGGGAGTTACCTTGTAGACTTGAAAACACTTTAAATTGATGTGGCATTGTTATTCTTTGTGAGCAAAACGGCACTTAATAAGGTTTATTCTAATTTTGTTAATGTAAGCAAAAGATTTCTTTTTTGTTTTCCCTCTTTTGAGGCACAGTTAGTCCTAGAAAGTTGGTGTTAAATATATACAAAGCAAAAATGATACTTCAAATCCCAGTTCCCGCTTTCTTCTGCAGGGAGCCCCTAGTACTAATCTTTCTTTCAAGCTTCCAGTCTCTTCCTCTTGCTCATCAAACTCTTGGCCCCTCTGCACTCCAGTCAATCATATTTCGGTGGTATTTACAAGTGACTATGGGATGCTGTCCAAAAACGATGGCCTTCGTGCTTTCAGTGATGGTGCCAGATATGCCTGAGAAACCTCCGGGAGAGATGGAGTCTAGGGAATTGTAACTACAGATTCTGCACAAACTCCCCTGAGCGCTGATTTCTCAAGGGCATATGGCTTTGATGGAGCTGATTTCTCAAGGGCATATGACTCTGATGGACTTTCACAAAAATAGCAGAAGGTGTCCCTTACATAAAATCCTTTTCCCAGCCAGAGTCTTGCAGAGGAAATTCTGAAAGCTTTCAAAGGAAAGGTTTCCAGAATATTTTGACATAGTCAAAACTGTACTGTTCCCTAGCATCATTCCAAGAAGTGACAGACCTGTTTTGGCAGACACCTAGCATGGAAAAGTTAAGCTTCTAGACGGAAGTCTTAAAATTTCAGGATAACTTGACCTGTCGGAACTGCTGCCAACATGTCTCTTGTGCGTGCATACACCCAACGCACAGCGAGAGCAGGGGCGTGTGCCTGGCTACTGGCAGGCCTTTGCAGAGGCACTGGCACACCTCCATTGAGAACTGTGAGCTAGTGCTGGTCAGCAGATGTATCTCATGGTGCAGGATACTAAATGAAATGTAGAGCATGTTAAAATGTTCCCTTGTGCATTTCTTCTGCCATCATTTTTCTGGTGTTCATCTTACTCAGTTAAGTTCCTTTACATTTCTCTTCACTACAGAGGAGAAGCATTGACAGTCCTCAGTGCTGGTGTGCAATGGTTGTATATCCCAGTAATACTTTGGAGAGGTGAGAGATGAGTTTTCCTAGGAGAATTTTCCTATAAAGGACAGGATATTCAACCTCACCATCATTCCTGTCCCATTTTCCTTCTGAATGAATAATCAGATAAAAATTGGCTGCAGTCTCCCTCTGCTACTCTGCCTAGCAAAGGCATCACTCTTACTATCCTGACAAGGAGAGGGACTGGCCAGAGGACTAAATTTATAATCATCATGGACGTTACTCCATCAATCATGCAAGAAATTCACTCTCAGAAAATATTAGATAAACATTGCTATAACATATTATAAGCACTTGAGTTCATGTATTTGCTTCACAAAAAAAAAAACTTATTTAAGCAAAACCAATTTAAAAATAATTTCAACTGATACATGCTAGTAGAAACTTAAAGAAGCAGAGTACTCTCTGTATAATATGTATTGAAATACATACAATACAGCCTTTTCCTTGCTCTGGAAATGAGTACCATTGACAGAGAAGATACAATCACTAGCTTGAGTTAAGTGATAAAACTTCCTCATATGTTTCATGTGGCTAGATTTGCTTTACATTTACTAATTTAGTGCCATAAACTGTACACATTGTTTTTACTGCAACCAGAAAGGCAATGAGCAATAAATCTGATTTTTTGTTTGGTTTGGTGTTTCTAGTAATTTAATTTTCATGTTCAGATATAACCAAAAGCCAGAAGTAGAAAATCCTAAGTATTGACGAGGTTTGTGCAAATGAAAACTGTATGCACAGATCAGCTGCCAGTAAATATTGCTGTTTCTTTTGTTGAGATTCAAGCCTTTGATGTGCACAAATAAAGGCCATGCGTTTTCTATTTAGTTATTTAAGGTGATGACTAAATTCTTGTACAGTATGATCATTATCACAGCTCTCTAATACAGAGTTTTCAAGTAGGGATACTGTTGCTTTTTCAGTTGCTTAGCCTAAAATGTTGATTTAGTGTCTACAGAACACTACAAGCTTTTCTTCTTTCCAGTTCAAATTAGTAAAAGACATGGAGAAAATCATGCAAATTAAAATAAAAATTGGTATATTTAGATAACACATAATAGATGGCGTGGATTTTATGACATTGTGGTTGAAAACCAAATACAGTGGATAGTAGAGAGCATGGACGAGATGTGCTTTGGTCTAGTACTAGAGGTCTTTTCAAAAAGCTTGATTAATTTTGATTAAAAGAGTTTACTAGTTAATATAAAGGGAAGAATATTACGTAACTGGAATTTCAATAACGTCACTTTCAGAAGTGTTGCGTGAGGTTCTCATAGGGAACCTTGGAGAGAGAAAGTCTTGAGATGGCAGGGAGAAAATGGTTCGCTATGGCATGTACCTGAACCGGAATGAGTGACTTGACGGACTTCTCCCAAATGCACAACTGCTAGTTAGAAGCTTAACTTTTCTGTGATAAGTGTCTGCCAGAACAGGTCTGTCAATAAAGAAAAATGTATCCCTCCTTCCTCAAATCTAAAAGATGAGGTCTCAGCCGTAAAGCAGATACATCAATGCTTTTAATGTTTGCAAAAACATATAAAGCCCAGTATTGGTTCTAATGTGGAAATACACTTATTAAACTGCAAGGATTACCTTGAAATTTAAGTTTTACCATCTGATCAACTCAGCATTATGCATTTTGTCTCCTGCCTCTATTTTCCGTGTCTGCAACATGTATGAAGCCAGTCTGATATCTGCATGCCATAAAACCTCAGTTTAATAGATCTAAAACAAGGTAGCAGATGTTCTCCTGTCATTATGGAGGCACCAATTACAATTCTACAATTAAGTGCAATTTCTCTTTTGCACTTAAAGCAGAAGGTTCAACTTGTTTGTCATGCATGGAACTATAGCAAGCTTTTCCCAAATGTCCAGGGCAAATTATCAGAGAAGTTACGAGATTTGTTAATCTGTTCTTAATTTTAATCAATTTTGGTTTAGAAAGGGTGCATCTGTCAGCCTGGTCTGTGTTTTAAAAATATTCTTAATTGGGGAGAAACATATCCTTGTGGGTTTTTTTGTTTTAATAGTTAGTATTAACTTAAACCTTGTACTTAAAGACATTTGGTTGTTAATTAAAGTAAGTTAATAACAATTATTGTGTCTTTATTTTGATTATATAGGTTGCTTGTCAACAGTTCTTGTTGCACTTGGACAAAGCTGGAATGGCATTAGTATAAATCTAATTGGCTGTTCCCTGTGAGTGTTACTATGCAAAAGGATAAGGGTGGAGTTTTTTAGCATTTCAAGTTTGGAAATCAAATGTATTTTAAAATTTGAAAGGCAAATTGTCATTAAATGATAATATATTATGCACAAAATGTGTGAATGAGTTTGATCAGTAACAAGAGGAAAGTCACTTCATCCTGACAAATGACAAATATTATATCTTGTAGTATAATATTTGGAGACTATTTGGGGGGAAAGTGTAGAGAAAAATGTGTCTGTAAGATTCAATTTAATATAATCTAGAAACACCGAGGCTGGAGCATCCTAACTATAACCGCATGATTATTCAGGGGTGTCAAAGCAAGGCACAGTCCATTCTTTGGGCCTGTACCTTTGTTTAAATTTAAACTCAGCTCTAAATTGTCATAGTGGGGGATGCAGAGTTTTTGAAAAATCATTTTCATCTTTTATATTAAAAGACATCCAACCTTCTGTTTTAGCTATTTTTATCTTGAAATGTATTTATTAAAAAGTTAAGAAGGCTTATACTAGAGAACTAAAATGAAGGGAGAAAAGGAAAAGGAATAACTCTTGGGGCACATATTTTGATCACAGAGTTGCTAATAAATTATGATGTGTGAACAACGTATATGTCTATGTTTCGTTCCTCAGAAATAAATGTTTGGTTGCACGTGAGGACTTTATGAAAAGGTACTGTTAATTTCAAAAAGTAATCAGTTAATCTTTACATAATTTGAAACCAGAAGACCTTGCTCTGGGCCCAATTAAATTAATTAGATAGCTAAATGTAGTTAAATTTAGCTTAGTTAACTACTTCAAATATTGCTTCTACTATAGATATCCCACTTATTATTTCTCTAGTTGTGAAGCTGAAGGAAATAGAAAATTGTGTCCTAATTAGTGCTAACAAGTTCTTCATTTTTAAAATTAGTCTTCTCACATAAACACTGCAAATTGCTTAGGTGCGCCTACATTTTGCATGTCTGAATATTTATGTAGAGACAATATAAATGTTTTGTCTGTATTTTTAACTTGCATTTTTTGTGGTTGAGAGAAAGTTGTCACACTGATGAAGTATGGACCAGGAAAGTGGACAGTGAGGTGGGCTGAAAGCTGGCTGAACTGCTGGGGTCAAAGTGTTGTGGTCATCGGCATGAAGCCCAGCTGGAGGTCAGTCGCAGGTGGTGAGCCCCAGGGGCTGATACTGGGGCCGATACCATTTAACATTTTAGTTTATGGCCTGGGTGATGGGACAGAGCGCATCCTCATCAAATTTGCAGACAACAGAAAATGGGGAGGAGTGGCTGATACCCCAGAGGGCCGTGCTGCCTTTCAGAGGGACCTCGACAGGCTGGAGAGATGGGCAGAGAAGAACCTCCTGGAGTTCAATACAGGGAAGGGCAGAGTCCTGCCCCAGGGAGAAATAACCCCAGGCACCAGTACAGACTGGGGGCTGACCTGCTGGGAAGCAGCTCTGCGGAGAAGGGCTGGGGGTCCTGGTGGACATGTTGACCATGAGCCGGCAATGTGCCCCTGTGGCAAAGGCCAGTGGCATCCTGGGCTGCATTAGGAAACGCGTTGCCAGCAGGTCGAGGGAGGTGAGCTTCCCCTTCCGCTCAGCCCTGGTGAGGCCACAGCTGGAGTGCTGAGTCCAGTGCTGGGCTCCCCAGTATGAGAGACGTGGAGCTACTGGAGTGAGTCCAGTGGAGGGCTACTGAGCTGAGAGAGCTGGGGCTGTTCAGCCTGGAGAAGAGAAGGCTCAAGGGGGATCTTATCAGTGTGTATAAATACCTGATGGGAGGCAATAAAGACGACCAAGCCAGACTCTTTTCAGTGGTGTCCAGTGACAGGGCAAGAGGCAATGAGCACAAATTGAAATACAGGAAATGCTATTTAAACATAAGAAGAATTACTCTGAGGGTGATTGAGCACTGGAGCAGGTTGCCCAGAGAGGTTGTGGAGTCTCCTTCCTTGAGATATTCAAAACCTGACTGGACATGGTCCAGATCAACCTGTTCTAGCTGACCCTGGTCTGAGCAGGAAGATTGGACTACATGGACTCCACAGCTCTCTTCTGGACTCAATTATTCTGTAATTCTGTGAAAATGTGTACAGGACTATCATATAGCTATTTTTCTCTTCTGTAGCATTTTTGGCCATATATTTTTATTATTCAATATTATTCAGTAAGAATCAAAAGTAAATTCATTTGTAAATTTTAAAGGGTTTTTAAATTATTTACTGTTAATATTAAGGGCAAAGTATTTGCTCTTTTTGTATGTAATAAATAGGTAACTATCAGCCAGACAGGAAGTGGAGATGGTAACACCAGCCTTTGTCTGTTCTTCATGCACGGTTTCTTCTTCTTTCGTAATCACTCTCGTGGGAATTTACGGATAGTATCATTTTTTCCCTGTTCCTGTTACGTGAGCTGAAACAAGGACAGGTCCGAACTCACTGAGCCACATCACTGCTGCTCGCTTAGCTGTGCCATGTTGATAGGAAATGTCACACCGCTACATTATATAGCTACAACTAGCTCCTTTTTATGATTGCTTTGCTGCTGTTCAAGGCAACAAGAGATGTTGCAATATGCGGTTTTTATATAATGTTATGTCTGAATAGCCTGTATTCATCTCAAGTGCTAGCAGTGGGAATTGCATTGTACCATGGTATTGCATTAGTTAAATACATTGTTCCATCTTTTTCAGGTCTGTCTTTAGGGAATGGGGAAAATATTAAATAATCATAACCTAATCTGACACAGAAAGCCTGGCTCCAAATATTCTCTTAACTGTCACAGTATATCTAATTATGCCAGCTGTACCTACATAATTCCATCATACTGGCTATTGTACAAATATATTGTGTTTTACTTCCTGTGCAGTAATGAGTTAAAAATTCTCGTTACCAATTTCCTAGGCAATTTGAGCAGCTCTGATAGTTCAATGGTTGTTGAGTAACTAAGTCTGAATAGAGTAGTTGCTTGCTAATTAAAGAAGTTAGGTTCGCTGGCCAAAGGCAGTAGCTTCACAGTATAAGCAAAGCTTGGCTTATGGCTTTAGCAACTTGAACTGCAGGCCAGCTGGGTTCCTGACTGGGGCTCGACACGCAGTACAAATATGCCTTGAGACTACGATTTTGCTGTAGCACAGAGGTCTGCGTGATGTGGGACCGCTCTGCGTTCACCATGCGGTAATCGGGGCCGCGCAGCGGTAGCTCCAGCAGGGGAAAGGCAGCCCCACCGGCCACTAACTTTAAGTAGTAACTCACCAATGTATAACCTTATTATTAAACTATGTCAACATTTACATTTCCAACTTAGTCTTCAGACTTGGTATCTTTGGAGAGTGCTGAACTGTTTTGCAAGTGCTTTTGGGTGGCCGTCTGCAGTGCAGCAGACGTCATTGCATCGGTTGTATTTGGTTCACATGCTCATCGCTGTCTCCCCCAGTCACAGCAGCTGGAACTGAAATTCGGGAGAGCAGCGTGATTTTAATTAAATTGGAAACCATTAAGGTTGCCAGCCAGCAGGATATGGCTTAAGTGCAACAGCTTTAAATACAGGTCATGGGCTGGAATTGCCATTCTTGGACAGTATTGTACTAGCTCTTTTCTTCTAAAGGAATGCAAGGCTTCAGAAAAATAAGGAAGAAAGTCTGTTGAAAACATTATTAATTTAGGCAGAAATTTAAGTTTAAATAATTTTTTTCTCTTTAAAATTTCTTATTTTCAACTTGGGGCCTGAAGAAGAAGGGAGAAAAGGGACTGGTGAACAAGGATTGTATAAATTTTAAAGGGAGTTCTTTTTTTCCTTTTTTTGTTAAGACTAGTAATTTGGTAGCAGCAAACATAAACAAGATTGCTCTGGGGATGTCTGCAATTTAATTAGAAGCTCATGTGGGAGAACTCTGATTTAGGTCTGTGCATAATGGAGATAACCTTAGCTCTCCTTCAGTGTGTCGACACTGACTGCTACGGCAGTATGTGCTGTGGATAACAGCTTTAAGCCAGTCAGCTGGGAGGGCTGCAGCAAATGAAATCAGGAGATATATTTGAACAGATCTTGAATGCGTATCAGTTACACCAGCTAACAAATCAGTGTGTGTCAGTGAGGGTTTGGAATATGTTGCCTTGACTTTGATCAGCTTGGGACAGTGACTGCTGATGCCATGAGTAAATAGTGAAACCTGGAGGTGACTTATTCCGTGCACACTCTTCCAGCGAGAAATGGACCTGATGTGGATGTTAGGGTTTTGTGGAAGATGAGGAAGATTAGTGAGCAACTGTAAAGCAAAAGGAATTACCTGCTGTTCCTCCATTTCCAGTCCTCTCAGAATAGAAATCTGGGACATGGTCAATATATGACAGGAGAGGTGAAATTTTAGATTTAATTTTTATTTTTATATATATATGTGTTTATGTATATATGTATATAAAATCCATTTATTAGTTTCCTCTCCTCCTTTTATACTTATCCTATGCTAAAGAATGTGATATACAGATGAGCTGTACTACCATTCCTCAAAACATATTTCATGCCACCCTGCAATTATTTTCTGGCTTCTGTACATCCCTGTGTTTTACTGTCGTGTAGTGTATGAAACATAAATCCTCTTACATGGAGAAAACTGATGGCCAGCCTTTGTTACCAGAACATGCCCAGTATCTATGACAGGATTCCCGAATGTTTTTTATTTTCTGATTTAGAACCAAATTCCAAATGTGTGTACTGCAGGGGCTTTGAAATGATGAATGCGTAATCACAGGACCCAAAATACTATGCCTTATGGAACAAACTGATGAAAGTCAGGATTTTAGGAGCTGTCCATCCTTAAGGAATGTCAACTTTAAGGAATATTCTTTGTAAATGATATGCTTTGCTGGAGCTTGAAAGAAAGAAAAAGAAGAGATCTGTAGCAGTTACATTATAAATATTTTAAATTCTCTGAAGGTACAAAGAAGATAAATTTTATTTTCTGATGAATGGGCATAATACAATGGAACGGGAACATTTACATGAGTTTACTCAGCAGTGTGCATAAGTGTCAAAAAAAGCTTTAAGCTTTTAAACGTTGGACTTAAATTCAGTGAGAGAGATGAGAATGGTACACAAGGTTAATTCTGTGCGTTTCTTCTGACGCCAGAATGATTATGCAACCGGCTCAAAGAAGTTAACTGTTCTTTTTCAATCCTTTATGCTGACCCCCTTTCAACCTGACTTTTGATTTAAACTGAATTCCAACAACATTGTATGTTGCAGTGATAATTTGGAGTTATAAAATGGCAAGTATATTATCAGTAAGCATTATCTCTAATTTAACATGTTGCTTGCTGTGCTATGTATAAAACAGAGGCAACTGTCACACACCATTAATGTGAAAAACTACTTAAAATTCTAAACAGTCTAGGGACAAATTGTGATCTCCCTCATTGAACAAGTCTTGTTATTATTCCATAATTAATGGAATATTATTTATCATTAAATATTTTTCCATATTTGTCTTCAAGAGTAGCTAAAATCAGAATCCACCCAAGATGTAACAATTTTTATTCCTTAATTATGACCTTGTAAAAATAAACTGGTAACATTTTAATAGTATACAGCTGATACCAGCTATTTGTAGTGAAACCTTATCTCTTTAGGATGCTCTGTTTTTATGTTTGTTTCTTTGGTTTTTTTAATCTATAAAAAGATGTTTCAAGGATACAGAAAAATGTTTGCACTTTGCTTAATTAGCACTATTATTCACGTCAGTTGTGGTCTGCCTGGAGAGCCAGCAGGTTATGTATTGAGAGTGTATCTAAAGTATAATGTTTACAGCAGCTCAGTAAAACCAAAATCACAGTTTAGATTGCATTATTTGGGAAGAGAAGTCAGAGAAAATAATTAAGTTAGCTTTCTAAACAATAAATATAAGTGAAATAAAATTTGTGAAACAATCTTTTTCTATTTCAAAACCAGCCTATTTCCAGATGAGCTTCTACAAAGTTTCTTTTGCATTCTTATGTAGTTATCCAGAGATAACCGGATAACTGGAAAAAAATAAATATTTCTTGAACAAAATAGTAAAGAAGGAAAGAAGGGATAAAGGGAATTTACTTGCAGTGTTTGGCGTTCAGAATCCATATTAGAGTTGGGGTAAAGGATTTCTGGTAGTGGTCGTACTATGAAAGAGAGAAGAACCAGAGACCTGTTGTTGAACTTCTGCGGTTAACAGAAGTCCCAGAGAAATTGTAAGCAAAACCTGGAGCAGCTGATGTCTAGTATAAGTGCTTTCTTATTTTCAGCACATCTATTTTAACTTTGTTTCCCGTTTTGTAATTAAAAACGTCATTTAGTCAAGCAAAGGCTTAGGTTCTTATCCTTGGCTAAAATGAACGTACTTTTCTCATTCTTACGTTTCCTGTATAAGATAAACAGTTCTTTCTAAATCTGTTGTGGTGCAGCTTGAAGTCAGCTGAATAAACCTTCCTCTACAAAAAGCTGATAGTTTTGATTATAGATATAGTTTGTCTTAAATAATCTTTTTTAGATGTCTTCTGTTAAACCATTGACTCAAATTAGGTAGCAAGAGAGAACATCTCTATATTTTATAGTGTTATAGTTTGTTATTAATAGTTCTCCTTTATACAATATTTGGAATTCCAAAGTAAAAATATCACATAACTGAGAAGGAATAATGCTGTTAAAGCTATCTTAAATTCTGCATATATAGTGCTTAACCACAAAGAGAAAAATCCTGTACCTCCTGGCCTGTTTTTTCTTTTCAGAGAAAATAAAATATAGAATGGAAATTATTCACAATTTAATTTAAAAAATGTATTTTCCTCTGTGTGTTTGCCTTTTGTGAATAGAGGTGAAATAGAGCATTCAATATGGATATAATATTCTGGCAAAATTAGTTTCTTAGCTTAAGAAATTGATATGTTTATAAACATCATTATTCTAAAAAAACAGTTCAGTCTGTGCAGAACACAGAAGCATAAGATGAAACAGGTGAAGACTTCACAAAATGCATGAAATCCTAACATTCAAATTTGAAATCAAAAAGGTTAACCTCAAAAAAGCTGAATCAAAAAAGTTGAAAGTTGAAAAACTGAAGTTAAGACATGCTCAGAATGTTTCCTCTTCCTGCCTTTTTAACGCACCTTTGTTAGTCAGTTATTTTCCAGTAAAATAATTTGGAAGATTCCTTTTGTAACCTGAATTCAGTAATACATCAGTACTAGCTTTTGGGTTGGCATTTTTAAGCCTTTATAATACAGCTGTACTTTGACCCAGTTTTGGTTTGATAGTTTTAACTATATTTTTAACATACATCCACATTCTGTTTTACATGTGAGGATTTAATTGCAGTCAGAATATTATTATTATGTAAATAATATAAAGACTTGGAAGAAATCTGAAATCCTGCTATAAGAATTAGTGGAAAGTGGTTACTGGAAGAATGTATTTGATCAATCTCTTCCCCATGCAAGATTTTACAGTGTGTAGCCATCCTGGGACCAGCAAGAGCCCTTTCACTGAATTCTTGAGAAGCAGCGCGTTCAAAAAGGCTAAGTGCCTCTTTGCAAATCACTCTCAGATGCATTCTCTCCTATGGTGTCAAAGCAGTTTCTTTTTCTCCTTCAGTGAAACAGTTGCTGCTAACTACTCAGAAGTAGTCCCTTTGTCCTGTCCTTTTAATCGTGTTGCAGGTGCCATGCACTGCAGATTTCCGCTAGAAATAAATTTAGATACAGCACAGTATGAAGTTTTAACATCCAGCAGCTTCTGCAAAGGATTGTCAAGAACAATCTGCAGCGAGGCTGGTTTTGGCATATAGATTTTGAGCTGAAGCAGTACAGGAAAGGAAGTGCTATTTGCCAGCTCTCACCACCATATGCTTCATTTTAATGTAATGTACAAAGAATATGGGGACAGCAGCTGCTCTAGAGGGAGGTGGCCACTTGTTAGCAGATTTTGAAACCTTTCTGAAATGTCTGTTCATTTTCTTTTCAATGGTATTTCTTCTCCTTTGCTTATGTAGGATATGTTAAATAGAAATCTATTTTGAGACCACTGTAAGAAATGGAAAGTGAGATCTACTTTTTGGTGAAATAAAAATAATTTTAGAAGAACTCTGATATTCAGTTTTGTATACTATGAAATGTGGGTAAATTTTTATTTTCTCAATATCCATTCAGAGCTGGTTATGGCAAAAACATATGTATGAATTAAGTATTATCTAGGTTTGTATGTCTGCAATGGAAGGAAATCTACACGTCTTTCATTGATTTCCAGTGTGTGTTTGCTAGTCACCTGATCTTATTCACATTTAAGTCAATGTCAAGATTCACTGATTTCAGCGGGATAGCCGAAACATAAATGAGGATTTAGAGCTAAAATGGAAAGAATTTGACATGATGGGCACAGAGAAATCGGCCTCTTTTAGCATCACTACCTAGGCGGTGAAGCCAATTACCTTTTGCTTTGAGAAACCTGAAGTTCTTAGCGTGTTTTGAGAACTTTTTGCCCAGAATGTGATGCATATTACCTAGCTTATTTATAAAAACTGTGTTTTTGTTGACTCCTACCTGAGATTTTCATATTCCCTGAAAATAACAGTCCTTTCAAATATGCATAACTACAACTTACTGGCTTGTAGTTACATGTAAATCAGGGTTTCTTAAGTGAATTTTAGAAACTGAGGGGAATTTACAACAGGGTATAAAGAAATTATAGCAGGGCAATTTATTACAGCACATAGTAAAATTATTATATCATATACTATACTTGAGTGTCAATTTTTTACATTTACTTATAACTTTACTTATAACTATAGCTAGAGATGCTACAATTATTTTTGGAAGGAGAAATCTTTCTGGAACAGAGATTTTTAGATTATGGTATATTGCTCACTATAGACCCATCTCACTCAGAAAAAGAAATCACTTTAAAATATATACCAAAAATACTTCTGGTGATAGAAAGATTCTTAAAGAAAAGCTGGGTTTTTTGCTTACCTCAGTTCTAGGTCAGTTTGTTCTTTTCCATCTGTCCTTCATTTTTAAACCTTCTGCAATTGGTGGTTCTCTGTAATACTTGCTAATACTTCCTTAAAGTCCTACTTTTCCCCTTTTTGTGGCAGCACTTGTTGCAAGAATTGAAATCTAAACAGGATTACTGATTTGCAATTTTAATTCATCATTCCCTATATTGCCCTTCATCCCATGGCTATTTCCTAAGTATACTGGGTTCTAAAATCTGAACATGGACATGATTCTGAATATAGCATTGCAGGCCTAATTCTGCAAAACATGAGGCTGATGATTTAGTGTTTTCTTGAGTCAAACCAAAATCTATTTTCAATGGTGTGATATTTTGCAAATCAAAGTTATGAAAGGACTTTTCCTTCTCTTGGTTCCCATAGGTTTAGTTTTAGCCCCAGCTTAAGCAAACACTTTTCATTTTCTTGCATTCAGTAGAATTAGGAGTTAGCAGCAGTCAGTAGCTCACGTCCCCATCGCTTCAGGCTGTCTGGAATCTCCCTAACACAGCAACTTTTGGCTTTGAGTTTGTAAATGAAAACTTTTTTTTGGTTGTTCCTTTTCTTTTTTTTCTTTTTTCTTTTTTTTTCCTATTTTGAACAGGAAGAAAGAGCTTTCCTTGTCCGTAGAAGTGCTGAGAGTTGTCAAGAATTGCAAAATGATTAGCATGCTCCTTTTCTTTTTTCTTTTCTTTTCCTTTCTTTTAACATATAAAGCATTTACTGTCTGAAGCAGCACACTAAAGTATGGTAATTCTAGAAATGGGTACTTTGATATATAGAACTGTTATTTTACAGATGGTTGGACATACCTTTTTAATGGAAATTTACTGTTATGATTAGATGCAGATTCATTTTTAAATGCAAACTGTCTGGTGGGAAAAAAGGACAGATCTTCCTTTAATTGACCATTATACCCATGAAAGTCAGCAAAATAATACAGTTCTAAGCAAGTGATAAAAGGAAATATTCTGTTTGTGACAAATGAGAATTAATTATATTGAGCCTAAAGAAAAGGACTTCATTTTTAATGATTTATTGCCTATCCACCACAAGCTCTTCAATTGCCTGTGGCTAATTTAAAAGAATAAAAAGACCAAATGTATTTATTTAACTAGAAAAATTTTCCTCATTATGAGGACAGCTGCTTCCATTCAGTTACAGCTCTGTGAGATATTTGCTAGTTTTTAAAAATGGGAAGAGAGGTGACTACCCCGTTAGGGGTTTAAATCTCAAACTTTACACTGCAACTTTGTCATTAATTGGGCAGAAGGCATTACATACTGCTAATTGTGAGAGGAAATCGTATCTGTTTTTTTTCTTTTTTTCAGCCACCAGAAAAGGAGGGTGGCCTGCCTCGCCAGGTCGGCAATAAGACGGAGTGTGGCCTTCTGGGGTTTGTCCTGGACTTGAAGCAGGATTACGAGCCTGTGCGCAACCTCATCCCCGAGGAGAAGCTCTATAAGGTTTACACTTTCAACTCCGTGCGGAAGTCGATGAGTACTGTCATTAAAATGCCAGATGGTAGCTTCCGAATGTACAGCAAAGGGGCTTCTGAGATCGTGCTGAAGAAGTAAGTTCAACGGATTGCTTGCTGTGTTTTTCCCATGTTTTAACAATGCAGAATAATCTGACAGTACTAAAATATACCTGGGATTTTTTTTTTTAACTAAAATAAAAAGGTGTTCCAGGATCCTTAATGCAGCTGGTGAACCTCGTATCTTCAGACCACGCGACCGTGATGAAATGGTGAAGAAGGTGATTGAACCCATGGCCTGCGATGGATTGAGAACTATCTGTGTCGCTTTCCGGGACTTCAGCAGCAACCCAGAGCCTGACTGGGACAACGAAAATGACATTTTATCGGACTTGACTTGCATTTGTGTTGTTGGCATCGAAGACCCAGTAAGGCCAGAGGTATGTCACATTCTTATGTTTTAAAGTGCTTCCCTGAGAACTGAACACACATTGAACTAATAGTCTTGCAGTTTTGTTTTTTTTTCCTAACTCCTTCAAGAGGGAAGGCAACTTTAGAAACAGACTTTAGTCGATTAAAAATCAAGTAATTAACTTCATAAAAGTCAACTATTAATCAATTGGTATTTAAATATAGAAAAATAGGGCTTTGTGAACTATAGGACTGTGACGATGTAATCATGTAGTGTACAGGAGCTCAGATAGTAAAAGTTTTATTATGCTCCCAGAGATAAAGGATGAATTTTTCCTTGGTGAGGTGCAACTTTCAATTTAGAGAAGTGCAGTGATTGTAATTTGAATGTGATACTCACTTTCCACATAAATCACATGCAATCTTGGAGGAAGTTTTGTGTTTTACAAAAGCAGTTGCTATTTCACTAATTGTATTAGGCTTGTAAATGCTGGCTACTCAGTAACAACCTTTTCGATGCTGTATTTGGCAATGAAAAGCTTTGTCATAGAAAGGCTGCAGATTTCATAGATGGCTTGTAAAATTTGATTAAAATTTCAAATAACTCAGCTGAGAAAATCAGTATTACACATGCACATGGGAAGCATGTGACAAATTACTCTTTAATGTTTAGTTATTTCTTCATTTTGGCCTGTCTGAAAATTTTTAAAACTTGAGATCTGAAATAAAAGCAGTTGCTTATACCTCCTAGGTTGTGAGCAGAAAAAATGGAAGCAGCGGGATGTCATGAGACTGAACCCGCTACTACACTTGAGAATTGTATTAGCCCAGTAATGCAAAGGGCAGGTTAAGCGACAGTTGTTTCTGACATATGTGTAGGGCGCTGGATAATTAATCGTGACAGTGGACGGTTAGTTCCGTTGTGCAGTTTAGAAGCAGTACCAGCTGGCCAGGGATAAAGCATGAGCCTGCCCATGTCTTCCCCGGGTTGCTGCTCCCCGGGGCTGTGCGGGCACGGTGGGGCACCCAGGCCGCAGCCCCAGGCGATGCCGGGGCACCCGCCGCCGCTCCCGCAGGTACCTACCCCAGCAGGGGATCAACAGCTGGTTTGCTCTGGGGTAAGGTCACTCCCAGGTGACTCAGATTGCCCTTGCACAAAAGGAGGGAATTCTTGATGGTTCCAGTGTTTGCCATTTTTTTGCTCATTTTACATTTTTCCTACGTCTTTTCTATATGAATAATGTCTAAATTTTTATGTTTAATCCATTTAGAATGGGTGGCAATGCTAGAAATGTTAGGAAAACTATTTTTGCTAAAACATCAGAAGTATACACTAATCTGGTTACAGAGATTGATTTGTTTCCCTAGGTCCTCTATGAAATAGGCTTTTATATGCTTCTGGTTGCAGTAACTTTGGAAAATATATGAAGGAAATTAGCACGGTATAATCACAACCAGAGGGACAAATTGTATAACTGTACCTTACAGGACAATGGTGTTTCTTGGCTTTTTTCAGTATCAAGAAGGGCATAATATAAAGAAAGTCTTGGTTAGGTGAAAACTGTATGATAAACTCCGTATCTCTGCAGTCATGTGATAAACAGCATTTACTTTATCCATCATCTGGTCTCTTGCTGCTAATCCATCTGTCCCTACATCTGACATTGCATGTCTTTAAAAAATTTTTAAAGTATTTTAAAATATTTGTAAAGTATTCTGTCTTCATGGATCCCACTGTTAATGCTCTAGCTCATATACTAAACTCAGAAGGTTTTTAACTAGTCACCACCAAAACTGTGAATCAGTCCCCTTTCCCTCCAAAACTGATTCATGATACATCTTGTTGGAAATGGCCGTAAGTCAGGATATGTGTGGTATCACAGACTGAGGGAATGGGTAGCAGTGGGGTTTGCAGTTATTATTTAAAATAGCTGCAAACTATCCTTTCATGTGATTATTATGAGTATGTTTTAGGAGAGAACTGCTCTCATCTCAGAGGGTATAATTTCTTAGGAGCTTGAGGTAAAAATGAATAGTGCTGCTAAAAATAAGGAGGTCAAGCCTGACTTCTATGTAAAGGATCAAAGAAGGCAGCAGACTATTTTATTTCTAGAGAATTATTTGAATAATGTAGTGAATATCTTGTAGTTTAGCACTGAAATATGCTGTAACACGTCTTACCTCATTGCAAGATGTATGATAAAACGTTTACCATTTCAGAATTTTACCAAATGTTGGAGAAAGCTGTTTCAGGACTTTGGTTTTGGGAAGTTTTCCTCCTGGAACCTTTTGACTGTTTTAGAGTGGTAATAACATAGTAAGAACATTTAAAACAATGTTTAAATTATTACCAATCCACACGTGGGTAAAAAGCAGCAGGAATACCTTAGGAGAAAGAAATACTCCAAAAAATCCCACAACAGAACAAAACCAAAACTTTCAGAAAGCCAACTAGGTGTGAAATATCTGACTTAGTAGGAATTGGATAGCACAAAAAATTACCAGTGTAGCTGCAAATAGTAAGATGTTGATAAGGTACCTTACTATTTTGCCAGAAATAAGCACATTTATTAAATAGAGACACCCTTGGTCTTTATGAATTTTCAGTGTGTTTTCTGTAGGAGGAAAAGAAGATAAAAATGAGCAATATTACTAACAACTACAGTTTTACTAATATTCTTGGTATTCATGGATGTCAGGATTTATCCTGCCTGAAATGGTAGATTAGGTAATTCCAATGCAATGTCACCGACCTCACGGCCTTTAGTTGCCCGTAAGTTACGTTTTTACTGGGAAAGCCTCAATTTTTCCTTTTGCCTAACATGATCTTTGGAGTTAACACATATAAAATTATAGTATGCCGTTGCCACCAAACTCCGTGCATGTCATTAGTATGTATCCTTGGCGTGTTCAGATATATGACTGCCTGCAGTGTTAGTGGTGTCATGTCAGCATGGTTTTGGAGGTAAGAGCGCTGCGCCTGTGATGAATAAGCTGCAGGGCGCTTTCTTGCACTTGCATTACCTTCCATACATTAACAGAAACTATCTGGATGAATTATTCAAGAGTAATATACATCAGCTGACCAGCTTTAACTGGAGCGTAACCAGGGGACACCTGTGACTTTTACGCTGCATATTGCATACCTCCCTGTTTATTTAAGTTGATTACTTCAGAGACTAAATTCAGATTTGTTCATTATCAGTAGCTGTTTTATCATGCACTGAACTACCTGCTACATATTTTGCTTTTTTTTAGGTCTTTATTTATGTTATTTTTTGACAAAGACCAAATAGAATCATCTCTTGTGCCTATAGAGATTTGTCTGTTGATTTTGACAATCTTTTTGAATTGATTTCGCTGAGTCTGGCTCTTACTAATTTGCCAAAGTACACCTACAATCTGTTATTTCTGGGGGGGGGAACATAAACCACTTCCAAATTTCACCTGTTGATTTGTCACTTGATTCTGATATGTGTTCCTGCATTAGATAACTTAACGTATGCATGCATTAAAAGGTTTTCTTTGAGGGAAGAAAATAAAATCAATTTTTAAAAATGTATACTTAAATTCTGCAAACTGATGGAAAATGTCTGCTTCCACTGCCTACTCAGTCTGCCAACACTCACTCTTCCCTATAGCAATAAAAAAATATGAACAATATTTTAACCGTAATTACTGTACACAGTGTTCAACCAGATACCACCCACCAGCTGTCCAAAAATAAGAGAAGAGGAAAATAGAATTATTTCTCTTGTTATATATGAGTTTGAGGTGCATTTGAAACTAGGTTGTCCTCCCATGACCTTGTTGAATAGGAGAGGCACTTTATCTGACTATTTCTAGTTTTTATGTTTGTACTGTAATTTATTTTTCTCCTTCATGGTTCTTACTCCATGTTGGATTTACAGATAGTCATCTGAACCTGTTGTACCCCATGCACGAGGGTCCTCACAGTTAAAGTGGATACTAAGGGCATTCCACATTGGCAAATGGAATATAATCAGCATTATTAATGTGGAAAATGGGTAAATCAGGAGACGTTTACTTAAGTAATACATGTAATTTGTTTGTATATCCCCCTTTGGAGGCTGTTTCATAACTTTACAAAGTCTTCCAGTACTTCAAGCAAAGTCTTCCAGAGTACAACTCAGGGGAAAACTAAACCTCTGTCCCTTACTGAATCTTTTCCTTGCTGGTATAGTCCGTACTGACAGAGTCATTCTGCCAACAGCATGTCCTCTGGATGCAGTCTAGGGGGTAGAGTGATTTTCCTCATAGTGAGGAGAAAAGTACTGATCTGGTCCTCCTCCAGGTGTTAGGTTAGAGAGGCATTCTGGAAAAGAGAAGCCTTGCTGGCCCCATGAAATCATTAGAAGTGCAGCACTGGCCGTGCTGGGCCATAGCAGTAGCCACCAAGCGAAAGGCAACATCCTGCCCCAGCAGCGGCCTCAACTTGCAGCTCCGGAGGAAGAAAAAGTATCTAGCAATGCACAAAAGTAATAGTGCCCTGTTGTACATGGTGGCTCCTTCTCTTCACATTTTCTGTGCTAGAAATGAGATGAGACTGAATGAGATTCAATTGCATTGAGTTGTACAATACACTTACATCTGTGGTAGAAGTCGTGATTAGCAAGCTGCACTGAACAGGCAGGAGAACAGAGTGAGGTGGTGTTATTCCAGCCAGTAATCTCCAATCTTCTTGTGTATTTAGGAATTTCACCTGATGATATGCATGAATTATTCTATGGTGCTAAACTGTAATGACTTTTTAGATAATCTAATTGAAAGGCAAGTTTGAATGAGAAGGTAGATAATTTTTCTTTTTTTTAGAAAAAAAATGTATACTCAGTTCATGTTTTCATGTATGTGTAAAATACTAATTTCAGCATGCTATACTTTGATGCTAAAAGTCCAAAGAAACTACAGAGCTCATCTGTATTAAAGTCAGGAGAATTTTTAGGCAACTGATCTGAAAAACAATTTTCATACTCTCCCTACAAGATTTGTTTTGCCTGGGGTGTAACCTCAATTGCATAAAAGCCAGGTAGCCATAGTTTATATGACCTCTATGTTTGTTTCTTGAAGTTTCTCAACTTCAAAATACTCTGTGGGGAAACATCTGGTTGTTACATTTTATCTCCTATCTAGGAATTTTCATTCCCTGATATATTGCTATTGTAGGTCCCTGAAGCCATAAGAAAGTGCCAGCGAGCTGGAATTACGGTCCGCATGGTCACTGGAGACAACATCAACACAGCGCGTGCCATTGCCATAAAATGTGGAATCATTCATCCAGGAGAAGACTTTCTCTGCCTTGAAGGGAAAGAGTTTAACAGAAGGATTCGAAATGAGAAGGGGGAGGTAATTTATATTCTAAAGCTATACATGTTATAAAAAAATAGCACAAACACTGAAACGTTGTTTCTTTTGCACTGATGTGTACCTCATTTCAGTAAAGACCACCCAGAGAGACTGGCACTTTTGTCTAGTGGTAACCTTTTGTAATTTAAAATGCCATTGAAAATCTAGTCATTACTTCTCATGCATGTGTAAGTTGTCTGTGCAGAGCTATTTACCAGTTTAGCACCAGCTTCATTCAGCAATTTTTTGAACCATAGCATTGGTCTATACGCAATCAAAACTAAATACATTACGCACAGTTTTGTTGGCAAAGAGGAGAAAGAACTCAATAGTAATACGTCTGCATCTCCTAAAAATGTAGTGTGTAGTGAAAACCAACTATTCTAATTTCTTTATTTTATACCACCTTACCTAATTCATGTACTGCTATTTCCACTCAGTCTAATGACCTGAATAACTTAATCTATTCTTCAGGAGATTTTTAGTGTCTCTTATAAAATATGGAGCCAACATATAGGCTATTGAAGCCAACTTTAAAAAGGTGCTGTATTTTTGAGTTCATCACTAATAGACACAGTCATTTGCTTCTTGCAACCGACTGATAAACTCCTGGCAACATAATATAGGCTATATTGGATTGGTTCATGAGAATGGTTATACAGACAAATGGTTATACACTATGGTTATGCAGTAATGGTTATATAGACAAAATCCTGCTGTTATTGGTGACAAAATGAGATGAAGAACTTGGATTCATATGTAGAATTTAGTAGGACAGCACCTAATAACACTCTTACTTGTAAACGTGTTTCATCAGCTTTGAGGAACTTCACTGTCTTACATCTAAGTCATGTTTCTGAGTGGAATTATCCATAATGGCAGTAAGAAAAGCTGTTTGGATACTCTGGCACATCTGACCTACACTAGCCAAGAACCGATTTTGGTTAGTAGAAAACTGGTTGTTTTTTTGACTTTGCCTTCCATTTCAGTATTTATTGTTCTTGCTGTAATTTGTTTTGTGCTTTTGGAGAAAAGTTCCAGATCTGAGTGGTGAAGTGAATCATCTGCCACACAAATATATTTGCATTTTGCTTATCACAAACTAACAATTTTACTGTTATTTTCAGATTGAGCAAGAACGGATTGACAAAATCTGGCCAAAGCTTCGAGTGCTTGCTCGCTCATCTCCCACTGACAAACACACTTTGGTAAAAGGTGAGCACATACCATCTCCAAGTGTGAGCGTGCCTAAAATAGCATCAAAGTATGCTTGACTTTGTCTTGTCTTCTGCATTGTAAACTGTTAAAACAGTATCTGAGCTGTTATTTTTAATAACATATCAGTGTCGTATATGTAATTCAAGCAAATTTTCTTGGCAGCCAAGTTCCTTGTAACGTAATCTCTTATTTTCCTCGTGACTTTTCATTGGAGTAGGATGAGGCTCTCAATGGTAAGGGAAAATGTGTGTTTGCTGTTCAGGGGAAAACAGTAATGAGAAATGGCGCTCTCCTCATATAAACAAGAGGGAGGATGGGTTTTCTCATCTTTGCATATGCCTATTCATGAAGAAGACAAGAACAAGCTCATTTAGAGTAAATCACCAGTACTCAAGTTTTTGTGCATCTGTTCTCAGACAATTATTTTAAAATAGCATTCTAAGACAAAAACTTTTCATATTACAAAAGCAGCTTTCTGAGGTCATGTGACTAGGAGCTGTCCTCTTTAGCATTAATTGCAAGGAGATATGTATTTTAAGATGATTCAGTTTTCCTATAGGCTCTTCTAATTCTACAATTTGCATTGGCTTCCTTTACATTTTTGAATGTACTTTTAGAATCTGGTATTGTTCTATTAAAATGGCACCGTACAAACCATGTTTTCTTACTACACCATCTGCAGATGCAATGCTCCTGTAAAAGGGGGATGTGTTTGCAGTGTTCTTTATATAGCCATATTTAAATCTGTAACCCACACTTCTTGTTGGCTTGATATCTTACTCTATTGACCTTGAAGCTCATACTTAAAAGTCAGTTTATTAAACCGGAAAATTTATGATCAAGGATAGCATCATTTCTGGCCATGAAAAGATGTTTTCAGACAGTTGACTACTTAAAAAAATAATTCAGATTAAGGTAAGTAATGGTTTCTGGCTCTATCCTTTTGAGGTGACAAAGTTGTATTGATATGACTCCACATGTGACTGATTACAACAGCTTTTGAGTTGGATGGAATTTTTGAATATGCTTAAATGACTTCAGGGCATAAGTTCCACTTGAAGTTTGAAGCCTGGAGACAGTTCCCATGCTCACTGGTGTACCTTTGCGACTGGGCCCCGCATATGTGCAGAGCTCTGGAAGCATGGCTCACGCAGGAGAAATGAGATATCTTACAGCTCTGGCATAGCTAATGGGAAGGGGCAGCTGGAGATGTGCAGCTGTTACTGAATCAGGACCCTGTAAGTTCCTGCAGGTGCTATTTAGGCAATATGGCTATTAGCTTCATAGCTCAGAATTAAAACGGCACAAAGCTGGCTGAAGTCTCCTCACTTCTCCTGGGCAACACGCTCTAGGTGACTCTGCTTGAACAGGGGGTTTGGACTAGATGATCTCCAGAGGTCCCTTCCAACCTCAACCATTCTGTGAGTGTCTAATGCATACAAACTATTATATTATGACTCACATAGGACATGACTTCTAAGGCCCAATATAGTTTATTTGCTTCAGAAACACACAAAAATTTGTTTCATAAAGTGGATTAAATAAGTCTCTTGGGAGTACTCATTTGAATCACCAAGATTTTCCCTGAAGAGGAAAATATAATCATTGTCAGACTAAAAGAAATCAATAAATAGCTGAAGAGAAATAGGCAAGAAACTATTGATTAGTTTTATAGCTTGTACACTTCGATAATCCAAAAAATATTTACTACTACTGAATGCTTTATGTAACTAGTACCATTAAAGTTTTAGAGATGCAAGAAGGTCAAATGATAGAGCAATTAAGTATCTAATGAAGTTCAAGAACAAGTCTGTGGAAATCATGATGGAATTTTTTGGCTTGTAATATTCCAAGGGCCATTAAAAGTTACAAGAAACTATTTAAATGTTCATTAGTTTTGGCCCTGTTGTTAAAATGTTATGTGTTTCTCAGACACTTGAGGGATCAAGAGGATTTTCTCTTCTTTGATGTATTCTATCTGCTATAGGGCAAAAACATACATCACAAAATAAACTTTTTTTATATTTAATTTTTAATGACATACAGCTGCTGGAGGGAATATTTTTTCTCCTTAACACAGCACAATCCTACCCAGTAAAAGGATCATTTTTATTTTGCATTTTTGTTTTCAGTACTGTTAAGGGACTAGAGAAAGGCAGTGTTCAGCATTTCAGGTTGGGCAGATAGTGTTCTCTCAAGTATTTATGGCTTTGAAGTAGATGCAGATTTTTTTTTTAAATTGTCAAAATGGTTTATCATCACAAAGTGTTTCAATGAAACTAAAATATTTCACTTAAATATCCCAAATCTAACTGAAAAACAATTTCTTATGGTCTTTAGGAAGTCCGTTGGAATTATTTCATAGCATTTTACCTTAATTCGACTTACAACTGTAAGACTACATATCACTTATACTGATGTGTTATTATAATGATATTGCTGCTATATTCCAATGTTCTAATATTGTCTTTAAAAGTAATACAGGAAGCAACTATTTAATACTGATTGAAACATCATCATCATTTTATTGAGAAGATATTGAGAAGATAAACTAAGTATTCAGTGTGCTAGTTAAAGAAATAGTGATTTCCAGTATCTTTAAATTAGGCTGGAATGATTATTTCATTAAAAATGAATATTCTGTTCTATTGTAAGGCTGGTTTACTAAAAAGCACATGGGGAATTTTTATCTTTCAACAAAGAGAGCATATTTAATATTGACCCTTATTACTAAACATTTCAAATATAATGGCATGGGATGGTATTTTACTTCTGACCTCATTACTATGGACATGTCATGAGACTAGGTAAAGTAATAAAAAATATAGAAAAGACATTAACTGGAATTCCAAAACTAAATATCAGCATTTTGCAAATTACACATGGTTTCAATTTCCACTTGAGAGAAATTTTGAATATTTATTCAACTTCCCATAAAAAAAAATCCAGAAAGTTGACACGTTCCACGAAGTAGAAACTCTTCCAATTCTTCCCTGAAGTGATCAATGTAAAAATAGTTTAAAGGCAGCAGGATTCTGCATTTGAATCTGGAGTTCTATATTCTGTAAATACCGTAGGTCTTGACAGTCTGTGTTAAGTTTTCACTTTGTGAGAGACCCTGATGCTTTCAAGGTTCCCCTTTTATGTTTCAGGCTTATAATACAAAGCACACTGATGGTGCACATTCAGTATGGAAATCCATGCATTTTAGCCATATGTTTCTCCAATGTACTCTAACATCATGAACTCTGTGGAACACTATTTGCTTAACAATTACCAGTTCTGTCTGTAATGTTATATGTAAAGTTTTTACATTAACCTCTAAAGATCTATTCCTGCATATACTTAAGCCTGTAACTAAATTTAATTTAATTTTTCTCTTTCAGACAGATATCTCAAATTTCTGTTAGACTACCAAGGAGGTTGAAAAGTTTAGGATGTATTAAAAACTAATCTGAACAGGTCATGCATATAACAATATATTACTGTATCTGTCTATGTTCAGTTTGTCAAAGAAATATAAATATGTTTAAATATACAGGACGATCAACTATCCGGCATTAATAACACCTGAACTGATGAAGATTACATCTTGGAGTGTTTTACTGTAGCTAAGTTTTCCCCATCTGCCTCTGTTTTGAGTTAATCAGTAGACACCCGAAGAAACATCTAAACCAGAATTTTTTTTTCTCCCCAAACCAACAATTTCTTACTGATGTGACTCTTAAGGATGGCTCTGCAAGTAAGAATTGTTAAAATAAAGTGGTATTTATTCTGCAAGAAAGTGAACCCTGAGGCTGCACTTGACATTTTTGATCTGAGCGATGGGTATAGAGAGTTTCCTTGTAAAAGAAATGGAAGACGCATTGTTGATTAACATTCTTTACAATATTATCTGGAATGGATTTCATTTAACATTTGCTTGATATTAGATGGGGGGAAGGTGGGAGATATATTAGGAATTTCCCTTTTAGTTGTGTGCACGATGCTGGTATCTTTTATAGCAGGCTTGTGCATGTAGTGCCCCTCTTGATAGCTATACATAGTTGTTTTAAAAAAAAAAGATCTTTTTGCTCATAAGTAACAAGTCACCTTACTCTGAAAAACTGATGCCTTATGAAAGGCACACTACTTCTCCTCTAATTTCTGCACCATCAGCGCAGTCTGTGTGGGGAACATACTGTAGTTTTATGCTCTGGGTGTATTTCTGCAGCTGTTGAAAAAAATTATTTTTGACAGAGAAAAATTGTTGCCACACAGCTTAAGATGAGGGCACAGAGCAGTGAAACAGCAAAGGCTGTTTTGGGAAGAAGCTTTGCTGCGTTTCAGGAATTCCTTTGCTGTACCTTGCAGACCTGTTTTTATTAAAATACTGTATGTAAGCATTCAACTGGGGTAAGGAAGTGTATCTTGAAGAATTGTCCTGGCACTTAGATTAATCATGACTAATTAATACTGAATTTTCTTTTTAGCTGATGTGAAGGAATGGGAAGGCCAGTGAGTGGTAAAGAACTGGGTGTCACCTTCATTGGCAGTCTGTCAGGTCATAGCCTTATTCAGATTCTTCACTGATTACTGAAGCAGTTGTTCTCCATAGCCTAAGACTACGGAGCGACAGTCTTTCCTGGACATGACTGGTTTTCTCTCCTTACGTATTGCTCAGTACTGAAGAAAACTCTTGAGATGAAACCTTATCACGACTATTAACAGAAAAAAAAAAAGACAGAAAAGAAAAGGAAACATGGGCAGAAAAGAAGAAATTGCTGGAAAGAAGACAACCATTCAGAAATGTGAGGAGGAGGAGGAGGAGGATGAATAGCTATGGTGAATCCTCTGAATCCCAAATAATACTGTTCCATTTTAGAAATGTGGCTAGGAAACAAATTAAATGTCCTCAAAGATCTTTTCTCTTCCTGTGAATAGCACTTAAGTCCATCCAGATACATCTGTCCCACGTACTTGACCTATTTCTAACGGCACCAGCAGTGTTTGCTTAGCTGGAGATGTCTGGCTTGGCTGCTGCTGGTACGAGAGACCATTTCATCTCTGCCTTTCCACAACTGTCGATTATGCAGCTCTCTGCTCTGGAGGGTGTTTTTGCTTATCACAGCTGCCCAGTTTGCTTTTATGGTTAAAAATGACAACTAAACCTTGTAAATGACTGCTAAACCTTATAAATGACTCAGCAGCATCCAGCAATTGACTGATGCACAGCAGTTGGGTAATGTGATCACTGGTACAAGGCCGCTATTTAGACCCTTTAGGAGGTCATTTGCTCGTGCGTCCTGACCTTCCTCTGGGCCGTGCTCTCACTTGGGATCCAGATGAGAGAGGTTCAAAGCAAACACGACGTGCGGGAAGTGGGACTGATTTTTCAAACTCCTGCTCTTTACCTATTTGGAGCTGTTAATAGCATGATGCGTTGAAGTTTTAAGTTATTTCTGCAGAAGCTTAGAGTATTAATTTAACATCAAAGGGTGTGTTAATAAGTAAAGACAAATACAAATACTTTAAATGGTAGTGCAGCTGATGTTCCTGCTTCTTCAGTAATAGCAAAGGCAAATCATCTCAATAGACTGAAAACTCTAAATATAAGACCTTATCAGAATAATGAATTCTCATAAATGCCATTTACGAGAATTCATGCTGCCAATGGAAAGTGGGTTATTTTTTCTGGTTTTCCTAAGACTGACAAAATACATTTACTGCCTCTGTACTGCTTTGCAATCTTCTGGGTACCTGATAAACCTGAACTTTGCCAAAAGGCAGCTTTTGCTCTCTAATCTGCAATTTCCTATTCGTAGTAAGTTATCTGATATATGAGTTACTTTTTCCAGAGTAGAAGGAGAGCTTTTCACACTGGGTAGGTTTTGACAATTGTTTTTGAGAGGATACAGCTTTGTGAAAAATTTGTTGGAGGGAAAAATGACAAAATTCCTTTTGCTAAGTTGCTCATAAGGAGAGTTGTTCTTGTTTCTTGCACAGAAATCCTGTGTTCCTATATGCAGTTGACAAACAGACTGACATGGAAATAAACTATGAGTGGAGAATAGTTCCCATCCAATTAAAATACAGAGCTCCTTCTGCGACCTTAGAAATGCTATTTAATCTTTACTTTCCCCATCTCCATAAGTGGAAAACACTTTCCTTCGTGCTAGTTGGGTGAAATTTAATTCATTAAGTGTTTAAAGTGTATTAATTTTGAGATCCTTTGATGAAAGGAACTAGAAATTATTCTGACTGTTGTATTAGAATGCGTGACTCCAGAATTTAAAGAATATATCTTCTTAATCATTGTTTGGCAGAGCTGGACACGTCTCTGTTAAAATGCTAATCTGGCTCCAGCTAAATAAAATTCATCAGTGCCATTTGCTATCTTTAGGTTAAACTGATTCCCTGGAAGACATCCCAATGAAGCAGATATTAAGCATGAACTGAAGTCTTCAGCAAAATATTTCTGTTAAAATTTAATCAGAGAGCTGGGCTGAAATGGGTTTTCTTGGACACACAATTTTAAATTGTAGAACCCTTCAAGAACATCATGAGATGATCTCATTCCCTTTGAAGCCTCTGCAAGTTTTGTTGATGTTTTAATGTTGCAGGATCAAACCTTTCCATAGAAATTCTAGTAATGATGCCTAGTAGCGTATAGTAGTGATGACACTGCCTTTTCTTCCTTAAGAATAAACTCTATTAATGTCTGTAGGACTTACGCTGGCTATATTACACAAACCCTGCTACTTTTTAGAAGAAAGGTTTATCTTCCTGATTATTTTATATGTATATATGTATACACACACATATACATTTTTTGCAGGTATTATTGACAGCACACAGGTGGAACAGAGGCAGGTTGTAGCTGTGACTGGTGATGGAACCAATGATGGACCAGCACTTAAAAAAGCTGATGTTGGCTTTGCAATGGTATAATCTTAAGCATATTTATTGCTGTTTCTGTCATTATAAGCTTGCCATATCATTATAAGCTTGCCATAACAGAGTTTTTTTCATTCATGAAATGCTGAGAATCTTATTTACTCATTACTTGTTCAGTGAAGCAATAAATTGGAGGGGGGTGGGTTATGTTGCTTCAGAATCCTTTAATTTACAATGATACATTCAGAGGTCTTGTTTTGATATTTTTTCAATATTTTATCTAAGGTAATTTCTGAATATATGCAGAATTCCATGCCAGTTCAGAAAAATGAACTCAGTGTTCTTCACAACAGTTGAGTACTATTTTGATTTGGTAAAATCCATCGCTATATGTAAAGATGTTATCTTCTCAACATATTCTGGCTCTGAAGACACATTAATAAGCTGTAATATATACTGAAATATGTAATTCTAATTTGTGTTAGAAATTCTGTTCATTTATATTAATAAATATCAACAGTAAAAATACCTTAAGCAGAAATTTAGTAGTCAGTAAACGGATAATTTAAAACACTCTGTCTTATCATATGACTTCCATTGCTTTCCATCATCTCCCTTTTCCACCTCCTTATTCATTTTCAAAATAGTCCCAATTTACCAATTACCTAGCAAATATAAAATGCAGAATATACTCAACAGTTGCTGTTACTATGCTGGGGAGTCTCTGTATAACTGTGGTCTTTGAATGAGTGTGCAGAAATCTGTGTTCTAATTGTCTTTGTACTTTCCAGTAGGTAATTTTATTCACAAATAATTTTTTCCAGGGTATTGCTGGTACAGATGTTGCAAAGGAAGCCTCAGATATTATCCTAACAGATGACAATTTCAGTAGCATTGTGAAGGCTGTAATGTGGGGCCGTAATGTCTATGACAGTATCTCCAAGTTCCTGCAGTTCCAGCTCACTGTGAACATCGTGGCTGTGATTGTGGCTTTCACTGGAGCATGCATTACCCAGGTAAGGTTAACCTCAGGCACTGCTTGAAGCAAGGTGGCAAATCCTCCCAGGCTACATTTTCTTTTAAGTGAAGCAGGTTTACATTTAGTTGTTAGGTTGTACAGCAGAAAGCATGCTTTCTGAAGTTCTTCTGAAAATTAAGGTGTATTTAGGATCAAGCCGATAAATGTGAAATAGCTGTTGACAAAAGCGAGTGTACTAACGCACGTTTTCCTGGAAGTAAACTGCTTTTAGGAGCTACTAATTCTGGTGCTTCCTCCATACAGCTCCATTTTTGATTATGTAATATGGTCATGACTGAGTCTGGGGTGACAGGACAGAAAATGCCAGGGAGTGCAAGAAAGAAGAGGTTAGGTGCCTTTGCCTTTTCCCTTCAGAATATTTCACTATTAAATGCATCTTTCTTAATGGTTTATGGAATGAGATGGTTATTTTCAAGATGGAAGGACTGACACACAAAAGTAATCCTAACAGGGAAGCTTTTAGACTGATGATAAGACAATTATTTTGTTGCTTTAAGGCAAGTGCTTTTAATTTTAGGGCAAATAACAAAATGATCAAATGACACATACACTTGGACTTCAATCTCTTTCTCTCCCTCCAGATTAATCTCTACTGCAATCTGGGTGTACATGTAACATGTCTAGGTCTTTTACAGAAGCATATGTGAAAGCAAACCACAATTGTTTCCTTCATATTGCTACTTTTTGATTAATAAAATTAAGTTCTCTTTGATTCCGGAAGAAAATAGGATGCATTTAGTGCAGCATGAGGTTTTTGTCCTTCATTAGAAAACAGCAAACCTTGCTGGTTTTAGTACTGTCACCTGCCAACCCTAAAATAATGTATATTTCAAGAGAAGCCTCAGGTGCTGCAGACAGGTGCAGTTACAAAATGCCTCTTTTGACTGCGGTGCACACTGTGGGAAAGCTGATGCTTGCCCGTTTTGTGCATCGTACAGATGCAGGTAGCTGTGCCAGCAGGTAAATTCCATCCCATGCACACCTGAGCAAAACAATGAATAAGTCATTAGCTGTGCTCCAGGGTAAACTTACATTGTAATCATGGAATTGCTACTCGAAACCAGAAACCCAGGTACCTTTACAAAACCATGACGTCAAATTTCTCCCAAGTGTTGACTGACATTTAGAGGCCTCATCTGTGCTGAGTGTGAAAACTCTGCAAGCCCTCAGCTTCTGCTAGCACCCTTGCAAGAGCTGGACGAACACAGCTGTGATCACCTAGCTCCTCTGCGCTAAGCAAGCGTGAGACTACAACTCTGACGGATTCACAGAGAGATCAGAAATGGCCTTTATGAAGCAAGTGGAAGTGATCTTGACCAAGTGAAGTAACTACTACACTCTGTGCAAAGGAAGTACTGAAACCTCAGTTCACTTGTTCTGCAGGGCTGCTAAGTGCTTGTGCCCTACCAAACTGCTCCCAGGTTTCGATTATGCCTTACTGTCATAACAGAGCCTGTGCTAAAGAGACAGAATAATGGATGTTGAGACAGAGGCTGGATAACTTTGCCTTTTCCCTTGGGAAATATTTGCAAGCACATTGAGAAAATGTTTAGCTATGAATGATTGTTGCTGGTAACAAGGAGTATTTGAGTAATGACAAAGTCTGGAAGGTAAATCCTTCTGGATTTTATCAATGGTAAAAAAAAAATACAGGAAAAAAGTGTTAATAACAACATGGTAAGGATACTGTAGTTGGAACTGAGACGACCACTTCCTTTTAAACCTCTGTTTTACAGATATTCAGTCACTACCTATTAATGTTTCTTTTAAGGTGAAATTCTTTTTGGTTAACGTTCAGTGATTTTTCAATTGCTTTGCGTAAGAATGAAAGGAAATATATTCTACTTGTCAACTAACAAATTTCATTTCTACTCTTAAAGAGCTTAAGCATTATTAAGTCCATGCAAAGACTATTTTAAAGCAAGTCTAAGTGGTTGTAAAGTGCATGTTCAGTGCAAGCATGTTCCCTCTTCTAATTCTGGACCTTTTTTCGTCCTTCTTTGAATCACTCCATTGCCTTCTGAAAGGATTTGGATCAGGCACAATTGCTCCAGTGGTCTGTAAGGAACACCAACACTGAGCCTCTCAAGTCCATCGTTGCTGTTCATAGGTTTTTTAGTGTACACCTCCTAGGATTTCTGTATTTCTACCCAAATAGGTTCTTATGCAATTCCTTAACTCAGCATTAAAACCACAAATCCAAAGAGAGAGTATTGAAAGGATCTAAAATTAGAACTGTAGCAAAAAAGCAGCAGCTGATTTCCACCGTAGTCCTGTTTACTCTCAACTGCCTGAGTGCTGATAATCTCAGGTAGTTCTCCTTTCTATCTCATTCAGCAAGGATCTTGCCTTAAGAATGAACATTACTATGTTAGGCTTTGACTTAAAGGTTCTAACCAGTGAAAGGGCATTATGTTTGTTTGGCTTATAAGCTTTACTGAAAATTACACTTGGGAACATACTGTTCCCTCCGGTTGCTATAAAAATAGCTCTGGTACAAAATGTATGAATGTCCTGAAAAATCTGGGGTGCAACAGACTGGGTGCACGCAAATAGATATAATAGTCTGCAAAACTGTACACAGATCTTAAATTGTAATTTTGACTGAAACATTTAAGTTCTTAATAAAGAAATCGAGCTAAAATCTGTAGTTTCCAAAAGGCAGCACAGCTTTCTGTGACCTTGAATATGAATATAAAGAAGGTCTGCACTTGACTGAATTTTACTTTGCTTTTACATAGTCAGTTTGGCTTTTTTTTGACACATAGAGCATAATTTTATTCTACAGTTACTATTCAGGTTAATGTTATAACAGGCTACCCTTTTTGTGATATTTCATCATATCTAGAGTGAGAAAACTTCTAATTAGGCTGTAGCATTTCTTTCATGTTGCCTAATGTCAGCTCTCTCAAAACAATTGTCCTGAAATTCAGAACTTGCATACTGGGTTGCATTGAACATGAAACTTCGTTTACATTTCATGATTCCCTTTTTGGTGTTTCTTCTCTTTGGGCTTTAAGGTACAGAGACAATAAAATCTTTGTTTTGGCTAATTTTTCTAATACTTGGCTTGTGGTCTGCAACTAAATAGACTTGGTTTTATTCAGTCTCGATCCTGCAGTTGCATCTGTGTATGTCTAAATATGTGTATATGGTCATATCGCTACAGGAGTCCTAGTAAAATCAGTGCAGCTCTGTATTAATGAAAGTGTCCAACTGTGCGAGTACTACTATTAGTGAAATGAGACCTCCAAGGAGCACTCAGAGAATGCATTGCCAAGTAGGAGGGTTTTTTTTCTTGCTCCACAGTACCTCAGATGTGCCATGGACAGACTTAGGAAAAATACTAGGTAGGGCCTGTGACCACTAGTGATCATTGTAAGTGTCTACTGCTTTTTTTTTTCTTTCAAATACATAAATAAAATCAGTGTCCTTGCCAAGTTCCAGACTTGAGGAGCTATTGTTTAGTTTAATTCTTTCAATGTTAATCAAACAACTTTTCATTTATCTACCTAATGCTTACTTCAGCAAGGTGCTGCTGGCAGAGAAAGTATCTACCACATTTCTGTTTTGTCCTGGTTTGCCAGTGCAAACTCTACGTGTACAGACCGTATATGACCCTACATGCACTTTAGTATTATGTAGGGATTATAAAGGTCTAGCAGTAAGCCATGAAAGAATTTATTATGCAGAAGGCCAAATGGGAGCACTGCAGTCAATTTTTTGCTATCCTCTGCCATGGGTCCCCACATGAAGTCATGCTGGAGTGAGAGAAGTCATGTTCAATGTGGCATAGGAATTACAGAACTACTGCCGTGTGTTGGCAACCCTGGGGAGGCTGCTGCCAAAGGTAAGCTGCCCCTCTGAGAAATCTAGCTTACATGGGTCCCTTTTTATGCTTCTAGCAGCTCAATCTACAAGCCAAAAATTCTGACTTTTTGACTAATAATGAACTTTTGCATTGTGGCTCTATGATTATAGGAAGCACTTTGAGATCTAGGTCGTACAAGAAAACCAAGCTCAAAGAAGATGCTGATCAGCAGCTGAATCAGGATCATGCAGCCTGTGGCTGCACAGGTGCTTTTAATTGTGCGTCCACTGCAGGCACTGCACTCACTAATGACTGCAGCGATTATTTCTGCTGATCCCAGATGTCTGTGTGGTTTGCATGATACAATGCGGCTGAGCTGTACTGATTAACCTTACCTTTTAAATAATCTAATTAATTTACCTCTTGCTTCCTTCTCTGTATATTGTCCAGTGCATGTTTTTAAAATGGTCAGGGTGTGGTGATCTTGGCCAGTTTGGCACGTAATTTTCCTTTCTATTTAGCAAGCATTACTTCAGGTTAAATCAACTGATTTCTTTTTCCAGTGGATTAACGAGCTACAGTGGTTTGTTTTCTTTTTCTTTTTTTTTTTAAATTCTGACTTCATTTGCTGGATAACATGCGGTTGCAGAGTCCTTGATTCATTCAGTAAGGGTTCTTTTTTTGATCTCTGCCTACAACTATTGTGAATTTTGTACCTTCAGTGAGTCAGTGCTCCACATCTTCAAATATCCTATGGAATTCCAGGCATCCCTCATAAGACCAGAAAGTTCACCCTGTTTCCTTTCCACAACATATACACGGTGCCAAGAAAATACTGCATCATTATATTTGCAGCTGCTAAAAAATATCAGGGTATGTACAAAATAAGCTTTTAAAAACATACAGTTCAGGCAAACGGAAACAGCTTTATACTGGAACTATAAAGCTAGCAGGTTTATTTCTGTGCCAAATTTCAAATCTCTGTCTCCAGCTGTTGAAGCAATATAGCTATTGAAAAAGGCTGCACTAAAGTAAGAGAAAACAAAGCCCATTTTTAAACATTTTATAATCAAATTATTATTCTTTTACTTAAAGAAATGCTTAATCTTTTAGCAGACATTAGGAACTGAAAACAGTGACTCTATAGAACATTATGTTTGGAAAATTCAATGTTAATTAAAAAGCACTCTAGCAATGAACTACTGCATGAATCACCTATTGTTTCTACAGACCTTGCTCAAAAAATGAGAATGATGTATACTTCCATGTGTAAGGCAGTAATTTACATGGTTATAACTTTTTACTGTAGAACTATATTTGGCAAATCCTAAAAAAATAGCACTGGCAAATTTGAAAAAGCCATAATATAAAATCAAAGTATTTATTGTTCAGCTGTGTTTCTTGAAGACTGAGAGGCATGGAAGCAGAATCAAAGATGCTACTTCTGGTCAATCTGTAGACAGTGTGATCTAGCAGCAGCTAAGTGAGGATTGAAATTTTTTGCGTAAATGTACATAAAGTTAACCTACTAGAAATGTTTATTTTTGTGAATCTGTATGTGTGTTCTTTGACAAATGGGAGTAAAGAGGTAAGGGTAGAAACACCTTTATATTCCCTTACAGCTTGTCAACTAAACCAAAAGTAACAAGCTCTAAAATTTGTGAGGCTCTGTATGTCACAAAGGATTTGTAGTTTATTTCCAGCCTTTGGTGATTTGTACTTTTACATGTTTCCAAGATGAAGTGTAACATCACTTGATTTAAGGGACATTTTCCTTTTACCTTTAGGCCAATGGTAACCTATTTCAAGGTCAAGCGGAAAAGAATTTGACAAATAAGTGGTGATTTTTGGGTGGTTTGCAGTTTGAACAGCTTTCATCCGCAAAGTTTGTCAGAAAGTGAAGAATTCTTTGCCTACTCAGTTAGTGGCCAAACTGCAGTGAAAAGAGCACTGAATTTGCATCTCACTTGTGCAGCATAAGTGACTAAAATCCGTAATGGAAGGCTAAGCTCCTTAGCTGATGGGTATTTTCTTCAGTTTCCACCAACTAATCGGAAATCAGATAGAGTTGCAGTGGAAATTTCATTCCACTGCCTGCCCAGACTAATGTGTATTTAATGTTTTGGCTTCAGCTTAGAATGAGCTTTCACACTTGACTGAACAGTGTAGCACTGCCAATAATAGATAATTATTAGAGGCACCATAGCCACCCAAGGTGATTGGTAGTGTGAAATGGTGAGAACATGCTGTTGCCAAAACTGTCAATTACAGCTGTGTGATTTAGAGACTGAGAGAATTTGCAGATTTAGAGACTGAGAGCATCTGACTTCTCGTTATGTTAGGAATATGTCAGGCTCTGATAGACACCTGAATAAAAGCGTAACAGACAAATTTATTTTATTGACATGGAAGTCAGCACATGAAGCAGCAAATTCAGCTTCCATAACATCTCAAAGTAGAGAATATTTCTGAAAAAAAATATTAACCAAGCAGGTAAAACAAGGCAAATTCTTCAATACCAAACATGCTTTCCTTATCTCTATATATCTATATCTCTTTTCTCTCCTGTCAACAAACTGCTTTTAGTACAGGTGCCCTCTTTGTTTGAGCCATCAGTATTAATAACAATTAATGAGATCTCAGATTTGTGACAGTGTTTCTTGTGATTGTTTATGGTTTAGTTTTTTAGGCACCTCTAAAACTACGGATGTTTCCTTTTTCTGCAACTGCATATCAAACGAGCGAACTAAACTCTCCAGATAACCCTAGGTGATGTAACCCATGACCAAGAAGTGTAGAATCTATTAAGGCTAATCATCCTCTCTTCCCTGGTGTATGCAACCTGTAAGACTTAGAAATAGTAGGTTGCTTTTCGCATTCCCCTTGAGTAAGTAAGAATTAACTATTTAAAATCAAATGTATCAAAATATCTGTGGATCTAAGGGTTTTTGTTAAAATATTTTTCAAAGGAAAAAAGCCCTTATCTCGAGGGAGAGTTAAAATGTAAACAAAATCTACCAGATTCTAAATGACTTACCCTTGTTCTCTATGCTTTCTTCGGATACTGAATGGATATTGCCCCTCATTATTTGAACTTATATAAAAATTGCAATGTTTCATTTTGATTGGACTTGATTTGGCTTGTATACTGTCCAATATACATCTTTGTTTCCCTACCATGATAAAATACAGTGCATAAAAAGAACTGAACTTCAAACTTTCACATTGTAGATTAACTCACTTCTATTATAAATTTTGTCAGAATGGTATATCCTATTACTTTACAGATTTCTGTTTTCTTAATAAAATTTTTTTTTTGAAACAGAAAGCAGATCTCACTGGTGCAGCCTATTTTATGTTTAGACTAAAGGCCCAGGAAGTTGTGAATTACAAAAGAAGAACCTATTTCATTTTTTCTGATACGGCTCCCAGAAGCAATTGCAACGATGTATTACAGCTATCCCAAAGAATTATGGACAGAGATCATTAGCCAAACCCTTCTAGTAGTCATCAGCATTTTCTCCTGAAATCTGTATTAGTTTGCTTTATTTATTTAATTTTGTTTTGTTCTAAACATCTTTAAAGTCCTTTGTAATAAGACCATAGACTATTTCCGTCTTGAACTGAGTGAGGAAAGAGCTCCTTCTAGTGGCTGGTGATCTGGTTCAGATAGAAATACTTAATCCTGACAAGTACTAAAGATTTTTTTTCTATCCAGTAAATATTTTTTATTCCATAGTTTCAAATATGCTATCCTGCAATTCAGTAAATGGTTCAATATTTTCTTACTTCCAAGGCTTTGATATATTTTAATGAGCTTCTGAATAATTTTTAATGTAAATACCCGGCTTTTCTTTTTCCTCACAACTATTTTAAAAAGTCTTATTTAAGTAAGACATGTATTAAAAATGTCTTAGTAATTGTTCCATCATTTTTGAATAATTCCAAGTTGTTTCTAATAAACAGAGAAGTAAATTATAATGAAGTGAAACCTGACTTTTTACATTGTTAGTATAATTTTTCTTCCAGGAAAAAAATAATGCATTCGTATTATTTAGTTACCTAAATCTAGCTGAAAATTCAAGCATGACACACAAAATAACACAGCATATTATAAAATGAGTCATAACATGGTTAATGTTATGTTTTGTGAGATTTGTGTGATTGTAAATATTCCTGATTGAAAAGACTGGAGCGAAATCATTTATCTTTGCCCACAAAGAGGGGCATTTTGTATTTCTTGTGTATTTCTTGCATAAGAAATACAAGAAGGATCATACTGGGACTGAGGAAAGGTCCATGTATTTCAGTATCCTGTCTTCAGCGGTGCTTGCAGTCACACAGTAAGATGAAAACACAATAAATGAATTGACAACGTTTATCTTTCTAGGATATAGGTAACTTTCTAATGTGTCTCCACAGGACTCTCCTCTGAAAGCTGTGCAGATGTTGTGGGTCAACCTAATCATGGACACCTTTGCCTCGCTCGCTCTGGCCACTGAGCCCCCGACAGAAGCCCTGTTGCTACGAAAGCCATACGGCCGAAACAAACCCCTCATATCACGCACCATGATGAAGAACATTCTGGGCCATGCTGTTTATCAGCTTACTCTCATATTCACACTTCTTTTTGTTGGTAAGAAAGTTTGTTAGGCTTGTTGCTTAGTTTAGAGGCAGCCTGATCTTGAAGCCTGACGTCAAAATGCATTAAATGTAGCTGCTTAATGCGCATATTAAGCCTGTTGCAGTTGAACAGCTAGCAGTGGGATCAGAAACATTAGGGGAAACTTAACAGACTCAACAGAGGGTCAATAGAAAGAAAGAGGATAATTTACTCACCTGTCATATGCTCTTTGTGCTGAGAAGGGCCTTTGTGCATTGTTCTTGCCTCCTGAACAAAATCTACGTTTCGGCTTTGGCAGTATCTGTAAAGACATAACATAAAAAGTTATATTTTAATCAGAGTATCTGTCCTGCTCCTTCTGTACTGAAATTTCATTGTGGGACTTGTCATCTTTAGCAACAAATAAAACAAAACAACAAAAATCAAAGTCCATTTTACCACTACCTGCAGATGCTCTAATCGGGGAGTAAAATGTTTGCTATAATCTATCAAGAAATAATATGGAACTTAAGTAATACAGAAAAACAAGTAATCAGTACTACGTGATACAAGTAAGACTCTTTTTGGAGACTTAATACTTAGAATAGGTATTAAATGAAAACAAGTATCTAATTATTTTCACCCTATTACTTCTGCACTCTTATTCAGGCCTTGCTAGCAACAGATGCTTTTTATAGGTTGTATCTGGGAGAGGGAAGGAGGAGGAATGTTTCTTATTGCAGGGAAGAGTAGGGGATAATAATAGATTGCTGTTGTTCCATGATAATGAGGGAATTTGCTTAAATGGCTGATAATTTTATCAACTGGGTATTGTGTTCTTGACAATGCCATTGCTGTTAAACTGCATGTGTTTTCCTTCAGATTTCTTTTTATCAGCTATATACAACTTCCATATAAGCTGTAAACATAAATTTGTGGTTTTAAAAATCTTAGGAGGTTTTTGATCTCAGTTGTGAAAATCTTGCTCCACCTTAAAGTAGGAGCTTATGCTCAAATGAAGTGATGGCCTCTTTATACTGGAGCTATTCAAACTGAGAGACTTGCCAAGTTTTGGAGAGAGATGATCTCTAGTATCATGTTAGGCTTACAGTGTATTTTGAGAACTTCTTGTGAGCCTAATAAAATTGTCATTTTCAGATCCTCTAAAACAAGCACAGAAGTTCTTGATAATTCATGTCATATGAATCTTGGAGCAAAAAATTTTGTGAACTTTATGGGGAGTTCTGACAGCTTCTGATGAGTACTAAGATTTAAAATACTTTATGCTGAGCCCCAGCAAAAAGAAAACCAGGCCTTTTCCCTCATTCTAATTACTTCTATGTGTCTCTGGAAACCCCATGCAGTACTTTGAAGGTCACAGCCCACCCGATTTCCTGATAAGCCTCAGAAATGCAGTCTTTTCCTTTCTAAACTGTAAGGGGCTCAGTTTCATCTGTTGGAGATGGAAAAAAATAAAATGCTTTTCCTCATTATGAATTACGTGACAGAAGTTATTCTTGGGGGGAAAAAGACAGGTCCTTTTTCTTTTTTCCGATGACCTCTAAGGAGTTAGGTGATATTTTAAACTCAGTTTTTTCAATAACTAAATTCCAAATTAATAAGAACTGTTTCTATTTTGATCAACTAATACTACATAGGTTTCTGTAGAGACTAGTACATCAAGTTCATGTTTCCTTTCTTCCCTATCTTTTCTATGATTTGGCAATAAATATTTTGCCTATGTGTTTGAACATAGTGACCTTTGACACCTTTGGGACATCAGGGGCATGAGAAACTGAGAAGACATTGTCTGTTTCTGTCAAACCATAGAGTAAAAAATCTCAACCTCAGTTCCAGATCTAGGCCTAACAAACTTAAAGCTGATCTATTTCTGTAATGACTTTTGGAATATGCTCAGAAATGAAAACTAGATGTGGCCTTAACAATTAATAACAACTTAACAAACAACTATTGTTACATGATAGCAGTATGTTCTGTTTTACCAATTAAGTGATGCAATGCAATGGTAAGAGATGTATAGGTATTCTCATTGAGGGAAGTATCATCTGTGTATTTGTGTGTATGTGTATATGTATACTGAATACAAACTGAATGAAAGCAAATAGATGTAATGATTTTATATATGTGTGTGTGTGTGTATATATATATAAAAATCATTACATTTATTTGCTTTCATTCAATTTTTCCTTTATTGTTTGTATGTATGGAAGGGAGTGTTTTCCAATAGTTTGTTAGTATGTATAATTTGTATAACGTATAATAGTTTGTAGATGTATATTCTGCTTTAAAATCTCTGCTAACAGCCCAACTTTTCTGGCTTCACATTGTGTTAATGATATATTCATGATGTTATAATCCTCTTTCTGTCAAAAGACTGTAAGCCAAATTCTTCCACTGGAGCCATACTTTTTATTCCCTGTGACTTGAACATGAACTTCTCAAACATTCCAAGGCAAAAAAACCTGAATGGTAACTTAGCTGATGGAATTATGACCTTACAAGGTTCAGGAAGAAACCTGAAGAAACCTTTCTTTTTTCAGAAATTCGGATTATAATATTAGTGGGATATCAGAAGAATGTTCAGTTTTTGATTTTTTTTTAATTAAAAATACACTGCTCGTGTGAATGAGTGGTACTTCCGTAACGTTCTTTCCTTTATTTTGTTTCATTTGTTACTTACTCTTTCATATGAATGCCCCAGCCTTATTTTAAGATGATGCCTCTTTTGATAATTTTGTGTTATCTGTAAACTTTGTGAATAGGAAAAGAGGTCCATCTGGTGCAGGTATCTTTTCAAATCTTATCACATTTTTAAAATTAGTCATCATGGGACATATTATACTTTTTTATCAGTAAGCTCTAAAAGTGATAGTCAATGTATCAAAATAGACAGTGATTCATGGTGGTGTGCTTTCAAAGCAGACTAATAGGATGATCAAAAACAAATCTAAAACCAGGAATGTCTGTGTTTTTTATCATTAATGTGCTTGAATGCTTGTCAAGAGTTCTGACATACTGAATTAGTTAATGGGTAAAAAACTATTGAAGAATGGTTGCTTCTAACTATTGTAGAAAATCACAAATATACTGTCAAGAGGTCTCTAACTCCTGGTACTTCAGAAGGAACTGACCCCTTAGCATAGCTACTCCTCAGAGGAAAAGTACTACTGAAAACTATTTGAGCAAGTATACTGAGTTATTAGATAAAAGTCATCCTTTGAGAAGCTTCTCATTCAGGAAGCTGAGATGTCTTTTGCTCACTACAGTTTAGAATTTAGCCTATATTAAAGTAAGTGTGGCAAGAAAGCTGGTGAAGCAGAGCGAAAGGGAGGCAACTAGCTAAGGCAAACAAGGGTAATATAAATTTAATTTATTGTAGTGGAAACCTTTATTTTTGTCTTATATCTAGGTGAGAAAATGTTTAAGATTGACAGTGGGAGGAATGCACCACTCCACTCTCCTCCTTCAGAGCACTACACCATTATCTTCAACACCTTCGTCATGATGCAGCTTTTCAATGAAATCAACGCACGCAAAATCCATGGCGAAAGAAATGTCTTTGATGGCATCTTCAGAAATCCTATTTTTTGCACTATTGTACTGGGTACATTTGCTATTCAGGTAATTTGTGCAGGAATTAGTAACTATTCAACAGAAATTTGCCTCAGGATTTTTTTTTTCTATTTATGCTTTTTTGCAACCTAAATGCTGTAGGAGGCACAACTGATAACAAAACATCTGGTTTCACATATTTTCTTAATGAATACATGGGTCAATAATGGAAAATTTTATGGAAGCATACTAGGTGAAATCTTGAATTGATCTGGAAGATACATAATAACAACAGCAATCATGATCTGTTGATATTGTAAGCCATCTTTTTAGAAGACATTATTAATATTACATCAACCAATAGCAACAAAGCAGTTGACATTTCTTTACTGCTATATTAATAGCCCGTAAATAGCTAATGCTAATCCATTCTTCTGAGGTTAAAGGCCATCACCAAAGGTTACTTGATACTCTTTGTAGTACTACTTCTTGGTAGTAATACTTTACATCCACCTCACAAATTTGTTGGCCCAGTGATTTGTGAACATAATTATAGAAATGGACATTTTTCCCAAATAATTCTGATTTTTCTTCCATAAAAACTGTAATCCCTCTTTTTAGTCCTGTATCCATTCATTTGCCTGCATCTATCCTATTATGTAGCACCACTTAGCAATGCCTTTCAGAAGTCTACTGCAGCCCTCACAATTGTTGAGAGCTGAACTATCTCTAAGTTGACATTACTGATCAATTCTGGAATGGGACCCCTCGCTCAGGAAGAGTGAGGAGAAGGATAGAGCTATGCGAATCTGAGTGACAGTGGTTCAAAACCAGAAAAGGGAATCATTCAATAAACCAAGTGTGGGAGAAAGGACACCAGTCATGTCCTTCAGTAGAACTTGATAGTGATGATCTTTAACAGCTAGTTCAAGAACAGATGGGTTTACTAACAGGAACCAGAATGCCTCTAGCAGGTCATCTCTGAATTTTTTTTATCATGGGAAGTGTTTGGGGATTTTTTTTTCCAGTTCTAGGCATGACAGTACTCAGCTACCTGGCTGAAGGAAAAGTGCCATCCAGCTGCTAGCAGAATTCTGAATCAGCTGCTGCTTTTACCCATTCCTTGTACCCTTGCTTTCCTAGTAGCTAAACTGTTAATATCAGTTCGTAGTCCAAATGACTAGGCTTGCAGCCTGCCAGTGAATAAAAAAGGAAATTGTAGGATAAGAGTACTTAGTTTGTGACCCCTATTTGTTTTTCAGTGTCTTTTTTAAAGCCAGGTCATTTTTCTTGGGAAAATAAAAGGTCATTCTATTAATTTTTCCACTTTGATTATTACATTGTGGAAATACAACTTAGCATAATGTTGCTTGCTGAAGCAACTCAGAATGGTATTTACTATTTTGGCTATGTGTTATGGTAGCTGGTTGTGTAAGCCAAGCGTTTTATTCCAAAGACCTGTGGGAGTCTGGCATATGTAGACGGATGTGTGACTTTATGAAAGTACTGGAAGCAAGCACAGTCTTATTTTTATTTCATGTTTAAAACTTGTTTAGATCCCTGACTTTTTCCTACACTTTCTGTGAAGTACAGACTAACCGACTTTAGTATTTGATCTCTTGAGTGCAATAGCTCCAATTAACCATCCTCCCCCAACTCCTTCCCTCACCTACCAAGAAGTAAAAGCTAGCAGCAAAGTGGCCAAATTTTCAAAGTAAAAAGGAGGAGCCTTTTACAATACATGCTTGATGAGGATCAGAAAATGCTTCTGTGAGAGCTTTAGCAGCTTGATAAATAAAAGATAGTTAATACTCCTCTCCTCAGACAAACAGTATCTTTCTCTGATTTTTCAACTTCTCCTCTATTTTCAGAATAAAAAAGATCTTTACAGTGGAGGAAGATCTTATCTACCATTTGTATATTTACCAGTGTGGAGCTGTAATATCTTTCTTGTAATCTTTCTTAACATTCATATTCACAGATTTTCTGTTTTCCTTACTGTCTCCAGTCATTTTTCCACTTCCTATCCATAGCCTTCCATCCTCTCTCACCTTTCTTCTTATACTTGCACGTCACATAGAATAAGTCTATGTTCATAGCTTGTGTTTGTTTACTCACAGAGGAAGGCAACCATTTTATGTGTTAGTGTCATTTCATGTTTTAGACTGGACTGGATTTTTAAATTCCATTTTGCAGCCTTTATTTAAATCTCTGGCCTGTGATTTCAGATTGCTGGTTCTGCAGCAGCAGTACTAATAAAAAATACCAATAAAACCTGATTTTCAGTTAGCAAAACCAGCTCAATCTAACCAGGCTTAAAAGATTGTCTAAATGTATTGGTTATCCTTTCTGCAAGGTACAAATAAGTGCTTTTAGTGTGTGTTTTTTCCATCCTCTTTCTCCAACAGGACTAAATTTTGGCAGTCTATTCATGATAACACAGATAACCTAAGTGTGCAATGGACATTCCAAAATAAACTAAATCAAGCTCAGTAAATCCCTTAGCTGAGGATACTCATGCTGGGAAAGTATTTCGGGGCAGTCTTGTTTTCTTTCTTCCTGGGCATTCATATGTGACTGCTGCTAGATATGAGGCTAAGGAAGCCTTAGTCTGAACTAATATGGCTATTTTCTATAAAAAATGAAATAATACTCAATTTTGACCATTAATTCAGAGTGCATAAGTTTGTGTGTTTTATTTTCAGTGACTGAGCTTCTTTGGCTTTCGCTGGATGGGCTCCAAAAATGTACTTCTGGTAGACTTCTGTTAACATGCCTTAGTACCACTTAGTGTCAACTGACATATCTGGAACATAAGATTTGTATTCTGTATTCTGGCTTTGGGCGATCTTTACATTCAGTCCACTAAACAATAGGTTTAACCTAAAATAGGTTAATAATAGGCTTGACTATTCTACTGGTAAAGTATGTTGGAATCAAACAGGCAGAGCTGTAATGTGTAGAAAGAGAAAGTAAATCTCAGGTAAAATAATCACTGTAAGGTTTTCCCCGCCCTCCCAACACACAAAATATTTACCCCCTTCATCTCTGCTTTTCTTTGTAGATAGTAATTGTCCAGTTTGGAGGAAAACCATTTAGCTGTTCTCCCCTGCAGCTTGACCAATGGATGTGGTGTGTATTTATTGGATTAGGAGAACTTGTATGGGGTCAGGTAAGCATTACTCAGGAATGCACAGATTTCTTTTCTTCTATTTTTACGAAATGATCAAAGATCTGATTTTGCAAACAGTCACACACAAATAATGTTCATAATCCTAGTATACTGTTGTTTCCTTGATCTCTCAAAATGTCGTATTTGGCACACATTGAAATAGAGGTAGTTCTCTAAGTACTTCAACAACAGATTGCAGTAAAGATAATCTATCCCATTGTTCCTTTGGATTTTTGTCAATTTTCATATCTTTCTTTTCTCTAAGCAGGGCATGCTATCACCAAGGTCGTCTTTGAGTTAGGCTTATGTGTGAAAGACGTTTGATTCATAGCCTAGTCCTCTAGTCACAAAAAAAAACATATAGTAAGGGCAAATGCACTATAAACTTTCCTGCAACAGAGAACTCAATGTAGCATGTGGATGTTCTGCCAGGGTGAATTTTTGAAAGTGAAAGCAAGTTCCATTTCTAAGTCCACACACTCATTTTCTTGCTGAACCTGGCAGTCTTCTCAATTCATGATAGCCTTGTTACTGACCTAGGACTAACGAAGAAATGTTGTGATTTCCTGTGTATTTAATATACACCTGAGTGTATATTAAATCTTCATTCTGATTTCCCATCCATCTATTTTATGTGCCAAGGATGGAAGAGGGGATGAAAGAAAAATACTTTTTTCCTAGAACAGATACAAAAAGATGCAGTGTAATCCAGGTGTCATTTGTAAATTCTGCTGAAACATTTGTCACCATTAGGTAATATAAAATTAAATATACTTGAAAAAGAAAGTACTTATAAGAAAAATAAATTCTGTAATTAGTTGTCTGGAAGTAACAGTACAGATATGACTCAAAAGTATTGTTAAAACACTGCATTACCCTTCAATGTCCAAACACATCCTACAAAAGTAATAATAATGTTTATTTTTCATCTGTAAATGCATTTTAATGGTTTTAAGTTGATACTACCTGACACAGTAAAACAAATCTGAAGTAATATATTGCTTCTCAGAGGCAAACATACATACAGACCAACTAGTTTGCCGCTACAAAGAGACAGTCAAGAAATATTCAATTGCAACTGAAATACTGAAATGATTCCAAAAGAATTATAATGAATAGATGCTAGCTTTCAAAACTGGTTTTCTTCTCTTATGAAAAAAATTAGCTGGGAAACCCTTTTGGACTATAGATTGGGCTACAGATTTTTTTTCAGGAATAAGCTCGGTGTTATGACAACTTTTATGTACATGCTGCTGAAAACCACCGCTATTAAATTGCATTAATATAGTTATTACCCCAAGACAGGATTTAAGTTATGTCAGTTGCCGGGGAAAACCTAAAGTTTGATAGTTGACCTCTAAAGTCAGCTAGGTCTTTCTAAAGTATTTTAAGTTACATTCCCTAAATGGTTCATCACTTTCAAAAAACATGGTCTTAATTTGGTAGTTTTCTTGAGAATAACATGTAGTTTCTTAATCTACATCCAGTCTATTGAGTCTGCTATTACCTGAAATGGGTAAGTGTCTGCAGATATGGGGGTGGGGAGCAGACCCAACACCTAAACACCCTAAGAAAAGAATTAGGGCAGAATCTGTCAGCCTGGCTGAGAGAGGTCCTGAATAAGAGGTATGTGCCATCATGCAGAAACACTATCAAATATGGTATTGCTTGTTTCTGTGCATACTGTCTTGCAAGTATATCATCCAGATTAGTTTCATAAGATACAATACAAACCATTTAAAGTAGACTCTTTCTGTAGAGTGTTGGTATTTTAATTTTTTGAAAGCTGGAAAGCCGAAGCAGTTCCAGTAGGTATTTCAAGGACTAGCACTTACCCTTTCTTTTTTTTCCTGTTCTGTCTTTGTTTGACATCACATCAATCTCATTTATTTTCCAAGTTCACATCATGCTTTAAAACACAAAAGTGAGCTTTAAAAATGTTTCTCGGCAGTGTAGAAATTGGAAAAATTCTTCTTCTTCTTTTTTTTTAATTTAAAAGCTCCTGTACAGTCCATCTGCCTAGCTGGAGTGGCTTTGATGCTCTGATTTTCAGGTTTACTTAGCTTAACCTTTGCTGTGGATTATGAGGGCTAGACAATGTCACATGGCAGAGGGCTGCAAAAATGAACACCGTATGAAAGAAGATGGGTTTCATAAGAAAGAAGATGGACCCAGAAGGTGGATCTCAGATCATTATCACAAACTTGACGATAACTTCATCCAGCAGATAGCAACCTTTCCTCAGTTTCAGCTGTCCCATAGGAGTAATTTCATATCTGCAAAAAAGCTTTCCTGTTTCAGCTGGCTCCATTTTTCATGCATTTGGGCTTCAGAGATGTGATCACTTAACTGCTGAAACAAGAACAAAGAAAATTACAGCACTTTTATGCTAAATGGGTCTAATAGTTAACTCTGTAGATTTTTTTTAAGCATTCAAAATGTTTAGCTTTCCAGGTAACACGTCTTGTTTAAATAGCCAAGTGCTCATATTTTTATTCAAGCTGACAAAATCAGAACAAAGAGAAAATGACTGCCCTAGAGGGCGACACTTACTGGAATGTATTTAAAATAATTGTGTTATAACACAGTCTAATTACAGTATTTGCAAATTTTTAAGATTATTAGCCATCTCCTGTATTAATTACTTCCAGGTAATTAATTTTGGTGGCCAAAAAGAATAGGGAAAAGGACTGAATTACCCAGAATATATCAACAGTAAGGGCACAGAGTAAGTGACAGACCTACAAAAAGCCTAACAGGGAGATGTTCAAACCCCCAACCCCAGAAGCCTCATTTATGTTAAATGCTGGAAAGAGCATTTTGATTTGCTGAATCAAAGGAAAGCTGAATACAAGAACCAACATAGTGTTAGGAGATTTATCAGGATGAGAGGCAACTAATTTTCAGCTCACATAAACAGGTACTTGACTGTTCTCAATCATTAGGAATCCTAATGCATTGATAAACCCTAGATGCAGACGTATCAATTCTGCTTTAGCTTAGTGTTTAGTTTCATTTTAGTTTTAGTTTAGTTTAAGTTTTCTTTAAATAATTACATTCACAAACTTACATTCCCCTTTTAGTTTTGGAGGAAAGATGACATTTCTTTCCAGACTGAAACTAGCTCCACAGCTGTGTATTATCAGAGTGGTTTAATAATGCAAGTAATGCTGACTATTTACATAGGAAGAACTCTGTAAAGTGCCTTGGGCTAAAATAGAGTTGGATAAATATGAAGCACTGTTATGAATACGCTTATCTTAGCTTTCCAGAAAGATTACAAGTCTCGCTAAAATAGCAGGGCTTTTTTTGTAATTAGCAGATTGTTATACTATTGTTATTGAATGAGGCTGATGCTTTCAGCATTTTTTATAATGTAATTTTCAGGTCATTGCAACCATCCCAACAAGTAGGCTAAAGTTTTTAAAGGAGGCAGGGCGGCTCACTGAAAAAGAGGAAGTCCCGGAAGAAGAGCTCAATGAAGATGTTGAAGAAATCGATCATGCAGAGAGAGAACTTCGACGTGGACAAATTCTCTGGTTCAGAGGGCTCAACAGAATCCAAACCCAGGTATGCTAAAGTAAAGGCCCACAAGGTCTAGAAAAACATATGCTTCATTTTTGATCAAGGCAAGATAATGTCACAAGGAAAGCCACATTGAGAGTCTGTGTGTGGGAAATATGGTACTTGTTAATTGCTTTAATGTTTTACTATATGAGGAACCTATGACATAATAAAATAAGTGAACTTAGAAAAAAAGTATGCATATATGGCATGAGAGAGAAAGTGAAAATGTTACAAAATGAAAACAGGAAGAAAAGGGGAATACTTTGTTTTGCACACCATTGTGAATGGACATCCATTTTTCTACTTCAAGGATGACAGCTGATAAAAGGCTGCCGCTTGAAAAATGTTAGCTGTCACAATGACTAGCAAAATGTTATGAATGCTTTTTAAAACACCCTTTTGTTTTGTTGAAAATACATTGTTGCTTCCACTTCTGCAATAACAGATTAGCTTAAATTACTGGGCTACACCTGAGGTGTAAAGTACTGTTTGATTTAAAAAAATATTTTCTGTTCTGTCTCCATCATACGTATATCATGACTGGAAGGAATTTATTGTCTTTCCTATAAGGTTATGAAAAATGTGGTCCTGGATTTATTTTTAGTAGTAAGGGCCTAAGCATCCATTAAATATTGAAATGTATTTTTTGGCTGCTATGGATGATCTGTTACAAATGCCTTCTTTGTAACTTCTAAATACAAAATCGATGGCATTTTTGAAGGAAAATGAAAAGATTCAGATGAATGATATATATGAACAGAATCATTGTGCTAAATTTGATATATTTTAGGCTATTCAGTAAAATTTGTCCTGTAGTGTTAAAAATGAACTATTTTGAACTATTTTGCCTTTTTCAGTTGCAGTGAAGTAACATGTTTTATAGCACATTAGTCTTTATAATGTCAAGTATTTGTGCCAGCTTGCAGGATACAGCAGCTTTAAAAGACAGATACATACTCCCCTGACATGAGATGGTTCTGTGAATGTTTTACTTGCTGCTTATAAGAAAAAGAAGTGAATAATTAGAAAACTCTCCCCTTCTCTTTAAAGAATCCTTTAAAAACATTTTTATCTCAGAAGACTTTGTGTTTGAGATTTTTGGGTTAATTTGAGATATACAGTACTTTCTCCCCTTTTCCATCACAAATTAATACTTTTTTTTTGAAGAGACAGACATTCATTTGAGGAAAAAAAGGGGGAAAGCAGCAGAAACTAGTGCAGTTAGCTCTCTTTAGTGTATCATAGCAGAGAAAGAAGAAAAAACGGTGGAAATAGCTGTTAGAGATACTAAGGTTTTGGGTATATTCCCAAGGTTCTGAGGTAAGTAATTAAATACGGATTTTCAGCTTTGGGGTTTTGTGTCTTGAATCCATTGAGTCAGGAGCACTCATCAGTAGAGAAAATTCAAAATGTCACAGTTCCTCTCACCATAAAGGTGACAAACAGGTGCCCAGGTAATGGTTATCATTATGGAAAGATGACACCTAAACGTGCATTCTTTTCTTCCTCGTGGCTGTAGGAGGAGTGTTGTCTGTTGGCATTTCTGTCAGGATGTCTTTCTGGTTGTGGTGAGTGTAAACAACTACAAGAACAAAAAAGCAAATTACAGCCTTTCACTTCTTTTTTAGTCTCAGAGGTAGCTTTTAGTTCTTCTATATATCTTTGTCCACTTAATTCACAGATAAATTATTACTCTTTTATACTATTTAAAACAAAATAAACATTAATTATGTTTCTTTGCTAACATTCATCTTCTTAGTTTCCTTTCTACTCTTAGTTGTAGAAATCTCTCTGGTAGGATATATTGTTTCCTTTCTTGCCAAGAGGCCTCTGTGATTTTTTTTTCCCCTTCGTTTTGTTTATTCAGTGACCCTGATTTTTACATCCATTTCACATCTGTGGAATGATAACGGAGAAAGGAAATGGGCCAACAGATTCATAAAGAGTGCAAAATGCAATTACAAGATGTCCACTGGAGAGTGATGAACCTATATGCAGGTCAAATTAGATCCATTCTTGGATGGACCTTGAGTTGAGTGCATTTTGATGCGCTATGTGTTGTGGCCCATCCAAATGAATTCATACACTTGTACTACATTTCTCAGGAAGCCATCTAAAGAAGAGTTGATGGAAGAAGATGAGGATGTCTGTAGCATCCTTGGGGAGCTGGAGGATTTACAAGAATCCTCTGATGTCTAATGCACTTCTGGAGATGCAGAAGAAGAAGGTAGAGCATCCCCTCGCTTTATATATATAAGAGGATGACAGTAAGATTAGGAATAAACTATAGACTCTCTCACAACTAGATTGATCGTTCAAGTCTGGACCAGTTTCCGCCATCATACACTTATGCTGTATTTTAGATAATACATATATTTTTTATTTTCTATTTGATCGTTACTGGACAGATAGCCACAGCACCCAACAAAAGCCTTCACCGCTAAGAAGGCTCTAAAGACTCTACAATAGTTTTTTTCAGGTAACTGACAGATGTCACTTGTATCACTCCAATAAAAAAATCATCCAAACCGACAGAAACTTTGCAGTATATTTCTTTCTGCAGTATATTTCTTTGCAGATACTTCTTTCTCTCTCTCTCTTAAAACAGAGCATTCACACTTGGCACCAGGGAAAGGATTTCCACTATTGATTCTTTGTACTGAAATCTTGGAGACACCTCTATTTCATGCTGTACTTGCATGAATTTACTTTAAAAGAGAGGTGCATGAAAAAATCATATAACTAAGTCAAGGAGACCAGCTAGTAATTCTGATTTACTTTATCTTTTTTTGTCTGCTTATGTTCATTTAGCTATTTTGTTGTCTTATGAATATACTTTAAGCCTTCTCTGAATGCATGCAGTTTCTTTACTAGATACCTCTCAGAAGACTAGTAGCATGTGAGATTTCACAAATGTCTCATCTTAGCTATATTTTATGATATTTGTATCATAAAATATAAAGGTGGTCTCAAATTCCATAGAAGCCAGGACCTTTTCACCTCTGCTATTTTTCAGCATTGCTTTCCAAGTCTCTGTTGCAATTCTCATGAATACTTAATTCTTAAGGAAAGAAAGGGTTGAGATTGGACTGATCATGCCATCCTGGCAGACCTAATAGTCTTAAGTGCGAAGGTCTGAAAACTTCTCAAACTTTATGTCAGGCTTTCACAACACGGGGCCTGATTCCTCCCTCTACTTCAAAGTTTGCTTTATTTGCTTAAGGGGGAAAAAAGATACCTAAAAACTACCTTAAAATTAGAAGTGTTTTGAGGATAAAGGCAGAAAGCTGTGAAATGCATGGTTGCCATATTAATTGCTACAGAAAAGCCTTTGTGTATTTTAAAAAGTTTCAAAATTTTAAATTTCTAGAAACTGCTACTGAAAAAAGGAGATTCCCCTTTAGATATTCAAATATAAGTAGAGGTGCTGTACTTCATTTTCTTTCTTTTCCTTTCTGCATTATAAATTTTCTCCTTGAACCACGGCAGACCTCACAGCAATGAAAGTCAGTCTTAGCAAGTGATTTTGAAACTAGATAAAAAGAGAGCACCTCCTTTTATGGTATTCCATATAGTATTTCATTGCAGTTGCCCAGCTTAAGTAGAATGGAAACTATTCCGTCATGTAAAATAAAGTAAAGCAAACTATTATTCAGTGACAGAACAATGCCAAACCATTCCAGTTCTACAGAAAAAAAAAAAAAAAATTGATGCAGGTTAGCTGAATGATACCTGGGACCTGTTAACATGAATGGCAACTTAAATGCTTGCTGAAAATCTGTTCCTTGTTAAGCAAAAGAAGAAAAGTTTTGACATATCTGTCCTGCCAGGGCTATTTTGCAGGGATAAGATCAGTTTTTTAAACTGCTAATCACTAATATTTTTATTAACTGTGCAAACCTAAAAATATAGATCTTCTGCAGTATAGAAAGTACAAAACTTGCAAAAAGATGAGAGTGAAAAAATACAAATAAACTACAAATATAAAACATTTTTTCTCTAATCAAAATAAACTTTCTCTTTTTTAGCAACTCGAATTGTTCTAACAAAGTGTATTATTTTGTAATTACAGAAGTATCTTAATTTAAAATTCATTACTTATTTATTTATTTGGAGCAGCTCTCTTTGTTGTTTTCTGGTTCTAGAAGATAAACTGCTGGAGAAAATTCTTCTCTTCTTCATATTTCTTGACTTCAGGCTGAACACAACCATGTATGTTCAGCCTTTTAGATTCTGAAGAGATATTCATCCTCACCCCTAGAGAGTCTGTCAATGAAGATCTGTAGTTACTTTCCTCAGGAGAAAGAGTAAATTACACAACTGTAATTCTTATTCTCTGGAGATATTATTAAATGCAGATCTTCCCCTGTCTTTCCTCTATTACTTATATTAGGCTTTTTCCTTTCAGTTTATTAGGAAGGCATTTTGTACATCTAAAAATATCCTTTGGCTTAGGATTTATCATCTGTGTCTTCCACAGTGATAGGCACTTTATGCTCTCAGTAAGAGTCTTTAAAGTCTTGTTTTGAACGTTCTCTTTTGAAGAGTGCTCTATACCTGTGTCAGATCATGAAAACCCAGGATCTGTATTTAATTCTACTTTTGTACAGGGAGTATTTCAGGTGAGTATTTAACGTGACTTCATATGTAACCAACGGTTTGAGCCATATATTCTTTTCTAGATGCCAGTGTACACCTTAGCTAATGATGCACTTGTACCCCTATTCCACATGCTGAGTCACCCAATATTGTATTTTTTAAACTGTGATACTGGAGATTTAATCCAAAATAAGTGTCCTGCAGAAAACACGGAGAGCAAAGCTGCAAAATGTTGTAATAACTGCTTCATACTGTACATCTCTTAGCGTGCCCATTTAATACCCATTGTATCCACGATTCATACTGGAAAACAATGGGTCAGTGAACAAATCAGCTATTCCATGTTTGTACAGTAGAAGTTCAGTGCACAGTGTGGTAATTTTACACCTTTAATCCCTTTTACAGCTCTCTTTGATAGGACTAAAATAAAAGCATGCAGGAAAATAATGATCTCTAAAGACTAAGATAATGGAAGGGGATGAGTCTGTTTTATTAAAGGTGAAGCCATATGAATTCATTTATTTCTAAGGAAACATCAGTTTTCTTCGCATGGTAGAAAACGCTAGCTAGTTGTTATATTTCAACTTGGAAAATTCAGGAGTGCTTGCACCAAGGTTGGTGCTGTTTTGCTGAAGACACCACTCCACCTCCCAGCCACTTTACAGGCGGTCTCTCTTCAGAAACCCGGGTTGCAAGATTACAAATATGGGAACAGTGGGCTTCAAATAAGTGGTTGGGTGTATTCTTCTAACGGATACCGCTACTGCTTTGTCATGTTGTCGTTCTTCTTATGTAACAAAGAGGACATTTGGGGGTGTAGGGATTTATAGTTTGTATTCATTCTTTGCTATCGTCTACTGCCGTTCTCTGGCTTTACCATTTATACTTGCAGCCTGAATGTTTTGGGTTACACTGGTGGCAAAGGTGGTCTTGAAATACTCAGCTCTTTCTTTAGCTCCTATTCTGAGGTCATGATTAAAGTACTCGTGAAGGTATTCAAAACAGATATATCAAACAGCAGATAAAATATGCAGAGGAAAATAACAAGCAGAAAATGGTAACATGATTTACTGCAATATTCAAATGAGGTCATCTTTTTGATGTAATTTTTAAGTGTTTTGTACAAAGATTCAAATGTTAATCTTTTCTAATCTGTAGTTATAAAAGACAAGTATTCATTATCACTACGTTTAATTTATATGAACTTTCATTATAGAAAAAGTCAGATAAAGTATTGGAACACTTTCTATTTTATCAAGCTACTATACTGATAACCCTGTTTTTTGTAAACAAAAAAAGGAATCTTGTTTTGAATATTCTAAAGTTAAGTAACTCAATTTTTCTCCCTCTAGAAGAACACCTAGAGAGCAATAGCAAAGTAATTTTATTCTCAGTAGGAAAAAAATGGAAATTAGCTATGTCAAGTATTCCAGTTGTATTTATTTTATTGCTATAAAAAGGTTTAAATTTTAAGATTTTATTTTAAAACCTATAGTTGTTTAAACTGATGCAGCTCCACTGCCTCCCATGGAGCTGTTTCATTTGGACCATTTCATATCTAAGACATTAAAAGGAACACTTAAAGTATTTCTTTCAATTGAAGTAAAACTGTATGCACGGTTGATTTATTGTTTTTCATTATTATTCCTGTCAGTTGTGCAACTGTATCCATACTTTAAGCAACTTGTCTCATTCTTTCCTCCATTACAGATCGAAGTAGTCAATACTTTCAAGAGTGGCACTTCCTTTCAGGGGGCTCTAAGGAGACAGTCCTCCGTCACAAGCCAGACCCAGGATGTAACCAATATTTCTAGCCCTAGTCACGTATCGTTATCCAATGCTCTTTCCTCTCCTACCAGCACATCTGCTGCTGCGGCTGGGCGTGAGTGTGTATTCTTAATGCATCAGATCTACAGAGATGCCAACTTATGTAGCAGTCATTTGAGACTGAGCTACTTTGCCCTTTTCCATTTTGTCCTGTTACGTTTATTAACTGACACATAGCCAGACATAGCTAACAGCTGTATTACTTTGTGTACAGTAGATACTCTCCATTATTTATTGCAAGTGCTGTTAACTTAGTATTACGGCAGGAATTTCTAGTCATTTTTTATTCAGTATATGAAGATTCTGATTTTATTTGAGGTTTCTGTGTCATGTTTTCCTAATCTCATTAGATATATTTTCTATTACTTATAAAATATGTACTTTAAATAATTCTACCAAAATCTTTTATTAAGTAAAATACAACTTGCCAGATAAAAGAACATTCTATCTGGAATCCTGTATACAATATAGGTCACTCATGTTCAAGAAAGATGTATTCAAAGTGGCACAGGTACAGAGAAGAGTTACTAGAAATGAATAAGAAAATAGAGGATCTAACTTATGATGCAAGGCTAAAGAATTAAGGTTTACATGATGATGAAAGAATAGAACTGTTATCTCTAAATTCAGTGGGTGGTAAGCATTAAGGAAGGAGGGAGCTAGACAAGTTAAAGGACAATGTTGACACAACAAAATAAATATGGCAACAAATAAATTTATCTTATCAAAAAGTAGCAGGTTTTTAAACACAAATCCTGAAACAATGTTCTTCCAGATGCAAGTGAAGCATCTAGTGAAGAGTTACTGAAGCAAAAGAAAAGAATATAAAAGGACTAATAAGAAGGAGCTGCTTCACTAACAGTAAAATGGATTCAGTGGCCCAGGAAGATTCCTTCAGATCTAACTTTATGTCCCTATTTGTAATTTTTTGGGACTATAAATATAACCATTTTATTTTACAGTGTTCTCAACATTAAGAGAACAGTTAAATTTATGGAACTCACTTTACAAGTTTGTTACTTTACAAAATAATGCAATACATTCTTCTTTCAATTTTTAGTGAAAAGCTGGGCCAAGCATTCAGCAAGTCAGCTTCTGGCAGACGAAAGAGACAAATAAAATTTTAGAGCTCCTTAAAAAAAAAGGAAGCCTTCCCATTCTGTTTGTGTGTAATTACTTCCAGTATTTCAGCATCAAGCATAAGACATCTCAGAAATCCATTATTAGTTTTAAAAGTCAAAGTAACAACTTTACTTTTTCTCAGAACCTGAAGTATCATTAAGGTTCCAACTTAAGCAAGTGCTGTCTGGAGAAAATACGCATCTTTTTCTGTTTTTTCTTGGTGGAAATTGGGCCTGCTTTTGCTCAAAAACTGTCAGCCATTTCAGTGCAGCAGCATAAAAAGCGAAGACATAGAGCTGAGTGCCACTACTGTGCCACAGGCACTGTAACCTGCTTCTGATTACTCAGAGCCCCAGTTACCTCCTTTCCACGTTGAGCACAACACAACACACACACAAACCAAGCCTCTGAGCCAGTGAACAATTTCCCATATAATAACACTTCTACGTTGCATAAGAAAATGGAGGAGCTGCTCATTCTGCTGCGGGCTTAAAATGTCTCAACAGCATCTTGTAGCCAGTGGTCTGAAACGATAGGTCTGGTAAAATTAAACAGACGGTTCTTCCTCCTCCTCTCTTCTGTTTCTCAGCAAAGCAGCTAAGAACTGGATGATCTTACAGCTTCGCATAGTTCTCTCACTGGGCTGTGGGCTGAAGTTAATTGACAGGAGAAAGCTTAGTCTGCCACAGTCTTTGCTGTCTCTTTTTATTTGCAAAAATACAACACACAGGTTTATGGAGCTGATCAGTTATAACTGCATGTATTTAGTAACATAAAAATCTTGCGATAGATTTGTTGAGCTACTTAGAGATCTGTATTTCTACAGCAGAAGGCAACTAGAGTTTGGGTCTTTAAAAGTGTTTATTCTGGATTGCTAGAATTTTATTACTGCAGTGTAATGACTTGTTAGTATGAAAGTGGTATGTTGTCCAAATTATAGCCCTTAGGGAATGTTTTGATTTATTAAGAAGATGACACAAACCCTATGAATTGGAGTGAAAAATCAAAGAAAATTTTTTTTGTTGTTTATTTTTAAAATTGGGCACTTAAAGATAATTTTTGATCTTGTTTTTACCCCAAAATTAGCTCCGGTTTGAGATCTCTTCCAGAACCTGAAAAACTTTTCCTAATTCAAATTTTATAGAAATAGTGTATGTTTTTGTGAATTGGCATTTTCTGTGAAAATTTCAGTTGCAAAATTCTCACCTAGTTCTACTTTCAGCTCCTTGCTTAAAATGTATGTAGTGGGACAGAACCGACTTCTTGCCTTGTAGCTGCTCAGAGTGAATTAAACCCCAAATCATTACTTTCCTCCTTTGGGGACAAGGGGGAAAAATGGGATAACCGTACCTCAGATTTTGAAGCCATTACTTTCCCTGTCTTCAGGAGTCTTTAAAAGTACTGCATATGCAGATATATTATGGGGAGTTTCAAGGGAAAACCATAGGTATGGTTGCCTTAAAGAGTATTGCAAAGACAGAAGGGCAGAGTACTTGAGAGGGCCCAATACAAGATATTGTAAAGAGGGTTCATTTTCAGAGGCATGAAAATGCACATTCCAACAATCAGGATACTTCAGGTGTCATTTTGGGTGTCCAAATTGGGGAATGATAGGCTGTGTCAACAAGAGTGTACAAGTCGAAGTTCACAGAGCACCTGTGCAGTGCTTTGCTAGTTGCATACTTTTTAATATGTCACTTTATTGTGACATCTCACCATCCTAGAACAAGAGAAACAAATATAAAAAAAAACAACTGACTTGTCCAAAACTGTACACCACCTTGGAGGGAAGAAGTTGTGTTTTCAGTCCATACTGGACTATCTAAATCTGACAGGCTTGGAAGTCTTAATGTGTTTCAGGATTTTTTATTTATAAAGGTGATTTGTATATTATTTCGCTGAAAATTAAGTAGGCTACTTCAGATTGTTGTTCTTTACCAACTTCTCTGAATTGATAGTAACATTCTGAAATAAAAAATACACTTTTTTCTATTATTTTGGGGAAAGATTAATGTTTGATTCATCAAGACATTAAAACATTCTTCCAAATTATAGGCTTATTAATATTTACACAGAAGGTTAGTGCATGCTTAAAAATAAATCTGAATGTCAAATACTGCCACATCTACGGTATTTTGTGAAATGGATTAGCAAGTCATTTCCTGAAATTTTCAACCATTCATACATATGCGCACATTCAAATCTTTCAAATGGTTGCAAAATACCTTAATTAAAAGCAATTTACACAAAGAAATACTTATTAGAGTATTACAGTTTCCCCAGTTATGCTGCTGTTGATTAGCCATCATAGTGTGTTAGCCAATAACAAATTATGCATTTCAGGATGTCAGCATTAATAGATAACAATTAAGTTCATATTGGGAGTCTCTTATCTCTCTTGAAAAACCTTGCAGCTTTAAAAAAAACATTATATAGTTTTCTGCAAATGGAAACCAGGCATTTTATATAGTCTGATTTTAAAAAATGTAACATAGAAAAATTATTTAAATGCAAACTAAATATGCACATATAAAGCTACTGGAAATGAAAACATGGTAAAAGTAAAGGTCTATATGCAATATAGTCTTGACCATGTTCTCAGGTTTTGTTGTATTGTGTGCACACACATATACACATAATTTCTTATCACTGGAAACCTGTTACGCTACAAGTTAGAAGTGGTTTTAGATATCAGGCTCTCCCTGAGCTCCTTACCAGTTTTTGTGGATTTACAATAACATTTTGAAATTTAAGAATATCTATTTTATATGTATTTCTTTCTATATTGGGAAAACAAAATTGGCTCCAGTGGGGCAACAGAGCACCTTTCTTTTCCTTTAAAGTTCAGAGTTAGTAAAACAGAAGGCTAGATTGTGCTTAAAATTAAGTCTATGTTTAAAGCCTTTGCTAGATCATGGATTAGTTAGATGATGAATAAGTAGATCTAACTGTACACAAAGTAAACAAGTTATTCTTTATTCTAATCTGTTTATATTCAGTTCTCAAATGTTGCTTATATTATCAGTAGGTAAGCCTTCCAAGAGAACATAGTTTCAAATTTTCCTAGCAAGATGAATATTTAATATTCCTTTGTACCTGCTGTTCCTCCTTCCCCTCATTCTCATAATTAATACCATTCCTAAATGGAGACATGTGGAAATTGCAAGTCTCTTAACAAAAAAAGCCTGTTCTTGTTGTAATATAAAAATATTCTAAAGTGTAGGAAACATCGCAAACTCCCGCCCCCGCCTCCCACAAAAGACAACCTCCCAAATCTGGGATCTGCAGTAGTTTCTGTATTTGCAAGTTGCTTTTTCTTTGTTCTATTGTGGTCCATCATTTTTGTCTCTGATTTTTGGAGGTGAATATTTCACTGAATCAGTTACAATTTTTATTATATAAATCTAGCAGCAGTAGCCTCAAACAAGTCACTGTAAAGATGATACAGAAAAGACAGACAATGACTAGTCTAAATTTTCTAGCAGCCCATTAAAATCTTAACAAATGACCACAAAATATTCAGTGTTTTTCCATCATACAGCTCTCTGAAGTATTCTTTATTGCTTTCAAGCAAAAGAAGGACACAGCATCTTAAGCCATCTTTTAAGGCTGTATTTTGGTCAAGTTTCACTTTTTGGGGGGTAGGGTGCTACAGTGCAAAGTGGGACTAATTCTCATATAAAAACATCTTTTTTATTTCCCTTTAATTCAGAAATAGCTGAAATTGATCATACTTGTGAAGGAATTATCGTTCATAGAAGCCTTTCATATGGAACATTCACCTCAGAGTGGCACAATGGCATGAGCACCTGCAAATTATGTCAGAAACTGTAACATAAGACATTCAGCAAGCTTAATTCTAGTGAATACTAGAGTATCTTTATTTTCTAATGAATAATTTTAAAGAGAGTGTTCAGCTTAGCCAGTTGTGATCTATTCTACGTTATAATCAGGCTTTCACATCAAGAAAAATTATTTACTACTTAGAAGCTTTTGGTTTTATAGATTCCTTACATGTTTATTTTCCTATAGATGTAATCATTCAGCTGGACAGCCTTTACAATTAAAACATAAGATAAAATCTTAAGTTTGGATCAAATTTTCTGTGTTCACACTCATGAAGAGAAATGGGAACAAGCTTCTTGAAAAGCCCAAAACTGTATTCTAATTTAATAAATGCTAAGGCAAAGATTACTGTCCAGTATTGATCTGCATTCAGATCATGAACCAAGTCAAATGGGAATACCAGCCTTACAGAAACTGTCAATTGTTTTCTATAACAATGTGGTTTAACTGTCACATGAGGAAACTGAACAAGAATTTGACTTTAAATGAAATCCCATATCTAAAAGTGTGTTTATAAATGTTGCCTCATTTGGGAACATCTTTAAACTGTCAGCTGGCATCTGAACAGAGATACCATACTAAAACTTAGAGGTTCCCACAGATTATAACGAAGATTTCAGAATCGCACCAGGATATGTAAGATCAAAACCAAATTCTGTGCATCTTCCCTTACAGAAGCTAATTAGGTTTAAATATAAAACCAAATCCTCAATTGGAGATGCAGCATGGCAATAAGATTTTGACTCTTAACGTAGAAATAATTTCTTTAGAAGGGTTATATAATAAAATATCTAGGATTTGTCAAATTTGATAGAAAAATGCCAGGCTCCACAATTTTGAAACAACCCTAAAATCAGTTAAAGAAGAGATGCTCTGGAGACTACATGTTCTGCATACAGTTCTGATCTCATGCTCTAAAATTCAGTGGAGTAATGGCCACGTGAAACTTCTGTGAAATCAGAATCGGGCCTGAGTATTTTGCAATATATGTAGGTATTCTATTCTCCCCTTGCTACATGCAGTTTGAATTTTGGATCCCCTACTGGATTTACTGTATCTTTATGTAGAAGGAGAGTAGCACAGATAATGTTATCTATCTGGTTCAGTCAGCAGATACACAGCAGAAACCTAGAAAATGTAATTTGTCTAAAGTTTATTCTTTTTTATTTTATTTTTGAATTTGTTCAACTACTGCATCGTACAATCCAGAACATATTAGTCACAGCATTTACAGGTGACTCCAAGACATATAATATCTCCTCCTGTGGATGCCTGCTCTGATATTACTCACTTAAAACTGTAAGGATTCAAAAATGAACTATAACAAGTATACTGAAGATATGCCTTCTATTTTAAAGCTTAATATATACTTTAGTTCTTGACCAAACTCTTACATTTGCATAGATAGTCTTGGTATAGAATAGCATCAGATACACTAAGAGTTGGCATCTCTTTGCAAAATTGACCTCTTGTTTACAATTTTATACTAATCACCTTACTGATCTTTCAGTATTGAATTTATTTGCTTTTGCAGTGCCCTACTCTCTACTGTCTGAATATTAAATGTGTTTGTTTTCCCAGAGGGCTAGAGAACATTGGACAAAAGGGTTCAGCAGGAGAGAGTGAAATAAAAAGAGGTTGTGAGTCTTTAACCTTGAGCCTGAAATGAATGTGAACCAAACTCAAGATACTTGGCTTAAAAGAAGCCAGGTAAACATTCGAGTATAAGCCCACACACTACCAACCATAACACTGCTGTTGATCCTAAACAGGCCTGGTGTATTTTGCCTAGACTGTTGTATTTAGGGGTGAGATTCTGAACTTCATCTTTTTCTTCTGATGGGGAAAAATTTATAATATCTAAAATTATATTTCTTTTATTTTTGTTGCCTGGTGCAGTATAATAAATTTAACTTTCAAGGTGGGATGAAACTGAAGAGTTTTTTCTATTACAGCTACAGAGAAGAAAGAAGTGGAGACTTATAGCCATGTCAAAAATGTCCTGAAGTGTTGTCCCCACAGTCTTTTGTTTAAAAGCAGTTCATTTTTTCTGTTGTCTCCATTACTGTGAGAAAAGGGAACTGTATCACACTGTTTGTCTTCCCTTGGCATTGTCAGTATCATAAAGAAATCTCATTACATGAACTCCACACATTTCCTAATAAACCAACACTTAATAGGTTCTATCCATCATGGGTATGTCCCTGCTTTACATGCTGTACAGCTTTAACAACGTTATATGAAGTTCAGTAGCCTGATTTTATCTTCAGAAAGTAATCACGCTATGTGGGCTTTGTTTCAGCAGAACCCCTAAACATTCTGACACTACATGTTACTTCAAATAATCTTTAAGCATGTATTAAAAGAATCTGTTGCTGTTGGGCCATGTTACTAAATAAACTATTTTCAATTCTTAGTTAGAGTAGTGTTATTCTATATGAATTAGCGTGCCACCTTTGCAATTGGTGGACCTTCTACATTTGTTTCCACAAGCATAATGAAAGAAGCAAGTTTTTTTCCTGTAAGCAATCGATTGGCGGATAGACTATTAACAAGATTTTGAATTACATTGTAATGCAGAAATTCTGTCACTGAATGAGGCAAAACACTAAAAAATAAATGTCTCCTTCCAAGATGCCAACCTAAATCTACAGAATTCAGAGTAGAGGAGGGAGTTTGTACTTTAAGGGAAAAGCTAATGGAAAACAAATATACAACCCTGAAATCGTAGAGAGATTTTTAGAAAAGAAGGTAGTTTTCTACAGCTCCTTAGTAAAGACCATGTATTAGAAAGCTAAGTATATTTATGTGTTCTCAGCTTTAGGGACTTGCCCAAATTTGGCCCTTATATCACCATATTGCATTCAGAAGATGAACTACTTCTGATATCAGCATATCTAAGCTAGTTTTAAGCTAATATTTCTAGTAAAAATCACACAGAAGACACTGTATGAAGAGCAAGTAGAAATTATGCCAGTAAGATCTAAAGTTTCCTGCAAGACTCAAACAGTCCATGCCAAAACTTTGCCAAAGGTCTTCACACAAAGTGATACAACTGCTGGCTGATTGTGAGTTCTACAATTATACTTTTAGCCTGCTGTATAGACACATCTAGTCCAAGCAAAAGATGCTAGTGTAGCATTTTCTTCCAGTAGGCCATTAGTTCAAGCAGTAACAGTGGAGAGCCCTGGATTCATGTCATGGTAAGCAGGTTTTCAGAACTGGTTTTCAAATACTGATCTAAGGCTACAGTTTTCCCTAAGCTGTGTAAGAAGACAGTGTGCTGTAGACTGACTAAAAGCTTGGTATTAAATTCACATTAGACCCTAAATCTTGGTATTAAATGCAATTTGGATACATAGTCTTTAGGACATTTAAAATCTGTGTTTACCCTATTATGTCCTTTTCTGAGTCTACTGCAATCTAGCCTAAGCAGAATTCCCAGTGACTTCAGTGGTAGTTTTCCCTACTATGGAACTTCATTGCTCCTTTGCTAACCTGTAGAGGCTTAAATACAGGTTTGTGTGACCTCAAGAAAAGCTTTATTTTCACTGAAAAACTCTACAAAATCTGTTCAAGAGTAATATGAAGTTGCAAGCCTTCTCATTTAAGTAAAATTTAGTTTGCATTTGTTAAAAAAAATTCCAACTGGCAGACTAGAACCTGAGTCTGCTCAGTAAGAAGTAGCTGTATTCAAGAGCATGGAAGTGAGTATTTTATTCTAGTAGATAAAATATAGCAAACAGCAAACAGCTGCAACTGAATGATAAGATGACTTATTTTTATTTAGATAGCAGAAAAAATAGCTAGCTTTTTAGAAAATAATACCACCATATCAGGCTATATTATAAAGTAAGCATGTTATAAAAAAATCCCTTATTTAAAATAGGACAATCTAGTAACACATTAAATATTACCTTGAGAAACATTATTTTTTCATTGTTTAGACTATTCAACTTTGCATTTTAAAATACAAGATAGAAGGGCCTAAATAATGAATTAGTATGTCAGCTCTTTTCTTCAAATAGAGCTCAAATCCTATTGTCAGTAATGCAAACGAATCTCTTATCCCAGTCTGTTTGTTCACTGTACAAAACCATCACATACCACAGCACAATTCAAAGAGACTCTGCTCAGATAAAGCCCTGGTTTGTAATTCCAAGTGTTATGTCAAACAGGTGTTTGCTACGCTATATAATCCTAATGCATAAAATTTACTTTTTCTATCCTCCTCTTGTACCTCTGCCACCCTACTGAAATCTAGACTCTTCTAGCATCGCAAGACTTGGTCAGGCCATTCTGTACCACTCTGTTCCTCGTATTTCTAAAATAAGCAGTCACATGAATCTGCTTTTTGTACTGTGCCCTGCTGTCATAAAGTGTAATTAGAAAGACAAGGGTGGGTAATTGGACTGATTGAAGGCCATTTTTTTGAAATTTTACATGACTCTCTTCTGCTACGAGCTTTTTTGAAAGATGAGGAATATTCACATTTAGAGAACATAAACAAGGACAAAAGTCCAAGTGAACAAAGCACCATTCAGCCTCTTTCTCAAATCTGCTGAAATCCTAAACAATTTGGACAACTCCAAACACAGGATCAGCTAGATCCCATAGATGTAACACTGGGACCCATTCCATTACTAAAATTCAGTCTGCCAATTAAAAGAAGAATTAAAACTTTAAAGATTAGCAGTGTGTTAGGCTGAACAGTAACTTGCAGCATATTCACATGTAAAACAATACACATACCTACCACCAAACCATTTAAATGTGTGTGGAAAAGCTTTCACAATGCCTGCTTGCACCTTTTCTGCCTCTGCCTGTGTTTTAGTTCCCCCCCCCCCCCCCCAAGAAATGCAAAAAATTCACTCATAAACTACATGGAAGTAGAAGGATAGAACTCATATTTAGTCATAAAACATTTGCCAACAGACCACATTTTTGCCATTCTGTTTTTTCCTCTCTGCCCCCCATCCAATCCACTCCTCCCCTCCCTGAGAAAGTTACGGTTTTCTCACTAGTAACATGTAGCACAATCCTTCACTTCTTTTCAGAGCTAATAGGTCTCTGGGATACAGATAGCATTCCTCCCTTCGCCCAACCACACAGCACTAATTGTCCCCACTCTGCAAAGCCCCTCAATCTACTCTTCTCATTTCCTACTTGGAAAGCAACTTGGCACTGTCACTGACAGTCTAATGGGCTGGGCCTTGTAGTTTATTTTCACCTCTGTCCTTATTGTCAGGTAGTTTAAGACATTAGATTTATCCTGGCATAACTTAGCTGACTTAGTTTAAAGACTGCATATATGGCATAAATTGTGTCGCTTTCAGGATTCAATCCTACAAAGAGTATTGCAACTGAGACACAGAAAATGAAAGAACTTGCTGTTTAACAATGTAATTCAATTCAACCCCCAAATCAATATGTTATTTTATTACATGGTCTATATCTATATTAAAAAGTTAAATGGCTAGAACAGTGGGTCTATACTCGAGTGTTTACCTCTCACATATGCATGAAGGAAAAATGAAAGTTGGTTCAACAATACTACGTTCACATTATCCAGGCTTCCAAGTGTAGTTGTTGTGTGCAAGTTATCTCTGTTCATGTGGTAACTGTGACTTTTTTTTTCCCCCTGTGGTAGCATGATTATGCTTAGTATTTTGTCTGCTTGGCTTTTTGTGCTCCTGGCTGCATTCATTTAGATTTTGCTTTAAAACATTTATATTACTTATAGTTTTTACATTTGGCTCCTGTGTGTCTCTCATATGTACCCATTCAACTTTGTCTGTGTTCTATGCTTTTCTGTTTGTGAAGTGTGATATGTTATGTGTAATGTTTCTTTAACAATACAAAGAGACTTTTTAATAAAAAAAAAAGCCTTTCTACTTACTCACTGCAAAACTGTCAACATGCATGGTTTTACATTTGCATTACAATTAACATGGCTTGTCTTTTACTAGGGATGTACCACACGAGTGGACGTTCGTTTTCTTTAACCAGTACTTCCCATCAGTTCTTTGATGGCTTTAAACTTGGTTTATTTTAACATTGCAGTTGATACAGATATTCAAAATGCACATAACTGAGCCACTCGTTTATGCATATAACATCCAGAGACTATGGACTTCAGCTGCCTGCACTGCCCTAACCATATGCTACATTTTTCACAAAGTATTCTCTAACACGGTGTTGCCCTTTAGAGGTGCCACCTCTGACACCTCTTTCCTTTCTCCCCCCAGATCCGCGTCGTGAAGGCATTCCGTAGCTCTCTCTATGAAGGTTTAGAAAAACCAGAATCTAGAACCTCTATTCACAACTTTATGACTCATCCTGAGTTTAGGATAGAAGATTCCCAGCCCCACATCCCACTCATTGATGACACAGACCTAGAAGAAGACCCTGCTCTCAAGAAAAACTCAAGTCCACCATCTTCGCTGAACAAGAACAACAGTGCTATCGACAGTGGAATAAATCTTACAACTGACACAAGTAAATCAGCTACCTCTTCTAGTCCAGGAAGCCCAATACATAGCCTGGAGACATCACTTTAGCTGAAAAGGTCACTGCAAAAAAAAAAAATAAATAAAAAATAAAAAAACAGCAACCGAAATATATAAATATATATATTAAAAACATTGCTGGCTGAAAAGCTGTTTGAACTCTTACTCACTTTGAGACAAGTGAATGAATTGTTGATCACAATGGTTTTGGGGAAAGAATGAATGGCTGATTTACATACCCTCTCTTGTTCCCTTTCAGAAAAACAAAAACAAAAAAAATCCTCTTGCATGAATGTACCGTACACTTCCAGCCCTTCTTTCTCTCTTTTTGTTTCTTTTTGTTTCTTTTTTTTTTTTTCCTCCTTAAGCAGGAACTGCAGAGGACTTCTTTCTGAGGCTATTTATCCAATTCACTGGTCTGTGAGTTTTTTGAAATGCTTGTGTGGCATGGACTCAGTTGTATAGATTAATTTAAATAACTTTTTTGAAGTTGCAAAGCTTAACTTGCACAGTAGATTTGCACCAGTTGGACAGAGGAACTTAAACATTTATGAGACTATATATAGAGATATATACATATAAGTATATACATAATTAATTATATATATGTATATATCTATCTATATATATATAGTTATATATATATAAAGTTTCTTTGTTGGCATGTTGCCTTGTTTCTGCTCAAATTGCTCTGACTATTTTAACTTATTTATGTCCTAAAAAAGAATGTAATTTGTTTACAAACCTGTAGATAATATCCTTAACTATTTGTAGGGTTAAGAAAGCACTTCCTGCCGAAGTAGTATAAAAATGGCTCAGCTCAGCTCATCGAAAATGTCTGTAATATCACACCCTGGATATTTTATTACAACCGTGTTCTGATTTCTGCCTGATTTTTTTTTTCATTAAATAATGTAGATACTGCTAGTAAATAACAAAAGAAGCCAAAATATAACACATTGGATGTAGCATTGTGGTCCTATATACAGGGAGGTAAAACAGGCTTCCTTTGTTTCAAATAAAAATCAGAATGATCAGGTTCTCTCTTTTCTTTTTCCTCTAATAAATTGCTTGAACTCATTTTGGTGCAACATATGATAATGGAGGCTGTTTCATCCTTTAAAAATATGGCAATGGCTTCCAAAAAATATTTTTAGAGAGCTATTATATGAAACTGAGTTGAGTTTATAAATAACAGATTAAAAATAAGTTATATTTGGTTTGTCTATATGGAGATCAAAATAATGTTAAACTATTGTGATATACTGTGTTAATTCTTTTCAGTTAGTAATTTAGGCATTTATTTCCTTATGACTTACAAAGTATGGGCTGTTGGCATTTTGGATGAAAATCACTGTAGGTTGTTGCTTTGATTTTTTTTTAAGAAAAATATCATTTCTGCACTATCTAGGTCTGAATGAAACTTTGTTAATTATATATGAAGATGTGCTTTGTGTGATTTTTTTTTTAACCAAGCTTGTCTTCCTGTAGTCACAAAATATACTGTAACACAGTAATACATTGTTTTACCTAATTATGGCGCTTTCTACAAAGAAAGCTATTTTGCAAACCTGCAGTATAGAGGGTGAAAAATATTTTTCAAGATGGTAACAGCCCTGATAACTTAAAATTTATGAGCTTATATAATTGCTATGTCAACCACTTGAATGCTAAGCACTTTGTGGATCACAGATTTTTCATAAATAATTTTTGTATTTAATATAAAGTTTGCTTGGAGACTTTTCAGCATATGATCTTTTCCATAACTGTACAGTGCAAAAGACATTTTGAACTACACAATTGATTATGCCAGATGTGTTGAAAACACTCTCAAACTAGCTTGATAAATTGATTTGTTAAGCTATTACCGGTTGTGTTAAAGTTGGCTAATAACATGGTGCATCTCTGCAGTCACAAGAACTAATTCAAGCCAGAACTCTCCAAAACAAGATTAGACTCATGGCCAAACTGCAGACTGAACTGACTAAAATGTTTTAAGGGTGCATCAGGACTATTCAGCCAGGTAAAGCCTGAATTGCCAGCTTCCGGACTTTTGTGTAGAAGCTTGAATGTTTTTGGCTCAAACTCATAGTTCACTATCTGATCCACTTTTCACTGAACAACAACAGAACAGGTCTTTGAAGGCTTATACAGCTCTGTTTTCAACAGATAGTGTTACCCATTTCTTAACAGTAAAAAGCTAGCATGAAAACATAATTATTTTAGCTAATTCCTAGCAACAAAGTGATTGAAACTCAGTCAGGATTGTTCCTTGCTTTGTAAATATGGTGATTAACCTTTGTATAACATGTATTGGGTTTCTATGGCCTATTTGGGATATCATATTCAGAAGAAACAAAAGTGTTATCTATTTGCAGGGAAGCCTCTAGCTTTGGACTTGAACATCTACAAAAGCTACCAATACTGGAACAATTTATTTTCAGCATCTTAACACTGAATATTTGCCTTTTTATTTTCAAACACTTCCATGTTTTTTCTTGGTTTCATTTTTTTAACTTTTCCAGTAGGAATACCCCTCCCTAAGGTACCATTTGCAGACTTGAAAACTGTTAAGAAAATGAACACTGCATTCTGTGTATATATAGTAAAACATATATAAACTGAGATGCATAGAACATTTGGGCTTTTGTGAGCAGAGACTGTGCTTTATGTATATGATAAATGATAGAATTTTTTTTTTAAAGCAGAATAGCTAAGACCTTTCAACTACAAGTCGTGCATCACAATTCTTTTCTTTTATTGCTTGACCTCTCTGTGATGGGAACAATGGATCAAAAACCAAAATGATCAGTTTGTTAAAACTCCCTGCAATATATAAATGCTCGCTCTCTACGTACTGTACTTAGCAGCATGAGATTTGTGGACAACAATACAGTGGTACATTGGCAATCCATCCCACTAGGGGTTATTAATATATGTTCATTCATCTGTTTTTATGAATTTTTTTATCTAGACAATAATTGTAAATAAAGAACTTACTCTGTCTGTTCATTTAATACTATGCAAAAGGTTATGCTTTCTATTGTTATTCTTATTCCTACAGTGTGATGCTGGAATGTTTGTGGTTTCAAAAAAAAAAAAAAAGACAAAAGTAAGTAAAATATGTGATGTAAATTATTTTATAGTTTGAAACAAAATGATAAAGTTTTACTCTTGCTGCTTACTGTCTAATAGATCTCTCTTGGCAGGAGCACAAGTGGAAAATTTAAAGAAATAAATTCACAAAGCAGCATGAACAATAATGGTCTGAACGGAACAGCTTTCTTTATTTTCACTTGAAGTCATTAAATCTAGCTCTGGATTCCCACTGGGATATTTAATGTGAAGGTGTATGTAAACTTTCCAGATTGGCAGTAAGAAGCCTGCTTATCAGTCAGTGGTTACACTGACTACTTTAGACTTTCATTGCACACATGATAAGCCAGCCCAGAGTGCTTTCTATTCCTACCTGACTATATGGCAATGTAATCCTTAGGAAGGTAACTAACTTGGTCTATGCTGTGTGGTTGTGCAAGACGGTGAGAATGGCTGGTGTGAATGCTGCAACAAAGTTGGCTGAAATTAGTGTGTACAGAATGAGTGTGACAAGTGGAGCCCCTGTGAGGTTACCTATGAAGCATTATTTGAGTGTTGGGCCTAAGATGAGCATGGTTTTCCATCATTCCCTTTTTTTTTTTTTTTTTTTAATCTCTTTCCATCTCTACCATTAAGAGAAAAATGAGCTTTGAAACCTAGAACGGGGGAGTTCAGTCTAGGCCTCATCTCCTGCCACTTCAGGCCTGCCCTCAAGACTGTGCATATATGCAGGGTCAAGGAAAAATGAGGACATTCACATCCTAGCACTCAAACCCTCAGCCCTGAATTTCCTGTTTTTTCAGCTTGGAGTAATGCACTTGATCATACACTATTATGGCACTGTCTGCAGCAAGGTTGAACTTCTCTCTGATATTTTTCTGCATCTTTATCTACTGCCCAAGCTTTACTGTTTTTCCTTGATGTCACCTTTGTGATATTTCAGTCTAAAGTTCAAAGGGAACAAAAGTACCTAAATGCTACTAGTGATGCCATTGGAATTCGTGGTGGAAAACTTTCCTAGCTATACAAGGTGAGAGGTGAGTTAACTGTCATATAATCACATTTTTAAAGGTAACACACTTCAAATTACAGATTTTTCTGTCTTCTCATCTAGATTTCAACCTTTTGCCCACTGACAAATTCTGTATGACAAACACTTGGTAGCAGCTCAGCCAATACTAAAACAAAGTAGTACTAAAAATGGTGGAAAAGTTACCAGTAAGTAAAAATTTATTCTACACAATAAATTCAACGAAAAACACAGCATAAAATAATTGTTAGGAGATTTCTTGGGCTAACTGAACTTTTCAACTATTTTAGAATTGAAGTGTTTTCTGCTTTGCTTTTATGAACTCAGCCAAGGTAGCAATCTGAAAACAACTTTTAATTCTCCATCACTCATTTACAGGTCCAGTCACTCTCATTCATGTTAAAAGACACACACATAACTTTATTTACAGCCTCTGCCCAGATGCTTTGAACAGGACTCTTCATCTTTGCAAAAAGTAGGCACATGGTCAAGTATTTCTAAGAAAGGGGATTAGGATTGTTCAGTGGGTTTTAAACATAGTCTATACTTTAAGATTCTGTCAGCTTCAGAGATTTATTTTATAAATTGCACCTTTTCAAGAATATAGGTGAAATATACATTTTTAGCATTGTATGGATGTGAATGTGGGCATGTAAATTTATGAGAATAACAGGGATGAAATTCCCCACTACTCTACTAGCTTCCTATTCTTTGCAAATAGATCAAGTCAAAGATTCAGAAAGGCACTTAACATACATAATTATTAGTCCCTCATAGGGAACTCAGGCTGACATTCTGATTCAAAGTAACCATGGCAGGTTTTATTCTTGCTATTCTCCTTTTGCCCATATTAAATATACTACTAAAAAAGACGGTTATGGTAGTCAGGCACACATAGATATAAAACCAGGTACAGATCAGGTATGCTTACGCTACACTAAATGCCACCACATGCATTTGTCATGAGATGTATGACTGATATGGAGGGAGAAATGGTTCATAAATAATGGATGCAGGAAAGGCAAAAAGACAGAGAACAGTAGAGAGAATGAGAGGGAAAAAATGCAGGTGCATATGCAGTTCATTATATACTGAAATAAAATCCTAATTGCTCCTTATTGGTTTTACTGGGCACTGAATTCTATATACAATAGATACTCATATGGTATTCTCTGTCCTCCAGCCTTTTCCAGCTAAAGTCCAAACTCATTAATAGGCTTAGGTTCCCAAACTGTGCTTTCGCCACCTAAATGCAAAATGCTGAGCTACAAAACTTTTGCTCAGCTGTTATCCAAAACCTGCCATCTGACCAGAAGATTGATCAGAAGAAGCAGATCATCTCCAGCATCCCCTTCCAACCTAATTTTTTTCTATTATTCTATGTTATAAAAACAACTGTCACAAATTGTGTTATTGGTTTACTTAATAGAGCAGCACACTACGCACACGGGCTGAGGGAAGACCAGGGTTCACCACTTTAAACTTCCAGTTTGTATTACTACTGTTGCTTTTGAGGAATAAGAAAACCTATTTCCTATCTGCATTTGTATTCCTGCAGCAGTGTGAGATATTGGCAAGGGCAGAATACAACTTACTCATGGTTCAGATCAGGACTAGGGTTCACACATAAATTGCACTAGATTATAGACTACAAATCTGTAAATCTAATTGCATCAGTACATGAAATCTGTTTACATAATGCTCAGTTTTGTTCATCACACATGGATATAAGAGGTACTGAATAACACAGAGAAAAGTCTGGTATTTTTTTCTTTTGACAAACAGGCATTAGCAGGCATTTTATAGTCTAATTTTGTGTAGTTCTATAATGTAATAACCTACAGAAACTAAAGAGAAGTATGATTATCCAAGTTATTTATTAAACAAGACAGACTGTTGAAAGACAGAAGAAGTCAAGGGAAATATTTACAACACCATTTTCTCCCACATGTTCAAATAAACTCTGATTATCTGTATATTTTATGCTATGGATCTGATGAATGAGAGACCATTTTTGCCTGGTACCAAGTGAAGTGTTAACTTCCAAGTAAGGGAATGTACGTCTATGCTTAGTCTGTCTGCGACCAGTTCGTTCACTTTTCAAGCAAGTTATAAAGCCCTCCGCTCTGTGTGTGTGTGTGTGTGTGTGTGTGTGTGTATGTACGCACGCGCATGTGTGCACGTACGCGCACATTTAAGAATGATTACAAGTTGAGTTGGTATAAATAGTGTTGGCCTATATCCAAATTGAATGACTAGTTTTTACAAGAGTCTGCAGTTATGAAAATCTGAAAAACAAGTTATCTAGCTTTCTTGAAAAACATTACAGAAAATTTATGGTATCTCTTTGAGATGACCCTATATATATATATGTATATATATAGAAATGTATATATAAGGCCTTCTAGTGTTTCCATCAATGGGTTATTTCAAATTAAAGTTTTGTGAGATGCATTTTAAATAAACAACTTTTAAAAAAGACTAAAGAGAAATAAAATAGACAAATAATACTTGATGACAAATCATAAGTTACCAATACTTTCTCATCAAAGCGCAGGAAAAGCTTTCTTATGCTTCCTTGGTGTAAGTGTAATTAATTGTAATTGTGGATTTGACCTGTTTGGAATTCTTTTATAAAAGACAAGGATTACAAGAGTTATAGAACATGGCTACCTATCAGTGTATGCATGATATAATGCATCAGGTTTGGCAAGTAACTGCATCAACCAGAATGCTTTCTGTCACAAATGAACATGATAAATATCATGGTAAATATCTCATACTGTGATTACACAGCTAGGTTAACTTATCATAAACCATTCCACCAAAGGCATCATCTCCCATGAACTCTCTTATGCCAGCATTAGCATTTATGTAGTAACATGATAAATCAGATCAGATTGTTCATCTGCTGAAAACTATCTTTTTTTAATTGTTGTTGCTAGTTAATTCCAGCTGATTTCTAGTCAATTCCATGACTGGTCTCACTATTTCATGAAGGCTAGTGCTGAAGCAGAGAAGTAGCAGCAATAGCTGACCAGAGATAGCAAGAGGACTGAGCCAATTCAAATTTGTTCTGGATTAAAATGACTGTTTCATCAAGCCTACAACAAAGGGAATTCAACAGATGCCTCTAGTCCTTTGTTTTTCTCCAAAGAAAGAGCAGGCAGTGCTTTTGATTGTCTGTCTGTCTTACCATTAAGGTACGACAGTGTATCACACAGAATTATGGTTTCAGAAGCCCTGCCTATGGAACAGGGCCTCCTTCACTCTATGCAGGATTCTGACCATATTTATCCAAGTATGATCATGGAGTAGCCATATGGACTATAGCACTGGCTAATCTCATCTTTTCTTTCTAATTTATTAAGGTTCTAATTGGCAACTCATTCTCTGGTAATTGAATACATTATACGATATGTTTGCTTGTTGGTGCGGTGGATAGTAGAAAGGGCCGTGACTGGAAAGAGCTTTAAGGTAATCTGCTTGAATCTGTACAGAGTTGTGGTGGGCAAAAATGACAAGTCACAAGCCTTTGCTCAATGTAATTGCTGTAAGGCAAGCTGGTTTTCTTCCAGACAGATGCTTGCATCTGACAAAACACCACCACAGTTCACATTAACCAACATTCTTGCTGGAGGTCTGAGCAAGGCCAGAGGACACTGACCTCTTTAAAGAGCTGTGGGATGTACAACATGGGCTGTAACTTGGGAAGTTATCTTTTTGGTGGAGTTTAATCTATCATCAAGAAATAAAATCACTTTCAGTTGCTTTTATTACCCTATTTTGTCCTCCTGTGGGGGATCTGGTTATTTTCTGTATTTTATTATTACAGTTTCTGTGCTATTTCCTACAAGCCTGAGGTGATAAAATGGTCTTAGTGCAATATACCTCTATATCCCTGTGTTAATGTCCAATAGCCTATTTTATCTCATGACTCCTGGGCATAAATTGTCTTTTCAGTGTCTGAGAAAACACAGAGAAAACCTCATTGGTCCAGTCTGCTGTGGGGATGGTTCAATTGCCTTTCATTCTATTTTCATGTTAAGGACAGAGGCATTATCTAATAATGATGGAGCCCTTTGTCTCCTCAGTATTTCTGATCATCTGATGCTGCCAGTACATTTTGTTCTTGAAAATACGCAAGCTGATCTAGTACATGCCACTGGCAGAATGTTCTTATGGTAACAGTGGACCAGCAGAGTCCACTATTAGTCAATCCAACAGAGTGGAAATCTGCCATCCTTCCAAACACCAGACACTAAAAATAAGAGCAATCGCCTGATACAACTTTGAATTACCTCACATCAGAAGAATACTTTGCTAGTTAGGTACAGTCGATAAAACGTTTGCTTAAGATTTATGTTCTTTATAAATGGAAATCCCAGCAATCTCCATGTTTAAGTGTTCAATTGTGTTCTTCTATCCTGAGACAAAATTCTAATCAAAATTTCAGATTCCTTTGTTCAGCAGTTCATGTAATGCACATACTATATTGCACAAATCATACATTTATAAAAAATTCAAAAGAAACATTCTTATGATTTACCAGCAGTCTGAGATTTCATAAGGAAGTGAAACAAATAGCTGAGCCTGATACTGACTGATCTTCCCTTAAAAGCTTGATCCACAAAATACCATTCCAAAAATTTTACAAAGTAGGAAATATTTAAGTCTAGATGAGATAGCAGCTACTCATCAAATCATCTTGGGCTCAGAAAAAAACCCTACTTCTGATACTGAGACTTGGCAGGCACTATCACAAAGGAGAGCAGAAAACATGCTCTTTCTGCCATAGTAGCAGTTTTAACAAAATACTGTGTTTGCTCCTAAGGCTGCAACTAAATGGCCTCAGAATGGCAGAAAAGCCAATAAAGCTCTGCTAATTCATTCCCCCTACTATGGCCCTACGAACATGATCTTTGAAAATGACATGTCAGAATGGCAGAAAAGCCAATAAAGCTCTGCTAATTCATTCCCCCTACTATGGCCCTACGAACATGATCTTTGAAAATGACATGTGAAAAAGAGAATTTCTGTTTGAGTGTTTTTAGTAAATGGATAGATAATTCATGAAATAGTATGCAAATCTACTCCCAATAAAAGTCAAAAGTCTGTGTGTTTTATGTGAATGTTTACAGCCAATAAATTTTCTTTAAAAGATGATGTCTCTTTCCCTTTCTTTTTCTGACAAATCTTGTATGAATAACATCTTCATAGAGCTTACACTTTAAAAGACCACTTGAAAGCAGTCACACCAAACAAAGAATCAAACTACTCCACATTAGCTTCTTTGAACTGAATGTGTCCTACCTTACAACACCTACAGTTTTACTACAGTCATTAAGCTTGCAAAATTTTAAAGCAAGTTTTTCCTCTGATTTAAACAACAGTCTGTTTAAAGAATCTTATGTTATTTCAAACCCACTAAAGTTCAAACCCTGACCACAATAATTTCAGCAGGGGAAAAAAGGGTTTTTTTTTTTTTTAAGAAAAAAAAGAAGCTAATGCTTCCTAGGAACTTTTTTCAGCACTTAACTGGCTGATGGTCAATAACATGCTAAGCCAACAGGTGCAAGTGTTTGAAATCTTGTGATGAGAGGAACTGTTGGCATTTCCAAAGCAACAAAAACAACAAGTGCAAGAAGGAAATTTTTTGGAGGCCTATCTTGCAAAAGTCCCAGGTAGTCAGAAAGTATAATGTTGTTAACAGACATATATTTCTAAGCAATTATCAAAAATCTAACCTCTGAGCTCTTTTATTTCTGCCCAATACTAGCCATCATAAAATTAGCTATCTAATTTGCAGATATAATGAGCATCAACACCACCAAAAACCCAAGGGCAGTTTGAATAGATATAGTAGTTGCAGGTGTGTGAGTGGCTCAAGGTAAAGCATTGGTATAATGGCATACAAGTATATAAGTAGGGGAGAAGGGATAGGAATAAGCAAAAATGGGGTAGGCAGGAGAAAAAAAATTCTACTGTATGATGGACAAATGCTACAGCCTGAACAACTCTGCACTGATTTGATGACCAGGTAAAGTTAATGAGTTGATAATGTGGTGAAGGCAAGCATACAACTTTGTATTTCTTGGTAAACTCATTGGAGTAACCCAGTTCTGTTCAAATGTTATGTCCTTCAAGACTGCTTTATCTTGCAGTGTGTTAACTAAGTAAAGTTTGGCAGAGATTAACGCAGTGGTCCTAGTGAAGTTAGTGACTGCTCTATATTGCATTAACGCAATCCCCTTTGATATACACTCTATTATATTCTTCTTGCTCTTGTTGTTTGTCCCTGTTCCTTGTAATCAGAGACTCTGAGAAACTTCCTGGTAAAGTCTGTGCTTTTATGGGTCAGAACACTGCAGCAATATGCCACTGAGGAAATACTGTTTTTATTCCCTTACCATTATTACATTTGATGGCAAAGAGCTGCACGTACAAGCTAAATTCTTCAGCATCTGATTTCATTTTTTGTAGTTGTTCTAATCTGTATCTTTTGAAATTGCACTCAGAGGCCTACAATTCAAATAATTCCTATAAACAATGAGAAAATGACCTTATAAAATATATTTAATCTCCCTGATTTCAGCAACCATTGCTGCCTTTTGTATGTTGCCTGATAAGACAGAAGGCCAACTAAGGGTGCAGGAAAAAGGTGGAAGAGTATGTTTTTCAATTTCATACTTCTCTGGTTTTTAGGATATCTCTACTGATTTAGAAGCACAGGGGTATCTCAGTATGAGAAGCCATGTTCTGTGACTAAAAACATTCCTTAATTATAAGTGAGGCATAGATTAACATTGCAATGTGTTGCTTTCTAAATAAGCTAGTGAGATTAAAAAAGGAACTACTGTAACACTGGAAACCAACCAGATTTTAAAAATCCTTCTGATCTTTCTTAAAATTTATTAAAAACAGTGTTTCATCAAATTCTTTTGCAGCTCATTCATCTACTGTGATAAGCACATTAAGATTCAGCATAGGAAGATGCACGCAGTATTCTGTTTATTGATGATGGCAAGAGGAAAGTATTAATTTATTGGTTTAGCTTTATGGGAGAAAAGAGTGTTTTTCCAAAACCTCCTTTTATACAATGGGTCTGATCTTTTCCCTCTGCAGTGATGTTATTCAACTTCAGTCTAATAATCAGGTCATATTCTATTCCTTGGAGTAACTTTCTGTGTTAGGTTTGAACCTGTTCTTCAGATTATAATACTGATATCAAGAAAGGATAAAAGTCTTTTTTTTTTTTTTTTTTTTAGTTACTTATGGCATTGAAGGTTAAGATAACACTTATACAGTAAGAGTGTAATGCAATGAATTCTAGCTATGGATAAATATGTTGTGGCTATAGGGAAATACCAGGAACAAGCTTTTAATAAAAACAACCATTTACAGTCAGAGTACACAGGTGTGCTTTTTCTTTTTTTCCATGAAAAACTGAAAGAAAAAAAAAAAGAAAAGCAGTATTACCTTTCTAAAGCCTATGGTATGGTCTGTTCTAGTCTCTACAATTTCTGACAATCTCTTAGAGGTTTGTGATTGAAAAAACTGACACTGGACATGTACAGACTGTCAAATTTGTCTAACATCTGTTGGCCTCTATAATGTAGCCATACAGAGAAGTGGTTGCCACAGGGGGATTACAGAAGGGACACTGGAGAGAATGTGAATTAGAACAGGCTCCTTTATAAGCTTGCTCTCGAGATTTGGATTATGTTAGTTTCTAACCTTATAGAAAGGCTATGCTTCATATTTGAGTCGCAGGAGAACGATGTTATGCTGTATTGAGAGAACAATGTTTCAGTGATGTAATTCTAAAAAACTGTAAGCTGTTTTTTGTTCTAAGTATATTTCAATATGTAACATAGTCAGAATGCTCCATGATCTAGGGACTATGGTAATGCGTATAATAGCAGTTGTAATGATTTCTTATACTCAGTTTTCTGATGCAGATTAAATCCTCTGATAGTGCCACCAATAAGAGGAGAAGGCATTCTTCATGATGTTAATGGTCTACGTTATAATAAATACTCCCTTTCAAATTAAGTTGAAAATACATAGGATGCAGCCCAGATCTGATGAATGTTATGAATAATAATAGACAGCAAAAGTGTAAAAACAGTAGGACTCAAACTCTCTTCCAGTTCTACAGCCCACATTGCATGAGACTGCCACATATTGTCATCAAAGTGCAAGCATTTCTCTGTGTATTTCTGCGCAGGTTAAAAGAATACTCAATACCTAATGGTTACCTCTACCACATCAGTATTTTTGTATGACGAATAACTAAAATACAAATCCTACAGCTATAAAAGACACAACACTGCAACTGAACCTCATTAATCTCACTTTATATCATCCTCCACCACCAAAATAGCAGATTATCACTTGAAACACCGCCCTCTATTCAAGCTTCAATAACTCACAGAAAACCGCTGAGCTTTGAAGCAGTCCCATAAATGTTAGGTTATTCCAATCGAAAGGAAGAACTATTTCTAAGAATTATTTTTTTCCTTTACGGGTTTTTCCTGTCCTTTAACCAGCTTTTTAGTGCTATGGGTGGGATTTTGTTTTTAGCAACTGGATTATCAAAATGAAACAAACAAAAAAAATTAGGCCATTAGCTTAAGCAGTTAGGAGATTTTTCTTTTTCTTTTTCTTTTTTTTTTTTTAAACCATGCCTAATAGCATGCAGTTGATGATGTAAATTTCATTGATTTCCATTTTTTTAAAATTTTATATGGCTTAAATACGGTTGCAGAAAAGCTTGATAATAGTCCAATGACTGAGTAATCTATTCTAAATCTCTCAGAATGAATACTTGATCTTTTCTGCACTAAAATCCCTGAAATTATCTACCTTGAGGATAAGAAAAAAAACAAATAGAAAAACAAAAGTTTATCAAACCAGTCTTATTTTTATGCTGAACTGAAATATTAGCCTTTTTCATATCCTGCAGTTCCTGCACATGATTCAGTCTGTTGCAGGGGCACTGGATCTGCCAATAGCATAGGTAAGGATAATAGCATAAGCTACACATAGCACTCCAGACAAGGGAATTCTGTTATTTCTCTAGTAGATGCATAGGACAAGTGACAGATGAACATTCAGAGATGTGGCAAGGGTGATTTAAAACTTGGAAGCTGCTAGTTGTTCAGCCAAGGGATTTCTGTCAAGGTAGAGAATTCTTTATTGGCTTATAAAGCATACAGCACCTGAGACTGTAAATTGTGTTCATGTAGCTAGAACTTTGTGTCCCAGTTGCAAGAACCCAAAGCTTCTGAATAGCAAATAAATGTAGCTATGCAGTCAGAGTTAGGACTTTTCTGGTCTCTTTCAAAGCGGGGGAAATAACATGCTATTGAGCAATCACAAAGTCAGTCCTAATCATTTAAATAGGTTGAATCTTTTGACACAATCTTTTCATTTTATTTTCTTTGATTTTGAAGGTCTGTGTTAGAAAATATATCTCTGCTAATCTACCCAGTAGTTATGCGGCTTGTCAAAGCTTCATTTAACAGCCAAGTTTCTTATTTTATATCTCCGAAAAAGCAATCAGGTTCTTCTGTGACGTGTTTGGCTAAAACCATTGTGACAAGAAAACAGAGGGACAATACAGCTTCCTCTGAGTGGAAAACTCAATAGGACACTTATTTGGCTTATTAGTGGTATAGTCCAAACGAAAAGTTAGGAAAATTGATTAGTAGCCTTCTAGCATATATTTTGAAAAGCCAGAGCTCTAGAAGTACAGCAGAAGGTACTTCCAGGAAAGAGCCTGAATTATCTACATCTAGTGCTAGGACTTGAAATGTGGTGAGAAGCCTACCATCAACCTATATGGATCAGCTGTAGATGGTAAGATGAAGATTCAAACAGAACAGGTGGTGAACCAGATGATAAGGGCTTGGAAGACAAATTGACAGCTGTTCAATTTATTTGGCTGATGACTGGAAATCATAATCAGCAGTGAGTTTCGAGGTCAATAATGTTCCAAGAGAGCCAAAACTTTGCCAGAACTTGAATCTGCCCTCACAATAGAAAAAGCATCTGTTAGTGGGGGAGACAGAAACTGAACTCTAGAAACTCTGTAAAGTACATTTCTTTGACTAGAGAAACAGGTTAAATGATAATTCTAGCTGACTGGCTGAATAGCAAGCAGGATAATTTCAATTAGTAGAAACAACAATAGGGAACATAATGGAATGCTACTGCTGAGGGGAAACAGATATCAAGAGGATCCTTCATATTGTAAGATAGCACTTGAACACTCTTTTGCTGCCTTACTAAAGACCCATCAGCCAACTGAAAAATGAGACTGAGGAGGTTAAGCTCTATGGGATAAATTTTGGAGGTCTGCTGCTTTTTTTTTTTTTTTTTTTTTTTTTTTTTTTTTTTTTTTTTTTAAATGCCTTGGTGGTTAAATAACGATAACGAGGATCAGAATCACAGGTCATAGGATTGGTGAAATACATAGGAATGTTTTGATGCAACTAAGAAAAAATGAGATCAGACCTACTTTTAAAAAGTTAAGACATTAGTCTTCCCTCGGTCCTCAGTCGAAACAGCTGGTTATATTAAATGAGATTGTAATATCATGGTGACTTACAACTTTTCAGAACCAATGTTAAAAATCAAGTGAGAAGCCTGGGGAGCCAAAATAGTCAGCCTGACTTCTGCTATGGGTCTGTGTAATAAATGCAAGGGAAGGTATCTAGCTGTAGAAATGCCCTTTGGATAAACAAATCATGTTGTAAGCAACTACTTTGCTGTAAAAATGCTATCTAGGGCTAGAAATTCTGGTAAAGTGATTGAAATCTGGTTTAAGAGCCAGCGTGTTGGGGGATCCTTAATGAGCAAAACTCTCATGACTCTGAAAGAGGGATGGATTTCTGTGTTTGCTGAACATCTCTGACAAGCTTAAAATAACAAGAAAGGGAACCATGATTCCAAATCCACTGATGCACATTTTGTTAAATGTTGGTATACAAGAAAGTTATGAAATGAGAGCAAAGATCAGTTCCTAGAAGTTCTATAAGATTTGTTCCTGCTGTGGGTTTAAATATGGGACCAGTAGAGCAGCTAAAAAAACAATCTGGTTTAGGACAGTCTGAATCCAAACGAGGCATAACATTGGTTCTGAGGGAAACACTATAAAATTGGGAAGAGGGCTAGGCAAGCCTTTATTACTATATCAAAGTAGTATAAACATTATCAAAATTGCCTCATTCATAGTTTAAGACAAGAAAAAAAGAACTAGCAGGATATAATTATGTAGGGTTTATACAAAATTGAATGAACTAATTATGAGGATTCTTACCCATTGATGCAACAGATGATATCCTGGATGCTGGAACAGGCACAAACTGTTGTGGATGCAACACAAATGCAAATGGCGGTGGAGATGAAGGACAAAAGAGACTTCTTTCATAGCAGGATATGGCCCAAGGCAATTTACAGTGATGAATGATTATCTGCCAAATTGAGAGGCTCATTGGGAGGGTGCTGCATGTCACACACAGACTGGTTGGTTATCCCAGATAACAGACTGATGCATTCTGAAAAGCTTAAAATAGGAACTGATGTATTTAGAGTATTATAAGCTTATGGCTGCCACTATGTATTAAAAGTTGACTCAAAATGTTTGTTTTCCTTGGACATTTTATCAGGCTTCACAGATAACTTAGAACTGTTACTGCATGGAACCAGTAAAGCCATATTGAAATCTGCAAAATTATGAGCTACACGTCATTCAAAAACATATTGAAACAGCATGCCATCTAAAGACATGTCAGGCCAGCCATGAATATGAATTACACAAATAGAGAAGTTTCATGAGTGGCCATGCAAACACAAAGGTCTGTTGGTATTTACCAAATTAGACTGTGAGTGTACACATTGATGTAAATGAATGAGACAGCAGCAGCACAAACAATAAGAAAAACATAAAGGAAAAACAGCATGGTCATTCTAGAGGAATAAAATAAAAGAATTTGCAGTGTAACTTGGAGAACAAAGTAAAGAAAATGAGCTGTAAGTATGGTGCTAACAGGATTAGAATAAGATTTTGGACAAAGAATATTGCCTGCTTTTTGTTTCCTAATAAGCTTACGAAAACATAGCTGATGGTAGAATTTCTTTGATACTTTACCTATGAATTTTCCTATATTCCTAAAGTTTCCTGTTTACCATAAAGTTTCTTCTTTCTAAAAGAGTAAGACTGCAGGCTAACTATTCTGCCTGAGAAGGGATAGAATATAGACACTCTTAGTGTGACCACGTCTTTCACAGGTACATCTATGTCAAGTGATCCTCTATAAAGATTACAGATAGGAACAGAAAGTTCAGATGTGCTAGCCACTATGCATTAATTTTAAACCTAATACTAGAGAACTAAGAGGTTAGATCAAAAGGTTTCATCCTGATTTATTACATTATATAACACGTAGTTGATATTTCAGTGCTCAGATTAGCCACACAGTGTCACCCTAGACCATCAAAAAGTCTAGTAAAAGGCATTCTGCCTAATGATTAGCTTGGAAAAGTTGTACTACAAATAGTCTGAAGAAATGTTCCTACTTCCTATTCAATTAACAGCTTTCTTTGGGGAATCCACCCCATCCTGCATGATACATCTGTAGCCAGGATCCATCTGTCTTCAGGTGCTCATGAAATTTTGGAGGAATGTCATCTCCATGCTTCAGGCTAATTGCCATCAGCAACATTTTTATTTTTTGGTTTTGTTTGAGACCTTGGCCTCTACCCTTTTCATTTTGAACAGAAACTGCTAACACGAGTGTTTTGAGTTTATAATGATTACAGGTCAAATACATATTTTTGCAAATGTTTAAAAGATAATTTAGATTTTGAAGGCATACATATGTTTCAGAAAAAGTGTAAGTATATAGGATAATTCCACTGAGTTATTCCAGTGAAGCTTCAAAATAGGTCCGAAAGCAAAATGTGATACTGGACTTTCTCGTCTTTGGTTTCTGAAAGTATACGGAATAGGAATTGATTTGTATTCCTGAGGTTACTGTTGCTTCCTATGGCTTTGATTTCAAATCAAGTTTGTACTGTCCAGACTTAGACCCTGATAATACAAAATCTTGCCAGAACAATCATTTTCAAAAGATTTTTTCAAACACAAAGCAATATTAGGAATATTGATAAAAACTGTTCATAAACCCTTGGGTTTTGTGTTTCCCCAATATCTACCTGCTTACTATTTGTAGTCACCCATACATTTTATTGGCTGAAATGAATAGCCCCTTACAGAGGGCACCTTTTCAGCATCAATAACTTTCTTTTTAAAAAAATCCAGAAGTAATTTTTTCTTTTTCATATTTTATCATTGTGAGTGATAAGAACCTCATTAAGTCCATATTCTTCACTGACACTTAACTAGAAAAACCTAAAGCATATCCTCTAGGTCCAGCTTACTCCCTCAGTGAACTTATTGCCAGTGTAGTAAGCTCAGAAGACAGATATGGGGAGAGGGAGAAGGTGGGAGAATTACAAAAATATGTGGCACTTCCCATGTTTTAGCAGCATGAAAATTCATCAAAACACCAAGGGGCAACTGTATAATGGGATGTAATTTTTAAAATTTAATTTGTCACTTATTTCACAGCATCTTTTTACTGCTCTGTGGCCAAAAAATACATAAAACTTTCTGCTGCTAAGTACTGTAATCCATTCCCACCTGTCTATTTCAGTTACTCAAATTAGCGTTTCTTTATAGCAAAATGGTAGCTATACTAGTCTATATGTAGTATAAAGAGGCACTACACTATACAGTGGTTTTAAATTAATTTTATCCTACATGTTGCAGATGCCAGGTACCAAAACTCCTACCTGTCATCATCCTAGATATGGTTTATCAGGACCACCTGTACCACTATTTCATGCTGTAATTCATCACAGACAGTGAGAAAACATACAAAATAGATGGTCCTTCTATGCTCTGTTCCATTTTTTGACATCAACTTGAATGGTTTAGCAAGTAGGGATTTTTGTTTATTGGCCAGTTCTGTATTACAGAGCTTGCTGCATTGTTGCATTGCCCAATCTTTTGGGAGGATCAGCATGTTTGCTGGTAACTACATTCAGGTCACTGGGATGTCACTGCCTCAGCTCTTATGGAAGAAGTCTATACAGTCTTAATTCCTTGCTCTGCATCTCTGAGTAGTTGATCTCAGGACAAGGAATAGACAGTGTGAGAACCTGGTTCATACCACATGCCCTGATAAAGCTGATATGAAAGCACAGGGTAACTAGGCTGGAAGGTCTAGCTTGCAAATTTCGTGCCCTGATGGCAGCTTTTGTATGTCAGTCAGTAGCCGGAGGGATACACTCCTAGAAAAGATAATGCATCTGCCGATATTGGTGCCTCTTGGACTGATGCAAGGTTAATCAGCACATCAATCAGTATGCTGATGGGGCAGGTATGATGGAAAGCTAGATGGAAGGCTAGATAGACGGCTAAAGTTTCCTGTCCCTTGCTATTTCTTAGCACACGCCCCTGCCTCTTAAGACATAGTTTCTCACGCTTGCAATACTTGAATACCTTTGTTTAGTATCAACATATTGCAAAAGATTTTAAAAGTATAATTAATTGCTGCTGTATAGTCTTGTCGGTAAGGCACAATTGCTTTGTGCCTGAAGGACTCTACTACCCTATCCTCCGTGGCTCTACTTTCCTGGATGGATGGGAGATTAAAGGAAACAACCAAATCCCAAAGTAACTATTATAGTTACTTTAACTCATGCACAGATCTTTCTTGTCTAGTCTTCTCGATTTTATTTGCCCAACGCATGAGGAGGGAAATATTAGGATGAAAAAGCGACAATTTACCTAAATAACAAGGTCCACCTTGAGGAGAAGCCGGAATGCCATTCCAGGCACGATCCCCACAAATCAAAAAGATTCCTGGTGGGAGGGCTTTAGGTGTCGTTATCTTACTCCCATTACAGCTACTATATAAATACTCAAATATTTCTGAGGGGTTCAAAACTGAATTCAAATTGGCCCACTTACTACTAGGTGTATTTAATAAATTGCTGTCGCCCGGGAGGAAGGACAACCAGCCACCGCCAATAGTAGCATTACTAGCGTTCACAATTCCAAACAGGTCTAGCTCTTCTGGGGGAGATGTTAAACTTTCGTTTAAGGCTGATATAAGGCAACATTGTACACTGCCATCAGACAGTTTTTGGTTTGTATTTACTCCAGTACCCTGTTGCCCACATGTCTGATTGACGTGGGTATAATTGTCATATGCTATTTTCAGGTATCCTTTAAATTCGTTTATATTCCATACCGGCACTCCGATCAAACAGGTGCGAAAGGGGCTTCTTACACTACCTAAGCTTAGGCAAAAAGCTGGTTGTTTGGTTACATTTGCAATGGTTACCCAAATATTACCAGGATCATTACTGAGCTTTGGCAAAAGCGTTGGGTTTCCCTGGACCCCTAGGACAACAGTGCTGATTAATAATACAAAGTTAATTCTGCTTAGTCTTGGTTATTTTCCGTTGCTTGATGTTCTGCCTCCCCTTCCTCCGTCCGTTGGTTTTCTGCAGTTTCGGCTTCACCCACTTGGCTGGAACCCACCGTGGCTCTGCATCTGAAACGACACAAGCATATCCTCGACCCCAAGTAAGCAACTTATACGAGTCATCCCAATTCCCTTTTACAGGGTCCCAGACACTCACTGGGATAAAAAATTTCGAAAAGTCAGCTACGTTATCTCCTAAGTGATGTCTCATGGGCACCTCTTCGGCCCCATGTTCCCCCACTACATTTTTCCAATTTAAGACATGACATACTTTCATAAGAACATTCTGGGGGGAAAATTCCCCCTCTTTTTTCAAAATGGCAGCTAGGCGTTTTACATCTTGATGTCGGCGCTCAATTATGGCTTGTCCTGTACTATTATAGGGGATGCCTGTTTTATGTTCAATTCCCCATTCAGTCAGGAATTGCTCACATGCCTTACTTGTATAGGAAGGGCCGTTGTCTGTCTTAATGACTTGAGGTTGACCTAACACAGCGAAGGCCGCTAACCAATGTTGTTTTACATATTTAAATGATGTAGAGGGGGCTGCCGTGGCCCAAACTGCTTTGCTACAGGTATCTACGGTAACGTGTACTTGCTTCAGGCGACCAAAGGATGATAATTCCATTATATCTGTTTGCCAGACTTGCCGTGGCTGCAGTCCACACGGATTCGCTCCTCCTGCCTGCAGGGGGGCTACCCGAGCACAATCTGGACATGATGCTACTATGGCTCGTGCCTGATCTTTTGAGATGTCAAATTCTCTTTTTAATGCACGGGCTGACTGGTGGAAGAAGGCATGCGACTTTTCAGCCTGACTGAGAGGGGTTATTTTCTCTATAGGGGATGAAACCAGCTTATCAATTTGGTAATTGCCCTCCGTCAGCACTCCTGGAACATTCGTATGACTTCTAAGGTGAGTGCTCCAGAGAGGGTGTTGCCTTTCCGCTAACAGGCCTTGTAGCTGAATTAACAGGACCATTATATTCTCGTTACTTATTCGCCCTAATACGGCATGTTCCAACCTGGGCAGAATTCCTGCAACATACATAGAATCGGTGATCAAGTTTAGGGGTTCATTATGAAACAGACTAACAGCCATAACCACAGCATTGAGTTCTAAAACCTGAACGGAAACTCCCTTTCTGACCGTTGTCTTAGATTTCCATTGCCCTTTGTCCAGCCAGGCACACCCGAATTTACCCGTTTTTCCGCTAGCATCAGTAAACACAGTTCTGGCCTGAGTTAATGGCGTTGAAACTACTATTGGACGTTCTTGTAACGTCAACAATGTTTTAAACAATGGGTGTGCTGGATAGTGTACACTAAGTTGGATTCCTATAGTAGCTATTGCAAATGTTATGTCTTGCAAAGTCCACATTTCCAAGACTTCCTGAGTCTTCCAAGGGACATAAATTAGAGATGGCTCTTTGCCAAAAACCAGCCGCATTCATTTCCTGGCCTTTAATAATAATGATGCTACAGCTTCCACAGGGGATTGCACTGATTGAGGTGGCTTGGATGCCAGAAAAACCCACTCCAGTATGTACATTTCCTTCTGATCCTTTTGTAAAATTATGGCTGATAAATCCTTTGGTTGCTGATAGATGGCAATGTGGAGCGGCAAGCAAGGTTGATATCTATAAGTCTGACTCTGTGCGATTTTCTTTTCTATTTGTTCCAGAGATTCAAGCGCCTTTGCGTTTAATGTCCTAGGGTCTGTAGGACTAGATGAGTTCTGTAAGAGTTCCACCAAGGGGGCCAATTCCTGATTTGAAATACCACACCACGGCCGTATCCATTGAATGTCCCCTACAAGTTTTTGCACGTCATTAACATTCTGCACCTCCGGATAAAGCTGTAATTTGTTTGGCCGAATCCGCGTTTCGGTGACCGTCATCCCAAGGTAGAGCCAAGGTGGAGTGCGCTGGACCTTCTCTTCTGCTATCTTAAGTCCATATTTCTCTAATTCCCGCCGAAGTTTCTCCTCGGCTTGCTTAGGGAGCGGCTCCTTTGTGGCTATTAAAATATCGTCCATGTAATGGTACACAATCGCCCTTGGGAAACCCTTTCGCCATTGTCTCAAAGCTAGATCCACATACCATTGACAGATTGTGGGGCTATTCTTCATGCCTTGTGGCAAGACAGTCCACTCATATCGCTGTGTTGGGCCACTGTTATTTACCTTTGGAACACTAAACGCGAATCTTTCCGCATCGTCTGGGTGTAGCGGGATGGAAAAGAAACAATCCTTCAGATCTATGACCAACAGGTGCCAATCTTTTGGCAACGCTGCTGGAGATGGTAAACCAGGTTGCAATGCTCCCATGTCTTTCATAACTGCGTTCACCGCGCGAAGATCGTGTAGTAATCTCCATTTCCCTGACTTCTTTTTTATAACAAATACTGGGGTATTCCAATTGCTGGTAGAAGGACGAAGATGACCTAGCCTTAGCTGTTCTTCCACCAGTTGTTGCAAGGGCTCAAGTTTGTCGTCGGTGAGCGGCCACTGGGCTACCCAAACAGGCTCATCAGTAAGCCATTGTATTTTCAATGTGGGTAGGCCCTTTCCCCCAGTGGCCGCCCCACAAAAGGATCACTAGTTAGCTGGACGCCCCATTGAGAAAGTACGTCGCATCCAAGGATCCAGAGGGGCGTATCCATAACATAAGGCTTCACCCAGGCCACATTTCCTTCCTCATCTAGTATTTGACACCAGTCTTCGCTTTGTTTGGTAGCCTGGTTCCTGCCTATACCTGATATGGTATCTGCGGTATTAGTGAGCCGCCATGAGGGTGGCCAAAATTTCAAGGGGCAAATAGTAATGTCCGAGCCCGTGTCCATCATCATTGTAATTTGTGACAGGCTCATCTCCTCCTGCAGAGAAGCCTGCCGCTGTCGTATAACCACTTTCCTTTCGGGTCGAGTCGGTCCGATCCTTTTGGTAAATAATACTAAATTGTTTCCAGTGCTGCCAAACCCCTTTTCCCCACGGTCAGTAGAAGCCCTCACTGGCGCTTGTCCCTTAAATGGAATAAGCTGAGCAATCTTGCTTCCTTGAGGAATGGTCACAGGGGGAGCAAATACCTTGATCATAACCTTTATGATCCCATGATAATCTGCATCAATCAGTCCTGGCAACACAAATATTCCCTGACGACTAATTGAAGATCTTCCTATAAGCAATGCTGATAGTCCGTGGCCCAAAGGGCCCTTTGCGGTGGTCTCAACCACCTGCACTTCGCCGTTCGTTATGCTTATTGTTCTGGCCAGGGCCACATCGACCCCGGCGCTTCCTGAGGTGGCGGCTGCCAATTGATCGAGGCACCCTGATTGTTTACTGAGGCAGGGTGCGCCGAGTACTTGTTCGCCGCGCTTGGTCTGCGGCCCCGGCCGTTTCCCGGTCCCATCAATGGAGTTCCGTCCTTTTTGTATCGCGATCGGCAGTCCCTAGCCTTGTGTCCAAATTTATCACATCTCATACAACTCCCCGCGAAACCCGAGGCAGGGCCTGGACGCTGCGGCTGGGTATTTCACCGGGGGCAATCCTTTTTCCAATGCCCCGGCTGCCCACAATTATAACAGTTGGGTGTGGAACCACGGTCCCCTCTTCCCTGATTCCCCTGCTTTAAAGCCACCGCTAGCGCTTCGGCGTGGATTTTTGCCTTTTGCTTTTCATCTTCCCATGGGGCCCGCGAACAGGCTTCCACAATTTGTACGATCGTGGATGCCGGAGGTAGAGTGGCTATTATTCTCTTACAACTGTCATTTGCATTCTGCACTATTATTTCCTTGACCATAATGGTCTTCATATCTTCTGGTACATTCGGTGCTGCTTCTACTGCTTCTCGCACTCTATCAACAAAGTTCAAAAACGGCTCACCTGGTTTTTGTAAGATTTTTAAATAAGGGAGCGTTGGCTTTCCCACTTGAGGCAGAGCTGCAAAAGCCTCCAAGGCGGCAGCTTTCGCTTGTGCCAACACTCGTGAGTGCAAAGCAGCCTGTCTCTGTGGGTCCCGGTATTCCCCGGAGCCCATCAATTGCTGTAGAGTTGCCAGACGTAAAGGATCTCCTTGGGGGAGATCAATGTTATCTAATTGATAAGTCTCTAAAATTTCTTGCCATTTAGTCAAAAAGAAAGTATAAGAGGTTGGACCGAGCAACATTTCCATCAAGGCCCAAATATCCGTGGGGACTAACTCCTGATATTTGAACAGAGCTTGTATTTGGCGCTTAACTAAAGGGTTGTCTATGCCATAACTCATAACCGCATTTTGCAGCTTCTGTACCAAATTCCATTCCAACGCCCGCCACTCACGTCTGTTCTCTGTCACAGTCACTGGGGCAGATAACAACGGTGTAAGCAGAAATTCTCCTTCTAAATTAGCATTAGTTACTATTCCCCTCCATCGGGAACCATGATCGAAAGTCGGGTCCTTCGGGGGGCTAGAGAAACTCGATGGCTCGGGAGGTGCTGCACCACCGGGATTTTTATCAATCCACCCTTCCAGGGCTTGCAGGCTGTCCTTGATAGCCTTAGAAGCGCGTTCATATAGCTCTGTCCGCCTGGACTTAGACGCCCCCCCACCTATTCGTTTCATCTCCTCCAGGACCTCTAGCATCAACTGTTCATGTTTCCTGAGGTCCTCCGCTCGTCTATCATTTTCCGGGGGCAGTGGTATCTGTGAGGGGTCAATGTCCGTTACCTCTGCAGTAGGTGGAGCACTGGGCTGGCCAGGCACATAAGGGGTTATTAAATCATTAAACATTCTCCCATGCCAGACAGGTGCAGCCACGGGAGGCCGAGAAGATTTAGGGGGAAGGGGTGGTCCGTCACTCAACACCTCCCAGCTAGTTGAACCCCCCGATTTTGTAGATTTGACGTCTAATTCCTCTTCAGGCTCCGAGTCGCCTGCTACGAGATCATAGGAATTTTTGTCCGAGTCTCCTTTCGCTGGTGAATCCGCTTGTTCTATTACTTGAGCGGCTAAAATGGCATTTCGCATAGCACCTGCTACTGCGGCATCAGCCTTAAGAGTTTGTAACATTAATCGCACGGTCCGGTATGTTTGAGCTAGCTGTTTTGCCCCGCTTGTACCTGACTGGACGCTTTCCCAAAGTTCTTCCCCTACTCCTCTCCAGTGAGTATCATCAAAGAGCTGTGAGGTATCTGTAATCAAGCCTCTTCGTCTACACCAGAATAATAAATCAGTAAGTTCTGGTCGAGGTAGCTTATGTTGTGTTTTTTCTGCTAATTTCATCAGCCCATCTATGGCTGCCTTTTCAGTCGCTGATACAGTGTTCCCCATCCCGCACTCCGGATCACTTATCCGCCTGACTCACCAGTCAGCTGAGGCCTCCCAGCGCCGCGCGCTGCCCGTCTCTCTCGGACGGCCGGGATCGTCCACTCTTCGTCTCTCGTCCGCTTTTCGTCCTCACAGAGGCGGTATCACGTCGGGGTCACCAGAACTTACTCATCTTCTTTGAAAGATGCAAGTAGAACAGAAAATATCTTAAAAGTTTGAGCTGCTCACAAATGGGGAAACGCTGTAAGAAGGGCAAAAGGCTAGCTACAATTATTTTTATTTTTTATTTGTTTTAGAAAATAAAGTATTAAACCCCCCAAACCTAAATTAGCAGCTATCTGGCAAAGCTATTTTAAGATATATCCTAGCTTTGGGGGAGAAAAAAGTTGTTTCATTGCTTTTTGATACTTTTGACATTGTGAGATCTCTTGGTAGGTCAATGTCCAAAAGTTGTAGATTTCTGAATGGAAGATTGCTTTGGAGCATTTTTCCTGCCAGGTTTTCCATGTTTTCACTGTGTATTGCAAGTGATCCAGTTTCAGCAAGTTTTTTCAGAATCAGGTTGCAATTTAGGCCCCATTCAGGGTAGCAGTCAGCAGGATAAGCTTTTTGACAGTGGTTTCTTGCAAAATGAAAATAAGGATAGCTTGCTGTTGGTGATACCACTGTAAAATCCTTTAATTGCATTGTCCTCAGCATTGAAATAGGAAATATTCACCATCTAATAAAACTAAACAGTGCCCTTAAGTGCTAAAATCATGTATGTTTATTCTTGCACTAATCCTTTGGTCTTTGCCTAATATGGTTTACCTTTGACTACAGATAGTCAGAGAAGTGCTTTCTGCATGCTGACTTTATAAAGTCCAGTTAGTTGGTATCAGAAGGGAGGGGGGAAAAATCCAGAACACATGCATTGGAAGGAACAGATTTTCAGATTTATAAAGTTCAGTCTCTATTGCATTACATCCATGCAGAAAATATTCCAAAGGAAATAAAACTTGTTTTGAATATTATACTGTACACAGATAGGATAACTGATGTTTAAGTTCCCCCCGCCCCCCAAATCAGTTTTGTGCAGATACTTTATCTTAAAACAAAACACAACACAATTTTCCAGGGAATTATCACTCTGCAAGCTCCTATTTTGAGTTCTTAAGTAGAATAAAATCTGTAACAAGGAGTTTCAGGTTTTGAAGTGTTTTCCTCTTTCATTTAAATTTTTAAATGTACAATTGAAATGTGATTAGCAATGTCAGCCCATTTTTATTAAACTTGGAAGGAATAGGAAGGAAGTCATAGAATTGGTAGGGCTGATGGGTTTTTACTAACAGATTAACCAGGAGCTTACCTCAGGAAATGTAGACTATATGCAACTCAACACAAAGGGATGAACTGTGGCTTTGGGTTCTGTCTTAAAATGTCCTTAATTCCTGGAAGAACAATAAGAATTCTACTTGTTTACTTCCACTCCAGTATACAACCTGATGAAACAATCTGATAACACTTTCAAATTCAAAAATTCATGTTCAGATTTTTTTTCCCCCCTCATGTTAAACTTTTCAAGCATTTTGCCAGTAAATTGTATTTTGTAGCATGTCTACTGCTCAGGCTCATTCTCACACTCAGCCTCCAGTAAAACCATATGAAAAAGGCTAGACTAATATTAATGTTCGAAAACCTTAACAGAAATACTTTAATTTTGTCTATATTTCTCTGCTTATAAACAGAACATAATATAGCAGGAATATTTCTAGCAGAGGCTTTATAATCTTCATCACACAGGCTCTAAAATGGACCATGAGCTTGTGAGGGAATCATTTTTAAGAGTAAAAAGATATTTAACGAGATAGCCTACTTTGATCCTGATTCAAGCAAACATTTTTACTGAGAATGACAGAATGTGTTTAAATTGAATTACATGCGTATGTCCTGTGACTTAAATATCCCTTCCTAAAGCAGAGATAAAACTTTTCTCTTCCCTGACTGCTAGTTAATAGGGGCTACTAAACACTGACTACAATATCAACTTTCAAACTGGAGACAAACCAAAAGCACTGGCAGTAAAATGGGATATGCAATGACGAACTATGCCACTTACTAAAATGCAAATTCACTCTAAAACTTCTCGGCAGATATTTACTCATTTAATAACCTCTGGTGCAGCATTTGTCTTCCTTAGAGTAAGATTAAAAAATCCCTGAAGTTAAGGCTAAATGCTGCAAATATTGAAAAATACAAACTAAATTTGCCCACAAGCTGCACAGCTCTATGCTTGATTTTAACTTTAACATGTCAGAAAAACTGATGTTCCTTTTCATTAAGTGTGTAAACATAACCAACTCAGTTTGTTAGAATCCCTGCTGTTGTAAGTCATGTTATCAAGAAGTATTCACTTAAAGGCAGGGGGGAAGAAAAAAAAATCTGAGTCAGTAAAAATTCTGCTGATGCAGCCAGGAAGAAACACGTGTTAGGAATCTAGACAAATATTTATTCATATAGATGTTAAGCACAGAGCTAAACCATCTTCAAATAGATCAGGTACTACCTTCAGAGCAATAAATGTATGTTGTCAGTTTGGCTCATGAGATCCACTCAGTTCTTCTTAGAGTATTGTAATGGGCAATTAGAAATGTTCTAAGCACAGTAATTTTATGCTTATGATACTCCTCTTAAGAGACATTCCTGATTTTTGCAGCTAAACCAAAAGTGAGCTTTCTTTAGAACAGATCACATGTATGGGCACAACCCACTTTTCACTCTTGTCACTCAGTGTTTCTAGTTGAACAAAGAGTCTCTCACCTGTCCCAGTATTTTAGAATCTGATGAAATCTAGCTGGCTTAAACTGAGCCCAAGTAGACTAGAAAGGAAACAGACGGATTTTATCTGTCCTTCCACATGAACCTGCCAGACTGTTCTTGCAAATAAGGTGACTGCCTGCTTTACTGTTCAATTTGGTGATGTTTTCAGATGAGTCAAAGACCTGAAGATTGCCTACATCTGTACCAATAATTTGTTTTCACATTCAATTGTGATTGCCACTCATCCAATCAGATGTGGCTCTCAACTCATTCATTAATACTTCTATTTTGGCCAGATTAGGACAAATACAGTATTCTTTACCTTTAGGAGCTAACTCTACAGGACAGTCAAGGCTACATCGCACTCTGAATATGGCTGTTTAATTCCATCTGTCTTGTGAGTTGCAGCAGCTAACGTTACTGGTACCGGTACTTACTGCCCACATCTCCTGGTAACATCAGAGCACTGCTTTCTTTTTGCTCTCATCCTTAATGCTCTCAAATAGATTTTTCTATAAGATCATGCTGAGTGTTAGAAGTATCTTTACTTCTGGGGCCAAATGAACAGCTGTCAAAACTGCAGGCTTTCCCTGCTTAACAAAAAACATTGTTCCAGCAGAAATTCCTTTTAAGCCAAAGCACAGTTACTTTAATAACGAAGGTATGGCAAAAAGCATCCTCACTTCTGGCTATCTGTGCATAGAAAATTACTAATCATTATTCTTAGGATTAGTTTCTACCTCTGTCTTGGTGCTTCAGTGATCACCTGAATATTTCAGGTTTCCAGGATGTTAACACATCCTCATTTAACATCAAGTATGTGCCTGGATATTTCAGAGCCTTCCTACAAATACCTGTAACAACAGAAATTATTCATTATCTACATTTGTCTCTTTCCAATTATTTGCAGTTTCTATTTATATCTATTTCAGTGGGATTCTTCCCCACCTTAATTATAATTTAATTTGATACTCTTTTGAGAATTTCACCATTTCATTTATCATACTAGTGATTAGTGATGCTCACACAAGGCAAAAAACAACCATGCTGCAAACAAATTAGAAAAAATCTCCATAGCCTGCAATAACTAAAAAAGTAACTTATCCAACTTATGGCTGCAGATCTACAATAATATTTGAACAACTTTTTTAACACTGTAAAAACTGCATTTTGAGAATCTTGGTGTTTCAATTCCAAGGCTGAAAGCTAAGAGCTGCTTATTTTATAGTTATCTTGCTAGCAAATGTGGAAAGAATACTCTTCAGTTATTACTACACTGAGCAGTTTTCTCCGGCTACTGTAAATGCTTTCCTCTTGATTTTAGAGGTCCACACTAATGCATACATAAAAACAAAATCTCCTTCAGTTGTATCATCTATTGTATCAAGTTTTTTCCTTGGAAAGATTTCAGCATTACCACATTTCTACCCTATGTGCTCAAAACCAGTCTGGCCTATGTGGAAAATAGTGTCTTATTAAGATAAGCTTCATCTGCGGTTACAGTAGGTGACAAGGTCACCTAAACGTGTTAGCTGGAATTAGCTGCTGATAAAAGCAGAAGAACTTAGATAGTCGCTCTGTTGCTGTGGTGTTTTAACATAAATCAGCTATTATGCAACTCATTCCTTTAAAGAATGCAATGAGCTAAGACAAAAGTACCATCCAGGGTCAATAACTGTATAAATCTCTGTTCCCTTGTAAAGTGAAACAATTCCATCTCTGATACAATTAAACAGAGTCTTTTAACAGTGCTGCTGCTAAATATATTTCTACCGTAATTAATTTCAGCATAGATTTATAATCTCTTCTACGCATCATACAATAAGAACTACACATTTGTAAATATAAATCAATGCCAATCAAGTGCAGCAAATTATTTCAGATTTACGTCTTTAAAAAATTCTCTGGAAAAAAAACTCACATCATCGGAGAGTATGTACTTAGCATCACAGCTGTTTCCTCAGAAACAAGGAATCACATGACACACAGTGCTAGTGGAACATGCTCAGTGCATAAATAAATAAGGTAAATTTTTCTTCTTTTGTTCTGAAATCTATCTTACATTTCCTGCTGTCAGCCACAGCAGTGAGAGCTGCTCAATTTGCCTCATGTGTAAAAGCACAGTCCAGGTAACTGGCAGTGTTGTGTATGGCAGTGCTAAAGTCTTGATTAATGTAGAACAAAACAACGTGTACTTTTTCCTGCGGGAAAGTTCAGCTTCCCTGCACGGAGACTTCTAAAAGAAATCTCAGCAAAGTCAATTTCACCTGGTTAGAAGGGATGAATTAGCCAAATGACAAATCACAGAAGCAAGGTATTATCTGTCAAAATAGATAAATGAAAATTTTTCTTCATTTCAATTTGTTTATGAACTGTTTCTTTCTCCTTGTTTATAACCTCAGTGTTTGGACAGTACTTCAACTGAAAGGAAAAAAAATACTATCAGATGAAGAAAAAAACCCACAAAATCAAATACTCAGACTTTGCAGGATTCCTTTGTAGTATGTTTTTTTTTTTTAAAAAAAAAGGCAACAGCTGCTTTAAGATGGAAAAAGTTTCTGATCTCTGTACTGCAGCTCTGCTGGTTGGCATTTGTATATAACAGTGTGTCTTGAATACAGGATGAGTCATTCACAGACACCCACAGGCTGATGGAGCTTGAATCTGAATTTATTCAAGTCCATGCCCAAACTGATTTCCCTAAAGAATAAGACCTCTGTTGGAGCTGACTTGAATCACACTTGTTTTTCATTGCTAAACTGAGGTAGATGTTAATGACAGTCCTTTACAAATAGCCCAAACTGGAACCTTACACATACATAAACATGGGATTCAGTTTAAAATTCCTTGCTCTAAGATCATAACTAGTGGTGTTGCTGGACTGCAGACTTTCATGTTTTAATAGTATCACCATACCCACAGATAGTGTTAGGCCATACTGAAAATAACAATGAAATGGAAGCTGAGCAGGAACTCCTGAAAATGCTTTGTCTCACTTACAAAGAAAAAAAATGTCATTCTGGAATAGCTAGCTTTTTGTTGTTTAACTCTTCCTTAGACATTCAAAGTACACAATTTCCAAATGCATGTGAAGTGCATAATTTCATAGATAAACTAAAAGGCAGAAGTAAAGTAAAAAGAAAACTGTCTGTGCCTTTCTTCCTGTCACCAGTAACCTAACCATGCAGGCTTCCGCATTGAAAGGCTATTGAACGCTTATAAAGAGAAAAACTGGAAAGTTCAGAATTGCATAATACCTGCAAAGGGGGAGGTACAAGAAGATTACAAGGCTCAGTGTAATGACAACACATCAGATGTCTGTGTACTCGCGTCCTAGGGGTCCCATTCTATAGTACAAGCTAAAGCTATTGCTATTCTTCACAGCGTATCAAGTTCACAGCGTGAAGAAGGGAAGACCATGAGCTTCCAGCAGAAGTACCATTTTCTTTTGTCTGACGTTGAATTCCCAATTGCAAGAACCATATTGCTCAGCTTTGCTCATTGCTGGGCCAATGCTTAGGAGGAATCTGAATGAAATGCATAGGAAAAAAAGGTTTTAGATTTGTCACACCCATCCACAAAGTTCATCATAAATGTTGTGTTCTTTTGCTATACTATATTTGCTATACTATATATTTCTTTCTATTCTATAAGCAGATGTGACACATATTGCATACAAGGAGAAAAACAAGCCATAAGCCATTTCTCAATTAAAATCGATGCCGTTTTTGATTGAAAGCATACAAACCTAAAGATAGCTGACGTACTACAGTGTGGCAACAGCTAGATGCAAACTAGGTAAGAGGTCAAGAACCATTGTAACTCTTCACACACCCTCTATCGGCAAGCAAAATCCAAGCAATGGCCAAAAATGTGCAAAGAGTAAAAACAGAGCTAGAAGAGGCATTTTTGGGCCAACAGTAATTTTTGTAAGAAAAAAGTATTTTTCTGAAACTTTTAAATTTCATAATTAATTTCAGCTAGGAAAATGTTTACAAGGATGTACCTCCCCCTCCCGAAAAGAAAAAACAAGCAAACAAAATATTATCCTAACTTGTTAAGAGGGGAGTAAGTATATTCATCACAAATGTGGATACTGAAGTTCCACCACATCCTTCCACTGAGGGTACTTTAATTAATTTTGTGGTTATGGCTGACCCAAGGAGAAACCTGTGGAATCCTTCCTACTGGAGTGGTCTCACTTTGTCTAAAATACTTAAGACTGCTGGGGCTAGGGGCAAATACAGAAGACCTTTCCAGCCTTTTCTGGTAGGACACTGAGTTGGAGGGGAAATCTGCCTGACTTCTGAATGGGAATATAGCCCTGTCTCAATCACAAAGAAGAGGTACTGTCACTCCAAGTTTCTCAAGTAGTCATGCAAAGCTCCACTGCTATACTGAAAGGTCACAAAATAAACAGACTGATCCAACACCGTTAGCTTTCCCCGATGAACTTAAAAGCCTTGAAGTGCTGGGATGATAAACGATGCTCAGAAGTTAAAATGACTGGATTGAGAAGCATCTTTAAGATGAGTTTCTTCAGTTATATTCCTGCTAATTTAGTCACTTAAAAAAACCTGCAATTAGAAAACAAAGACTTCTTTTCTTTTCCATTTTAAGGAAATCCTACCTTGTAGTCAACATGCCAGAAAAAGGGGTTGTTCAGTACAGAACAATGAATATTTCTGTCAACAAAAATGTATGTATCATTGTATGTATCATGTATCATTTGTTTCAAAGTAGATTGGATTGTCTTAATAGGATCCCTTTAGACATATTTATTATATGCTTTTATTGCACTACAAAACTTCATCATCAGCTATATATGAAGATGATGGTGTTTCTTAAACCGTACAGTTTGGCTCCTCAAACCATAGGCAGCTAAGCAGAATGTATACTTCTACAGGAAGTTAGAAACTCCTTCAGACTACAACACTGTTCATAATGAATTAACAATTTGTGAGGCTAGCAGCTCAGCTGCAAATACGAAGCCGTTTATGTGTCTGCATAGCTCAAAAGGCATGTCTGATTCTGCAGCTGATTTTCACTGTTCGTTTCTTATCAAGTTCTAATGATTTTCTCTGCAGATAATTACATTGTTCTGTTCTATCTCTACTGACACCCATAATTTTACAAAACTATTTTCAATTTAAACTTGTCATCAGCAATGAAAACTTAAATTGCACACATTGAAGGGTTGATCTTCAATACACCAAAATGAAAGCAAAAGAAAATTAAACATTGTCTAAAATAAAGATCACGACTGATTAATGAAGAAGTCATAATCTTCTGTCAATGGGTGTTATGGTAATCTGCAGTTAATTTAAGTCTTGTCCAGAAGCCTTGACATAAGATAATTTTTCCAATTCAATGAAGAATCAATTCAATGAAGAATCAATTCAATGAAAAACCAACATTTTCCATTTTCAAATAACAGATTAGTCGTTTGAGTTTTTTTAATCAAGTCCTCAGTAAGAATATACAGTCGCTAAAGCTAAATGACATCTTTTGGTCTTCTCCAAAGTACTTAGTTTTGCACTGAATAACAGTGCAATTATTACCTGCATTAATAAAGGCAATATAACATATTTTAAAATTAAAAGAACACTTTATGCAGGTTTACTTCTTCACAGGAATGAGATATTTTTCTTTTGGCAAGTTATCGATCTACTGTGATATAAGATAAACTTCCTATATTTCTGATACAGTTTTCCAGCCTTGAGAGCATCTTTACAACAAAGTAGCCAATAATTGCTGCGTATGGATTTTTTTTTTAGGGATTTTTTAGGGATTTCTTGGAGTTTTTAGGGATTTTCAGGGGTGAGGGGTGGCTAGTATTTATTCTTCAGAAGATGATATATCAGAGCACAATACAAATCTAATTTTTGTTGCCTCTTGGAAAATGGGTGAAAGCAGTACATTTCTTTGTAAATCATATTGAAATCTAGGGAGAAAAAGAACTGTGGAGAGGCAGTATTGTGGTATTATTAAATGATGACAAATCAGACTGCTTTCCTTGGCTATAGGCTTCACTATACCCAATTTTGCAAGTGCAGTCCAGATCAGCCAATGGTTAGTACATGGTCAGTAGCTGACAGAATGCAAGTCAAAATACCTTTCCAAGACTAGAACTCATCTCGGAATCAGACTCCTCATTGTAGAAAAAATTCTGGGAAATGGAACCGTAAAAGACCTTCTCAAGCTAGGTGCTTCACAAGCACTAAAAAGCGTTCCTGCAAGAAAGCTAGTAAGATTTTCGTTTTCCTTACATTTTTATCATGCTTGTCATTCAGTAACAATATTTTAAATGTTTACATTTAAATTATTTATTTCTGCTATTTCTTGCTGAGGAACCATTTAAAAAAAAAAGTCAGACTTAAATATCTTACATGGGCTTTGACTAATTTAATGAAGAATAGACATGATTCAAAAATTTCTAAATTCAAATGATTCAAAAAGTAATTTTTTGGATTGGTGGGAGCAGGAAAATTTCTGTCACTGAAAAATATCAAGTCAAGAGAGTGAAAAATCAGACACAAGGCAGAATCCATGTCAGTGCAACACAGATCACATTGGTGGCTGGCAAAAATACAGAGCTACATCCCCAAAATATCTTTATCAGCAGGTATTTTGTTGCAGTGACCTTACTGTGCTCCAAGCTAACATGCAGTTATATTTTAAATTATTATAAAATACTCTGTAAATGTGAGTTATTACCAGAACCCTATGAATAGATAATAATTGCTTATCCAGTGGTATTCTCATCACTAGTTACTAGTCTTATTACAATACAAATTGAAATAATTTAGATTCAAGCATAAGACAAATTATCACTACCATTTGGCAAGTTTGTGATAATAAGCAGATGCTGCTGCATAATTAACAATTCTTTGAAGAGCCAGCCTCTGATAACTCTGTTTTTACTAGAACAGTATACCAGTGGAAACTGCTGCCTTACCATAGACTATTAAACATTTTTAAAACACATACTCATTTATAAACGTAACAGGACATTTTATCAGATTATCACATCTTAACATGCAAGTGTTGACTACGTTCTTATCATCATCAATTAAAAATTCATTTTAACAGAAAGGAAAGTCTGAATACAACCCCAAATATGGAACCATGACTACTGTTTCTAGTGTGGCAGCTTATAGAAACCTCAGATTCCCTTATTCACCCTAAAGTTATGTCATATGCACACTAAATACTATAGGAAAAAGCATTAATTTTACTGTGTCAGTGCATCATATCTACAGTAAAAATCTAGCAACAGTACAAAGTAGGGCTGATGTCATATATACTGAACTTGTGACATGGAAGTGGATTAACTGTGTGTGCAAGCATTGCACTGAAACTTTCCAAAACTCCCAAGGTGGTGCTGTGCAGTGCTACTGGGTACCAACTACAAGATGATTTCATTGAAACCTTCTGGCTTTAACATCTCAGAAGCAGGTGTAACAGCACTCAAGGAACACCACCAAAATGTTCTATCCTCGTATTCCCTCACACAACAAAGTTAGGGACAGCACATTACCTTGCAATGTTCCTACTAGTACTGTTCCCCTTGTTATTTACATGTACAGCTAATACAGTGACTAGATGTAGATGTCCCTAACCATCAGACAATATTAGCAATTTTCTTTTCTCTTCTCTTCCTCTTCTCTTCTCTTCCAGTTAGAGGCTAAGTAATGACACACCTGGAAATTTAGGAATTACAAGTGCAAAACAAACAGCACCTTGTGTAGACTTTATCTAGCAGCTGCCAAAGCTTTTACTGAAAAATGGCTCTTATGGTACCCTAATCATCCTGTTCCGTTACAACACTGCTGCTGTTGTTACTGTTACCTCTTCTCCATTTTCTCCTCAGTTGTATGCTGTATATTATGTAGACTAAGTGCATACTGGAGCAGGGACTAAAACTCAAGTCTCCTCAATACTACCATAGTTGCAAACTGTCAGTGCCTAACAGGGTCTCACAGCAGAGGTATTTCTCACCTCATCTCTGCTTCTGCTTTAATTATTGTCTATTTCTTTAACATATTGCTTTCAGATACAGGAAAGATTAAGTAATTACAAATATAAAATTTCAGCTGCAAGGTCTTCATTATGGCTTTTAATATTGAAGCATAAAAAGTCAAATCACAATAGTCCTGAGAGTTCTCAAAGTAAACTGCACCCCTTTATGTGAGATGTACTTTCGATTTTGAATATTTGGCAGACTATTTGTCTGCTGGGTGGTCTTAACACATCTCAGCTCCTCTGGCAACTGAATGGACTTTTACTCTTTTTCAAAGCAGCTGGCCATATCCTCTCTTTTTGAAGTGTACTGTTCAGCCACTTAGTCCTTTCAGTTTCACGCAGAAACTCCAGTGCAGAGAGACTTTTGATGGTTCTTAAATCAAATAGAAAGTTTGAGGTAAAACTGCATTATGCAAAAGCTTCAACAAATACAGACAGGATAGACAAGTTAAATACATCGCTAAGGGAGGAAGGACATTTTAAAAAGTCTCTAGAATAAGCTTGATTAGAATCCTTTCAACTCTTACACTGTCTCTTAACTGTACTTCTGAGAAATTTATTTTGCCAGTGTACTTCCATCTTTCAAACAAGACAGATGTTAAGATATTAATCTTTTAAACCAGGTGTTGTTGTGTGCTTACTGTGAGGTAAGAATCCATGTGCACATGATATTTTAGCACAACGAACATGTCCTGTGATGCACCCCACAGGGAAGTTCAGGAGAGGAGTTAGGGGACACAGAGGAACCAAGTCTTGGCAAGTGTTGGCACTTACAAGCCTACCAACAAAATGGCTGAACCAGACTTCTTAATGGGTACATTTCAGCTTCTTCAAAAAAGACAGTATGTGCCAGGCAGGATAGAAAAGCAAGTGAGGTGATAGTCTGAATACACTTGAATACTGCAGTTCACCAGTGTCAGAGCAAAAATATAAAGAAAGCTAATATTCGGCCAAAGAAGAAAAGAATTCAGTCTTCCTGGGGAGCAGGGGGAGGAACCTAAAAAAATCCCAAAGAGAATGCATTACTTTAATATTACAGGCCTTTTTTTCAGACCTTCTTTCTAAAATTCTAACATCAGTTTGTACCTAGGGAAAAACAAAATTTGTTCCTAATGCAAACAAAAATAACTGTGAGGACAGTTTAATATTACTTTTTTCCTGTTTATACAGTTGTTCTTATATGTTTATTAGTTTAGCTGTGTTCTGGGGAATGAGAAGGTATCATTTCAGGGGAAATGTTAGCTGACTCTTCCACAGATTTCATAGGATCTTTTTTTAAGTAATAAATTCTGAAATCCCAGCAAACCTTCCCCCTTTTCACTACGAATCTGGATTGTGTCAGCACATTACTACTAGATCTAGAAAAAAAAAAAGTTTTATTAGCATCCACAAAAAATATCTGCCAACAATCACTGAAACCATTAACAGGATCATCAAAATAGTTCCTTTCACCTCTTTCTGATAATGTCAGGAAAACATTTGACAGTGTACAGTGCTGGTATTTTGACATATTTTAAAATATGTTAATACCTAGTTTCTGCATATGTTGTTTTCCCACTACAAAAGTATCCACTACGCAGAAAAACCTAGGTATTATTTTGTTATACTTTAGCATGAACCAACAGAATTTTAACAAAGTGAAAATCCCTTTCTTGTGGGAGGATATGTTTGTATTATTAACATAACTTAAACTTCTTAAACTATGGTTTGCAAGTTAAGTGAGTCTTAATATCTGCATTGCACACCATTTTTAAGTAATAGAAAACAATGTCCTTCTAACAAACTATATAGGAGTAAATTAGTGTGATTCATTATTTTCTGTTAAATCTAAATCTATATTAAGATAATACTTAAACATGGACACCAGGAATACTACAGTGATGAATCACTGAGCATGACCTCAGAATATGTATATTCACGTGACTGCATTTACCTCCCTTATATTTTAATACATTCACCAATAACACTGTTCGGAGAAGACTAATAGTGTAATTAAAAACTGAATAAGTTTCAGCAGAAAAAAAACAGGTTGCCAAGTTATATTTCCTAGTAGGTTTTTCTCATTTATGCTGAAATCCATTAGTGGCTGCAAACTGCTAGTTTCCCCCAAATCTTAGCTCCCATTGGTATACAGCCTGACATAACTCTGTTAGGTTTCACCATAATGATACTATATTATAATAGTGTAGCATCAGGAATTCAATTCAGAATAGTTTGGTGCTACAAATGCATTTTTTCCCTTAAGCTGTATCTGAATTTGAAATTATTTATACCAAACATGAATTATTGCTAAAAGGTTATCTGTGGAAAGTCATCCATGGGCTAACGGCAAACTGAATTTGCAACTGATTTCATTCAGTTTCTGATCATATTTGCAATTAAGATAGCCTCTCTGCTATCTACAAATCTAAAATAAAAAAAAACCTGTGCACATAGGTTTGTAGGTCTTTCTCCTTTGCCTGATATATTTTCAAGTTTTCTCTTTCCCCTAGAAGAGATGTTTCCCACATGTTTGGATAAGGCTAAATTAATTCAAGTTCATTTGCTTTGTCTTTCAGCCTTTTTGACTGAACAAGAGAGATATTTGGATTGTAAGATCCTAAGACAGAAATAGATATTCTGCACTACAATCATTACCTAACAAATGTTTCGAAATTCATAGAGGCTTAATCAAGTACTATTATGACTTGAATTATTCATATTACCAAAAAAAGTTTGGCATATCAAAAGTCTATTTGCCCTGTAAAGAATATATATTCTATTTAACGCCTTCTAAAATGCATGTTAAATGAAATGAGGATCACTATCAGGGGAAAAAAAAATTAACAGTCGAAGTGTTTCAGGAACCAGCCTCCTTCACAGAATATCAGATCTGCCTTCTCTAAGAAAAAGGCCTCATGGATTTTGGAATAGAAAATTTAACAAACTGTGCTCTATCCATAACATTTTGGAGTAGCCTTGATATTTTCCTAAGATTTTTGAGTTCTTGAGGTAGTGTGCATTATTTGGTATATTTTATGCTTCTATTTTATCATTATTTTAAAAAACTCCAATCTAAAGCTACATGCGTTAACCACAATTTCAAGTAGACTAAAGAATATAGTAATTCCAGTAACTCTGAACGGCCTTTGCTAGTTCTGAAATTAAAGTCTATGTGGTGGCAGAATCTGAATGCATGATTTAATTCCAATGAAAATGTCATTCATCTGGGAGTGTTCAGACTGATGCAGATTTGATTTATTTTAACCTCAGTTATCTGCAATTCCACATGGTTAAAAGAGGGTCATGTCCTCAGGATCTGCTATACTGAAATTATAACGTCAGCCAAGTTTTAGTCTGTCTTCCACTAGCATCTGGATGATCAAGGTTTTAATATCCCCGGTTCCCAAGTATGCTTATTTTTCCTCAGTATTCAGGTTTACTTCCAATATAATCTGAATTTAGCTATATAGAGCGATCCAAAGCTCTTCATGGATTTGGGCTATACTTTTTGCTTCACTTAAACACAGAATCTTCTTATCCATATTTAAAAAGCAACTCTTTGCACAAAAATTGCTTTATATATGTATTTTTTCCAATTCAGCAATAGAGACTGCAGGTTCTGATCAACTGGACCTACCTAAAACGGCCAGTGGCGATAACGCCCTTATGTTAGAACCCTGATTCAACTGCAGCCCAGCAATGCGGCTTCCCCAGACCACAGATGTGCAGACTGATGCAGGGCAGAGATCTGTCCACATTCAATGGCAATGTTTAACGTTTTGAAAGTCTGAACCACAGACAGGAAAACTGCAGAATTCAGAAAAGCGATTACGAGAACTAAAAAGGCAACAATTACATTTGTGGAGTGTTTTGTTTTTATTTTCTTAAGGGTCTATTTGCACTTCCATTTTGTCTTAAATGGTATAGCTCTGTAATTTCTCCGACTTTCTAGCAATCCCGTAAACCTTAGCTTTTGATTATTCCTCTCTGTACCTTGTTCTGTCCCTGAAATATTTGATGTTTGCTTTACTTTATTCTGTTGTTCATTACTACTATTAACAGTATCTCTACAGGCATGAAGATCAGTGCCATACTGTAGCATGTTACAAACACACTGAGGGAAAGAGAGGTCAAGAGAGCATGAGCATAAAACAGAAAGCGAAATGTAGATACAGACAGTGAAACAACTTGCCCAAGAGTACATATCAAGTCAGTAGCAAAGCTAGAAACAGATGCTGGATATCAGGGCCCTGAGTGCACTAATAGGCCTTAATGGCTCTAAGCAGCCTCACCTGAGGCCTCCACCCACACCCCTGCCCTGTCCAGGAGCTCCATTTAAGCTCAGGCTTGGGCCTTCTGTCCCTGCATGAGCTATGCTGTAGCCATGTCTGTCTCCAGCTCTGTTGTAGCCATGTGTATGCCCAGCTGTGGACCCTGCTGGTCTGGATCCTGACCCATGGACTGACTTCCTAGTTTGACCTTGGAGCTGCCTTGTTTACTGTGGACTTGCCTGGCAATTGCTGGTTTGTGTCTGATGCTGGTCACCACTGCTAGACCTGCCCCTGACTCACGTTCCCAGCTTTACCTCTTCTCACCATGGACTTCTCTGATCTGAAATTTTGGCTGACCCTGACTACCCTCTCTGGGTCTGCCCTGCTTGCAAGGCCTTACCCTGCTGGCTATGTTATTGTGGCTGGCTCCCTGTCCCTTTAGGGAGTAGTTGGTCCATGCTGTGCCCTGACACTGGATCTTTGGTGTTCTTATAAAATGACCTACCTATTAGACCATGTTACTTCTTAAATCATACAACCTACTTCCCCATGTAAGTCTTTGGCTTTATAGTATTGTAGTCTTTATGTTTTTAATTCAGCAGGTACTGCAGAAAGCCAAAATGGTTACGTTTATTTTGGCACAGATTCACATTCCCTGCTTTGGTATGTTTGCGATTATCCAAACATGTCTCCATTCCAGCTTGCTGTTTGCTCTCTTTATGCAGCTGCATTTGGATTCTTAACAATTTGCCATCTCAGATTGTGAATAGCCCTGTTCCATTTATGCAGGCAATGTATTGGGCTTTCTGTGTGTGTGTGTGTTTTTGTTTTCTAGCAAGACCACACTTGCCTCCCAGATAAGGGCAAACAGAAGAGGAAGAAAAACATATGGCTGCAGAAGAGTCAGAAAGCCAAATAAGACAACAGTTAAATCAAGGAAGTCTCCTGGTGTGGACAGTGTTTCTGACATAAAATACTGTGTATTGATTCAGCTGGAGAATGCAAAAGTCGAGATGGAGTACTATGATGTACTCTGATTTATTTTGTAAGTAAGTAATTCCTATATGTTCATCTGTGACTTACGTAGCATCAAAAGGGGTGTAGAACAGATTCTTCCTGGAATTGGATAACAGAATGGAAGACTGGACAGTCATAGGAATTGATTATAGAACTGGCAGTGTTCTTCCCCCCCCCCCTTTAAGCTTTCAAAGTTACCACTAGCTATTCAGGAAAAGCCACTTCCCACAATTTTGGGCAATGCGGGGAAACAGAGATTCAATTTACTGTTATAGTATCTACAGGGTAGATAGCTGGCATGCATTCATCTCTTCACATCATGCACTGAGGCCAACAATTCTTCCTATCTGCAATTTAACAGCACAGAGAAACAAGGAGCTGTTCTTATTAAATTTTGTGATAAATATTGGCTTGACAGAGCAGCGTTAGCCTCAGCTTTTGTTCTCTATAGCTGACGACTAACACTTTCAGAGTAAATACTGTGTAAGTTATTCTGTGGTCCTGAACTTGGAAAATGCCCTGTGCGCCTTGTGTTCCAGAAGATGTTCCACATATATACTAAAGGCAATGCATGTGCTTCAAGACTTCTTCATGGAAAGGGAAAGAAGAAAGGGCCCTTAATGATGATTTACTTGCTAGTCTAAAAAGTATGACAGCAGACAAGTTTGAGTGGGCAGAGGGTGGCAGATCACTATATGGAGTAGTGGTGGCTTCACTCTTTGAACTAATCTGATCAAAATCTGCTCATCCTAGCATGTGCAAGCCTCACTAGAATAAATAAGCTACAGAGGGGGCCCTAAATAAAATGTTTTTAATAATTCTAATAGCTTTCTATTAGTACTTGTTTTACCTCAGAACTAATGCACTGTAGTGACAATCAGAACACAGAGTGCTGTTGCAATGGATTTGAACATACAATTTTTTTTTCTCAAAATAAGCAGGAATTTTACTATATTAATGAACAATATGTAAGGATTTATTTCTTATCAGAGTTTGAATCAAAAATGTATATTTTAGAGAAGTAAGAAAAAGCACCTACATCTTTATTTTTCCTGTTGAATTTTTGCTGTCACAGCTGTAAGTGTATAAAAGTTTGGAGGAATTAAACTGATATGAAATGAGGATTCAGCACCACTGTGTGTTCCCCCCCCCCCCCCCCCAAAGTATCATACTGAAGTCTTAGAATTCTACTTGGTTTCAGGGACTCAACTTTGTTCAGCTAATAACCTGGCATTTTGTGGAAGACTTAGCACTCCAAAGCTCCACTTACAAGTGTGGATGGATGATAAAATCCAACCACTTAATATCTAAAGGCTCATAAATTATCAGATCTTCAGAAAATAGTAAGAGAAACTGATCATCCAGGTTCACATATCTTAAATCTGACTCATGAGGGAAATGCTTTAACATTCTGCATGTCTGTGAAATTTGGATTCTATTAATAGCTTGTATTTCTCCTCCTCATAAAGTGAAGGACCATGAAATTTTGATGTTGAAATCAGATGTTTAACTCAATGTTAGAGACTTTTAATTCTTTTGTCTTATTTCTAGTGCAACTAATCTGTCTTTTTGCAAGTATCCTAGCAACCTTCCCCCCCCCCCCCCCCCCCCCTTCAGTACTGTAAAGGTTAGGTAAGGATTCTAGAGGGATTGGCCTAAAATATAAACCAGACTGACAGAAGAACACTTCTTAAAGGCACAACTTGCTTTAATAATATTCTGACAATTCTATGCATCTTAAGGGAGAGGACAGGAAGCATAGAAACAAACCTGAAACAACTTTTATCAGTTTGTAAGGCTAGGAAATATTTGACTGAATAAGGGCATAAACTTCACAAAGGGCTACCTCAGAACTAGGAAACATTTCCTACAAAGACTCTGGAACAAGCTCTTTACTACAGTACTAGGTGAGAACAGAACTTGGGGAGGGGGAGTTGAAACATAGGCAAACAGAAGTTTGTTCTATGGTAGCAAAATAATTGCAACCAAAATTGGATACTACCAGAGCTTCTGCTTCTAGAGTTGATTGCTCAGAAGTTCCTGTAAGATTTGTATTAATCATCCAATATTTAGATGACTCTAACAAACAACATCTCCTACTCAAGTCCCACTTCTGGCTGTGCAGGCACCAGGAGCTGTCAGGCTGTTAGAATTCACCTTCCAGGTTGCCACTAAATTTTGATACATTTTACTTCAGACTGCAAATAAAACTAAAATTGTCTGTTTCAATTAAATGCTTGCTTCTGACCTGATGGAAGGTTCTAATACAAATAGTTAAAATCTCATAATTGGCTAAACAGCATATTAATTAGAAAGCTAAGTTCATAAGGCAAAATCTATTAGATCTTGAGTATGTGAATAGTCTGGCTTGACAGCTGGAAGCTGATGTTAGTTATGCAATTATCTGGGCTTTCTGCTTTGTGGGTTTTTCTTTTTTTTGATTCAAAGATCATCTTGATCTATAAGATGTGTGCTCACCACAGATGCAAGCCCAAGAACATCTTTTGCAAGTATTTATGCTTTTTTAAAAATCTTCTTATCTTTTATTTTAAACCTCACTTTATTCTGGTATCTCCAGAAGTAGATAGCTACTCTGAAGTAATATGAAGGGTGATCACAACAGGGATGCAATTAAATTTGTCAGTATGATGGGATTTTTTTGAATATTATTAAGTAAGACTGAGTTATTTTATGGTTAATGCACTTATTTTCAAAGCCTTTAAAGACTCTCCATACACTTTCACAGTTTTCATAGTAAAAACTTAAAGCTTCTACAATGCCTGAGTCTTTAAAGTCACTCATAGTAAAAGCAGTTATTGCTCAGTGTTTCGGAGGAAACTTATACTCCCTAAACCGATGTGCTCTCAAACATATTTTACCTCATCAAGCTAAACCCAAAACCATTGGACTGTTCTGAATTTTTGTCTTTTACAGAAATTAGCCACCAGAGGGAGCCTGCATTGCTTCTGGTACAGAAGTGTTCCTATCAGCACCAAAAAAAGGTCTGCTTTACTATGGGATAGGCTAAGTTGTGCAAAGTTTGCTTCCCGTGTGGCTCGGGGGCTAACTACTTTTATGCTAAAATCTAGGTGAGAACTTCAGCCACAGCCAGAGTTTGTTTGTAAACAGTTCAACAACCATTCCTCTTTTCCATTCCTAATTCAGGCTTATTTTTACCTTTCTGGGCTGGCAAACAACATACTGACGTTGGGAGTCAATCATATGCCACTATTCCTCCATATATTGTCAGCCCTACATCACGTGCAGGATGTCCAATGCTTTCTGTGTGCACTGAAATTGCTGCCTGTCTGCAACAGGGGTGTTCACAATCTGCTCCCTCACCAAGATCTCAGAAGTGAAAGGTCATGAAAAACAAGCTGGGAACCAGTGCCACTTTTTCCAGGCATCCTTCGGGCAAAAGGGAAAGAGCCCAGGGCTGGAATTCATTGATGTGGCCAGGATGCAGGTGATGGAATTCCTTCAAGAGCTTTTAGCCCCTCCTGTTCAGGCTGGCAGCTGGTGAGGGAGGCCCCTGCTAAATGAGGGCAAGGCAGGCCTCCGCTTGCACCTCAGGGGCCCTAGCAGAGGAGTCACCAGGCGCAGGCCCTCTGACAGATGAATTCAACACAGAGCTGCTCATAACCTGTGATGAAACTGTAATAGAGCGCTTTTTTTTTTTTTTAACAGCTTTGTTTTTTCTACAGGAAAATGTGTTGGTGTTTTATATATAAAACAGCTTGTTTGAGGGGCAGGGGGAAGCGACAGGAATCTAATAGAGGATCGCATAAGGAAAAAATAAATGCAAGTTATTTAATAAGACTACAGCAAGGGAAGTTGAACTCAGAAACCTTTTGAAAGGACCTAGTTAATCTACTGACACGCTGTTTGCTCATCATATAGCAAGGCTGTTCACAACTATTACACTACAGACCAGTTAAATTTCAAGAATATGAAAGAAAACTTCAACATTTAAGGACTACCAAAGCCTGTATCTGATGACTTTGGGAGAATTAAAACAAACAAAAAAATCCTTTCCCCCACCATCCATACTCCATAAATTGGTGGGGTTGCAATCAAAATCTTTATAAATGAGCGAGTGTGGGGGGCGGGGCATAAGCTGGAAGCACAAGACTAACTCCTTGTTACCCTTAACGTGGACCTTCCTCGAAAGCCAAACACACAAGAAGGCAAAAACCAAGCGAGTTGCCTCCGGTCCCTTCCCCTCCCAGCCTCGGACCGCCAGGGACGCAGCGCCCGGCCCGGCCTGCGGGGAGGCCAGCTTGCGGCAAGCCAGCCGCCAAGAGGAAAACGGGCTTGGGAGGCCGAAGGAAGGCGCAAGGTGTGCCACGGAGAAACGCCGCTGACTGCTCATCAGGTAGAAGGAGACGTCCGGCCCCCGACCGCAGCCAGGAGACCACCGCTGGATTCAGCACCGGCGGAAACGTTACGACCAGACAGCAGCAGGAGCAGTCTGTCCTCTCGCATCCAGAGCACTCGGGTAAGCGTTTCCCCGGCGCGCACTCTCAGCGTAGTTACTTTTTATCATTATTTCACACGTACCTGAGCGGCGTTGTCTCGCGGAGCGGCGCCTCCCCCCGTTTCTCGCTTTACTGCCCCGGCGGCCCCGCGCGCCCCCGGGTGGCCGTTCCCCCCCCCCCCCCCCCCGCCTTCGCCTTCTGGAAGGTTCCGGCCCCTCCGAGAGGGCAGCGAGGGCGCCGCGCCCCCTCCCCGGTGCGCCGGAGCGGAGCGGGGCCGCCCGCGGCGTGGCCCTGGGGAGGTTACCTCACTGTAGACCGAAATGCAGTTGTTTCACCGCATTTTACCTCACGGTAGGTTGCCTGACTTGGGGGGAGGGGGCGAGAGGTGTGCTTGTGTTACTTTTTTCTTTCTTTTTTTCTTTCTTTTTAAGAAAGTAGTGAAAACAAGGCCTCCTTCAAAAATGTGACTCGTGTTTACATTTGAAAAGCAGCTCTTAGGCACATTTGTCTTGACCGGCAAATACAACTTTCATGAACTGTGCTGGAGATGTAGGTTAGGTTCTTTGCTAGCTCATCTTAAAAGGAAAGTGTATACGTTGTATATATATTTAGACAGAATGTACATGCCTTGTGTATACATTTGGATTTACTACCTGTTCCCATATGTGTCCTGTGGTAACGTGGCAGTACTTTTAAGCGTTGTATTTTAAATGATGATTTGCATGATACACGTTTTATTTTGCGAAAGGCAAAGTTACGTGATGTCTGCAAGGCCAGTGCTTGTTACCATTACTTGGCATTTTTTCTTTTTTCATTTTAGTGTCATAGATTCAACAGCATAAAGAAGCAACGAAGATGCTGGTAACGTGCTGTTATAGTGATGACTGTTTCCATGGAAGGAACTTAAAATCTGTCTTTAAGAGAACTGCGGCAGTGCCTTTCCCAATCTCACTGCTATTTGCAGACATACCAGCATGGGCTAAAAACGGTAAATTGAAGCTGCTTTGTAAGCAGTCTAGTTAACGAGCTTACTACTGTCATTATAAAGAAACATCTGTCATTATCAAGATATATACCATTCATATAAAGCTGTGTTATTTTATATTGCTCCACATTTTAACCTCCTAAAAAGGAGAGAAATATTTGCTTGTTTGTCTCACGTGTACCGTATTTATTGATTGCAGTGTTGAGGCTATATCAGTAGAATTGAACTAAAAGAGGAGTCATATCATCTGGTTGAAAGAGGAGGACTAGATCCCACATTGGTTAGTTTGTGAGTTTCAGCTGGTATTCTGTGTGCAGCTTTGCAAAAGAAAGAATGGGTGATACTGATTATCTGTGTGCAGCTTTGCAAAAGAAAGAATGGGTGATACTGATTATCAGTACTTACTGTTGTGCAAAAGCTTTGGCCTGCATTTTCTTATCTATGAAACATTCTCAACATTTGAATATGGTTATTTTCATAATTGATCAAAACCAAGCAAAGATCCTAGCTTGACTAGATAAACAATGGGTCATCACACTCTCAAGTGTTAAAACTGAAAATGTTCGATCTCCTAAGCTGACACCCTTCGACATTGCAAATGTCAAACAGGGGAGTTAGGGACAGTTTGGGGCATTTTATGCTACTGAGGTTCAGCAAAAATCAGCCTCTTATTGGAAGACCCACTAAGGTTTTACTGCATATATTATTGAGGCTATTAACTTCTTCCGTTTTAAGAGCGATTTTAAAAGATTATACTTGAACTCTTTGCTAAATTCAATGCATGAGTTTCTAAACATGGTCACTGGAACTCTTCTGCTGTAATCATGGCAAGGACTGCCAAGGACTACCTATATTTTTGTAAGTGAGAGATACCCTTTGTTTTTTATGACACTTTTAGAATTTGAGTTTATCTGATTATTTAATAATATAAATAGTACCTCTGAAACATTTTTTGGCCTTCTTGTGTTAGTAAAATGAGAGATGATCCTGTTTCTAGCAAGGCTGCAGACTAAATAAGTTGTTAATTAAGAGCTAAACATCACAAACACGTAACAAAACCTACTGGTATTTAGGAGTGTAGTTGCGTCAGTGTTCATTTTAAAGGAAGAAGTATTTCTGTCTGCACACAAAGTGCACTACACTAATTCGGAGAGCAATCAGAGAATTTTTTGCTGGTCTTTAATATGCTTGTCTGTTATTCTTTGTTATACTATCTGAATAGGATAGCGCTGTGCCTGCCTATGCCTAGGCTTTAATAAATGGCTCTGCAGTTTGCCTAACTACTTTTATTACCTCACTACCTCTTCTGTAGTTACTTGTCTTTGCTTTTGGCACTGCAAACATTTCATGTATTTCAAGTGAGCTCTAACCAGAGTGAAGTGTAGGGAGGGAAAGCGTGCTATGCAGTCCAACAATCCTTCCGTCCTCTAATCTTGCAACCTGGATATGTGCTCCTGTCTACTCCTCCATCTAACTAAGCTGTCTGTGCCTGAAGTACACAGAAGTAGCTCTTTTTACGTGCTTTATTCTCTCTTAGTCCTTTTCCTTTGAGGAGCCTACAGTGACTCCCAGAATGACTTACCTTAAAGCTGCTTCTACCTGGGTATCCTAGGAGTGGTCTGTGGCAAGCAAACAGCATGCTACAGATAGTTACAGTGAAAGATGACCAGCAACTGCTGCTGACAGGCATTATGATCTGGATATATACTTTTTAGTCCGGTTTCCAAAGGTGAGCAGGTTTGTACCATCATGTTAGATATGTGTCTGCCTGTCAGTTGTCCTCTCAATCCTTTAAAAACCCATTGACTAAATTAAAAAATAATAATAATAATAACCTTGAGGTAAAAAGCTAAAATACTATGCTTTTATAAGTTTCATGAAAACAGATGGAAGAGCAAAGGACAGAATATAATATATGGAGTTACTTGTTTCAGAGTGTTTAGTTTTGTTCTGATTCGCAAGTGTCTCACAGATGGGTGTGAATTTCTGAGGTGGGAGAGGGGAATGGAAGGTCCTGGCTGCTGGTATCAGCACAGCAAGCTTGCCTGTGTATAGTCTGTAGGCAGCAATTACACTTAACAGTCTCAATCAGAGAGAGAAATTAATAGATCCATGAATTATTCATATGCTATAAATCAGAAATGAAGAAATGGAGGGAGAATGTTGAGAAAGGCTCGTATAACTTGAGCAAGACATGGAAAGAGGTAAAATTAGGGCACTGAGGCTGTATGGATGTAACACTGGAGACATGGCAGTCTCAGCAGGAGACAGTGCTAATATTGATGGTGACAGTGGTCCAATCAACCTGTTAGAGAAATTTCAGTCTGCCTCTGTTAAAGGGGAAGTGCTGAAATATTGTGAAATAGTGTAGCAATGGGAGGAGCGTGGGCACCCAGATTTAGGAGCTAGAAACCCTGGTGCAGGGTTTGAAGATGGATTTTATAAGGAAGCAGCAACCTGGTTGGTGACAGGCATACAGCTGTTTGAATGGTCTGCTTTAGTTAGGAATGGTGATGGTGTTGTTTCACATTAAGGAAGTAACAGGTCATAAAAATATGAACATAGGGAAAGAAGACTAAAAAGGATAAGAGGGGATTCCTACATTGATACTAAAAATATTTTGATTTCAGGACTTGAAAACAGGAATGGTTAGTTTTGATCTGGAATGACACTGTCCCTCTACTATTATCCTAATCTGTACATGGTCATAGCAATATCCTTTAACATTTGATGTGAGCCATTTCTCCTAATGCCAGCACTAACAGTTGTATCAGGTTTATTTTCATAAATAAGCTATTCCGGGACGTCTTAGGACTCCTAGAGCATTGCGGTAGAACAGATAGTTGAACAATGAATATGAACCTCTTCATATTCATTAGTGCTGTGGTTAATTTTGTTCAGTATCAATATTTCATATTAAATGAGGCACTTAGGTTCCTTCTTTTCATCTTGCAACAAATGACACAACTTTAATATGTTAGTTTCCAGGTTGCAATTCCAAGTCTCTTGCACACAGTGCACATTCACTTAGCCTCATCTTCTACCCTCTGTGTCAGGCTGAGCTTCTGCTGGGAGAGGCAGATGATTCTCCAAAAACAACTGTGTACCTTGTCTCTGGAATGCTGGGGCTCTGCTGCATATCCTTAAAGTCTGTGAGGCCCTCAAGAGAAGCGGAGAGTTTGCTTGCTGCAGAACTAAGATTGAAAGCAAGGCCTCACAGATAAAGAAGGGAGGTTTCTAAAAGTCCTAGAGGAGGTTTATGGGTGCATCTACATCAGCAATTTAGCATGCTGGAGGGAGATTTTTTAGGTGCAAATTTAGCCTGAGTCTATAGCTGGTGTCTCGATTGTAGCACTCAAATGCTCCATTGCTGCCCATGAAACATTTCACTCCTTTTAAAACCAAGACTGAAGCTGCACACTGGGCACCATTTTGTGTGGCCCACTTGTAAGGGGGATGCAAGGTCCTCCAGTAGTTAGGAATCTCTCTTTTTTTTTCTTTTTTTTTTTAATTTAATGACTTTGCAATGATGCTAGACACCTAGCCTGAGTCACCTCAAATGATTGCCTCTCTTCCTGCAAAAGAAAAACTGTGTTTAGGCTTTGGTTCCTGTAGCCAACCAAACTAAGCTGCTCTACTTTTATCCCATTGATCTAGCTAGAAGCTCATTGCCATCCTGCTTTCTGTGGCAAGAAGGACAGGAATGATTACAAAGGAGGCCAGTTTGACTTTTTTTTTTCCTCCTTCAGTGTGTTTTCTGGCTCCCTGAAGTCGCTTTGTAGTTTGCGCTACAGCCCTACTGTTCCGTTTCAGTGCTGATATGCACTGTCACTAGTGGATCCTTGCCCACAGACATCAGAAATGCATCCAGTCTGAGAGTGACATCTCATCTTGGCTCTGGGAATGCAGAACAGACTTTTCGGGTGATATGTTCAGCTTCTAAAAATAACTACACATCAGGTAGCTAGCATTTTTTTCAGGCTCCAACTCTAAAACATAGGAGCATGATGTACTGACTCCCTGCAAAGCTACTCCATTTCTTCTTTTTAGAAAAAAAAGGGGACGAAAACTTGGTAAAGAATAATATGGCTCTAACTTTTTGACAAAGATTAGCTTTGTTGTTTAACTTCAGACCCTGTTCTTCAGGCTGTTTAACTGCATAACTAGTATTTAGGAACTGTGTGGCTCCATTTTTAATGAAATGAGTGCAAGTAACAATCATATGCAATCTCCTGTCTCTCCTCTCTACAAAACAAACCATTGACCACTCTGGGAATCAAAGTTAAGAAGCAATAAGCAATGCTAATAAGCTTTGTTTCTGAGCATTGAAAAATGCCTGTAATTGCATCTAATCGTTTCTTTTTCTTTTTTGTCTGCACCAGACAGTACCTTATATGTACATAACGTGATAATGCAAGTTGCCTTTAGGCATGAAGTTTCCACAGATGCATTCTCTAATTACTGAACAAATAGTAAGGTTTAATGCTATTGTTAAAACTTTGGGATTGACTTATTTCTGTAGTCTGACCATTCATACTAAGGCTTAAGCAGTAATTTTCTTATCCCAGTGAATGTACTGTCTCATGAATTTTGGCCACAGTTTCCTGTCTTGGTGATTCCTGATTTATAAGATTCACACTTAAAAAAAAAAAAAAAAAAAAAAAAAAAAAAAAAAAAAAAACCAGGCTGTGACTGTTGATTGTCAGGTCTTTCATATGTAGAGGTCAGATTGTTCCACTAAGAATATAGCAAGATATTTCTCTTGTGCTGGATATGTGTATTTTCTCCATAGGGCCACCTGTGTTTATTTCCATTAATGTGGAAACCTTCTTTTGTTCACGGATATAGTTAAATTAAATTGCTTTTCAAAGGACAACTGCATATTGTCTTGCTCTTCTAGAGAAGATGCAATATGGCATCTGTTTTCCTAGTCTGTATCTAAGCAGTGTTGATTTCTAGCTGCACAGTATTACAGTATTAAATTTTTATTTTGATATACTAGTGTTCAGAATGGAAAATGACTGAACCGCGTTAAAAGCATGCATACATCCATATAGTGAGAGGATCATGACTACTTTTCCAGTATGTATTTGAAAGAAAACTGTCAAAGAAATATTGATGTTTGTGTCTGTGAAGTGTTAGTAAATACTGGAATGGTAGAGTAGTCCCTGCAACCAGGTTCTGCTCTTCCTTAGGCACAAGGGAGAATTTCTATGAAAAATGACTGCAGATTTACAAAATAAACAAAATTTTCACAGACAAAAATTCTGTTAATGAATGGAACTTGTTAAAAAAATACTCTTTCATCTGAATAAATAGTTGGACTGCATGTGTCTGGATATTACACTGGAACTGCTGTACTCTTTTCTCAGACTGTACAAAATAAGCATTAAACCATTCCCCCCCCCCCCGCAAATTTGAAGAACTTGTAATATTATTGTTACAGTGAGTCTTTGAAGGGAGCACCAGTAATTTTAGGAGGAAGAAAGCCTTGAGAAGGAAGAGGCTCTTCTACTCACAAAAGATATGGATTTTTTTTTCTTTTTTCTTAAGGCAATTAAAATTGATGGAACAAAAAGGCTGCTCGCTCAAGCCCAGCTTCAGGTCAAGATTATAGAAACTTCAGGTGAGATCATAATATGCTGAATATTTCAAAGCAATGTGCAAAAGAGCCAAAGTGTGAGGTGATGTTGCCAGTTCCTTCCTTCATGCAGACATTTAACCAGGCTTTGGTCTGTGGTTCACCTCTGTGTTTGTTCAGTGGTACTCTTTATTGCAAGTTTATTACCAGCATTTTTGATCGAGCAGTTTTCTGGTTGAGAAGTAAGTTTATTCTGGCTATTCCCTCTTCTCATTGAAAGAAAACATTTTACCATGCTAAAGGTAAAATAGGTGTGTGTGTGTTTGTGTGTGTGTGTGTGTATATATATATATATATATATTTTTTTTTTTTTTTACCTGTAAACTAGAATATCATTAATCAGTTTAAATGTGCTTATAAAGTCATTTTCGTGAAAGGTAGAAAAGTTTGAGAAGAAACGCATTATTTCTTTGGAATGCAAATGATATAGGTTATGTAAAGTTATCTAAGAATATAATACTTGATGTTTAGTAACAGTTTATTATTCATAGGTAGATATTTCATGGCTGAAGAAATACTGCTATACAGAAATAGGATGTACAAATGCATGAATCTTTGAAAATATTTTTCTTTTCGATAGGATGGTGAGTTTATTAGGTACCCACATTCGCTTGAGTAGCTCTAGTGGGAAGCTGTTACTGCTCTTAGCTTTGACAGTTTTGCATAGATAGAAACCATGCTTCTGTTAATTTCTTATTGCCAAAATGTTACAAATAACTTTCTAAGCAGCAAGTACAAGAATAAAACATTGCCTATTTTAAATCTGTAATCTATTAATCTGGTAGAATGGTTTTGATTACCTAGTCTGACCTCTTTCCTTGTGACACAAGCCATAGCACCAGGGATGTCACCAGGAACTGCAGCTTTGTAAACAATGCTGCCAAATTACCACCTACCCAGCTTTTCAAGTTCTCATTCTCTATTTGTTTTATTGCTGTGATTTCAGAGACTACAAAAGGGATAGTTGTCTGCGGGCATTCAGAACAGGTCATGTCTGTGGTAATCATATAATGAGTGTTTTTTTTAGTTAATAGTTCTAGTCATTTGGATTGCTAAAATGTTTGAAGCTAGGCATGTATTTAGCCTCTGTAGGGCTGAGGCTGCAGTTACCAGTATCATTGGGAGCTATAACAGTGAACGTACAAAGGAAAGATGGAACTTAAACAGAACAAGTCCATAGAATTATTTTTTTGCAGCATTTGGCAAATTCACAATGGTCCTGATGAAAAGCCCCTGGAAAATAATGCAAGAAAGCATCCATGGTGAAAGTATGTATCTTCTTTTTTTTTTTTTTTTTTTTTTTTCTTAATTTATTGATCACGTAATTGGATCTGAAAATGTGTTGAGGAATGATGTTATGAACATGAAGCAGTGGAAAGTCTGGCATTATTGCAGTCTGGTTAGTGGCATCCGTAGATGTGTTATTGCTCAGTTCTGACTGTTATTACAAATAACAAAAAACCATAGAGTATTGGAGCAAAATTACTGTCTTCCAGTAATTTTGTTACTTGTAAAAGTGACTATAAACATAGAAGCCAACTTTCAGCTTGGGAATTCAGCAGGAGGTGGGGATGTTTCAGTGGAGGGACTGTCTGTACCGTAACTCAGCAGACAAAGTGTGTTTCAATGGCAGTGCACCTACCAGAAAAGTGTTTGAGAATGTTAATGACTTTTGGTTTCATTGCTTGGGATATACTGCCCTGGTCAGTGTGCAAGAGTAGGTTGGTTTCAACTTTTACAAACGTTTCTGTTCATAAGCTGATGTAGCAGCATCTTAGGTGGTCCTGTGTTGTGTTCAGTTTGCATTGATCTATCTTCCTCAGGAGTAGAAAAGGTCAAACAGTTAATGAACTTATTCAGAGGAATATCAAGTCCTATTCCAACCCATGCTCAGCTCTGACAACGTTAGGTTGCTGAGCCAAGGGCCCATTTTGTTGTCATACCACTCCTGCTGAGAAACCCATTTTCTAGATAATAAAGTGAACACTCAAGTGTAGTTGGGGGATGGGGGAAGACTAGTGTTTAAAAAGGCCTATCACTGCAGCACTGCTTAACGCCACCATGTAACAAGCAATTTCTGCTGCGTTACCAGCATTCCTTGCTATGTTAGTATTGCAGCAACCAGTTTTCAAGGAAACGGGAATAATATGACCTGTTTTTATAGATGTTAACGTGTAACTTCACTGTTGCAAACTGCATGTTTTAAACAATTGTGCCTTTCCATTCTGTCTACACAGTACAACTTGAATAGAAGAGGCTTTTCTTTTTTGAAAGTATATCATGTAACAGAGATTTTATTTATCAATCACAGATCACAGTCCTTTGAAAGAACAATTGTAGAATGCATTTTCTAAGGTGTTATCATGGTCAGTGAGTGGTTGGACCAGACTCTTTGGAAAAGGTGATGGGGAATTATGCTGATGCCTTTCTGTTTCACCCAAGTAAAGAATGCTTGTGGGTGGGGAAGTTCTTTTTCCTGGGCATCTTTAATGCTACCTCTCTAATTCATCTACCAGTAAGTCACACAGTGTTTGTCTTTGAGCTAAAGGTTTCTGTTGCTATGTTTGTTTTCTGTTTATGTGAGGATTTTTTTCAACTGAGTTTCACTTTTATATGGGATAGCGTCTGAACACTGAAATGAAAACTCAGCTTTGGCCACTGAATTTTGCCTGTTTTTGATATAGAGTTTATTTTCTGCGCAGATTCCCTTGAAAGGTTCATTAGACCACAGCACATCCGGTTAGAGTTTATAGCTGATAATGAAAACAGGCAAATTTGGCTTGGTTTCTTTTTTAATCGCCAAGATTTTGCTCAGCTCGATGAATCACTACTTACAGCAGTTAGGCGTAGTGCTCCCAAGCTTACAATACAAATGAACATAGTAAAATTTTCTTGCTGAGTATTAGGCTTCTTAGTATTTTTAGGGTCTTTAGAAAGCACCTTTATAGTGTAGAAAACTATAGAAACATTACAAATACAAATAGTTAGCTTACATTTAGAAACCGGTGCAAATACAGTGCCTAATTTGGAGTTTATTGTCATAAGTCAGTTAATGTTATTAAATAAAAACAGTGTAAATGGGAGGTCCATTTTAACTGAAACTCAAGCTATAGAGCTTATCATATCCATATGGAGACTTTGTATGTTAACAGCCTTTTCCGCTCCTGCAAAATTTAGAGATTTTTTTGTGTGTGCTTGTAAATAATATCTTCAGCTAATCTCAAGAGAAGGAACTAATTGAAAAATTCAAACTGAAACTTACCTTTAATTTTTCTAGGAGTGTTGGTTCACTGTGTTTGTCTTTGGCCTATATGCAGTAGAAACTTGATTATTCATCTGACAAAAAGAAGTATTGCCCCTCTAATGAAAGGTACAAGTTGTACAGCAGACTCAGATATTTTCTAATCTTAACAGTCTGACATATACAAATCAATTAACAGGAAAGATAGTGCCTTCATGCTAGTATACAAAGTAATATACCAAGTAACATGTTCTTGTCCTTAATCCTGAAATTAACTTGAGCAGCGAGGTTTAGTTAAAATAATTGTTAGAATTAAAATTACAGAAAAAATTTTTAAAAGTTATATTAAGAGGTAAAGTTATTTTAATGTTAAATAGTAGTTTAGATTATGGCACAGAGACAATTAAGTCAGTTCATGGAATAGACATGTCTGTTTATGTTCAGGTAATTATGCCTTGCAAGCAAGTATTAAAAATTGCGCTCTCACAGCTGTTATCAAGCATGAACTGAAATGAAGGTAAAATGTTGACAGTGCAATCCAGCCTAAGAGAGCTGACCTAGTAACTGTTACTCATCGTTACTGCTGAGTATGATGGCAGTTCTTATGGCAGTAACTTTAAAATCGCACATTAGCCAATGTTAGCTACTTTTTAAATAATACTTTTAGCTGTTGATTTAACCTGATCCAACTCTAATATATTTTCTGTGCAATTCATCAAAAATACTTTATTAATATGGGAAAACTACTGTTTACATTTTTTTAAAACAATTTTTTCCTGTGATTTTTTTTTTTGAAGAGGGAGTGAATGCATCTCCTCTGCACTGGCTGTCCTCTTTGGGGAGATAGCTGACTGGCCTAATCTTTAGACCAAAATATAAGCAGTGATTATATGTGGTGTCTCTTAAAAGGACCTGATTTTCCAGAGATCAAGTTACATGTTTCTGAAATTCAGTTGTCTTAAATTAAAAGTTTCCCAAAGATCTAAATTTCCTGTTACTCTTGAAAATCTTTGCCTTTACATAAAGTGAGCATTGCAGAATATTAACGTTTATGTGAAGAATTTCATATTGTTCAAAACAGTGAGCTGAAAAATCTTAGAACCTATTACTTGAAATAAAGTTCTGACACTCTGAAAAGAAAATCAGTGAAGAAATTAAATTCTTCAGAGTGAGAAAAAAATGGGCAAACTCTTAGACTGTCATGTGAGTTCTAGTTGTGCATACAAGCTTTTTGATGTATTGCTGAGGGGGAAGAACTTGGGACACATCAACAGGGACTGCAGTTTACTCTAGTTCTGGGATTTTTTTTTAAATGGCTGTTATGCCCTACTATTGCTATGTAGTTTCCAATATCATGTGTTTAGAATTGAGATGGAGCTTGCAGGAACTTTCTCCATACTTTAGGGATATGTCAGTGAGAAAGGATGAACCATTATGTTTATTGAAAGGAAATTTTTTCAGGAGTTGGTGCTGATCTGAAAGTGTTTTGAAAAGGTTGTTTGGATTGAATCACTATCTCGTTTCTATAGAAAAAGAGAGAAAACTTAAGTGTTTGTATGCCCAGAATCATAGCTTGGTCCATTTTTAAATTAAAAAAAAAAAAAAAAAACTTTAGATAGCATTATATTCTCACATTTGATCTATTTAAGATCTTATATGGAGTACAGGCAAGTTTAGTACTTCATCTCAAAAGCTCATTCTCTTCCTAGGTGGAACACAATCTGTCTTTTCTCTTAAAAAATTTTTTTTCTCATCCTTAGAGTTGCAAACATCACTTTGTTAAACTGAGAGTCAACTCTTGCACTTCACTGTCAATTAAAAAAATACTTCATTGAAGAATAAAACTCTTACCCCACACTTTATCTACTTATTTTTCAATATGGAATTTATCTTTCACTGCACTTATATTCTTTACCAACTTGAACATTAAAAACAGACATGATACAAACATTAAAGAGAGTATTTACTTACCTCATTGCTTGCTCTTGACCGAGACCAGACTTCATATTAATCACCTTTGGGGTGATAACAGATACAGGGTGATCTCTCCCCTTGTTCTCTTAGGCACACAGTAGCAGATTGTCTTCTGGATATATTCTAAAAAGAAATCATGTTAATTAGTCAATGTATGCAATGATATTGTTCACGTAGCAGATTTTTGGTATAATTTTTTCCCTTCATCGTGGTACCAAAGGTAACAAATAGAACATTCAAGGTGCCTTTAATTTTATGCTTTTTGTTGCAAGTATCACTAAATTAGGCAAATACGAAGCAACGGGGGCAAAGGTATCAATGTTAGTCCTCAACCATTTCCTAGATTTCTGAATTTGAACAGCACTCGGAACACAGAAGTTTTAAATACCTTTTATCCTTTGCAAAATGTGAGAATGGAGGTCCAGTGTTGTTGCTGTTAATTATTTTAGTTTCTTCATGGTCCTGAAAGGAAAGCGAGAGTTAACTTTCAGTCAAGAAATAGTGGGAAAATTTTCAGTAATTTTAACCTACTTTACAAGAGCTGATAATGTTAGAATAGTAAAATAAATGTCTTGCAAAATATTGGTCTTGATTGTGAGGTAAATATCTATGGGAAAAAAATATAAACCACAGCACTTATGTGTGTGTTAAAGGCTTATTACATTTAGCTGCTCCCACTTCTTTAAATATGTATTTTTTTTTGAATGTCTAAGTTCTGTAACTTGTATCTGCTTCACCTAGGAATAAAGTAACTTGGTAAATTTTGAAGGTGGTAGAAAGAGTTTCTGAAAGCTTCCCTGTCATTATACAGACTGAGTGGCATTCACTATGGCATTTTGACCTTTCACATCAGATTTTGAATGCGGCTCAAACTTTCTTTGGCCTCTTCATTCTGATGTGACCCAAATGCTTCCTGAGCAAGCCATTTGTCAGCAGCCAAATTTTGTTTTAATCAAATGGATTCAGAGATGAGTTGTTTTTGTGTCTGGCCAGAATTCTGATTTGCAAACATAAAAGGGGACTTAGAACTTCAAGATGCTGTTAGCAAAGTAGCTCAGAAGCAAATGATTCAAGAAATCATGTGCACCTGCTGTGTTGAAAAAAATTATGTATACATGAGAGCAGAATGAACACACTCATGTAGCTATCAACAAAATTAAATTGGGATGCCTTGCTGAAGGATGTCACAGCACTTCCACTGATTAAGATGCTGTAACACAATCATAGTCCTGCAATAAAGATCAGTGCTAATTTAAAAAAAAAAAAGTGTGCTTCCCAGTATACAGTATCATTTGGTATATAGCCATCTTTCACTATAGTTCACAAAATCCTTGTTTAATGTAGCTGTGGTCTGTGGTACGGATTTATTGGCCATACAACATACGTTATTACTCCTTTGAACAGACTCTGTAAGCCTCTCAGTAGAAAGCAGCCCCTTTAGAAACATGTATCCCACTTACAAATTTCTCTTTGTTGAAAGTAGTTGGAACCTTAACTCTGTCTCAAAGGACTGACTAGCTCAGCTGTAGAAGAGGGATGCCATGGCCTCTTCCTTGTTCAAGGCTCTTGTCAAACCCAGGACTGAACTGTTAAATTCTTAATAAGCTGAAACTTAAAAGCTTGAAATAGAAATACCTTTATAACTGCAAATCCATTTAACATCTGAAATTGAATTACTTATTGAATACTTATCATTACTAACCAAGGAACAGAAATTGCTTAAATTAACAGCTAGCTCTACTCCAAGCCCTCTGTGTTTCTTTAGAAACAAAAGCATTAAAGAAGAAAACCTTTCCTGAGTTAAAATCCTTCTTTTTATGATGTGTAGTGTCTTCAGCCTTAGGTAAGATGGAATGCTCTACAATCATGTCCGCTTTAAGGATTCCTACTGTCCGTTGGAACAAGTAGAGCCTGTAACTTCCTCAAGTTGAAGGTAAAGGGAGCAAAACATGCAAGATCTGTTGTAAATGACAGTTAGGAATATATATTATGAGGAGGAAGAATCTGAGCACTTCAGGTATCACAAGAACCTGTGTAGTTTTCTCATATTTAACATTTTTTTTTTTTTAGTAAAGTTAAATATAAAAATATGCTCTTCTCCAGTAATAAGCACGTAACTTATAGCTATAAATCCTGTATCCAGTATTATTATTCCTGCTTTATTTGTAAAGAATATCTTTTTTTCTTCATTTTAATACTGTGTTATTGTCAATGTACCTGAATTTTTAATAGAGGGAAAATGAGACAAATAATTTACTTTCAGAGCATAAATTTTAGCAACTGGTTTTTATATTAAAAAAAGCACTGCAACAGTATGCCTTTCTAATCTAGGGATGGCCTCCAATATTATCTGAACAAAGCTTTCTCTAATTTTCCATTGCACTGCTGTTTATATCTACTATAAATTTGAAGTTGATACAACTGGATATGAAAACTTGGGTTTTTTTTTTTTTTTTTTCCTAACATGCATATTTTATGTGGTGCTGTTCAGTGACATTTATAGAATGGAGGAGAAAAGAAGTCCTTTAACAGGCCTGAGGTGCCATGGCAGTGTTCTATGGTAAGCACGTAGAGAACTGGCTTTTAGAATGTTCTCAAGTTTCTGTATTTTGGAGTAGTAATATCCAAGACTTTTTGACACTATGCTGCAAGTAAGTTTAGTGGGGAACAAAAGTGATAAGTTCCTGACAGATATTTTGAAGCTGTTGCAAAAAGTGATCTAATCACTTCATGATGGCAACACCTGTATTTCTGAAGAAGGTCATGCCACGGCATCATGTAGGCCCTCAAAGGAGAACTTTCAGCGTGGCATGGGACAATCAGCTCCAGTGGCTGTGCTTTAAATTTGAAACAGAGTATTTGCTCATACAAAGACTCAGATCCAGAGCATTCTTATTCTGGAGCATTGTAATGTTAGCAAAGAATTGAGGAAAATAGCACATTTTCTGGAAAGATAAATGCAGTTACAGATATAGAGCTGTGAGATATAGAGCTGTGTCTGCTTAGCCTCAGCTACTTTAATCACAGTGGTCACAATGAGGTCTTTTGACCTCAATTTTACAAACTTAATTTGATATTAGAAAGATTATTTTGTGTTTTTTCCATGACCTGCTTCCTCCTACTGAATTAATCTGAGCTGCTAGCTAGAATAGTCTTAGCTACTTCCAGGTTAGCATTTTGAACTGTGATTGTTGGTACATCCAAAGTTGCCATCTCTGCCTAATTCCAGAGAGCTGTTAAACTTAACCAAACTTAAACTGACTTAGTGACTGTAAACTCTGTAATAGCCAGTAAAGAGCAGTTAACCTCCAGTAGTAACTTCAAACTTTTCAAGCCTTTATGTTCTTCATCGTCTTCTGAGGACTTGTTAAAATTTGGAAATAGCTGTTTCTGAGTGTGAAAGTTTCAGACAGATTGATCAAGTGTATATTAAATCAACATAGGAGTCACCAGTACTTCAGGCAAGAAGTGAATGCTTATACTGGGTCTGGTCCAGGGCCTGGTGTCTCGTGTGACTAGAGAGCTAAAATTCGTGACAGAGGAGGGAGATCTACAGTTTAATATTGTATTGGGTGGAGGCTCTTGCAAGGCTCAAAAAATATACATTCAGTTTATGGTATCTGGGTAGAATTCTGGCCTTAATGAAATTAGTCATGCTTTTGATGTCAGTAGGAACTGCTAATACAGACTTCAAATGATACGGCATTTTTCTCGCTATCGATTATGGATCTTCCTAACAGTCATTGTTTCAAGACCCATAAAACCCTTTCAAACTGCAAACAACTAATCAAGTGAAGTTTCGTACTCTGGTACTCAACATCTGAAGAGAAAAGGCCACCTTGGAAATTCAGTTCCTGAAAACTTTAGGCAAAGTTGTCTACTGAGAGGGCCATTTAAGTCGATGAATGTTCAACATGCTGAAAAGTTTTTAAATGATGCACTGGTTGGAAATTTCCAAGTATTTACCTGCAGCATATTTTAACCAATGAAGAATTGAAAGGCTATTCAGTCGTGATTGTGCTACCTCTGCAGATTCAAATCATATTTTCCTCCTCAGTAAGCAATTTCCTATTTCTGGCATAACTTATACTTAATCTCAGTAACAAGTGGAGAAGCTGATTACAAAATACAGAATGCTACTTTCCAAAATTGTATGCTCGCGAATACCAGCTCTCAGTAAGACCTGTTATTTGTAGATTTACCATATTCATTCTCTTCTACAGTAGGACATACTGTTCTGTCTGCCTTGACTCTGTCAGCAAAGACTTTATTTTTCAGTAGGGCAGTTAGAGTATTTGACATCTAGTAAGGAGACCTTAACCTTCTGGTGACAGTTTTGTTACTGTTTTTCCTGTCTTGTTTAACTAGACACTTAGAGTCATTAGGACATGATGACTAGAACAGCATTCAGAAAAAGTTGAACTGAAAACTTTTTTATTGATGCCTAGCATTCCTCACCATATGGAATTCTTCATAGAGACAAAGAAAAATCAGTTGGTTTTCTTGCAGATATTGGACCAAATTTTGGGGCATAATTATACTGAAATTAATGGAATTACATTTTAATCAGAAATGAATTACAGTTTACCAAGGCATCAGTCCTTTCTGCTTCAGGTGAAATTCTAAACTTTTACCTTTTCTATATTAGTTGTTCAAAAGGACTGCCTGTTCCCTGACTTTCTTATTCTCAAAGATGTCTTGGATTTAATAAATCAGAATAATAATTCTTTCTTTCCTTATACCTTACTGCTTTTCCCCACCCTTGCAGAAGTCAGTGACCCATTACTCCATTTTAACAGGACAAAACATTGCCTGCCGTGATCTGTAAATGTAATTCTGAGGATTTTCATCATAATGCCATCTACAAGCCAATGCCTTTCTAAAAACTGTTTCTCAAAAGATGTTGAGCAAAGCATGTGTATGGTTTCTGTGGGGATCTGACCCTTTTGTTAAATCATGATGATATTTCCAGCTCAGGCATCTTGTTAATAGTGATAGGTACTGTCATGCTTTTATAAGCATTCAAACCATAAGAACTGACATATAGGTTAGAACAAAGGTCCCTAAGTCACCACATTTTTAGTGGCCAGCAGTTTGGAAAAAGATTTTAAGAACTAGGATACTACTTTGGGGATTGCGCTCACCAGCCATTGTGCCTAAGCTAAAGCATAATGTCCGGAGCTCAGCAGTTCTGCTGGTAGTTTTCTTCAGTTTTCTACTACAGACAGCAAAGAGAGATCAGTTGAACTTTTGACTCTTCCTCCTGTTCTGAAGCCAGAAGAGCCATGTTTCTCATATAATATGGGATGTCTCCTTCTCTCTCCATGGTAAGTTGCCTATAATTTTCCCCGTAAACAGTAGGAATTTGAGGAAGTAAAACAGAAGTCTTTGGCAGAATTGAGACATACAGTGACCTTGTGCAAAATTTCCCTTTCTCTCATATTTAGTTTTCTATGGATTAGTGTCGCTGTTCCTAGTACTATGATACTACCCGGTATCAGACATCTGGATAAGAATTTGTAACAAGTGTATTCTGAGGCTCTCTTTTCAGTGCAGTCAAGCGCTGTAGGCTGTTTCAGCTTACCTGTGGATAGAGTAGGAATGAAGGATGAGATAAAGTAGGAAGTATTAGTATGTTTTGAATAATCTGAATAATATTTTTTCATGCCTCTGATTTCAACCTTACGTTAAAATAATGCTCATTAATGGCTTTAAAATTTCTGGAAAACTTTTTCCCCACTTGTAAGAGTCTGCCCGTTTTGTCTCATGTGCCTGAATTGTAACACCCAAATAGATGCCATCTATTGCTGAAATGGTACAATAGCAGTTCAGACATATGTATTCTCCTGTCCTCCCATCATACTCATCATTATCCAGCTTCTGAAATTTGTGCCAGCAAAGTAAAAATCTGTACCTACTGTGCTTCATTTCTCTAGCAGCTTAGAGCTTCTTGAATGTAAATGCAATGTGTGCTTTTTTGCTGGGATGTTCTTATGTCATTGATTTTCTTTGTTAACTTTCAACATGTCATTAGGGAAAATAATTGTCCAGCAGATGTAAAAATTACATATGATCTGGTATTGCTGGTTGTGTCTCATTATATTCATGTATCTTCTCTATTTACCTTTCCAGTGGATCATACTAGAGTAGACATTAACATGTAAGAGCTATTCCCTACTATAGCTCTTTCAGCTGAAAAAGATGCAACAAATCCACACACCAGGTGAGGCACAAAATGGTACTTTTTAGTAAACAACAATCTTAATTTCAGAATATTCTATGTTTTGTCTCTTAAAGCAATGACATTTTGCTGTTGGACATACTGGGGTGTACTATCACAACAGAGTTTCTTACAGTTCTTACAGCAGCAAAAAATGTTTAGATGGTTTTCACTAATAATGCACAGGAATGAAATTTGGCTGAAGCATCCGCAGTATCACATTGTCTGCTCTGCTGGAATCTTGCTGAAGGCAATTAATTGTTAATTAGCAATGTGCCAGCAGACAACTTAAGAAAGGATTGTTTCCTGAGTTAGTCGGAGTAGTCATACGTAATTTATGTGCTACAGCAGGTGCAGTAGCACAGAGTCTGTATAAATATACTAGGCCAGCTACAAGAACTAGACATTCACTACTCTATCTCAGGCTCTAGGTAATGCTTAAATGCTTACACTGCTAAAACGTAAACAAATATTGAAGATGATAAGGTATATTTGATAAGATCTGATTAAAAAAAGAATTTCAGGCAATTACTTTGCCTAACATGCAGCTTCAACCAAAAAGAATTTAAAAAGGAAGCATTTTGAAAATAGGAGGGACTTCTCTTTTTAATTTTGAAGGAATAAATTGCTATTAAATTCCATTTTTAAAGATATAAAACCTCCAAAATGAAACCTGTGATTGTGAGTTGAAGAGAATTTTTGAGGTAACTAGTCATACATATTTCTCATTATTTTATATTACAGAGAGAAATTACCTTCATTATGGATTGAGCTGATCTTTTTAATTTCTTTTTCCTGTTTCATTTCTGAAAGTGAACCAAGCCACTCCCTCATTCATATGTTATGACTGCATTTTTTTTATGGTAACTCGCAGTTGTTCATTCTAATGTTTTTTTAAAGCTGCATTAGGCAGACAGCGTGCTTGCTGCTGCTGCTGCCGCCGCCCTTCATTCAGCATAAGTATTACATAGGTTGCCACTTTTATGAGCAACAATTAGACACTTCACTGTGCAATCAGGAATTCAGAGTGAAGGCTCAAAATTGATCCTTTGTTTCTGGGGAAGAAAGCCATGTAGAAGAGCATACTAAGCTTCCGAGTCAGAAGAGGGGAATTTCATTTTCTTCAAGGAGTTTTTCTGTCACCTAAGATGTAGTATGACGTGATGAAAAGCCTTTTTGTGGGACTTGGTCTATCAGCCCAAAGTGTTGAAAGCCCAAAGTGCTGAAAGGTTTGCTGTATGAATAATGTATTTGGTGCATGTTACCCACTTGATCCTAAAATGTCTTCCATATATGTGTACATATATTTCAATATATGCGTATGTGTGTTTAGTAAGTTAATTTGAGATCAGTTAATTCTGCGGATAGCGCACAGTGAATCTGAATCTGGAAGGCCTAAGTCCTCTTTCAAGATCCAGCATTGACTTACTATGTGAACTATAGAGGCATCACTATATTTATCTGTGCCATAGTATCAACCTGCATTTAAGCAGATTCAGCTATCCATCTGAATAAAACATTTTAAAATATACATTTGAAATTTACTGATGGATTCAGAATAAAACACTAAGACCTGGATCAATTTTTACAGGTTCTTAAATGACACAGATTTTAAAAAAAATCTTACATATATGTATATATCTATCTATATGTATGTATATATCTATACATAATTCTGAAATACTGCCTTTTCCGTGTTTATTTAACTATTGTTGATGAGCTTCATTTGCAAGCTGGAAAATAATGTTTTGAATTACTGTACTATAGAGTCAGTCTCAGGTCTGAAAGCCAGGATAAGCTGCATGAAATTCATGGCTTAACACAAAGCCTGGCTAGATGGACTGTTCATGGAAAAGTAGTGCAATAGGGCCACTATCCAGGGATTGGAAGAGATGCTGCTTTGTCAGGCTCAGTCCTTCCCACTGAGGTGCAGAGTTGGTAACTTCTCTGAATTTGGTAAATACTAACAGTCTGCCCACGTAAATCTGGAATGTACAGTGTGTAAAGCAAGGCCTTAGCCCTGCTCTTTCTTCTACATCAAGAAAGAACCACTAGGATAGTATAAGAGACTTCAGATGCCTGCAGAGAGGAACCACTAGATTCTGGCTTTACTTCTGCCTTTATTTTAATATTCTTCTGCTACCAGTAGTAATTAAAATTTAGCTGAAAATATGTCCAGAGGATCGGCGCGCCAACTTTTCTCAGAGGTCATCCCTTTTCCAGGTTGTGACATCTCTCAGTAAGCATGGGTTTGGCATACTTACGATACACATAGTGGTGTGAAGATTGCAAGTTCAGGTTTTGATGTGGAAGAGTGACTAGATAGTTACTGCTAGCGATAAGACTGTGGTCATGTTACGCTTTAAAATATCTAACTTTTCTGTAGCCCTTTTTTTATTTGGTATTTATCTTATTTGGTCTGACTTGCAAGTCTTTAGTGCTGTCATTTATATGGATAGTTATTTTCCCCTCTTCGCACAAGCTAGTGCCCTTTTCTCTATTTCTCTGTTATGTGGACACCTCTGGCTGCATACATTTGCTAAAATACTTGAAGGTGGTTATTTTTTGTGAGCGTATAGAAATGTACTTCATATTGTCTTATTCAGATGCACAAAGCGTCAAGGTTTATGGTAAAACACATGAGGTTTATGTAAAAAAACCACAATACTTATGTAAAACATCTGCATGTGTTTTACATAAAATTCTTCTATCTTACTGTTTCTTTTCTTACTGCTCTTACTGAGTCTCAAGTGCTAACAGAGGTAAAACGTGTCTTTGTTAGATGAATCAGCAGATAGACTTTAATACAACACAGAAAGTGTCTCTTTTTGACTGGGGATAAATGACTGCTGGTTCTTGGAAGTTGTGTATGAGCCTCACCATTGGAGGTTCCCTCCAAGTGCCATCTCTCCATAAAACTCATGTTAAGGAAGCCCAAGATATTACAAGTCGCTCTTGCAGAGGGGAGCTTCATAAAATAAAGCACAGTCTCAGACCAATAACAGTGACAAGAGAAGGCCCTAAAGGGCAAAAGCAATTAATGAAAAAGTGGTTTTCACAGCTCTCTGGAACTCTAAATTCAGGGTCTCAACCATTGTGAGACATGGGCAATAAATGTAAAAGAGAGAGATCTAAAATGACAGCTGTTAAGCCTTTCTAAATAGAAGCTCAACAATCAGTTATCGCTTAACTTAAAATTTTTATCTGCAAGAAATAAATCTTATTCTTTTTCCATTGCAGAAAACTGATCAGGCACAAATCAGCCTATTGCTGTTTGACTAAAGTCCAATAGCATAGCAAAAGATGGTCTTACCTGCTTGAAAACTGCTTCATGGTCTTAGACTCTTGATCCAAAATAATATGTCAGATCAGTATCACTAATGAAATTCTCTGTGTACTTTCCTCTCTTTTGTGTAGCTACTTACACATGAAAATCCTTACTTTGTGAAATCTTACGGAAGGCCTGTGCAGATTTTGCTTGCATCAAGTCTAAACTAAAACTTCTAAATCTGGATAGGGTTGTTGTCTCCCCTCCCTCCCTCCCCCCCTGAATTATATTGACAGAGTTCTATGTTGTTGGAACAACACAGAAGTTAACACTTGGAGTCCTTTAAGAAGGGGTAGAAATGGAGCCAAGCCCTCTCATTTCCAAAGCTATATAACATGACTTGAAATACCAATCTGAAAACATCATTGATCTCACTATTATGAAATTAGTTCTGTTCATCATAAGTCTATTCCTAATGAAAGGTCTTTCTTTGTACGGTGATTTATTGTCTCAATTTTTCTATGCTATTCAGGAATGCGATAATTCTAGAGGCAGGTGTCCAGTCTAGAGGCAAAAAGGTTATGCAGCGTAGCAGAAACATTCCGCTCTTGCATGTAAAGTGAGGTATCCTAACAAGGATCCTAAAGCACAGGGTGAGTACAGCATCCTGATTTCCAAAACAAGGGAGGGAAAAAAAACAGGGGAAGCCACACCAACACATGTTGGGGATTAACTGTGTGTGTGTTGAAAGTATGGAGCAAGTAGTAGTCCCACAACAAAATAAATGGGAAAACAGGCTGAATATGAGTTCTAGCAATAACCAAATAGTCTGGGTACAGTGCATATTCCTTGGTGCATCTGGACACTGCCTTGTATTTCAGCACCCTGGTAGAATCCTGTGGGAATGTAGCTTGGTTTTGGAGGTTCTTTTCTCAGCATGCTCTGTATATGCTAAATTCTTGTCTGTATTAATTTTAGTTTCTAAATACAAATAAATGCAGTATTAGAACATTTGCGACTTAACAGCATCTTTCTCTGGAAAGCAGAAACACCTGGTCTCTATTCTCGCCACAGCCTACTTTCTCCATAAAGCTTTGGTGATTTCCTTGGGAGGGTGAAGATGAATTTTAATACAGCAGAACTTGAATTTCTGTGTTAGTTCACATCATATTAATGCAGGACTCAAAAAAAAAAAAAAAAAAAAAAGTCATGAAATTCATTTCTGGAGAGTGGGTTGGAGGTAACAACGGCTTCAAAGGTTTCTGCAGACTTGATGCTAAATTATCAGAAATGGAGCAGGAGAAATCTAGCTAGACATAACTAGACTGCTTGAGGTGTATGATGGGGCTAGCCCCGTATAGAATATGAACTTTTAACTAACGTTTTAATATTAGATATAAATTTTATTAGGAACAGCCTTCTGATGTTAGTAGCTAAATCTCTTGTCTTACAGCACAGCCATGTTGCAAGGTATGCTCTCATCCCTATCTGTGAGTTCAGCTCTGATTGCATGTCATGTGTGGATCTCCCAACAGAGTGAAAGAAACAGACATGAATGCATGATGAAGAGCATTAGATATGCTAGGTTAGTGCAGGAACTGAGATGTAATCTGTATTCCAGAGTGTTTTTTCTTTGCCATTGGTGGCTCCCCAGATTAAAAAAAGAAAAAAAGAAAAAGAAAAAAAAAGAAAAAAAAATAATCACGCCTCTTGCCCCCTTTCCCCCAGGTTATCAACATATTTTAACATTTGGGAAGTTCTGAATTGCAAACACTGTTCCGCATTTCAGTAAAGTATTCACAAGGATCAGCAGCTAGCAATTACTTCCATAAGCTCTTCAATTGGTGGGAGATTGAATGGGAATCAGTGCAGGAATGCAGCAATGGATACAATTCTTGGCCCTACTGAACAAATCAGCAGTAATTAAACATCTTTTGCATTTGCCAGTCATCTTACAGACTGGTCTTTGGAGCGGAGCTCTTTGTTTTAGTATCATTAGTCTCATTTGTAACAAAGCTGTTCATGTTGTGACTTACTCTACCTGGAATTCTTTCCGGTATAAAAAGGGTCACACTGTTCTGATATATTTAAATTAGGCCCCAATAGGCTAGGCATACTGGTGTTATATCAGTGAAAGCTTCACCATCACGCTGATTATGCAGAATTTAATCTGTGTATAAATAGAAGACTGGTCTCTCCCATGTATTGAAACATTAGTCTCATCTTTAACTATCCCTTAGCTTCCCTGATTTCTAGAATTACTCTTAGCAATGAGATGAGAATTCAGTTTTGGCTTTGATGTTTACGTGTATCCCATTGAGCCTGCTCTGTCTGGCTGAAAAAAAAAAAATGCTTGTTTTGATCCCCGCTGCAAACCAGAAGATGAAGGAGGAATCTCAAAGTTAGGTTTGGTTTGTACAAAGTCAAGGTTGGGAAGGATGGATCTGTCTTGTCCATTCTTAGTTGCTGGATACCATTATGCACTAAAAAAACCAGAAGCCCCCTCCCCCCCCCCCCCCAAAAAAAAAAACAACCCAGAAACAAAAAAACACCCCAAACTCAGCTTCTGACAATGAGATCAGTGGAGGGTAGTTCTTACATTTAAAAAATGGCTAAAACCCAGAATTTTACAGTTCTTCTACAGTATTTTACCATACTTTTACCATAGGCTTTTTTTTTATTTCATGATATAGGTTTGACTAGAGCTGTACATGTGGGTGCCAGTAAGAAAATAAAGGGCCTTTTCCTGTACCCATTAAGTGAATGCAAGTATTTATATGGTATATAGTTGAAAGTGAATCTAGAATGAATCCCTGACAGTCCTGACTTGAGGCATGCAAAATTTAAAAGCAAAATTCTGAGAACTTTAACCACAGAAGGAATGTCAGTGTGTAGGCACACTGAGGCAACATATGTAAGGGGGTATGGTCAGCTTTAAATTTCAAAGTCAGCTAAAATTAATATAAAACCTGTCCCTGAGCATCTTTCCACTGTCTTAAGTAAGCACTGGATAACACTTTTGCTGGCAGTGGAAGAAGTCCATGGAGGTAAAGGGCAGGAGAGAGAGAGAATTCACATGGAGAAGTACACTGTGTCTGGAACAGCATCCTTTGGCATGCTTAAATGTAATCCAGAATTTCAGAGACAAAGTGTTCATGAACTCATCTCCTGGGGCCACAGAGCAAAATATTGGTAATGCTAACTGAAACTGAGAGGATGGATCTGAGGGAAGATCTGAAGCTAAAAAAATGGGCTGGGTCTTGCCATTTGCCAGGAAGAAGCTGCAGAAGTGAAAAATGGATTTCTTGGTGATGGCCATGTGGGCCATTTCCACATTTTCCAAGTGTACCTAGAAAGCGCCTACATTGTTTCCACACTTTCTAAATATTTCTCTATCCAATGTGTCTCGTTCTCTTCTCCCCCCCCCACACCCTCTCCACCCAAAGTTAATGTCATCTGTTTTCAAAGGGCTTTGTTTTTAAAGTGTCAGGTTTGCCTGAACCAAAAAAAAAAAAAAATCAAAATCAAGCTGGCCCATGAGCATGGGATGAAGGGTTGCTGGCAGGCAGGGCGCTGCCTGGGGCCACCCCAGCCTCTCCCCACCGCTGCCGCGGGGCTCAGCACCGGCACTGCAGCAAGCTGGCCGGCAGGTGCGCAGCAAGCCTGCTGCTGCCGCCACTCCTCCGCCACCGCGCTCTCCGCTGGGTCCAGGCAGCTGGCCCTCCTCAAGCTGCGTGCAGGTCACCTCCCTCTCGCATGGGGGGGGGGGGGGGGGGCAAGGGGCGTTAGAAGCGGGGCTGGGTGCTGTGCAGTGCTTGGCCCTGGTTGCTTTGCACAGGGTGGGGGGAGCGAGACGCTAGGGATGCTCAGGCAGTGATGCTGGGTAGAGGAGGAGGAGGAAGAGGAGGAGGGGGGAGCTGGTGGGACAGCCTGAGATGGGCGGAGGGGGGAGGCGGGTGTTATACCATTGCTCCAGGGAAGGCTGAGCATTTTGCAGATTCCGGCTCCAGAGCGTGGGGAGCGGGGAGCATCCTATCCCTGCCAGCTGGCTGGGCGAAGGCGGCAGCCGCAGAGCAGGACGAGGCTTCTCGGCTCCTTGTTATCCTCACACCCGCCTCCCCCTGCCCGCCTCTCTAGCCGGGTCCCTGCGGCTGTCCTGCCCCTCGCTCCCGTGCAACAGAGCGGATAGCAGCAGTCCGTGGAGGTCCACTCGGAGCCGAGCACAGACCTAGGGATCCTGTCCCTCTCCTAGCCGCTCAGGCACAGGCAGAGCCCTGGGTGAGTAGTCTGGGAGCTCCTTTACTCTTTCAAACAGGCCAGGAGCCATTCAGGCCACCTTCTCCACATCCTTTTCTTCCCCTGTTCTTGTTTGTGTGCATGGAAGGTGCAGGAGATCTCTTATCTTCAGTGAGGTTAGTCAAGTTGGGATCCTTGCTGGAGGAGGGATTTTTGAAAGGTTTCCACTATCCAAGTCTTAAGACAGTGTCCTACTAGCAAGTTCTGTCTCTCAGCTCAAAACCCTTCTCCCCTCATGTACAAGCTTCTTAGTTTTTTCCCTTTTTCTTCATTTTTTCCTTCTTTAGAACTTGTCTAGCCTTACAAAATTGCCTCCTTTGCTTTTACCTGCAACTGTGTGTAGGTAATAAGTATTTTGAAGCCAAAGATACCCTGAGGGACTTCCTAGTGGTTGAAGATTATAACTAAAAAGTGACTTAAAATATCTCTGTGCTTTTCTTTTGTTCTCCTTCAGGCTGAATAGTCATGACAGCTGAAAAGACTATTCCCATAATTAATGGCAAGCCAGAAGATGTTTTGGACCCAGAAGCTTCCAGTACCAACCTCGTCCACAGCAATGATAAGAAAGTTCATGAGAGAGGTCACTGGAACAATAAGGTTGAATTTGTACTTTCTGTGGCAGGGGAGATTATTGGGCTGGGAAACGTATGGAGATTCCCATATCTTTGCTACAAGAATGGAGGAGGTAAGATGGCATCATGTATAGATTTAAAGTTCACCATAAACACTTAGTAAACAGTTGCAATGATTTCTTGCACTAGTTACAAAAGATAAGTGTTCAGAATTTCAGTGTATGTGTAAATGGGGAAACATTAAGCATCTGAGAAGTAAGAAAAAATGTGTTCCCCTTCCCCTCTCTTCTCCAAATGTTGCGTGGTTTTCTTTCACAAGTTTTGTGCATTTGTGAATTTATATTTTTTTCACTGTAAAGTTTTTAATGTAGAAGAAACCAGTGTTCTGTTAAAATAGACTACAGTATATTTTCTTCTGTATCTGAATACAGACCTGTGCATACTTAAGTTTTGTCTGGCATGGAAAAGAAAGTAGCAATTTATTTTCCAAAACAACATATTTTGGAGAGGATGAATAGTATTTTTGATAATGCTACAAAGATTACTATTTTCATTTTCATATGAAAATTCCTTTAATTCAATTGTACCTTGCTTAGTCTTTACTCTCCAAATCACTACACTAGTGTAGGGGAAGATGTCAAGCTCACTGTTACTCAAAGGAGAATACTCATGTAGCAATGAGGGAAAAAAAAAACTAGTTTAGAAGTGCTGTGAACTGAATTCAATGCTCTTCCACTTAAGGCCTAACTCAGTGTTAGTGTAAATATATGTGTTCAGTGGCTGATATGCAAAGATCTGTTTTTTAACAGGTTGGTTTGCCAACAGTGCAGTGCCAAATTTCTTTCCCTTGTTCCTCCAAAACTAAGCATGGTTTTCTGAACCTGGGGATGGTTTTGGCCTGTTTTGTCTGCTGTTTCTAAAGACTAATGCACAGTCAGTGTGTTTCTGGTTTGCATCTCCTTTCTTTATATTTCAGTACTTTGGCAAAAAACAAGGTGACAAGAATTCACCCTTTCCTAGAGTGATGCTGCCTAGTAATATTTTAGTATGTGAATGTTAATATGCTGCATATGATATGCAGAACAATTTTTCCTTGTTTGGGAAGGGGAAATATGAGAAGTAATTTTTCAGTGTGTAATGAAGATTTTCTTGCTCATACAGTAGCCTTCATATGCTCACTTGTGGCTGTTTGTATGTGCTAGTTTATTAAAATTTGATACTATCATTTTTAAGTGTATAACATTAGGTAGAAAAAAACAGTCATGTTTGGATGACTTGTTGAAAATGCATTTAATTAAATATCGTATTTAATCATCAGTGCATTCTTTTAGAATGGAATTAACATGTGTGTTTTAATTGGTACGTCCTGGTACCGTAGAAAATTTGCCATTGAATTCAGCTTCAGTGGGATCTTGGTCTATGACCTTCTGCCATCAGCTCCATTTTTGTTGCTCTCTGGAATGCCCTGTTGGAATTACACCAGAGTTGGGCTTGTTTGATTCATCAGATGTGAACAGTGAAAACTATCTAATGTGTAGTAAATGAATTACAATGCTGAGATATGTGAGGTAGTTATGAAATGATTTGCTCAGGTACAGAAGCAATCTCCAAACAGTAGAATGGAACTTCGAAGGTCTGAGCTATCTCTGACACATACTCCAGGTCATAATGCGTAATGTAGACAAAAGCTTCTTTAATTTTAGTTTGCTGTTACTGACATTTGGTAATCTATTTACAAAAATCTAATTCCTTTAAACATTTTGAATTAGGTATTTGTTGGTATCTGATCTGCTTGCAAGCTGAGAAGCTTGATCTCCTCTCATTTTCATGATGTATATTGATTGTATGTCAGTGGTGGAAAAATAGTCAAAGCCAATACTTTCAAGTTGAACAGGTTCTCATGGACTAGGGTTGTGCATATGAGTGGGCCAAGCTAGATTTTTTATTGGCCAGCAGTTCTCACATCAGAACCTATAAAGATTTTGTTTAAGCCATTTGCACAGTGAATCATATGGAGAAACTGTGTTTTAGATGTATGGATTCCCTTCTCTGTGAAATACATACTCAAGATGCAGCTGAGATTCAACTATAGTCAGGTTGCCTGGTTGAGGGAAGAGATTACTCATGAAGAGATCTCTCTTGATGTGCGGGGTCTGAAGAAAGAAACTGCAAGTCCCGAGGATGCTACATAGAACTTTTCAAAGCAGGCATACTTAATTGTGTCTCCTTTCTAAGTCAAAGTGATTGAAGCATAACTGTTGCAGTTTCTGTTCCTTTTTTTAATGATCATGGATAGAATCCATGTTTACCTCATAGTTGTAGAAATTTTCTTGAAACATTTGGAAACGTTTTGCTTATAGCTAAGATTCTGATAGAGATTTAGTATTACAGAGGCAGCTGTTAATGTGCTGTTCAGTAACGTTCAAAGTAATTTTCAGGAGTCTTGTTGAAGGGAGTATGCTACTATCATTAACACTTTAAAGAACAGATTGCTCTTTAGAACATCGCTGCTGTTTGCAGCAATGGACAGTATTGTAAAATATATCTTCCAGAAAAACTGTATCTGCCAAAACTTGTGATTTTAGCACATCTTGTGTTGATTTGAAATTGAATGAATGGCAGGATAATTATATCATTTAGTGGCAGCATTAAATGAACTTCATTAATTCTGGGATTATATGTTTAGGAGCAAGTAGGTTGAGGCCTGGATAAAATATATTATGTATGTTGTACTAACCTTTACTGTCTTAATCTAACTAGAAAATTAATGCTTTGTTGTTTTCATGCAACTGTGTATTCTGTGTAGTACTTTCCTGTGCTAGTCTGCCTAGTTAAACTGGTGGAACTGTATTTATTGGTGTAAGTAAAAAAAAAAAAAAAAGAAAAGCAGAATCAATTATTTTATGCTTTCTTCTTAGTATTTATTTCCTTCTTTTCTTGTTTCAGTCAAAACCTATAGAGTTACTTGCTTTACACCTCATCGTTTGACTCATCAGGGAAGCTGAGTACCCAGGGAATGAGGAAAAAGGTTCTTCTTTTGGCCTTATATATTCGCTGATTCTCTTTGCAGTGGAAAGGCTGTGTCTCATTCCTTGTTACTTAGGTTCAGTTCTCAACAGAATAAGTAAAAACTGCATTACTAGCAGTTTTGCACCTCCACTAGCAAGTGACGTTTAGCCTAGCACGTATGTGCTCCGTCAGTTCTTTGCTTCTGCATACTTCACAGCCATTTTCTGTAGCTGCCATATATGATCACATAATTAATCATGAAATAATGCAATACTTCTGGTATGTATAAATTGATAAGAGAAAAATATTTTGTACAATACAGCTCTTCAGCACTGAATTGTACTACCCATCTATGTTGTAATTTACTGTCAGCACCCAATAAAAATGTTGGATACTTTATTTTCCTACATTTTCTCTGTAATATCTCCATCTGATAAGGCCAAGCCCTATTCTTCTTGTAAGTAGTTAAGTAGTTTATTTCATCATTCACTTTTCATGATCCTTATCATCCAGCTTATCCAAATAGCATACACACTACTTGTTGGATTTTATTTCCATAACACTTTTTCATTCCTGCTTTCTGGAGAAGATCAAAGAAGAGAAGATTAGATAGACTGACTTGATGATAATCGGAGCAGAATTGTGTGGCTGAACAAGAATGTAGTCTTCCCTGTGTTGGGGAGAAACATGAGCAGAATTTAATCTGTCATGAGGAACTTTGGATTTGATCTTTTTAGTCCCCTGATACTGGCATAAAAGTTAACTTTCAGCATTTAGAGACAGGAATAAGCATTTTCTGCACTTGCAACACATCACTGACAGGTGATCCTTCCTTTATTAAGAAAATGAATTTTCACTAAGCAATTGAGGAACTTTATTCATTATAACCAATACCCCCTCAATGTTTGCTTGTAGGTGCTTTCCTCATCCCATATGTGGTTTTCTTTATTTGCTGTGGAATACCAGTATTTTTCCTGGAAACGGCCTTGGGACAGTTTACTAGTGAAGGTGGTATTACATGCTGGAGGAAAGTTTGCCCTCTATTTGAAGGTAACAAAGAATTCTCTGTTCTACTGCAAAAGAAGGCATTAAATCAAAACTAAAGTAAAAGATATATCAGATTGAAGTTAAGATATAAAGTAGTGAGCATTTGCTTTTTTAAATGATCTGAAAAGTAAAAGGTTTCTGTGTGTGCGTGTGTGTGTCTCTCTCTCCCTCTCTCCTTTTTTTTTTTTTTCCCCCTCCAGGCATTGGATATGCTACCCAAGTTATAGAGGCACATTTAAATGTATATTACATCATCATTTTAGCATGGGCTATCTTCTATCTGTTTAACTGCTTTACTACAGAGCTTCCTTGGGCTACCTGTGGGCATGAATGGAATACAGGTATGAGCTCAGTAGAGATTATTGCTATACTAAGTAATCGATTCCCATATCTTTGCTACAAGAACGGAGGAGGCAAGACGGAATCATATATAGATTCAAATGTCAGGCTACACTTGCTTTTTCACTCTAAGCAAAATCAGTAGGAGTTTAAATTGAGAGGAAAACATTAAAATAGGAATGTTGGATTTGATCTTTTTAACGCCAGATGTTGAGGTATAATAGATTGTATTTTTACTAATGTACATCAGATGACTACTGAAAACTTAGCCACATAGTCCTTACTGCATGCAAAATAGCCCCTCACATGAAAGGTGAGGTATGTATTCATAAGGCTTTGCAGTACAGGGCTCTGCATCTATATTCTCATCAATTATTTTATCCATAATACTGTACTTACTGTATTGGTCTTGAAGATCACAAAGACCTATGGGGAGGAATACATACTAATGCCCTTCATTTCCATGTCCTGATGTTTTTGCCTTTTTTCATGTCCCATTTCAAGTCATGTACCAATTATACTGTCTTTTATGGCTTCTATTAACTGGCCATTATGTTCCTTGAGTACACCTAAAACTCTGTCTGAAGTCTGTTGCAGTTTGGGTTATGTCAAGGAACTAGCCTGGGGCCCACTACATGTGGAAGGCTTCAGTATCATTTTTGGCATCCCTGCAAAGAAGCATAGCCAATGTTGATCATTGTTCCAATAGTAAGTGTCAACTCAACAATGCTGAGCTGCTGTGATCTTCTTTCTCTGTATTAGAGATAATAATAAGCCAAAGAGTGGCTTTTTACTTGCCATATTAAAGCAAAGTGGAAACTTGTTGCTGGCAGTGTTCCATGGGCGAATTGTTGTCATTGGGCATTGAACCATCAGTTGGAGAAGTAGTATGTTTTAATTCCCAAACAATCATCTCAGCTTCCCAAAGCCATTGTAACTGTGCATGCGGAAGGTGTAGGAGAACGTAGCATACTGCATGAATATCTTTTTTGTATGGGTCTGTGATCTGATGATCAGAATATGCTGTTACAGAATTAGTGGCTGTAGTATTTTAGGGTACTTAGAAATCCTTGTAATGACCGAAAGCAAATGTATTACAGAATTGGTGGCTTTACAAGATGTACATACTACAAGAAGAAATGTACTTGCATGTCATATAGCAAACTCTTTTTTGTTGTTCTTTTATAGAAAACTGTGTGGAATTTCAAAAACTTAATATGAGCAACTGCAGTCAAGTCTCTTTACAAAATGCCACTTCTCCAGTCATGGAATTCTGGGAGTAAGTGCACCTAAACTTACCTTTGACCAGAATATTGATTACCTTCCAATATTTTGATCATTTGCAGGTAATTAGACACCTTGCAACCCTATAGCACTTAGTGATGTGAGTTCAGCTAGAAATTTTCTCACACAGCCAGAAGGGTCAGGATGAGAGTTGAAATCTTTTTAGAGGACACAAGGAAAGGAATTCCATATTCTGAAAGAGCATAGAACAAAGTGTGCCACTTGCTTGGGAGCTTGGCTCCTGCTGCTGGAGGGAAGAGTGTCAAACTCCTACTAATGAAGAGTCAGAGGTGAAAGAAAGAGAATGATTTCATATTTCTTGTTTCTTCAGAATATTTTCCTCTCCTAAGAACCGCATCTGCACATTTGTTTGAGCCGAATGATATTTTAGCCTCTGTATTTCATTATTTTTGAATGGACTTGTAAGTATTAGTTATTCAGCTATAATAGTAACTAGAACATTAACATTGTGTCTCCTTGCTTCTCCTTTCTAGCTAGAGTAGTAAAAGAGAATTATGTTTTGACAAAATATGGCCTGCTTTTGTGATGACAGATTTTTTTCTTACTATAAATATTTAACTGGTGCATGTGTAGCTTCATATTTGTTCCTTGCAAGGCACGGAGTATGTTAGGACAGTCACAGAAATGGAATATTACTTTTAATACTAAGTCACTTCATATTTCAAAATTGTGTTACAAAATTCAGGCTTACTAAATACTCTTGAAAGCCTATTCTAATATAATTTATTTACTGGCAGAATTTTATTCTGAGACTCTGTGTTCCAAGCTTTGTTCTATGTTCAGAAATGAGTAACTGCACTTTGAAAGGACCGTATATTAAGACCATCCTCCAAGGGAGAACTCTAGATTGACATAGTTTTCTTGAATGTTAGCATGTGCTATTATTGCCTCTGTACCCCTTGTCATGCTGCATCAGTTACCTTAGCCTTCACAGGTGGTAGTTACTGCTTCAGTAAATACTGCTATTGTACAGTTTTTGCTTTTATTTTTCCTTACAAGGCATGAAATTGCATCACACTCTCAGGTTGTCATTGTTATTTTATTTTCTGTTAAAATTTCAGTAATCTAAACACCTGACAACTTGCATCAAAATTTATCTACTCTACCCATTCCCCAGCTAGCATGTCAGAATAAACCAGATATACTTACTCAGATGACATCTCTTATTGCTATGGCTTCATCATTTAAAAAAAAAACATATTGTGGTTCTTTGGGATAATTAAAACCAAGATTTTTGTATAGTTACAATAAATGAACAAAGTATTCTCTCCAGTACTAGCATTATTTTCCAGCTATGTTTATTTGCTTATTCAGTAATCAAAACTCAGCAATCGACGGTAACTGCTTGAGTTATCCGGGGAAGCAGGCAAGGTTCAGTAGAATTATAGGGAGGTCACAGACTAAGTTCATAAGCTATGTTTTGTATCCCTGTGTTTCTTGTGGGGGGAGGGAAGGGAAGGGCAGTTCTCTGTGCTAGTGCTGATCTTTGGATTGTCTAAATCCTCGTGCCAGTGCTGTCGTGACACACATGCATTTTAAGCCTATCCCTTTTCAGCGCTCCTTAGAAATGAAGCTAAACAAGATACTAAGGCTAAGACTTTAGCTAACCATTTTGGCTAAGAGTTAAGAATGAATTCTGAACCTAGAAGTGATAATCAGATTCAGCTTTTTCTCTAACTTGTATTACAGACTTGTATGCACAAAGTTGAAAACACTCAAAAACATTAAAAGTCATAAAAATAAATGAGAACATGAATAAAGTATTATTTTAAAAGAAATTTCTAAATGTGTCTGTTTTCCAGACATAATAAACTTATATTTCTATTATGAATTCAGATCAGCAGATCTGAAATAATCTCCAAACTTCCCCGACATTAAGACATCTGCTAAGAAGCCACACAGCCAGTAATCTTTTGTTATTTATCTGGAACTTTTTCCTTTTTTGTTGTTGTGTGGACAAGCTGTTGATAATACTAATAGTTTACTAGCCAAAATTGCTTAAAATGAACTGTTTCTACTTTCCTTGTCCAAATAAAACTGACGTTGCATAGCTTTCCACCCTTGGAGAATGAATGCACTGTCATCCTACTGAGGAAGATGTTTGCTTTGTTAAAATTTAAGCAGGTACAATGTTGCATGGTTTCAAAATTTTAGAAGAGATGTGACATAAAATAGTTTGAACAAAGAACAGCAGACTTAGGAATATACTTGTTAAAATACCAGCACTAGTTTTCTATTAAAATGATTACCTGAAATGAACTCAAGATTATAATGAAGGTATATGTTGTATATATCAAACATAACTGCACAGTATAGGTCTGTATGTATAATGTGCAGTGCAAATCATGGAAAAAGTAGTTAGTAAGCAGGAAATTATTACTAGACTAGTTAATTAGTACAATAAGTTATCTTATGATTTGTAGGAAAGTATTACCAGAAATGTAATTTCACTTAACCAGAAATCCCATTCACACAGTGTTGTTTTACTGCTTTACAAATTCTAGTGTCAGGAACTAGAATTTTACTGAAAGATTCTTTTTGCAACAAATAGTAAGAGTAAGTTGATGAGGTAGATTGCACAGTGCAGAAGCTGGTTATTATTTGCAGAACTCAAACAGGTAATGTGTGATAATCTTCAGTGCTATGATAACAAGTCACAGGACTGAATTTATTTGCATAATGACCAGGACCCTTACAATTAATTAGCTTAGTGCCTGTGAAAGGAAGGGGGAGGCAGTAGTTTTCTTCTGAACAGCCACAGCATTCAGAACTTCCCTTACAATTTGTTCTCTGCGGTGTCTAAACTGTGATTGGAACTCCTCTAAGTTGTGGCCACAATAAAGTGAATTTATTGTGGAAAGGGTCAGCTGGGGGAAAGTAAGTTCTCTGCTCTGTTACTGTCTACTCTTGAGATAATCTGTGAATGATAGTGGTAATTATTGTGAATAGTGATGCTATTTGCATACTGTAAGAGATCTCAGCTCCTGTAAAACTGAATAGTGCAATTGTTAACTGTCAGGCTGATGTTAAATCTTTCTTCTGATGACCAGATCACCTTACTGCAGTCTTCTAGGATATGCACAATATCTTAAGACTTTAAAAAAAAAAAAAAAAAAAAGAGAGAGAGAGAGACTCCAAACCTTTGGAAACTTGGAGAGGACTCAGTATTTACAGAAATGTATTTTTCTTTAGTACTGTGTGTTTCTTTTAAGCTCACTTGTTTAAGTTTAAGAGTTAATAATATACAAGCTGTTATCTATCTGACAGCAGACTGGATTGGCAGGTTTAAACGCTAGCTGGTGTTAGTAGCAGGGGCAAAAGTTGGATTAGTTTTCTTATGTATGTGTGTGTATAAATGAGTGTAATAGGGCTGTAATGTTGTCTTTACTTCCAGCTTTGAAAAGGAGGCTTATTTTGGTTGGTTGGTTGGTTTTAATTTTAATTTTTTTTTCCATTTAACTAGTACTACTAAGTCTTCCCCATCATCCAGGCTAGAAGTCTCAGCCCTTTTAATTTGTGATTTGTGGAAGGAAATCCAAATCCTCATTCTGTTTGAGGATGGCAAATAAAGTCATTGCCCTCCCTGCTGAAATATTTCTAGCTTTTATTTCTTCTGTGTCCTTGGCTACTTGTAAAGCTTTTGCTGGAGTCAAACAGCAACCCACCCAAGCACAGTGATGACTGAAAGGATGCTTCGCGGTACTGTGAAACTGTTCTGACATGGAGACTAATAGAATTACTCTTCCTCAGGTATACACAGAGGATGCTGTTTCCTTACTGCTCAGGCAAGTATAGGCTTGCTTCCTCTTATACTTAGACATTCTCTACCAACTTTGATGGTTGGATCACACACAGAGGTTGATGGCCTATTTATTGTCCTGGATGGATTTTTTGTCCCACTCAGTGTAGAGATTAGTATGACAGTAGGTCATAGATGCTATATTTCTCTTGGTACACTCAGAAGCATGCCATTATACATGCAAGGACTGCAAAATTTAAAATATATTTTGTTTGTGAGCCTGTAATTAAATAGCTACTTATCTGTAGCTGTACAGCGCAAATGGTCTGATCCTGCGGAAGGTGCAGCAGGCAAAGTCTGGGAGTTTGGACCCTTTTTACTTGTTTTTCTGCTTAGTTAGAAATACCCATCCCTGTTAGCGAATGTTTAAGAGTTCATTTGAGTTAGCAGACTTTTAATTGACTACAGATAACAGTATTGACAACTCTGGGAAAAATCACAAACATAAGAGGATTTCTTACTCATCCTTAAAAACACCTTGTAAACCATGGCCTTGGTAGGTTTCACATACCATCTGAATATACAGTTTTCTAAGGTAAGCAGTTGAGTCAATCGAAATTCACAGTTCATATCCTTCAGATTCTCTGACGCTGTGTTCCACAGAAGGACAGGCAAGAGTCTAAAACTTCAGTTTTCATTTCATATTGGCAGTCAGGAAATGTCCACTTTACTATGTTTATGTCCATTTTACCTACTGTTTTTCTCGTCGTAATCAGATAGCGTGGTAAAGGTCTTTCTAAGAAAAATTTTCATATTTCTAAGGTATGGCACATATAATTTTTGGCATCTAAACTTTAAACAGTGAATAGTAATAGCTGCAGTAATAATAGAGATGTTGATCATTTTACATATGTTAAAGAATACCCATGAAAGACGGCTGTGGTCGTCAATTAGGCTGTTTTGCTATCCTGGGAGGCAGAATAGAGAGAAGATACTCTGCTCTATTATTCCATGTACTTTCCTAGGTGAAGGAATTGTCAGGCAGCATTGGGGGCAACCAAAAGAGCACACTGGTATGATTGCTATTGCTCTGGTGTGTCACAGTGGTCTGGGACTTAAGCTTTCTAGCGCATGGGAAGGGAGCTGGACAGAGAGAAGACACATGGTACTGAGGTTGATTCCACCTCAGTAGTTTCTTTTATTGGCTTTAGAGCAACAAGTTAGTCCTCTGCTAAAGAAGGTCTAGTTGTTAGCCTGTCATTCTCTGGAGGGAGTAACACATCCTCAGCATTTCCAAGTAAAGCCTAGTAAGACAAAGCTTTTTTTTTTTTTTGGTCTAGGGAAAAGAAAAAGGGCTGTTTGTGGCAGAAAAGAAAAGGCACAAACCTTTTCCTTGCAAAGTCAAAAAGATTTTCCTGTTTCATTCAGGGTGCAAATGACTGCAGGAGTCATATTGTAGTTAATCCCCACTGTCCTATGAAAAGTCATTAGCAATCTGGGCCTGATCCTGCAGTGCTCAGTACCCGGAGACTTTCAGCCCCTCTCAGAACTAGGCCCTTTGTGCATGTCTTGCAGGAGAACATTGAGCTGTGCCAGCCTTGCTCGTTCCTGCTCAGTTCACAAGAGGCTGTGTGAAAACAGCTTTTTGTTTGAATTCACATGAGCTCTTCATCTGGTTTTCTCTTGAAACCACAGACTTTGCCTGGTTTCAGCTGAAAGAAGTAAATGGGATAGGTCTCAAAATGCTAAGCCAGTTTCTTAATATTGCTGGAAAGATGGTGTTTTAATAAGATACTAAACTAGGGAAATGAACTTCCCATGGTTTTAAATTTTATTTTACACAACTTTTTTTATTATGCAGAAAAATTGACATTAAGAGTTGCAAAATCAAGTAATTGATTATTAGGAAATACTAGAAGTAAAGTTGTCTGTTCAACATTAAGTTGAATGTCAGTGCGGCTTTTTAGGAATAAGATCATCTTTAGTTAAATAACTGCATAACATTTTTCAGGAGAACTACTTCCTTTTTGCTAGAGGATAGATAGGGAGCAAACACTGTCCAGCTAATCAGAATTTTATTGTTCTTCTTTGTTCTTTGTCCTATCTTTTATATTCTCAGTATTACTAAACTGCTGCTCTGCTGACAAAGTTATTAATTTTATCAAGGCTTTCTGGGTGCTCATGGTGTCAATGGCTTTGTAATCATAAATTTCTTGGATTATTTCCACATTCCTTTATCTTCACAAAAACACTGTAAATTGAAATTATTCTCTTCTTACAGAAGGGGATCTGAGTTACAGAGAGATTAAAGGGGCTTAATATGAGAAGCCCAAGACCTGGTTTTTCATATTGCTTAGCAGTAGATTCTCTAGAGTTGTGGAAATTATTTTATTTCAGTTCAGAAACAGAGAAAATCAGCATAAGTCAGTTTCGTCCAAAGATTAAGATTAAAAAAAAATCTCACTTAAATGAAGACACTTACTATAAAATTTGTTTGACGCAAGTAATTTCCATTTGAATTGAAACAAAACATTTCATTTTGTGCACTTGCATGAAAATTTAAGGGAATGATTCAAAAAAGCAGTAATGTTCTATCTCCTTTGCTCCAGTGATTCAGTATATAGAAGGCTCACTTCAGAGATAGGTAAGTCATCTTCTGCATGCAAGAAATTGGATGTTCCAGTTTCTTGAAGTGTCCTGTCTAGGATGGGGTTTTTGCCTTTTTCTCTTGAACCTGCTCTACTTCGTATAAAAGATTAAATAATCATGGAGTAGAGACTGGGATCCACATGTTCTGCTTCTCAGGTGAGTGCGTTAGGCAGAGGTTTACAGAATCATTTTCTGACTCTGTCTCAGTACCTATTTGAGGAGGTTAGGTTGAAATGGATACTCCAAGACAGGAAGGATTGAGGCAGATTACTCTGATACTTTAATAGACCATCCACTTCCAGTCTTTATGCCAATAAGTATTTAATTGTTTATACATAGTATTAACAGGAGAGAGTGAAAGCCTCTCCTGAATCCATTTACTTCAGAATAGCAGGAAGCTTGATGGTTAGGGAGTTCTCTTGGTAGAAAAGTTTACATGCCTTAAGATAGAGGAAGGCTATAAGTATGGGCTTCTACGATGCTGGGTGAGCTTTTTGATTGTTAGTTCTTGTTCTAGCCTCTTCTCCCTGTGTATGCAAATCAGCTTTTCACTTCTCATATTTCTCATCTTAGGTCCAGACACTTTATCAGATAAGTTCTGGTAGAACCTAGATGTTAGCATGCTTCTAGGACACTGGTGAGCTATCTCAGTTCCTGTCTTTTATCTCCTCAGCTGATTTATTATTCCCTTGTCAATATTTTGCCAGTGTCCTCACCACAACTATCCCGTTTAGTATCCCTCCCCAGGGTTATGTCTAATCCTGCCCTTCTCAAATGTATTTGCAAGTGCTATCTCTTCTTTATATTACAATTCATCCTAGGCTATTTGCCTGGACAGTTCAGGTTGTCCTCTGACTTGTCTTTAATCAGGTATATTTCTTGTCTCCACTTACAGTCCTAGTCATTTTATCTAGCCTGCTGCAGATGCCCCAGACTCAGCTACATTCTCAGGATCCTGAGATGCCAACTGGTCTCCAGTTTTAGCTAAGTGTTTTTTCCTTTCTCCCTAGATTCCTTGCCCAGCTAATCACAAATTGTTCTTCCTCCCTCTCTCTGCTTTCTTCATCTCCCTCTGCCTGTCTGCTAATTTGAGAAGGACCAGCCTTCTTGTCCGGATTGTCTCAGCCTAGCCTATCTTCCAGTCTCCCTAACTCCCAGTCCCCCAGGTGTTTTGTTCCTTCTGATGTTCCCCAAATTCCATATAGTAAGTATGCAGTGCTAGAGCATATTGACTGGGAAATCTGGAAAGATTTCATCTGGATACTGAAGAAGTCTACACTGAACATTGGATATACATGCTTTTCTTTTTCTTCAAAGATAAGGCTGTCAGATAATTGCAGTAAATGTTTCTTCTTATGCCTGGGTTTTGGGTGCAGTCAAAAATTTCCATTAATACTTTTGAAACCAATTATCATAAAACTTTTGCTCAGTCATTGGAATTCTGAATAGACATAGGTTTATCTGAAAACAGGCTGTTATAATGGAAATTTGTAGTCTTCCTGATAAAAGTACGGTGTTAGGAGTTGCACCTTTATGCTTTGGAAAGGTAATTTTTAAGTGTTATGAACACATCTGCACTAGACATGGGTACTTTGGTTAATAATAAACTTTTGTTTTTCTGATTGTGAGTGTGCCATGAAAAAATTGTCTTTTATTTTCCTAGTTATTTAGAATGATACCATTTATACTTTATCCAATATTGTTTCAGTCCAGATACAGTTCATAAAACATTTATTTTACTGTATGCTACTTAGAATGTCTGTTGGGAATTTGTAGTGTTGGGTTGATATAGTAAAAATGGTTAGTATGATAAGATAGAATTGCATTGCCTGCAATGTTGGCAAAAATAGAAATTGTGTTTTTGTAGAAAAGATCATAGGTGCACTATTTGAAATACCCCTTAACTACACAGTTGTTAAAATTTTAGTAATAATATAATTACCTACTGATAGTTGGAAGGCATAAGGAGCAGAATAATATGCTTGAAAGGCTGCTGGGTCAGACACCCTGTTTTGCTAAATAGTGCTAAACACTTTAATATTTCATATTTTTCTTAAGAATCATTGACATTAAGAACGACTTCATTATTGTTATTAATGTGGGAGAGTGTGTGTGTGTCTGTATGGGGTATAACATATGCACAGGTATCTTTAAAATGCACATTTTGATGAGGCAGGCAAAGGAATATTTGAGAGAGCACAGTTTGCATAGAAAGAGTTAAAAATATTTGAAAGTTCTAAAATAGCACAACCTTAGTTATGCCATGACAAGCTTGCCTTTTGGCAGTCAATAGTGGAACATGCTAAAATAAACAGGAATGTTTATTCTGACTTTGTTAGGGTTTAAATTAATTTCATATTGATAATTTTTGTTACTTAGAGAAGCCCTCTATAGGGAGGCCTCCTTTCTGTCATGCCTGTTTTTGTGCAAATATGTAAGTGAGATCATCCCCTTCTTCCAGAGTTACAATTTCAATAAAAAAGACAGACAAGGGATGTGGAAGTCTTTGCTTTATTGGAATCACTATTTAATCAATGGCTAGGGGCTCCCTGTTCTGGGGGGGAGAAGGGGAAGGACTTTGATAGTTTTATCCAAATAGTATTCAGTCTTAAAAGTAACTTCTCACATGGCTTGATCTTGCACCCTTTTAATTTGCTGACACAGCTCCTCTTAACTTTTCTGGTCACAAATCAAGGCCACAATACCTTCTTTAAACCTGTAGAAGAGATCTATTTTAACCTTCAACAGATTCAGAGTGGAGCTGTTCTGTAGAAATATAGTCATCTTAAGTATCCCAAGCACTTATAACTTGGCAGTGTCCATTGTCATATACCTTTGTTACATATGGTTTCCTATATTTGTATCAAAGCAAATGTCTAAATCTTCTAGAACTACCAAATGCAAGATGCCGTCTGTGGTAGATTTCTGCCTGAAGCCAGTTCTTCCACTTCAGTAGCTACCCTGAAGAAAAGAATGTAGGTGAGGGTTTTTTTTAAGAGCATTTACCAGCTATAGCCTGATCTCTTTGTAGGTTCATGGCATTAACAGAAAGGGTAGTTGCTTAGTTTTTTAGTCAGTTTAAGTGCTCAAAAGAGGGATGCAGAAAATGCAGCAAACAAATGCTTTTTTTTTGGAAGATCTTCTATTGTTTTGAAAAAGATTCACTTGGACTTGGGCTTTGCACCTAACAGATGTTTGTCATAATGAGCCTTCCTGGTGTGATCTCAGACAACTAGATGTAGGGCAGAAGGCTGTCTTCTACCTCTGGGAGAAGCATCATTCTTGGAGCTACTCCCTTCTTTGCTCTGTAGTCACATCTGATGTTTTGCTAGGTAGGGACAGCACTGCACATCCCTCCCAGTGCAGGACAAAATAAGAATTTTTAACTTAAAAAATATAAGAAACTCTCTTAAATATATAAATGTATCTGTTCTTCTACAGCAGGCTGGAAGCAAACGCTTTTTGAATTAAAAACAGAGTGGTAATGTTCCTACATCTGTTTAAAGATATGCTTAGTGATTTCATTAGTTGAAGCAGAAGCAAATTCTAGCCCTTTTTATCTTCCTTCAGACCCTCTTTCGGCCCTTAGGATGAATCTGCACAGTGCAGTGACATTCTCTGGAGAAAGTGCAGTACTCAGCTAGCTTGGGCATCAGGTACCAGCAACAGTAAAGCTGTCTATAGTGCTGTGCAGTTCTGATGGGTGTGTGTGCAGCACTCTGACTCAGCTATCTGGTTCCAGAGAAATTTTGAGTATGTATGATGGCATTCCTGTTCTAGAAAAGCTTCTCACACTCCTTCAATGTTAAATTTTTTTTTTTTACTGCTCTTGGATACTTTCTTGAGTTTCATATCAGCAAGTTTTTGAAGGAGGATTGTCAGAGTCCAGTACTCTCTGACCAGGTTCGTAGATATTCCACGTGTGGAGAGTGTGGTGTTTAATACAAAAGTGTACTTTGAAGGTATTTAATGTTACATGGAATTTTTGATTTAGTAGAGTGATACAGCAATATACTGAAATCGCAGTGCAAGTGTATGCACTTAGCAAAATAAAGCAATTGCAATATACAGTTCAGTGACAACACCAATGCGATCCCCATTACCGGTTTCTATAATATGTATGTTCACCATCACAACGGTTGGCATCCCCAGTCGACAGGAAGGAATACATGGGTTGAAGCCAGCTCAAGCCTGTTACTCTCTTTGAAATTCTGTTGGGCTCAGCCATGGATACACTTCCCCCATGCTGGTCTGGCTAACTCAGGGAGACGTTCACATTCTTTTGATAAACTCAGGAAGAAGCATTTACACAAGTTGATCCACTCAACAGATACAGCTGCATATCTAACACAAAGGTCGTTCTCTGGTCCCCTTCGTGTTGAGATAAAGTCAGTTCTCTGTGCAACAGCTGTGACTAATGAGCCACATCCTGCAGTATTCCTGAACTTCATGGGGCATCTCACCCTCTAAGCCTTCTCCCATTGTAGGGGTTATTGGTCACAGGGATAATTTATACAAGCTCCCAAAACCAAAGGGGAAGTAACTTTCACCCATGAGAACTATGCAGTATTGTTTTCCATCATAATTGTTGGCACTCCTCTTTTGTAGAGATGGGCTACATAAAGGAAATAACAGGCAGAAGGCGACCTGTGTCATTGTGTCCCAGACCTTTTACAAGTGTATGGAGACTGTATAGGCCTAGGTTTCAAATGGGGCTAGTAAGGCATACTTATCTGCAAAAGTATTATGAGCTTGAGCAACAGGAGTGATCCAAAACCTGGAAGACCACATACAAGAATTGGGATTGCAGAGTAGGGAAAACAGAAAGCTGAGGAGGGATGGCTACCAAGGGACTGAGAAACAAGTCTGTTTTCCACTGGTAAGGACAAAAAGTTATATTCTTATGTGGCAGCATGGAAATATAGCTTCAGTATCATGAGGATTTCCTGAGTCAGACTCATTAAACATTGCCATGGATTTCCTATAAAGATTGTGTAATATCAATCACTGGGCCTTGAAGCAATGATGTAGGTGTGCTTGTCTTGCAGTGGGGAAAGGGAAAGGGCTGGTACTCTCCTGAAGTTCCTTCCAGAGCTATTTTTTATTATTTCAATTCTGCTGAGTATTGTTCTTAGTTTACAAATGGAAGATTGAGGCAGCAGAATTTATCTTAATTTATCTAATTAGGAATCATGCTGTAAGTGCTGTATTTTATGAAGATCCAATAGTTGTTAATGGGAAAAAAGGACTCAGGATGTTGTAAAATAGCTTGAGAGTTAAGAGTTAAGATCAGATCCACTGAACTAGTATTATCACATTTGCAGTTTTCTTTTTTCTCTTTTGGCCTATTAGCTATTCTTTTCTACCTTGTGCCGTAGCTCCTTTGGAATTTCACTTCTCAGATTTCTTTGTAGTTAGGACTTAGGAGGAGGGCCAGAGAGTGTGAGAAGTATGGAGAGAGAGAGAGTCATATTTTTGGCCAATCAGGGCATGGTTTTATATTGGCATATATAAATGTTCTGTGTGGAATGGGTAAGAGGTTACCATCACTCATTTGATATAGGAGTCTGTAGCCAAGGGCTCACCCTGAAGGACTATTTTCAAAATTACGGAATGGTTTTCAGTTCTGTCTCTGGCCTGTAGTTCTTACTATATAGACATTTCATTAAGGATGAACAGTTCAGTGCTATTCTACAGACTGTATAGAAGGTTCAACACAAAATTTGGGAGCCACGAGGCTGACGTTTTTTGTAGGTGCTTTCAGTTCTAAGTTGCAACAGTCTGAGCGCTGAACTGATTTATATCACCCAGACAAAAGTTGAAGAAAAAGGAGATTTAATTACTGCATGACTTCTTCAAAGAGAAGTCGTTGGGAAGAGAAAAAACTTCAAAAAGACCGAAGGAGTCTTTCCATAACTTGAGAGAGTACGAAAATGCTATAGAGCAGAGATGGGTGGAATAGTGCAAGAAAGTTCGGATGAAACTCTCAGGCTTGGCTGAGAAAAAGTTGCCATGACTTCAGTGGAAGAGGTTGAATAAAAATAGTGGAGAACTGGAGTGATAAGTCTTCAGTGCGCATCTATCGCTTTATAGCTATAAAAATAAGTCTCTCTCTGTATGTATTTACTAGCAGCTAATTGGTTCAGCATGACATCCAAATAACTTAAGTGCTAACTTTAATAAGACAAGGGTTGACACAAGAAACACCTGCATTATTAGCAAGTGTTACTAGCAGTCTCAGAGAAAGTCTCTTAAGGTGAATTTAATCTTACCTTTAAATCTGATAAAACTGTAAAAATACATAATAGATAATAAAAGGAGCAACATACAGCACTGTATCCTGTCAGGACTTCAAGAGGAAAGAAGAACTAGGCTGAGTAGTAGCAAATGTGGCTCAAATAGGGATAATTCATTCTGGTATGTGTTCACAGAAAATACGCCATAAGAGATAAACATTTGATAACTGTGCATGATGTTCTAGCCAGGTGATTCACACTGACATGACCTGTGAGAATAGTCTGTCTGCTACTTTAAAAAAAAAGGAGGGGTGGGGAGAAAGTATAAAATTAGGTGGCTTTCCAGAAGAGAATTCCAGCGGTTTGAGAGGAATTTCATTATGATTTCTTATTATCTTCTAAAAGCTGAAATGTACCTTTCCAATCACTAAGCATTGATGGTTTGAGGCTACAAGTCAGTATCCGGGAATATGTGCAAGGGTTATTTTGAGCACTTTCATAAACGTGTGGATGTGTTATATTTCCTTTTTCTGAGTTCACATGGAACTTTGAACACCTTAAAAGGTGTCTACTGCGGGAGAGGTTTGTACAGTACACAGATTTTGGAGCCTTTGTCAGTCTTGAATGTAAAACTTTCAGAAAAGCGTAAGTGTATGAGCTGCCAAGCTCCTGCTTACTTTCAGTGAGAGTTTGGCACTTGTACTCTTTCTCTTCTTTTCAAGGAACATATACTTTTGGGGACTAAAGGTGTACCACTGCTTTGGGAAACTGACACAATTGACCCGTTTTTAGTTTTCCAAATGTTAGGATCTAGAAGGAAAAGAATGTGAAAATAATCCTTTATTCTTGGTCATTGTTCTTCTCTAAGGAATGAGATATATGTCTACTCTATGGTATTAATGTTTTCACTGCATGTTTTCCTATGCCATCACTGTGTACCCAGAGCTCTGCAGGGTAGTGAGCCGCAGGAGCATTCATATATCAAGTAGTTAACCAGTGTGCCTTCTAAATGCTTCTTCACTCCTAGAAGGGTTCCAGATTGTATAATATGGATGCAAATAAGAGCAGAATTAATTTAATATGCAGTCTGAGTCATATGAGTTCGTTTAGGCAATGCATATGTAATGTAGTCTGGTGCTTACGTTTATAAGGGAAGGTTTTCCCTGTTAAAATATGTGTTCATTTCCTGTAAAAAGGGAGAAGACTCCAACAACTTTATTTATCCAAGTCTTGCCTGAGTTAGGCTCCCTTCTAATGAGAGTTCTTCTTCATTCTGTAGATTATTATTCACTCAGTGAACCTTAGAAAGTTTTTATTTTTTTGTCAGCCACCTTTTAATATATATGCCTGTAAGGAACAGAACGGGATGATTTATTTATGTTTTAAGACTGAGAACCATTTTATAGCCTTCATGTCACTAATACATAGAATGTTCCTGTATCCGTTGCCTAAGAGAAGACTGTACCATTCAGTATGTTTTCTTATGTCAAGAGATTATGAAAAATGACAGAGAAGGGAAGAGAAAGCTTAGGACACAAAGTGAGTAGTAAGTATACTATTGATTAGTGAAGTTAATTAGTGAAGTTACAAGAAGATCCTTTTAAGGTTCATTTTATTAAAGGTTATAGAAGTGTTTTGGTTTGGTTTGGTTTTTTTTGAAATAGACAGCAGTTCAGTTAACCTTATCCTGGGAGGTAGCCAGTTATTACTGATAGATTTGCTAAGCATACTAGGAAACTTAGAGTTCACTGTGTTCTGTTCTAAAGAGTCAATTTCAAAGTGCTGGAGCTCATTGTTTCATTTACATGTGTGTCTTTTTTTGCCACTCTGCCACTGTCAAAGGATGCAGGCTTATAATCATTTATACCCAGTGAAAGCCATGCTCACAGTTAATAAAAGAGCCTTAGTAAAGGGTGATTCAGAAACCTAATGGCCGGAGAACTGGATAAACTGCCATCTTTTTTCACCCACTGAATTTTAGTTGAATGTGAACGAGCCATTCAGGAGCTGCCATCTTTGTTTGTGCTGAGTGGTACTTTAATATGTAAATAATCCCAAATGTTTCTTTCACACAATGAAGTATTATTTATTGTGTGTGACCTATTTTGTGTTATATAAGCATGACAGAATGGGATTTAAAGAACTTTTTAAAAATATAATAGTATAGGATATTAATTGTGCTAAATACATAGATCAGAGAGTATGCAGTGATCAGGGCAAGTTCTCCTAATGTGTTTAATGTTTCCGTGTGTTTTGTGGGGCAGATTCTCTGTAGTCTTTTATAATCATTTATTTTAGTACGAGGTGCTATAAAGTTTACAAATTAAACTGTTAACCTTTTGTTTTTTACAACCTTTAGCATTCAGCATAGATTTTGTAAAGATTTCATCATGTGAGTGTGTAAGGCAGTGGAGAATAGAGTCTCAAGTCTTGAGCGTTTTGTATATTGTGATTAATACTGTAAGAGAAAACCACTCCATATTCTAAAAAAGGTAGGGAGCATGTAATTTTAGTGAACTTGCCTTCTCTTTGCCTTTATTGATTACTTTCTGAGAGTTTTAGCTTGTCTGATCAGTAAACTGGAGACTATTGGCTCAAGCAGTGGAGTCTTCCCTGGAATATCACTGATTGTTCTTCTATATATTGTTGTTTGAAATAAGCTTTCTGTATTTCCCTTCGCTCACTTTCATCGCAATAGTCTTTCAAAAGTGTTTGCTGCTCCTAAGCTGTTCCTTTTCTTCCTTTGAGTTACACTCTGAATGGATCAGCCTCTCTTCCAAACTGGACAAAAATTAGCACAAATTAGACAACTGCAAGGAAATGTTGTAACTCTCTGGAAGATATTACAGTGCAGAAAAGCTTCTGTGCTGTTCAGCAGCACTTAGTGGTTGGATAGAACTAAAAGAGTAATTTCAGTACCTGGGTGATCCCTTAAAGCTGCTACCAGTCATAAGAGCCATCATCTGAAGGAGGATAAGGAGGCATTAGCTTGAGCAAGAACTCACAGCACTCTGCTGCCTAGGAAGGATGTAGGGTCAAGTTCACCTCAGCATTCAATTCTTAAGATTCTATATATCAGACAGTGGGAAAACTGAAGTGATTCAGACAATGGAGAACAAATACTGCAGGTGGGGAAATAATTCAAAACAGTTGTTTCTAAGCCACTTCTACATTTGTATGGCTGGCCACACTCTCTTCAGTGAAGAAGGTGTCACAGATACTCTTTGTTAGATAAGCAGCTGCCTCTGATCTCTGTGATAAAAAGAATATCACTTTACTCATCTATGTGCCTCTGGCAAACATCTCAGCCTTCCAGTGTGTTTGGAACTACTGCAGCATTAGGGTCTGTTCCACACAAGGCTGATTTTATGATTGCTAGCTAGTTGACTAAGCATCTGACAATGCGACAGTCCATAGTGTGATTGTCTTCATCCAGAACCTTGGATGCCTTGTTGTTCAGGCATCCACAGAGGATCCTGGTACATGGAATTTGAAGCCCGTCAGTTTCAGAACTGAGTTAATATCTGCTCAAGTTTCTGTATATCTGCGTAAGCTGCGGTTATACTTCTGTTTTATAGTTTAGTCAGATGGGATATCAAAGCAATGTCTGACCTCTTTAAGTTTAGACCAAAGCAACAGAGGACTGGAAGAGCTGGAAAAACCTTAGGAGATTATGCTGTCTGTCATCTTATGCCAGTATCAAAGCAACTGTATCTGTGTCATGCTTTTCTAACCTGTTCTTAAAAGATCTGTAAGGAAGAAGATTCCATAGTCCCTCTAGGCAGTTTATTACGGAATGTAGAATTCTTTTCCTAGAGACTTGTTAATGGAAATGAAACTTGTTCATTTGCACATAATACTAGAGTGCATTTGAATAGGCAATACCCAAGATAATACGCTCAATGTATAGAAATTAGAGAATGCTGAAATGCATTAAGTGCAGTGAGAGACAGAAAGAAAGATGGGAATTTAGAAAACACATCTTTTGATGGAAAACTTAAACTCACCTTAACATAGGAATAAGGATACCTGAGAGAGATTAGGGCTTCTCTACTGAAATGATGGGAAGGCTGTGCAGCACGAATGCTCAGGTCTGTATGCTTTTGTACAGGGAGCTAAGTAACAAGGTTCACAAGGTAAACACAGAGTAGGTGTGAAAAATCCATAGGTGTGAAATGAGCATGCCAGAACAGGTAAGAAAGGCTACTGGACAGTAGCACCATCACTCCTGCTTAGTAGCTTAAATTTGTTTTCCCTTTGCTCCCCACAAAATCTGGCGCAGAGTAAATAGCCAATGCCAGCTATGTTCCTGGATGAAGAGACAGAGAACTGACCTCAAGAGGTGGTCTTCTCTGATTTTTTGTGAAAGAAAAATGTTTTGGAAACTGCTCCAAATCAGAGAGGGGATGTGAAGGGACCTTCCTATAATAGATTGAATCTGTTCTTCAGTTTCCAAATCATGAAATAATGCAACAAGTACTGCAGTACATTCCTTTCAACAATGTGTTGGCAGCAGTTAATCCTCTTTCTATTCAAGAGTCTGCTACAGCCCTACACATTAGAATGCTTTAATAAAGACGCCCTTTCCCAGGAAAATGCAGTGTTCTCCCAACCCACGGGAAATGTAGTGCTGTGGTTGCTGTGTCCCAAAAGAGTGCACTTGTGAAAGGTGAAGCTTTCAAAATGCCAGTTATCAAGTTTGGATTAAAAGGCTACTTTTCAGCTATGAGTAGTCAAAAGTAGCAATTATCTCATAATGTGCTTCCCTACATCAATTCCAAGGATGGAGGGCCCCTTCTTCCCTTCAGATGTCCTGAACTGCTAAATTGAAAGGTATTTTAGCACATTCACAAACAAATTAAGAGCATTTTCAGTAAGTATATAATACTTTTTGAAATACTTCCCTCAAGGGTTTTTATCTTTCCAAATTTTGCAGAATATATATGTGCAGTGATGTTTATTGACAAGGTGGAAGAACAGCAGTAACCATTAGCAACAGTATGTTCCTGGAATGTAGAGAACAAGAAGTCATAGTATGCTATGTAGTTTCTTGCCACGGATATTATTTGATGTTTACTTTCAAGTACTTTTAAGTATGTTGAAATTGCTTATGTCTCTGTACTTTCTTCCCCACTCTGTCCATGTTGATTTGTTTTATTCACACTTATATTTTGATTCAAGTTAAACTGTAAGCATTTGGCTTGCAATATTTGGTACTAAAAGCTGTGACCAGGATGAAGCCACACTGTACTAGTAATGCTATGGTACTATTGCAAAGTCTAGTTTTAAAAACACCTGTGGCCAAACGTCCAGCATTTCTGATGGTTAAACTGATATATGTCCTATTATTCTGCCTGAATTTATCTTTTATTCATTCAGTCTTATGAACTTTGATCAGTTCTCTTCTTTAGGTTATATATGAGAGGACAAGTAAAAACCTTCTTTCTTCATCGTCATTTAGTCAAGCTCATGTACGTGTAGCTAGAGGTCGTGAAACCTCCAAACATAGCATGTATTTTTGGGTGTGAAACATGTTATGAATCCGTAGTGGTTTGAATTCTAAGAAGAGACCTTAAATTTCCAGTTACAGGAAAAATGTCCTGTGTAGAGTTAATATTTTGCTGCTACTGAATTAAAAACCTTACTGTGGTTTGAGTTAACCTGTAGGCCCCAAATTAACTCAAATAGAGCTTATTTTCCTCAGTATTGTGTTGAAGATGCTCAGAGTCCCCTGGCTTCTTTCCGAGGCTATCAGCAGCTCAAGAATCTGAACTGCTGTCAATTTCAAAAGGAAAAAAATAACAAACTCCAGACCAACAATCACTCTTTTCAAAAATCAATTTCTGTTCTCAGTGAGGTACAAAAATAGTTAACGATTTGTATCTTCAGGCTGTATTGCAAGCCTAAACCTTTTTACAGCAAAGTTTCACGCAGTTTTAAGTTGTTGGCAGCAGACTTGCACACGATACTCAGTTACTGTGCTTATAATGGCTTTTAACAACCAGTGATCTTAACAAATTTCGTAGTAATTGAAATGGTTATTTGCAGCTACCACCAGTTTGTTGAACTGGCAATTGCAGTAGACCCATAGGTTTTGGGGCTTTTTTCTGTCAGAATTGGTCTTAGTCTTTTTGTTCTTTAAATGTATGATGGTTTATGGAATTTTATTAAAAGAATATTAGATAACCTTCCTGAACCCAGCATATTTTCCCACAGATGCCCTGGAAGATAGATGAGTTTGTGGTATTTCTTGAAGATTAGTATATCTGGGTCTTAGGCCAATGGCAGTAGTGAATTCTAGTAACAAGGACTCAAAACATCGCAGTGAAATACCTGTTAATAATATTTCTCTATGTTTAATTTGGGAGGATTTTAACTAGAGATCCTCAGACTAATTTAGTTGTTATATATACATGCCTTGATATATATATGTATACTGTGCGTGGCGTGTAATGGCACCTGTGTTAAGTCACATGATCACTGACATCCTAGTCCCTCGTAGGATACGTCAGATGTGACGGTGGGAAGTTCTAGCACAGAGAAATACAAATTCCAAGACTGCAACCATATCAAAATGCAAACCTAGAACTGTATCAGAGCTACCAAGTATGGACTTCAGTTATGTGTTAGCTTTGTCAGTTATCTGCAGTTGCTTCCCTGAGGGTGTGTCAGTTTGTGTAGGTATCTAACTAGTGCATTTTCTCCTCGGAAAAGCATTATTTTTCATTTTTACTTCTAATATGACCTGATAATTAGAATATAAAAACCCCATGAGTCTGCAACTTGTCTCAGGATCCCATTGTCTGATTGTACAATACTACGTAGTTTATGCTAGGAGATATTTTGGCTGATGCTGAGGCCCTCTGTTCAGGAGTAATTTAACTCACAATGGCCACGAAGCATTCACAACCTGTTCCCACCACAATCTACATAAATTGCATAATGTGCATGATTTACTCCCTTCTTGTGCTCTGCTTTAATATCAGCTATCACAAGTGAAACACCAGTGCAAACAGCCTTCCAGATTTTGTTATTCCTGAGGTTCTTACCCTAGAACTTCTGTTTCAAATGCTTGTTACTCTAACCAACAGAGCATCATTTTCAGTGTTGATTTTACTGCCCTTGCTTTTTCTCTGTCCTTCTCTGCATAAAGAAACAAGGAGAATGTTAAAGGTGGTGTAGAGAACTTGCAGTGGTAGGAGAAGAGGAAGATGTAGTGAAATCTACAGTGTGTATTTTCCTGCTGGCTGTGTAATGTTTTGCAAGGTCATGGCAGCTTTAATTTAGATAGAAGCTGGACTGCTGAGGAGCAAGAAGCTGTGATCAACTCTGTAATCTTCTGACTCCTGAATATACCAAACTCATCTCTTAGATGCAGCAAGAATCATGTATTTTTAAATGCTCCCTCTTTTTGATTAATTCAAATTGAATAATAAAAGAACAAGGTCAGATAAAAGGGTGTATACAGCCAGACTGAACTGAAACTTTACCAGAACAATTTTGAGTTCTGAATGCCTCCTCCTTTCAAAACCTTGCTTTGCTACTGCTGTTTCAGCCAGAATCTCAGCAGACCCTGGAATTAGGGAGAACAGTGTCTTGCCTGCTGAGGAAATCACCGCTAGCTTCCAAGCAACACTTTGCATACATTGTATGTTATAGTTTGATTATATGTTCTGGACTTGTTGCTGCTGGCTTTCTAAGGAGAACATAAAACCTTTGTTCTGCTTGAATAAAGAAAAGACAGATTTTACGGCACTTCGAAAGATTTGAATACTCATTTCAGTACAAGTTGATTAGCACCATGTGTCTTTTTTAAATGGGAGCAGCAGGGCTAATAGCGTTGGGACCATTAATTTGCCATTTCCTTTCTATGCTGTTCTTTCCCATAATACACAGTTCTATAACCACTCTACAAAACAGCTGGATAAAGATGGATACCTCAGTTGGCACATTCATGACTGAAAGCTGAGCAGAGCTTGTGGCCCTAGGCAGAACTGCTGGCAGGACATGAGTATGGAGATTTACAGTGAGGCTGGGCAGGTGGCATTTGTGGGGATTAGTGACTGGTGTGATGCAGTTCACCAGCCATGCAGATGTACACAGATCTTCAAGTGAGGAAGTTGCCAGCCTCTCTCAAATACACTTACCAATCCTCCAGAAGCCATTCCTTGTTGATGGAGGTTTGTCATGTAGGAGGTCTAGTTGTGATGGTCATATCTACATGATATGACAGAGTATAGTGCAGAGGTGTCTCTGAACAGGCCAGCTCATTCATCAAATCAGCACAGCTCTATCCATGGTACATGTATTTAAAGCGAGTAATTACTTGTGCTGAGAATCAATACAGATTAGTCCAGGCAGAGTGCCATGTTAGAATGGCTGTACTATGTATAGTACCTGAATTAGTTTACATATTTCTCCATAGCACTGCCATCTTGCTCTTGTTCATACATTCATATTTTGGAAAAGAAATGCTGTTCAGATTTGGGCACGCATGTATATAAATGTCATTTGAATGTTTTCTTGTGTTTGGAATTAATGGTGTGTGGCTCAGAGATACAGAAGTCCAGGATCATTGTTACTACTGATTTATGTATTATGGCAGTGTACAGACCATGATGGGCTCTAAGGGAAGCACAGTCCCTATTCAAGAATTTGAAATAGGGAGAATGAAAAGCAGATTAAAGATAGGAGCAATAGATGCAGCAAGCACAGGTAGGAACACTTATACAAGTGCTCCTTTCCTGATGCAAAGGTAGGAAGTTTAAAGGAATGTATTGAATGAGGCTAAATCAGTGGATTTTGTTTTGATTCTAATAGTGTGTTAGAAAACTATTTTTTAGGCATATTCTTTGCTATTTAGTTCTAAAGGAATAAAGAATGTCTTTAGAATACATGGGGCAACATAATAGATATTGTAGAGGGGTGTGGAAAGAAAAAGATTGGAGAGGTGGGTGTACCTGATGAGATTCATTTTATGCTATCTCCTGAATCTCAGCAAGGATCTGGGTCCTACTGCACCAGGCATATATATGTTAAAGATGAAGAGTTTTTTTCCCAGTATAACTGATGTTAATAGAAAAACAGAGTTGAAGTGACTGGAAGGAGAGGGAGAAAAAGAGCTTATGGGTGCCTATTCAGTGCTATGTTTGGTTTTAAGAGTGAGGACAAAATAATAAATGTGATGGATATTACAACAGGAACATGCGAAATGCCACAGAGAGTCAAAGCAACAGGTGGGAAAGGAGATTGGCAATTCTGGATTTACTCGTGTGATCCAGATAGCTGGTCACTAGTTTATCTTGTTATTCTCAATTCTGTTGCTGTCCCAAGAATCCAGTAAAAAAATGGTTTGATTGAAACCCTAAGGAAGTATGTTCGTTACTGTTTTTCACTGAAAAGAAAGATAAATAAAAGATTGTTTCCAATTGACATTGCTGTTATGGCCCAAACCCAAACGTTTTGCTTCATTTTTGGATTAGACAACCTTTGTTCTACTGTTTTCTTCTTCATCTTAAAAAAAATGATATTCATTTTAAAACATAGTATGTCATTTGAAAATAAAAATTAGAATATTTCTAAGCAAAACAGTAATTGAAATTCCCTACGCCTTCCCTGCTTGTCTTCTGAGTTTCTTTAGCTGAATCTACTTGTCAAATTCAAACCGAACTTGAACCAAGCTCCCTCCAAACTGCATCTTTCAGTTCACTAATACTTTCCTCCTCCCCTTCCCACCCCCAAATAAAGGAAAAAAGGTCCCTTTCTAGGGAGAAAGGTACCTGGCCACCCCTTTTTCTCAAGTTACTTATGGATCTTTGTTTTCATGGTAAGAAATTGATGATAATCTGTCTGGATTTGCCTTTCCATGAATTCCAGTTATAAACTGGAAATAAGAGATTAATATGCTTCCTTGCTGAAAGGTTTGATACATGCATCTCACAACAAACTATGTGGTTTCCATGTTGCCAGTATGTACTGTGTAGATGAATATCATTCTAACCACAGGCTAGTACAGTATGCTGTGTGCCAGCAGGCTGATAACACGCTACTTTCTTGTCATAGGGTTGCAAAGATCAGAGTTTGCTCTAGAAAAATATTTTTGTGATATTAGGATTTGTCAAAGCTATTTCTCCTTCTTCCCAGCAGAGCAGAAATCTTACTGGTGGGTTAAGACTGTTGATCTGGGAGGCTCTGAAAAGAAGCAGTGGTCCCTAAATGGGAGAAGAAAGTGAGTCATTTATAATTTGAGGCTTTTTAGTCCATTTATAAAATGAACTAAATGGTTGAAAATCCTAGCAGTAGCTGCAGTCAAAATAGATCACTTGGAATCTATCTGCTCCTTGCTTTGTCACCAGGCTCCTGTGATGGACTATTCACTCATAGCATGGTTTTCAACATGGTTATCTGTAGTCTGCTCTCAGTACACAGTCATTGGCCTTTTATTGTCTAGACCCTTTTTAATCATATTACACCTGTTCTGTTCTTGGCTCTCTTGAAAGTAAGACCCTAATATTCAAGGTGAGCTAAGATTTAGAAGGTTTTTTTCCTTTTTGGATGACAATTTGTAGAAAAGGGTGGATGTCATCCCAAGTCAAATTCAGCATGATGCCACCTGTCAAATTGCATAGAAGAACTTGAATCTTAAGTATCCATTTCATCAGCCTTTCTCTATAATTGTGGCTTAGTGATGTTATTTTCAGCTCTAGAATGCAGATTAAAAAAAGTGTTTCATCTTCTTGATTAACGCATATCCTTCATCAAAAGCTACCTCTTTCTATTTTTTGCAGCATTTTGATGACAGTTCTTTAGGTTTATTGCAGCTTGTTGCTGGCTGATGCTGTTCCACACCACATCACTTTTCTCTCTAACTGGATGATGTCAGAAGCTTTACAGAGTAAAGCTAGTTAGTGGACAAGGAGGAAATGGTGATGAGGTGGCAATAACATTTACATTTAGATAGTCTAACACTTTCTATTATGAAAAGTTCTTGTAACACTTTTTTTTCTTTCTTTTCTAGTGAAACATCATAGTCACCGCCATTTATATTCATTAGAAAGTAAGGAGACAAACCTCAGGCTAGAGAAGTGTTTTTTTCTTTTACCTGTTAAATTTTGTCCTCCTTCACCTGAACAGGAACATTTTAACTCAGACATTCTAAATGCCTGGGCCCCCAGGGCTGCCAGAGCTGCAGCAGGAGCAGCAGCCGTACTGCTTGGAAGGCATGAAAGCTGAAAGAAGTTCTGCAGCGGCTGTATGGCCAGCTGAAGGACTTGGCAATGGTTAGATCTTTTCATTCTCAACAGTATTCACCAGCTGCAGCTCATATCTTCAGCCTCCTATTCTCCATCATTAGAGGCAGGTGAAAGAACTCCCCTTCATCCTCCACATGCTGGGGGGGAAAATTGAAAGAACTAGATCAGATTCCTCCCTGTAGCACTGAGACCGAGCACATCTTCTCTCTGCAGTCAGTGAAAACAGCAGTCTTCATTGTGACTGCTTACACATGGAAAGTCTGCTGTTGAAGACCTCATGAGGAAGAGGATGCCATTTGATGTAAGCATTTTTTAAAACAGCATAGAAGACACTACAGTGACAGCTAAAAGATACTGAATGTATGTTACTGACTGCTGGCACAACCTTAATTCTGCCCCTTGTGAAGAAATACTGCAAGACTAGATGGATATTCAGTATGTGCAGAATAAATTGACTGTTCAATACCTTTCTATGAGCTATGGAGCTGTTGGGTGGCACAGAGCTAAGATCCCCAGCTGCCTATCCAGTCATCTAGGGAAAGGAGCTGACTATATTCTATTTAGGCATGGTTCTGAATTACACAATCCTACAATTTTTATTCTTTGATACAATTGCCTCAGCCAATGACTGAGTCAAATGCAAAAGAAAAAATTAAGATCATATGGGTAAATGTAGGTTGGACATCTTCTGAGTTAATACTCAACTTGGTAACCTAAATACATTTTAATGTGATTAATTACACAATCTGTGTAACTATACAGTTATACATATATGGTAATTTATACATATATGGTAATCATACATAATTTGTCTTTCAGAACTGTATCCAAAACTACCTGTTCCAGATGATGATAAATGATACATTGTTTCTAGGGCTTTTAACTATATCACCATACTGATGAACTTCAGTTAGTCTTCTCCATGTCTCTGGGAAGCAAGTTAGTGTAGGCCTTGGGTCTCTGAGGCTGTGTAAGTAACATTTAATACAGGTTTCAGAGAAAAATTAGGATAATACGTGTAAGTTTGAATACTGGAAGTATATATGCAAATGTATATTTGTACACATATACATGTGCAGATATATTTGTGGAAACATACATGGAATGACTTGTGACCAGCCCTACAGAGATTTGATTAAGGCAGGCCTGAATGACTGAAAACAGTTATTCCATGTATAAGATTAGCAAATGGCTGATTGCTTGTTCTAAGTAGCTGAAAGATCATGAGGTGTTTCTAAATCTCTTTATCTTTGGATATTAAATCCATATCAACCTCTGTCTTCAAATATAAGTTGTCATGCTTTTGTTGCTCTGGGAAATTCAGATTCCTGAAGAAAAGTCTTTTAATTTTCTGTAGGGTTTCTTTTAGGTTTAAGAGTAATTAAAAAATCACGAAGAAATTAATGAAATTGATGAGTTTACAGGAAGAAATTCTTGTTTTTACTTTTAACCTCTTTATGCAATGCTGCCTGGAGTACTGTGGTTTACTTACAGGCTGGTAAAGAATTTACTTTGTTTGTAATCTGAGTGTTTATTTAAAGTAAAAATTAAAGGGCATGAAAGGACTTTGCATTCTCCAGGTAAGAGAGTCAGTCTTAAGTAAAGAAATTGTTCTCATGGTTAAAATGCTACCCCATATTTCAGGAGGCTAGAGTGGTGGAAGCCTGGTTTTGCAGACTTCCTGTTCGAATACTGGCAAGTCACTTAATTTCTCCAATTCCTGTTTTACAAAACTTAAAAAAATAAAATAAAATAAAGTGCCTCTTGTTTAACAAGTTAATGAATTCTCTGGGCATAGAATATGAGCTGGGGGGATGTTGTACTTAAGAAATATGAGGACTTGTGTATTTAGAACTGAGTGGGTTTTTTTAAACAAACAGTAAATGCAGCATGTGTTCTTGTTGACCACATTTCACAGAAAGTGTAATTTAAAAAAAAAGTAATGTTTTAATGTTATATCCTAAATAAAATCTGTTTGGAAAATGTCATGATGTTTGACACTTTTTAAAAGAAATCCTTTTAAATTATATTTTCATCTAAAAAAGACATTTATAAAAATGTTACAAGGTAAAAATAAAGGTCAAAACTCAAATCAGTCACTTGTTACTGCATTGTTTTGTTTTGAGCTTATATGATTTCTCTGTTATTTAGACAAACAAGTACTTGGAGGTTGTTTTGCTTCTTTGGTTTATTTTTTTTAAATAAAAACTTGCTATGCTGAATATTATAAAATCTTTTTAATTATGTTACTAACCTGGAAAAATCCAATATTTGTTCAGTTTTAACTGGATGTAAAACCCAAGGAGAATATTCCACTGATTCCTTCAGACTTTTCTTTCTTAACATGGTGCATTCTTAGTAGTCAGTAACTAGGCGTCTCCCTGGTTGAAGCTGATTTATTTTTATCCCTGTGTTTCATATGTATATGTTTTATATTTCACTTTGCCCCTTTTTTTTTTTCTTTTGGCAGACGCAGGGTGCTAGCTATATCTGATGGAATTGAGCATATTGGGAATCTTCGCTGGGAACTTGCATTATGCCTTCTTGCCGCTTGGACTATCTGCTATTTTTGCATTTGGAAAGGAACAAAGTCAACTGGAAAGGTGAGGTTAAAATTCTGTGTATTAGCTGAAGGATGACTCTTATGCCCCAAATCCTGTGTGTTGTCATTTACATTTATTCAAATCAGAATGGTAGAATTTTAACTGCTTCCTACATTGCTGTAAATAACTGTACTTCGGGGTATATAAGCGTAATGTAACGTAATTACGAATCAGTCATACTTCATTTTGTTTTGGTTTTTTTGCTTTTAACAATCCATTTTTCATCTAATTGTGTTAGATGAGGCTGTTTTCTTTGCTAATTTAACGTACTATGAGTTACAAATTCTTGAGCCTTGAAATCAATACTGAGTCAATTTGATTTCTGTGCACAAGTTATCCAAAATTTGAATTTGATTCTGAATTGAAAGGATTTGAAAATCCCAGTCACACAAGCAAATTACACAAATAGACTGAGAGAATTCAGAAATACAAGTAAGAATTCAGAAAAAAAAGTATACAACTCAGAAGTATAAGTAGACTAGAAAAAATACAAATTGTCATCATTAAACTGTCTACCATTCAAGGAGGAACACCAAAAGCAGGAATAGTGAAAAACCTGAAAGAGATGGAGATGGATGAATTAGAAAAAAATCCCTTGTAATCCCTTGTAACTTATAGAGTGAATGCCATTGCATACTGAATATCCAGCAGAGAGAGACCACTTTGAGGAAGTCATGTGGTGCTTGAGAGGTTGCCCCCAGAGTAGTACAAGACATAGTTCTGAGTAGAACATACGATTTGTGGGCTAAACAGAGGGAAATAGTCACCGTTCTGGAGAGGGTCCAAGAAAAAGCACTGTTTTCTCTTATTGAAACTAAAGAATAAACTAGATATGTTGGTGGATTGAAACATTTTGTTTATTTAATTTTCAGATGTTTATTACTTGCTTAGTTTGGGATTGTGGCTTTTTCGATTCTTTTTTAATAGGCTACATTTATAAATGAAATTGATTGAAATAAAAAGGTTTTTTTTTTTATTTAGAAAATGTCAAAGTGAAATGTTTCAGCTTTGTCAGCTACACATCCTTCTTCCTCTCAAAATTTTGGCTGAAACTATTCGGTGAATTCAGTCTCTATTTGCCAACTGTGTCAGTCAATCTGGAACTGCATTTTTCATCCGAGCATTTGTGCACACAGATTTATGCAGCCCTACTTTTTATCAACTCACTGCACAAAAGATGCTGAGAAAGACTGTCTAGAGATACAAACAAAACAAGTATAGCGAAGAGGGAAGAGAAAAAGACCTGAAGCCAAAAATGTAAAGAAGCAAAGGTGAGATAAGGGAATGACAAGATAAATACCCCTATGTCTTTGAAGCACGCACACCAGGGAGATACAGAAGTGGTTTAGAGTTGTCTGAGCAGCTACCACTGGTGATAAAGAAATGAAACGAAGCAAAAATAACTTTTCCTGTCTGTCAAAAAGAATGTCTGAAGATGGAGATATATTCTACCATAGAATAATCTTGTCTCAAGAGTGGAGGAAAAAACACATTGTGTGTTTGTGTGTACACACGCATGCATGCATGCACACAGTTGTGCAAAACTGAACAATGTACTTAAGAAAAATAGCATCAGTACAAATCATTCGCTGACAGGGAGAGGCTTAAGTGATCACAGGGAAGGTACATTTTGTATTTCTGCATTTCTGTGGTTTACATATATGTATATGAAGACCAAGAGAAGCTTAACACACCAGAACTTGCACTATTTCCTCAGAAATAGTTCCCACATTTCGGAAGTGACTGAAGTGAAGCTGTTTGAGAGACCATTCTGATAGCTGAGCTAAAACCTCACCTTACTAGTAGGTGGAATACATTTTATTTTACGTCAGTGTAATTTTGGTAACTGCCTTCCTGTTGAGGTTAACAGCCTGATAAAGAGACTTTCTTTTCTTGTCCAGTTGAAATAAGATGATGAACTTTTCAAATAAGAAGAAATAATAGGTACTCTTGGAACAAAAATGGAAAAAAATGAAATTAGTACCCAGTATTCTGCTTTATAGATCTCAAGACAAAAAAACATTGGGGTCTTGTAGTAGATAGCTTATCATATATTTACACTACTTAGAATGGTTTGCCATGAACAGCAGTTCTGCTTCCAAAATCCTGAAGAAGCAGATAGGTAAATTCCTATGTTATTCAGGACACACTGCAGTCCTCAGCAGTCTGTCTAGGCAGAGGATCCATTGCTTATCAAGGAACATGCAGTAAGACTCTTTCATAGGCAATATTCATCCTTTCTTTTTCTGGTTCTGCTCCTCTGATTGGTAAAGGAAGCTTTTACTAGATGAATATGCAGCATTGCAGTTGGTTTCCAGTAATGTATTTTTTCCTAGAAGTAAATAAATTTCCTTTTTGAGATTGACTTAAGAATTTTAATATTCTTACACATCTCTTATTACAGCCAAGGTAACTGGAAATCTTTGTCATCTCACTGTCTCCCCAGACTAGCTAAGCACATATATAGCAGTCAGGTGTTGTAGATGCTACAAATGAAAGAAATGCTTTGAAATAGAGATGGCAGATGGTCTTCTTGGCTGCAGTTTCTGTTTCGGGTATAATGGTGTTTTGAAAGTTCATTTTTGAACTCATCCAGTCATTGTCTTTCACACTAGATTCAGTTTATCATGCGCTTATTTCCAGGAAACATTTAAGGTGCTCCTAGTTTTTTATTATAGTAATATTGAAAGTGTTTTTAAATTAGCACGTTGAATTTACTTGACACTTTAGTTGGATTGAGTAATTTCAATGTTATAAGACATTTAATCAAAGTTGAAAACTGCTTAGATTTTTATCACTTTCAGAAACATTTTTGAAGGGATATGTCCATGGGCCTGAATGGGGGGAGAGAGAGAGAAAACAGGAAAGAGAGTGGAAGTGGAAAAGAGAGAGAGAGAGAGAGAAACTTACCATGTTCACCTAACTGTTTGGTGAAATATTCAAGAGGTTTACTCCTTTCCTCTTTTTACCCTTCATCTTAATGCATAGTGGAAAGAAAAATCCAAGCCTTAAAAGCTGTCATAAAATAAAACCATCATTCTCCAGCTAGCACTAACGTAAAACTCATCTACTCAGATTATGAATATTTAATATTTTAATATATTAAATATATTAAATCTAATATAAAACTGAACTCCACAGGAAGCATTTGTGACGTGGTTAGTGAGATGTTTCAACCGTTTCCCAGCACTGTTCTTCAGTCATCACTTTCTCACCCTTTTATTATCCCATTTTAACAGATGTTATATCCAAATAATTTCAGGCAGCTCTCTCAGCTTTCAGGGGAACCATATCTGTGCCCTGTCTGAGGTTCTGTCCCATTAATGATTGAATTGTAGACATACTTGAAGTTATTTGCATGCTAGCTTTCATATTTAATACAGTGCAGATACACCAAATGCAGGATCTTTGAATGAGAAACTTGGAATGAAATCAAAGGAGAAAAATATGACAATGTAATATATTATGTATGTACTGCATCTTGCTAAGCTTGATATCACTTGATAGACATCTTGTCCGGAAGTATTTTCAGTAGCTAGCATCAAATGCTTCCAAAGATGAAGTAAGAACTCTGTAGAAGGCTAGTGAAGGTTAATTTTCAAACATAGTAGGTATCATCCTAGTCCCTGAACATTAGGGCTTGGTTTAGTATCTTATCTCTCCAAAATGTTTATGATTATTAATTATAACAATTCTGGATATTTCTGTAATGTATATACATGCATAGTCAGTTAATGAGTCTTGTTAATTTTTTGATTTTTCATGTGACATTCATGAAATCTTGAAGTATCTATGAAAAGGGAGAAACAGTTCCTTTTTTAGATTTTTGGCTTTCCATCTCTTAATTTGACTAAACAACAGCTTGCTTTACATTTTGATAAAAGAGACATCGGAAGATCTCAGTCTGCTTTTCCTATAAACACTGCTGAAGGACATAATCCTAATCTTTCTAGTTTTGTTTTGATGGGAGTTTTTTCAGATAATGACCGCTTATCTGAGTTCATGGCAAGTCCTCACTTACACCAAGCTCTGCACAATTTCTTTTGAAGTGAGGAGGTTGGTAGACTTGCATAAAGGCATTATACATCTCTGTCATATTTGTCAGTCAGAACTTTTCTGTTCAAGTATCTTGCTTACTTTTTGAATGCATCAACATATCTGTATGTGGAGCTGATGTTGTTAATTTATAAATGTGCAAAGTACATAGAATTACAGAATCACAAGATTGTTCAGGTTGGAAGGGACCTTGGGAAGTCTCTTGTCCAGACTCTTGCTCAAAGCAGGGTGAACACTGAATTCAGACTGGTTTGCTTAGTGCTTCATTCACCTGAATTTTAAAAAACTCTTAAGGACAGAATTCTTGGTGCAGCCTGTTCCTGTTCATAATTGTTCTCATGACATGAGTCATTTTTTATTTTTTCTTTACTACATACAGTGTTTGTTCCAATATTTAATTTTATTTGTTACTGAATTATATATTTGTTTGCTTGGCTTTATTATATTTCTATTATCCACTCCTGATTAAAACACTTTTTTTGTATGTCTTGCTACATAGCAACTATAGAATGGTTTTGAGTGCCTGCAATTATTCATGCAAATAGAATAACTTGAAAACAAACTTATATATTTATATTAATAAGCTAACAGTTGCATTTTTTTCTTCATGTCTTTAATTCCCAGTCGGTATCAGTGGCCTATTTGTGAATGGCAGTTACAGTTAATCAGCATACAGTATGACACACAAGTGTGGGACAACCGACAAGCTTGCCCATGTCTTTATGACATGGTTACTTTATCTGCTTCTGTTCTGTGGTGAATAAAAGAGCATTTTTTCTGCCCACTGTAATGATGAATTGAAACAAAAGTGTTAAAAAGCCACCTGAAATCTTCCTGCAATTTTCGAATATGAACCTTAGAACATTTTACCACACCCTGAGCTTTGCTTTTTTAAGTGTGATACCTGATGTTGTAGAAGTAGCCATAGAGGAAAAAGCAAAGTTTCATGTAAAAGGGAAACTAATATAGTAATGATTAATACACACAGGATACAAGGACTGGTTGAGACAGTGAATGCAATAAACTGCCATTGTTCATATGCAATATCATTCACATTTCTGGGAAAATCATGTAAAGACCTTTCCAGCCTTGTTGCAGAGTTGGACCTGATGAATGATTCTTTGGAAAGTTGTTAGGAAACACTGAGAAATACGTAACAATGCAAAATCTGTTGAAGATTTTAACAGGTCCATGAAAGGGTATATTATAGGTAAACATTGCCAAAAAGACAGGTTTCATCGCACAGAACATTTGCAACAAGTAATATTGCTGTATGAGTTTGTACCTCAACTATTTTCTTCTTTGCTTTCAGCTTGCTCTTGATTATTTTTACATAGAACATATTGTAATGAAAATGGCAATGGAATGCATTATTAGATAAGTTTGCTTACAAAAATGATTAAAAAAGCTTAGGTTCCTTATAAAACAGTAAACTACATTCAGATTTACAGATTGCTTCTATTTGCTCTCTGAAACTATTCCATAAAGAAAATCAGGAATCACCAATAAATGTGATTATTTCTGCTAGGATATGACTGATAAAATCTGTTTGGGTAATACTCATTTGAAAAAACCTGGGTAGCTGGAGGAAAATTGCTTTTGGGTTGAGAAATATTATTAAATAAGTTGTAAATAAAAAACCAGTCTTATAAAACTATAGACCAGGTTTTGTCATTTTATCTGACATTTACACAAGTCATTGTAGGGTCAGCATTCTGATATTAAGTGTTAAAATAAATATTGTTGTGCACCTTCAAGATTTAGGGGTTATTTAATATTGGAGTATAAAACTGATGGATTTTCATAAATGAGTTTTCATTTGTATCATTAAAACTCTATGTCTGTTTTTTTACCCATACTCAAACCCAAACAGAAAGTTCTTCCGTGTTGTTTGTACTTCCCGTTAGTCCCTGGCCAATGTGTGGTGAGAAATCTTTCTCATGGAGTTTCAGGATCCTCTGGAAGAAGGATAAATCTTGCAAGAGTCCGTTCTTACAATTTTTCCCAGAACTAATGCAAACATCACAGAGATAGGTGTCAGTACTCGCTGAACATTGTTCACTCTGACTTCCGGATCTTTGGATCCTTTCCTACTCTTCGTATTGAGTTCCCTGAAGTTCAGCATCATCCTGATCTCACTTTATGCTGTCTCTCTACTTGATGTACTTTAAAACTACAATAGAAGGGCAGGCTGATAAAAATAGAGGCTGATGCTGAAAGATAAAGTCAGGAGTGTTGTGCTGTCACAAGGACATGCAGAAAGCATCAACTCTTTCACAGGTATCAAGTGTCTACAAAACAATCTAGAGAATTAAACCCAGAGCAAAGACCCAGTGTGTCCTGTTAAACGCTTTGGATGTTGCTCTAAAACAAAATTGCTTGACTTAAACCACAGTCAACTGGAAAATGTCTTGCACACCATCTCGTCAAGCTTTGACTTAAGAATGTGCTAGAAAACATTTGTATGGTTCTGTTTATCACTTGCTGCCTCCTTTCACTCTGTCGATACTCTGTTACCCATAGCACAGAATGCACTGCTGAGAGCTATTAATATGCTCACAACTGTATGGCAATTTCAGCTGTATATGCTACTCTTTCTACATAAACGTGAGTTGTCTAAGATACTTGATTAAAGAGTCATGAAAGTCAAAATATGAAAGAATAGAATAATAATTACGCAGTATCTCCTCATGAAATATTTATGAGTTTCCCCCTAATTTATCACTGGATAGCTGTAAAAAGGATGCTGTTTGTTTAAGAAAATCATTTGCAATTCATCATTGTAAATGGTTAGAAATGACCTTCGAAGCTTTCTTGGTGAAGTAGCTAACACATGTTAGCATAAAGGTATGAGACCTTCTGAATTTTTTGTCACCTTTACTATTCATTCAGTTATTTCATGTTCTACCATGACATCATTAGAAAAGCGGTAAAAGCCTTAGCAAAGCAGAAAACTTTCTTGTCCTGAAGGAACAGCAGTACTGTTTTATCTACCAAGATTTGGGGTTGAATGCATGTAGGTGACAGCATAATTTGTTATTAGGCTGATGAGGTTTGTTTCTTTGTATGTGCATAATGTCTTAACCTGTAATGTTCTCCATAATTCTTTTGAATTTAATGGTTCTGACTGAAGCTGTCTTACTCTAAATGATGTGCTTGGCAAACCTGGTTGGATTCCATACAGACTCCCCAGTTTCTCCTGGTCTGAGTGTTTTATTTACATTTTACATGTACAGCTTAGATAAGATTCTCGTAAACACTTATGATGCTTTTTGTAGCCTTGGTAAATATGGTGGTCTTAAGCTTGATTTTGTGAAATTCATTTGTAACTGCCTGGTTGTTGTCTTTCCCAGTGCTGAGCTATCCCTTACTACTTCGTTCAGCTGATTACTTTGATCTGCTCGGTTGGACACAGTGAAGGGCCATGTAAGAGTAATTTGTCAAGAAACTCTATGAAAGTCCATGTTAATGCTACATGTTAAAAGGTCAGAGGTTGGAGAAAACAATAATGTATGGTCAATTTGCCTAGGACATCTCAATGTAGACCTGTTAACAATAATAGGAAAATGGCTTGGCAGGTTGTTTTGGCATTGTTGGTGGTCTGTGGATGTGGCGGGCAAGAAAGGATCACTGAAAACTATCATACCATTTGTAATGGGAAAATAAGATGGCCAAAGAATTGTGCTGAAACAAATTGTGCTAAATTTTGCTAAGTTAGTATTGTGCTAAAACTAGTACGGTTTAACTAAAGGTGGAGAGCCCTGTTTTTTCACTCCATAGCACTTTTGGAAACCTTTTGTCCTAGGCTGCAGTCATGATGGGCCTGAATAGCTCACTACATGATAGATATCTGAACTCTTGAGAGCTTATTCCAACAAAGCAAACCCCACACTATGCATTGCTATAAAAAAATAGAGCTGCAACCCCATTTAAATGTTGGTTGTGTTTTATCTTCTTGTCAAGGAGAATCTGAGAATTTGTGTGAGCAGTTTAAAATGCAAAACATAAGCTGTCAGACTCTGGCTGGCTGAGTGTACTGTCATCTCACTACTGAACTCAACACATTTCTTCCTTACCTCTCTTTTTACAGTGTTCCTCCCTCGTCATGCATTTACACTGCTGGGGAGTGTAGCATGATCTATGGATGTTTCGCTGTTCATCCCCTCAGATGGCTTTATTATCCTGGTTGGAGACAATAGAGGACACAGTACTAACAAATGATGTTTCACCTTTTCTTGCTAACTCTTCTTTCTTTATATTTGTAAATGACATATTGTTGTCAGAAAGTGGAGTTTTTTTCAATTTCATGCAGAAGCTATTCAAAACTTCAAGATTTGAAGACTTTTCCCCTTTATTCCAAACCTTAGATTTTTGCAAATCACCTGCCAAGGCACAGTCACTGTCAGATTGTATTTCTGTGCCAGGTGACTGTCCTCACAGAGCATCTTATTACAAGGAAGGCTTGGGATCAGGATGGGGAGAAGGGCCAGCTGCCTGTGTCAGACAGAGAACACCTGTATAACCTGGCCTGTTCGTATGCAGAGCTCTTTCCTTATGCTAGGAAGGGCCATGAGCTCATCATCTTCTGTCCTCAAACAGGTCCCCGCTTGGCCTCTCTGTGGACTGTAAAGAGCTACTTTTGCTTCTCTCACATTCTGCACCTGCCTAAGTGCTAGTGTATCACCCCAGAAGGATAAGTCTCTTGGCTTGCTTGTTGGTCGGTCTGTACTGGTTCTGTGGCAAGCTACGCTGCACATTTTGTACTTAGTTGTAGTATCTTTGAATTAGTTGTATTTACAGTATTGACAAGCTTGGACAGTGTTCATATTTTTGACTGTGGAAAATTATGTATTAATAAATGAAGGACCTGATCTTACATCTGCTTTGCAGCAGTGCATCTCTGTTGATGTCAGGCTGCCTTCTGATTTACAGTTGTGCAAAAAGGAGTAGTATGTGCACCTGAAACAAAGAAAATAATTGAAAAGCGTACACTGATGTGCTGGAAGATATGGGTAGGGAGAGAACTCAGTGTATCAAAACTAATGCATAAAAGAGGGGAAAAACGTGGCTAGAATCTAGTATGTTCCTTTTCCTTGAACTGATTACCTGCCAGACTCTGTGAGATACCTGGTGTGCCCTAAGACCTAAAATTCAGAGGTGAGGTTTTCATACCTTTTACCCATCATTTTTCTGCCCTGCCATCAGGAGTTAAACCCTGCTTGCCAGCAGTTAAGACTCAGTCAGTAGTCTCACAGAAAATTTATTTTTCAATAGCAGGCTGTATAAAGACTTTAATGGATTCAATGAGGCAGAAAAAAAAGAGTAAAGAGACAGAAGTAGAAAATAAAAGAGAAAGATGTGTGGAAGAAAAAAAAAATGGGCCCCATTGTAGGAGCCCAGGAAAAGGAACTAGGCAGCAATGATTGTATCTCCTGAAGTGTCTTTTGTTTTAGCCTGAAGTAATAGCAAAGAATAGCCCTTCACGGAAAGGCTTTAGCGCTCTGTCCAAGGCTGATCTCTGTATTGAAAGGGGGAAAGTAGAACACTCATGAGATGCATGCAGAGTTCCTGCTATCCGCCTCCTCTGTGTGAAGTTTTAAAACAGCTACTCAGATTTTTTTTTTTCTTCACTCTCCTGTTCACTGAGCATTTAAGGACATCTCGGATTTGTTAATAGAGGAGATTTTGTGCCTCTCTTTGAGAGTGGTTTTCCCAAAATTCTGTTTGGCAGTCAGGGAGAGTATTAAATAGTAAACTTAAATCAAATAGTCTTCTCATGATTTCATTCCTTCCAACTGCACCTTAGCTGCAGAGATGACTTTTATATGAATCCTTAGTTAGATTGGATGTGAGCCCTAATCCACAGCCGAAGCAAGTCAAAAGTGTGTTTCAGTGCACTGAAGGACAGCTCAGCGTGCATGCGTATATGAGAATTTTGGGGCAGAGAAGTCACCTGATCTATCAAGCGAAAGTATGAAAAAGCAGGGTGGGGGAAAGGCCAGCTTTGATAATTCAGAGATATTTGCTGAAAAATTAAACGTGAAGCCGAAAGGTCCAAAATACATTCAGAGGTTAAGGCATCACTCTAGGAGAGACCTATTTATTGTATGGGTAAAGGTAACAAATATGGGATTGTTCCTTCCCTGATGTTACCAAGCACTTTTAGCCCATTATTCAAAAATAAATGCACTGAGCCAATAAAAAAGACTTTAGAAATTTAATAGTTTGTCATTTGATCATCACATGACCTCTTTGTGTTTCATTCCTCTTCTTACAGACCTTGAGGTCGCCTAGCAGTTCTGCTATCCTTCACCAAAAAAATTAGCAAACAATACTGTACAAAAGATTGTCAAACAGAAGCCAAAATATAAGATGGTCTGTGTACTCAAATTGGTGATGGTGGGAATGTCAGGGCTACAGCATTATTCTTTGAGGTGCATGAGGCACTGATTATATATGTTCTTGATAACTGTTGAGGTTTTATGAAGCTGTGTTGTTACAAAGATATTTATATGTTTGCCCATGTCCTAGCCTCTTTCTGTGTGTTTAGAAACCCCTAGGGATACTGCTTTTGTTGGCTTTTAGTTTACGTATTTGAAATATTACTTGCACCTTTCCTTCAACAGGAACATACAAGGTACCTTCTTTGGCTCTCAGTGTGAATGCAGATATACTAAAGTTGGTATCTATTGATAGCGCTGATTCTCTTAGTTTCATATTTCTTCAGTGAAGCAGAACAGATATAATTCCTTTATTCTCACACAGGTAGTTTGTCCTCATCTGGTGCTAATTTATATAGCTTCAAATGATTGGCCCATTCTTAGCAATCTACATAGCAGTTTGTGGGTATCCATCCCCATGGCACTATGTGCAAAGATACTGTCGCAAGTTTCCACAGGGGGAGAGCAGTCTCTTTAGGTTCTGAAGTCAATATAGGCCAGATTTTTAGTTTTATCTATAATGTACGGATGTCTTTTTAGTAGAAGTTTTGTTTTGTTTACAACACTGCTCTTGTGAGATTTACAAACTTTAATTCTGCATACCTCCCTGGAGTCGACTAACATGGACTGAATCCAAACTCAGTCTTAAGAGTGGGAAAGCTTAATGAAATAAATTGCTACATGAGCAACAAAGGCAGCTTCAGGCAGCTGCTATGTTGGTTACTAAAACACATCCCAGAGAAATGAGTTGGCTACAGTCTATTTAGTATTCACTTCTGCTGGGCAGTTGAAAAACTTGTGTGTTTAAAAAAAATAGGAAAAAGCATCCTCTTTAAGCTTGATTGTGTCATATGTAGAAGGCAAAGGACACTGCTTTAGCAATCTGACACAGTTAACTGTCCTGAAAAAAATTTCTTGGAGTTATTTCCTATAGGTGAAAAATGTGTTTATTGTTATCTGAGATAACAGCAGTTCAGGTTAGTAAACATTTTTGTGATTTAGCTTGTTTCCCACTTCTACCTGGAGCCCCTAACTGAGGTAAGAATCCCATTGTGCTAAGTCTTGGATGAATGAAGTGAGATGCTTCTATTCCCAAAGAATTTGCCCTTGCCTCCACAGAATGGATGATCAGGTCTCTGTGTTGAAGGGGGAGTTAAAGGGAGAAAAGGGAGAACAAAGCATTTGCCTGAGATAGAAAAAGAAACCTGTGGCAGAAACACTCACTCAAGTCAGGCTCTCTTCCAGCCCAATACCTTCGTTGTGTGATCAGCGTCCTACGTATCATATCAGCTCTTCTCACACTGTGAACCTCAGCTCCAAAACACAATTAAATGACAGCATGCTCTGTCAGATGTTCTGCAAGTGGGCCTTGAGATGATTTAAAAGCTAGATTTAGAGACTGTAGTGAAGGAATAATACAGTGCAATAAGCCTATAGGTAAAATAGAAGTTTAACTAGCTGTAGTATAATAGATGTAATATCCATAGGAAATTGAAAGGGAAAGAATTGGAGGACTGGATGACAAGGATACTTGTTAGTTTAAGTGGAAAAACTACTTATTTTATAGATATTATAACTATTGTACTTACTGTACACATAGTATAGCAAATGATTTATGGTAAATACATCTCTGAGCTGTCACCATGGTGATAAGGACCTATATTCCTGAGTGGAATAAAAAAGACCAATTTTTTGTCACTGTGTGGGTAGACAAACACACACCTTTATGTGATAATAAATGATAAACTGTGTATTATCCTATAAAATCCCTGAACGTCCCAATACACAAGACTGTTTCATGATTACAAAAGCTATCAAAGAAAGAAAAGGTATGAGATTGCTATAGGGATGTCCTTTTTTACCTGCTTGTTTACAAACTGTCTTTCACCAGCAACTGCTGCCCTAGGTTAAATAATGATGTGGTATTTTCAGAGAACAGTGTGCAGTATTGCTTGATAAATCATTTAGAGATGGCCACTAGTATATCTGCCTGAGTATTTGGAAGGTTGATCACCAGAAAAGCCTCATGTGTGACTATTTGTGGTGCAGAATTCAAGGGAAATTCCTAATTACTCTTTTATTGATATTTCAAAGTTTTAGTGTTTGTAGTTACTTAAAATTTTTAATATAGGCGTGCATTCGTTTCATGACTTCTCAGACGTTGGCTATAGTGCCCGATTCTCTTCTTGCATCCTATCCAGCCAAGGCCTTTGTGCAGATGGGCGGTCTGGTTGCTATATTCATTTGTGCTAACATCTTTTACCTTTTGTGGCTGCCTGAAGCAGGAGGAGATCTAGCTAAGAAACCTCACCTAATAATCGTTTTGGTAGATGGCATTATAACCATTTTCCAGACATAGATGCAGTCTTTTTTTTTTCTTAGTGTTTTTTTAAGGCAAATAAAGAAAATGAAGCAGGAGAAGTAGCCAGTCTGAGCTAGAGATGGTGATGAGTATTTGGGTCAAGCTCTAGTTCTCTGGAAAATGCTGATTCACTGAAACATTCTCCAGAGCAGCTAATAATTACATGAGGATGACACTCATCTGGAAGACCCAGCTTCGTGGTCTGCACCACAGAGTCAGAGAGCAAACCAGCCTCTGCTGTCTTCTGGATCAGAGCAGAAGTGACAGAGATTTAAGTCCTCGGAATGAGCCAGTCAAATATTTTGTGTTCATTCCAGTTCAGACTAAAATCTTACAAATTTTTGCTGGATAAGGAAATCTTTTCCTGCCATATTCTGGCCTTCACATCTTTATCTACTTTACAGGTTAAATATTCGCAGAATATGTCAGAACCTACTGACTGGAGCATTTGGTAAGAGCTTGACAGGCACATGTAGAGTAGCTAAGAAACCAAATTCATTTATTGGCTTACAAATCTCTCATTTTTGCCTACGTAAGCTCAGTAACAAAACTGGAAATTTGTAAAGGAAAAGTTTGGGCCACTGTAAATTCTTCATAGAAATGGAATTGTGCTTTATCAGGAATAGTCTGAAAGTCAGCCCATAAGAGTCAGGTTTCTGTGCATATATGTACCTAATACCAGTATGTGGCTTATTGTGTATAACGGGAAACAAGCTGGCATTCAGAAGTCTGAAAATCCTGGAAGGTTTTGGAAAGATACAGCTTTCATTTATAAAAAGCTTGAACTTCTTAAAGACCTTTTCAAAATGGAAAAAAACCTCAGCTGATTAATTAGTCCTAATTTATATTTAAAACTCTTCCTGATTGATTTTTAAAGTTGACTTTTACTTGATTAAATAGCAGTCTTTGATTTTGAGGTATTTGTGACTAATAATGGCCTACTTGATAGCAGCTCTGCATAAACACTTTTGCTTGAAATAATGAGCTTAGCCAAGATGCTGAAGTTTGCATCTTCCTTATCAGTACTCCTCTCCCTGCTCACAACTATAGGACAGATCTTCCTGTTCGTACACTAGATTGTTGGCAAAAGCATTCTTCTAGATATTCACGGTTATAGGACACCAGGGAACAGTATTTCATTCATTTTTCTGCTGCCACGCTGTCCTGTTTATGGTGGATAATAATGAAATTTAAAATTTCGTTATATAAATTTAAATAAGCAGCCTCCTCAGTAGGGAAAAAGCATATAGGTACCAGTGACACTAACACCCTGACTTTCCTTTGGGTTATTTCTTTTGAATTTACACTGGTAGAGTTGTATCTCCTTGCCAGATTGCAGTGCTCATGTTGCAAGAGGTTTTCTGCAACTTTCTGCTCTTGAAAATTAGAAATTTTTTACCATGAACCTCCTCTTGCACCACAGAATCTCTCTGGACAGAGAGTTTTTACAGTTGTTAGAATTTTCAGGTTGGCAGTGCATTAACAACGTAGCAGCACGGTTTTCTAACAAATGGATAACACTCTTAAGCACCTTAGTGTTTGAAATTGTTACACCCTTTACATTTTTTATCAGCAAATCTCCTCTGAGGATACTCATGCCTTTGCTAAGTTTTTGATAAATACTGAGTTCGGACAATATAATTTTGGAGATTGGGGGCCAACAGTAGTGGAATGATGAAGGACATTATGTTGAGTTCCTGAGATTTCTCCGAGCTGTGTTTACTGTAGGTAATTAGCTAAGACGTAAGTCTGCCTTTTCTCTTCCATTGGCACTTCTGACAAGAAAAATACAGAAACATTGGTGAAACAGTATGTGGAGTCAGCACTAACAGTCTCACAGGTTCCTAGTTCAGGCTGTGTCCATATCCAGGTTACCAAGGTCTACACTGTATGGATTCAGTAGTGAATCACTCTGTAAGCCTTCAAGCAGGTTCTCCAAACACTACTACAGACCTGTGTGTTAACTTCTAGACTGTGTAAACTTAGTGTAACAATGCAAACAGTTTCCTATGAACATTAATCCAGGTAAAGAGTCTCTTCCCTTCATGCCCTGAATGAACTTGACCAAGGCCTGTTCAGACTGGAATAGATCTAGGAAAATACACAGAATTGTAATTTAGAGCCATTCTTTCAGGGTCTAGACCATCTGGTATAATAAGTCCTACTTCTTTAGGAGCTGCTGGCACATTCTTTGCAAGTAATTAAGTCATCATGAGGCTATGCATGCATATGGTCTGTTCAAGAAAGAACTTGCTTATCTGCACAGTTACCATCATTTTGTGCTTAAATGCAGATGTTTTTGTGATTGATTTAAATCACACGATAAAATGAATTGCTTTTACACTTTTATATGCATTTTTCTGCATGTTCCATTCCATGTGATTGGACTTTACTGACTATGTGAACACAGTGGGGAAATAGTATTCCAGGAAGCACTCCTTTGTCTTTGCTTTCCAGTTGTCTGGACTGGGCAATCTTGGCAGAATCACTGAAGCTCCCATCTGCCCACATAGCAAGATTTCTTTCTGAATTTAAGGAATAATTCTTGCTGAAAAAAATAGTAAAAAATTTTTTCACCTTTTTTTAAATTTTGAAATGAAGCTTAGAAGTAATGACTTTGCTTTGTGAAAACCATTTTTCATTTAAGACTGGTCTCCCTTTTTCCTTCCCTTTTGGTAAAAAGTGTGACAAAACAAAATGGAATGAAACTTTTTGTCTTGCCTCAGAATGAATTTTGGATTTGAATTTTCATTTCATTGTAAAGGAAACTGTTTCAGGTTGACTCAGGGATTTTTTTTTTTTTTTAACCTATTCACCTCATAGAGAAAAAAATAAAGATTTGCACAACTCTGCTAGATGGAGATTTTGCTGTGTCCCAGCTGGTAACCTGAGTGTGTTGTGGTATTAGAAATTCTTTTCCCTCTCTGCTGTTACTGTGTCACATGTAGAATCTTCTGTTTCCTGTGATCACTGCACATTTAACAAGGTTCTTATGTAACTTTATAAGGCATCCTCTCCTGGCTCCTGTTTTCTGGCTCATCTTCCTGGTGAGTTTTTCCTCTTTGATACTTCTTATCTCAAATCTCATTAAATTTTCTTACCTGTTGGATTTTGTACTTCTTTCTACTCCAAGTGAAACTGTTTGCAGTCGCACATAATTCATCAGTAGCTTAGGAGAAATTCTACATTTTGTAAGCAATCTGGTTAAGGATGGTTCACAAGACTTTCTGGAGCAAATTTCTCTCTGTGTATAAACAAACCAGGCAAACAGCAGATGATACTGAATAAATCTGCAAGATAGAAAAATAGAGAAATCAACTATTTTGCTGATTCTTTTTCCTCCCTCCCCCCCCCCCCCATCATCTACCATGCACATCAACTTATCTGGTATTTCACTGGGTTTTTGGTTTAGTTTCTCATTTCTGAATTGAAATATAACTTTAAAGTGTAGGCAGATCTAGAAAGTGTATATATTTTTTCCTTTTGGCACACCATTTCAAAAAACTGATGAATCGCCTGTTGTTCCTTTAGTTGTAAATCCAATTAATGTAGAAAATGCCTCTTTTGAGCCATGATTTGTATATCTGTAGATGTAATAGCAGCACATCACCAAAAGACTCTCTTTCAAACACTGCTTGTTTGAGAAGTTTCACAGAAGACCATGGTAGTTGAAAAAGAGTATCTTTCATAGTGTTACCATCTGCAGTACTAAGAAGTCTGAATTTGTGAAACTGAAAAGTTACTAGAGGAGCAGGATGGCTGGACTGTGTGTGGCATGCAAAACTTTTTATTCTTAGTGGAAATCACTCCCATATTGGTAGTGACTTGGGCACGTTTACAGAGATAGCAGAGCTGTTGGACTGTAGTAGGATAATTATATTTCTATAGTTATGCTAATATGCAATTCTGCATCAGCATTGAAAAGCAGGATAAAAATTACTATTTCCTGTCACATCTATCATGCTGTAAAATTTTTATTCCCAAGCTTTTTATCCACATGAGTGTACTGCAGCGTAGGCATAGTTTTGTCCCTCCCCAGCCCTGTGTAGACAAACCTTGTATGTCACTGAGATCTGAAGATTGCTCAGTAGTTTTCCCTGACAAAGGAAGTTGGTCGTTTCAGTCCAGTTCTCAGAGGTCACAGCGTCCACAAAATAAGTAGGCTAAATGAACAGCCAGCAAGCTAAAAACTGTAAATGAAAGTTAAGGATGTACAGGGTATGGAGGCTGGTCTTACAACTCTTCAAATACTGAGTTTGCAGGAATTACTGGCTATTTTTTGCATTGACAGTGTCTGTGGTATAGTCTAATGGAGCAATAGAGGACTTTAGGGGAGGGGGGTTAGCAATCCAGTAAGTCTTTCAAGCATCAAGTTAACTAAAATACACTTACTCCATATAAAAAATGCAAACCTTTCATTATAGTGTAAATAAACCCAAACATCGCAGCTTGCAGAAAAGAATAGACTAATTTTCCTGTTGTTGAAGATCTGAGATCTGTTACAGGATGAGATCTGGTCAGTGACTGGGTGCTAAATAAAACCATTAAATTCCCATGTTTGTATGAGGATCAGTTAAAAGCTTTTAATACTGGATATTGTTTTGTCTGTTCTCCCAACTAGCCTATTGCAGTGGCCCAGTCTACACAGGAGTTGTGACCATTTGAAGGTTTAATTTCATTGGTATCACATAGATGTACTGTTACTCCCTTATGCTGGCAGATGAGTGTCAAATTTTACCAGCTTAGGAAAACTGTTTTGTCCCTTCAATGCTAGTTCACTTATGGTCTCTGCCAGTGCAAAGCAAAGGATTAAAGTTTGCTACTTCCTATTCGTGACTAATCCTGCTAAGAAGCTGTTGTGATGTACTGTGTAAACATCAAGCTGGCATGTTCTGTAGTAGCTGTAGCCTGAGAAATCTATTTTTAGTCTTTTAGATTTATGTGGCTGTGTGGCTCAGTTCTTTGCATAGAGGGCTGCTTTCTCATTCTTAACAGATGTATGATGTATTTTTTCTACATTCTCTCACAAGCCAAGCTTCAACCCCTGCAGAATGATCTGGCAGAATGTTCAGAAGAGCAGCTTTTCATTTAGGCCAAAAGGTTCAACAGTCCCAGGGGCCAGATTTATACCTAAGTACCAGATTCAGGCTTCTAAAGATATTTAGGTATGTAAAGATGCAAACTGGCAGCACAGCTAGTTTAATTCTGAAGACCTTCATGGTTCTTTACTCATGAAATCATTGTGTAGTTTGATACCTAGATATCTTTACCACTGACTTTGAGTGACATAAACATCAAAGTCTCTTACGATTTTGGTACTTAAAATTGCAGTATTGAAGTACATGGCAGTTAAGAGCACCAAAAAGCTTTTGAAAATCTGTCCTCAGGAACACTGGTCCTAATATACCTCCAGCGAAGCACCTAAGTCTGTTGAAGAACTATAGGTGTCCCAGCGGGTGTCCTTCTACACCCTTATCTGTCTAAATAACTTTGTAAATTTGTCTCTCAGTTACACTGCAATAAGAGAAACTTGGTGCAAAAACAGGCATGCCAGAAATTTTTATTTTGCTTCCAACTGCTTAAACACTAGCACTGCTCTGACAAGGGTTTAAAAAAAGCATTTTGAGCATTGGAATGCAAATTAACACACCAAGCAATTAAAGTCAATTAAAACAGGATACACTGTAATTAGAAACAGTTGTGTTCACATTTATATTCAGAGAGGTTTGATGCATTGAAAGAAAAGAAAACAATTCAGGAAACTTTGATGCCTGCAGATGTGGTGATAATAATAATGGCATTTGATTTCTGAAGTGTCCCATCCTTCCTAACCTCATGAGCTCTTGAGAAGCATGGTAAAGTGAGCAGGACAGTTGATGCACTAGGCGCAAGGGAATTAAGTTGCTTAGCATACTGGGAGACTTGACATCCAAGAGTGGTGGCCTTGTCTCCCCTCTGTGAACACAGTACTCGTCAGTACCTGCTGCAGCACAAGAGAAGCTTGTAGTTCTAGCAGCCTTGTAGCTATATAAACGCTATCAGCTACAAATTATTAACAGCAATGTTAATTGGCTCACAGGAACAGCGTATCTTTCCCACACATGCTTCCCTGGTATCTCTCCTCTTTTGTTGTTGTTCTGGATAACAGTAGTTGTTGCCAGAAATACTGGGCCAATTTCTCTCCCTATTTACATTCCCTTTGTACCTGGCAGCCAGAGAGGGAGAGTCCTCTTTCCTGTAAAGCTGTGGCACAGCTATCAGCCACAGTAGTTTCCTCATGATAAAAAATGCTGGAGGTTGTCGTTCCAGAACTTGTGATAAGGTGTGGATGGACTGCGGAAGGCATTCTGAAAAAGAAGATACAAAACTAAGAGGACTTGCAACTCTGCAAGTCTGGATGGCTGCTGTGGGAGTACAGATGATTATGCAAGAGCACCTTTACCTGACCTCTCATGGGTGTAGGGATGAGTGGTTTCAACTCTTCTTCCCTGATGGAGCTGAATGAGGAAATGCACCCAAAGGAACTTGGGAATAGTACCTGCTCCTACAAAATGACCGTGTATATGCTCGTGTAAAACAATTCAAGGCAGTGGCAGGATGCACAGGATAGCAGACTAAAAACCAGTATAGTTAAGGAAGCGTGGTGCAACAAAACATTATTCTTTAACTTGCAGATACTCAGGTGCAATACTTTCTATGTCATGAAATGTATATGATTGCTGACTGTCCTCATTAAAAACAACTGTTAATTTAAAGGAAGTGGAGAAAAATAGCTGGCAAAGAATTAAATGCAGAAACATGAAAACCAGTTGCTAGCTCCTATATCCTCTCCACATAACATACGGCTGTGAGACTCTGAGCAGGACCACGTTCATCCCATGCATTTCCTCTTCTCATTAAAATGACAGTCCATTTTTATTTGGAACCTTCCTGTGGCGAGCAGTCTGTTTGGACACAGCCTATTTGAACAGTTAGTTACAGTGTGCATTTCCATTAATAGTGAATAATAATAAATATAAGCACAGGGATCAAACTTTCCATTTTGCATTTTTATTGATCTATGAATTAACCAATTCAGGCTTCTGAGACCCATAGGAATATTGTGATCATTTCAATTTCCTGGGAAGATTATGACTTATATTTTCAAAAGAGATAAGGCACCCAGATCCTGAATGATGTATAGATGCTTACCTCCCATTAAGGTCAATGACGATGAGGTGTCTAAATGTGTCTTGGGCAGTTGGACACATTTGAATGTCTGCTATGTGATTTTAAGTGCTTCCATTTTCTGGGTGTGCCAGCTGAGGCACCCCTAAGATGGATTATATTTGGAGTTAAATATCCAGCACTATCTGAAAATTAAAGTTCAGTTTTTATGAGTCAAGAAAATGTTTGAGAATCCTGTCTATCATTGTACATGCTCCGATGCATTTCTTTCTTTTATATAAGCATGGACCAGTCAATGAAATTTGCATTTTAAAATATTTATTTTTGACACTTGTACAAGTAGTACATTTTACCAAAGGATTTTCCCCACTCTTGCAGCTTGTTAAGTCATTTTGACTTTTGCAAGGCAGATGTGTAATAGTATCCTCTCATTCTAGAATCTTTTGTACCTACTTTGCACAGGTGAAAATGGCTACAGAGGATAATGGAGAGATGAGCTGAAGTTATGCTATTTAAAGGAAATATTTATAGTGAAATGGAATCTGTCATTTTATCTATCTCAAACTTTGAATTGCTAGGTACTGCTCTCAAGTATGTGTTTGTGTAATGGAAGCAATTTGCTCTCTTTTTTTCTTTTTTCTTTTTTTCCAAAAAATTAGACTTCTTGCAGAAAAGCACAGTTGTTCCCCAACGTTACTGATTTCTGAGAACATCTAGCCATATACGTGAAAATAGAAAACTGCTGGTTTTGAGCACTTCAGAAACCTTGTTTGAAGGTGCTCCGCATTATAAGGGTAATACACTAAGTTGCCAGGGGTTATACGTTGCATTTAACCATTAGGCTTGATGAAATGTTTATTCTTCAAACATGGACATGCAGGCAGTCTTTAGAGATGACAGTATAGTAATTACTAGGTGACTATGATCATTACCATTTTTTGCACATTTATTGTTGTATAGTACAGATGATGTTATATAATACAATTAATTTCTTGGTATTATGAGTCAATTCCACTGTATGCGTGTTTAGTGTAGTACCTGCTATAGTGTACTGGTATGCTATAGTATAGTATTTTGTTAACTGTAACCTAAAGAGGGTAAATAATACCTGAAGAGAACTTCACAATCTCTCTATAATAAAGTGTTGACCTTTCCTACAATACCTAAATGGTTTAGAAGGGAATATGCTTGGAGGACAAAATTTACCCATGGGCAGAGGGACATCAAAAGCACTCAGGTCTTCTTTAAAGCTCCAGAGAAGGTTTTTATGTTACCCACCAATAGAAAAATGGATGTGGAAGTGAGCTTTTTTGTTGCAGTTGGAAGAAAATAGTTTTCTAATGTTTGTTTCTTCTTGCTAGGTTGTATATGTAACAGCCACATTCCCCTATATCATGCTGATGATTCTTCTGATTCGTGGAGTAACATTACCAGGTGCTTCTGAGGGGATAAAATTCTACTTGTACCCTGACCTTTCTCGGCTGTCTGACCCACAGGTAGGCTCATACTCCATGTTTATGTTTATCCCTGACTGTGAAAAACTGCAGAGTTCTCTCTCTTTTTTTTCCTTTGCTTTTAAAATTTGAATACATGTAATTGTTGGATATTTGTTCATTGTTAGGGATTTGGAATTGCGGGTGGGGCTTTAAAGCCATCACTGTTTACAGTTGTTGGAGCATCTTTTAGAAGAGAAGTGTCCTGGCTTATAAACCAGAATTTTCAGAAGTGGTCAGTTGTGGCTGCTCTGCTGCCTTTGAGGAACAAGTGCATCGTCACTAGTTTCAGCAGGACCAAATTTAACTAAGACTTACCCATTTTCAAATTGTACCTTTCTGTGCACATTCCAAATCTAAATCTCAGTCAAGCGTAGAAGACAAATCAATCATTCAGATATTTGTTGTCCTTGAAGCAAAAGCTCCTAAACATGAAAGCAGCAGTGAAGTACTAAAGCCAGGAACTGTGTCTTTTTAGTTATTTCAGAAGTAGAGTTGAACATGTAAATACTGGTTTAAGTTGATTCTTGGGTGACAGATGAGTACAATAAAACAATTATTACATATATCGTTTGTCTGATATCAAAGAGGGAAAGTGACACAAACTCTACAAAGTTGCATACAGCATTTTACTTACCTGGTTCGGCAACGTAAAAGACACTAGATGATGTTAATTCTAAGGCTGCTATGATATTAAATAGATCATAAGATGGAGATAAAAGGAAGTTTGGGAATACATGTGTAAATTAATTCTTAAGTACTTACCTACCCCTATTGAATTGTAAAACGTGATGGCAGAAGTACTTTTTTGCTTTCCTGAAGCTTCTGAAACTGCTGACTCATGTAAAGGTCACCTTAAAAAAGTAGTATTTCTACAGAAAAAAAAAACTAGAAAGAAAATTTTCATTTAAAATATTGGAAATTTTAGATGAAAATTGAATCATGTTGCTACCTTTGAACTTGATGACATGTCCAACATTCAATGTCAGCCTCTTTCCACTTGCTGCTGTTAGCCTGACTGTGGTGACAGGTGGTAGAAAGACCTGTGGAAGTGGAGTTAGGTTCTAAGATACGGTACGACTTTCTGACTGCTAGGGTTAAGCTTGCTTAGAGGTATCCTCAGCTCCCTTGAGAAATTAGCAGAGTAGCAGGGAAAACTAGTAGGATTCTCTGACACTCTCCCAATTTTTCTTTTTTTTTTTTTTTCTTTTGGCAAAGTATAATAGATTCAGACTGTATTAAGTGAAGCAAGCTAGCCAAATTGCGAGTGAACCATGCATGTCTTAACTCATCGTAGCAGAGATAAGAAATTTGGCTGTCTCATGCTTCCCCAAGAACATGGATGACCTTTGTTTACATTGTCCAGCTTTGACTAGTGTTTTATTTTTCTTCGTGTTTCTGACAATTAGTTATCCACAGCCTTAATAAGAAGTGCCCACTGTGCACTTTTTTCTTGTATGCATCATGCTAATTCCTCCTAATGTAGAATTCCTCCACTTGCGACTTCTGCTGACCTAATGTGAACAGGAGGTAGGCTTCCTGCTTAAATGTTGCTTCCTTCACTTGTCCAGTGATGTGTGAGAGGCCTGTTAAAAGGATTTGGGCCTGTATGTGGATTTTTCACATGCCACTGACATCCTTACTTCTGTTTGTTATTGAGAGAGGGCATGCAAGTTTAAGCAACATTATTGTCAGGTTACAAGGGGTTTTTATATGCTTATTTACTATACTGTTTCCATTTGTAAAGAAATACATTGTTGCCATGACAATTTCCAAAGCACATGGTATTATTCAAAGCACTCGTTGAAGTACAAAGCACTTAAAAGCCACATGTGCATGTATCTGTTTGTCCCACACACATAGTTCAATCGATATTGGAATGTCTTTTGGGGAAGGCTTAATGTTGTGCTTTAACAAGTGAACTTTTCTTTCTATTTCAATATGACTTTATCTGATATATTTCTGTATGTCAGTGTTCAGTATTTTCAAGCTCCTTTCTGTAGTAAAGAAGCTGAAATAGTATGGGAAATAATAGAGACTATTTAACTGCAGTATGGGTGATGAAATGGTTTTGGAGATATATTTTTCCATTGAAAAATGCTATTTCATTGGAGTTGAAACATTTCATTGAGACAAATCAATTGAGGCAGAATTTTTGAAGAACTATTTCTGAGTTATGTAGTGGGCTCTAGTCATTTCTCAAGACAGGAAAGAAATTTCACTTCTCAGTCTTAAAACTAGAATGACACAACTCATTTTACAAAAAACAAGGTAAAATAGAATTGGTTCAGCTCTATTGCAACTTTTATTGCTATCAGGATAGAGATATTGACATTTTCAATTTTATGGAAATGTAGAATTTAATAATGTTCAAAAAATAAAAAAATTTGCATCATAAAATACATTCCGTAAGCCTCTTCTGAATTCTTTCTAGAGGCCTTTGCAAAGGAGCAAGTAGAGGACAACTCAGCTAACCTTGACATTTGTGCTCCCAGTTTTCATCTTTACTCTTGTTTATTTGGATTTGCTCCGTAATATCAAAGCATAATGCATGTGTACTAGCAGAAGTTGTTTTCCTTTTCAGCTGGAGGTCTGTTTAAATAATGCTCCAAGGAGACTACTGTGTGTCTGTATTAGGAGAGCAGTATTTGAACCACAGTGCCAACTATGTTTACTGTGGATTAAATAAATTAAGTTTCTCTTCAAGGCTCACTTTAGTTTGAAGTTCTTGAAGCTTTTGTCTTTGTGTAATTTGCATTCCATGGTCTGTTATAGCTTTCTAAACAGCTATTCATCTGTCTTTTCGGTTCCTCTTAGCTTTCAAGTGCTGTGTTCTCTATTTCATTTTTATATTCTATCTTTTCAGCAAACTGGATCCTCTGGGTCTGAAAGTGCCATCTTTTGTTGTGTGTATCTGTACAGCTCATACCAATCATTTCTCGTTATAATAGTGGAGTACTATATTTAAACTTCAAAAATGCTTTCTGTTTCAACAGCAGTAAGGACTTTATAACCTTCATGCTCAAATTGCCCTGATATGTCTCTCCACCCCAATCTAGGAGATAAAGGTGCCATTTGTAACCCAAATATGAGGTCATTCCTGAGATATAACTCCCACCAAAAAAAAAGTATTTTACAAAGTTAACAAGATTGTTTTTGTGTGCAAGTCTGACTCAGGATATTGTTGTGGCTGTCCTTCAGCAAATTTAAGTCACTTAGTATGTAGTTTGTTTGTATGTGGCATTCACAGCTCCTTTTTGGAAAGCAATGCTGATATCACAGAAGAGGTTTGGCTCTCTAAAATGGGATTTTCCAAATGTGTGTGCACTGAAAGACTTAAATCTCTGACCTGGGGACTTGCAGACATAACAATCTGATGGATCAATGACATACCCTATGGTCAATGATTCTGAATACACACATGTAAATTCAAAACCTGCTGTGGCATTGCCTTCCTAAAATAAAAATAAAGGCTTCTTGCTCATTGTGTGCTTGTATGCTAGTAACTGGCTGAGCTACTGCTTTTTTATTCAAAAAATATTATTACTGTTTTAATGAAAAAAACTGTGGCATCTGTAGGGAGAGGATTTTGCCATATCCAGAGTTGCATTGCCTTCCCTAACAATTGGTGCTTACCAAAATCTGGAACAAATGTAATTAACCTGGTTTTGGGAACTGAATTGCACATTAGAACACATTTCTGTGTAGAAGGAATGCAGGTTGTACTTTATCTCTGATATAATGTCACATAAACATTACTTATGGGAAGATAAATGAATGGCAGGGCAAATTACTTATAAGGCACAGAAAAATCTGAGACATCAGAGTTAGAATTGGTTTTGAATTTCTCTGATATTTCATTGGCAGTGGAAAACTAAACATTGCAATAAAATTTCTGATGGCAGTAACATTTCTACCATTCACTACCAGGATTTCAGCCATGTGAGTTCAACTGTTAGACAGTCATGTCTAGGTGAGGACTGTGTATGGCTTCCAGATGTTTTATTCTGGTATTCTTGCATGACCCTCTGCTCTCTGCATTTTCTTGAGGGTAAGAAGATCTGAAAGGCAAAGCAGAGGTATAAAACCAACAGAAGATAAAAGTGAGCGTTTGTAGAGAGGACATATAATGCTCCAGTTGTGGCATGGTTCCAGTCATGTTGAACTTTGTTATGACAGGAGACCAAGTTGCCTGAAAAATCCAGATCAGAAGGGGAATTAGAGGGTTTAGAAGATTAGAAGGAAAGGGAGAGGACAGTAACTTATTTTAGAAAGAATAAAATAAATAGTTTTTAAAAGTATGCCTACGATAAAAATACATTCACAGTTTAAAAAAAAAAAAAACACAAACCAAAAACAGCCAAAGTATTCCCCATGATTTTCTCTATGAATAGGTCTAAATATACCATATTTTTTCACATAATGGTCATATGCACTGAAGAGCTACACTATGTTATTACACACATCATGAATAGTGAGGAATAAATTCTTATCATAGAGTAGAATCATAGAATAATTTAGGTTGGAAGCGACCTCCAGCTAGTGCAACCCCTTGCTCAAAGCAAGCCAGCTGGATCAGGTTGCTCTGGGCCGTGTCCAGTAGTTCTGAACGCCTCCAAGGATGGATATTTCACACCCTTTAGAGGCAACCTATTCCAGTGTCTGACAACTCTCTCGGTGATTTTTTTTTTTCCTTAAATCTAATTAGAATTTCCCATGTTGCAGCTTATGTCTATTGCCTCCTGTCATATAACTGTGCTCCTGTTCTGTCTCTCAGAAGAGTCTGGCTATGTCTTCTCTCTCTTCCATGTAGTACTTGAAGATAACAAGTCTCCTAGCCTTCTCTTTTTAAGGATGAACAAATCAGTTTTCCTCATCTGTCATGACTGTCAGCTCCCTAATTATTTTGTTGGCCCCTCCCTGGACTTGCTCTTGTACTGGGGAGTTGTCACAGTAGTCCAGATAAGGTCTCACAAGCGCTGAATAGAAGGGGAAAAATCACTTCCCTGAACCTGCTAGATACACTTTTGCTAATACAGGCCAGGATGCAATTGTATTTTTTGGTTCAACAGCACACTGCTGACTTGTTTCCAGTTTGTTGCCCGCTGGGAGCCCCAGGTCCTTTTCCGCTTTCAAGCCAGTTTGTGCCCAGCCTTTATGGTTGCATGGGGTGATTCTGTTCCAGGTGCAGGACTTCACATTTGTTTTTCTTGAGCTTCCTGTCAGACCATTTTTCCAGCCTGTTCAGGTCCCTCTGAATAGCAGCCCTGCCTTCCAGCATATAGACCAATTCCTTATCATCCACAAACTTTCTGAGTATGCACTCCATCCCATCACCCTGGGCATTAATAAAAGAAACAGTATTAGCTCCAGTATTGATTGCTGAGGGACGTAACTAGTAACAGCCAATGAGTTAGACTTTGTATCATGACCCTTTGAGCTAGCAGTCCAGCCAGTTTTCCACCCAATTTATGGTTGTGGTTGTCCCTCCGTTCCGTAGCTCACCTATTGGACTATAGGTTCTTAGAGACTGTGACACAGGCCTCACTAAAGAGAAGGTAAACGATTGTCTGTGACTCTCCTCTTCTCTACAGAGACAGTCGTCTCATCACAGAAGACAATCAGGTGGGTCAAGCATACTTGCTCTTGGTAAATCCATGCTGGCAATTTCCAGCTATCTTTCTGTCCTTCATATGCTTGAAAATGGCTTCCAGGAGGACTTGATCCATAAATTTCCATGGCACTGAAGTTAGATTGACTGGCTTGTAGTTCGCTGGATCCTCCTTCTTACCCTTCTTGAGGATGAGTATAATGTTTGTGCTTTTCCAGTCATTAGGAACTTCCTTCAATTGCTGTGACCTTCCATAGATGAGAGAAAATGACATTATAGTGATACTGGTCACTCCCTCGGCATCCTCAGATGCATCTCATCTGGTCCCGCGGACTTTGTATGTCTAGTTTCTCATTTTAGGATAAATGGATACAGTAGCCAAGAAGGAGTTTATAAGGGAATTTCTGTAACACTTATCAGAGCAAATACCTGTCCCTATTATGCTTGCATTTTTAAATCCATGTTCATATGCATGCAAAATGTCTTAAAATATGCTAGTGGACTAAAACGAATGCACAGCAATGAGCACAACTTAACTTGAAAAAAACCTTAAGACCAGTTAAGTCTGACAGCACAAAGATGACTCCTTTTCTTACATTGCCCTCCACCTCAAAAATTTCTTTCTTTGCATGCTCTGTGTTTGTAGAGAAAAAGAACATTTTAGTACATTAATATATAATTTAGAGAAAACATACTTTTTGGTAGAAATGCATTTAGAATGCGTACACATTAAAAATGCTATTTTTCTGTGAAAATCTTAGTTATTCATTAGAAACTCCTTCATTTTCTAGTTAGCATGAGTTTATTATGCTTATTATCCTTGCTCCTTCCTTAGCATCTTATTAGTGTTCTTGTTCCTTCCTTTAACACCTTATTGCTATTTTTGAGCACATATATATAAAACTTCTTTTTTTTTTTAAATGGGACAGTGTTAGCAATTATGTCCCAGTCAGGCTGTAATGATAATGCACATATATGCGTCTGTGTGAGAGATTTGGGGATAGTGCATAGGTGTAGAGATATTTTCTTAAATCATATTCTGTACAAACTGAAAATTTGAGAATTATCTTCCTTTAACATTTAATTTCCAATGTTTAAAAATGTAGCAAGTGTTTAAAAATGCAGCAGTGTTTAAAAATGCAGCTATGAGAGCCTCAGCAGCAATGTCATTCTGATTCTACCAAGAACTCTGTAGCAGTGGGGAGGAAAAAAAGAACAAAAAACCAAAAAAACACAACAGATTGCAAGGACGCGTGTACTGAAGAATCAAGAAAGCTACTATAACAATTGTGTCGCCATCTTGAGGCTGACTGATAACTATGTTTTAAAAGGCAGAAGAGAAAGAACACTGTCTCCTAGCTCTGAAAGCAGAGGTAACTGTTGAATTTGAACACAAGTCTTAAGTCTCTGTTTTGTTTGAAAAAATTGTAGACGAAATTGTGGTGTTCAATTTGTGCTTAGTTTCATGCTCAGAAAATCAAAGGAACTGTCCCGACTCATGAACAGTGGATTTTAGAACTGTTGTATCTATCTAGGCGTTCTGATCCTTAGAATTGAAGACTAGAAATTTCTATATGTTGGCAGCAAAATGATAGCTGATTGCAAAGTTTTTGATGCCTTTATTTGTTTGGAATGTGACAAGTGAGAAACTCGCAGTATAATGAGAAACTTACTGTCCCTTACTGAACTAGTTCTTTGAAGTAAGCCTAGTTTTTCAGCATAGTATTTGGAAAAAGAGTTCAGAGACAGGTTACCTGTCTTAAATTTTACCAGCCTTCTAACACCACTAAGGTCAGTAAACATCCTAAGCAGTTAACTGCATTTTTCACTGTTACAGGAGTTCATGCATCCATTTTTTCAAAGAATTAACTGGAGAAAAATAGTAGTAATGAGAGACGGAGGATATCCAATTCCTGTCATGTTCATGCAATTTTGTTAACTACAGAACTTGCCCTTTATTTTTTTTTCTACCGGTTTCTTCGCATTCTCTGTATTGTTTGCTTCATCAGGGATTTCCCTTTTTGATCCATGCAGTTGTGATATACGCAGCTGTGAGTTGTAGTAGATTTGAAAAAGAGGAGTGAAATGGCAGCAATTCAGACAAGGGCGCAGTAGGCATGAAAATCCTTGGCTGAATTTCTTAGCTATATACGTCCAACTCCTGCTTTACACCTGTATTTTTGAACAAATAATCTTTTTTCATATGATATGGAAACTAAATATCACACCATTCTTTCTGTGAAAGGAAAAATGTATTGCTGCAGATTATGAGGTTTTCATGTTGCTATTAAATATTAATACACACCAACATTTTAAATTTAAACTTGTAAAAGATTGATTCTTCTGAATCAAATTCTGCTGTTTGTTGCGCCATCGGTACAAATAACAGATTTTAAATTGTAAGATAAGCACAGGCTATAGCTCGGCATGATGTTTATAAACAGTTTGCCCTACAGTGCAGTTTATGATCTGTGCAGTGAGGAACTCTTTCATACTAGTATGTTTTATGACTTTGCATTAAAAATTATTTATGTGGTTTTGAAGAATAGCAAGTGCAACAAAATACTGTAGTGGAGAGTGTTCTTACCAAAAGTACAGAGCTGTTTAAAACAGCCATAAATCAGTCCTGGGAGCCGGACTGTTCCCAGTTGCCCCGAGGAAGGACTAACGGCAAGCCTGGGAGAACATTTCATTCCACTTGCTTAAGTGGAATTTACTTACTGCTCCTTCCCAGTAAATCTGCAGTACAGAGATTCGGCACGTGCGTTTCAAAATGCCTGGGGAAAAGATATACCCAAGGTCTTCTCCTGCTATGAAGAAAAAAAATCACCCCCTGTAATGTATGGAACAGGTAGATGTTTGCTCACCACACAAGTCTTTACGTTGTGCAGCGACACTGGATGTATTTAGGCATCCTGTGCTGAATGCACAATGTAAATGGAATACATCCTCACTAAACCATTGCTGTGCATGAGTGAAAGTGGCATAGCTGTATGTCTCAATGTACACATCTGGTTTACAAGAGCATAATATTGCAGACTCTGACTTTTTTTTTTGTATCAAACGTAGTTTCAGGAGACCAGTCATTGTTTGGAGAGCTATTTCAAGCCCTGAGCAAACAGTTTCAGTCCTCCCCCCGCCCCTTGTTTCTTGCTGTTGCTAGAGAAGCAGCAGCAAGCTGAGCCGACAACAGCATATTTTGGCAGTTAGAAGAGACTTGTTGAAAGAGCAGCATTCTTCATGGGGTCATTTCTTAATTTCTTCAGGGCTTTTAGGCCACATGAAATCTCTTCCAACTATCCCTGCAATCCCTTACAACTTGGCAATTGAGAGACTGTTGTTTGAATTACAGGGGAAGTCTTTTTGCACTTAAATATTAGACGTTATGGCCAGAGGGATACGCCACTGGAGGGAGACAGGATCCACAGTTTAGCTCAGTGAATTGACATAACAGGGAGAGATTATCAGTGTTTACAGTGATGGCACCTGCAAAGAAGCACCAGATAAACTGGAAAAGCCATTTCATGCTCAAATTAATAAACCTTCTCAGGAGCATTTAAGGAATTGCTGATAGTGAGTCCAGCCTGTCAGCTGCTCTAAAAGTCTCCTTCTAGCAAGAGAAAAGCTATTGATAAAATGCATTTTATTTCAGATTAATGTAAAAGTTGTACAAAAAATAGGAAAAATACTGAGTGAGATGCAGATATTAATAAGGGAATAAGACTTTGCACACAGGATAGTGAGCAAGGGAAGCAAATAAAGATTCCATACTATTGCTAGGACAGTTACAAGTGGGTTTATGATCCCATATAAAAACAGGCACTGGAAATACCTATATATTTTTAAAAATGGATAACAAGATTTTAATAAAACTTTAGGAACATATTCCAGAGCAGTGGGGAGAAAAAAAGAAAAAGAGAAGATTACTTCACTAGTGGAATGGCTTACAGCATGCAAAAAATCTGTTATGTACCTTTTAAAAAATTGAGTGCTCCTAAACATGACTGTTTAAAGAGCTGCAAAAGAAATGCTTTCTCTTCTTCTTCTCTTCCCTTTTCTCTTCTCTTCTTTCTGGGATTTTTTTTTTATTTTGATCCTTGAACTGGAATAATAGTTGAATTCTCAAAACATTTTGGCAGAGAGAAGGCTGGGCAAACATCTGCAGAGCAGAAAAGGAGTGATGGATAAAGTATATTGTGTATACCCCACAAATTAGCATTGCAGAGACTCCATGCTGTAGGGGTTGACTATGATCCTGGAAAGATCTGTAGCTGAGGCCTTACTGGAAATGGGAATTGGTTCACACACACGTTTTTTCCTCAGAAATTGCCTAGAGAAGATTGATACTTGAAGTTATTCTCTGAAGTTACTGTTCTCTGAATTAATGGCAATACAGAAAGAGGAGGAAGGCAGAAGCAGAAAAAGGTGCTTTCCTCTAGGGCAGAGTAAGATGGCTGGGAACTGCAGTAAGCTGTGGGCTCTGTGTGGTTGTGATTATATACACATCTTGCTACTAGATGTGCCTTACTACTGCTATTCCTCCTCCCTACCACCGTTTTTTTTTTTTAATCCACAAGCATATAGTTTCTTTGTGACAGTTGTGCATATGTGTGTGAATTATTTGCAAGGGCAGCGTGGGAGAGGGAGAAAGAGTAAGGGAGAAAGGAGAGGGAAACTGGGAGGAGGAGGTGGGAAGTGATTGATGACAGTGGCTGGCATACTGCCCCAGCGTATGTGGGAAAACAAACTGCCTCTCCATCATGGTGAGTGCCACCGGCTCCCAGGCAGCTCATAGCAAGCATCCAGATCCAGGAGAGCAAACTGGAAAGATGAGAAGTGTATTGGGAGTTGTGACTTTCTGATGCTCTGTACGCTGGAAGTCTGTGGTGAAAAGTTGACTATTCCTTCTTTACAGATAAAGCAGTTTGACTTTTTATTAGTATATACTTTTGTTTAGACTATTGAAGCTGCATTGCTTATCAACTATTTTACTTAGCATTGCATAGTTGCTTCTTCTCTATATTTTATAAAATGCTATTTTATATGTTCCAACATACTAAAGTTATATCATCAAAATTGCCCCAGCAGATGGGGTAGTCAGTGTGTCTTTTTGACTTCAGAAGAATTCTGCTCTAGTGCATACTCTTTTCTTTGAAAAAGTCTTTGAGACATGACTTTATTCCTGTTTTGGTGTTAAAGCTCAGTAAATTTTATAATATAGGAATTCCTGCAAAGATCATTAATATTTTTAAACAGATTTTCTTAGATTTCCATATGTTACCGTACTTTCCCATATGGATGTTTATAGACAGCTAATTTAAGCTCTCAGGCTCAGATAAACTGAGCATTCTGTGGCCATTTGCACCAGAATCCTGGTTGTGAGAATATTTTTATGCCATCGAAGAACAGAGGCAATAACGTGTTTTGTAATTCTTGTGCCAGCCAAACACTTCTGCTACAGTTTAGGACTGTAAATGAGGTGAAGAAAAGAAAGCATTTCACTGTCACAAAGAGGGAGGGAATAAAATGCATTGAGTAAATTTGTTGCAAACTTGGCAGGAAATGATCAGATGTTGATGCAGTTTGAGGTACAAGTTCAATGTTCTATCATTTATTTATTTTCAATACATCTGAACCTTTTAGTGTTGTATAAGAGAACATCAAGAAGGCACAGCTGAACTTCTAGAGAACTGGAGGCAGAAACTGGTTGCTGATGATTTTATTTGCAGTTAAGTTCTGTATTCTCATAGTGATATATTAGCTTTCTGCCAAGAATAAATCAAAACATTTCACACAGACCAGAGTTTTTAAAAGTATTTTTATTTTAAAGTGGTATTTTTCCTTTTATTGTTATTATTGTTGTATTTTGAGACAAAAATCTGATTTAGGAATTAAAAATCTAATGTCTCATTAAAAAAATGGAAAATACTATTTGACTTCTCAAACTTTCACTTTTTGATCAAATGTTTTTAATGTTTAACAAATTTACAAATAATGTAAATTAAACTGAATCTTAGTTTTTCTGCTAAATTGAACATTTGTTCAAACAATGTCAATATTTTTAAGAGCTCCCTTAGCATCAAGAAGTCCAGGCCAAAATACAAATCCTAAATTGCATTTTTTATTCTAGTGGGTTATTTTTTCTATCTTGAACTTGATCTTGCTTTAAGTTTCTGCCAGCTCTGCAGCATAGATGAAAGGCTTTCCATTGCCCAGCTCTCTTTAAAAAGGGCTGGGCTTACAGCATCATTTAAGTGAACATTAAGTGGCTCGTTTACTAAAATCTGCCACTGTGGTATACAGTTTCTGTCACTATAACAGTGCATGCTTTTAAAAAACTAAAAATCCCTCTGTGTAAAATGATAAAACAATATGGTGACTCTGAGGGATGTTCATGAAATGGTATAGTGAGAAGGGGCGCTCGAGTCCATGCCTGGAAGCCTAAATGTTAATCCATCCATGAAGGTGAGGAGAACATCAGTGGAAAATGATTGTAGCAGGTAAAGCATTGCCTTTGCTTGAACAAGGTATAGTGGGGCACTGGCCTTCAGTGAGTTACTATGCTATGGAGGAAGGCAGGAATTGTACAGTATGATTAGGGATTACAAACTGAAGTGATTTGTCCTGTATCTTGGTCTTCACAGGAAAGTAAATAAGGTAGTCCAGAGTAATCCTGTTTAACGTTAGGCATGTAACTGGCACGTCTAAGTAAGGTTCGTACTTTGCAGATAGTTGCCTCTTCCATCAGTAGAGAGAGAAGGACATACCAGAAGTGTAATTCAGTCACCTATCACCTGAATCAAACTTTAAAAGTTCCTTTTCCCACTAACTAGATTAGAGAGCTTGGAGTAGTGACAGTCTTACAGTCAGTACTTAAGCAAGTGCCTAAACTTGAGTGAATGAGGCAGAGGCTAAATAACATAGGAGCTGTATTTACCCTCCTGAGTGTTTTGAGACTGACCAGGCTATGATTTTCAGTACTAGTATAATACTAGTAGTCATATTTTTGTATTTGTACAACTCTACCTACCTGCAGATTTTTAAGTAGTTTAAGTCACAAAGAGATTAAGATGATATGCACATAGCCACTGAGTGAGTTAGTTGTTAAAGACAAGAACCCAGTCTGTCAAACGTAATTCTAAACAGTAAAACATTAATGCTGCTTTCTCTTTTGGCCCAAGAGATGTCCATTTTTTATGGTAGAAACTGGATTAAATTTTAAGTTTCACCATAGAGTCTCTGACAGGTGCAAGTAGAAGTAAGAACTGAGTGTGTATTACCAAAATACACGGTCCAAACATGCAGGACCAAGTGTGTTGGCAGTAAGTGGGAAAGGGGAAGAAATGGACAAAAACATAATCCCTTTTTGTGTTCTTCCCGTCCTATAGTATTGAGCAAGGTAGATTGGAGGTTTCAGGCAGAAGCAAATTGTCCTTCAGATGGAGGGGGTACATGCAAGAAGTGGTTCTGAGGCACAAGCACAGCATCAAAGATGTCTGTGGGCTGGAACTACCTATGCGTCACCCCATGCTGTTGGCTGGGTATGAGGTAAATACCAGCCAGCATACCAGTTTTTTGAACATTTTAGATAAGCATTTAAAATAAGCCTAGAATATCAGCAAAACAATGTTTGTTTTCCAAATTAACTTCTCGAGAGCAGATCTATCACAGGGAAAAAATGAAAAGCTTCTGCCTGCAGCTCTGAAACTAATTTGCTTCATTACTTGACTTTCCTCCTCCCCCCTTGCATTTATTTGTGAAAATTATTCAGGGAACTGATTCTTTTATCTGTTTTTTAATACCGCTTAAGATCTGAGATGGATTGGAATAGTTGTTGGTCTAAGCTTGCTAGAACAGATTCTTGGCGTATAACTCTGGTTAGGAACAATTTTCCAAGCTGATTCCAGCTGCCATTCATCAGTGATAAAACTTTGAGATGCTTACTCAGGTCATACATACCAAGCCCTGCCAGTGTGGCAGAGCTAAGGCTATGCTCGTTCATCCGCAGAATCGGGCTTGTCTGAGGCCACAGAACGATGTCTGCTCTGCCTCTGCTACCTAGGTGCCAGACCACTGGTGCTCCTTCACTGGCGTCTTATGCACACACCCTGATCGCAGTGCTTGCTGTCTACTCGTGGGTGCCACGTGACTTCCCATCTCTGCCTCGGAATTACATTTGTAATTGGAAGCTTGTAACCTGAGTATAATTTGAAAGTGTGGGGAGGGATTAATTTAAAGCTTAAATTAATTATTCTATGAAAAGTGCAAGTTAATGACTTCTCACTCAATCACTGATGAAATGCAAGGCAAAAGAGGCTGAGGGACAAAGAAATAGGGGTTCTGTTATTGTGAATGTGGAGTCTTCAATACGGCAGTGAATAAACATGTAGGGTTTTGTGGCATGCACACGCTGAGGAGGCACCTGTAAAGCTCCATACTCTGAAACAGCTCAGCACTGAGTGGTGCTGCTGCAGAGCGGATCTTCTGAAGGTTTAGCTGTGAAGTAACTTCAGTGGAGTCTGTCTTTGGCTTCCTACGGTTGCTGCTCTATTTTGACCAAGAAAGATAAGTAATATGCAACCTTTTCACTAAATTCAATACTGGAAGGATAACTAATATGTGGTGTTTTAACTCCTTTTGGTTAGCTCTGTACCATGAGGGTATATCCATGTTCCTTAAAGACCTTTATTCGCCCTTTGTTTTTATGTGCTTTCTTTGGCTGTCACGCACATCTTGTTCCTATTATTTGTCTTCTACATCTATATTGTAAACAAATATTTGTATCCAGTTGCTTAAGTAGGACTGTACAAATGACAAAAAGGAGGGGTACCACCCCCAAAGGTGTACCGAGGGCAAGGTGAGATGCTTTGGCCCTGCGAGCCCCTCTGAGAAGAACCCATGGGACAGAGTGATGATGGTTAAGACCTGTTGGTTACTGCCGATCCTTAACCAGAAGGCTGAGCAAACACTAGCAGCAGCAGTTGCCAGAAAATATATGATAGGGGTAAGAGCGCATGGTGGGATTCCTCAGCTTTCTGTATAGACAGTTGAAAGAGATGGCAACCTTGGGAGAGCAATTCCAGTGTGTTATACTCAAGTCATTTGATTATATAATGCTATACAGTATTTTAATATAGTTTAATTGACTAGAACAAAATTGGAATACATCAACTTGTTACATGCTTGCTGTAATCTTTCCCTGGGCATCTGGTTTTGGCACCAGTTAAAAGAAAATACTGGGCTACCTTTGCACTGATTGAATGTAGCCACACTCGTGTTAGTATTTATAGCCAAGTATTTATCCTTTATGCATATGTAGCTATAGCGATAAAGTATTTCTGTTAGACTGTCTAGATGTTAATTTGAATCCTCTCTATTTTATTGTCTTAATTACTTCATATTAAACAGAAAATGACAGTTCTCAAATGAAAAGAGGATTTAAGATGTTTTAGTAAAGTGGCTTATGCTCTAGATTAACTGTATAGCTTTCTTTAGTTCTCTGGGGCAATTTTTGCTGAGTTAGAATGTGATTATCCACATCCATAGCTTTGTCAAAGGCTGGGTGACTAAATCATGATTACGTTGTAATGGAATTAGTGTACTTTCTTGTTTTCCATTTTGGATTGTTGACCTATATTGTCAGTGTCAATAAGTTACATATTTGAAGTTGAACAAGAATTTAATATTCTTTATTTTGAGATTACTATTTTAAAAATATAATTATCACTTAATTGTGTCTTTATTATTTATTCTGCTTCAGCATTCAAGTTTTATTATGCTTGTGGAGGGCAATGGTTGGTTTATTATGTGGGCAGTGTGAAATCAATGCTCCCTTTAATTAGCCATTTATTTGTTTATGTAACAGTGTGATAGGTAATAAGCTACCTTAATTAGTCTGTTAAACAATATTTTAGTTGGGGGATTTTCTAGAGACACTCCTGATCTGTTTCTTTTCAATTATCTTTTTCAACATTTTTCACTTTTCCTTGTGGTCTTTAGGCAATAAATAATTTTTTTAAAATAAATTATAGTAGAAATGCTCAATAGATATTAGCTGGAATCTGGACCACAGTTTTGGCTTTTCAGGGACTGTGTAAGATTTGTGGTATTCCTTAGAAGATTCATCTGTTCATTAAATAACAATGGTAGCTCTGCATGGCAGTATACAGCAAATAGTCACTATTATTTTTGTGCAAAAGCACGAAAATGGTATTGCACACTGTCAGACTTGAAACTGGAGCACGGCCCTCCTAGTTCTGTAGCCAAGGCACCATGCCCTGGTTGTGTGGCAGTCAGCCACTAATTCAGAAGGTCCTACTGGAACCCTGCCTTGGATTTGGCAAAAGTCTGTCAAAATGGAGATGTAGTAGGTTTTAAAAAAGCATACAAAAGAATGTACTATTTCACACAATGAATAATTAAATGGTGGAACTCAGTGCTAGGGGATGTTGTGGAGGCCAAAAATATAAATTTACTCAATAGGGATTAGATAAATTCATTATAGATAGATAAATTGTGGAGCATTAAACATGCAACACGCAACCTCCAGTTCCAGCATGGTTCTGCTGGAGAATTTCTGTCCAGCTCTATTGTCCTGGAATTTCCTTCCTGCAGGTGCAGTCTCCTTGTGCCCGTATTGTAAAATAAGATGAAGTATATGCCAACTAGTCAGAACATGTTTATTTGAACAAAAAATAATGTACAACTGGCTGACTGGTAAAGATTTTTTTTTTTTTTAATTGATGTCACAGAACCGTTGGATTTGGAAGGGACCTCTGGAGATCCTCTGGTCCAATCCCCCTGCCCTCAGTAGTTCAAGCAAGGTCATCTAGACCAGGTTGCCCAGGACCATTTCCTCTTAGGTTTGACTGTCTCCTAGGATGGAGACTCCACAGCCTCTCTGGACAACCTTTCTTCCTATGTGTAAATGGCATTTCCTGTATTTCAAGTTTGTGCCCATTGCCTCTTGTCCCGTCACTGGGCACCCCGAGAAGAGTCTGGCTCGGTCTTCTTTATTGCCTTCCATGAGGTATTTATACACACCGATAAGATCCTCTCCCCCGAGCCTTCTGTTCCCCAGCGCTCCCAGCCTCTCCTTGTATAGCAGATGCTCCAATCTCGTAGCCCTGTTCATGGACTTTCGCTGGGCTCACTCCAGTATGTCCACGTCTCTCTTGTACTAGGGAGCCCGGTGCTGGACCCAGCACTCCGGGTGTGGTCTCGCCAGTGCTGAGCAGAGGGGAAGGATCACCTCCCTCGACCTGCTGGCAGCGCTCTTCCAGGGCAGCCCAGGGTTCTGCTGGCCGTCTTTGCCACAAGAGCGCATTGTTGGCCCTTGATCATGTAGTTGTCCCCTAGGTCCTTATCTGTAAAGCTGCCTCAAAGCCGGTTGTCCCCCAGCTTGTACTGGTGCATGGAGTTATTCCTCCCCTAAAATACAAAGCTGTTTTTCGTCATCTGTGTTGCCTTTCTCTTAACCCTTTCCAATGCTACTGTATATTTGTTATATGACTACAGTGAGAACTGCATGAAGTATTCAGTGTGTGGGCAAACTATGGATTTTTTCAGTGTAAGGCTGTTCTCTGTTTTCTTTTCTGTTCCTTCCTGAATAATGCCTGTAATTCACTTTGCTTTTTTGACTATTGCTGACACTGTTGGAACTATCTAACGCAACCCCAAGATACTGCTTCCAAATCATAATTTTCAGCTAAGAGCCCATTTCATATGTCAAATCAGAATTGCTTTTTTTCATGTATAATACTTTAAATTTTCAACGTTGAATTTTTCTGCCATTTAATTTGCTGGTCACTCCATCTCATAAGAGCCGTCATAACAACTAGCTATTATTCGTGCTAGTCTGGGTTACTTAATGTCACCTCTTTTTCTCACTGACTTGTCAAGAAACTGAACAGCAGAAATCAGTGTGGTGTTCCGTGGCTGGCCTCCCCTCCCTCCATTGTAAAAAGTATTCGTTTATTCTTGTCCTGAGTTTCCTATCTTTTAATCAATTTATCCAGCAAGCACTTTCTTTCTTATACCATAGATACTTAGTTTTCTAAAGAGCTTTTGGTGACAGATTTTTCCAAAATCCTTTTGAAAATCAAAATAGACTTATGACTTGGATCACCTTCATCCACATGGTGGTCACCACTTCCAAAAATTTTAGGAATAATGGTCTGTCTTGTTTGGGGTTTATCTTTTCTGCATTTTCTAAGTTTTAGCAGCAGTTTCTGTCACATTTCAATGCCAAATATAGAAAAGGAGCAGGCTCTGGAAGAAGAGAGAGATGAATTTTACACTGGTAATGCTTTGGAAACTTGAGAAGTTTCTTAATTTTTGAAATGCAGCTGCCAGTGGCACAATTCCAGCAGCTGGGCCAGAAGCCAATGGTGAGGTGCCCACCCTCGGCAGTACGCCGATGTAGTCTAAAAGGGGAAATATGTTCTGTACCTCTGGGCAAATCAACACTGTAGGCTTTTGCTTGCCTTGCTTTGGGCTTCTGTGCTTTTGGCAGTGGCTGGAGAAAGGCAACGCTGTGGGTTACAAAGCTGTGCTCTTAGGACTGCCACCCTCTCTGCTTTCCCTGCAGAGTCAATAGAGACAGATCGTTTCTTACAATCACTTACTGACTGCAGTCACTGAAAAAAGAGGTCCTGTGAGTAGAAACTACAAATGTGAAAAAGATCACTGAGACTCACTGTCATCTTCCCACACACAGGAGAAGGAAGGCAGTAATCTCATTTAATGTAATCTGAGAAAGAGTGAATCAAGCCTTTAGTGCACTGATGGCCTCAATCACCCTGTAAGGCTGGTGCTGTTGTTTCCTGTTTCGCAGAGTTATCCTAATGTAGAAAAAGCAAGAAGAAACAAACAAGAAAAAATATAAAAACAAAGAGCACATTTTTAAACAGAGCTGTTTCCAGTCGGTCTACTCTTTCCCTGTGTTTGCACATTAGTGCCTGTCAGTCTCTGCGCACCCTACCCTAAGTAAGGATGTAGGGTTATTAGACCCCCAGTAAACCTGGTAAAAAAAATACAGTATTGGCACATACAGCCAAAGCACTTTTGTGTGGCCACTGACACAGACTTTGCAAAGACAAGCTGTCTTTCATGAAGAGTTAATGAGATCTTTATGTGTATATGCAAAGACAGGATTAAGATCTGGAGTATGCATTAAATACTAGGTCTGATCTCTCAGATCAGGCTTGATCAGGTGTTTCAGTGATGTAAGCATGGAACTTCTCTTTGCACTAATGTGTACAAGGGTAGAATCTCTCTCTCTATATATACTTATTTTATCACAGCATAGATTTTATATTCACTAGAATTGTCCTAATATCCAAGTACTGCTCTTAGGGTACCTCCTGCAAGATACGTGCAGCCAGGAAAATCTTTTGGATTGTGAAAGGGATTTCTGAAGTGAACAATGACACAGTGAACATAGATAAGCTTTTCTGGCGCAAACTTGAATATGTTCCTGAGAGGTATTTTTCTATTTGGATGAGAATCAATACCATGCTAAGTTGGATTTTTCCAACCTAGCCCAGTTTCAAATTCTTTATAATCTGAGGAGTGACTAATTTTTTTCCATTTTACTTTGCTTAATGTCGTCAATCACAAAATTTGCCAAATGCTACATTAGAATAGTAGAATATACATTAACTCTTCACATATTTTGAACTTTGGCTTGACAAATATTTCTGCAAGTAAAAAAAACCAAACAAAAAAACAGATAAGCCTTTTAGTTGCTTTTCCTTTTTTAGAAATTCTAATTCTATAAAAACTAACAGGGCAAAATCTTGGCCCTTGGAAGTCAATGGGAAATTTTCTATTAAATTTTGTGCTCTAACATTGCAGAAGTTTTACCTGTTTAAAATGAGCTGTAAAATTTGAAAGCATTCACTAGTGAGGTAGAGTGCTTTTCTTTTCCTCTGAATTTCAGATCATTTGTCTTTTTTAGCACTAACTGTAAGGTTTCCTTAAAAAAGGGAAAATTTCACATTGCAAAATGGATATTAAAAGATATTGGAGGTGAAATACACAATCAGAGCAGAATCTTCAAGAGTCTAAGTGGCTCAGGATCTTCAGTTCTGTTATGCACAAGTCCCATTGAAAATCACTAGGGACTTCTGAAGAGAAGAGTATTCATGTCATTTGATTTTAGGTACCCTACTGAGGAACCTTAATGCAGTGCCTTAAGTTCCAAACACAAGCAATAGGGGGAAAATAGGTTTCTCTAGAGGGTAACTTATCGCATGTGAGGATTGAATCACTCTCTGGGGAGGTCAGTCTCTCTCCATTAACTATAACAAAGCTCAGGAGAATACATTCTTAATTTAAAATTAACACCCCTATTTGGCCCTTAATCTAGGTGGCAAACCGACTTTGGCATCAAATCTATATTAGTAACTGATTCGAAGGAGCAGGACTCTTGACTGACAGAAAAATCCTGACAGAAGCCTCCAGTGTAGTGATAGCTTTTCTGGAAAAAACTTAGATGGTGGGAATGGTTTGTACTACAGATAGAAGCTCTGTTTTGCTAACACAAACTGAATCCACTGTAGGAATATCTTGCCAGCATCATGTTAGGCACAGATTTACTGGGCAGGGAGAGGAAGCCTCCTTCTTGCTTGCTCCACATAGCAGCGTTTGGTTCCTGTTCCAGTTTGGCCATGTCTGCACAGCTTCTCCATCCACAGCACAGCTAGACTCAGCCCTTCAGTGCACCATCCCCCTTGTATGGGCAGAGTATTTGTAGTCCACATGTGGCCAGTCTTTTTTCTAATTTCATGCTATTGTGAGGTTGCTTAACAAACTAGCAGTCACTATATTATGCAGTCATATTGCATGAAGTTTTTGTGGAAAAGTCTAATAAGGAAGCATTAAAAGTAGAACAGGCCTCAGATATGCTACTGCCATGCTTCTTAGTGCCATGAGTGTTCCACTTCTGCCTAAATAAGTATGGTTTAATTTGAAATTTATCTTTGAGTTTTCACAGTTTGTCTGTCTTTGAGGTGGTGGTTCACACAAAGCAAAAAGTTGTACTGTCTCTTAATACAGTAGTCAAAGATGAGGAAGTACTTTTTTCAAAAAAGTTATCTTCTTCTTTACTTAAATGAATTGTTCATATGCAGTTCAATATGGTTATGTCAAAATTATTTTTAGTAATATTTGGAATGTGTTCTAGTTGTTACCGGACATGAATAATATGCCATTAAGTTAATTCATCCAATAAACCTGAACCCTTTGGATCAGGATTCTACAGAAAAACTCTAAGTAATATCACATATAAAAGATGCATCATTTTACTACCTAGTCAAACTTGCTTTAGTCAGAGTTTATGTATCGGTTTATCATTTGTCATTAGGTACTTGGGCAGTGTCTGAATTGAAGAAATGGATAGAAATCCCTTTGTGGAAAACTGAATTAAATATTAGGTTGAGGCTGATTTATTAAATGGATGGATTTAACATGAAATCATCTTTATGCTTCTGTAACTTTATTTACTTCTGTTTCAAACTCTTTTTTTAGACACTGTGCTACACACACACAATTTCTAGACTAAATATTTGTAAGACGATTGCTTAAAAAGATCTTGAGAATTATGTTTTTTTAAGAAGTTAGGTTAATTAACATTTTTAAATATAGTTTTCCCTTAATTTCTGAATGAAATGAATTGTCTGAATAATGATTAATCACTAAAATATATATCCTGGCTGAATACTCTGCTTTTAGTATCTCCACTGTTCTTCCTATGTTAACACAGAGAATCTTAAGAGTGTACCAGGAATAAATTAAAAAAACTTTCAGAGAGAGATCTGTTTTGTCACTCTGATATTATTGTCAAGCAGCTCTGTAAGTGAAATTAGGGATCTTTATATGAACATTTTGATGAGAGGATATGCATTCCTAACACGTTTGCCATCCCCACCGCTTCACCCTGAGCCTAAAAAACCAGCGCCAGACTCCCACTTTCTGGCAAGTGTTAAACACATGGAAACCACGTTTGAAGAGAAAAGATCTTAAAACATTTTAAACATTTTGTTGAGGATTCAGAATACTCCAGAATTCAGTCAGGATGACTTCTCATCAACCCCTCAACATAATTGAGTGCAAATATACTGAAACTCTGTTTATGCAAAGGCATTGCAGTGTATGCGCAAGCGGCCAATACCTTATGCTGAGAGGTGAGAGTGTTTCAGTAAAGAGGAACACTAATCAACACCCTCATTTTAGAAATGAGATACCTGCATTTCCTACGTTTATTTAGAAAAAAATTGAGCATCTGCTATTATCATCTACAGGAAATGATATTAAGTTCATCTCTGTACAACCCCCAGACTTGTCTTCAAAAATACCTGGTAAAGTCTGGTGTCTTCAGGACCCTGAAAATAACTATGTGAAAAGAGAAGGAAAGTCTATTGCTATTTCTGTGCTTTTTTGTATCATGGACAGAATGAAAAAAAATTTAACAGCTTCTGTTGCCAGATGTCTGCAGCATTATCTAGTACAGCTGTATGAGAAGGCAAAATTTCTACGCTTCTAAGGTGTGCTACAAAGGAAGTATATCTGCAGCACAACTGGAATATATGGATGCTCTTGCAGTCTATTCTGAAGAATTTTCAAAAAGCTAGAGCTTTCAATAGAAAGATGGCCGTCTGGTTAGCGTGAAGGCACTGAGGTATCATTTGATAAAGGGAGTTTTCCTGAAGAGCTTCTGCAGAGAAAGCTGGAATGGAGGGAGGCCCTGGGCATTGCTGCTATCTGTGCAGCATGCCCATTTTGAAAATGGTTGGTGGAAGAAAGAAAGCAAAACAAAGTGGTCGCTCATAGTGCGCTTTGGGTATAAATACATAATGGTTTTCAACTGCATATGACCTTTGGTCCCTTTAACCTTAGCCAGCCCAAATAGTATACTCACCAAAATAAACAAGATAAGCAAAAAAAAATAAAAATCTGTAACGAAGGCCTAATGAAAGAAGAAAGATGCTGTATTTTTTTAAGGTTACTTAAGGCTGACAGGAAAAATGTCTCACTAAGGTCAGTTGCCTGTCAAAGTAGATCAGTTGAATACTTGGTCATAAATGAATATAGATAAAAACTAACTCAGCTTTGTCACAGAAGAATGCTTCAGACCGTTCCTGCTGAGCTGAATTCTATAAATGTTTGGCATGCAGTTATAAGTAATGAATCTCAGGGTAAAAATGGATGCTGCTCAAGTGTTCAGGTTTAATGATATTTTTGCCTCTTATCAACACCTTTTTCTTTGAAGTTTTTCAGTTTGCCAGATTCCTGAATTTAAGCTACTAATCTACAAAAAACAAGTTTAATTTCATACACTGACACACATGTATTGTTCCAGCTACTCAGTGACCTTTTTTTTTTCCCCAGAAATCTTGTTCATTAAAAGGACATAAATGCTTTTATCCAAGTAATATCTTGTGAAGGTTCCTGTGGATTTTATACCATCAGTCCTCTCTTTACATTATGTCCCCAAAATAATGGAAAGTTGGTATACATTTGGAGAGAAAATTCCATATTACAACTTGTTACATGCGTTCTAGGCAGCTGTTAAGACTATTGGCTGTAAATGAAAACAGGGAAGTCTTACCATAAAGACAGTTCAGAGAAATTCTTGGACTCATAAATACCTCTGTGGATATGATTTTTTGCCTTGGACGAAGTTGAAATGTTAGTATTGACTGTCAGTCGAAGATAGTCTTGGCTAGGCATTTGTTCTTTTGTTATGTTCTTATTGTATGTTCTTTAATTAAATACGGGCAAAGTCGTATGAAAGTTATTCCTGTGATTTTGTGTATCGGCACAGAAGAAATCAAACAAGGCAGAGGTATAGGTTGGTACTACTGAATCAAAGTAAATTGTTTAACAAGTAGTATCAGCTAGCATTCTATTATTCCTTTTTATTCCTTTTGTACTTTTAAGTGTCTCGGATGATCAGGACAAAATAACTAATAGCCATTGAAATACTAACTGGAGAAAGCTGCTCCAAAGCGTGATGCTTGCTATGTATGTAATGTTATTTAATACACTATTTAATACACCTTTCATTACTCATTATGATGTAACTTGGAGACTGTCTAAATCTGTGTTAAAAGGAATCCAAAAGGGCACTTTTTTGGCAAGCAAAACTGCCCTTAGGCATTGCAGTTTGTGAGTGAAGGGAGGACGCGAAGACACCACGCCCGTCCAGACCATAGAGCATTCTCTCAGGTGCTTTGCCACTTCTCTGTAGTGGCCCAGGCACTCTTCTGAGCCTCCAGCTCTGCAAAGTGTCTTCCTGGTGACACTTGCAGAAAAGGCAGGCTTTTTGGTCTACCCCTGCTGAAAACTGAGGTCACCTATCTACTGAATGTCTTGGAATTTAGAGCTGTCTTGATCTCTGAGATGCTAATTAAGAAAGGAGATAATATAAGGATTGAAAATGGAAGTAGACAAACAAGCATCCCAGCATTGCATACATTTGAGCCTTGTACCTTTTGAGGCATGGGTACATTTTTTAAAAAATTTAATTTTAAGAAATTTGTTCATTGTACTGTAATTTAATGAAATAACAGATTTACAGTTGGGGGTTGTTACTTGGTTTTGTAATGGTGTAAAATTTAGAGGAACTGTGTAGGTATGTGGGGGATATGGTCTGTGCTGGGGGATATGGTCTGTGCTGCTAGCCGTTGTCAGTAATTATCCAAGTTAAGGAGACAATTAAAACACTTGCATTCTGCTTAGCACTTCAGCTATTGCCAGGCTGGGATTTCTCTTTACTGGGGTGCTAGCTTGTGTATCTGAATCCTACCCTCAAGATGTGCTGATTCTAAGCAGAGAATCCAAAGCCTCCTGTCTCTTTCCTGTATCCCACTGAGTGAGGTAACGTTGAGGACGTCAACTGGCAAGTCCATAATCAAAGTGAACTGCAAGCTCAGAAGCCTGAAATCAGAGTTTGGACCCAGAGACCCTTTCCAAAAATCCACAGTCTTGCCCTTGATGTCAGTAGATCCAGATTTGGTTCATTGCCCTTCCTACAGCCACACACACACCTGCTATCTGAAACAAGCATTCAAGACCCTAGTTATCTCTGCTAACAGTTTGCAGAGAAGAGTGATTTTAGATAATGTTTGGAGGTTTTTTTAATGAGCGTACACCCCAAGCCATATGTATGCACTCATGACTACACAAACAGAGAAGTATGACAGTATTTTGGTAGTGCTAGTCTTGGGATCATGCCAAGACAATCAAGACATCTCCTAAGTCTTGGTTTTAGGAGTTCAGGAAAGTAAGCCAGTCTTACAACAAACATCATTTCAGTCATCAAAAGCAGTCAGAGTGAGGGAAAGAGGTCTTCCTGTAAGCCCTGTGAAGGACCTCAATGTCCCTTGCTCCAGCACCTGACTTTCAACATTGGTTGGCAACACAGAAACATACTACTAGTGTGGCTTCTCTATTGAGAAAGGTTCTGTTCCATTTTAATAGGGTGGTACTTGGCTAGCAGTCATGCCTGGGCAAATTAGCATTTAAATATGTGTAAAGTAATCTGAGCTATAGTGTTGGTCTCCAAAGGCAGCAATGAATAAACAGAACTTCAAGTATTTAGGTCCTTCTCCCCCTCAGCTCACCATTCTCATAATGAATATACTGTATTCATCGTGTCTGTAAGTAACATTAGCAGAAGGTAGGAGAGAGACTGCCTAGCAACCCACAGAAATCCCAAAGAGAGGTGGAAAGGAAGTGATTTTCATGTAATTATTCACTTCTACAAAAGCTGTTGTCAGGTAGACACTAGAAACATAGCTGTTTTATTATTCTCCTAACCTACTTTTAATCTTTTGAGAATCAGTACCATTAAAAAGAGGGGGAAAAAAGAGCTTAATTCAGCCATTTTCTGCCTGGCCGTTTAAGTTGTGTTTTCTTGCTCTAATGAAGGCTGTGCTTTCAGAAGCTGTGTTGTTTAAAAAACCCTGGGTAGTAAACTTCAGAAACAAACTAAGTCCTGTATCCAAGACTCAACATTTTTGCTGCTGCTTCTCCACAATACACAGTTCATATTTTGTTTTGGTTTGGTCTTCCATTTAATGACATTTCCCATTAAGTTAAAAGACTAACAGGACCTTTTTTTTTTTTCCAAGGGGGCATTTGGGGACAGGGGGCAGGGGCTAAAGAGCCTATTTACTTTGAGTAACACAGTTCGTGCCAGAGTGCTTGGATCCAGCAGTTTCTTTACTTTACTTTTCTGAACGTGGGGTCCCCAGCTTTGCCCTCAGCCGCAATTCTTTTGAGTTGACTGAGGTTGCATGGATGTAACTGAGGACTGTTTTAGTACCATTCCTGGCATTTGGGTAAGCCTGGGGATTTGCGTTTCACCTATAAAACATCGTGCTAGACTTTCTTTTCCATCACTGAGTGCCTGAATGAACAGTTGCCGCTTTCATGTAGCATGGAATCACATGTATTTTCAGTAGTCCTTGAGTTACGTCCAGTAGTCTTTGCGTTACTTCTGCCTTAGGTTCAATAAATTTTGTTTCGATAAACTTATGCCTGTTGCAAGTTTTCTCTTAAAGGAGTAGACTTAATGGAATAATTCAAAAATATATTGAACTACTATTAAAAGCATATTCAGTGTTTCTTGTTTGTTGAGGCAGTGGCATTCAAAATGGTTTATCATGAAGGTTGTCATATACATTCTCAGAGGCTTCAACCAATGCCATTAAATAAAGTAATATTCTACTCAGAAAAGTGACTTTGAAATTGAGTTGCAATGGCCTGTTTTGTTCCCTGGTGCCTCGAAGATCTCCATTTCAAGCAAGAGAGACTATTTTGCTAGTCACCAAAATGCTTTTCATTGTGACTCCTGGTTTTAAGTAGATTAATACTGTGCAATATCTTTTTGTTTAATTTCTAATTAGAAGAAATGTGTCTTTTTAAATTAACTCTGTTGAAAAGGTTTGTGGTTTTTTTTAAATTGAAGCTATACCAGAATCAGAAAATCAGTCTTTTTTTCTCTTATATAGTCAGCCATGAGGGCCTATACAGTTACAATAACAGTGTTGATTATGTAGGAAAATAATGAAGTTTATTCTTCCCTATTAGATTTGATCTGCTGGATTCACAGGAGTAAGATACATTATCAGTGTACTGGTAGTCAGAAGAAGAGCAGAATGCATACAAGGAATGGATTTATTCGCTTTGAATGCCTTCTGAGTGTTTGGGTTGTTTTTGAGAATAGAACAGCGCTTTGAACTGAAAGCTGTTTTTATTTCGTGTGTGGCTGCATAGTACAGAATTTCTGTTGATTTTAGTGTGTTAGCTGAAATCAAAAAATGTCAGTTGATTATGAGAGAGTGACTAGAGAATAAATGAAGATTGGTTGAGTTCTGTTATTCATGCCTTTGAACAGACGTGTCGGCTGATGTCAGTGAAATTGTCCAGAGAACAACCTGTCTAGCGCTTTTTGCAATGTAATCTAAAAACCACTGCGCGCTCTAGCTCAGTGTGGCCATTACAACAGCTGTAGGCGCTTCTGCATTCTTCTCTTCTCCATGCATTTGACAGAGCTTTCTGCATTGAAACGTAAAATGTCTGAAAGGAATCTTTCTTCTTTTTTGGTGGGGTGTGATGTGAATGTATGACATTCTTGATCTTCATTACAATTTGAGGAGCATAGGAGGTGTCTTAAAAAAAAAAAAAAAAAAAGAAAAGTATAGTTGTTGCATTCCTTCCAGTGTATTCCTTCCACATCCTGGTGCTCTCTCCTACTATTGCCAATTATGCTACACCATGCCAAATTGGTGATAGTTTGTAATTTAGATAAATGTTCTTCATAATGAAAAAGCCTCAAAAACTGGTTTAATTTGAATAAAATCCGTGGTAAAATGCTCATCCACTACTGCCTATTTTATAATTTTGTCTAAGAGGGTATACACATGTATGTATTTGTCATAGCGTACATACTTTACATACTATAAAACATAGCAGAGGAATGTAAAAAATGGCAATTTAAGTAAAGCTCTGGGAATGATTCTTATAGTTGCATGTTAGTCTAAATTGAGTAGGCACACTTCCCTCAGCAGCATACTTCTTGGTTTCCTAGTATCGTGGAAAGTTCATTTAAGTGGTAACATTGCCATTATTTAAGTTAAATGGGATCTAAGACCAGAAAAAAGACTTATACATGAAAAAATGTCAAGATGATTGCCTAGGAAACATCAAGTTATGTGGTGCTTTTCTGTGGAAGCACGGTGTATGTGTTCTCCATTTTCCTAATATCAAAATACTGCTTTGAGAAGCACAGCCCAGCGGTCCTGGACCCCTGCCGTTTGCTGCACTAGACCAGTTATAGACGGGAGCCTCTGACTCTGCAGGATTTGTGCATAAGCAAGTACATCTGCAGGGAAAGCATAGTGTGTGTATGAACATGCTTTTTTTAAAATATCTGTGTTTGTACATATAAAACAAACATCAATAACTATCACAGCTCTTCTTACTGTTGTCAGTGTAGCATGAAGGCCTGTTTATCAGGAAAGCAAGAAAAGGCTCCAGTCCAACCTTGAAACAAGGTCATCTCAGTAGCATCTGCCTGTCCACCTGATTGTCCTCTGAATCAAGTGTGGTCTCACTGCAGGAATACCTGCGTTTTTTCTGTGGGGTTACAGCAGCAGGGTCACTTCAGTTTTCAATTTCAGTCAGATGTGTTAGGCAGGAACTGGTGGCAGGCTTTAAAGGTGCATCTTGAACAGAGAGAGGAGAAAGACCCTGACTATCTCAGATGAAAAGATGGGGTGAGGTTGACACCCTTCCTTTGGCTTTTCCCCAAAGTCATCAGAAATTGCTGTACAGAAATCCTAGTACTTTTTTCCTCAAGATGAAGTCAGGATGTTTAACCTGGCCACCCTGGTCTTTCTTTTTCTGTATTCCATGACTCTGTATGTCAGTCTCTCTTTGCTGTCCAACTTCTTTTCTTTTTTCTACACTGCATATATATTTTTTTTTCTGATCTTGGTTTATTCTGCTTGTTGCTGCCTCCTCTATTTACTCATGGAATTTTCTTAACTCTTACAGTGCACCAAATATGAACATGGCTTGACTGATTTCCAGGTGGCTCGAGTGCAAACCACTGACCCTAGGCTCTCAGGGCATGCGCTTTAGAAGGGATTCTCAAAGTGCTAAGCCTTGAGGTAGAGAGGTTCTGTAGCTGAGATGATTTTTCCACATTTTCCACAGCCCTACATATTTCCACATTTCCTATATATGATATGAGTCATTGGCACATGGACATTAAACCTTTCAAGGTGTGTGAGACTTAAACTCTTGCTGTGCTCCTATTGAAGTTTATTTTGAAATAGGTTGTTTTATTCAGGCATTCTTAGAGTCATAAAAATCTGCAACTATTTCATGCCTTTACCTTGAACTTTTGTTTATTATAACCTGACAGGAAAGGCTTTGTATTTAAAATTCTTTTTTGAAACCAAAGGAAAACTGCTCTTTAAAATACAAATACTACTGAGATTCTTCAAAAAAGAAATGAATAATTTAAATTGAAAGAAAACTGTAATGATTGTTCATTTTCTTTTAACAGAATGGGAAATAAATGACTTTCAGCATTTGGAACATGTTTTGTAGAATGAGTTCAGCATTTAACTGGCCTATAAGATTTTCCATATTCTCAGACAGAGTGCCTTATTACGGAATCATTGTTAAACACTCTATAGTTAAGGATGCTTTGAGTATTGCAGCTGAAGTGGGTTTTCAGTCTCACTGTTAAGAATGAAAAAAATTGTGCATATTTATGAATTTACTGGGATACGTATTTCAGCCAGTGCTCAGATTCCAATGTGAAATTAATTCCCTTGATTTTGATAGAAATAGTCAAGGAAACAAACTTAAGTGTGTGTACAGATATTAACAGGCCTTACATTTTTTTCATTTCTAAAAGATCTGACTGTTAACTGTGGAAAGGCAGACAAAAAATATACTCATTTTATTTAATGGGAACATCTTTATAGTATTTCATCATTGTTGTAGTTATGCTTGGGAGAAGTGGATCACATGGATGTTGAACATCCTGCTTCAACATCCTTGTCAATTCTGGGAGTTCAGACTGTAGTAACATCAGGAGGAAATCATGGCACCTGTCCTGCGACAGTTTAGATGCAGCTCTTAAGCTGGAGTCCATTGTAATGCCGTTGACAATAGCATTTTTCCTGTTTGGTATAAAGCTAACTCTGCAGCAGCTTTATTCATTCCCGCTAATGCTCTTTGTGTGTAATTAGGCATATACTTCCTCTTCTAAACAACGCCTACTCTTTCGAGCTTTTCTGGGGTTTTTTTTTGTTTTTTTGTTTTTTGGGGGTTTTTTTGGTGTAAATTCTGTCATATCTTTCAGGCCTATCCAGGGTCTTTCCTACTTACTGCCGCAGTGACAACAGCCCTAGTGTTACACAGTGGTCATTCTCATCTGTTGGCTTGAAGAAGCAGAGAAAAAAAATTCACCTTGCAATTAGAGTACGTGAATCAGCAGTTAGTAGGTTCCTGTTACCACGTGCAGAATGCTTGTGAGGGCATTCAGAAACACACGCAACTAACTTCAAAGCACTGAGGGTAGATACAGATATTTGAACACGGAATAAGTATAGGAAGTGGTGGTTGAGCTGATTCAATGCTGCACTGGGCAATTTAGAAAAAATCATATTCTCTTTTGGTTAGTTTTCCCATTTTTGCCATTGATCAGAATAGAAGATTAAACCAAAAACTGGTGCTTGTTCCAAGAGGTGGTCTGCCCTGCCTGCCGACTAGACCCTCGCTGAGAGGCGCAGTGCAAGCGAGGCTGATAGTTCCTTTCTTCCCCCAGGGCCCAGACGCTGAGCCAGTAGAGCATGTGAGATGCCTGGATTTGTACACATAACCTGACATGAACGTAATTTCTGAGAATCGCTTTTTTAAAAAACTCCTCCCACCTCTGCTAACAGTGTCCTTATCCTGCATTCAAGATATATTCTACCTTTTCCCATAGACTAACATGCAAATACAGAGCCATCCAAAATGAGACAGAACAGTGAAATTTCATGGTTAGCTTTTCAGCTGAGGTGTGAAATGAAGCTTGTCAGGTGACCATATACTAATTCATTTTTTAACCATGTACTGTTTTAGTAGGATGAGATTGAAATTAACAGCCTGACTTCACCATGTTCCCCAGGTGTGAAATAATTTTACACCCTTCAGGTTGCATTCAGCTGTATGTCATTACTCTAGCAGCTTGTGGAAATGCCAGTGTTTCATGCAGCCACAGGAGGATTCCACAATAACTGCTTAGTAGGGTTTGCCTTGGATTATGAAGAGAAAAGTAATTTGGGATGAATTCTGGTCTTAAGTGGTGAAGAACATTCTCACTAGGATTCAATACATGAAAATGATACAGGTTACAGGTGGCAAGGGCACTTTCCTGCGAGCAGATATGCCACTGCTGCAGGAATCCCCATGGATCCTGATGTCTGAGGTTTCCCTTTCCTCGCATAGATAACTTCAGTAAATCTATACATACTCTTTCGGGAAGACGAGAGTTCACATTGACTCGTGCTCTGAAGCAGTTAGGAGCTTGCTCTGTCTGCACTGTGAGCCTGCTGGATGCAAATCAGCTCTGTCTGGAAGTCAGACAGTTATGCTGACCAATTTGCTGTATCTCTCAGGAAGATTTATTGGCTTGGATTCATCATCACGTTTGGTTTAGGATTCCCGTGTATCCCACGCACTAGACGGATGGGCAGGGCAGGTTCATGTCTGTCACCAAAATACTGTGCACGTAGGCAGCAAGCCGCTTTGTGGATATTTGGTAGAATAAGACTTGCTCTCCTCTTTGTATGGACACCAGAGTTTCACAAGAATGTCGTAGAGGGAGCAGAAAAAGAAACTTGAAGAAGTTAGGAAAACATTAAGAGGTCCTTGGATGTAGGAGAAAAAAAGGCCTTTTGCATGGTTCAGTATGGTGACTAACAGTGAATAGTATTGTTCGATTCCATCTAAGCAGGTGATAGATGTTTAGAAATAAGGGTTCTTTTTTTAGCAGAGAATTCCAATTTCTGTAACTTACCCTATCTTTTTGACTTGTTAGAACTTGTTACACATGATGCTGTCACAATATGTACTGCACGTTTCTTTTAAAGCAGTGGTACGTATTGAAAAGTGGCAGCAGCGATTCTATATACAGAGGTATTGCATGACCAGCTGTCAAAACTGTGTACTTATATCTAAGTACAGAATTATGGAAAGTATATTCAGAGACTATGAAAAATAAAGGGAAGGCATAAAGTTAGAGAAAGGCCTCGAGTCTAACGGTAGACCCTAAGATGAGCAAGGTTCATTTTTATTCTTTGAATTATGGAATTAAATAATGTGATCACTTAACAGGTTTTCCGTAGGGTCTCTGCTTTATTTGAGTACAGGATTGAATAAACTCATTTCAGGAGAGTTATGGAATATTTTGTTTTATCCTTCTTGTTCATTGCTTGTCCATATAAATATACTGCATATCATTCAAACCTTGATCGTCACAAAAAATGGCTCAGCCTCTCTTTATATGTGATTTATTTCTGTACTGTCCAGGTGCTTCATAAACATTAATTACCTTGTTTTCAGTGTATGGCATGACCCCATCTTATTGATGTAAAGAGATATAAAGTAAGACTAAAATGAGAAGTTGACAGTCATTTGGGGTTTTTCAATTTGAAATTTGTAGAACTTGGCTTTCTAAATGCTGTGGTTCTTTACGTATTCAAGATGTTGATTTCATTCACCTTAGTTGATACACTGAATTCTCAGTAATTTTGTATTTCAGTTTGGACACCCATTAAATGAGAACTATCCAGTTAATGAACAACTGTGAAAAGGTTGGTTTAAGTGATTTATGGACATAACATCACATAGGAACTTTATGGCAGGAACACAAAAAGAATCTTAATTCTCCAGAGCTTCATTCTGTTGTCTTAACTACAGCACATCCTCCTTTTTCCTTTTTTATCCTTCTTCATTCATTACATGCACTGCAATTATGGTGACAAAAGAGCCAAGGGATCCTCCAGACAACAGTGTCCTCCATTTCACTAGCTTGATTCATCTCTTTGGGCAGAGACTAGGGCAGTATTGTAATTGTGTAAATGAAGACTCTGTCCTAGACCTACACACAAGAAGGTCAAATTAAGGTTATGCAAGCAGACTTAATTTTCAGGTATTCTTCGCTTCTGAGAGCTGGATTTTGCACTCTGTTTTCAGTAAAATGTTCTAGTTTATTCTGTTTTGTGGAACTGTGTTTGTTCCAACAAGAGTCAGTTATCAGCAGGGCACAGCCGAGACCACTGCTTGTGAGCTTATGCTGTGAATCAGGAAAGCAGCAGAATAACGTGAAGCTTGGGAAAGCTTCAAACTGGGGAACAGGGCACAGACAGAGCTCCTCTGTTCCCCTTCCCAGTCAGAGAATGGAAGGTGGAGAGGCTTACTGCTTCTTCTCGCTGCCATGCATCATTTCTACTTGGAGAAAGCAAGCTGTGCCATACTGTCAAGGCTTCTTGGCTTTGCCTCCTCCCTCTGGGAATAGACCTTCATTGCATGGACTCATTGAACAGTTCCCTTCTTCCCATCCATCAGCCAGCAAGAATTATTTCTGTACAGGAGTCAGAGCAATAGCTGTTGCATTCTGAGCTGGCTTTTGCATTCTTCTGCTTTGACCGTACTGCTGCTAACGTGGCACCAGGCCTAGTGTGTCCGTAAAATGGCTGTAACTTGGCTGCAAAATGTGAGCCCAGTAGATATAAAGGCTCTGCTCTGTGGCGTTTGGATTTTTTAGATACTGAGATATAATAAAGAGTTTGAGCTTGAATTTTCATCTTGTTTTACTGTGGAAATATTTTAAATATGAGGTGAAGAAAAGTAAGAAGAAACAGTTAATTCCATCTTGTGAAGTGGGAGTTAGTGGAAGACTATAAAACATTTTTCACCCCCACATCTATGAATGCATATTATTGAATTGACTTAAATATCACTAACCAAAGGATTTTCAAGGTATAAAGCATACGAAGTATGAACAGGATGTTCTCTGCTGCAGGTCTTTTCCTCTGAAATTTACTCATGCCTGAAATACATCAAGCCCAGAGAAAGCTTACTGCTTTTGTTCAGGCCTTTCACCGACTGCTGGCTCCAGAATCCTTGGCTTTCAGTTTATTGGCAGTTTTTTCTTTGTCTCTGTCCTTCAGAATTTCATCGTTCTGTGGAATCCTGCTACATTCATTCCATGTACTTGGAAAATGTTACAACTTTTAGTCTAAGCCAGATTTTGCAAGGTTACACAGGTATTGCACTGCAGTGATTCAGCACCTTCAGAAATAATTTATAATGCTTTTGTTGCCATAAGCCAGATGGATGGTGCCTGGATTTTTGGGTGATGTCTACAGGGGCCATCTGTATCCCCCAAAAGTATATTTTTAGGGGGGGAAATTCCTCTGAGGTACTGTTTATGAATTACTGAGGCTGGGTAGGACTAAGACTACCTAACAATTCATATACCTCAACAAACTCTCCAACTATTAATGGGCACCGCAGTCTGATATTGAATATGTCCAATGGTCACTAGCTGTTGGGGCAAGAGTTTGAAGAAGTGCGCTGTAATATCAAGTGCTTGCCCTTAAAAGGTTAACATATCCAGGCTTGTGACAAAATATGACAGGGTTAGTCCATCCCTCATATTTACCCACCTACCAGAAGACTATCTGTGATTTCTAAGTTCATTTCACAATTTGCCACTTCCTTGATCAGATGTACGTGTTTTTGCCATTTTGGAAGTATTTCAAACCTCAAATTGAAAAATGAATGGTCCTAACAAATTAAATGTCATTGGTTCTCTGACCCTACAGTCCAAAAGAACCTGCCCTGATTTAAAATTTAAAATTACCACCTCCTCCCTTTTTAAACATAGCCATAAATTTTGGTAGAATTTCTAGTTTGATGTAATATAGTTCAACAAAAACACAGGGTTCTTCAGTCTGGTTCAACTTTTTTAGCATATGTGAACACTTGCTTACAGACTATGTTCCACTGAAAGTATTCAGGATTATTTTTATATTGATTCACTGTTAGATGTCACTGTCTTTAGAGGAGATTGTTTTCTTTGAAGGAAATTATATCACTTAAGATAAAAGTTTTATCTGTTTTTTGAACAAGGTACACAGGACCTCCAGAGGGATGTTCTTGCTGCTCCGCTTCTCAAGCAGCTCTGGAGTTTCTCACTTCAGAGTACAATTCCTCTTTGCCCCCATTTCCGCTAGGACTTGCTGTCCCAAGAATAATCAGACCTCTGTGGAGCTGGCATATGCCAACAGGAAGGGCTATTGCTCATCTAAGTGCCATACAATGCTCTGCAACAATACATTGTGCAAAAACTGAAACGGAAGGAAATAGCAGATTCTACGTCTGCTGATCCAGTTTCCTGGCTTTTCTTTAGGCTTAAGAAGACTGTGCATTTTCAGTTGACCTATGCTACTTGCAGCTTTTTGGGAGCTTCCGATCCTGTTAAAGAGCCTGTCTGTCAAAAGGCTTTCTCTGTGCTGTTTTTTCCTTACCAAGTAGTGGAACTTTGTGATGTAATCAGCTGTATCTTATTCAGTATGACAGCAGTGAAACCATTTAAACCACTGATGCAAATAAAATGTGATCTTAACGTTATTCCTAAACACTAACACTCTCAGCAACTCCAGGGACCACGGTCTGGCTTGATCACATGTAAAACAAATATATCTTCTTCATGTATTTATGTGTATTTGGTTACAATTATTACTATAGTCATGAAATGATTACCTGAGTGGAATTTGATCTCTTACCTGTCTCGAAGTTACAGTAGCTAATGGCTACAACTATTGCCTCTGGTTATCAGCCATGCAGTGTTTTGTTACTTCTCTGAAAAGCACTTTGGTTGCTGTGCTTTAAAAAAAACCCTCATAGAGCTCGTTTATCTGAGGAAGCCAGGAGTTAGAGTTTATTGGACTGGAAATAATAGTCCAACTGTGTAGGAGGGTTGTTCACATCAGTCTCATGGCAAGACCAGGAGTTAAAAGAACATACTCATTTCTGCTACCAAGCAGTAATACACCAAGATTGTAGTGAAACCAGCTGGTTTGTTGGGGTATTTTTTAAAGAGCCAAAATAGTTGCACGTTATATTCATGTTCTAAGATTGCTGGGAAGAGAGTAATCATTTTGTGTAAGCTCATTGTTTGTTTTTTGTTTTTTGGGTTTTTTTTTCCCGCCTTCTGATTTAGAATGTGGTATTCGGATCAGTTTGGAATATAAATATTGCCACAGTAATATTACAAGGCCACTTACTTGATAAGCTCTACAGAACTGTTATTCTTTAATCGTACCGTGACCAGAACAACTGTCCTGCTGCCTAATTGGGGCCATTAGGTACTGCTGGGGAAAAAAAAAAATCCCTCGTCAATTTGTCTCTTCTTCCTGGCTCATCTTAATTTGTATATTATCTTTGAATGGCATATTTTGTCTATAGAGTGTTTTTTCACCCTGAACTTTTAAATTTGAGTAAATAATTATCAAGTGATTTTGAGATATATGTAGAAGGTTCTATTTAGCTTGCAGTTATTATATTGCAATTATTATCTTCTTATTACTATAATTATTATACCTTATAGTGGTAATAAAGTCATTAAGGAATTTATACTGGGTAGGATTTTTCTCCAGGAATTCTGTTTCTCTTTCTTCTTAGATTAGTTGGACTGGTAAAGACCAGCTGAGTTATTCCTTGTTTATACCACTGGGAAGGGGAGGAGAATTTAACTTCCATCCTTTTTTTTTGGTGTAACTTATGAAAAGCTTGCCAGACAATATTACTGTGTTGCCTATGCAGATTTGCACTTAATTAATTCATAAAGATGGTTCCTTCTTGACCTTTTATAGCCTCTCTTTTTTGTCTTCAGGTATGGGTGGATGCTGGTACACAGATATTTTTCTCTTATGCAATCTGCTTGGGGTGCTTGACAGCCCTGGGAAGTTATAACAACTATAATAACAACTGCTACAGGTAATATTTTCTATACTTTTACGTTTAGTTTCAGTGGTGGAACTGTCCACATGCTTAGCTTTATTCAGAAGGGCTTCCCTTTTCCTTTGGTGGAGCCACCTATAATGTTTTTTATAATTGTTTCAGAGGAACTCTTTTCAAAGGTTTGGAGTTTTCTTCCCTTTTTGTCATCTCTGAGTCTTGCTGAGCCACAGATGCTCACTTAGTACACACACGTATACATATTAGCCTGTATAATATACTGAATTTCATACATGTATATTTGCATGTGTGTGCCCATGTTTGACTGTATAACATGTCAGCTTTAAAAAATCCTATAAAATTGTTATTAAAACTCACCTGAGTCTTATGTTTTGAATGTCACTTTTTCCCATAGTTTACTGGCTCCTAGCTAAAGCAGAGTTAGAAAAGGATAGCATATCATTGTTAGTCTTTATAGAAATCAGTAAGGATTTTGCCATTGACTTCAGTAGGTTTTAATCTTTTCTGAATTAATGTTAGAAGGAGATGACTCTTACACAAAAAACCCATTCCATTTTACTGGCATGGGCGGGAAAATAAGCATTGCTTTTTTCTTCTGTTATCAGTAAAAGTTGAAGTAACTATTAGTGTTATATTAAATCTTTTGCATATATTATTAAACGTATAGTATAACTGAAGAAGAATTAGCTGAAATTTAACTTAAACACATAGATGAAATTAGCCACATGGTGACAGCCTGTCTTGCCTAGGAATGGTTTCTTGAATCAAACCCTTAACGTTATTGAATGTTGCACCCAGGCTTGTATAAATAATGAATTATTGTTTTTTCAAGTTCTGAGAATGAGGCTCACCTCATTCATCTAACCATGGCCATTTGAAAGGAAACCTTAAACAGGAGCCTCCAGAAAACCATTATAGAATTAAATGAACTGCTACTTAGAGGCATCTGTCTTTCTCCGCTGATTATGCAAAAGTAGTTTAGACTAGATGCCCCGCTGTTTGGGCAGATATGGTTAGGTAAGGCAAACCTTGCCATGAGTAAATACATATTCTCGATATGTGTGGAACTTATGTAAATTAAGTGGAAGTTTGAGAGAAAGTAGGCAGTATGTGGTAGAGGAATAGAAAATGTGGTGTTGGAAAATGAATGCATAATCAGATTACTCAGTAGATATTATTCGGCCAATTCTAGATATACATTTCCATCTGAAACGAATAACCACAGTTTGCCAGGCACTTTTCAAATACACATCAAACACAGTCAGCTAATGGTATCTATATCATATTTTTGATCTGGATATTTACACTATTTTCTCCATGAAAACATGAGATACCTGTGTGCTATTATACAGTTAATTCCAGCAAACAAATATAGCAAAGAATGGTAATGTACACTTAACTCCACATCACAGTGTTTAACCATGAGGTGTCATTAGCTCAGTTCACTGTCAGCTTAACTTTTTCCCCATCTGTTGATGGAACTGGAGCTATTAAAATAAAAATCTCATAATTGATGAATTTGCCTTCACATGGTAAACAGGGATCTGCTTGTTTTGTGCTCAGTAGCTTTTGCAGCTGAACACACCAAGAATTTTAGATCGAATTCCAACAAATCTGGAAGTAGTGTTCAACAGCCTTTAATACAAGAGGGTAAATGACAGTTTGAGTATATTGACTCCATTATCATCTGCAGACAGAAAATTAAAATTTTGTTTTTCTATAAAGGAAACAAATCATTATACAGTGCAAAAGCAAAAAACCTAAAGGTGTAAGGTTTTAAATTCTAAATTACAGTTTTACCTGGAGAGTTCAGGAGACAGTTTTAGAAAAAGTATTCCTCTTTCACTGTTTTAGCAACAATTTGTTCTTCTGTCAGATAAACACCAAATAGTAGGACCCTACAAAGAGAGCAGAAACCAGGAGATTGGCAACAACAGAAATGCGAGTGTATCCACCAACTGAATGTCTGCAAAACTATCCAGCAGCAGCAAAGAAAGAGTGTTCTGCCTTCTAAGCATGCAAAGTTGCTCAGAGGCAACAGAAGTTACTCTTTGTCTGGTTATGACAGCCAAAATTCCAAACTTTTTGCTGCAGAAATTAGCGTAGAGCCTGTACAGTCTTCAAACAATGCTGATTTACATTATCTTCAGAATAAAAATGCCCCAGCAGAGGGATAATGAATGTCCCAACAGAACAGTGGGTAATGAAAGTTTTTCCTAATCGGCCTAAGTGATGCTTTAAGCAAAGCTACTTCTTTTCCCTCTTTTTAAATTTATTTCTCTCCTGTTGCATCCCATCTAGAAACTACTCTGTCACAGCCTCAAGCACTGCAGTAATCTTCTACTGTAGTTTTGTAACTTGTTACAAAAAGCAGGAGTTTTCAGAAAGCTTATGTAGTTCTCCTTCTTTTCCTCTGACTCTAACGGCATAGTTTGGTCACTGTCTAAAAAAAAAATCAGTAGCTCACTTTCCAAGGTCCTGAACAAGATGCTGAAGCAGGAAAACTTTCTACTGAATCTAAGCTCCACAATTCCTTTAACAAAATTTTTTCACAAATTTTCTGAATATGACAGATTTTATTATGCCTCAAAGTATGATTCTTAAGAAATTTGAGGAAATAAGTTGGACAGAAATTGATATCTTATGCTGCAGAAAGCAGCTGAGTTGAATGAGTGTTAACAGTGGAAGACATACAAAGCAGCTAAGCAGCCTTTGCCGTATAGTGGAAAGCAGAATTAAATTTATATTCTAACCAACACTTAAAAAAATGAAAAACAAGCTATGGATTTGTCTCCTAAAATATCCACAGTGTCTGATATTGTCTAAATGTAACATATACTTCCAGTCTTTTTGCATTGTTTTACTAAAAAAAAATTTTTAAGGGGAAGTTACAGTGGAAAATAATGACATGATGTGTTTTAGTGTGAAAAGGGAGTAGAAAACTGAACTGCACATGAGTTTTTCTTATTAGCAACCTGATCTAATTCATTAACATTGCAAATGAATCACAAACAAGTCACTTCATATCTTTGAATAGGAAATGAACTTTTAATGTCTTTACTAATTTTCATTGTAATACATTAATACAGTGAGAAAATTACTTGAGGCCAGGTTCTCCCTAGATTTACAACAGTTTATATCAAAATTGAGTTTTATGAAGAGATTAAAGTAATGGCAGCAGCATCAATAGGAAACGTTTTCCCCAAATAAATTAAAAGAGCTGTATTGATGTTTCCTCTTAATGTTTTAGCAAGCTAAGCAATCCTAATCCATTCAGACCTTCTCAAGGTTAGAATTAATGTCAGCCATCCTCAGACAGAAGAGGAAAACGCTCTCGTTCTTATTTCCTGTACTCTGCACCTGGAGAACCAGCTCCCTACTGGGTACTTGGCAGTTTTCGTCCAGGAGAAACCATTTGATTCTACAGCCTCACCAGCACGACTCCTTTGTACTGGAGGCTACACCTGAGTGAGACAATTTTTACATCTGAACCTTATATACAAATTAGGAGTTGGCTGTAGCGTTACTACTGTGGTGCAAGATCAAGCTTCAAGTCTACGAGTGAAAGAGGAATGGGAATTGGATGTTGGGGATCCATAGAGGCAAGGAAGCGATTGGAGGGATGCTAAGGACTTGACTCTGTGGTAAGCAGAGAAGCTGCTTAAGGACGGCAGAATGAATTTTCGGCAGTATCCAGGCAGTCAGGCACAGAGAGGATAAGGGGCCTTGAATTATTCAGATGAATGGCAAGACATTCATTTGGAATAATGTGAAGTTTCCATAAAAATTTGAACGTTTGCCTTCATTTGAAATCACTTTGGACTTCAGTCAGGCTCTGATGCCTTCCTACAAAGGATGCTTATAAAAAATTGAAGGAAAACTAGATAAACTTTGTATTCTCTTTCCAATGGTTCCTGGGCACTTGTGTTTTAAAATTCACTGGTTTCACAACCAATAAATCCAGGTCCTCCCTCCTCTTAGTTTCCTTTCCCACAGCAGAAAAAAGACTGAACTACAGGTAACACATTTCTGTCTGTTTAAGGGAGAAACAACAAGGAGTTGAGGGGTTAGTAGCATTCTTGCAGAAATAACTTGTATTAGGCTGGAAATTCCCATTCAGGGTTCTGTTTTTATTAGAACAGGAAAAACTCTAAGTCCCCACAGAACCAAGTGTTAATTCAGTGTTTGACTTTCTATTGGGGGTTGCAGGGGGGAGATGGTGGAGCTGTGGCAGTGTCCTGTTAATCAGGTTAACTAGAAATAGGTACCTCACTAACTGGAGATGATGAAAATTGTCTTAGATTCTCTTTTGCCCATTTCCTTGGATAAATGCCTGTAACTATGTACCCTGTAACTGTTTTGTACCAAAACCACCTCATGGAATGTGGTTCACAATTGTTGTCTTCCCTGTGAGTGCAGAAATGGTTATGGTCCTTCTCCTCTTGAGGAGAGGCTGTTCCAAATGGTAGCATCATATGGGTGCAGAACAGCCAGATACATCCCACTAAAGCGATATCCCTTTTTTCCAAAGGATAAAAAAAATAAATCTTTTCGACATCTCTTGTTGACAGTTTCATCGTATCTTAGTTTTAATTTCTCAGCATTGAGCTGACCTATTTCTTAGGTGAGATATGCTGGGGTGAGAACCTCTCCAGGGTTACTTATTCAGTGATGAAACACACTGAGAAGAATGGTTAGGAAGATGTGCCTTTTCCTTGTTTTGTTTCTTCACAAAGCACAAAGGACTTAGGCTCCTGGTTGTTTTCTTTCAGATTACTATTTTGCTTAAAAACATACTTCCAGTGATAGCTGATGATTTTCTAAGCTGGAAACTGGCTACATAGTAGTACCATTCAAAGTGTATGACTAGATTGGCTGTCCATAGATGCAGGGAGGGAGCAATTCCGTATGAAAAACAAATAAATAACAAGTTAGAATTCTGGCAATTTTCAGAAAGTATTTTAAAGGACCTAGCTACCCCTGCTGATGACCAGACAGTGTTAGAGAACTTGTATGTGAAAGAACTGTCAAGTCACTGAACTTCTCCATATCTATTTCTTGATCTAGTTCATAGTTTTTCATTTCTGTACAAATTTTGGCAATTTACAGATGATAAAACATATATAAAAATAAACCATTCTACAAAATGGTTATGGAAGCATAGAAGCATTCTCAAAATAATGGTCAAAATTAATTGTAGGTAAAGTGTGATTAAAGCCCAAACCTCTCATTTTCCAGTGGCCATAATTCAGCAGATCATTCACTTGGCAGTATTGAAATGTGTATCTGCTTCCTGCCATTTAGAATGTGTGTGCCAAATGCTAAGCTCAATCAAAGTCAGTAACAGCAAGAGCTTTGAACAGATGTAGGAGGTAGTTTGGGGATCATTAGTGAAGGAATTAGATGTTGGATGCTGAAACTGGTTACCCCACTTTTAACTTAGCAAACTGATGACATAAGGTTACAGAATAAAAAATACCAAATTAGAGAAGCAACAGTTACAGAGAGATTGCCTAAGAGGTTTTCCTGAATGTATGCTGAGATTTCAAAAATATGGATTAATTATGTCTCTGATTTTCAGTAACTCACTACAAAGCTGTGAGAAAGATGGGCATCATGTTATCCAAGGCTGCAGATGCAGAACCTGTCAGATTTGTCAGGGTCATTTCTTGCTTGCATGAAAACTTGCTTCAGAGCTGGAGTAGGATGGGAGTAAACCAGGCTAAGGTATAGGCTTGATAGAGCAACTGGCTTGCCTTGTGTTTCAGTGTTTCAGGATCCTAATTTACTTTCAGGCATCTAGGTTAGAGTATTGCTTTCTCACGTACACAGCCATCTCTTGTAGCAAACAGTCTTAAGAGACTGACTGTCATGATAAATCATTCCTACCTCACCATTTGTCAAGGCTGAAGTAATTTTTGAAAGCAGGGTGAACAACGATACTTCACTGAGCTCCTGGCAAAGATAGCACATTTCTCCAAAAGTATTTTCCCTTGGTTTTAAGTGATTTACTGTTGTGACACTTCCAATCTAGGTAGAGATGCTACCTTGCCTCAGCCTTGTATTGCTCATTACCTGATGTGTAAGATACAAATGGCTGAGAGATCAGTGTCCATGTGTGTTCCATCTTTGCCTGCTTCTTAGGCTGCTGACTAGAGTGTGGATAATGATTTTTGTTACCATGGCTTCTAAAAAAAGTTTGTTCCTAAAACAAACTGGGATCATATTCTGTATGGATGTGAATTGCCATTATACTGTAACAGAGTTAGCCAAGATCTGACCATAAGATTTTTTTCCAGAAAACAATTTACGACCATTTTTATACAGTTTATAAATGAGTTAATATCCTCTGGAGTACATTATTACAACTGCTATAGTAAAATTGTTCTTAAAATCATTCTTATATTTATTAGGGCTCTGTTTGACTGCATTTTTAAAAGATTCTATTGAAAAACAGTGAGTAGCAACAGGTTTCCAGTTTGACTAGTCAAAAAACAAGAAAGGAAGCTGTCTTCCTGCAGGTGCTTATGACTGCCTGATTTCTCTCAGGCATAAGATCATTTGGGAGCTTATTCAGAGCTTAATGTCTGTTCCTGCAGTTTGGGATTCTATTAGTTGTGTAGCTCAGTATGTGAAAGAAGCTCTCAGGAGGTCAACTGTGGTGTTTTTTATTTATATTTTCAGAGACTGCATCATGCTCTGCTGCTTGAACAGTGGCACAAGCTTTGTTGCTGGTTTTGCTATCTTTTCAGTTCTTGGATTTATGGCTTATGAACAAGGAGTGCCCATTGCAGAAGTCGCAGAATCAGGTAAGTTCCAAAAGCAATTTTCTGAGTTAACAAAAATGCCTAGAGGTTTTTGTCAGAATACTTAGTCTGTGCCACATCTTATACATAAGTTGACATTCATTCAGACTGTTTTCAAGACATTTTCAGAAAATTCCTCTTAAATACCTGTTACCTGACTCATTAGAGTAACTGCTCTAAGAAGAGTTCTCAACTATTTTCATGGTCATATGTTTATGTGTGAATAACATTACTATTATTGTGCAAAGCAGCAAAACTCAAAAAATTAAGGGTCTACTGTAATACCAGCTTACTTTAACTGAGCATCCAGCAGATTATTTAGCAGAGATATATTGCTTAGTTATGCCCATGGTGGGTTATATCCTCATGGAAAGAGCATTCAATTTCCTTTACATGAGACACACCAGAATCCACACAAATATTTGCTCCTTTTGAAAAAAGACATAGCTATTAAAGTAATGACAAACCAGCTCTTCAGGAGAAATCTTTGAAAATCCACCGAAGTTTTGCTTGAGTTATACTATCTAACTACAGGTTGCTACCAGTCAGACTGCTGATGCCATCTCCTAATGCTGCTGAGTGTTTCTTCCAGGGACATACACTGATACAGTCTGGTTAAGTATAATAGTTCTTTTTTAAAGGCCAGAATGGCACAAAGGCCAAGTGCTACAAGAAATTAAGCATCCAACTTACCATCACTTGGAGTTAGGCACCAAATGAAGGTTAATTGCTCTTTAATACCTTTGTGGATGTAACATATTTAATTATCACCTAAAACTCAACAGAACAGAAAGAACAGGAGGGCTGCCCGGAAAGAAAAGCAGTATAATGCTGAACTGTTGAGAAGGAAAAATGACTCTCATGAAGTTAGTCAAAGTTAACAAGAAAACTGCAAAGCAAGTAGAGCTTCACTGATACTGTCATGGAAAATGCTTCTCTTTCCCTAAAGCCCCCAAGACAGGAAAATTTGAGCTGAGAGAAATGGTATTTTAGTAGATTTGAGAAGTTATCAATGCAGTTGCAAGAATGTCCTATTAAAAAGATTTCTGTAAATATTCAGCCAATGAATTAATAAAAAATGTGTCTGCAGCAGCAGCACTGAAAAATGCAGAGCCCAGGTTTTGAAGAAACCAGTAAGCATTTTTGCTTGCACCATGTATGGCTTCCAAGATGCGGCTCTTGCTACGAAGCTCTTACCATTAGCTGCATTCTTGCACAAAATGTAGATACATTAGTGTTTTGGGGAGGGGGGAGAAGAAAATTTGAGAATATGTTAATGAGGCAGTCATAGAACCCAAACATGATTTTTTTATTCAGGTATATGAATCTTGCTGCACATCCATACAGAGAAACAGGAGAACATAAGGCACAGTGGTACCTTACCAGAAATCTTGACCTTCAAACATTTAGAAAGGATGTGGGCAGAGCTGATGTGCCAAGCAATTCCTTAGTACTGATTTCAGCCTCATCACCAAATACGTAGACTATTATAGAAATGTGCAGTTTGTCAAGGTTTTTTAATCTTTTATTAAGCTCTTCTCATCTCTCATAAAGGAACAATCAAGTAGAAGCTATTTCCTGTTTTCTTCCTTTTCAGGACCAGGACTTGCATTCATTGCTTACCCTAAAGCTGTTACCATGATGCCTCTTTCTCCTTTGTGGGCAGCTCTGTTCTTCATGATGCTCATATTCCTTGGATTAGATAGTCAGGTATGAAACAAACACAATTTAAATCTTTTGTCAGATTCCCTAGCATTTATATATCAATGTCCTTGATGTTAATGGCATTTAACCTGATGAAAGAATGAACCCTAACTGAATTTCTTGCTTAAAACCATTCGTTCAGATTCCTTCTTTTAAATCTTAGTTATGTGATATTGGAGATTCCTTTATCGTTTACTGCAAACACTGATTCAGCCTGAATATAGCTTTCATTATTAACATGGAAATCAGTGTGAACTTAAATATGAGTGGTTAAAATCCACAATTCAGTAAAATGCCAGTTTTTCCCCTTTTCCTTTTTCTAAAGCAATTTGTAAAGAATTTTGAAACTGAATATCAGATCGTGATAATGTAAGTTCCTATGATATCTTCATATTTCAAGTAGGTATACCCATATTTTCCTGGAAGGAAACCTGATCTAATACATTGAAAAAAAGTGTGAAAATCAGCAGTTCCTGAATTCTACTCATGACCGTTTCAATGAAGCAGTTCTTATATTGTCTACCATGCAGCATTAGTGTAGCTGCCTATTTTAGTAAACTTGCTCCAGAGCCCTGAGTCAGAAGCTCAGGTCTTCTGTTTTCTGGTGATCTTTAAAGTTAGTGAGAATACTCCTTTCCTTTCTTTCCCCATTACATCTATGTGGCTTGGACACTTAGTGTCTTTGCTGAACTTCTCTCTTCTGTAAAATGGAGAGAACTCAGTGAACTTCTCCAAGAAACTGCTGAAGTTCATTACATGGTGCTCGACAGTGCAGAGCACTGCGTATGATTCCTTTGAGTGACAGAAGTGCAGGATGCTTAGAGTGAAATTCTGCTGCAGTCCTCCAAAAAGGTTTGTTCATCATTTAAGTCCCATTCAAGACATATTTGAAAGATTTAACTCTTATGTTAGCTATCTGCTACAAGGCAAATTCTGAGATATTATTAATGGATCCAACTGTTTGAATTTGATGGTGGACTGGAAATCTATAGTTTGGGGCTTTTTCATTCTGAAATGATGTTCCTCTCAGTTTGAGCTTCTCCTTACAAAGTATCCTCAGAGACCATTCAGGCTGTCTCTGTGATGGGAACACAGAAGGGTATTTGAAGTGTTTTGTAGCAAATCCAAATCCACAGAGCAGATGAGACATGTTTTATTTGTACTTTCTTATAATTTGTTCTAGTTTGTGTGTGTCGAAAGCCTTGTGACAGCTGTTGTAGATATGTACCCAAAGATTTTCCGAAGGGGCTATAGAAGAGAACTGTTGATTCTCGGCCTTTCTATTGTGTCATACTTCATTGGCCTAATAATGTTAACTGAGGTAAGATGTTCTTTGTTGTATTACTGTAGACAAAAGGAAATGGGTATCTGTTTATTAATCATGACAGATTCAAGACAAACTTCACTGTCAGGTATATCAGTATAAAATACTCAAGTGACTGTTCTCACCTGTTGTGTAACATTTGAAATGCATCCTCAAATTTTCAGCTAAGCTTAAGATATATTTTAATCAAAGCTACATAGCAAAGGAAATTCCATCTTCTTTGCATCAGCCAGCCAGCTATACTGATCATGGTTTCTGTTCACTCACTCTGAGCATATCAGTCTGAAAACAGCTATGTTTTGGATGAATAGATCAATAAAGACGATAAAGTAAAATGAAAACAACAAACTTTTTTTTTTTTTTTTTTTTTTTTTGCTTGCTGGACCATTAGAGTCTGCCCATACCAGGGGAAACCGTGAAGAAAGAGTTGCATTTCTGAGAATCCGTGGTATTAAATGTCTGAGGAATGTAGGTCTGAGGAAACCTTGCTGTACTAACTGTGAAGGGCCACTGCATGTCTCTGCTGTGCAGCAGCCTCAGGCAGGGTTTGCAGTTGAAGCAGCCTCCCAGGGCTTCATCAGCTGATCTGGGGTCACTTATAGCACCTCCTTAAGAGCCAGGGCCTTTAGACTGTGTGCTTTTCTAATTGCTTTGTTACTGGAAATGAGCAAATTTTGCTTAAAAGAAAAGGTATCAGGTAATTGTAAGCCTGTTGTTCTCTCCTCCGTATGCAAGTTTTTGGAACAAATTCAAATAAATCAGCTAATTAGAATACTTTAGCTTTTGGTACCCTTTGAAGGAAAGAATAACTAAAGATGGGGAGGAAAATGGAGGCCAGGATAAAACGAAACATGGATTTTCTCAGTGACAGTTCTTGTCAGACTAATCAGATATCTTTCCCTGATAAGAGATCTGACATTCAGTAGGAAGCAAATGCAGTCGAGTAAAAGTTTTATAAACTTCAATGAAGAATTTGAAAAGGCACCACAAAAAAAATATTAGCTGTATTCAAAAGAGGAGGGTTAGTATAAGTAGTTGGATGTAGAGTATATGATAATGTATGGAGTTAAATGAAGCAGTGGCTGGAATGAGATTCTAAGTGAAGTAATACAGAGAGCACTTGGGATAGCAATTTTATTAATATTTGTAGTTGGCTTGCTATGGAAACAAGGCATATGTGACCAAAGGCTACATGCAATTGTTTCTCTGTCTGTGCATTCTTTCATTTTAGCTTTTGAACCTCTTGGCAGGTTTCAATGAATTTCGCAGAAAAAAAATTCAAAGATAAGAAGTTCTTACATTTTTCATGAAAGTTAGATAGAGAAGTTCTAGAAGTGTCCTGACTGGTGGAAAGAACAAAATACGATTTTAGTCTTTGTTAAACACCAGTGAATTCACAAAAAACTGTGGCCTAAAGACTGTGTCAAGTATAAGGGCTCACAGTCATCTGTAAAACAAAAGTCCAAATCAGGCTTCGTTAATTCTGATGTTCCTGGGTTACAGAAGAAGGCATGTTGGCAGGGAAGGACTGTGTGATTGGAGTGCTGAAGATGGGATAGACAAGGTATAAGGCCATCCATATGGGAACAGTCAACATTCCTATTAGGCTTGGAAAACAATTAAGAAAGAGAAGTATTTGGATGTGAAACTATGTACTACCAATGTGGTGTAGACATAAAATATGTTTCTGAGATATTTCAGGAGAAGTATTTTCAGTTGAAAGATAGGAATAGTCCCGTGACTGGACCAGTAAGATTCCCTATGCAATGTCAGAAATGATTCTGGCTACTTGTATTCAGAAAGACAACAGACTGGAACAAGATGGAGAGCAAGAGCAAAGAGGATGATGCTAGAAGTGCAGAGCTTGTTTTACCAGAGACCAGCAAAATGATGGAAATATTAGCAAAGTCATATGCTTGCTCTTTATAAGCATATCATCAAGGTAACATGGGGTATAAACATGAACTATTTAAGCAAAAAGGCTCCTTCTCCCCCATACCCAACTCGGGCACAGGCTGAAAATTAAGAAGGGATTTCTAGGATTTTTTTTCCAAGAACAATAGTTGTAACTGTTTTTATGTTGGAACTCAGTCAGTCAGTGAGTTAATGAAAGGTACTGTGTGTCACAGGTCCCTGTGAGAACAGGGGAGTTAATGCTGGTTGATTAAGAATTTCTTCCAGGTATGTGTCTTATAAACTGGGACTTGGAACATAGGCGCCTTGCGGACACCAATTTGCCTATAGCAATTCCTACTTTTAGTAAGATAGATTATCTTTGCTACGTAAAATGGGGAAGTTCTGGAATAATTCCTCCGCCAGTGCAAGTGTTAAACATTGCAGTGAGAGATATGTTATCCAGACATTTGGGCTGAAAGGGATATAAGCGTGAAAAGAGAAGAGGAAGCAAGTTCTCCCAAATGACAGGAGTTTTTTGCAGGAATTTTGCAGAAGTACTTTCCTTACCTTGTATCAAAGGTAAGGGTGGTTGGTTGGTCTCTAAGCTGCCATTTTTCTCAGATATTTGCTGCACCTCACAGTGAGCTCTTTGTAGCAAAGATTATTGCTTGTGAGACTTTGGGAAGTAGGCAACTGGCAGAGGCAGCACCGCAAACTAAAAGTAATGTAGCTAATAATCAACAAAGTGTCTGCATTAGGAGCAAATTTAATTCAAAAATTTTTATTTCAACATTTGCATTCTGGCCTGGGAGGGCTGCCATGCCACAATTCGTTTGCTATAACTTTTTGCTTGAATGGCAATCAAATCCAAGGGAAACATTGACACTCAGAAAGCCTTTTTTCTCAGGTTTGCTGGAGAATCATAAGTTGTTAGTGAGCAAAGTGGCTTATTTACATCATCAGCTAGGCAATCTAAAGAGCTGTGATCCCATGATCAGATGACAACATTAGTGGACAACACCCCATTTTGTGGTACTTCTGCAAGGTATCAAAGCTTTATGCATGAGTGAGATTTCCAAGGATAAATAAATATCCCAGATCTGCCTTAATCCTCTCTTGCATTTCTAAATATAAATTCCTGGAATTTTGTCAGGCTTTTTTTTATTCATAAAAGATGTTTTTTCCTTCTAGGAAAACTTTTTCATTCAGACATACGGTCATTTCATAACTTCAGAGAAGTTTTGTCAGATGGCTGCTTGGACGTTGATGCAGTTCTATATACAATTACTTTAGAACATTCACGTGTGGAACAAGATTTAGACAGGATTTTGACTTCGTAGAGTCCATCTTAATTTATTTTCACTCAGTTAATGCAGAGAAAAAAACAAGGGAAATCCTAGGGTTTAGCTTTTTGGTTCAGTTTTCTTTACAGTTTAAGGCTCTCTTCCATTTGCAGAAAACTGTCTCAGATGTAATGGATTGTATGTATTACCCAAATAACATTACATTTCAGTTGGAGAGGTGATCTCAAGTCCTTGTTTCCTTCACACAGCGTCCTACAAAGAGGGAAGTCTTAGGATTCCTATTTATTGAAATGATCTTCTTCTGTGAATCTTCCCATTATTTGAATAATAAATGCATATGTGGTAAGAGATTAAGTATCTTGCATGGAGATTGGTGTAATATTAGTATAATGCTATTAGTAAGGTTTTCCATAATGTTATTAATCAGACTTGATTATAGTTTGTCTTCTCATCTTGCCTAGAGGCAGAGGAGCTAGAAAGCCAGCCAGTTTTCCGAACAGTTCAGACTGTTGTAAGCAAGAGAAAAATTATGTAAAAAGAAGAATAGAATTATGTCTTTGGTAGATGTGGCAATTGAAATAATTGAGTTGTAGCCAAACAGTAAGTAAGTGAGGAAGTAAAATTATGTCTGGGTTTAGCATATTTCCCTTTTATCATACTGGTTTGACCTGCGGCATCACTGGATGCAGAAAATTACTGGATCACTGATAGTATAGTGTGCACTGGAATCCGTTGCATGGATTCCATGTTAACATAGGACCCTGCTTGCTTTTCGTTGCTCTCATTTTTGGAAGTGCATAGGTTGCTATTTTAAAGACATTCAGAGAATAATTTTTGACTTGCTAGGAGAACACTAAAGAAAAAACTTGCTTGGAGTCATGGTGATTACTATTTCATTTTCTATCAAATAATAATGACTCATGTAAGTAATTCAGCCGAACATTTGTGAGTTATAGTCAAACATTATAGGTCAGTGTACTCATTTTACAGGGCCATATGCCATTGGATAGTGATTCTAGTGGTTATTGGTTATGCTTTCCTTCCCAGGATTTAACTAATACTTTTACATATTAATGGAACAGACATTAAAAAAAACCCTGCATATTCACGTGCAGATCAGAAGCACTTGCCTGATGAGGTAACAAATGAAGTTGAAAAAGGTACAGAGGTGGGAGAGCATTTTGCAAACAAGTTAAATGTAGTGCCCCATCATTTCAGGTTCAGCTGGATTCAGCTGGCATAGAGGGTAATCTTAGGTGGTATGGAAAAAAAGATCCTTCACAATAAAAAATCATTGATAAATGAAAATCCTTTGTTCCAGAAGGAACGGACTTTGGTAGGAAGATTGTCAGGGAACCAGTAGATTGACTAATTAAATCCATATTTCTATGAAATATTGCCACCAGTGCCAACACACTATTTTGGTTTTGTTATTGTTTTTTCCTTTTTCTGTTCTTGTCTTTCAGGGTGGGATGTACGTCTTTCAGTTATTTGACTCTTACGCAGCTAGTGGCATGTGCCTTCTTTTTGTTGCCATATTTGAATGTGTCTGCATAGGCTGGGTTTATGGTGAGTTGCTGAAAATTGCTGTGGTTTTGAGTTTTTATGCGAGTTTTCTATTTGTGCGAAAGCAAAGCCCTTGCGCCCTCCTGGAGCGGGGCCCACAGAGCTTTACTCTCTCCCAAACCCTACTAAAAGTCAGGAAGGCTTTTTTTCCGCTCCAATTAACAAGAACAATAGAATTGATTCTTTTCTTGCTCCTTGCCGGGACTGTCGTCCAACTTTCTCCATCAGGGTAGTCCTTAGACAGCTAGCTGCCTTAGCAAGCAGGAGTGGCAAGAAGTTTTCCTTCTCCTATAAGTGTCTGTGTAGGGTTAGTTCCCTTCCACTCCTGATACTCACAAATAAATCCAGGGGATTTGGAATTAATGCCTCATTAATACAAAAGGGACATACTAGTGTTCCCAGCTCTGCTGTTTCAGCAAAGTCAGGAGAAAAGCACTACAATGCTAGGTATGTTCGTGGTATATACACAAGCATCTCTTTCCATCCAAAAGAATGAAAATTTTGCTTTGCAAAATGCACGTGTCCCCAGCTGTCTAGGGATTCACACATGAGTTTGAAGCATATTTACTCTTTAACTGGGCCTGTTCAGACTATTATTGACCAGAAGCCATTTCCGTTTGACAGCTCACCCATTCCTACTCTCTGTTCATTCATATTGGGCAGATACAGATAGAGCTGCAACTTCCAGTATGACATTCTCTGGCCTCAATCTCCCAGTATTAGGAAACACACTGAATATGTTACCCTTTCATCTCCTGGAATAATCTCTTTGGGTTCTGTTGTCCTACACTTGTCTACCTTGGGCTTTGATTAACAGCAGATGGCTGAAACTGTTCCCACGCACAGCCCGCTCCCCCAACCCTTCTGACAGACATCTTCAGTCCCAAGGAATGCATGTCTGATCCATTCCACTCCTAAAGCGATCCTGAACTATTTTACCCTAATGTACAAGGTTTAAAACTCCAGCAAATCAAGAACCAGTTTACGAATGAGTAAGACATCCCTGCTCCAAGAGCAGCAATCTCTGCCACAAGTATGAGCAGGTGACAGAGAGATGTATGTATGAGGGAAAGGGATAACAGCTTCGGTCTTTGCAGCTCTGTCAGAGCCTTCATTCTTCTCTTTTCCATTTTAAATACTAACCTATATAACCTCTTGCACAGACGTTCTATATCTGCTTTTGCTTTGCTTTTTTGTACAGGTAGCAATCGCTTTTATGATAACATTGAAGATATGATTGGGTACAAACCACTGTCATTGATTAAATGGTGCTGGATGGTCTTAACTCCAGGTATTTGTGCAGTAAGTATAGAATATCTGAATAACTGGTCTTAGACATACATAGGGTTTTCTGCACAGATTTGTAGAAGTTTGCAACAACAGTTGAGAAAAAAGCCTGTTGATTTGTAGCATATGTTTTAATTCAAAAACACTGTAGGATCTGTAAAAATCTGTGGAATGTATGTGTTCTGTGAATTACGAGAAATCCTAGTATATACAGTAATGGGAAAAAATAAACTTGGGGACCTAAACAAACATTTGCCAATACAAGGGAGGCTCTCGTCACTGCATTGCCAGTACCCCTCCAGACTTCTGTTGATTTCCTTGACACTCTAGCCTCCTATTTTCTGCTCTCTCTTTGGGTGATTAGATGTTTCTCAGAGGAGACTGGACATTCTTTCTTCCAGCTGACGTAGTAGAAGAGGCCAAAGGCACATCTCGTACACGAGAAGGAGGGATTGGAACTTGCCTTACCAGGAGCTGGCAGTACTGGTAGCAGTACAGAGTGAGCAGTGCTCACTCTGGCAATCTGTTGTGGCTGTGTAACAGAGACAAAATTACAAAAAGAGCACAAGTAAATTGTAGCCCATAAATTTTATCCACAAGTCCTCAAGGATTAGATACTAAAGCCTTCCAGTTGTCCAATGTGTAAATGATAGCAAGGTACAAAAGCAGAGATATTGGGGCACCTGGAGATCCAGGTACCCTTGAACTCTGCCACTGATTCTACTTGAAAGCTTGGGAAAATTTGTGACTCGCTTTCCCCAACTCTGAAATGAAATTAATATCACTTGTTCTAGTACAGTGTTTTCATCACTTTTGAGTAAGTAGTAACCTTTTCTGTATTACATAAATTTAAATAACACAAACTGCTTAATTAGACACCTGTCAAATTTAGAGATATATTTGACGTTTTGCAAGGATGAAAGATTTGGCATGGAGAGCTGCAGATACAGACAGTGGATTAAGGCAACTTTGAAAATTTTGTCTTTCCTTTCTCATAGTGACAGGTTGGAGAGTACCCAGCTTTTGTCACCTAATCACAGCTGGCTTTCCATAGCAAAAATTAATCTTTCCCATCCAGGTACAGTTTGCCATCAAAGTGTAGGTTTTATTGTAATTGAGAGGTAAATAGGATTTAAACTTGAAAGGCGATTCATTTCTGTGGAAGGAACTGAGACATGTTATTTCGGCTGGACATAAAAGAGGATATTGCTGTGTTTTTTCCTCTGACTTCAAAGCTTACCACTACTTTCCATCTTTAGTGAGACTGGCCTTGCCTACGCTAATAATCATTTTCCTGTTACATAGACAGTGTTGTTTCAAATACTGCTAACACATTTCTCTGTTTATTTCAGGGAATCTTCATCTTTTTCCTGGTGAAATATAAGCCTTTGAAATATAACAACATATATATGTACCCTGATTGGGGCTATGGCATAGGGTGGATGATGGCTCTCTCCTCCATGATCTGTATCCCCTTGTGGATCTGCATTAAGCTGTGGAAGGCAGAAGGCACTTTTATAGAGGTGAGATATATTCTCAGAGGAAGGGTACTGAAAAAGGAAGTGGGAAGGGAGTATGAATCCATCTGCATGAGATTAAGCACAGTTTAATCAAAAGACCAATGCTGTTCTTCTAAGGTAGGGTCCACACACCTGTTCCAGTGGTATCTGAATCACAGCTGGGGGTAGGCCTTTCAGTCAGTGGTGGATTTTCCTCCATGAGCTGGATACAGTTTTTGTGACTACAGTTACCTGAGTGAGAAGTGGAGAGAAAAAGGCAGAATGAAGTGTCCATAATACAGTTTTCTCAGTATGTTTAAAAAAGGAAGTTTTCCACAAATCTCAACATTCAGTGTTCCCTTAATGTTCCCTTCAATCTTAATCCATCTCTACAAGGAAACAGCACTTGTTCATAGAACCTTGTTTTGCACTGCCTTGTCGACTGAAGCACTGCAGACATCTCATTCTCTATTCTATGCAAGAACGATAAGAGACTTTTTTTAATTACAGTTGGGAGCTTCCCAGGAAGCCAACTTCCTGCAACATCTCTGCTCCCCAAGCTGTAAGGAGCAGCATTGATACTGATGTTGTTTCTAGAGAAGAGAAAGTTTTCAGTTGAACACACACATATTTTTCTTTTATTCTTTATTGTAGCTTAGCACATCTTGGCAGTCTCTTGTGTATTTCTTTTTCTCAGTGCATATACTTTGACTATATCATGAGAAGCAAAAAGCACCCATATACCAGGGCTTAGCTGGAGCATTGTGCTGAGTTACTTCATGGAAGTGAATTTTACTCTAAATCAGTATGAAAAATATACTTTGACTTTGCCTTCCTCTTCATTCTCTAGCCTTTGGTCTGGTGTGATGCGAAACAAACAGTGCGGCATGCAGTTTTATTGATGGAACTAACAGGGAAATGGGACAAACAGACACAAAGGAGAAGATGATTTTGCAGTCAGTCTGTGTAAGAAATGTGTGTCTGTGAGCAAGAAAAGATAATGATTTCCACTTTCTCCAATTTTCTAGAAATTCAGGAAGTTGATTATACCTAGCTCAGACCTGAAAATGAGAGGGAAACTTGGAAGAGGAGCTTACATTGCGGCAATAAATGACTACGACACCAAACTGAAAGGAGATGGCACCATTTCAGCCATTACAGAAAAGGAGACACATTTCTGAAAGAACTATCTTTTTGGCTTTTTTTTTGTATAAATAAATAAATAAATAAATTCACTTAATTATAGAGGCTGGCTTGTTTTGCACAAAATTTTATTAACCAGTTAATTTTGAAGTGAACATTGTATACTTGTTTAAAAGTGATTTTTTAAATTACTATATAAGTAATGATTATGTAAAAGAAAAAGAAATAGTATTGTATGGTATGTTAGTGATGACTTCTTGTAATATGGTGATTTCAGTAAATGTTTTTTTAGAAGTTAGAGGGACCTGTATAATGTGCTGTAAAACTTTTCTACTTAGATTTTTGGCAGGTGTGATACTGTATAGATATATGCATTCTAATCTGTAAGCATTTCAGACCATTTCAGCTTTTAATGTATGTATATAAAGGGGACCAGAATGTCCTTTCATTTGTATTGGAAGAAACCATGGGGGGAAGAGGGGATCACTTCTGGCTGCTGTTAAACATCACTGTCTAAATGTGGGCTGTAGCCAAAGTCCGCTGAAATCAATGGAAGCCTTTCCTATTTGGGATAGTGGCTTTTGCATCGGGCTGTGTGAGATTCAGCCTTTCAGCTGGGCTAGGGCAGCTGCAAGGCTGAGTTGTACACCTAACAGAGCTCTTTTTTCAGGGCAAGTTTTGTGAAGCTGACAGAAAGTACCACCTCAACTGATATTATTGCCTTCCCTGCACCCTCCATCTGCTTCCAACAGGTCTAAAAATGTGGTGGAATGGACCCACTTCTGAGTCACTGTTTTTCTGGAGATGGGATAGAGAAATTTCTAAGAGCTATGAATTTTACAGTTCTTGTAAGTTAATGGTCTCTAAGTTCACATGCACTGCTTCAAGAGACTTCTGAAGCTTTTTCATTGTTTTTGGTCGCTGGGCGGCAGTCCTTCATTTTGATTTACTTTTTCCATCCCCTAAAGTGAAATGCGTTTGTCTACGGTTGCGCAACAGGAAGAGATGGAGGTTACTTTATGAATGTGGAGATGTTTTGAGGAAAAAAAGAACAGATTTAGAGCTCTACAAATACCTTGACCTGTCTGTCTCTTCCTCTGCCTGTTTGCCAGTCTGGCTACCTGTTTATCTATTCATTCCCTTCAAAAGAAATCAAGGATCTTGTAATGACAGTGTGTAGCACTAATGCAGCTTTTTTAATCTCCAAGGTACTTTCTAGATACTCTCAGATTAGGCACTAATTCTTCTACCCTGAATGGCATACAGACTTGCACTCAAGTCAGAATAGGAGTTTATTTGGTGGAAAACTGGAGTAGTAGGTCGTTAAGCTCTACAAGATTTCTAGGAAGTAAACTATATCTTGTGCAGATGAAGGAATTAAGACAGGGTTGTTGTGACTTCACTGTTTCTACAACGGGAGCAGTATTGGTTTTTGATATCAAACTTGTGTATTCCATTAGTTGTAGAAAATGAATCCCTCTGATGTAAAGCAGATTTAAAACTGATGGAAGGTCAGGACCATGAGGTATCCAAGTGCTAGTTCCAGGATCAGAATCTCTAGGCTATCCCTTGCTGTCTTGTCTTCTGTGAATGCTGCAAGCACTGTGTTATTTATTCTGGACAATTGATTTTTTTTTCTCCTCCATCTTCCATCCTCTTCTCAAACTGTTACAGTATGTTTTTTATTTAATAGCTATGTGAGAAACCTGTGGAGGAATAATGTACTGTATTACACATTGTTTGATGAGGAGAGAGAACAACAGCGTAAGAGCTCAGAAGCAATGTCATAACATCCCCTCACCTATCTGCAAGGAAGAATTCAAAATCAAAAAAGTTCACCAGAAGTCATAAAGTGTATCTTAATACTGCATAGAACTGTTTATGTAGCCAGCATTTCACTGTGATTTTACGGTATCATAATTACCTCCTATGAAAGTATCTGATAGAATCACTTGGTCTCAAGTCAGATTCTTCAATCTAATTGATCTATTTCATTTTACTTTATCTTACTTGTATTTTTGGTGTGGTAGAGTGGAAGTCTAAGAGAGAAAACTGCTCTATCACACCTCTATTTCAAATGTTTTAAGTGCTGCTTGACTTTGAACGTCTCCATCATTATGTACTTAGGAAAGGACATTTTGAAGGGGCCTGGCTTCACAGGCGGCAGAGCCGCCTTTTTGTCAGTGCTGGGCCCCTCCAAGGGAGTCTCCAGCGTAGCATCCAGAACTGGAGGTTACTGCTGAAAATCACAGTCACACTGGAACGCAACGCTTTTGGAAAAGAAATATTCCCAGAATTGGAATTGCAGATGGAGTTATGTAACTATAGAAAATACAATGAAGCAGCTACAATCTACATACTGACATTGACAAAAGGCCTACTCCAAAATTCAGAAATAACATTTTTGGAATTTCCAGCGAGTCAAGCATTTCCAATCCAGTGCCCCTTTTCAGTCTTCAGTCTTTCTCACCACCCAGCAAAGTTGCAGAACTAAGGCCCCAAACCCTACAGACCACGTACGGACTTTGGGATGGAGTCTGTTTCCTCCCCAAGTTGGCCTCTACACATTTTCTAGTGATTGAAGGATGTGCAAATGTAGATCAACTGTTGGTTTACACCTGGCCCTTAGCTTTCATTACAATGAAGTTACCTTCAGGAATATCCTCATGAATGGTTATAGTAAAATGTGCCAACAGGTGCAACCCATACCACCCAACTGGCCACCCATTAGAAACAAAATGAAAATACCAGACAAGTCAAGACCGCCCTTTAAATCCTAACACTCATTGCTGTAGCACAAAAAAAAAAAAAAAAAGAGCTGTGCATTTTAGCTTGTCAATGTACTTTGGACTGTTGTACTCATCCAGGTATCTCCACAGGAACTATGTACTTTGTATGGAACATGCTTCCTATTCTGCTGCTATGAACCATTTCACCAGTAGCTTTATACACATACATAAGTTTGGCATGGTCTAAAGCATTATACCGTATTACTAATGTGCTGTGCTTGTAAATGTGTGCATTTAATATATGCCTTTAACACTTCACTGATTTTTTTTAAATATTTTTGTTTTTGTGGGGAGGGATGTGGGAGAGCAAATTTCCTAATAGTATTTGTGAACTTTTTCGGGGCGGGGGGGAGCAACAGGATGTGAAGGGGAAAAATGTGAAAAACAACTATATCATTGTGATTTTTTTACACGGTAGAAACAACATTGCCCTTTTCTGAAGTATCTGCAGTACTATTAAAAAATAAAACAATAAAAATGAACAACCACTAAGGTTTACGTAACATTTTGCACAAAGAAAGATTCTGTTTAGTTCTGAAGGGCACAAGATTTTGTCTGCTTACTCATTTTTAAAAATTAAAGGAAATGGGCAAAACTTGTTCTGTGTATTTTAGTTTATGTCAGTCTATTTTATATGGCCCTCATCTAACAAATTAAATCTTCACAGCTTCCCTGTTAGGGCAGATGTATGTCCCTCACTTTATAAATGCGGCATTGAGAAACAAGAGGAGATTAAGCAACTTTTTGAGGACATCCAGTAAATCTGTGGCTGAAACAAACTAAAGACTCCTGAGCTTATGACAGAATGGTTGCTGTTACCTAGCATAAATCCATGTTGCCATGGAAAAGGGGAGATGTTCTGCCCCTTCCCCTCTTCTGGCCATGCTCTCCTGTGGCTTGGTTTGTGTTGCCACAAGCATTCATAGAGCCCTGCAGACAGCCAGCTCAGGAACTGATCTGGCTGAAACCCAGCCCAACAAAAACGTGGTTGGTTTCCAGTAAGCCCAGTTTATGACCTGGCCATACAAATGCTAGCGCTGAAGGGAGGCACAACAGGAAGACAGAATTACATCTCCAGCTGCTGCATGGATTATGCTGGATTAAAATAACCTTGTATCTATAGCCTCAGTCATAGGCCAGTGCTCTGTCCCTTCAATCATCTCCTGTACTATCATTTTATGCTTTTATACTCTTCTTTCTCGTGTCACTGGCCTTTGTGCAGGGAAAAAATGCTTGTTTTAGTAAATGCCATACTGATGAAAAGTTCTGATACGCTACCCTGAGGCACTCTATTATATGGTAGCCTGACACACAGGAAATGAAGCTCTTTTCTTAAAGGCTGTTTCTCATCTTGATTAATGAAGCACAGCTGTAATAAGGAAAATGTGCTATGGATTTTGACAGAGCCTTCCAACTCCTCTCTGACTGTACCAACAACTCTACCCTGCAGCAAAGATACCGCAAGAAGGATGTGCACCCTTTTCCCAGGGTTGATGTCCTTGGAACGGCAGCCCCTGGCAGCCCTAGGATCCAGCCAGGTGGCGTGACGAGAAGTTAGGTTCTCAGCCCCATCTCGCAACTAAATATTGAGTAAATCTGAACAAATTGGGAAATCTGGTCTAAGATGTTGATAATTCCCCATTCAGAGGCATACCTGTACTTCATGGTCATCTGCAGTACAACAGCAAGTCTAGTGAAGACTTAGAAAAGGAACAATTTCTGACTGGATCAGTCCTGGTGGATTACAGAAACTTCCACTTGCACACTTGGTTGGAGGACAATGTGAAAATTTACACATAAAAAGACAAATAGAGGAGAAAGCTGGCTGAAATTTGGGTGCTGATTTGAAGCAAGAATTTGAAGAAAGACTTACAGACCGCCTTTCTTATATATTTTAATTTTGAAAGGATCAGATCCTTTTCTTCTTTAACTTCTGCTCTCTAAGTGGTGCAGCCATCCTCAGCCTTGTCCTACACTCCATCAGCTTGTCCTGAGTTCCAGTCACATCCACTTCCTCATGGAATGACCAGGCTCACGTTGATTGCAGCAGGCTCTTCTTGGGCTTTCAAGCTAATTTCCTACACGTGCCCTTCTTGGTTGCCTTGATTATCACCTGTGCTTGTCTAGCCTGCAAAAAGCATAGCCTTCAGCTGTGTGGTTGTTACTGTCAAAAACAGAAGGCCAAATGTCACACATATATTGTCATAAGGGGAAGGGACAAAAAATCTTCAAATGGTCCTAGAAATGTTCTTGCCAATAATGCTTTCTCGTGCTGTTACAGCATACGCTAGATGCCTGAACCAGGCCCCTGTTTCTCACAACATGTTACTCACAGCTGATGGAGAGGGTCCTTCTGCAATATAATGAGACCCTTTGCTTTTTAAAAGGTGCTTGCTGCTCTAGTACTTCAGTTAATCAGGAAGAGAAGTGTAATGTTGGTGACAATATATCAGGATATGCATTTCTTGAATGGTAGCTTGCTTCTAATGTAGTCAGCCAGCAAACTGCACTATCCATTCCCAGTAGTTACTATGGCACTAGGTAAGAGGCACAGCAGCTTTTCTTAAATGTTACTGCAAAATGTTTTGTACGAAACACTGAGAGCTCCAGCTGTTCTCTTTTTATTTAAAGACACCCACTTATTTCTCATACCATACACAGATGAATCATTCCTCACTTCTTCCAAAAAGGCCAAAAACTGCCTGCAATTAAGGCATGCCGTGCTCAAAACAGCAAGCTACAGCTATTCAGGCAGATGGTCCAGGGCCAGTTCTCAGCTGGGTTCCACCACTGCCATGGAGTTTAGCTCTGCTCTAATCAGCACCCACCACTGCCAAACCTGGCATCCACTGAATCAGGCACGGCACAAGCGAGAGCAGAACTGGTCAAGACAACACAAAGCGCATTAAAATGGAACCTGAGTCAAAAACCTATAGTGCTTGCACCTTCAAAAGCCTTGCCCCCTTGGAAAATGAGTTGTGTGGTTTACTTGTACGTGGCAGGGGATGTCAGGGTTGTTTTTGTATTTACATCTTTCCTTCCACCTGTGAACCAGCATGACTGGTCTTGTCAGCAGGAACATGCTCAGCTGGGTGACTGGTGGGTCAGACCGCTGCAGCAGCGCCCTGCTTTGTGCTCTGTTTAGGCAGCTTGGCAAAGCCCAGTGGTTCTCTCTAATCAAACTCTACTTACACTTCCTTGCGCCCACATTAATTTGGAAGAACAAGCATATGAACTTCAACAGAAACATGCCCAGGAATAATTCTTGACTTTTTTGTGTTTTTCATTTTCCTGTATAGTCAGTTTTGTCTTTTTCATTTTCTTGTATAGTCAGTTTTGTTGTCTGCATTTAAAGACTGGCAAATATTGCAAGCCAAATAATGAATCATCAGGTCAGTAAATGGAAATCAAGAGCAGAAATGAGCTGTCAAGGGAAACAAAGGACAGGTAATCTCTTTGTGTTGCATGCAGTGAGGAAAGCATGCTGCATTAAAAATGACATTTAAATCAGCTTTTTATTTTATCTGTTTTACAGGTTTTTTCCAGAAAACTTGTTTGTCAAGTTTCTTCCTTGGGCTTTCTGGAAAACTTACTGGGTTCTTTTGGCCCAGACTCCTCCTCTTCCCCAAGCTTTAGGGCCTGCTGCTCCTGTAGCCACCACTTTTCTCCTCCTGCTTGTGTATATCTGTGCTTCTCCTTCAGTGCAATTCAGAATACAGTCTCAGCTTCTGCAGTAGAAGGAGGGGGAAATGGTGGTGTTAGAGGCTATCAGCTGCTTGAATTAATTAACTCTAAGTAACAGCAGATGAAGGCCATGTTTAGGGATGGGATATGATATACAGAAGGCAGAGGAGGCATCTTGGGAAGAAGATGGAAAGAAGTATCATGAAAATGTTGCTAAGGCTGGCTGTTGGTCTCTACACCTCTTTTGTCCCAGAAGCTGATGCCAAAAATGCACTGACTGTGGCCTTGTCTGCTGCCAGGCTCCTTCCTCCAGGACACAACAGGTAGGAGGTGTGGGGTAGGTCAGAGGGCTTCATCTCAGCTAGTTTTCCAGCATTGTAACTTCTGGAGTTCATAGGTTTTTCTGCATTTTTGAACTGTGTTGGAGCATTTTTGTGTGCCAGTGACCTGACTGACAAACTTGTTGCAGGATTTGTACTAACAGAATATTCAGGTTGTTTCTCCTTTATTTTCCCCCCACCAAACCCAAGTTCCACTGGTTCTTGCATTTTCTGTTCTATGTGCAGTTCAAATTGCAAGCAAGCTCTGTGTAGTATAGGGAGCTCAGCTGTTGCCAGTTAGAAAGCCCTAATTATTCAGTCATTCTGGTAAATTGGCCTAAAATTCTTTACAGTCAAGGTCTGACAAACCCAAGCTTTTATCTTCCTAGCAGAAGTAGTTTAATTTTCTGGTGGTTTTGCAGAGTTTGTGGCTTGAGTATAAAAAGAACCCCAAATACTATAATAGACAGTTCTGTATTGGAAACTATTAATTCTTTTTCAGGAAATAATATGCTAGCAGGATGGAATAAAAATTAGAGTGAAAATACAGTGTTGAGGGTAGTAAACTTGCCAAACTGCACCACACTAGCTTTCATGTGTTAACCAGTCCTGAGGTGTATTCATGAGCTAACAGAACTTGGGCAACACTTAAACTCGGTGAAGCCAGTGTTTTGCACACTGGAACATGGCTTTCTTGCAGCAGCTACCAATTCTTCATGTAAAAGCAGCTGTCTGAAACAAATAAAACAGTTCTTGCTTTGTAACCTCTTAGCATGGAAGTAATGAAGGAAATCTCTGACATAAAATTGGGTTTCCCTCACCTGAAACTTTCATTAGAATGGAAATTGGGAAAGCAGCTTATGCTGCTTGCAGCCTCTTTGCTGCACTATGCAGCGATGTAGATGTAGAGAAGTCCCGCTGGAAAAGTTCCTTTCTTGCTGGCGGTAGGGAGCTGATGTATCAGGAACTGCAGCCTTGGCTACAAGATGCTCCAGAAAGATGGCTTTTAAGAGGGTTTCTGTGGCAGAGTGGGGACACCTTTTGGTTAGAATTGGTCCAATCCTGATGGACCTTACTTGATCATATATAGTAAACATCTCCTTATCCACCATTTGCAGCAATCGAGCAGGGTTCAACTCTTGTCACCAGCTACTCCTAGTCCTTTACACATACTTTGCACGCAGTATACTGTCCCAGAGAAAAATGCAGTGTTTCAGCTAAATAGATTTGCAAGTCCATTCTCCTGTTCCACCTTGTTTTGATGCAGTTCTGAGTCTTTCTGTCAAAAGACATGGTTGCTGTATCATTAGGTGGCAGCACATGCCAGCATAAAATCAGTCACTCTACTGGTGTGCAACTAAATAAACCCAGGGACATGGAGCCAGAGATGTTTCAGCAGATGCTGAACTGCATGCAAAGACTGCATTTATACTCTTAAGAGAAGGCATAAGAAAATTTCTCATTTTTTAATTAAGCATCCCCCAAAACGTTCAGGCTGAAACTGCTATTGCTGTGTTAAAGAGTTGTTTTCAGCGTGACCACAAGGATATGTGTGTTTAAAATAATGGAAAATAATGTGTGGCATAAGGAGAAAAAAACAACCCACATTACATATCCTGTGAAAAAGGAAAGGTGGATGTGCACAATAACAAATTTCTGTCAGTGACTGAGAGAGGCAGTACTACTATGTCCACATCCTTCTCTTAAACCAGTACTGCAATTTTCTCCAGAAAGGCTCTTTCAGCAGGATTTCTCTGGAGCAGTAAAAAACTGTAATTTCCACCCTAAATAAAGAAGGCAAGAAAATACAGGTGTGTCACACTCTGCACCCAACAGACAAATATCAAGCAGAAAATACTCAGTGGAAGGCAGCAATGTTTTTTTCATATGAAGAAATACTACCAATATGCTCACTCTCAAGTGTTTCTGCTCTTATCTGTCTGAGAGATGGCCTAGATCAGAATAAAGCTCACCCCCATCTTGGTTTTCACTGAGTAACTCTCATCATTTATCTTCTGAAGCCACAGTGGTTGTATCATGCTCTAGATCAATGCAGAGGCATTTGTAACTGCTTGTGATGTGACAGGTATTGCAAAAAGCTGCAATTGTTACTGTGGAAGCAATGAGATATTTGGTATTTCTTTATCAGCCTTCACTGAAGGCATCTTTTTCAAAGAATGCTGCCAAGGATTGCGAGCTTGTATTTCTGTTCACACCTAAAATGCAGATGTCAGCTGGAAAGGTTAACCAGTGTTAGCTCCTGCAGAGATTTTTTTTTCCCCAAAAAATGCTGCCAAATAGTCAAAAATACTATGTGTAGAGATGACATAATTATTTGTAGTCCTCAAAATTTCTCATCTTTGTACTGAATATAAAGTAGAAGGAATTCATTGCATCGTACATGTATGTGGCTTTACCCCCAAACATTTTCTGGGTGCAGGGCTGCATGTATCCATGTGGGCCCTCATGCATATTGCTGATCTCTGCAGTTCCCTGGCATTGCAGGACCGCAGCTTTCTGGTTAGTAGTTGAAACAAGACAATTTTATGCTGTACCAGCCAAGGTGGAAGAGAACTATCTTCTTGTCCTGCCTTCAGCACCATTAAATGCAGCTAGAAATGTTTTTAATGTGCTCAGTTGTTGTTTGAATGTTCTTCAAGTTGTCATATTCCTAAATGGAACAAAATAAGTTAAAGTTGCTACAGGCCTCTGGAAGGACTTGTAGAAAATTGTTACGGACCAGTGGATCAGAGATGAACCATGTTTCAACGGAGAAGAAAAAAAGGGGGGGGGGGGAGAAATCTGTTGCTTAGGTCTAGTTCCTTGACCTTTGAAAGTCACATTCAAAAATTTTCTTTTTTTGTCTTCACATTACTTGTGCTATCTGAATCCTGGCAAATCCTCCTGAAGGACATCTTTTAAGAGACAATCTTCCAGGCACACAGGTGAAAAGTCTCCACTGTCAGCCAGTCTTACCCATGACTTGGTTCCTAGGTGCTTCATTGAGTGTCTGGAACTCGGAGAGAATTATTAGTTGAAGCAAACCTCTACAACCTCTTACTTGATTAATATAGGGTAATAATTACTACCTATTAACAGAGTTTTGTATATAAATGTAAAAATACGGGCTGTAGAGGATAAGCAATAGTCAAAGGAAAACAAGGACAGGGTATGTGAATGTATTTAACTGTGTGTGTCTGCGTGCCTGTGTATGTATATAAAGCAAAGAAGCCTTCAGTATCTCCACGTATTCTTTGTAAACAGACATGTAAAGTGGCTGTCCAAAAGAAAAGATACAAGCCATCAGTCCAGCCACCTGGAATTGCACTGGGCACTACGAAATTTACAGCTAGCAGCAATTCACGTTGCGCCTTTACCTGAAAGAACACAGAAGTTAGTGTAAGGTCCCTCATTAAAGCAGTTAGGCAACGAGACCTTTGGTGGCCTACCAGGGTGCTTCAGCTTTAATTTTTAAGTCCTCTGGGAAACAGCTGGTTTAAAAACTGAGCCTGGGCCCAATCCTTGGGATGCTGTGGTTCCTCGGATTAGCTGCATTGTGTAACTTAAGTTTCTGTCAGTATCAGTTGAAACTGCTCTTCAACTCTTCCCATCCCTAAAATCATCCTTGATAAGGTTTCCAAATGTAATCTTGGATTGGAGCATCTTCAAATAATCTGAATTCTTTTGTCACATCTGACGAGGATTTTTCTTTTTCAGACATAAATAAACATGTATTTCTTGCAAATTTTACATGAAAAGGTAATTACAGTGCAGTTCTGAATAAAAAGCCTGACTTGCAATCACAGGGAGGCCTCACTTCCGTTACTGCTAATAGACAACTGTAAAAGATGGAGACTGTTTACAGCTCCAGATTTACCTTGCCTTTCTCTTGACAAGCCTGCACATTGACCCTGACATGCAGACTGACAGCTTTATGGCATCTTGGAGTGTTCCAACTGCACTAAGTATGTGGCACTACTTATTTTAGTACCCCCATTCCCACAGCAGCCACTGACTCACAAGAAAGAGCTAAGAGCAATATTTGGCATTTGTTTCCTGTGCAGTACAATTTGCCTGGTTCATTAACCTTCTTTATGTAGATGTAAATTCCGAGTCTGACATGGTTATTTTTGGGGCCTATGTCAAAACTAGATTTGTCTAAGTCTGAGCAGCATTTGCTTTTGAAAAGTACAAAAATTGCTGCAGCAATTTTGTCTCTTAAAGCACATCTTGTATCGTATGTTAAGCTATGTTTATGTTGTAAATTCAAATCTCTAACATCATTAAACTGACTTGTAGAGGAAAAGCAGGTGACAAAGGAGAGTGTATAAAGCACCAGCTGTATGACACTATCCTGTGTCTGTTTTAGCAGATATTTTCTTTCTGCTTGCACAACACAGCATTACCGCAGATTGACGGAAGCTGAACATAAGCTCTGTTGTCACTTGTAAACAGCTGGGGTTGGTTGTATGCATGCAGGTATATATAGCGAAACAGTGAGAGACACAAGTATATTCTCTTGTACTCATATGAGACAAAAATATATACAAAAAAGGCTCTAGTGTGTCTATATTTTTGTGCCTGTAATACACAAAATACAAGGAGAACACTTCTGCTACAGATTCCCTGCATGACCCTGGTATGAACAGCAGTGTTCTTCCTGCTGCAGTAAGAAAATTTGCACAGAGCCCCCTAACTATCCTGAAACTGCTGGATACTGTACATCTCACTGTTCTTCATTTAGGATATACTCAGGCCTCTCAATTCATATGACAAGGTTTTTTGGGGCCTCAAGCCTGGATGCTGAATGTGTGGCGCTACTCGTGGGTGTGCTGAAAGCCACAGTGTTTTCCACGGAAGTCAATACAGCTGGGGTAGGGGTCTGCCTATCGGACCACGTTCTGGCACCAAAGCTTGGTTTGTGTTGGATTTGTGACTTTTTGATAAGATACCGATCCTTGGCTGGAGTCTGTTTGCTGCTGATCTCCCGACACATAAGTATTATTATGTAGCTGAACCAGCTGCACAGCAGGAAGGGTAAGATGTGGACACTTCTGTGACTAAGTCAGGAATAGTAAGTTAACTGAGCAGCTATCAGCAACGAGCTTAGGCATTGAAACCAATCTGCCTGCAAGTAACACGTTAACAAGCAGATTGGTTTTCTAAATGCATCAATTTTATGGTCAGAAGGAACCAGTGGTCTGACCTCCTGTCTAAGGCTTAGAATATCATTCAGGAACTTCTAAGTGAAACCCACTAATATGTGGGTAAAATGGCAGCTTCCCTGTATTAGGTGTGTAAATCTGCGCATGTCTTTATTTGACCAGCTGTGAAAGTAATGGGCAATATTTTTACAGCTTCTGCTGCCCAAAAACAGGTGCTGCAGAAATTAGTTAATGCTCTTGAAATCTGAGAAAATAGCGAGAAGAAGAGGGGGGAATTTTTAAGCTGACATTAGACCAAAACCTGAGTTGCCACAGTTGATGGGGAGAGGCAGATGCCTCCTGAGAGCAATCTGAAAACTTAGGAAGGTGTGGGTGTCTTTCTACTGGCTATAGAGGTTAAGTGCTTAAAATGCAGTAAGACTAACTCATGCTACACTGTGAATACTGTATTGGTTGTTGAAGAAAGTGACTTTTCTCCATTTCCATGACTTAAATATTTACTGTTAAAAGAGAAAACCTGTATGTCTAGTACTGCTTGCATTTGTTAAGACTTCTTTTCACTGGGACAACGTAGACATTTCAGAGGGAAATTCTGGTAGTAGCACGTCGAGGCACCCTGTTTTCTAAAGACTAGCCTTGAAATATGCTTTTTAGACTGGAGCCAAATCTTGGACTTCATTTGGATTTGGACACCCTATTGCTTGGTTAGTGGATTGTCTTCAAAATCCATGTGCAGAGGCCTTGAAGAGTGTATGCTTATCATGAATATTTACATACATCAAATGTTTAGACAATAGACAAATGTTCAGAAAATACCTGATATGCAGCCACAGCAAGTGGAAGTACCTCCTAGATATACAGCAATTTGCACATACCAGTGCACACAGCTTTAAAATCAAGCTTCTTGCTGTTTAGTCCCCTTTCCCCTTCTCCACTGTCACCCGTATTCACCAGGTGGAAGGAAAGAGTATTGTGCTCTAGGCACTCACTTCTGCAAAGCTTCGGCTGCCTTTGAGACCTCAGCTGAGCACGAGCTAGTTTTATCTGTTCCCAATACCCAGTCTGCATTTTACTCCCATTTTGGCAAAAAGTGTGGGAGAGGGAGAAGGGCTCTAACAAACCAGGATACGCCCCTGGCCCCACAACAACAACTGAGGCTATGTTCAGCAGGTCTGTATTGCCATTCTTGTGATTTAATTTAATTAAAGGAAATGCAGACATAGAGGAGACAATTGTGCAATGGGACAACTGGAATAAGTCCTGTATCTTACCTTCTTTCTCTTCTCTCAGCCCCACTCAAGTCACTGTAAGTGTGAGGTGTTTAAAACCATCCTATACTGATGAATCCTATGCTGGGAGTCTTACCACATATATTACATTTGAGACAGAGTACCTTGGCCTATTTCGCAGTTCCTTTTTAGGGTCTTCTCCCACCAGTTCTGATACAAGCTCTGTCTTTCCACTCCAGTGGTTTCTTCCTTGGAAAAGCTGATGCTCAACACATGCAGCTTCCCCCGCTGCCTGACGCACACTCATCTGGCCCAGGGCTCGCCTCGTATGCACACTTTTCCTCTCCTCCCCCCACAAAAGAAATTGCATTAAGAATGAGCTCCTCAGTGACCTTGCTCTCAGGAGCGCTGCACAGTTCAGCAGACGTATCAGTCCTCTGGTATGGTAGACTGAGTCTCCAGCTGCTGCCAAGGTGCAATTGGATTTGTTTCATCTCATTTTGTATCATGACCTTAAAGTTGGGCCCTTGATCTAAGTTTAGGACTTGTTTTGGTTTCTCTAGCTGTTTGGTACTGGTATTTTCAAAGCAAATGCAGACCAAGCTAGGAGGAAAAATGTGCCCCATAGTTTAGGAAGAAAGTAGTTTTTTTCTGTATCTTCTCAATAGAAAATGTGAGTTACAAATATCAGAAAAACTGGCGACATATGAAGTAAGAACATGGGATCCTTTCTGCCAGTGTCACATACTGAGTCACATGCTCTCATGTCCCTTTATGCTGTTCTGTGGACCCCCAGTTTATACTACTGAGGATCTGGACTCAGATGAATGTTCTCCACGTTGAAGTAATATTTGTTTCCAATAAAACACGTATGCTGGACAGAGCTATCCTGGTGTACTAAAGAGGTTAAACTAATGGTGAAATCAGTTGAGAGATTGGGAATGTTTGTCCTGTATTCCATTTATGTAAATAAAACAAAGAATATATCTTAGAAATATAAGCATGCAGAAGAGCAGGCAGTAGTACAGGCTACAACTGAAAAAGAAACTGACCCAGGAAGGACAAACGGTTTTGCCTTTTTGACTTGTGGTTGTGCAATGGATGGCGCGACTTGTGTAAGCTGTCAGCTTTTGGGGCTCTAGCTATCCGCTGCGCTGTGCCAAGTGATGATGATGACGTATGCTATAGGAATGCAGTGTGGGGCTTCCATTATTTGATGTCTTTACCTTTTCTATGTTACAATTATGGAAAAACTATTTTAGCCCATTCTGGTTAATAAACAGTAACATTAACAAGCTTGTATACTTTTATGGCTACCGTTCATACTCCCACCAACCCATCACTCTTCATTCAGAGCAAATTACACTGCAGAAACTTCCTTCTCCTTTGATTTAGTAATATGTTAATTTGTGTGAGTTAATGGGAAACAGGCTTCCACTCTACCCTCTGACCCTTACAAAGGCAAAAGGAGGAAAAGTACCAAGTGAAATAGTTATTATTTAGGGGGCCTGAAGTAATATTTGCCTGATCGGTGTAAAGGTCTGTTTAGAGCTGTTGTAACTTCCAGCAGAGTGTCCAGCTGTTTTTTCACAAATGCAGCCATTCAGAAATTTTGTGAGATGACTATCCCAAAGTGGACTTTGAAACAAATAAGGTGGGACGCTCAGATCTGGGTACTAGATCCTTATTCTTCAGAAGTTTTATGCGTCCACAAATTCCATCATAAAGTGCAGCATTCTGCTCTTCTCACCACCCACAGGCCATTTATACAGGTACTTAAAAATCAATATAAGTATCTCACTTCAGGCATGCCAGTTTGAAGATTTCAGCTACTGAATTTCCTTCTAATCCCTAACTAAGTTACTTATAGGATCATGAAAAGCAATATTTTTTTAAAGCTGAAAGCACACAAATATTGAGATTTATCTGCCATATACTGCCACAAGCAAGAAAACTTTATGTGCCACTGGATGTCACTCTAACTAAGCTCAGACTAGTATTTCAGGAGTGCAAATCTTCATACTTCCATGACAAAATATAGTGAAAATCCTGTTAAACTCTGGACTCTTAGGAAAAGGAGAGCAAAATAAGTTGCAATATTGGTGTTCCATGAGGAAGCCATTGACCTCTGCAGAGTTACACCTGGTAAAAGACAACTAAGTTTCCTTTCCTTTCAGGAAACCAACGGGATGCCAAATCAGCACTGCAGCCATCATCTTGATTTTTTTCAGGATATTTTTCTAGACTTTTGCTTTGTCAAAATGCATGGGTTATTTTGGGCTAAGAAGCAAAGCAACTGGCACTCTGTCTATTTCTGTCACATGTCCATACATGTGTGCCTGTTTGGCTGAGAATTTCACCAGAGCCTGTAGAAGCTGAGTGTTCAAGTCCCACTGAAAGTCAGTAAGATCTAACCCTCTCCTCAACTTTCTGGTTTTGAAAGATCAACACAAAGTTGTAGATAAGTAATCTGCCAAAAGGTAACTTAGCATGGGGAACAAGAGCGCTGCAGTGATGGGCTTCAAATATAAAATGTTGCCACAAAGGAGGGGCTTATCTGGGAACAGAACAAGAAGCAATGGAGTTAAGTTGCTGCAAGAACTTGAGTCACAAATCAGAAAAGCTATAAATTGAGATTGATTGCTATTAATATAGATAGACACAAGCATCTTCTTTTTACAGGGGACAGAGAAGCACAAAAGTATACCAGCGGACAATCTCCATCACTGAAAGAGTGTAAGAATCAACTTAGATATCTGTTTGGAATGATCTAAGTACGGTTGATCCTTCCTTGGGGCACAGTGACATCTTGATCTCTGCTGACCTCATTTGTTAGATGCGACCAGCCTCCTCATTCTGGCCCACCTGCATAAAACGCTGGCCATGCTCACTTTCACCAAGACGCGACTAGTTCTCCCTGCCTCTCCTCACCCAGCAGAGGCAAGAGAGACATTTTCTACCACCCTCCTACTCGGTATAGGAAAAAGGAGTCCTGAAATGTTTGCAGAGGTTGCAGCCATTCCTTAATATTTAAATTGGCTTATTCACTAATTTCTCCTAAAGTATATCTGGTACTGAATACAGAGATAGTTTAAAAAATCCAGCAGGTACTAATGAAATATGAGCTATAGCAAGGTGGATAATTTGCATGTGTCATACCATAGAACAGAATGTCAAAGCACTGTACAAAACTTTACCTACATAATTGAATGAGCCACAGAACTTTCTCTCCTTTAACTTGAGCCCTACTGTAGATGGTTTTGGCACATGGCAAGCAATGTCCTGGTATAGCTTTATTTGGGTTGTTGTTCCTCATGAACCTTTTTTTTTCTTTTTGGTAGAAATCTCAGAGGGATCATCCTAGAAATTGTAGTCTGGTGAGTTTTTGTTTGTTTAAAGCAGTGATAAAAAATGAAGTCACGGCAAGATTTGGATTAGTAATCCTTAGGTAATGTAAGCTTGTTTGACGTGTACTGCCAAAGAGCAATTGGAAGGGGTTTGTGGGGGGGAGGGAGGGATGCCATTGATGACCTGCAGTTGACTTAGTGGCTATGACTGAAAAGCTCTGAATTCCATTACCCAGCTCATCTCTGAGAAATCAACTAATGTTTCCCTGATGATACATAAATAGCTCAGCCCTTTTAATAAGTGTCAGGAAGGGCACTCCATTTTCCCTTTTAATAAGTGTCAGGAAGGGCACTCCATTTTCCCCATACGACTCTATATTATTCATTTATATGAGCAGAAAAATAGAGTCCTCTTCAGGCATTTCTAGGTTGTTAAAACCTCATTAATACAAAATGCAAGACAAAGATCCCCTCTCTGCCTAGGCAAAACCCCCACCTCATCTTTCTCCCCTGCTGCATGGTAAAGCCTGTCACCGAAGACGAGCCTTGCATGCTATTCTGAAAGTATTCCAGCTGGGATTTAATACCATTTCTCATTACTGAGACCCTGTCAGTTCATGGCCATGAGATGCCCCTGAGAATAGGTATCTGAATCCATGTGGTAGTCTCTGCAAAAACACCATTTACACCCATTTAGGAGGACTGGACTTAGGTTCAGAGGTTTGAGTTTAGGTGTGAACGTGGCAAGAAAGGAATCGCACTGAGAACAGTCAAGATGTGCATGTAGCCGTCTTGTGAACCAGAGCAGTAATGTCCTTTGTGACTTGTAACTTTTATGTGACATTACCTTCAGCCCCAGGTGGGGAGAAATGCAATAACTTAACCTGGAAAGAATGAAAGGCTGTTGGCAAACTCCTCCTCTGACAGAAACAGGCTTCACCTCCCTTCTCTCTGAATACAGAAGCGTACAGCCTTCACTATTTCTACAACTGTTTGCTCAAGAGGGCTGCCAAGCCTTGCTGCATCTGACACCACAGCTTCCCATTTCTGTGGATACGCTGCCTATTAAGGCATGCCTTGATAAGCTTCCTTTCATCACTCCTAAGGAATATGTGATATAGAGACATGGATTTTGCTCTGTTCTCTGCAAAACAGCTTCCTGTCATAGTGTATATAGTCAGAAGGAAAGTTTGTGCAAGCTAGTCCCCTTTTCTCCTTTCTGTGTGATGGCCTGATACCTTGGGGACTTTCAGACACTGGGAATGTCGCACTGTTTGCTTGCCTTCTTATGGTGCCACAGTGCTTCTTTAGGACTGTGGCTGTCTGAGGAGAATTTGCTCTTTGTTCATCTAGAGCAAATAAGCCTGTGGAGTGAGTTGTGAGTGCACTGAAAAGTGCATCGAAAAGCAATATGGAACTGTCCTTTTGTTCAAGTGTCAATGGCACTTTTTTCAGGGTGCCATGGTACTCTTCTGAACGTTAAATTGCTAGAAAAAAAAGTCAGTGGTGATAAATACAAGTTCTGGTGAGGCAGTGGTGACACAGTGCATACCTTTTTGCAGTGGATCCTTGTCTGTCTCAGTATTTTATAATCTTAGAAAACCAAGACACCGCAGAGATGTCCTGTTTTATTCAGTAAATAAAGGTGGCCTCATTTAGTCATAAATCTATTAGAAATACCTTGCCTCACCCTGCTGGCAACAGGCATTAAAAAGATCCTATCCTTCTTTCACTGCATCTCACCATAGTCTGATTAAAACAGTAAAAGAATTTTTGCAACAGAAAAGAATTTGTAGCAGGTGGCTGTGGTCTGTTTCAAGGTACTTTGGATACTTTCTTGATTAGAAGCTTGATTATATTGGCTGATGGTTCAGTGCATTTAACTGCAAGTGTCACAAACCACAGGTGGCTCAAACTAATGGTCACGAATAATGCTGCTACGAAGTTGTCTGCCAGAAGCAGCAATGAAAGCTCTCGCTAGCAGTCCTTCTAGAGAACAGATCAATAGTTTGCATCATTGCATCATACTTGCCATGCAAAAACTTAAGGGGTAAGGGTTGTTCATTGTGGGACACAGCTCTGCATGAAGTCTTAATGACCTAGGAGAAACATGAGACTGCTTGTCTGAGCTTTGGTCTCCTCAGGTCCAGTCCATGCACATGACAGAGGGCCAATCTGCTGCATCTGTTAGAATGGAAAACTGCCCCCTCTCTGGTGCACATCCCTACCTTCATTCTATAGAACAGTAAATCAGGTCTACGCCAAGGTCCATCTGGCTTACTCCTTAAATCAGTATTTGTGAGTTTACAAAATTTCTTTCTTGTCTCTTTCTAGATCATCTTTACTCTAGAAGACCCTATTTAAAGGGCCTGATGCAACTGGGCAGTGGTTGCCACTGAAATTCTTTTAAGGGAAGTACCTCAGTTGTGAGTTTCAGGTGTTTAGGACACAAGCCAAGATTTTATCTAGCTTCTTGTATGGGTTTTGTAACCTTACCTGATTCTTGAGCCTCTGCAAGCTACTTCAACTCCATCTACATTATTTCCAGTATGTGTAAACCTGCCTGAAGTTAGGGGTCCAAATGCATCCAGGTAGGATCCCTTGTCCCTACTGGAGGGAGATACTTTGTCCTTTAAGCGATGGATTCACTTGCTGTGCTAGCGGTGTGCTCATATATGTATGCATTTGGATAACCCTCTAAATCCTGATCAGCGATTCTCCTAAAAGGAAATTTGAGTGATGAGCAGTCAAGAAAGGCTTTCCACAGAAAGTTTCTGGGATAAATTTATTCCTGTGACTTCATGAAAATCTACTTAAGAGATTTCATGAAAATATTCCTTCTTAATCTAGCAGTATTCTTAAAGCAGAATGGTGAGATCATGCTTCTGGGCTAAGTATCATTTTGTATCTGCAGTGAATTGTGAAATGTTTGCAAGTGAGAGCTCTCCTGAACACAGGTTAAACTACAAATGCTGGCCTCAGCCCACTGCAGTTAGTTAGCGATTTCTTGTGAGAATTTAAACTCAGTTTCATGTGGACTGACATGTTGCTTTTGCTTATTGTTACATTTTGTGTTATAATAAGGTCAGGAGTCCAATCACAGCCATAGACCAAGAGCCTTTCGTGGATAACACTATACAAACAGAACAAAACTTTTCCATGGAGAGCTAGGTTTGCACTGGGCTTGGGGACTTTCACTGCTTGGACCAGAGCTCTAGAAAAGGCTGGGGACTATAAACTGCAGCATCTTTAGTTCAAGAGGAGATCATATATTAATTATATATATAAGATATACATGTGTATGTATGGACATATGTTAAAAAAGTAGACAGACATATATGTGGCCATATATGTGCTAGATAGAAATGCAGTCATTTCCTACAACGAATTCATTTTCTTTCCCTTTAATGGTGCCAGGACAGAAACTTCTCTTCTCCTTTTTTTAATAAAATAAAGGCTTAATACCTGTTTCCTCAAGATTTGATACTGCCAATTCCCGTTTGGGGTTAACATCTGCTGTGCATCCAGTCACATCTCAGTGCATGCTGAAGTATCCCAGGGTCAGCGTGCTAGGAAGAGCCTGTGCACTCTTCCATGCAGATCTGGTCCTGAATGCCTGAAACCAGTACAGAGAGCAAGCATTTAGCATAATTTTTATTGCATGTTCCCAGTTATTTGTATTTTTGGATAAAAAGTTCACACAGCTCTTATCAGTGAGAGGTTGGCAAGCATAGATAGTACAGTGTGTGCTCCTCCAGAGTATAAATACTTTTTTTGGTAAAGCATTTCTACATTGTTAACACTTCAAATTAGAGCTGCTCCTCTTGATAAGGGTGCGGATTGTAGCCACCCTTCTTCCTTTTCCAAAATCTTTTGTGAGAACTTGGGGGGGAAAAAAATAGTTCATTTACCACTCATCGTGGTAAAATCTAGATTCTTATCTTATTTTTGCTTCAACTTGCCCAATAGAAATTTCTTTCGTGTGATAGATAAGGTGCCCTGAAGGTGCATCTGAAGCCCAGGATTTAGACCAATCTATAAAGTTCAAGCTGCTGAAGACAATAGTTCCCTGCGACTATTTGTACCACCTGAGAATCAAGCCTTTAAGCTCTCATGTTGGTCTGTTTTGGTATCTCCATATCTTTGCACACTAGGCAGCTGTTGAAAATGAACTGATACCAAAAGATGCTTAGCCAATGCCCTTCCCAAGATGATACGTGGCAGAACGTTTTGCTTACGTGAAAGGATGTTTACTCAATGAGAGCTCATTTGTCTTACAACCTCAAGTAATTAGGAGTTTGAGTTGGTACCAGCCAGCATATTGACCTACAGTGCCACCAGTTCTGTCTCTAACACCTTCTCCTTCATACTGATGTTTAATATACAGCTTCCTGCAGAAACCTTTGGTGTGTTACCCTGAGATAGCATCAGGACTGTTCTACTGTGTAAGCAATGACCTGCCTGGTCTTCACTGGCAATACTTGAGGGGTTTCTTTCCATCTTACAGTAAAACTTCTACTAGCTTCCCATAAAAAGACTGTTACAACCATCCAGTGTGACCTCTGCCTGCCACAAACCAGGTATTTCATACGGTGACTGTTGCAATGAGTCCAATAACTTGTAGTGTGCATTTATTTCAGAAAGATGGCCAGGCCGATTTAAAGGTCCCAAATGATAATGTATTTATTACTTCCCTTGCTAAGCTATTCCAATTAGCTTCGCTGATTAGTCTGTTGCAACTTTACAGTGTAAGGTAATATGATTGTGGCTATATTTCACAATCTAATTATATTATAGGAAAGAACATTCATAGCACTTCAAAGTCATTTTCCAATAATGTGATTTCTTTGCTATTTACAGTATTGATTTTGGTTTTTTTCTTCAAATCATTGAGATGTCAAATTGCAATTGACTTTATATTAAGTGACCTGGCAGGCCTTAGAGAAAGCTAACACTGATCATTTTCCAGCAACAAATACTTTCATTTCATCAATACATCCCAACTCCACTACAGGATCCACCAAGAGCCATTCTGTATGTATAAATGACTCTGTTACTACCACTGCAATATTCAGGCTACGTAATGTGCCAAATGTGTGTCAGTTGCATGGAAAAGAGTAGCAAAAATCCTGATTTAGTACTTGAAAAGAAGCCAATAATTTAATTGCTGCAGAAACCATAATTAGAAATCATTAACTGTTAATAATGTGTTTAGAAGACTCAAAGCATTACTGATGGTGAACTATCATCCATCCAATTCGTTTACATGCTAGACAAACTTTAAGGACTTATGCAGGAAGATTCAAGGTGACATCAGAAAAACTAAGAGAAATTAATTTTCTAATCCTGTATTTCCTCTCACTTCACCTCAGTGTTACCAGTGCGTTTGTAGTTGGAAAGATTCCTTTCCCAAAAAATCCAAGGATCCATTTCCAAAGACTGCAGTAACAAAGCAAGCCATTTTTACACAATGTTTGCTTTTTATCTTGCACTACTTTCTTCATAGTCTATAGCTTTATTGATTCATCTCTACCTGTAACCTATACATCAAATCTTGAAACCACAAAATATAAACAGCAGCAGTAGTCTTCAGGGGGCAGCTGCAAATATGGTCTCATACACACATTACTTAGGTATGCTACTAAATCTAGTGCTTTTTTGGCTGCAAATGAGCAACTAATGATAAGGCAAAAGAACTTTCCTGTCTGTGTAACTGAAGCTTTAGTTGCAATAGTTTTACAGGAATAGAAATGGAGTCAGGAAAAAAATAAAACCATGAAAGTCATTGGGATTGGCTCTGTACTTTTCCAGGTCTTCTCTTCGCCGAAGGACAGCCTACACAGGAGTTCTCCTCTGTGTCATCATGGCCATTCCCCTCACCTGAAGTACTTTTGTAATGCACCCATATCTGAATGCTGTAAATTCTTATCTGCAAAGTAAACTTGCTTGTTAGGCAACCTTTTCTAGCAGTAGGATGTATTACTAAATCTATCGTTAATAGTCAAGAAATATTTGAGCAGATGCTTTGGATTTTTTTTCCTACTCTTTACCTTCACTGCTTATTTCACTACACTTTTTCTCTCTATATAAAGAGAACTGAAATATCTCTGTCCAAGTATATGATGATATAGGAGGTGGAAGGGAGTGAGTATTGAAACCTGGCTGTCCTACTTGGAAAAGAAACGTTGTGAATTATGCTGCCTATCAAGTCAACGATAAAAAGTCTGAATGTGCCAAACTGTTAGTCTCTTAGAAGGTAGCTGTTAGTATGAGGAATCACAGAACTGCTAGAAACTGAGCTGAAACTGAGTTGTTCATTGATGACAAAGCCATTTTTTTTCTTCTTTTTTTTTTTTTTTTAATCTGGTTAACACGTTCAACAAGTTTAAATCTCCTCTCCCTGTATAGAAACATTCTGTCTTTCTGAATTTTAGGACAGCTTCAAAAGTGTCATCTAAAAATGCCAAGAAAAATAAGTATACTTTGCTTTTGGCACAATTATTGTCATGAAAACCAGAAAAGAGGAAAGTAGAAAACAAACCTTATAGCTGACATCATTATTGGAAAAGAACATGTGAATGATTTATTAACATCTATGGTGCCTCTTCCCAAGAGAACAGGTCAAAATCATAGAAAGCAAAGTAAAAACAGGTGACCTTTTTGCAAGAACAAAACTAAACCAGTTAGTCAAAGTCGTGATAATGCTGAAAAGATCTTCAATTGCAACTTGAAAGTCATCGCTAGAAATGATGAGTGGAGGACTGAGAAGGTGCAAATTGAAATATGTAAGACCCAGAATGAAGGAAACCAGCAATCAAACACCAAAAGCTTAAATACAGCAAATAACACAAGTTACTCACAACCTGTTGTATCTGACAAGAATGAGGCAAAGTAAGCCAATCTTTAAACTAAACCCATTGGTCTCTAACATGGAGATAATATTATATAATGTGTGTATGTATATACACACAGGTGTGTGTGTCTATATATGAACAACGTGATGGTTTTTGAGATTATTCTTGGTTTCTCAAACAGAGCAAAACCCTCACGCAGACATGTGGTCTATCAGAAATGTAAAAGCAAGCAGCCTTACTTTTGATCAAGAGAAGGATTCACTTGTACTTAAATGTTTTACCCAAGCTGGGTATCTGACCTAGAAACAGACTTTGACTGATCTTTTGTGGTATTAAATGTCCAATGGATGCTGAGAAAATTATATACTAAACATTCTCTAGCTATAGTTTAAAGAACACTTGAAGTAAAGTTTATTTCTGGAAATGTATAATCTTCTTGCATTAGTCTTCTGCCTTTGTGGAAAGGATTACTTGCACAGAGTAGCTGGGCCTGTGACAGGTTTGCAAGAAGAGTGGCAAGTACGGTATATGCTCCCAAATTGCCTCCCCAGTTGCTAAGTAACAGATATTCAGCTCTCAAGTGACTGGAAGCAGCTTGACTGTCTGGTTGAAGGAAATTGCTGACTTCTGTGCAGCATCCTTGAACATCCATTCTACAGGGCTTACTAGTGAAGAGAGCCATAACCTGCTGCTCTGAAATAAAATGTTTCATATACACATCAATATAACATGTTTAGTATGTGCTGTTTAAGATACTGAATAACATCACATATTATTCAGACTCAAACTAAGCAGCCACACCTGCCAGACATGGCATTTGGGAACAGGGGGAAGCACTTTTTCTGCATGGGATGTTAGTCTTCAGGCACATAAGCTGCTGGAGCATTCTCTATGGGCAAGTGTTAGACGCCAGGTGAAGCTGTCTGGAGTGCTAACTTCTGGAGGCTGAGAAGGTGAGCCCTTGACCTCTGGCCTTGAGACAGGCAAGGGGTGAGAGTTCTTCCTTGATAGGTCAGTCAAGCTGGTCAGATTTCTTTGAAAGAATTTGTATTGGTCATAGCTAAACAATGGACAGTCATTGATGCTCTTCAGTGTACATTCGTGATTAGCTTAGATTAACTCTGTTGTTTGGAACATCTTTGGCCATATGAAAAAAGATAGCCTTCTTTCACCCACCTTCGTCCATAGCACATGACAGTATGGCATCTTCCTGCAGTGTTGGAGCCAGTATCTCTCCACCTTCGCAGCCAAAGCTCTGCCATTGCTGGTCTTATCAAATGTCCATCGAAGGCCACCAGTACCGTTCGTTGACTTCAGTGGGCACCCGATTGGCTCTTCCTGTGGGTCTTCATTCACGGAGGTGAAGACAGTCTGTGAATTTTCCCAGAAACTTTTTTAACAAAGAAAGTTTCTTGTAGTTTTTGTGGTATATGAATGCAAAGCTGTAATTACTGAAGCTACTTAAGTAGGTAGCCACCTTACTAAAAAAAACAGTACAATTTACAAAAAGAAAAGCAGCTCACTATACCAGATGATAGACGCTCCTACTATCACACTGACTTAGCAGTAAAAGAGAATTTTAAAAAAAGAAATGGGGGGGGGAATTTTTGTGAAAAGAAGTAGTAAGACTCATAATCTTTTTATCTTAGACTGGTGTTTGAAATCTCATCCTGCAATACCACTGAGACGACTGAACCAGCCATAGCTGTTAGATGAGAAAGAGGAACGTAAGGGGCTATCAATTCTGTGTTGGTTGTAAAGAAACTGTAGGAGGTTTTTAAAACCCAGCCGTGAGTCCATGTCTAAGTACGTGTGCACCAAATGACCAATCAGCCAGCTACAGTGGCTCTTATTTAGAAGAAAGCAGAGATCTGAGCTTTGCAGACCTGCTGCCCTATTGCAAACCCATTAGAACAAATGCTCAGATTCTAAATATCACGTACAGTGGGAATTAACTGAAGAGAGCAGTACACTCGCATTTCTTTCAGAGTAGATTCAGCAATTGCTCACAGTTCAGTGAAATATTTCAGCCAGCACCTCACCAGATTGATGACTTATATGTGGTATAAAGGGCTTTGCTGTGCTAAACTAGAAGATTAATAAGAGCAAACACATCTATTGTCATAGTAAGCAAGCAGGTGTGAAGTACACATCCTTCTTGCCTCACCTGTAAGCCACCCGAGTGCGTACACTTAGACTCTCAAGACCTGAAATGAAGTGCATTGAAATCAGAGTAAGGGGAATGTTTTCCCTGGGCTTTATATCCAGCCTGTAGTTACTTGGGTATACAATACAGTCTGAATCAAACTGCCCCAAGGAAAGCCTGCTGCTAGCTACACAAAAGAGAGGAGATGCAAATATATTTTCAAAATGAATCCATACGAGAGAGCATTGTGAGGATGTACATGGCTCACTTGAGCAAAGCAACTGCTCTGATTTCCATGCTCCAAAAGAAACTTAAAGCATTCCTCAGCATTCAACCTGAACATGAAAATCATTTCCAATGAAGCTGTCATTCATTGTAACTTGCAACAGTTATAAAGGATCTATATTTACCTTCAACAAGAGGGATGCTCCCCACCACTATCCCTTTGCCCTTCAAAAAACAGTACCAACTAATGTTTAGTCGCATCTTTTATTTGATGGCTGAACAGGAGTAGCTGCCTCTGTAGCGCTACACAAAATCCTGATATGCTCACTCGGACATCAGGCATGGAAGTGTACAAAACCTGCAAGCTATAATTTGATGAATCTCTTGCTCTAAGCATGCTGCAACCCGTTCTGTAGCATACAATTGCCTTTACTTTTTTTCTCCAGACAATACTAAGAAATTGCTTCCAGATCTTGGATATGAAAAAGAAGGAAGGGACTCCAAATGCACTGAATAAACTAGTCTTTTGTTAGAATACTGGTGAACAAATTATTTGATAGAAACAAAAAGTTCTGGTCTAACATCGCACATTGTGTGAGATGAAACATTTTGTGACCATTTTCATACTGAGAAATAAGGACCGACATTATTTCAGAGACAAACTGTTTCCAGCTGAGCAAAACACTTGAGTATGTGCTTAGTTTTGAGCACATGAATAGGACCATAGCCTTCAATAACTGCTCTTTATTATTATGCAAAATCCTGAGCTCCCTTCTCAGAGATTTTGCTTCTTATTTCTTCTAATCAGGCAAAACTTCCAATAATTCCTTAACACACTTGAGTAGTTATGCAAGCTATTTATAGATGCTTTCAACAAAAATAATTTGGACAAATCTATCGTGCAGAGATTTCCAAGCAGTGGCAGGCTGCAAACTTCCTTCTGCATCCCTTGTGTGAATCCGCACTAAAAACTGCAGGGGCAAGTCAGGCAATTTATAATCTTTTAAGTATTTTGTGTGCAGCCGATGGTAGCATGCTGATGAATACAGCCAGGGTTTTTTTGTTCTCTACTCAACTGAATTGCAAATTGTATTTGCAAAATACAGCCTGGTTTGCAATGAAGAGGAAAGGTTCACCCACATATCGTATCTTCAGAAGATGATGGATGTAGTTAGCTAGAACAACCTCCTATATAAATAGACTTCTGGTTCTTTTATTTTGTCACAGAAACAATGAGATGTGGGAAGAGGAGAAAGAGCATGAGAAATACTGCATCAGCTGCTCCCAGCAGAGCCCAGAGCCAAGCCTGCAAAGTTGTAGCTTCCAAAGTTCCCCAGCCAGGGGTTTATCTAAAAACATTAGACAACTTATTTTCATCTTTGATTCCTAAGGAAATGTATCTCACAAGGTTACTAAACTTGTGTTCCCTTCATGCCCTCAGTAATCTCTGTACTTAGAGAAGTTCAAGCAGATTTGATTCCTATAAGGTTCCTGAAAATAAGTAGCCAGGTGGAGAAAAACAACCCTATTACTGATTCTGTATTTATGGCATTTAATCTATTTTCTCACAGAGAGAAAAGCTGCATTACCACCTTACATGACATAAGAAAACCCACATGCAAGAAAGGAATTAAAAAATTTCCAGTCATGGGAAACTCCTGAATCTTTTTATGGCATCAGGCAATCCAACCATGAAATATAAACTCTTTGGAAATAACATCACTAGAATTGTCATTATCTTTGCGATAGAGCCAATTTACCAGCTGTTTCAATCCATGTAATCTACATAATACTATTAGCAGTAGGAGAATGGGGATATCTGTCCCAATGAATAACCTTTCGTTCTTGTTCTTTACATAAATTAAAAAAAAAATTGGTCCTCAATGTCTGTAATTTGGTTCTAATACAGAAGAGGGGTGTGTGAGTGTGTGTGTATGTGTATATATGCATATATGTATATGAAGGTGGACAGGGCAACAACTGGTCTAGTTCTGTTCAAAATTAATTTACTCTTTTTTCAAATTCCCTCATCGTTAGTTCAGTCATATCAAGTAATGAAATGTGATTGTGGTTTTGGATTTGCAAGCATTTTGTTTATTCTCTGGTGGACTCCTTGGGCAGTATGTGACTGAGGCGTTAGTTTACTTGGTAGATTTATGGCCTCACAGATTCAATGTGAACAGCATGCTCAGAGACATTTATACAACCAAGTCAGTCAAAGTCCACACATGAGGAAGTGATAAGAGGTGAAGAATTTCTAATGTTAATATAAAGCACACATCAAACTTGAATTAAAAGCCATTTGAATGTTTGAGTTCCTTTCATACTTTGCTCTCAGTCAACACTAAAGGAAGGTTAACTGCAAAAAACTAGTAACAGTTTAGAAAAGGATAATGAAAGACAAAAAATTTTTGCAAGACATATCATTATGAAAAACTATAATGTTCTCATTAGGCTGATTTCACTAAAAGGTAGAGAAGGACCTAAGCTGCTAACCTTAAAGTCAAATTGAATCCCTCCATAATAAAGGTATCTCTGGACCCTGGCTCTCTTTCCAGCTCTCTGAGTTATGGTATCTGCACAGGTGGGCATCCATAAATGAATTGAAAATTTCTGACATATGATTCAGCTACTGGCTGTGCATTCAAACTAACCGTATCTATAACTGCAGGGCTGTCCATACTGGAGCAGAATAGTAATTTATCTAATTGGGTATCTTCTTTCTGCTCATGGGCAAAACAAGGTATAAGAAATCTCACTATAGACACCTACTGATGAAGATAGTTGAAAGCATTAATTATGAAATGAAAAGGATAATAACCAGTTTCCTCCCATCATTAGCCTTTGTTTATATGAATAGGGAGTAATTATGAAGAAGGGCGGGCGCAAGAACATGGGAGGGCTCTGTATTTACACTGTGAGTTCAGTGTGGCTACAGCTATTGCACTACAGACCAGTGTAACTAGTCATTGTCTGTACCTACAACGTCATAAAGTGGAATTCCTCCATTGTTAGAATCCCAAAGGAAACCCTTCCTCCTAATTCTCCACACTCACACAACGGCCACATTTAGCAGTCTGCTTTCAAGTAGAAAACAAAGTTTCAAGAATAAGGTCTTGCCCTAGTCCCTAGTTCTGACTGTCAATACTACATGCTTGCTAGTTTATTCCTGGGGTCCTCTCTGTTATGAACTAATAGTGTCACCTAAAAGGAGACACGGGCACAGGCCATAGGAGAGTTCTGCCCCGAAGCCACTCCAGACAGAGTTTGGACACAGCTCACCCTCTTTGCTGTGCTTTACCTCAAATGATTCAATACCCAAAAGTCTTCAGACTGCTGCATGGCACCCCAGTTGCACAATATACCCACAGCATGAGGCTACCAAACAGCATTTCACCAAGCCGCAGCCACTGTGACCCGAAAAAGAAAATCAAAAAAAGAATAGTAGTTGTTTCCGTGACTTTCCTGAGGTACATTCCAAGAGAATGTGACTTGATTAACCATGAGAAGAGAGGCTTGGTATGCGAGAAGGATGTTTTTATTTTCTCAAGGAAGAATGAGATGTAAACTGTTATTTACACAGCAGTAGAGCAAGTGAATGGGAGTGATGGGAATAGGGGCCAAATCTTCTCAGATCTTCTCTCTCCAATCCCATGACCAGTGCAGTGGATTTCTAGTAGTCGTACATCTAAAGAGCACAATAACTTGTGGTGGTGGATGCAGGCATAATCTTAGTGCGTACCTGGCCGAGTCTGTCATATCACTAGAACATGGGCTTTGCCGTGGTGGACAGGATCCCAGGCAGAGCTATGTGCATGTTCACTGCCTAATGCGTAAGTGAGGCTGATGTGTGCTGGCTGTGCCAGACTTCTGCCCAAAGCCGGCATGGGTGGCTGCGTTCTGGTGCAGCTGCGCTTCCTGCGTGTGTCTGACCCTGTGGCATGTGGGCAGTAAGCCCAGCACGTTGCACCTACTACTCCATCAGTGAGCGTGCTGGTGGGCTCGCTGCTGGTGCGTTGCACGCTTGCCTTGCGTGTGTGCAGTAGCTCCCTGTCCAGGGAGCCGGGCAGCCTGCTCAGAGCAACCGCGCTGCCGACACTTCTACAGAAAGGAAAAGAATTCTTTCTACAGAAAGAAAAGAATAATTGTTAGGGACAGAGCACCGTGTGCTTTTACACCTAACCCATTACTCAGAAAATCCCCACTTGTATGCTCACTTTGTGCAGGAGTGGACACTTTGTGAAGTGGGGAGTTAGTCTTGTTTAGCTTTGGATATAGAGGACAGACAGGTGAGAGATCAGAACTGCATTTTTTTTCATGCAGCTCCCACCCAGATGAACTGTTGTCTACACCAGCACTAGTAGTTTCTCACTCCCACTAAATTGGACATCCTACTGTAATAAACACAGTCTCTGAAATCAGGCTGTTTAGCTAGCAAATACTTGCTCCCGTTGCAAGGCTGAGCTTTGTGCTCTGCGGCGTTGCCTCCGACCTGAGCTTGCACGCTGTGCCCCAAGGGCAGGGGAGACTGAGCACTGGTTGTAGCAGACTCTGACCTGACAACAGCTGACCCTGCAGCGACAGCAGCAAGCTCGTGCTAATCACCAGCAGCAAGTGACAGCCCGTGGCACTGATCCTGCAGTCCTCACCACTTCACCAGGAAGGCAGAGTCAGTCCCTGTGTTTTACATTACTGTGCATCTTGAAAGCATTGAGAGGTGACGGACTCTGAGAGCAGCCTTTCTCTCATTTCCCCAGGCAGCCTCTTTCTTTTGTGTGCTTTCTACAAATTAGATCCATTTAAATAACAAATGCATTTGGTGCATTAAAAAAAAAAATCCTCTAAAAGCTATAAAACAATTCATATCACATGCATGCATGTGTAGAAGCACACACACACACACATGCACACTCACACAGACACACACTAGAGCCCATTTTACTTTCCAAATAATTCTTTTTAACAAAAAATCAAGCATACATTTTAGTCTCCACTGTAATTATAATCAGAGTCTTCTTCTGGGAAGATAAAAAGAGAAAAGTGGGAATCAGGAAAAGGGAAATGTTAGAAGCCTTTTCATTAGTCTTTTATATATTTAAAGAATTTACATTTTTAACCAGTGGCAAATTTATTTCGTACTACATAAGCTCTAAGGATCCTTTGGGATAAACAGCACGAAAGCTGTCATTTTGGAACAATCATCTATTTTCTGTTTATTGAAAGTTTGCTTTTTTTGCCACGGTGTTTTGCGCGTGGCTGGAAATATTTGTTCAAAGTCATAATTGTCAAACAGCTTGTTCTGTTAGGAATTGATTTGTTAAAAAGAGCTTCCTCTGTTATAAAAACAGAAGGAACAGCGCCAGTCAATTCATTTGGGCTGCAGGTTGCAACTTGGGAGATGCCTGCCTTCGCTAAAGCTAGGTATACGCTTCCGTAACTGTGTGTGTACGAGCCACATTTGAATACAGAAAGTAAAACCCGCCATGATTTTCAGGATCTGAGGGGAGCAGGCCTCCTGAGGAAGGTCTGTAGAGAGCTTTGGAGATCCCAGAGATGTCTCAAAGTGTCTAAGGTTTATGGCCATGGATGACAGTCATTTTCTGTGGGAAGTCTTGGTTCTCATGTGGGATTAGTGGAGAATCTCACTGCACTTCCCATCAAACAGTACTTACAGCACTGCTATCATAAAGCAAATCTTGGCTAGATCTTTTGGGGTCGGAATACACTTTAAATTATACAGTCTGACAGCAGTTTATAGAAGGACATCCTGGCAACCATTTCTCCCTAGCCATAGTCTTGGGTCAGGAGCATGGTAGCCACCCAGGTAGCCTCTGACCGAGTCGCACAAAGTAACGTGAAATGAACTTTACATTTGGCCCACAGTGCTGAAGCTCAAGCAAGAATCCTGAATCCTGTCACTGCTGCTCTTCTCGGACACCATGCCAAGCTCTCAGGCCCTGTCCGTGCACATATTCAAGTACCTGCTGGCAGTTACAAGGGCTTAAAAACCCCAGTTGATGAAAGAGATGCACACTGACAGATCCTAAACCCTCACCCCCCCCCCAAAAAAAAAAAACCCAAGCCTCTTGGCTTTTGAAACAAGGCTGCCTCTCACATGAACAGTCACTAAAGGATGCAGCAGTACGGATGGCCTAAAACTTTGCTCAAGCACAAAATAAGACACAGTACTAGGACCTATTGCACATCTTACTGATTACTTGCACTCTCTTCCTGCCTGCGTCCCTTTGATTTTGTTGGGCTGTATTTCCTTATTGTGTTGGCCTTGGGAGCTGAGAGTACCAAGATTTTTGTCAATGTTTTGCACTGAAGTATTCATAGCAGAAAAATGTTTATTGGCTCAACAGCTATGACTTTTCTATTCGGTCCACCAGAAAGAAAGAGGAATAAAGTCAACTCCTCATCTCAGTGATGGCTTTTCAATAGGGTACCAGTATCTTTGAGATGGCATTGCATGAGGGCTGGGGCAGCATGGGACATGAGTACACAACTTCTTAGCCCAAAAATAATATTCTACTTTCTTATAAGAGACAAATTATTTCTGTCCTTGCCTTCAGTCTAGATTTAAGGTAAATCCATTTGTATGTGAATATGCAGTTCATAGGCCTTATGCCCACTGTAACACTGTTGTCACTGTGTAGTAGTATTGATAAAACCATTATAATTGAAATCAGTTGTCCTTAGAGCAAACGCCTGAGTCTGAAATGCTTACTAATGTGTCGCTCTTCCTCTTTCAAATAATTGCATTGTTTACTGTCTGATTAGTTCAATTTTGTTTGTTTGTTTGTTTTTTGCATACTGTGAATCAGGATAATTCTTTAACAGCTTTCCCTTTAACTAGTAAATGCAGAACACAGCTATTATGCACGGTGGTTGATATACAGCCTTTCTAGAAGTCACCAGCAGAGATTGCCTGTAATTGTTCTTGTTCTGCAAATTCAGAAGTCACACTTGGCAACGGTCTTATTGGAAATAGGGACTTTTGTGGGGATTTATGAGGAGCCAAGAGCGTTGGGGCCAAGAGCCCCAACACTGTTTGTTTGAAACTCATGGTTATTTTCATGATCCCATTGCTAAGTGTTGCTCTCAAATCCCCTGAGAAAGCTGACAAAATAGTTAGACATTTTGGAAAGAAGAAATTCTTATACCAGTAAAAGCACTAATTAAATTCTGAGGTAAGAAAACAGGATTAAGACTGTGTCATTCGCTGTTACAAAGCATCCTTGGGACCCAAAATATCACCACAAAAATCAGTAGCAGGATGATCCCAGCAGGCTTAGTGCTGTTGCTAGGCAACCCTTCACATCAGCTTTAAGGCACTTGCACCGTGATATGATTGGGATAGAAATCAGTTACTGCTTTCTTCAGAAAAAATAATACTGAGAACATTCATTGGAGTTTTGTGATAGAGGGATAGGGGACTGATGCCATATATGCTGCAGCTTAATACAAGGCTTGAAAAGGAATACAACTAATTCTTTGTGAGTGCACAGCTAGTATCATTTGACAGAAGAGCTAATCAGTGTGTAGCCCTTGACTTGTCCTCATCCAAATGAGACTGAAACCAAGGCCACTTGGTTTCCTGCTCTCAAAAATAAATGTTTCAAAAATTATTTCCATGGAGGAAAATAATTAATCACAGTGCCCTTCTTGTCAACAGACCGGTGTACAAATAGAAACAGTAGAAGCTGTATACTTGTAGCTAAATGCATGCTTCTTGGAGGAGCGTATTCCAAACAGCCACTGCTAGGTGATGGTGGAACCGCCCGGTCTAGCTCTGGGCTGCAGCGACTCGTGCTAGTCGCATGACGCATACACCGCGGACAGTGTCACGGCTGCAGCCCACTGCCATACACGCGAGAGGAACCTAGTGCTGTCAGATCTAAGGGAACTAAGGAGCGATGAAGTTGAAGCTAAGTTAATTAATAGCCCCCTGTCTTCATCTTTTTAATTTCTCACATTTTATTTTGTCACATCTCATTTATGGTGCACTCTTAACTGAGTTTTGGAGCTGGGGCTGTATTTCATTGCACCCGTTAATCCTGTACAAATGTCATTCTCAGGTGGTTAAAAAATCTGTGCAAACTGTTGTCTTAAAACAGTAATAAAACAGGTTTTCTGCTGCAATATATAGAAAAGGTCATATGTCAACTTTTGGATATGCATGATTAAATTCTGGATCCATGGGCAAGCCGTAAGATCCAAGTCTGACAGACAGCTGATGGATCTGATCTAGCTCTGAGTCAATGCCCTGGACCTGACTCTTCTCTCACACAGTTTAATATCTGTGATTCCCAGAACTACTTTTGCTTTGCCACCATACAAAGAAAAATCCATTTGCTGGTGGATTACCGTTAGCTGATTTATGCTGCTCTTCCCCACACATCACATTCCAAAATAGCACAGAGCTGTAAGGCTTCATAAGGACAGCCATGAAATCTTTCTATACAAGATAGGAACATTGCTAGGTAGCAAGATTTAATGTCCTTTTCTTGACCTTCATCATTTTTCTTCCTGGCTTGAACTGCACCAGATAAAACGCTCTAGTAGCGCACAGGCCCAGCTACGCTCTTGGCATTTGCATACATGGCTCTGCTACTGACAGGGCAGTGACACTGCTTTTGACAGCTTTGCCCTGTAGGACTTTTTCTGTGGACAATGTTTGTACGCTCTAGTCTGTGAGCCACGAGAAGTATTTGCAACAGGAAATTCTCCTTGACTCTCTCATGTAGCAGAAAAATTAGCAAAAGACTCGGTTCAGTACTTTGGCATCAAGACTGGGTATCCCATGCCATGCTGCAAGAAGAAGTCAGGCAGGCAGCAAACTGACCAGTTCAGACCTGCATGCCGAACATGTATTTCACACATGCAGCACAGCACAGTGTCACGAGAGACGAGTGGTGTTGGCTGAAGTGATCCTGCAGGGACAGCGTGACATGCTGTAAAATGCCACGGCAAATAATAGAGACAGTCTTGCCAATGGAAAAGGTTCAGTGGCACCTTCCTCTTCAACTGTGACACCCTCCTCTGGATATCAGCATTTTCAGTGAGGTGGGATATGGGGAGGTCAGTGTGTGAAATGAAAAGGAAGACCACACATACATTTCTTTTTTTCCTAGTGCTTGAAGCTCTCCTGGAGCAGCAGAAGGATAACTGATATCGTCTCACCTACTGACTCAGTGAAGGTTTTACCATTTTATGAACTAAGTGAAAATTGAATAAATAGAATTTGTCTCAATGTGAGTCTAGGGGCAGATGAGTTTCATGGGCCAGAGTTTATTTTTAAACTACATTCATATACCACATAAAGAGTTTTAACCTGCAATATTCTTCTCACTCCTATACAGTATTTCTAATTTCTTCCCTACCCAAATTGAAATCTCTTTGTTCTTCACCTCCGCCCATGTCCCACATTACAATGCAGGCAGAATCTACTGCACACTTTCATTTTGCCTATAAAACTACAAAGTAGAGCCCTTTCTCCCCTCCACAAGCAGCTGAGCTGGTGCCCCTCTGTTCTCCAGAACAAGCACACTTAGATACACACAGACCCACTTAGAATTAGGTGACAATACAAAAATGACAGGCAGATGCCTGGGGAGTTGGTACACAATGATTTCTCAGGCAAGCAGAGTGCTTTTCCAGAAGACCACTCTTAGCGACGGGATTGCTTTTGGAAGTAGGGTGAGCAAGACAAGCTGGAGAGAATGAACTGAGGAATTAGAGTCACAAAAGAAGCAGGAGGAAGGGAACATATGAAAGGAAAAGCTAATTTGTTTCAAACTGAACTGAAGATTTAATCAGTCTTATTCTATAATCTATATAATATATGCACTGTATGGAATTTGCCAGGCCAAGTCCTGAGATGTGGTCTTGAACTTTCCTCCAGCAAACTCTGAGAGAAGTCGAACAATAATAGGTATAATACCTAGCACCTAGCAGAAGACAACTCTCTCCATTTATGGGACGGTAACAGAAAACGTTCCTGTATCTCCAAGTGTTTTCTTCAGACATAAAAACCATCAATGAGGAATAAAGCCATTTTCTGCTTTTGTTACTGTCCGGAGGTGGCTTATCAGTGCAGCTCAGCCCTGATTTCTTCTTATCCTGTTTTATTCCCTGTGGAGTGCAAAGGAGAAGTAACACTGCCACCAACATTTGCCAGCCTCTGTGCCTGGTTGACCAGTGATGAAAAGAAGATGAAGCCAAGCTTCTTAACACTGCAACAAAATCCACAATGCATTATCATTTTGACTGCAAAATTTAAGAGAAAAGGTTAATACAAAACCCACAGTTGAGAGAGCAAAGAATATTAGAGGCAACATGTTGGCCATGAGCTCTGCTTTGGGCTCTGAGGAAAAAAAATAGAACAAGGTTAGTTCTAACCTTGAAATTAACCTTTTTCTATTTTTTTCTGCAGCCCGAAGAAGACCTACAGGCCAAGATGTCGCCTCTAATTTTTTCTGTGTGTTTCAAACACATCCTTTGACTCGATTTTCATGGTTTAGTCTTTGGGGTTATCAAATAGAAAGTAGCCACTGTGCTGATTAGTCTGTTTTACCAGACTAGAGGAAAGATTAAATATTATTTCTGGGCTTTTTCAGAATTCTTGCCCTATTTCAGCTGAACCAAATGTGTTTGTCTAGTATTCACCATGCTGTTTTTTCCTGTGACCCTACTATTTTTTTTCTGCCTATTTGTTTCTTGTCATTTGGAGTAATCTGATTTCATTTGTTCAGCTCTTGGCATAGTATCCTAATATAGTCAGCTGCTGCAATGAATATCTGGAATTTCTGCAATCTGCCTAAATATCAATAGACTATTGAACTTTTATATTATGCATACTTGTAATCAAGTCAACTGCTTGAGAATTTGCACATCTATGCATTTAGATGTGGAAAAAATAGTTTATGTTCATGTAATTAAAGACTATATCACAATACTTATGCACAAAGGGGCCAAATTAAGGTTGTGCAGGCATGTTTAATTCTAGCACTTCCTACTTGTTTAGTGCTTGACTTTGCAACCTGAAAACCATTTGTAATGTCATTTTTTCATCTATAATATCCACAGAAATTTGAGATGCAGAATGGTCTGTGGTCGCAGTTCCTAGCTGGTGAGGTGTTCTTCACCAACAAGACACACAGCTATTAAAGGTGGAGTAGGGAAGAGAAGCAAAAGCTGCTGAGTTTTCTCTATTACTGTGAACTGTACATGAGGACAGGGACTGCGAGGAGGCAATGCCAAGGGCCTGAGGGAGAGGAGGAGGTAGCACTGGGAGGTGTAAAGAGTCTCAGGTTAGAAGAAGGTGGGGATTGAGGAGGGAGGAGTCTGGATAGGGGCAAGGGCAAAGAGAAGATGTCATCAATGTGGTCAGCCCCCACCCAAAAGGCCACCAGGTCAGCCACGCTCTGCTTCCAGCTCTGGTATTGCTCTGCTGTGTTATCTTTCATACTTGCTCCTCATCTGATTTTAATTACGAGCTCCTGAGGACGGGGACTGTTTCATACTGTGTGTTTGTTCAGTGCTAATGCAAAAATGCGTATTAATAAAAAATGTGTATTAAACGGAGATGCAGCAATATTACAGAAGCAAGATAGAAAAAAAAGTCATGTTGAGACAGGTACGACTGAGATGAGCAGCCTGCTGGAGATACAGGAATGCACCTATTCCCAAATAATACAGGCAGAGGCACAAAATGTGAAGTTTTCAGACCAGAAGTTTTAATGATATCAGAAAGCTACAAGCTAGTTTCAAGTAGTTGCATTTGATCAACTTGCTATCAATTAGAGCAATGGAAAAAAAGTGTTGGATAAAAATTCATTCCTTCAAGTTAAAATTGAATGACTGGTCTGAAAGGAAGCAGCTGGAGAAATCATAAGCAATGTGGAAGACAAGATCAGTGCTGATCAGTGAAAAGATGATGTGCATGGCAAAAACTACACACTCAACATGGGGCTGGAGAGGCTGAAACCAGACTGATTGAAATGGTGCTTTGACGGGAAAGTGTTTTCAGCTTTTGGAATATGGATGATCAAACTCATCAGCTGAAGAAGGATAACAGTGCTGGAATAGGACCATTTCAAAAAGAAAGTTAAAGCTGTAGAAATGATAAGAGAAATAATAAAAGAAAAGATAAGTTGTAGAAGGGACTTGGCTTTTGGATGTATATCATTTGCTGCTAATACTGGTCTAGTAGATCCTCCGCCTATTTTTCATCAAGAGGTTTATGCTGTGTGCTGAACATTTTGGGAGCCAGAAGCCTAAAACAGTAAAAGGCAAGTCATTGGTAGTTCGTGCTCTTCTCATCTCTCTCCTTGTGGGGAAGGGAGACCAGATAGAGAGCATTTATTGACCAAAGCACAGCAACTAAAGCTCTATTTCTCTCTGTGACTGCTCTTGTATGTGAAGCAGCAGCTTGTGATGTTGCTAGTTTACTGCATTTCATGATCTGCTGTGGCAGTTTTCTGGGTTGTGTTTGTTGGATTGGATGGATGGGCTTTTCTGATGTGCAATTCATGGGGAATGACCACAGTGTGGTGGCATGCTCCGCACCAAAAACCTCCTGGTTTGCCTGCCTCTTACTTTAAACAAGTACTTACTTTAAAACAAGGTTTGCCTGCCTCTTACTTTAAATTAACTATGGAATAAGTAACTCTGGAATGAACAACATCGCTGCTAGCTCCCTCTATGCTGTTCTTTTACTACACATGTGCTTGGTCTTTCCAGCGAGCCGTGAGAGGTACCTGAGTATGTGTCACAAATCTCTAGCCTAGAGAAGAACTTCCTAAACTTTTCCAATTATTCCTGCCCTCAATCACACTTGTTAATCCTGCCAGTTTGCTAAATCTCACCAAAGAGGGTGGATCATTTTTGTTACTTTTGCCTTCTTCTCCATATATCTGTGCGATGTCCAACTCTTCTCCCCCTTCTATACCTTCTCTAAAATACAGCCAATTATATTTTTCGCGGTGTTCAGAATGCTGTCCAATGTTACAGCCTCATGCCGCCCTAATCGCTACAACCTTCTCTCCTACATCCTTTATATACCATTACCAGTACCTGGAAAAGAAGACCAGACTGTTTTAAAAGTATGTCCAGCAAAATTACAATCCACAGTGATTGCCCAGACCACAGGGCCATCTTTTTTATGTTCACCCACAGAATCTTTGTCCTCATTCTCTCACTGCAGCCAAAATTTCCATCCAGGCCTAGATCAGCACATCAAAATGGGAAGTGATTAAATAAATGGCTTTCTGCCACTTCTACACTCCTGTTTTGTGGCTGCTTACAGTCCTGCACAGTTTGTGAAAGGAAGCAGAGGCGCCGTAATTCATATCGTGACATCCACAGCTGTCACCAGTCACTGTGGTGGCCACAAACTGCAAAAGCAGACTAGAGCTCTGGTCCTACCCCTAGCAAGGAAGAGTCCAGGCAAAAGACGAGAGGCACAGAACTGGGTAGGCTGTTCTCTCCCCACCTACAGGAATTTACAGTCCGGGGGAAACTTTCTTGCCATAAACCAGATGTGCATTACTGAATCCTTCATACTGCCAACGGGCCTCTGCCCCCGACAATTAAGAGCCTTGACACTCTAGGTGGTTCAGCTCCTCCTTGTGTCCCAGCTCCCATCAAATTAACTCATTGTTTTTGCTATTCCAGATGCTAATATCAGAAAAAAAGCACCTTCTTCTTCCCTTTTTGCCTCTGAGTCAAATACTGGGAGTGGGAAGAAGAGATGAACGGAGGAGAGGGTCCAGGCAGGCAGATTTGATGAAGTGGAAGGGGCATAAGAAGGACAGTGCAAGGAGCAAACAAATTCTACATGTGATGGATGAGCTACTGATGGATGAGACCTTCTGCATCATAGACTGCTCGCCCCTTCTTGCCATGAGTCTCCTGTTTCCTTGCCTCATGTCCCAAGTGAAAAGGCATCAGCTAATAAACATGGATAATACTCAAGCTCCAAACTGGGCAGAATGTGCAGGGATCCCATACATCACTGGCCTGTGGTACTGCAGCCCCACAGACACCTGCCAGCTTGGGGGATTTGAAAAGGAGACAGAGTAATTTATCAGAAATAAACCCTTCTCACCAGCTATGGCATCATTTGACTTGATTAGCATTAGCATCTATTAACGGTTACTTGCACCAGCTGCTGTACCGTTTCCTGTCTTTCAGTGTGATAGCCTCTATTTAAAATACTTGAGTCCAGGAAGGTGTGATCAGCTTCCCTCCAGTATCTGACACACTCACTCTCTTCCCACTATTTCATGCTCTAGTTTGTTTTCTAATTCAGTTCTGCCATGAGGAGCCACTTCCTCCTTGTGATAGAGAAGCTGTAATGATAATTGTCTTTTGCAAAGCAATTCAAGGTAACTAATCAGAATAATGATAGCAGCAGCTGTGACTTCTAATGTAGTTAGAAACTGTCAACCTCACAGTAATCATTGTCTTAAAAAAACTCAGCCCGATAAATTATCATAATCAGTGGCCCTATGTTCTTTGCCACTTTGAGGGAGATGCATAGGAGTTCGTTCATTTGCTGGTTGCCATATCAAAAGGCTTATACTTAGTATTTGCATGGTTGTGCTTGCTCTCTTAAGCCTTTTCACTAAAATGCCATCCTTAAAGCACTGAACCATGTGTTGTGCTGAACTTACTGTGTTAGATTCAGTACTCACTGCTATAGAGGCTTACAGAGTACTTTCAGCCTGATTACTTCAAACACCATAAGGATCCAACTCATTTAGAGTGCACATGAAAAAGAGACAAAGGATTATTTTCTTAATTAGAATAACTGATAAGTGAAGTAGGAATAGAAATAGATAGACTGAACATATTACCAAATTTCAAAACATCTACGTTACCAAATTTCAAAACATCTACATCTTTGCATTTTGTCCTTACAAGTGGTATGATGTTGATAGTATCACTAAGGAAAAGTGTCCTTAGAACTGTAAGAGCCCTCTTTGGAGCATCGGTCTTGGACATCGCATGAGCTGTAAAGTACTTTAAGAGCTGAGCCCCATGCCACCAAAACCAGCTTTCCTGAGGGCCACAGGGCAGTTTGGAAACGTGAGCAGAGATGCATCCCAACCATTGAAGCAGGTTAAGGGACCACAGCAAGAATCCCAAATGCTGCAGTCCCACATTGCAATACTTCACTAGCAAAACTGCACTGAAATTTCTCCCATGCTCAGCAGACCACTGTCCAGGAGTGGCTGCTTTGGCAGGTGGCATTTGATTCTTCTTTCAGCACTTCTTTTTCTGCCCTTTTTTGTCATCCCTGAGAACCTGAGCTGCATGGGGTCCTGTTCTCACGGGCACCAGGAACGTGGAAGTTCTGCACCTTCTGTATACACGGTGTTGCTACCTGTCGCTAAGTGAGAGCACAGGTTGCCATGTATATACCTCCCCCCTGAGTGGGTTATGAATTGGGTGCTGCCCTTCTGAATGACACAGCACAGGATCCTCTCCTAAATGCACAGAAATAGAGACATTTGCTGGCTTATTTGCTTGCTCAAGTGAGTATCTCTTCTGCATTGCCATGTCTATGATGAATTTTCTGTGAAATCCTAAATGAGGCAGTTTCCAGTGTAAACAATCTGTCTTTTGCTGGAGGTACATACAAAAATGCTTTAAGGAAGTTCCTACTGCTCTTGCAATATCATGCTGAGACTATTTTGTGCTGTTCCCAGCAGATCTTACTATTATTTCTGTAAATATTTGCTCTAAGGAATAGCAAACAAAGTTCTGGAAGACTACAAAAACATTATTCAAAATCATGTTTAATATTCAAGGAATGTCCTCTCAAGTCATTATCTGCTCTCCCCCCTGGATTCTTTTTTCTTTCTGGCAAAATTATGTGTGAATCTGAACTCAGTTTCTGCATCCAAGAATATAACAGTTGTACAGATGTCCATAAAAGCATCTCTTTATCTTTTATATGGCAGCTATATCTAAGGACTAAATGCTCCGTGCTAGTTGCCATACATGAACACAAGACAGTACCTTTCCCTGAGAATATGCAACATAATGACTAAAAAATAAACAATAGGCAAGAGACAAAATGATCTCCATTTTCAAACTAAGGAGAGAGTTTAAGCAGCTTGTCCAAGGTTACACAAGGAATCTGGCAGACCTGGGCATCAAAATTCAGTCTTCTGAGTCCTCCAAAGCTCGTATGTCTTTGCATTAGGATACTCTTTTGTGTACCAGGCACACTCTGTAAGGGAAAAAAAAATTCTAATACAGCCTATCCAGCCAGTCTGTAACATTTTACATAAGGGATCACAACAACCTATATCCTTATAAAAAGGTTCTTTGATTTATATTTAGCGTTAACTTAAAATTTCATAAAAATCACCAATAGACCTATAAGCACAAAAATTTTCAAAATGAAAATAGATTCAATAAATGCTATTCTGTAATTTAAATTAAATTTAGACATAGAATGAAAACAGATCATCTCAGAAGGAGTGATCCAGCAGAAGAGCATAAATCTCTGAACTTCAAAATCATGAACTAGCCACTCCCCAGGGCGCGCACCTCCGTAATTAGATTCGAATAATCTTCAAAATTCTATTTGACTTGTTGGGGGCGCAACCTTTAGAGATCACAATTTCAAAGTTTTTTTTAATTGCAATTGTCATGGTCAGAAATTCACTTCAAGTCTTTAATGAAAGACGAGGTTCCGATGTAATCACTTAGCTCCAGTAGCTGGGCTTTAAGAAACATATCATAAGTGCAAGACTCATGATATACCTTGAAGCTTGTTAAGACTTGGGAATTAATCTAAGTGATCATTGATAAACTGATTGTTATTGCTTGATCTTATCATAGTTTATCTCTGCTCACCCAGTGGGGGGGGGGGGCAGAGGGCAGAGGAAACCTCACTGGTATCTGAGGAACGACTTCTGCTCACGTGCTAGCGAATGCAACACTCTGCCTTCTACCAACACTTTCTCTTTGAAACGGGTCCCGCTCCATCTGGTCAAGTTCGTTGAAATGTTTTGGTCCCTGAGGTATCTAGGTCTCTCTCTCTCTCTCTCTCTCTCTCTCTCTCTCTCTCTCTCTCTCTCTCTCTCTCTCTCTCTTCTAGTCCTTTCTGGCAGTTCTGCAACTGCTCCCACCTAGGCAGTTGTGAAGCCCTGTCGGGGAGCAGTGGGGAAAAGGACATCTGTGTTGCGCTTTATCTCCCTCTCTCTCCAATTCTTATAGCAACTCCCTAATTATAGCACTGCGGTTGGAATGAAGGTTGTTTAAGTATTCTGACATCTTCCCAAGTCTGGTGAATAGCTTTAATAATTAGACAATGGGATTTTTCTATTCCTGCCCACCCGCATCCCCTTCACTGACTGTTGCTTGTGATTCTATTCTTATCTGCCATATTCCAACAATGTTTTTCCTTTCAAAGGATTTTGCAGAGTGCAGCAAAATATCAGAGAAATAATTCAAATGTATGAGCTAAAGATGGAAAGAAAGGACAATGGACTTTATGTTCATTTCACTATATAAACAATCCCAAAGTGCTGTATGTCTTGATACACCATTCTCTAGTAATATAATCATTTTACATGCCCAGATACAGAGCTCGAATGAAGTCTCTTCTTTGTTGTTGTTCCTACACTGAGATGAAGTAGGGACCATTTTTTGTGGATAAATAAGAACTGTGCTGGTGACTTCTAACAAGGTTTGAAAATATGCTGTGTGGGGGCCACTGATTTGACTTCTTATCTGTTCACAGTGTTTATTTGAATATCTTCTAATTCAGACTCACAGTCCAAGACTTCCAGGCTAGTAGAAAGAATATACTACAACTGCTACATAAATATTAAACATCAATATCTGTGATGCACATTTTATTTGAGAAGGTAATAGTTTCTAGGACCTACCAAAATATCCATTGAGAAAGCAAGCATGTAAACTCCATTTCTTAATGTTAAGTTGTTAAAAAGTGACTGTGCTGTATAACATAGTTCATGCAGTGAAGCAGAGAGATAGAAGTGCATGGGTCTACACATTGCTCTGGTCTTCAGCGCTGCCCCTAGTCATCAGCAGTGTCATCTCCAGTCATGCTGGATCATCGATACAGGGAAGTTGTACTAATTCCCAGGTCAGGCTTGTCATTCCTCCACTGCACTGATATTTAGAGAAGAAGAACATGGTTTGTGCGTGTGGTTTTTCAGAGTGGTTGTGCAAAATATTTAGACTCCTTACGGCTACAACTTCACTCAGGTTTTACGAGCTCACATGCTAGCCACTTCCCAGAGTTGTCGCCTTCTGAAGAATTTACCTGCAAAATGTGATGAGCCCTTTGTTGCCTGCCCCACATGTCAGTGTAGCAGGGAAATTAAGTAAACTCTGAAGGTAGGAGTATTTCCTGTTTATAATTTTATAGCTAAAAATACCACACAATATAACTTGCAAATGGGAAAAAACGTCTACCTATGGTGCATAAAACATAATTCCGCATCCTCTCTTCCTCCATCCTAAAGACATTGGCTAAAACATAAAATGCAAGGAAGAGAATAAAGGTTTCCTGAATCCAGACTTAGCCTTATTTCAAACTACAAAACTCTGCTCTCATTTCACAGATGCAAGACCAGGTTTTTAGGATTGAAATTATGGGAAAGATCAGAGGTCAAAAGAAAAATCAACTCAAAGCCGAGAGGAGATTGGCACAGAGAAAATTCTTTTTGCAATTTTTGCAGCGCACTTGATCATCCCCAGATGTATATTCAATGTGCTAATCAATCGTCATTCCAAAAGCTTGTTTCCCATGGCAAATGAAGGATATCACTTTGTACTCTGAATGGGATATATCATCCCCCAGAAGACAGGTAGAATTCACCAAATCAATTGTTGGGTGCGTAGGAGTTAATATACTGCAGGTTTAAGTATATTCTGGTAGATTATGCTCAAAAGAGCCTGGGTGAAATAAATGTAGGCCCTTTCCTAACCTGGAGGCTAATTATCTACGTGATGTTAGTAAAACTAGGTACAGTACCACTGGCAATTCAGCATCTGAAGGTGACATGAATAGATTTGCAGGGAGCTGTGGGTGCACTCTCAAGCTTATTAAAAAGGGAATGTATTTCAGTATTTTGGAGTGGAGGATCTATGCAGAGCAGTATGGAGCAGATAGCTGCTAACCGAAAGAAAAATAGTTCTTGCTATCTTTCCCTGAAGCCAAGAGAAGTAGCAGAAGTACTCACTGAACACCTCTTAAAACTGTTTTGTTTATTTTTCCAAGACTGTAATTTTCTGAAATATTAATGTAAGTCCAATTATATATATATATCAAGAAATTGAAACTATATTCATGAAGTGGAAACTAGGACAACCTTTCTGGAGCCAGAGGCTCTGGCCCAGAAAGTGTTCTGGTAAGGTACATAGCAGATGCAGGTAAAACTACCTGGAGAGGTATGCAGATCTTTGGACACCCTATTTATTTATCAGTTTATACTTTACTGGATTTAGCTTCATTCCCCTCTGCAGTTTGTTCAGTCCTAGTCCCTATTCCATGCTGCGGCCACTTGTGTGGTTCTTAGTGCTTAGGATATATGTGCTGGCCTGCTGGGAGCTAGAGCTCTGATTTCAGATTTGCTGCTAAGGAATTAGGTTGGTCCCAGCACTAGCTCATCATGGACCCAGGCTCGATTCAGAAAACAGAATGAAAACTGCTCAATCTCTCACCTATGCCTCTGAGACTCCCTTTTACTTTGCTAGCCAGCCAATATGTTGACAAGTAAGTCTGACTGTTCCCTCATTGATAATCTCTCACTCCCAAACTTCTCACCCACTTTCAGCATGCCCTGTGTCACACACGTGTGTCAATGTGCATATACACCCCTCCTGCACTCTACTGTCATCTCCAGCTACTTTCCCATCCATTTTCTGTTCTTCACGTTTGAACTGACTAAGCCACCATCTTCATAGCGTCTCAACTCTGCCGTGAGACGTGCAGGGCTGCTGGCAGAGCGCCCTGCCCGCAGCAGCCGGGGGATTTCCTCCACGCTGGCAGGCGTCAGAGCCCGTTTCGGGGCCAGCGCTGGTGCCCACACGCAGGCGGTGCAACGCACTGCAGGCACTCCTGCCTCGGCACAGAGCTCGGCAAGGGAGCACAGGGGTATTACTGGGGCATTCGCAGGCAAATTTCCTGTCAAGTAGTCAGAAAGAGTGAGGACACTGGACATCACAATATTGTATTCTGATCCAGCATTACAAATTTTGCCATTCTTTGTTTTTGTTTGCTTTTCTTGATACATTCTTTTCTGAAGAGACATGCATTTTGTTGCTTATTATAATGACAATGAGCAGTTTATCTTAATTCTGCAGAGTCTTCAAAGTTTTGTAATTGTTCACCAATTCCATAAAGTAGTCATTTAAAATGCTGTTTCTCATTTTTGTCCTGCGGTCCGTACTCTTTCAGAGCTTTCAAAGGTGGCAAAACAGGGGCTCCTTTTCGCTTTGATAGTTTTGTTGAGGGCATATCTCTCCTACCCCTCCTTTCCACAGCACTCCCCAAAATCTGCTCTCCATTCTTCTTTTCATGATTTGCCCCATGATTAAAATGTTTTAGTGGGCCATCCTGTTTTTATACTTGTTTAATTATGAAACAACCCTATCAAAAGAAATTACTAATGCACTTGGATTTGTATCGGATAATGAAATTAAAACCTTTCTGCTGTGGTGGCCTTCAGGTCTAATTTTCAGTGTTATGAGAACAGCTAAGCTAAACACATGAGGCATTGTCTGTAGTAAGGTAACAACCCAGCAGGACTACAAATGAAACTAAATTCTCTCTGAGAGCTGTCTCTCTAAAATGTCTTGATATTACATTCTAAAAATATCCCTAAGAAAGTGCTAAGCTACCATCTTTGGCCACCTTTATAGGCTATTTCATTTAACTATTTCTTTAAGACTTTGGATTTGAGAAAGTCAAGGTTCTTTCTAAGCATTATCCAGCCTGTGCAGATCACCCATTTGAAATGTTTTTAGATTTTAAAGGGAAAAAGTTCATGTCCTCCCCCTGTCCGCCCGTAGGTGCATATCCAACCCACAAAACGCACACTTTTCACTCTATCACCAGTCTTCTAAGGGAACAAAAACACAGTCTCAGTGGTTTTAGCCTGTGTGGGTCATTTGCAAAGTGATTCCTGTATTTCATTCTGTTTTTTTTTTTTTTTCTCCATCACCTGGATTGATCTGAAACGGGTCTCATTCCTCCTCAATAAACTGCAGTATGTTTAAAAACAAACAAACAAACAAAACACAGCTCACTCTATCTCCAGGATTTCAGAATCCTTATGCAGTTACCAGGAACGACATGTGAGAAATAAATTGCTGGAGCAGGTACTTAAAGTCCTTTAGCAAAATACACCTGCAGATGCTCTGTAAGTAACAGGCTTTTCTTTTTTGTCTTAGTGCAATGCAAGCATGGACAAATGAGAAAGGTGTACTTTAGTTCAGACAAGCTTCTCATCGAGTGTTTGAATAAGTTCTGCGCCTTTTATAGAGACCTTTTTTAGTCATGTTGTATAACTTGAATTACCACATGTCATTCTTTAAACTACCTACCAGCTCCCTGTGAAATGCTATAGCAAAACATCTTGAATAGGTTTGGTATTGCACCTGTTCATATATATATACACATATATATGCATATATATATGTACTTGTAGGATCTTGTTTGTTATAGAAAAGTAACACACTAAATACCATACACTGTAGCTTTACTTTGATACTACACTTGTGTAAAGCCAAGGCACTCATCCAAAGTGACTCACACTGCTGTAATGAGATCAGAGCCTTGTCCAGCTCAACCATTTTAAACAGACAAAATTATAAAAGAAAAGCTAAAAAACTTGGAAGTCTTATCTTAAGAGATATGCAGAGCAAAGTGCTTTGGTCAAGCCTGGCATGCATATGATGAGCACTGAGATGTTCCTTGGTTCATTCCAGCAGCGCCTTTTCGGTGCCCACACTCCACTAGTGCTCAAATCCCCTGACTATCAGTTTGATATACTTCTTTCTAACTAAACATGATCTGAGGATGAATGAAGCTACTTCTCAGGCATTTTGTCCAGAAGCAATTCTGTATTTGGTACTAGGTCAAAAAAGATGGTATTACCGCATGAGCATCTTGGCTAATTCAAGCTGTTAAGCATTGCTCCATGCTTGGTGTCTCAGTCTTCTCCGAGCAGCAGGGTTAGTTTTCTTCTGCGTTATAGAGGATTTAGCATGTGTTTTGCTAGATGATGGTCTGTTGTAGATAATTGAGCAAAATCTCCTGAGTTAACTAGCTCTGAAAGACATGAGGGTCAGCTCAGAGAGGGAGTTTTCTTTTGGCTATTGTTATGCTTCAGCAATTTTTCTTCCAGAAATTTTGTATTTTTTTTCTGCCTTTAGTTCATCTGTCCCTACTGCTGTAGGGACTGGTGCTTTGAGGGAAGGGTTTGCTCACAAGTGTAATCAGCATGTTTTTCATTCAAATAATGGCTTGAGCAATTGCACACTATCTTTATTTTGTGGCTCTTACCACAAACAAACATGTCATGTTCCCTTGGCTAACAGCTCCAGATAAATAACTCTTGCTGTACTGATTTATTATACATTGCTACAAGCTATGAGGATTGATGTCTGTCTCAGCTGCTCCAGCAGTAACTTCCACAAATAAGGATGGCTTTTGTCTCTATGCAGGATGGGAATCTTGTTTCATATGGTCTGTAGTCACATAATTTTATTCGTATTATTATTAGGAAACTCCATGGTATATTTTTAATTTGTGACCTCCCAAATTTTTTATAGGCTGATATGGCCCTTGGCAAAAAATAAATTAAAAAAATAAGAACAAAGTTCTTTACTTCTGTAAAATTTAGAGCGGAAATGAGAAGCTCTCTTCTTTTCAAGACACAACATTTATAAGGTCAAAAATAGGATGAAGTCTAGACTAAATCAACAGAAAGTGTATTGAATAAAACACAGTAATATCAGACATATCTGCAATGTAATTTTAATGCAATAAGCTTTTGCTTGTGTAAGCTTTCCAGTCACCAAGACTGAGAACAATGTATATGAAGTCTTTTTCCACTTACATTACAATGAATGCAAAAGAAAAATCTGTAACTTATCAACAGGAAAAATCTCCAATATTATTTTGCTTTTAAGGCTCTACTGTAGTATCTTTCTAAAAGGAAAATTAGCATATGATGGAGGCCTGCTGGGAATAAAAGTGTTTGCTTTTGTACCAATTTTCAGTGTCCCATCTGTGCTGAGATTTTAGGAAAGACAGAAAGAAAAGAAATGCCACTGGATATCTCATGGGATGAATGAGATGCATAATGGGACACAACACTGATAAATGGTGTTTTGTGAGGAAAGTATCCAGGTACTGAGGCTAAAGAGCAGATATATTCCCATTCTCTCACATCACACATACATAGTAATTTCATCACAGACATGTTGTATATTGGCATATGCTTATCTGGCCTGGCTTTGAGCCTTTACAAATTGCCCATGTCCAGCAAAGCACCTGACTGCAGTGCGATTTCTCACTTCTCAAATTCCCTGAAGTCCGAGAGCAAGAGGCGAGACAGTGTTCCTACACAGAAGGCATCAGGAGGCTGCCCCCAGTTCTAGCTAGGAGTCTTCTGGCCCAGATATTACGCTGACTTTATTCCACCTCCTAAATACTGGGATTCACTCCCATCTAAGCCAAGATGGTGTGTGGTGTATACGTTCTGATGGCCCAGAGGGCTTATCTGATTACACTTGAATGCAAATCCCATCCTGTGGTAGATAATACTCAGTTCCATGTTCCAGCTGGTTGCTGCTAAAGTGCTTGCTTAAGTATAAGCATATCGTGTTTTAAGAGAAGGAGACCAGCACTGGTACCTTTTGTATCTTTTGCTTAGAGCATAAGCATAAAATTTCTCCTTTGTACAATAGTTAACTTAATGTAACAGACATCAAAAAGCATTTGTAATGACATCAAACCAAAGGGGCTGGTAGAGAAACATGAATATCTGTATGCTTCAGTTTAACACCAAAGCACCTTCACACCGCACCGAGGAAAAGGGCATTGACTTTGAAATTCAAGCTGAAAATATCGAGTGCAAAAAGGCAGTTATGGATGCTGATTTCATTCACAAAAGTGTTGCTCTAGATTAAATGGACATGTGCAGCACAAAGATTTGATGGGTATATTGAATTTCTACTTTCTATTTGCCAAACACCAATGTGGAAAATTAATGATGAGGAAAATTGCCTAGCACCCTTTCCCATTAGCAGCCCCTATCATGTTTCAGGAGGTCTTTGGAAAGACTGTTTGTTTGCAAGTTGTGTAGCAGCCCAGTGTAATAACCCAGCACCAGCTGTCTGTACCTTATTGGGCCTGTTTCTGTGTTGTGCTATGCCTTTTGCAGGCATTGGCACTGGTACAAGTCCAGATCAAGATGATAATGTGATGCCAGTGTTGTTCAGAGATAAACAGCTGCAGAAAATGCCAAGAAATAGAAAATCAAGTCATTTTTAGTCCCCGCTTCTCACAGCCATGCAGAGCTCGCAGATGTAGCTATATGAAACCTCAGTGAGGAAACCTGAAGCTATGTTGGTTTTTTTACCTCATAGTAGCCACTGACTAGGAAAATAAACCTGATTGCTTAATGTCGCTCCGTGGTCTTGGGCCTGTATCTGAGCTCCACAGTGATTACACAAGGCCTTCTGTGGACACTCTCGTTTGGAATAAAAATAATCTGAATTCGCTTTATCTTACCTCAGGCATGAGAATAATTTGATTTAAACACATATCCTCTGAGTGAACGCTCTTCTATGTAGAGCAGGCTTCAGCTGTGTTTTGGAGCTAAGAGGCCTATTTCTTTGCTTATCTGACCTTCCTTCCTGTCAATTCTTGCAATTGTATCTACAGTTTAGCGTGCCTCAGTAGCGACTCCCAAGAAGGAATGAAGAGAATTAGAGAATTACGTACCTAGCAGTAAACTGAGAACAATACAAATGCCTTTGAGGGCAGAAATAATCCACCAGGACCAAGTTAAGAATTTGGCTTGGAGTTCAACAAGTTTTGGCTAGGAAAATGTCATTTTTGATTCTTCCAAAGTCATTCTGTGGATGTGAAAGCCCTGGAAATTGTTTCCAGTGGGAGCATATTGGAAAATAAAGTGCATATAGGTGAGAGAGAAGCTGAGCCTGATAAGGTTGGCCTGCCACACTTGGTTATGGTCCATTCATTATTGAAAAATAAATATAAATGCAGTTCAAATGTCTTTTTTTTCTCTCAAGTCAGTTTGCCTCAGAGTAGTGATTGCATCTGTGTTCCTAGCGGTTCATCCTGGGAGAATACGTTTTTTCAGCACTCTGAAATAATGCCCAAATCTGTTTTCCTCATTCTTGCCAAACGGACAGACTGAACGGATACTCCTAGTCTGAAGGACTGGTGGCCCACCTACCTACCACATGGGATGGTCTTCCTCCTTCCTCTGGACTGTGGCATTGGATTATTGTGTATGTGTGATGACAACTTTACTGCTACCCTATACTTTGCAAATTGCTTTAATATAATAGGCAGAGATAGGTGCAAAGAGACTGAAAGAGTGGACAGAGTGCTGATTACAAACTCCTACAAGCTCTGGCATAGAATATCTGTAACAATCCAAAGCAGCCGAAAGAGCAGGTCTTTGCTGGACCACCCAGGGCACAGCTCGACAACACGGCACGTCTAGATGGCTGCTGAGGAATCCGAGCTGCCGCTGTCAGTGTGGCATGGATCCAAGCTCATGACGCTTGCCAAGTCATGGGCTTATTAGCTGCAGCCCTGTGCTGCGTTAACGTGATTGCACAGCTTTCAGACCTGAGCTCCTTCTCTCGCTGTGTGCCGGCACAGCGTGTTGGTGTCTCTCCCCACAACAGGCAGTGCAGACGCACCAGCGGAGGCACTTCCGACTGCCTCGGCAGGAGCAGCTTGGGAGAGCAGGGCTGCAGCGGGGGCCGACTCACAGGCAATCGCTGTGTCCCCAAAAGCCGCTAGGCAGAGCTCGGCATCCGAGTCCTTGGCAGAGCTGCCTGAGACACAAGGCACAACCGGTTTATTTGCAACCAGAGGAAACAAATGTGCCAAGCTCATTCAGATCTGCTCCTCAGCTTGATCTTTTCTTATTTATTGCCAACTATTCACCCATGTTCATGTTTCTGGCAAATTATGGATATTTTGTTTTAACTAAGCGTTGAAGCATTTTATACAGCCATTAGAATTCAGGCTTTCATTTTCAATACTAGAAAAGTTTTAAATTAAATTGTCCTCATCCTTGATGGAGTTTAATTTTTTTCAGTCTATCAGTGTTTCCCAGACAAGCCAAGTGTCACACTGAGACATGATTTACATATTCATGAAATAATTTGTATTCAGAAGCATTGTTTAATGTTTTCTGGATAGTTTTCTTACTAACAAGTGTTCAACTCAAGAGACTATGCAGGTAACCTGAAAAATGAAAGCCTACCATAACTTTTGCAGAATACTATTAAATAAATAGATTCCAAAATATATAGTCCAAAATAAACAAATACATGAGCTCCGATTTATTGTATTTCTTTTTTTACCAAACAAGTTATTTGCATAGCAATGCATCATACTTTTTATATGAAAATGATTAGGAATGCCTTATTTTTCAGAGATTCATGCTTATCTTCCTTCTCCTTCTTGACCACAGATCTAGCAGCTGTGGGAAAGTTATTTTCAAGAAATATTAAGGTTCAGTTTTATGTTTGATCTATAGTAGTATTTCTCATGCATTGAAAATGTGCACTTGTGCTCTTCCAACTAAATTAAATTCTGACTCTCACTTTGTATATTTGTCAATCAATGAACATGCTTGACGATAGTAAATATTCCCTCTTTCTCTCCTTTTTGTAGTAAATAGACTCTCTTCTTTTTGTTTATTAAATTCTGAGTGGAGTGCTAAACTGGCAATCCAGGAGGCTGAAGCTCCCCAGCTCTCCTCTGCAGAGGCTGTGTGAATCATGAAAAACTGATGGATAATACCAGGCCCCATTAACTGTCCAGTGCAGCCTGGGGCCTCCATCTTCCAGAGCCCCGGGGCATTTGCTGGGAATCTGACTGAGGCACTGCCAGCCGCAGCTCCCTGCAGGACCTTTTCTCTTACACCTCTTAATCTCCCACGGGGCAGACCTCTCTCAGCCAGGACCCAGAAGCTCAGCCCTGGAGGTGGAAGAGTCGTTCACCCATGTGTCTAGTCAGTCCAGCCTTACCATATGTCCACCTACTCTGAGCCATACTACTGCACAGCAAAAGGTCCACGACCAGTGAGTGGAAGAAAGTTGTTGCATGGATTCTCTCAATGCTCTTCTACTACACATTTATAAAACTCTGCAGCAATGTGGACATATCCATGCAATGCTACATGTATCATGTGGATCATGGATGGGTTCATTAGCAAAGCCAAAAGCTAGAGCAAATGGTTCTGCAAGTTATGAACTACTGGTCATAGGCAACAGAGGAGCACGACGAGCTAGCCATTTGTTTTGCGTTATGAAGCAGGAACCTGTCCTCATTTTTCAGGAGTGCTGTAAATCTATGGTTTCAGAGGAGTGTCCACACACCTTCATTCATATACGCACACATTCATCCAAACAGTTTGCGGATGAGTTACAGGTGGTCTCCTCTATTCAGTAAAATCTACTGAGTGTGAGCCCAGCCCATAAAGGTAAAATACCGCCTTCTGAACTGGAGCATAAGGAGTCTCTAAAATGTCTGCAAAGCAACAATAATTCCAGCTAGAATACTGGGTGAGCATGACCAGATGCCTTTGTAACACACCCTTGGTGCATGATTTCTGTTCTCTAAAGACCTCTTCAAGTTAGATGGAGGCAAATACAAAATGAGACCTGTGCTATTTTGCACTGATTTCGTTTTGAATGGCTGTACATCCGCAGCTTCCTAGCACAGAGTAACCACAAACCCAAAACTATAAAGTCATGGCTTTTTTTCCTTATGTCTATTAAGTGATTCCTAGTTTTCCAATTACCATTTCCCAAATAATAGCTGTTAATTACATTTTTTCCCCTAAAAATTGTAGGGGGAGGGGGAGGGAGAAGGACAGGGACAGAAAGAGGAACTATCGCCTTTGGAAGATTCAGAAAATACCTGGGAAGGTTCAAGTTCTGGTGCATAAGCCTTTTCTTGCTTATTTTGTTGTGACTAGTGAGTAATTCTTACTATGGTTAACGGTTAAGTGTAGAAGTGGCCACTGCAGAAAAGCTAAAGTAACCCAGTTCGCTGTTGTTCAGGACACAGGTGCTTCCAGAGGCCCCCAAACCCAAACCTTTCCTTACAAGCCATGTGTCTAAGGAATTATCTCAAAATGGATAGTTGATAGAACAGACTTGAGAAGTCATTTGGCTGGAATTACTAGGATGTCTTTAAATGAGTGATGTTGCTGAGTAACTATGATGTTTAAACTATTGCTTAAATCAGAAGACTTGGAAGTGGCAATTGGGACATAAAAGAGGGGGGTCCTCCCTTTCTAAAAAATCCTTAGGGATAAACAAAAATCTGACATTTGTAGCAGGCAAATTAGTAGATATTGTAATGAAGATTAGAATCAGTAAATACATGGAGAAACAGTATAACAGGAAAAGGCTTTCGTAGGAGGAAATCATGCCTTACAAATCTATTGAAGCATTTTAAAATACCAAACAGGTATGTAGACCAGGACAGGCAATCTGACACTGGATTTCCCTTAAGTCTCTCACTTAAATATCTTAAACGTAATCCCTCATAGGATAAAAGGTAAATTCTTCCCATAGATTAATGACTGCTTAAAAAACAGGGAAAAAAAGCAGTTAGATCAATGAGTGAGGGAGGATATTTTGGAGATCTTCATGATCATGAACAGCATGGGGAAGGTAAATGGAGAATGGCTACCTGACGTTCCCAAAACCGAGTGTTTTGAGACGCACTCCGTAGAAATAGCCAGCAGCCGGTCTACAGAAACCCAAAGAACTGTTTCATGTAACACGTGGCTCTGCAGTGGAGTTTGCTGGTGTGGGAGGCTGAGCAGGCTGGCAGGACTTCTTATGTGTACACCAATGGACTAAACAAATTCATAGCGAAAAGTTGCTGAGTTACCATTAAACAAACTGGGTTCATGCTACCTCCTGTTCAAGATATACCTGAACTGACTTCAGGTACCTGTCTTAAACATCCACTGGATTACAGGAATCTTTGGTTTGATCCTGGATAGCCAAGTACATAAGGATATTCAGGGTGTGCACTGGTATATATGCTGCCATGGGTGGCTATTCATGGAGTAAAAGGATAGTTAGGACAGCGGGTGTCTTAATATATTCATGAGGTCAGACTGGGCATTGATGCTCTATTGCTTTTGCCCAAATCACACATATGTATGTATGTGTACATAGGTCTAAATTCAGCCATCTTCAGCAGCAATGATTCAATTTGCATTTGCGATTATATTATTTTGCATGTAAATTAGGTACCTGCTTTGCACATACACTCACAGACCTAATTTTTCTCTTGTGATTGACAGAAAGTGGGGGCCTCCTTTCAGAAGCAGGTTAGCGTTAGAGGAGGAAAATGGCAACAATAAAAACCTCTTAAGAGCCCTTTATTTGGTTGCCTTCCAAGCCACAACAGCTGCAGCGAGTGATTAGCTTCATGTGGTGTCAGTTGCATTTTTATCCAGTGTTATTCTCTGTTTGTTTTCTTTTTCAGACATTTCTCCTTGTTGAGGCTACAGCTGCCTGTGCCCCATGCAGACCCACCACTACAGACGCTTCTCCTGGAGGGAGAGCAGCCAGACACCCAGGAGGGGTAACGTCTCCTCCTTTCCCTGCCTCACGGTGACTGTCGCCGTGTCCACCGTGAGCTTACTCAGCGTTGCTCCGTGGGAAGCACAGTTAAACACGGACATCCCCACACCACTCTCTTCAGGTGAGACCAGTCTGGAAATGTGTTTGGTGACCCATGGAAATGGAAAGCGAGGGAGGCACTGCAGCTCTCAGGGTAGGAGGCAGGAGCACTGCTGCACTCGTGACTCCACTGCAGTCACAGGATTCAAGGGTCCAGGTGTCATTTGGCCCAGATCCTAAGCTACATCCCAGATAGCAGTAGCACATGATAGAAGGTGATACCATCACCCTGGAGAAGAGGGCCAGAGCATTTCCCTTTTTACCAGTACTGGCTCATTATCCAGCCTGGGTGTCTTGCCCCACATCTGTTCCTGTCCTCAGACCAATATCCCTTTCCACAGCTCTTAAAGAACTGTGATGATTCACGGCTAAAATCATAATCCCCCTTAAAAAAAGTCTTTAGAAGGCTCCAGGAGGCTGTATGGGATGAGGCACCCAAAGGCCTAGTCTGGCCCTGGCTGGGAAGGGCACTTAGCTTGTTAATAGCTTTCTGTCTCTGAAAAGGAGAGAGAACATAGATCCTTGCTCAGGCTGCGCTGAGGCCTTTGGAAGCCATGAGAATACTGGTGTTACATGTCAGAGCAAGGCGGATAAAGCAGCAGATACTGGCACATAAGACAGCACCAGGCCCAGGGCAGCACCAGATCCCAGACACCACAGCAGAGCTGGCATCACCGAAGTCCCCTGCACGTGCCCAGGCAGTGCTGCCCGTTGCAGCTTCCACCAGGGCTGGGGAGGGGTACGGGAGCGCTAGGTGGGGCAGGTGAGCTGTGTCAAAGCCACCGCCTATATGCACAGTTACCCAGGTTGCCCACGGTTTGGTGGAGCTCGGAAAGTTTGAAGACAAAACGGTGCAGCAATTGTACAGAAGCAAACTTGGCAATCAAATCCTGTGGTTTTTTACTAGGGTTACTCTGACTTTTTCATATTACTGTACTTTTCACCTCATTCTGCATTGAAAGAAGTGACAGGCTGCTGCTCTAAAAAGTGGTATAATACTCTAATTTATCCTCCTACCCCAGCCTGTCTTTCATAGCCATACCATGGCTTTGTCCACCCCATCCCTTTTCTCTGTGGCTATGAAACCCGGTCACTGCAGAACAGACAGCAGGATCCTGTTCTCCACAGCAAGCACATTTGAAAACATGGCTGTTTAAGATGACCTTCATCACTGAACAACAGTTTCTAGTTTGACTCTTGGTTCAGTTCAGACAGCCCCACATTTGTACTGTTTTTCTACAAAGTGAACTCCTTGGCACAAACCCGACTGCATTCACACTTATGTTTCACCCACTACTCTATTAACATCTCATTGAACTGCACCCCAACAGTGGCTTTCTCCTTAATGCTGTAGAGATAACCGGATGGAGAATAATAACTTACATTTGCATAGCTCCATTCGTACAGACATCTTAGAGAAGAACTTTTCAGAACAAACAGTAACATCTGCCCCATCCGGCTGAGGTGGTAGGTGAAAATCAGGTAGGCACAGTTCAAGAAGGCAGGGATGGTTAGGGACTGACTCAGAGCCTGCAGCTAATACTTACTGTCCTGGAGAAAGTGCCACTATAAAGTTTCTAAGGGCACCTCGCTACACCTATGTTACCTCCTTTCCTTCCACATTTCCACTTCGCTTATCCTTAGTTATTGATGAAGAAAAGGTTTACTGGCTTTCTTTTAAATGCCCTAATGTTTCAGGCTATAAACAAACAGCAAATGTTTGCCCTGGCACTGCCAACCTCTCCCGTGCTTCCATGACGGCCACGCACACGAGTCTGGGGCAAAGCACCACGGAGCACAGCAGCGCGAGCTGGGGCAAGGGCAGCGAGGACTGCCAGAGCCCGGTAAGGACCGGCCTGTTCTGCACTCCTGTCTCACCCGTCAAACTGTGTGTGCAATGCTGGCTTTGGGGATTTCCACAAGTTACTCTATTTCCATTATTATACAATAGCATCCTCTTTTTCTTTATTCTTTTTTTTTTTTTTTTTTAAGTCAGAGTATGTCCTTAGATGATATGCCCAAGCAGGAAAGGGGAAGGAGCTTTCCTCTGCCTAATCTGCCTACAGGGAAGGAGAAACTGCTTTCCAGAGCACAAGGCAGCAGAGAAAACTCTCTGATTATTCTTCCAGCTTACCTAAAGGAAAACGGACCTTCCGGAGGCACGAAGCATTCTCACGCGAACTAGGTGCCATCAGCCTTTTAGCAAGCAGCCTGCCTGAAGTGGAAACACTGCCCCTTCTCTCTCTTCTCTCATGCACACCTGCCTCTGCTATTTTTGGTTTGCCCAGAGGCAGAATTGCCATAGTTATAAGTGTCTGACTCAGAGTTTGCAATAGCCACTACCAAGGAACTCTGCAGCCTCTGGGGCCTGGCAGGGGCCATAGGCGTAACTGTGGTTTGGGGAAGTACTTTTCCTCTAGGGAAGGGCCTTTTGGAGCTTACTTTGGCTTCATCTAGCTCCTCCACCTTGTTACAGATGAGTAAACTGTTTACAGGAGAGTAACCACACAAAGGAGAGCTGTAAAACTGGCTAAGGCCAACAAGTGGCCATATTCCTGATAGATGGCCGTGCCATGCCGGGCGGCACTGGTATCGCTGGCAATGCCAGCCTCTAGTTAACTTGGCTCTGCACTGGCCTGAGGTGAGCACAGCACCTTGTCAGTACCTAAAATATCTGACTGCTTTCAGCATCAGCTATTCACACCCGGTGAGATTGTCTTGCTAGTACAGACTGTGCAACGCCGTCATGAAGGATGGGACGGTTTGGCTGACTAAGTTATATAGAAATTAGGTCTGTTGTGCAAAACTTTAAATCTTCTCATTTTGGAGGAGTTCCCTAAGCTGCTGACTGCCTGCTAGGCTAACCTGTTCACGGTTTGAAAGGCGTGCATGTTGGTGAAGGCTTCAGCAGGTGATGCGCAGAACACTGTACTAACCAACTCACAAGACAACTTCTGTAGAAAGCATCCCCTAGAAAGCACTTCCTTTGCTACGCAAGGGCTACTGCTCCTACTGTAAAAGCTAACAGGATTTGCTTTCAAAGCTATTTCTTCTGCTGCCTGCCTTTTTCTGAGCTGTGCTGGCTTTGCTTCCAGCTCTCTCCATCTTGCATCTGAAACACGAGCTTTTCTCCTTCTCTTCTCTGTTATTCTGGCCTTCCCTGCAGCACTGGTCTGTACGGGAGTGAAGTTGCCTTGGAGCTCGGGAATCTTAAAGAGCAGGCACTCCCATTAAAAAAGCATGAGCCAAACTCAGTGCTGTCAGAAATGAATGAGAGGTTCACTTTTCATCATTTCACATGCTACCGCTGAAATAACTACAACCAAATGTGATCCAAAACCCAAAAGAACAGGAAAATATGAAAACTCAAAATATTTTGACTATGGTTATCAGAGGTCAGGGTATGTAGGATTACAGTGGTACAGTGCCTCAAGGAGACAAGATTTTCTACCATGGAGGGTGGAGCAGTATTTGCCTCCTTCTTCAGCCTGACATTCTCCAACACTAATTAGGTCTTTACCACCTGCACCTCTTCCTCAGTCACTTCTGAGGAAATCACTGGAGAAGAAAAAAAAGCTACAAAAATGGATCTCCCATTCCATCTCACATGATTTCTAAATGCTTCAGCTTTGATTCTTGCAGTAATAATAGTTTATAATTATGGAGTTATTTCAGCCAAGTACATTAGTGTGCATTCAAATCCTCCAGTCTCTTAAAGGCCCTTAGGGGATGCCACAGACAATGTGCTTCATGGATGGGCAAACTGAAGCGGTGCTGAAGGAAGGCAAGCCGAACAGTTGAGATTATAACAACAGCATCTTTCTTAGGTTCAAGCTCCTTTCTGGGACTTTCATCCCTTTTCAGAGCATAAAGTAGACAAAGGGAGAAAGCCTTGCCTTCCACACTTTTAGAAAGAGTTGGTATTTGTAATACTAAAGACCACAACAATGGGGCAATAGAGAAAACAGCAAAGAGAAGCAAAGGCACCAGAAGAGAGCAGGAGACTATTTCCCTGCTGCTTCATTTTGACTTGATTTGACAACCTCATTTCATCCTAATGTCACTGGAAATCACAGTCCAATTTTCTGTGGCATAGTGTTAGATATAAAGAGCCCTGTATATGTTTTGCATGTTTTGGTTCAGAATAGAACAGAGTTAACATTTACAGGCTTTGCCTTGCAGGGGCTGCCTAGAGCACCACAACTGCCTGTTACGTCCCCTCCCAATTAAAACAAAAATGGATAGGTTTTACTATTCCTGTGTTCTTTTGCCTTTTCACTTGACTGAGCATTACTGGACACTGTCTCTCTGTCAGTCACATTTTGTCTCATCCTTTTGCCTCTAGCCCTTTTGGTCTAGAATTGATTTTCTCACCACTTTAAGCAGAAACTGTGAGATCTGTATATTGGCGCATTTCTTAGAGCTTTATGCAGTAGTGGCAGTGGGCTGCATCCTACATGCAGCTGCTGAATATCTTTATTCCCCTCTTGAAGACAACAGAAGTTACAGGCACTCAATAATTCCAGTGGATGTTCAGAATTTTGCATGATTAAATCCATTTTTGATGCTTCTAGCAAATGTTTGCATGAATGTGCATGCATATGTATGTATAAATACATAAAAATGTGTGCAGGCATGTGTGCATCTGCATGTAAACACACACAATGTTCTGACTGGAAAATTTTGCTTTATAAATAAGGTTGTGTCTCTCAGCCATGGGAAAAATACTAAAATCTCTCTGTGCTTTAAACAACAACCACAAAAACCTACATTCCAATCAGATTCTGTGGGTTTATATTCTAAATAACTAAAATGACCTCTGATTTAATCTGTGATGTGAATAGAATAAATGATTGCCACACCACCCTTCATGCAAGTAGCTGGAAGCCCCTGTATTCCAGTCGTTAGCTTGTGCAGGTACACGGTGCCTTAGACAAGGGGCACATAAGAGGCCTCGCCTCCTCCTGAAATCCATTCCCTGCTAGACGACAAGAAGGCATTTGGAGCTTCCGAAGCGTTATGGCGGTAAGGCGTTACGGCTTGTCTCTGATTCCTCAGAGAAGCTGCAGTGCTGCAGTGGGGTTTGAGTGGCGTCAGCACTGTGAAAGGAAATAGAAGACAGAGGCTACAGGGACTAATATTGCTCCTTGGATCGAGATAAATAGCCTAGGACACTACCCCCTTTTTCAGTTAGAGTGGGGCTGCATCCATCCCTACCTAAAAGTGTAGGGATCTAGTCATATAGAACCCTTTAAAGAAGTGGATCCTAGACACGGTGAGGATTTGGGTTTTAAGTCTACTTCAAAATCATGGTGAATTACTCAAATATTTAAACCGAAGGAAAAGAGAATTCATTTTTTTCTCCATTTAAAGAGTTTTGGAGTTTTTTCGCCATCTGAATTCCTACATCCTCAAACCAGTATGTATAGGTCATATGAGAGCAGAGTGAAATATATAAGATAGTAGTTCTGCAAGGAAACAATAAGGTAAATAAATAAACTCAAAGGGATCAGAAACAGGCAATAACTCAGGGCAGCACAGAGTGCCTCACTTAGACAGGCACTTCAGTAGGGCACTCCTCGGGGGTAGCCTTTATGCAGAGACAGCCCTTAGGATGATATCTTGAGCTAAACAAATAAGAAGAAAAGATGGAAAAATAAGGAAGAAACATATCTTCCCATCATTATGCAGCACAAACTGTGTTAAACACAAGTAATCCTGAGAAAATAATAGGCAAAGAGGAATCTTTTTATTTCTCCCATAAAGTACAGTGATTTTTGCACTGACTGACATAAAATGTCTCAAAAGGAAGAGTTATACTTGTGCCTTGAGCTTTCAAGATCTGTCTCATTCTTGCTGCCAGAAGCAGTTATAGCCCATTCCGGCTCAGCGCTAATTTAGGCCCTTGAGCTAGAGTAATAGTGGCAGAAAGAGCAGCTCCTGGCTAGACCCATGTTTGTGTCTGTGCCTCTGTGTGTGTGTGTGACAACATCTGTGCATGCGTGTAAAACACAGATTGTGTGTGTGTGTGTGTGTGTGTGTGTGTGTGTGTGTGCACGCACACGCACATATATGCATATATAGTTTTAAAAAATCTACAGACATCTTGTGGAACTTGCTAACATCAGCAACAGAGCATGCATGTATCTTTGCTTGTACTGTGTTAAAAGAACAAAGTGAGTAGCTCTCCAAAGCCACTGATACTGTTTAAAAGGGTTGTGGGATTGCTCTCCACTAAGAAATGTCTGCTGTGTTTGACAGCTGATTTATCTGTGTCCCAGAGCTTGACAGCCCTCCTCCAAGTCAGAACACTTTCCCCTGCATTTGTTCTAGATTGAGCATTTTGACACGCAGTAGCATCCTTCACGGGCTTTGTGGAGTCTTCTTTTGAGAATGAGCGAAGATTTCTGTGGGCAGCTGGAGAGTGTGGGGAGCATCATTTTTCTGCACCGAGTTCTCAGTGTGCTGAAGCTTCACAAAGCCGAAGCAAAAATATAACCAAGTGTGTGGAAGGTTTATTGAACAAAATGCAGTTCCTTCTACTTCAAGTCCCATCCTTCAGTACTGCATGTAACTGAATGTCTTCACATCCTTATTTTGTTTACAGTTAATGCCACAGGGAGTTGGAGGTTACATTGCTACAACTTCGTAAATTTGATCACTCTGTTCACACTTCGATGCTGTACATTGATTTCAAGCATCTCTTTGGATACTGGAGCAGAGCAAACTGTCCATTGCCAGTTAAGTCCAATAGCAGTAGGGTTCTCCCAGAACCAAACATGTTCACTGCAAGGAATATTACGTCATGATGGTCATTTCTAGATACAGTCATTCTACATACAAAAAGCTTTTACAAATTTTCCGAAGATAGGAGGAAAATATAGGGAATAGAAAAATACATGATTAACAACGATGATATTCAAAGGCTGTATTCAGGGACAGGTGTATGCTTCTAATGAGTATTCTGTTTGTTAATATGGTCCAAAATGCATTTTCTGAGGAAAACTGTAATACTTTATACACATACTTTCTCCTTCACTAAAAACATGTTTCTACCCTGATGGCCTGTTATTCACCTAGAAAACATGAAACGTCCAGATAGACCCTCATCAGTCCTGAAGAATTTTTAAGACAGTCTTTCCCACTTTCTCCTGTTTGCATCTTACTGTCTAAGGTTACAGTCAGAATGCCTTTGATTTCTGAAGGATGTATTGTCTTTCACAATGTAAATATTTTTAAATGTTTGTTAAATAGACTTGTAAGTACTGTAATAGTCCAGGAGCTTTCATTTCATAGAGCATTTCAGCCAACTAAAATCTCTGATATTTTACCACCACAGAAAAATCTTCAGCATTTAGATGCAGCACCTCTTGCAGTTGCTTATAGCCACATAGTCATGGTTTATTTCATTTCAGGGAAGAGCTGCTGTAAGACAAATGCCCCATTACCTACTTTTTCCCTGAACAAGAAAATTGAGAGAATTTGCTTCAAGACTTACCTAACTGAACAATTATGATTCTCCTCCTCTGCCCCATGTGACTCTGTCTCAGAGACTGTGAACTCAGATCTTCTAATCCTGTTACTTTTGTTTCTACGCCCGCACATGCTATGTTAAAGACCTGAAAATTCATCTCATGCGATTCATAGTACTTCCCTTTTTAGCAGCAAAAGACCTCTGTCCTATGGTACTAGTCTCACTGTTGCTTCTGCAGCCAGTATTGATATCTACTGTCAGTACAGCTTGCCTTGGTGCCAGCTGTGCCATTAAGTCAAATCACATATGACCCTTTTCATTTACTGAAAGAAATTCAGTAGTCGATTCTCTCAGCTAGACTGTTTGGGTAACATGCATCTCACTTAATTTTCCAACATAAATGTTTCTATATGAGTTAGTCACCCTGGCTTTCTCTGCAGGGAATAAATGGTCTTTTTCAGGGCATGTTTTCATCTTACCTATTTTATACATGAATCAGAAGGACGTGAATTGCCTCCTAGAATCTGTTGACTATTTAGACTAAATTTCCACTGACTATAAAGGGATCCTAGATGACCAGTTCATGTGGAGATACCTACATTTAATCAGATCAATCCCATGATTTATGTAAATAGCCCTTGGAAGATAATGTAGCATCTCCCAGTCTCTCTGCCACATACAGGAATGAGAAACATCTTTGGTCTGGATGAAGTCAAAACTGAGCTTCCACGACGGATATAGTGTTTCTCCCAGGGTCAAATCTTTCACATATTTCCTGTGATTTCTATGGTTCCCAGAGCATGTGAAAAGAAAAAAAAAAAAACCCTAAAACACTGCTGAGCCTCAAAGGCATGACAGTAATAACCTAACACCTTTAACATTGTGACTGATGAACCTGCCTACGCAATTCCCATGGCTTTTTCCAGTAAATGTATAGCCTGATCTCACAGAACAAAAATCACTTAGTTCAAAATCCTGTCCTCTATCTGCATTTCATGGGATAGTTCATGAGTCTAAATTTATTCATGAGAGCCTTTTATGGAAGAGCTGAAAATTTTCCTGAAAACTAGGAACCATAAGAATGATTGCTTCATGCCGTGAGAAACAGCCTGGCCCTGGTCGGCATCCATTCTATTATCTCTGACCCCAACCCAAGTTCAGCATATATTACAGTATCTCTTAAAACACTCCACACACTCTAGCAGTTCAATTAAAGTTCATCTTGTGGCAACCTGAACAATGTACCATAAAATAAAAAATAGCTCCCATCCTTTCACAGTTCACAGTCCTTAAGGGTCTTTAGGGCATAAGCACCAATTTCACATACAAATTCTAGAGCATCCTTTTTTCTTTAGCTGATTCTCTGATGGAACTTTTGTATCCTGTATCCTCCTTCATCTCCCATAGAAAATAACATTTTTTATTGCCTATCCCTAACTAAATATACCATAATGGTCAAACATAATGATATCCCCAAACTAGAATGTTTTCTTGGAATTACATCCTACATTAAGTAATTTAGATTTTTATCTGAATTAATATTTACTATAGTTTTTCATAAGCCAAACAGAGAAAGAAGAGAAATCCTATTCTCAGTGCCAGGGCCCTGAGGGCACCCATAGGCCTTAATGGCCCCTGACTAGCCTCACCTGAGGCCTCCACCCACACTCCTGCCCATGGGCCAAGGAGACCCATTTAAGCTCAGCCCTGTGCCTTCAGTCAGGCTCTGTCTGACCTGTGTTGTACCACTAGAGTACCAGTCTCCAGGTCAGTTAGAGCTGTGCTAGGCTATGGACCCTGTTGATCTGCACCTGTGGTTTGACTTCAGATCTGCCTCCTCACCATAAGCTTTCCTGATGATCTGGACTCTTGGTTGAACCTGACTGCCATCTCTAGGTCTGCCCTGCTCACCTGGCTTGGGTACTGTGGGGCTGGGCCCTGGTTGGTGAGGACCTGCTCTGCCAGTTGTTGCCCTCAGCTCCCTGTCCCTCAGCAAGCAGCTGGCCCTTGTTGTGCCCTGCTACTCTGAACACTGAGTGCTGCCTTTCTGTAATAACAGAAAGGAACAGGTATGAATTGTATAGTTAATGTCCATCTTTTCAGTTAAGCTATGTAAAGGCTGGGTAGTTTCAGCTTAGTGCATATGTGATTGGAAGTGACAAGTATAAATTGTTATTTTTTTAGTTTGTGGCTCTCTATCTCTTAGAGATATTGGTGTTTTTCACAACAGTATAAACTGCAGCAACTCTCCAGAGCAATGTTCCCATTGCAGATACCTCTAGTGTGTCCAGGCCAGCTTGAGAGCACTGGGGAGAAGCCTTTGATAATCTGGCTCGGTGTCCTTTTGTTCTAGGCCAGGTCTAATGGGGCAAATCTCAGCACTTGAATGTGTTTGATCATGTATAAACACAGGGGATTACTGAAAAAAGGTTTCTCCCAGTGACATTAAAGTGTAGTGGATGTATTCAACTGTGCACAGTTAGAGTTTACTGTCCCTCTGGGCTTGCAGAGCATGAGATCCTTGGCCTTCAAGGAAGAGCTGTTCAGCACTTCTGCTTGGAGGGAGGCAGCTCTTTAGCCTTTTTGCAGCACAAAGATGCATGGGCTATTTGCTGATCTCCCAAAAGCACTGCTGGCAAAAGCATTTGACATAAGTCTACTGCGTGTGTATACTGACTGGTTGTGCCTAGGTCCATTTTGCTATCTGGAAGATCATCAGCTACTGTGTAGGAGGTTACTGCCTGGTAGAAAGTGGGAGTGTGAGGGAGGGAGAATGGAAGCCTGCTGGGAAGGATGAAACTCAGTTTCAATTGGGAGTCTGCTACTGACTCCGCAGATTCCTCTGTCCAGCTCAAACTTTTCCTATGTTCCAGTTTACTGCAAGCTCGATAGCTATTTGCCAAAAGCTTGATCACACATAATGGTTTTCTACTTTCCCCTTCCCTTTAATGTGGCAGGCTCATATTAACCTCTGTGGGATTTTTTGCATTGTGACATCCCTTATACTCTTCCAGTATTTAATTTCTCAAAGCTTATATGAAATGAGAACAAAATCAGATCAATTTAATTTGAGATTTTTTTGTTTCTGCTGGAAAAGAAATGAAAAAGGGATGGAGATCATGAAGCAGGGGACAAGATGGGAATGCCATGGGGAAGAGGACTATACTGGATTGTAATTGAAACTGTGCTGCTATATGCAATTTGGGAAATTTTCTAGAATGAAAGCTAGCTTGATTGGCAAGCATCATTTTGTGTGTTTGACAGATATGAGCTGGTGTGTATCAGTAATTCACATATACCTACTCCTGGGTTATGTTTTAAAGCCATGATGACACATACTACAGCTATCTCTCCAGATCCCGCATTGGGAGTAGGCAGCTTTCCAATGCAAACAAGGAGCTTTAAGTAGTGGTGATTAATTCATCAACCCAACAAGCTGGAAAGCTGGCTCTTACTGAATGGCTCATTAACCTAAACCATATTAAGCTGCTAATGCTAGTTAAAGTCACATATAATAATGACTGACACTAAAGGGAACACCAACTGGCACATTCACCCCTTATTCACTCCTTAAATACTTGTGTCTGAACCATCAGATGAAGCATGGTGGGGTTACATAGGCTAGCTTGGACACTCCCTAGCAGGAACATGTAGAGATGAAATTTCAGGCTTTCGTCTCTGTAAAGGAGAGTGACAGTCAGATATTCTGTGAATAATAGTATCAGTTTGACTTTAGATGCATATATAATTCCCAGGAGGTCTAAAAAACACATGCCAACCAAGCATGTCTCTCTCCCTGATACACAACTGTGCCAGAATTGGGGCTTGCAGGAAGGAAACCTGCAAGACTTGCTCCTATCATTTCTATACTTCCCTTGACTGCAGCCAAAATACCAAGGAAGCGTTGGTTAGCTGTGTTAACTAGTGACTACTCCAGTTCCTAAACGTGCCTGTGCTCTAGGAGAGATGTAAACCTCAGGGCAGAATGCCAGTTCTTTTACCACTATTTCTCTTCCACGCCTGTTTATAACTGAGTTTATATGAGAGTTGACAAGTAGTATATACTTTTGGTACATAACTGACCCAGAATGCAGTTTAAAATTCTCTTAGAACACCTACTGCTAGAGTTGCTTTGTATACTAGACTTCCCATAGACCTGACTGTTTGGGATAATGACTTCTCTTTATTTAAACCCAGGAGTGTGTATTTTTCCTGCACTTTTGTCTTCTGTCCCTTTGGATAAACATTGCTTCTATGTCATGGGGAAGTTAAACATTGTTTGCCTTTTTTGACTTTTGTTTTACTTCAGCATTTTTATTTGTAGTGGAAAAAAACCATTACGAATACTATTTCTTTCTTCAGCTGTACTGTCTCAGTGTGCAGAATTAGACATGTGAGTCCCATTAATGCTAATGGAAAATTTACACCACAGTGTCCTTTCCCATCAAGCTGCAATTTGTTCTGTCCTTTTGAATCTTCCTGTCCATAAACTCTTTGCTTTGCTACTTAGCATTCTGAACACCAGCTCCCTCTTAGTAGCTTGCTAGTCATAGTTAAATTGAATTTGTGACTACATATGCTGGTAGCTAGCTGAACTGCAGGTTTGCATGCAGATCTCTACTATCTTCTCTTGACACAAGATGCTGCTTACATTAGCAAAAACCCTGTTGTCTTACCACCAGACACTCTTTTTAATATCACACATTTTCCCCTCTTTTATCTCCTACTTTCTTTCAAATGCAGCAGTGCTTTCCCACCAGCAAACTTCATTTAAATGGGTATGATATCTGGATTGTTTATGCTTTCAGTTACCATTTAAAGTAAATAAAAACAGCCAAATTATTACCTAACTGTAAATGATTGCAATTAGTTCTACACTGTGTTCTGGTTATCACAATCTTTTCCTCACTGCCTTTAGTCAATGAGTGCAGCAGTCATTCCACAACAAGGCTCCCTGGATAACTGCTTGTGAGCAGTATTTGCCTAAACTCAACCCCATCTCTAATTTAGCGGCCAATGTTGGAGCTGGTTTGAGGGTATCCTTTTGTTTTGGAGATTAAGGTCAGATTCAGCACCTGTTGATTTAAACTGACCATGTGGATTCAGGCTTAAGCTCTTGTTTTTGTTGAACTTGTCCTAAGAGACGCAGACCCCAGGATTCCTAAGGTTAGTATCTGGATCCATCCATAGTCTCAAAGTTGCTGCATATCGTAAACTTTTTAAACAGAGACTGAGGGACTAGTGTGCTATCTGGGGAAAATGAGGGTGGATTTTTTTCTTTGCCCTCTTTCTTCCATGACATGCCCTCTACTGACATATCCCTTGCTCCAGAGCAAAGGTGACACTTTAGCTCAGCTATTGTTACTGTTCAGTTGGTAGTTTAGCAAAGCTTTGATTTCTTTGACCTTCTTGAACACTGAAAAAGCATAAGATAAGCCAAACAGTAACTTACTAGGATGGACAGACTGATGTTGGTGTATGCCTTTAAAGGTTATTTCAAAACCATGGCATTACAGTAAAACTGAGGCTTTCAGATAAACAGAGTTCGGAAGTCTATCACATTGTACCCCAAGCGGAGTTGAGGGTTTTCTTTTCTTGCCAGCAATTCGTAAGGGTGGTACACATATCCAATAATGCAAATCTCAAGATAAATCTGCAGAGGTTCTCAAATGTTATTCTCTAACTAGAATTCTTTGGCCTTTGAGAAAGTGGAGGTGGACAAAGGAGCTTTCTCTATTATTCCTCATGTGCGTGGGCAAATTACAGGTTGACTTTGAAATTGATGATTAACAGCTGATAAAATATGACTGACAAAGAAAAGTTCATGAAAACACATTCAGCAAGACTAAAAGGCAAACAGATAAAACACACATCTGTATCTAATTACTCTATGAAAGCAAGAGGAGTTTAAAAAAAACAAAAAAACCAAAATGCTGCATAGGAACTGCAAAGGTATTGGCAGGATGATGACTTTCTGTCCCTGTGTGCCCTGCAAAGAGTTTTCTGGCAACTTAAGTCACTGTGGGAATGATATTACTTGTCAACAGTGAATGGAAAATGCAAACTCAAACTGTATTTTTGTTTGATTGTATTGGTGACTTATTGCAGTTTCCATTTAACAACATCCTCTTCATCCTGTAGGATTTGAGGGTATTTTTGGCAGGCTATCCTACAACAGTGCTTTGTTCTCTGCTAAATCCAGATGTCTCTGTAAACATGGTATGCAATGTGGAGAAGGGAAGGGAGGAAGGAGTTCAAAGGAATTTTTTCCTCTACTCTTAATCCGTTGTCTTTATTTTGGCACAGAGTAGATGATGCAGGATGCTATCATGGATCACAGAGTGTGCACATCCCAAATACATTTCCTAGGGAATACAACTTACAAAAGTATTCCATGCAAGCACTCTGAGGGGTCAACATGATGCCTCTGGTGAGGCTGTAACTTTGTGGTTGTTGGAACAAAAGCTGCAAATCACCTTTTAGCTTGTAGTAAGGTGCCTTCAGGACTAAGCAGAAGCATGGTGGATCACAGTGGAAGGTTTTGGGAAGGAAATGTCATCAAGCAACATTCACAGGCAAAATACAAACTAAAGAAAAGGACTACTGAGCACGGCTTATGGCAGATGCTGGTTGAGCAGGATGCAAATTGCAATCAACCCTTTACAAAAATAACTGGAACAGACTTTGTCTTCTATTTGGAGAATTATTCTTTTGCATTTGCTGCTATCTCTACCCATGCTCCCCTTGGAATTTTTTAATTTTCTCACAAGTACTTCAAAATGTGCATGCTTTCACAGGTTATCAGTAGGCAAACGCTTCTGGCCATCTCTTTGGTTTTATCCACAAATTTCTGAGGAGAAATGCAAGTGGGGTAGTTAATGTGGCTCAGGCTTCTATCTATTTCAGTGGCATTTTTTTCCTGTTTATATTTACTACAGAGTGAAAGACACAAACCCACGCTCAGTGATGCTTAGATGGACCAAATAGCACCGACCCAACGACTAAGTTTAGAAGCACTGAACAAGGGCCAGCAAGTACTGAACAGGAGGACATGAATAGTGTAATGCTTCCAGCAGAAAACACAGAGCTTGAAGCTAATGCCTCATGACTTTTTATATAAAAGGGGATTCCTGACTTAAGATGCGTTAAACCCATATTTTCATAAATATATAAAAAGAAATGTCTGCAGCTTGCTGACTTGCTAATTGCAGCTTGTTCCTTTCTCCCAAAGGATTAATTCAGGGGATTAACAGGCTAGTTAGACTTCCAATATGGATTATTTAAAAGATAATGATCTGGTGTCAAAGCATCCTCTAAAGTCACATATTGTTCAATATGGTAATTGCCAATAAACCCAAACCCAAAACAAGGTCCTGGGTTTTTTATTTTAAGGGAGATAGTGGCTACTTTAGGACTCTATAAACAAAAACGCAAACCAGGGTCTTTCAGGCACAACCCTTAGCAGAACACATCTGCTTTCAGCCACCTGCCAGTCAAGTAGTATCATGTAATGATGAGTGTTTTGGGCAAGGAGGAGAACTTCCTTTCAAGCTGAAGTACAAAGTAAGTTTGGGATGGTGTCAGAAAGGGCCACATCCAGGTCAGCAGTCCAGATAGCTCCCAGCAGAGCAGTGCAGGGAACTTGACTGCTGAGCTCTCCTGGAGCATTGGCGGCTACAGATCTCTTAGGCAGATGGTGTTGTCTGGAACAGCTATACTTGCCTCTCCCTGAGCTCCTCATCATCGCTAGGAGTGCTTCTGCTCTAGCTGTGACCCACCACATCTGGCAGAGGATAAGAACTATTGAGAGGTAATATCTTTTAAATGGATGATCTGCTTGTTGAGGTTTTGCTTGTTCTAAAGCTACTTGAAATTTTATATCATTAATTTTCCCAGCCCTACCACAGATAAAAGATTAGAGGAAGTGAATTCTGGAAAAGTCATAATGTCTGTTTTTGACTTTTTCATTTTGAAAGATTTCAATTAGAAGTTTCAGCTGGATTTTTAATTTGTAAAGGGTGCTTAAAAAACAAACAAAACAACTGCCCAGATCTAACAAAATTAACTTGACCCCAAGCAGACCTCCTTTGCTGAGTAGTACAGGGATGTGGCCCTGAAATCACCTGCAGGCTCTGTAAGCAGGTAAGAGTTCTTCACATTGTTAATGCTTTTTATAGCCTTGACCCAACTACAAGTATTGGTGATGTAAACTAATACCAGCAAATAGCAAGTTTCACTGAGTCAGAGTAACAGTTTAGCATGGGGGCAGGGGGAGGAACAAAAAAAGGGAAATAGAAAATCAAACTCTCCCCCACTATCGCACTGGCTTCCTGCCATCTCCTGAACTCTCCCTACTGCTGTAAAACAGACTTCTGGCCTTCTGTTTCTTTCTTGCTCTATTGCATTACTTTGCTCTAGATTGTGGTTCCCTATGGATTAGATACTTTTGTAAGTACCTAAGAAGTTAAGAATACAGACTGCATTTGTCTTAAATAGGAACTGTGTCCCTATATTTCTTGGGCGTTTTAGGAAAATTTTCTACGGTATAACTTTTAAACTGGCACAAAAACTTAAAAGCGTTTATATTATCTCCCAAAGAAATGTTTAGTTAGCTTGGAATTGGAACACAACAGCTATTTAGGAATGCACTAGAAGTAATGACAGGTTGATATGTATATAAAGCTTTAATCTGATCTTTGTTTCCTCAGCACTACCTCGGTCTCTCAGTATATCTGATATATAGATAACTTATTTAGCTACCTATTCCATAAAGCCAAGTTAAGCTAGCTAACAAAATGCTAAGCGACTTGACTAGCAGTTTCTTGCAACTGGAAGTAGGGTAAGGGACTCTAGAGATCGCATCCTGCAAACTTTATTTATGTGAGTAACTCTAACTGGTCTGGATCCTAATTTCATGCCCTACTGCCTTAATCACAAAATGATCCTTTCTCTGGACAACAAAGCAGCTCCAGAGAGGAAAGAGAAACAAAGCCAATCTCGCAGGAGTAGTAACTCGCGCACTGACAGCCCTCCGAGGGAGCGGGCTTTTCGCCCTGCTTCCCCACGCAGCCATTTTGGGACTGTGGGCTGGTATTCACTCAGAGCTGCTGCTGTCTTTTAGCAGGGACTGTTTATCTTTTGGTTGTTGGTTTTGCTGTAATTGTGCATATTTTGTTTTCAAATGAAGTTCACAACGTGGAATTAAAATATGGTGTGCTCAGAATGTAGGACAGAATGGTAATTTAAAGGCAAGAAAAGGTCTGGAAAGCCTGTAAGGGATACCAGAGCAGAGAAGTGGTTTCCATGACAACAAATCCACCAAAATCTTTGCATTCATATTGATTCAAGTGATGGATGAGCCAATTTGGGGGCAGGGAAGAAAGAGAGGAGAAATATTTAACCCTGATGAAGAATGCCTTTTCTGTGGAAAGAAATTAAGGAACTCTTTCTTCCTGAAATCCTCAACTCGGACACCAGCTACAGGAGACTAAATGCAAAATATGGCTAGCCTGGGTTGTTTCCCTGTTGTCTGGGTCAGCTTGCAAGGCAAAGCTTTGTTAATTGTGGCCCTCAGCTCAGCTAGGCAGGGGAAAATGATGCAGTACAGAAAGGGACTAAAGCTGCTCAAATGGGGAGGGGGGAGCGGTGGGTGCATCTCCTCCGAGCACCACGGAGTGCAGTGCTGCTGGGCTCCTCTGAGCAGTGAGTGCTGGGGCTGGCGCAGAGCAGGGCAGCAGTGAGCCGCTCTGCAACGGAGCCGCCTCCAAAGACAGCTCTCTGTCTGGAGAACAGGTCCTGCCTTTCCCGTCTGCATCTTAGCCGTGTGGGGGATGTTTTGTTTTTTGTTTGTTTGTGTCCCCCTCCTCCCACCCCCAGCTCCTGACATGCAGTGAGCAATGCACTTTCCCCTAAGCAGCCCACAGGCAACATGTTAATTCTGCTGGGAGCGTTTATGTGGCTTTGTGTCCTGTGAGATGGGGAATCACCTGTGCCTTAGGAGCACAGGTTTGGCTGTTTAACAGCTTTTTCATTCCTGAGTCGTGATGTCTTTAGATATTAGTCCCTTACAGACTACTGCACATGTCATCAACTAAAAATTGTGTGCAGTGAACATTTTTTTAAAAAAAAAAGAGTTGCTGTAGGTCTTAGTTGTGTATACAAGGAGAATGAAGAAAAAGAAAATGGGCCAGGGGGTCTTAAGCCTTCAGTGAGAAACATGAAGAGACAGAGGAAAAAGCATTATTATTTTTATATTGTGTTATCTTGTATGCTACCACGTGCACTTCAGATACCACATGCTTCTTCCAGTCACTGACACAAAGCAACCCAAGCTTCATCATCCAGCATTGCTCTTCTGTGGGCTAAAAGCACACTATAGTTATGCAGTAAATCTGTAAATAATGTATGAAAGAATTCTTTAATTATGCTCATTTACTGCTCAACATCGCTTCTGTACATGCTTCAAACACCACTGCTCTTTTAAAGAAATGGCCGCATTATCTTTCTTTAATGTATTAAACATTGTTACAACAGGACTGAAACCTCCCTGCTTGTAGTCAGAGGAGCTTTAAGGAAGAATGCCTGGCCTGTCACTTCCACCCCATGTGGAAAAGGGAGGAACAGGAGATTTATTCTTCTGTAGTACTGAAGTACTCAAAGCAGAAGCAGGAAGCAGAAAACAGTGCTACTATCGCTCAAGGCGTGCAGAGAAAGCTCCGTGCAGACCATGCCACAGCTCATTGCTGAGATCCTCTGACATCTCCTAGCCCAGCACTTCCCAGAAATTCATGGCCAGGTTGTGATTTCATTGTGCATGCTAAGATCCATTTCTAATAAGCATCTCATAACAAAGTGATATATAGATTAAGGGAGCTAACTTGTGGCTACAGGCTGTTGCATCAGCAAGAAAAGGTGAGGGAATAAACAAATGCAGATGTGTGGAGCTAATCAGTGAAGCTTTGAACAGTAGGGGAGTAGGTTTTCTGTAAGGAACTTAGGCTGTAAAACCCTCACCAGGTTTCAGGAGGGTGAAAGACTGCAGGGGAGAGACATAAGAGCTGCTGCCCAGAAGACATTTGCTGCAGACTGGATTACCAGGAGCTGAGTAGCTAGCAGCTATAGGGACAGTGGAAAGGCTTTGTTTTCATGCATCATGCAGGCTTAAAGATCTGATGACCAAGGAATAAAAGCCTCACTTGCTTACAAGGTAGTTAAGTAGTAAATCCTACAGTCCTGAGCCTTTTAAGTTCCAAGCTAAATTGATTTCAGTCCTTAAACAGGCAAGGAGCTGAGGTACCAATATAGCTTATTTTAAAGTGATTGCTTCTAGATGCTGTTGGGTGAGGAATGGGGATATGAAAGATCTTTAATGTGCATTTGTCATTCTTATTGCCATAATGTATGTTGTCATGCTTGTTGTCAAGACTGAAACCATAAGAGGAACCACTTCAGTGGTTCTTATATGGCCTGTAACAGTGCATGGTGGGACTGCCCTTGGCTCTTTGTTAGCAGCAGCACAGATGCACCAATGGCGCATCATATGAGATTGCTTCCTCATGTAATGTTCTCAATCACTCGGTAGGCTAAAGCTAGATTAATTTGGTTGGCTTCTCATGGAAACATAAGGGACACCATAACCAAGCAGCTCTTTTAAAGGTCTTGCACACCTTATTCTTGCTGCTCAAGGTATACTTAGTTTTGAGCCTTAATCCAATTCTTGCCATATGTGCCTATCTAGCTTGAGCTAAGCTCAAGTGACTTAAACTGAACCTAGTTTGCCCATGGAAGTCTCGATGACGCTGCTATTAACGCAGCCAGCAACATATAACATAAAGGTTGACAGGGATGGACAAAAATGTGATTTGCCTTCCATGCAAGGACGAGCCATACAGCCTAGAACTTGAAAAAATCTTGGAAAAAAGAGAACTGGGAGGAAGCACAGCCATAAAATCACAGATGGCATTGGAGATAAACTGAGAGAACAAATCATCCTCAAGCAGAGGGCAACCAAGAAAATTAGTATGAGACATTTAAATGCCAGCAAAAAGAGCACCTTTTCGTTGCAGTCCATAATTAAGCTTTGAAATGCCTTGGTAGTGCAACTTACAGATCAAAAAATATTCATATTTTTCAGAAAAGGAAGGACTTCTACGTTCTTCTCTGTTATGAAAGCGCTTATAGGTGTGAGCACGGAGCCTGGAGCCACCACCTCTCAGGGGAAGCATTGTTTCTGTTGGCTGACTGGGGGACTCTTGCTGCTTAGCTAGGTAGCAGCTCCCTGGTCCTACCGAGCTCACTGCTAAGCCTGTCCCTCTCCATCTGCCCTCACCCCATTTCAGGCATGGTTGTTTTGGGGGCAAAAAAAGCACTTTATTTTGTTGAGAATCAATGGATGGAAACATTACCATTCTGCAAGTGTTAACTTTCTATTTTCATTTACATATTTTGGAGGTCCTGTTGGCTTGCAGCCTTATTGCTTACACAGTAAATGGGACTTCAGTTGCACCTATAATGAAACCAGCCATTAAGCCTGTGATTGTAAATTCATATATGCTTCATTCCTGTGGTGGACTTGTTAGATCTGTGATTTAAATGGAAATGTGGCTTATTTTAACAGTGCTTCTGAAATTCACTGAAAGAGAGCAGAATGCAGCATTACATAAACAGTTAGCATTCCATTTGGTCTTCATAGCACATCAACAGTTAATCAATATTATCGAGACTCAAGCAGAGAATGTGTTTTAAGTAGCTGTTTGCAATATTAGATATTCTCTGTGGATTAACTAATTGAGCTTCACATCCTCTCCTGTTACAATAATGGAAAGGAAACAAAACAGGTAGTTGAAGGGACTTGTTAAATACCTCAGTGACAAGTCAATGTCAGTGCCCTGCTTGCACTGTTCAGTGTTTTCTCTAAGAGAAAAGCAGTCCTCCCCTTCAAAAAGGGAGCGAGACCAAGAGAAGATATTCAGGTTCTAGGTGCAAGAGAGAAATTCAGCGCTTGGACACCCAGTGTCCAAGTAAACTTAAGTTACAGATGGGCTTTTTACTGTCTCTCTGCATAGAGATGTTCCCCTTTAAAGAACAAATTTCTCAAAGTTTCTGATTAAACAAGGCAGAGCATTCATCTGCTGTAACTTGACACAATTTCCTTGAAGTCAGTGGATTTAACTAGAGAAGATGCTAAATCACAGTAGTTAGCACTGCTTTGATATTCACAAATTAAGCTCTTGAAATGGATATAAAAATCACAATTATCTTTCATGGGAATAAAAAAGGGCTCTCAAAACTCAGCAGGCTTTATGTAGTGTGTTTAGAGTGGTTTCAAGCACACTATTGAACCCTGAAATGAACTGACTCAAAGTCATTCCTCACAGGAGCTCTAAAAAAGACTTATGGCAGAGGCTGGTCTGAGATAACCAAGAGAGGCCATTTAGCAGGTTGTTTTGCACCACCGTGTAACCAGACAGGCAGTAGTTAGTGTAGCTGACTGTAGAAAGTAGTTGTATTAATTCCCACTTACAAAAACCAATACTTTGCAGTGCTCCTTGTATCTTAAAGCACTCGTAGAAACTGAGGAGTTCCTAGTTTCCCTGCGAAGTAGGTGAACAAGAACTACACTTCCATTTCACAGCTCTGAAAACTGAGTCACAGACACATTGACTGGTCTGTCCAAGGCCTCTCAGTTGACTAGTCTGACAAGCCCAGCAGAACTACCAGCAGTTGTTGATCATTAGTCTTACATTCAATACATGGCCATGACCCCTTGCAATGTAGGAATTATATTCTTCTGCTGTTTGGGCTCTATAGCATGAACAAGTCTTCCATATTCCCCAAGCATACTGTCTCTATCATCCTACTTTTATTTATTCTTTAATAAAATAGCCTCCTACAGACAGAAACAGCATATTCCGCCTGTTTATTTATCTACAAATCAGATCTCTTATAGCAAACATAGACCAGTCTTTGCTTCAGTGGTCAACATGGGATAGCTTTGGCCCAAGGGAATTCTCTGTTGTCATAAAGACAATACAGCTGTATCCTGCAGCAGCTGCTGTGTGGGAATCTGCATCTGAGGGAGAAGAGTTGGGAAAAAGATAAAATACGAGGAAAAAATATATAAACAGAATAATTTGACAGCCCTAAACTAGTTTAAAAAAAAAAAAAAGCTATCAGAACCAAGAGGTGCAAGTCTGACACCCTTTCTTAGTTGTGGTAGTAAGAAGGGATGTATGGATGTAAATCACTGACTCTTCAGGCATGATCATCTACATTAAAACAGAGAAGGTCTGAGCCTTGACTCAGGCTCTCAGATATGAGCTCCTAGTCTTTCCTTAGCAAATCAATGACTCCAGTGGCTATATTTTCATGAGGAACAGCTGCAGGAACTCTGAGGAGAGCCTGGTGCCTGGGCAGTCCTACACACCTTCAAGAATTTCCAGATATGATGAAAGAACATATACAGAATACCTAAATAAAGGTATATCAATATCAAAACCATAGGATAAAGAGCACTATTTTCCATCTACATATAATACTGACTGATCATGTGATACTAATGGTAAAATCTTAGGTAGTAAGCTATCTGCGGTATTACATTTCAAAACCTGAAAAAATGATCCTGAAGAACCCTGTGGGCTTAGAATTTAGTGTAGCTACAATGTTCCTAACAGGCTTGAAATAAATTTGACTTCTTTAGTGCAAAACTTCATAGTATGAACCTCTTGAGCACTGTTAAAATGTGCGACAGTAAATCTGAAATGTAAACACAATGTGAAGTCCAACTGATACAATTCAAGTATTTAAACACATTTTCCTAAGCTGGATTTTAGTCTGCTGTGTTTTTGCAATACAGAGACACCTGACTAAGCCAAGTATTAGTAAGATATGCTCTGTGCAAGTGAGTGTGTGCACACGTGTGTTCAATACAATATAATGTACTGAGATCTTTTTTCCAAATAGTCAGGAACAGTCAGTCACTACCTGAATAGTCTTGATGCCAGCATATTGCTTAGTGAGTGCTACCAGTTAGTTATGAAAAAATAGGAAAAAAAGGTCTGAACACACACTGCATTACCCAAAAGGAAAGTCATGCACATTACAAATATAGTTTTGAAATATAAAATAGTATTTAAAATTTTTAAATCTACAAATACAAAGCCTTGGATTTAATAATATAATTAAAAGTATTTTGCATTTCATTCAAAAATGAGGATCTATTTCTATGCATGTGTTAGCATTGGTATATTCCAGAATAACTCGTCTGTTGATGTATCAAGTATTTATTTCTGATTTCCATTATGCCATTTCAAGTAGAGTGCATATGTCAATATACAGGTTGATTAGATCGGCATAAAGGACAATGGTTTTATGAGAAAAGTAACTAGGATTTGTGTTATTTTAAAGTGCATCTAAAGTGCTAACAGGAAAGGAAAAGGGAATCATAAGTCATGAAATTTCAGGGAGAGCTGAAATCAGAATATGGTAACAATACCAGTGCTGATAGCTTTCAGGAAATAGCCATTAAGCAGTGTGCTGTGCAGCTTTCTGCAATAATAATGTCTAAAACCCCCAAGCAATGAGCACCCTGTGAGGATATGTAATTGCTACCTTCTGTGGTCCCTGAGGTTTTGATATCAGTTGAGCAGTCATGTGTGCCTCAGCCTATTGCCAAGGACTGGAAATTACATTACAGACTCAGAAACATGCAGCACTTTGAGTAAATCCATACCCAAACCCCGGAAGACTATTTGAGTGTAGAGGCATTCCAGATGGGAATTTAAATGCTAAATTTCATGTCATATTATTTAGCAGGTTAGTTTATCCCTCATTTGTTTGCCATCTGTCATTATTTCAGCAAAAATGCTTGTAACTCATGAGCCTACAAAACCAGAAAAGATTGCTACCTCAAACGAAAGATTATCGCTATAAGGTGCATCTTCAGAATATCTACAAATAATAAAGACATGATTTGGGAAAACTTTGCTTTGAAATTGTTGCTTTAGTTAGTAAAGTCATGGTTGCTGTTTCAGCACTCAAATGGCTGCACTTTTTTTAATCTGCCAAATGATAACAAACTGCTCTTTGCTCACCTGAATCTCATTCTGAAGTGAAAACACAGTGACTTTACCCCACAGAAAAAGAATGAGAAAAGCCCAAAAAACAATGCAAAAGAAATAGCAGGAAACATAGTGTAGATTCTATTTATAGGTATTCTTCTACTAACAAAAGTGAAATGTGGTAAACCTCAAAAGCTACTACTTGCTTTGAAAATTTAGTTAAACAAAATAAGCATTATTTCACCCTCCATTTTTCCCTATGGAACAGGCATGGAAGACCACAATTGCTTAGACATTGGGGTTTACTGTCTCTATTATGAAAAAACTGTCCCCTATCTAGTCTGATAGATGCAATTTTAGATTTCATAAGTTGCTTCTCATTATGCCCTGGTCTGCTAGATTGAAAAGAAATCTCTTCTCAAATAGGCCATGGTTGACTTGCTAGCACTACTATTGCAGTCAGACGGTATCACTCGCGCTTCCTGACGCAACATGTGAAAAAGCTGTAGTATGAAATTTGCTCTGAAGTCATTTGTGCCTGTTTACAGACAGCAAATATCAAGTAATTTTTGATAGAGTGGAGAAGAGGATGACTCAACCATAATAAAGTAGCCTCCAGAAAGCTGCAAGATTTTGGTAGTTTACAAGTGTGTTTGCGGGATGTATTGAGAGTGGCCAAAAAGAATTCAGAACTTTTGGCAAAATGCAGTGGGGGTGGGTGGGAAGGGGAGCAGAAACAGTAAGAGCAAGTAAGATTTCATGAGTTGTTTTTTGTGTGGAAACTTGTGTTGTGGCTTATCCTTTGAAGAGATCTGTATCTTCAGTGCTACTGTTTGGATGCAAGTGCATTACTTTGAGGTAGATTCAATCTTTGCTCATCTGTCTTGGCTTATTCTAGCTGACTCTGTTTCCAGTTCTAATCTGGCAGAATTATATTGTCTAACGTCTGCATTTCTGACCTGTATTTAAAATAGATGTGATTTACCTTGGGCTGTAAAATCTGTGTGTATTCACCAGTCCCACAAAGAAAACCTAAAATTAGCTCCTGCTGTTAAAATTGAGGGAAATCAAAATGCTGGATTTGTTATTAAAATTTAGCTCTATCTGCAAGGGATAAAGATGTCATGCATCAATTTATGTCAGTGTGAAAGGTACAGAGACTTACTGCTTCCAGAGGAACTAATGCGTAGGTATAATACTATCCCTTCGTACTAATGGCCAAATCCTTCTCTCTATCACACCATTTCAGGGAAGAGTAGAACATAACCCCAAGAATCTGAATTTTACATCTTCTCAATTAAATTAACAGAAGTGCTTTGCTCAATTTCCTCTTCTTTGAATCATCTATTTTGACACTCTGAGGGTCCAGGAGGAAATGGAGAAAAACTTCTCTTCCATGAATGCAGAGCACCCTCTTCCAACCTTCGGGGTCTCAGATCTGCAGCTACGCGTGGGGCCAAGTGTGACAGCAGAGCACATGTACAACCAGGAGACCTCACACTCCCAGGAGAATAACGGACCGCATGTACACGGTAATTCCTGCACTGTACCCATCTCTTGGCAGCCAGTGGCTGTTTTCATTTCCCTCGTGGTTTGGCAGCCAGCACAGGTGAACGTATTGCTGATCCTGTCTGGAATATGCCACGTAGCAGACCTACAGAGGAAGGGCTGGATGCTTGGTGACAAATGGCCCATTTCTTCTCCCGCCTTCCCAGCTGTGCCCAGAACACAGCATCTCTCCCATGCAGATACTCACAACCTCTAGAAGTCCAACTCCACCTCAGTAAATTCCTTTCCAGGATCCTGGTTTTTGGCTTTGCAGTGCATCAATTACTTTAGTCTGTGCAAATTCATAGTTTGCTGACTCTTTAAGCCTAATTTGCACATTACTTTAAAATCCTAAGACACAGATCTAAGAAGAGGTTATTTTAAAAGGTTAAGTGAAAGGCTTTTTATCATATAAAAAGTAACAAGCAAGGGTTGATGAAACATTTGCTGGAGAACTCATGCAAGGACGTGGTGATTTTGCCACTCCTATGAAGGCAGAACTCAAATGTGGCCTGCTATCTCTGGGAAAAGAAAAAGTGTCATAAGGATAAGGATCCGAACCAGAACAAAGAGATAGTGACTCCACTGTAGATTTTGCCTTTCTTTTTTTTTAGTTCCTCAGTGCCTCAGGTTCCCAACCTGCACATTGTTAGGTTATAAAATTCAGCTGGATCATACCAACATAGGCAAAATAGAAATCTCCTCCCTGGGTCTTTTTAATCTATCCAGCCATATACATTAAAATGATTTCTGAATGAAGTCCTTGAAAAGACATAAACCAGTTGATAACCATAAGGCATTATCACAATTGTCTGGTCAATCCATTACGCATATGGCAAAATAAATTAAATGACCAGAAGACTGGGTAAGACATAAAGTGATTGCGGTTTCATGAGACTAAGCTATTGCACAGAGGGGTAAAGGCAAAGAGGGGGCCTAAGCTGTAATGGAAACATTGCTTCAGGGCCAAGGACTGCTGTGACTCCAGATGCCAGCAGTTTGTTAAACATAATACAAAACAACATAAAATGTAAAAAATGCAACTGGAACAAAAGGTTAGGCCTTCTCCCTCCATGCCTTAGTGAAAAGAATGAGAACAAAAACAAAGTCACTTGGCAGCTGGGGTTTCTCAGATCTTGCCAGCACTTTGCAATCTCCTGCATTGTCAAAATAGTCATATCGCTACACAAGCAGCACCCTACCATTAGGCAAATAGGGTCTCTCTCATCCCACCACTACATAAACAGCCCCCTACCATGGCAAAAGCATCCCTTCATTACTACACAGCATCTTGCCATTTCAAACGCAGCATCCCACTACTGCGTTACAACTCTGCGTTACACAACGACATGTCAGCAAACTCTCTCATTAAGTGGTAAGTTTAAGAAAGTATTACTGAACTAAACAAACAGGCTGGTTAGACGGTCTTTTCTTTAAAGCTCCTCTAGCTTTCTTCCATCATCTTACTCTCCATCAAAGGGTCAGACAGACTTTGTGTAACACCACTGATTAGAGGAATAACTTTATGGATGAACTTGGGTCACTAAGTTGAAAGTGCTTATCTGATGCCTTGGGAATAACAGACTGTGTGGCCTAACCGTCCTTTTTGCTCTTCCTCGTATCCTCCGGGACTACCCTGATCACCCCGAATAAGAACACTCCTGCTGGGAGAGCGAGGGTTGTTCCATCTCCACACCTTTGGACTCATTTCGGCAGAGCTAATACTGTTATCTACAGTCTGGACCTTTCGCGTGGACCTCCTAGTTCCACTAAAGTTAAGTCTAAGATGATCTTAGAGATTCTCCCACGGAGAAGTTAGGTAATGACATAAAAGGAGCAGGATTCAGATTCTCTTTTCTGAAGGACAGTGAGATTTCAAAATTTTGGTTGTTTTTCTAAGTGGAGCACAATCCTCAAATTTTGGATATCTTATTTTGAGTTTGACTTTTTAAAAAGTCTATTATATTTTAATTCAATTACAAGAATAATAACATTTCAAAGCAGCAAGTCATTGCAAACCGTAAAATAAAAATCTAGACAAGGTTTGGAGGAAAAGGCAATATATTTTATTATACCAACTGCTGATATTGGTAAACAAGTCAGATTTTGGGGCACGCAGCTCCTGCTTCACGTCTGAAACAGAAGCAGTCTTTGACTCCTTTCCAGCTGCATCATCTGGTCTAATAAAAGATATGGTTTCCCGGTATGCCTTGCCTTGCCACCTCTGCTATAGCATACAGTAATAAAGAATAGTTTCTGTATGAAAATGTAAAAATTGAACAATTCAACAGTGTTACTGTTTCTTTCGTCAAAATGTCATTCAAGAAAAGTGGACTGTTTTTGTCAAATAGTATCTTTTTCAAAAGGCTTTCATATTCTATATAACAATTCAATTTAGCAAAAATTATCAGAGCTCCAAAATAATATATAAACATTGGTAAAATATGAAGATAGTTCTCATTTGGGGGAAGATTAAACAGGCTGGAACTGGATCAGAAAGAAGAATAAAAACAAATAGAGCAGAGGCATTGCATAGAGACTGAGAACCTATGGCAGTGACAAGCACAGGACACTGCTGAGACAAATGGTGTCCTTAAGGGTCAACAAGCAACTCACAACTTGTGAACAAGGGAACCATCTACACCCCAAATAAAGAGCCATAATCTCTGAGCATAAGCAAGTCACCAGCAGTAATCAGAGAACTTGATTGTGCTCTAGTATATCACAGGGAACTCTCTTCAGCTTTCCTTAGAAGTATCCAGCACTAGTGACTAAGACTGTATTGTTATCACATGGCCATTTTATTGGGGGTATGTTGCTATCAACTACAATGCACTTTGTTTTAAGAAACAAAACTCAGTGGGAAATAGTCATTGTCTTTCCTCATCTGTCATTTGCATGCTACCATAGGTGATGGGCATCCTTTTATGACAGTTGTTTTAGTACTTAAGATTTTGTGACTAAACATTAAAAAAATTATACAGGGCACATCCCAGTTTCTGATGGGCCCTCTAGGCTTTAAAAAGGTTTACATTCATTTTTCCTTCTAAGTAGATATGGGAAGCAATCTCTGCTAAGATATCTGTTTGTTCTTCCTGGCTTTGTTTTTGGCTCCTGCACCAGCAGCACCTCTCATCTCCAGTCATTCTCCACCACTGCTCTCCACCTGAGCCAAAGAGACAAGCCTCTCTTTGGTGAAATTGAGTATCTTGTATGAAATGTTGCAGGACTGGATCATAACCAGGTACTTTCTTAAGTTTTAATGAAAATATGCCTCCTATGACCAAAGTCCAAGGAGCTGCTGTAGTTACTCATCTTGATAGCTAGAGCCTGCTGTAAGAGGAAGACCTCCCCAGGAGCAGCCAAGGAGACTCCTGGCTAAGTGTGGATTGGACAGAATAAATCATTATATTCCTTCCTATATTATCCTCTTCTCCCCCAACCAGTTGGTCTGGATGAACAGGAATAGATACGATCCAGCTGCCTTCTTGCTATGTTCCCTCTCATTTCTCCAGAACATGAGGTGGAAGGAGAGCCAGAGGTGCTAGCAGCCCTGTAACTCTCCCAAACAGCCAGCCTGATATTGTGTGATAACATTTTATGCAAAGGAGTCTCAATTGCTTATGGAAGGGCCCTCACAGCCAAGGACTACGTTCTCAATGAAGTTTTACATCATAGGTTTTGCTCTGATTTATTTCCCTCTACTGACCCTCACTTACAGAGACCTAGATAGTCCAAAGAGGTCTTCAGAGACAAAGTTAACATATCCATGACTACACTTCAGCAACCTCCTCCTGCTCATTCCACCCAGCATCAAATAATTCTGATATTAACCTGGTGTAGGCAGTAAGTTATCGATTATCTATGAATGCTGACAGTGTAAGGAAGTTGCAAGATAATCAGGTTTTTCATGTAAAAACATAAGTGTACATTTTCCTAAAGAACCACAGGACAATATTGACAACAAAAGGTTAGATTTGGAAAAGAAAACGAGCTCTGAAGAGAGTTGTCTGCTCTATTGAGAAAGCATAAACAATCTGCTACTAACAACAAAGTTTTCTTTCGCATAAAGGCCAGCAGAAATTCAAGATTAGATATTTTTTACTTGGCAGTAGATATTAAGATCACATCTATGTCCCAAAACATTTCATAGTAAAATTGTATCTTCTAGGAATGTGCTCGGCTGCTTTAATGCTGGAAAATCAGGAAAAAAATCTTGTCTATCTGATTAAAGAAAAGCCCTGTTATTTGCATTAGAAGGATACAGACTCAGAACTATCCTTTCTGTGGGAAAATTAATTCTATGTGGGAAAATTAATTCTATCTCTAAGCCAAATTCTGCCATCACTGTTCAAGCATCCATTCTGACCGGCAGAGGACCTTGGCTCTCCGGCTGCAGACTGTAATATCAGTCATGTGAAGTGATTCACACGAATAACGTTAAAAGTGGCTTTTTCTTTCCTCTTTGGTGAACATCCATCATCCATGTCTGATAGGTTGTGGGGAAATTCACCTTCTTTTTCTTTCAGAGTGCAGAGCTCTTACATGTTTTTCTCCCGCAAAGGCCAATTGTTGCTGATTGTTTCAGTTGGCCGTGAGCTTGGAGAAGGGTTTACCACTGAAGTTTTGTCAGTAACTTTGCATCAGCTGTCTGTTTCATGTTACCATGGGCTTTCTGTTCAGTACCTCATTCTCTAGAGCTTAGTACTGCATTTCCATTCCCAGTAGCGTATCAAGCCTCTTCTTGTAAGTCTAATGTTAAAGGGCTCCAGACACTTCGTACCTAGAGCAAAGGGTACCCTTTCCTCAATAATAACCTTAAGAGAAAATTTTCAGAAAATTTTTCTTTAACTGTCAGAAACAGATGGCTGTGAATATCCCACTGCATTTAGACAAACTCTGTATGAGAATGCTGCGGAGCCCAGCACAGATTCATGCTCTGTATCCTCAGCGCCCAGGATGCGCATTCTGGGGCCAGGAAGGCTGCTGAGACAGGCTCATGTGCACTGGGTTTTAAGGGCTCCAAGAGTGTCCTGACACCTTGCTGGCATGTACAAAATCCACATCCTGCTTGCATAAGTCTCTTAAAACTGGAGAGAAACAAAGTCATTTAGACCGACAGCTCAAAAACAGTGAGCCTGGAGAGTGTGCCCTTTGGACAGCAAAATGTTCCCAAAGTTGCCTTGCTTGAAATAAAGCATAGATATTCTCCTTTTTCAAAGGGGATCCACCCACATCATTGAGCAATATCTTATTATTTTGATTGAAAATGGGATTTATAGTAGATTTTAAATGACAGATTGGGTAGTAGGCACCTGAATGTACATTCAAAGGCATAGGTGAAGTACTGCTAACTTTCTTACCTAGCTGTGTGATCTACTCCAGTGAAAACTTTCAAGAGAAAAAGCTAGGTAATCTGCTTAGAAAAATCCACTAATTTGAATATCAGATGGCCATCTGGCCTTCTAAGATAGCTTTGAAAAATTCCCATTTTTATTTCAGGATTTAGAAGTTATCTTAATGGAAAACTATCATATGTAACTCACCAAATCTAAATCAAAAAGTTTTTTCTAGTTCTGCAAGAGATTCTGCCCTCGGAAATTACATTTCTCTAGTCTGTGCTGTCTAACTGCATTGCTCTACATTTTTCCAGGAGATGCTAACTAGCAAATGTTCTCTCAAGCGAAGCCATGCAATACTGAAGCATCTGAAACAAGAAACATCACTTCTAATATTCAGGGTAATCGGAGGGATGCCCTCCTCCTGAAGAGGTAAGTGCTTGCATGTTCTTGGGCATTTCTCCTTTGCTTCAGTAGTATTGACAAAGAGCCATTGACAGGACAGTTTCCAAGACATCTTTGCAAGTCTGATACAGAATGTACCACAAATATAGACGTGACCTTTACATTATTAAAACATATCAGGTTGTAAAGCTTGTGATTGCCATTGTTTCAAATGACAGAGCCTGTCAGCACTGTGTAACTACTCTTTATTATTATGTCCTGTGATTTTGTGTCTCCTCCTCCACACGGTATTTTCTTACTATAGTAATTCCAAGTATTTTAATGTTCCAGTGCTTTTGCTTACAGCCCTCAGATAGGCCATACTGAGGTTGCATTTCTTATTTCTTTTTTACTGCTGCTGTTCTTGCAGCCTGCTGTTCAAGCCATTTACTTTGCTTAAAACATTTCTTACCTGCCAGCTTGTTTATATCATGCCTCCAAGCGCAAGACACCTGGAGAGGAATTTACAAGCTTCTGACATCCAGTAAGAACACTGTCAATCTTAAAAACATTTTTTTCACATTACCCATTTATCACATTTGTTTTTCCACCACACTTGCATGTATGTGTGTGTGAGTGCATTTGCGTGTGCAGCTGCTGAGGTCAGAGAAGGGGTAACAGAATATTTTTAATAGCAACCAAGTATCTCCCCTTACAAATTCTAAAGACTCTCTAAAGAAATTAAACTAATTAAAGAAAAATTAAAGAAGAATTAAATTAAATTAAAGAAATTCTAAAGTTCAAAATTCTAAGACTAAAGACAGCCCATCTGTATTACGGCAAAATAAAGGAAGATAAAACAAAGTATCACAATTGCAACTGCACTGCTTAGTGGCAACGGAAGCAGCAGGACCTTGTGGTGGCCTTACTAAAGCGTGACTTCATTAACTGGCTTAGTGAGGACTACCACACTTTTCCACACGGTCTTGGATGGATCTAGCCTCATGACAGTCTTCCCTAGGGAGGGCATTCAGCAGCCTTAGCTAAAACTAGGTGATTTTTTTCATCAAAGAGTTTCTTTAATGAAATTTAGGGCTCCAGTCAACCCCAAATGATTCCTTAATCTGGGCTGAACTCAGGATATTTTCTACGAAAAAATTAGGTAAGAAAATAGATAAAAACAGTACTTTGATTTTCCTATCACGAATCCCATTTGACACTTTCAAAAGTCTAGTACGCAGGAAGAAGTCTAAACCATGAGCAGAAATACTGACTGCCTATCATTAAACTGCTGATATTTGCAAAGGTTTCCAGAGCACCAACAGCTCTCACCCTCCTCAACAACTGAGCCCAGAGCTCAGTTTGTAATATAGGAAACATTAAGAATTGAAGGTAAAGCTCCTTCACCGAGGTCTCTCACAGACGAGATGGTGAATCTTGCTATATTTGTTTAAGAAACTGCCATCATGTGTGTCTTGTCCCCCTCTTCTGACAGACATTGTTCTTCTCGTAATAACGCAGGCAAATGGGAAATTGTGTCCTTCTACACAAAAGCTGGTGCATTACCTTAAATCACCAGTGAAGGCTGGTTTGATGCTCAGACACTTGACTCCGTGCTGAAACAGCTAACACGTACTTAACGTACACATTCTCCTTTGCTACCAGCCACAATTGTGTCAGCCTCCAGCAGAAGGTTAGGAACAAATAGCTCATAGGTCGTAACATTTTAAAGTGTTGTATCTCTCCGTTCAGTGAATGTGAGTCTAAACCCAGAAGTAAAATTAAGACAGCTGCTGCCTACAGCTCAAAGAGTGACAAACTTACCTCAGGACTGTGAATTGTGGCTTTGTGCAGAACATGAATTTCTACAAAGCTACAGGGGAGGAATATATAGGCAGTAATGCACTGTGAGTGGTATTCTTTGCCCAATCCAGCCACCACTGAAGTTAATGCCAAAACTCTTATGAATACTAAAGCTAAAATTTAGTCAGCACTTGTGCTCTATGAAAAATCCTAATTAAAAGCATAAAGGAAAAATACAATACTTCTTTATCATCCTTCCAATCCCACCACATATTAAAAGTAAATTTAGGTTCACAGATCAGCCTCTGAAACAAGGGAGGCTGGTTCATTTATTTGTTCTTAAGAGGTCAAACATGATTTGTCATTATTATCTTATGAAACTAGACCTGTAGACAGCTAGCATTAGACACCATCCATCATAAACACACTGAAATTTAGTCTTTTTAGACAGTAGTAATAAAGTCCTCCAGACAATAACCAAGAGAAGCAGGTGCTTAACATTATTTAAACTTATCAGAGAGCACAGGCATTTGCCAACTCTTCCTTTTATGACCGATGAAGAGGAAAAAAAAGGAGGAGAATGGATAGAAAATGAAGATAACATCAAAACAAGAAGATTTAGAAAGAGCTAAAATTCTGCTGAACTCCAAATGTCACTAGATAGCAGAAGCCAGAGACAGTACACATAACGTAATGTATGCTCACTTTGAATCTGTTCTATGCTGCTGCATGAAGTAAGGAGGCATTAGAGTAAACAGCTGTGCTGTCTTCAATCCCTTCACTCATCCTTTCAAAGCAGTAATTGCAATTACAAGATCCTTTGGACAACTAATATGAGCTGCTGACTTACATGTATTCCTGCCCATTGGTAATGGTACAAACAGTTACAGTTGAGATATATCATGTTTATGTGTCTGAGGATAGGACCAACCTCAAACTATTTGGCTTTCAGAAATGGAACTACATTGTTCACTTTTACTTTGGTTATCAGTCTTTTTCAAACAAATCAGTGTTATACAAGAATTTTATACCATCTCATCAACACCTGAAAACAGTTTAGAAGCAAATTTCTATGTTCACGTTACATTTTCTTTTTCTTTACATAAACAGCTAGTTAATGTTTTCAGCTTAGATTCCAACTTATCTCTTACCTCCAGGACATTTACTTTAGCTGTTCTTATAACAGCAAAGCAGAAACAATCTCCACATTGGCAATCTCTTTAGTATGGTTATAATATTTCTCTTGAATTTTTCTACTATGAATAATTTTTAATAAGCTGCTCTCTGACTTCTTCAGATAATTCCCAACAACAATCTTCAATCTGAACTTTTGAAAGCCATCAAACAAATGTCCTTCTTCAAGAAAGAGGTAAGTGGGTATCTGGTCCTCCACACCCATGTGTCACACAGACTGCAAGTCTATGTTGCTTTTTCTAAAATAATATGGGAAAGATTTCCAAAAGCACATAATCATTTCGGGTGCTACACTTGAGAGACTAAACAATCTCTCAGGGTTTTCAGATAGGTTTTCAGAGGTCTGATACTCAGTATTTCCTAAAAAGCGGTCCTTTTCTGGTTTGTTAAGGATGGGCACTTGAAATCACAAGTCCGTTTGAGCAATCTTGGCTTGTTTTATATCTCACTAAAAAAACCAATTTGTACTACAGCTAATGTGCCACTGACACTTCTCTGATATGAATTATAATAAATGTCCATTACTATTTGAAATGGGTTAGTGGTTTATTAAGAGATAATATGGTGTTTTAAGCTGAAAGCATGGTCAGTGCAATGCAATGAAGTGGCCAAGCTGCCAAGCAAGGTTGAGCAGCCCTAGTGTGTCCCATGCCACAGGGACTCCCCACGATCAGCAGCAGGGCTGCTGGGCAATCTGGCTGTGGGGAGGTGGCTAACAAGGTATCAACTGGACTTGCCTGAGGCCCAGCTGGACTCATGCGGCAGTGAAAAGCTGAGACTGTAGGGAGGCAATGTCACCCCTCATCTGTGACCTCCTCCTGCGAGCCTCCTTCCAAATGGCTGTGATCCTTGCATGAAAGCTGTAAGGTGAGCAGCACAGTGTTTGAGCTCTGTAGTACTTAGCTACTGTGGGTGAGGCTGATGTAGTTGCTTACATAATCAGCATATGCTACAATACAGATGCTTAGATGATCTTAGGAAGCATTTTAGCTGTGAATTATCTAGGTCTAAGGTGGGTAGTTGCCCTATCACTTCTGTGATGAAAGGGTTAAGACACTGGTGGGCACCACAAATTTATAAGCGACACTGAGGTCAGAATAAAGATCACTCTAAGAAGGTAGGTTTTACACCATTATTCCTTCATGGAAGCCTACCAGATTTAGAAGATGGGGTTGTTGTGCAACACTGACTGCTCTGACAAGGGCAAGAAAACTAAAGAGCTGGTACTTCTGTCTACATGAAGGAGGAACTTAGAGAAGGGGCTGTTTTGTTGCAAGAAAAAGCAGGTTAGAGGCCCTTCCCCTGCCCCTGAGACCACTCCTCTTCCCAAGGCAGTCCACAGAGGAAACACTAAGACTGGTAAGTGCCAGAAGGTACTTTCACTCATTGAAGGAAAGGTGAGAAGAAACATTAAGCTCTATATATCATTCTCCCTGTAGGCTGGCAAAGCCCACCAGGTTCAGCAGCGGACATTGTACTAGTACAGACTGACAAATATCTGGAGCCCTCTGGGTATGTCTGTGGGGTCTGCTGAAACAAGGTGACTTTTCTGGGATTTGAGAACTCTTTCCTTTTGCATGGGATTTCTGGGCTATCGGAGAAAGTTGATGCGAGTTCCCTTCATCCTGAGCTCCTCACACATCTGGAGGGTAGGCACAGATCACCACGGGCACAATCTGTTTCCGAGCACTAGCTAGAAGTGTCATAGCTGCACCGTACTGCTGTGACGTGCCCATGCAGAATGGCTGGTGCTTTCCAGAAGCACTGGGCAGAACTCCTGTGTGCATGTGAGCCGGCAGCACAGCTGCTGGACAGCCAGCCCAGGTTCCACAAGGTCTGCACAGGCACAGACTATCTGTACATGACCCACATTTCTGTTTGCAAAATTCATTCAAAAGTACCCTTGTCCTAGACTATGATATTGGTGCCACTTTGGAAGAATTCCTCCTAGGACTGGACTGGACTCCCTGCTCGCTCTGCTTCTACCACTAACTTGTTCCTGAGTTGGGATGACAAAGCAGCAGGGGGAAGAGAGAATTCCTTTTCCAAATCGCTGCTGCTGCTTTTCCAGCCACTGCTGCAGCACTGGAGTTTGTGGCCATCAGGAAACTGATGTAAGGATTCAACAGACTTTTAAAAATTGATTTTGTTAGCACACACAGGAAAATCATTACTGGCTTCCAATGCACTTCTAACATTAACTCATGGGATGTGTACATGTTTAAGTGTTTGCACTTTCTTTTAACATATGAAATCTTTTTTGGATAACTACATATAGAGACATTAGTGAGTCAGCCTGATGCAAGACACTGTGCTAATAGGAGCATACAATCACCATCATCAGTAGAACTGGAGTCAAAACAGGAATACATAGTATCTGCTTATTTGCCTAGTGAAAATCAATTTTCTCTTAGCAGCTTAATTGCTTTTCCCTCTCTCCCTCCTGCTCTGCCAGCTAAAACTGATTTTAGAACCGCTTTTGCAAGTCGTCTCTTATTTATCAGGCACCCACAGCCAATTAAAAGCTTATCAGTAGAACAGTCAGGCTGTTCATAAAATGTTTCATTGGTGGGCTACAAATATCACATTTGGAGTTAGAGTTAGGTTGCAAAATAAATTGAGACTAAAAATTCATTATGGATGACTTCAATGTCTTTGCAAGGATAGAGCTTTGAAAACTTCAGAAGAGTAGAAAAAAATACTTTAGTACATTTTTGCAAAATGATAGTGTTTTACCCTCTCCCCAGGAAATTAATCAGAGTGCAATCAAAATATATTTCCAGCTGCTGAAGTTCACTTCCTCCCTTGTGGATTTTTCTCACATAAATTGAATCTCAAATTCAAAGTCATGTTCACTGGACAGCTGCTTGACGTAAGCTGCATGAAGAGGCAGGATCTGCTCTTATTTCTGTTGTGCTTTCCATAGCTCTAATTGATGGGACTTCCTTATACAGAGATCACACACATGGGGGAAAAAAAGCTTTGCTAACATTTACTACAAATCAAGCAGAAACTTTACAGGTGACAGTGGAAAAAGAGTTCTCACTTATTCATAAGTGTGACTTTTGCTGTGGTACTCCCACCCTGCAAACTAGGATCAATGGAACATGCCAGTATTTCCTCTCTTGTCCTTTTCTCACAAGGCTCACAGGGAAAAGCAACCAAGCCCTGGATAATTACAGATGTCTATACATATATGTCTAGCTTTTGTCATCTTGTAAGAGCCCAAGACGGTTCTACAGCTCAGATAAAATGTATAGTGGAATTACCTTACCCTCTGCACTAAGGTAGCTAACCCTGGAGGGTGAAATGAAGCAATTTTCAACAGCATAAAGCAACACCACGCAACACTTTTTGGGTAGGAAGTGAAGAACAATTACAGCTGCAGGGAAAATATAGGGTAAGCAGAATGTAATTACCCAGGTTGGAATATGGCCAGAACACTGGGGCTTAATGTTCTTATTTGTGTGAAAGGAGTAACAAAAATACTTGCATCATCGCCATAGTGGGGCTCTCTATTTTTGCTTTATCTGAACCACAACACCTACCATGGCACAATTCCCAAGCACTGTGCTAGCCATAGGTTGGTTTTGCTCCTAGGGAACGAATCCCCATTGCCTTTTGATGTTTATTGCATTACATATGAAGACAGAGGAATAAGCCAATTCAATTCAGAGACAAAAGCTAAAACTTCTAATTTAAAGGGATGTGCTGTCAGACTGCAAAGAACAGCACCATTGAAATGGATGTTGGAAGTCCAGATTCCCTGAGTGACTTTAAAATATATTTGAAGATCCCATGGGAGCAAAAAGCACATCAAAGTAAAGGATATTAAAAAGTAGCATTAAAATATTGAAAATACTGCACTATTGAGATAGAACTAAATCTTTTACTTAAACAGGTATTACAAACACAGCGCTGAGCATAGTGATAAAGCCAGAAGAAAATGTAAAATGCTGGTAGGCACCCAGAATGGTACTAAGTCCCGTAAGTGGCTCTGCGTACTAAAACCACAGTTAAGATTTTAATATCTGTACTTTTAAAACTGTCGTTATGCCCGATAAATGGATGAGAGGATCCCAGCTCTGGAAATGGCATACCTAATTACCAGAAGATGCCAGAACTTCGACTATGGAAGATTTTGTCCTGATAATTCAAATTTAGAGCCTGGCTTAACCTCCGTAAGATTTTAATCTCTTTCAAAACATACATATTTTCATGCTTGCTTTACAACTCTGAATATTCTCATCTCTTACATGACTGTCTAGTACTGCTTTGAATGTTACTCCGTCCTTCACCTCAACAAGTTCATACAGCACAGCTAATGAAATCTTCACTGAAAAAGAATTGCCTTTTCTCAGATTTGAGGACTCTCACTCCTTTTCAAAGAACCTTTTAAGACTTCTTGACATGAGTGATTATGTTACGTTGGTAGGTTGACAGGAGATGAGGGTGGATGGTATTACCTTGAAGCAGCCTTTCTTTAAAGATCAAAGTTTTGTTTTCCTGAATAACACAGAACTCAGCCCAGGCTTCATTTCTTGTTCTGTTTTCAGCTACTTAGTACTTTCTAGAATGTCTTCTCTGACTTGGTAGCAGAAATGTTCCTTGCCACTTCTCTCTTTCACACAGCTCCATCAACCAGTACTGTAGTCCCTTGAATTTAGTATATGGGTCTTCAGAAACTCCCCTTGGCTCAAAAATTCAGGCCTTATGCACAGAGATGTACCGGGTGATGCCCCATTTCGTTCAGCGAATTGGTTCAAAACAGAAATTCTTTTATATTTAGCCCCAAAGAGCATAGGTTTTTGCATCACCTGCCTCACCACTTCTTAAGGAAAAATGACGATGCATTGAGAACTCAATTTCTGCCCTGTAGTGATGTTTAATTTCTCAAGGTCTGAAATATGGAGGCAGATTTGTCAGGTAAGAGAGTCATGCATTGGACAAACACTAACTTCATCTTTAAGAAACACTCTAAAGAACTGAGGGCTTAGACACACAGGAAGTGTTACAAGAACAGAAAGAGATTTACTTTCTTCTCATAGGGAAGAACATACTCCTTGACAGAGGAAAGCGTAATGCTGCTACTTGCATCCTTTAAACCTGTTTAAAAGTGTGTGAAGGATGGACTTTGTGCTCATATTGTCATCCTTCCAGGGTTTAATTCTTCTCTGTATAAGTGATGATCCAAACCTCTTTCAAACCAAGTAGCATACACAAAGCTTAAGATTCTACTCAGCAGCTCACACTGCCTCAACACAGCAAGATACCAATTGCACAAACAGGAGAAACATGCTGATGAGATTGAATTAAGTGATATAAAAACTCACTCAATTGACTTACTGCATTTCTAAGTGAATTTCCACAAACAAGATCCAGTAACCAAGTTCTCAAAATCTGAAACAATCAACTCCGAGAGATTTTTTTGAAAAAGAGAAAAAATATTATTTGCAATAGAATAGAATGGTACGCACTAGCCAAATTCCTGGGACAACTCCACTGTAATCAGAAAACCATATATTTCAAGTCCAAGCAATGTTTTTTGTGTGCCTGTATAGAGAAGCAAGGAATAAGGTCTCACTTACTCCTTTGTGCTGTTCATTGATAAGTTAAGTAGCAGTTTAGAGGTAAAAAGAAAAAAAACAACCGTATGGGGAACGGCTTTTTTTCCCCCATGATACATGGGAGTGAGTTCACCCTGTAACTAGTTTCTCTCTCCCCAAGATTTGCACTGTCGTTGCACAGAGGTACAGGAGTCACGTGAAATATCACCACATAGCAAGACTATGTGAGATACATGTTTCAGTGCAGGAAGATGTCTTCCTAGATAGCAGGGTGCTCTTCCCACAAAAGCACCCAGCACACTGTTGCAGTAAGGGGCAAAAGTCAAGGCTACTCCCAGATGAATTTGACATGGTTTGCAGTGTAAAAATGATACTCATTGCATTTTAAAAACAATCTCCCTTTAGCCAATGATTATCAATAAACTGTAAAGATAATCTTAGTGCTAAGATCCCTAGATGATTTGAAGCACAGTGTGTTGAAGGAAAGTTTGAGAACTTTTTTGGATAACAGGAAATGCTGGCACTGCCACCATCTTCACAGCTATTGTCTCTGATGAAACTGGCTTTTGCTATTTCCCCCGCCATACAAGGCCCTGTATAGTCTCTTTTCTCCTTTATTTGAATGCTATGATGAGAGACTCAAATCTTTTGTCCCTGCTATACTTAGTATCTGTACTTGTATGCAATAGTTTTCTTTCCCTTCCAGATGTTATCGAAGTCCAATAGCTGCTCTGGAGAGCCAAGACAGATGTAAGCTATTTTTTAAAACACAATTCAAGCCAACTCTTTCTTTTTCCGAGATGTAAAAATATAATGAAACTTTATGAATGCCTTTTAATGCTATAGAAATGCAAAAAAGAAGTGCTATAATAATCATTAGATTATTTATCATCATCTATGAAGGCCAAATCCTAGCTCTAATAGCAATCACCATGGATAGGCTCCAACACAATTATTATCAGGGACCTGCTCCAAAGACCATCACCAAAGTCAACGGGAAACTTTTTCCCACTGAGTTCAGAGTACTTTGGATCAGGCTCCAAACTGCCTTTGCATAAGCTGCCTTGGGTCCACCCAAAGCCGACGTTCACAACACAGAGGTTGCTGTTGGCAGAGACTCTTCAAGACAGCAATCTCCAAAGCATTACTGTGGGAAGTTTGGCCAACCAGCCTTAAAAAATTGCTCACTCCTTTCCTTTACTGCATCGGGTTGCTGTATCCCTCGCCAGGGCAGTCTCAGTGAGGGGCATTGCACGGTGATGAGAGACACACAAACAATGCAGTGAACAGCGGAGGTGAAGCTGATCAGTCTCTGTGTTGTGGTTTGTGCTTGGACCCTTCTAACAGACCGTGACTGACAACTGCTCTGCAGGAACACACTGCAACTTTAACAACAGCTTACTGAATAATGGTGGCAAAGTCTTCGTAGTTTCCCAGCTTTCCCACTTTATGCTTGAGTAAAATAAGGCATAAGGAGCACAAGCTAAACTGCAACACCTAATATTTCCAAATCAAACCCAAGTTTGTCTAAGGGATATAAAGTTTTCTCTGCTGTTTGACCCTGTAGAAATGAAGATATGGGTAGCTATTGTAGTGACACACATTCCTGCTGGTTTTAATCAACAGATAATTAATAGCGAATTATAATCATAATAGCATGTTTCATCCCAAAGGCTCCAAGAGCTCTTGATAAAAAGTTGGCCAAATGCTGTCCTTAATTATACTCTTGCAATCAAAGGAGAGTGGCCTTTCTTTAATCTCTGCAATGCGGCCCTTTCAAAGAAGGAACACAGCATCTGCTCTTCAGAGCACACTGCTCTGTAAGTCTTCAGACTCTCTGACAAAATCAGCTGAAGCACTGAGGGATACTTAGGAATTACTTCTCAGATAGGACTTGGGTGAGGAAAATGTGAGTTAGCCAGTATAGCCAGTACACTACAGGATCTTGCACGAAATATGCTAGCCAGAACATTATGACTCGGATGATCCATTTCCAACACTCCATAAAAGTATGTTTCTGCTCAAAAATAATGTCACACTGTGTAGTACCTGCGTGATTATATTTATCATTCTAGTCCTCACTAAGCATAACCTTGCTGAGCTTCAGAGACCTGACAACTTACAACCAAAAGGGTAGTGACCAGAAGACTTGAAAATTTAGCAAATTATTAGCAATAAAGGCTAATTGCTACTGCAGAATATGGTGCTTGAGTATGGTAAAATACTCAGTGCACCCTTTTTACTTGCTGTGAGTTAGTTGCTGATGACGACCTGTCAAAAGCAGCAGCACTCCCCCCAAAAAACAAAACCTCACCCCACCAAGCATGGAGATGTATTTCCCTTCCATCAAAAAAAAAAAAAAAAAAAAAAAGGCAGTAGAAATGCTATCTTTTGGAAAGATTACAGTCTGGAACAGTTTGAACAGTTGACAATTAGAATGATCAGAGCAACAGTCTGTTTACTTTATCGTGTCATCTAGAACAGCATTAAAAATACAGCACTGTAGCTTGTAAGGCTTAGCAGTATTAAAAGTGGTGCGAACACAGTGACAGCAATAGTTCTTAAATCTGCCAAAACAAGTACTGATTTGCTTTGTAGTTATCAACACAACTGTCTTCTTCCTTCAGGCCTGCAGATAACAGCTTCTAGTTTAAACTCATTTCCCGTTTCCTCAATTAAACCATCACATATTCAGGGTTTCAGCCCTCAAATCCTTAATATCTTCTTTCTTAGATTGCTCAAACAGTGCCTCAGCAAGTCTTCCTGCCAAACG